>NC_135659.1:76262948-77632948 GCF_964188315.1 Podarcis muralis
CTCCAGGGGTCCCAGGTCCTTACCCAGGATTCATGTTTCCTTTAGGAAATGAGGCGTAGCAAAGACTGTGATGCCACTACTATATACAGTTTGTTTGCACAAAGATACAACCTGAGCCTACAGTGATTCACAGCATCAACACCCCCAAACGGTCTTGTTTTCCCCCATAAACAAAGCCTTAGATGCAAACAGGCGTTAAACATGGTGCTTCCCCTCTCTGGCTTTTCAGCTTGTTGCTTTTCTTTTCCATAACATCACTCCTAACCTGTTGAGGCGGTCTATCTGCTATCCCAGTACGTTTCCAAGCACAATTCAAAGTGTTGGTGCTGACCTTTAAAGCCCTAAACGGCCTCGGTCCAGTATACCTGAAGGAGCGTCTCCACCCCCATCATTCTGCCCGAACACTGAGGTCCAGGGCTGAGGCCCTTCTGGTGGTTCCCTCACTGCAAGAAGCCAAGTTACAGGGAACCAGGCAGAGGGCCTTCTTGGCAGTGGCACCCGCCCTGTGGAACGCCCTCCCACCAGATGTCAAAGAGAAGAACAACTACCAGACTTTTAGAAGACATCTGAAGGCAGCCCTGTTTAGGGAAGCTTTTAATGTTTAACAGACCACTGTATGTTAATACTTTGTTGGAAGCCACCCAGGGTGGCTGGGGAGACCCAGTCAGATGGGTGGTGTATAAATAAATAAATAAATAAATAAATAAATAAATAAATAAATAAATAAACAAACTTGTACAAGCCCTTTGTCCTCTTGATGACCTATGAGTCAGGAGTCTATCCTGTCTTAATTAGCTTTTTAACATTTGCTAAATCCAGGGATTAGAATACTTATAACAATATAATGCAAATCCTGGCCCGATGGCACTGGCTACCAATTACCATATTTTTTGCTCTATAAGACTCACTTTTTCCCTCCTAAAAAGTAAGGGGGGATGTGTGTGCGTCTTATGGAGCAAATGCAGGCTGCACAGCTATACCAGAAGCCAGAACAGCAAGAAGGATTGCTGCTTTCACTGTGTAGCGATCCCTCTTGCTGTTCTGGCTTCTGAGATTCAGATTTTTTCTCTCTCTTGTTTTCCTCCTCCAAAAACTAGGTGCGTCTTGTGGTCTGGTGCATCTTACAGAACGAAAAAATACGGTAGTTTCTGGCCCTAGTTCAAAATGCTGGTTTTGACCTATGAAGCCTGAAGCAGCTCAGGACCGCAATACTTCAAGGACCACCTCTCCCCATAAGAAGCAACCCAGACCATGCGGTCATAATCTGAGGCTCTTCTTCATGTGCCTCCTCCACAAGATGTCCAGAGGGCAGCATCATGAGAATGGGCCTTTTCTGCAGTGCCTCTCCACTTGCGGAATGCTCTCCCCAGGGAGGCTTGCCTCGTTTCTTCATTCCAGGTATTTAGCCACCATGCAAAAACATTCCTCTTCTCCCAGGTCTTTGGCTAATTAAACAATCTATGGCCTTATTTTAAACCGTGGAGGGTATTGTTCTGGTTTGCTCCCATGGTATAGATTTTTGTGTTTTTATATTGTAAACCACCCAGTGATCCTTGGATAAAGGGTGGTATAGAAATTTTAATAATAATATTAATAATAATAATAATAATAATAATAATAATAATAATAATAATAATGGTATAATCAGAATATATAGAAGCAAAGGGTGGTTTGGAGTACTTGATCCCAAATATTCACAAAGCAGAGGATTTTCTAAATGAGAAAAATTTGCCTCCCCTGTCTCCATTTCGTGTGTGTGTGGTTGTGCTCACACATCTGTGAGCAAGAGAGAGAGAAATGGATGGATGTTAAGAGGCTTTTATTTTTCCCAGGATCATCTCGCAACATCACTCTGCCATGGTACTCAGGAAAACAGTATTGTACAAGAGAAACAAAGTGATAGCGCAAGACTAAAGTGTCAGCCCCCTAGAGTCTGTTAATGGTGTGATAACTCTCACTGCAGTGTGAACATCTTCAGTACTATTACAAGAATTTCCCTCTAAGCAACTTGTTTCTACGACAACTTTTTAGCCCTTTTCAGCCCCTGCGCAGTAACAGCACATGCACACACTTTCCACCTAAGCGTATGTACCCCACAAGGTATAAGGCAAAAGGGATGACAGAAGCACAAGCACAAGCATCAGTTTTAGGGCTAAACTTTGACTAAATTATTTTGTTCAGCTTCCCCCCCACACACACCTGTTGTTTGTTGCCTGCTAACCATCTTCCCCTGATCTGCAGCTTCTGGGTTGTTTGGGGGGACAGGGGATGGATGGGTTGAACTCAGAAGATGAGTAGGCTGCTGCCTGGTTGGCAGTGAACCTGTGACAGGGCCTTCTCAGTGGTGGTTCCCCATTTGTTGAATGCCCTCTTTCATGGGGTGCATCTATCTCCCTCATTATTGACTTTCAGAAGAAAGTTAAAAACATTCCCGTTTACTCTGGCATACGATGGCCAAAAGATACTGACCACAGCGGCCTTGAAATTAGCAAATGTAAGGATATGCAATTGCTTTTAAGTGTTTTGAAGGTAGTTTTAAATTGTGTTTAAACATTTTAAAGATGTTTTATTTCAAATAATATTTTTAAACATTTTGATGCTTGCCATCCTGGGCTCCTTTGGGAGGAAGTGGGGGATAAACATCTAATAATAAAATGTGAAATAAATAAACACAAACTGGTTAGTTCGTAATTAAAATAAGCTCTTTCCTGTTTGGGGTAGAAATTACTCATCTTATTCCCCAACTAATCTGACTCGGGTGGGGAGAGGTTGTCACATAACTAACTGAGAAAAGACACCATGGAAAGAGGCTATAGTCATGGTGCCAAAGTTTGTAATTAATTACATATGTTTCATAATGAGAGTTTGGAAAGCTTGTAGTACTTATGCAAGTTACAAAATAAATGTTATTTCCTTGCCCCCAAACTTGTTCCTAATGATTGCCACACCATTGTGGGGTAGGCAACATGTTGTTTAGCTTTGTGGTTTTGCTGTAAACCCTTTCATATAGTTGTGACTGTAAATGAAACTCACACAGTTTCAAGCAGGAAGGCCCATTCCAAAGAATGCTGTGTTATCTGAGTAAATAAAGTAACCATTTATTATTATTTTCCCTTTTCATGAATATGTACATGATTTACCTATCATGCATCGCTGTCAACTTTTCCCTTTTCTTAGAGGAATCCTATTCAAAATAAGGGGATTTCCCTTTAAAAAAGGGGAAAGTTGACAGCTATGCCATCATGTAGAATTGCAATTTTTAAAATATCACTTTATTCCATACACTGATATTAACTTTGAGACCATTTCTCCCATGCACAACACTGTTCTGCACTCACCAAAGTTTGCATTTTCCTGGTTCAAAACATTGATTCCCACCCCGCCCCCCAAGCGTATAGCTGCATTATGGCCACAGCTTAGCTGCTTACTAAGGCAGGATATCATGTTCATATGAAATAATTGAAATTGAAATAATTGCACCGGCTGCCGATTAGCTACCGGGCTAAGTTCAATTTTTTTGTTTTTGTTTTTTAATTTATTATTTGTACCCTGCCCATTTGACTGGGTTTCCCCAGCCACTCTGGCGGCTTCCACAGAGACCAAAAATACACTAACATGTCACACATTAAAAACTTCCCTGAACAGGGCTGCCTTAAGATGTTTTGGTGCATAAAGCCCTAGGACATCTTGGAACCTGAAATACAGACTCACTCAGCTCATCACTGTTCTCTGCAGGTGTGGACCATCATATCAGGAAGTCCCTTCCACACAATATAGGAATCTACCCTTTGGAATTCCCTCCCCAACTGAGCACCATCTCTGTTGTCTTTTCAGCACTGACTGAAGGCCTTCCTCACCCAACAAGGCTTTTAACTTGAGACCTTTCCCAGTCTACAAACCATCATTTATTGTTTGCCACCCTGGGCTCCTTTTGGGAGAAAGGGTAGGTTATACATTTGAAATAAATAGATAGTACATCAACATAAGAAGGATGTAGCATTTGCTGGGAGCCAGGGAGCTTGCTCAGTTGGTAGAGCGTGTTACTCTTAATCTCAGAGTCATGAATTTGAGCCCCACATTGGGCAAAAGATGATCCTCATGGTTCGTTCCAAATCTACAATTCTATGGTTCTACGTGTACTGGGGAAGTAGGGTGGCAAATTTGTTCAGAGCCCTCTTCTGCCTGAGGGACAGTTTTAAAAGTTCAGAGAATGTGCCTTGCACCTTACATTCCCAGGGAGTGTAGAAGGCAAATGTACTTACGCAATGATGATTCATGGAGCATACTTATGGCAGTTTTACATACGTACACTGTGATGGCCTGGGATTTGGATTTGGATGCTGAACCTGAGGAATCCCAGCCTGCACAGGAGTCCCCGCCTCCAGAACCAGCTGAGCCGGGGCTGGGGCTTGAGCCTGAAGGGTCCTCACCTGTGCTGGATCCTCAGGTGCAGGCACCAGCTGAGTCTGCTCTGGCTCCTGAGGGGATGGAGGACCCATTGCCTGCAGGTGCTCCACTCTCGGGCCCCGTCAGGGGAAGCTGAGGTTGCCTCTAGGTCCTGTAACCCTCCAGCTTCTCCTGAGCTGCAGAGACTCGGGGAAGAGAGGCGGAGGGAACTAAGTTCCCGCAGGAGGAGTGCTCGCCTCCAGGCCAGGAGAGGCGAGTCACCTGATGATCGGGGCCACCCTGTGCCTCGGGGCAGATAAAAGCCAGCCAGCCTCAGTCCCTAGTTGCGGGAGCAACTTTGTTGGTTGTCAGTTCCTGCCTGAACCCTGTCCTGCTATCCTGCCGGAGCTCCTGACCTCACCCGGCTACCTGCCCTGCATCCAGCTTCAACTTTTACGGACTGCCTCCATACTGCACCTTCGACCTCAGACTGGACTCGGACCTCGCCTCTCGGTTAGCCCACAGGACCAGCACACATACCAGATTCAAAATAGAATGTTCTTTGATTAGAGACACTTATTTTGCAAGGTCCTTATTAGTTATTATATGTGTATCATGAAGCTCAGCACCTGTTAGCCAACTTTTCATGCCATTTCAGGATTTGAAGCATGTGCTTTATCAGGGTCAGCAGGTGTGTTCCCATCTGCTTCTAGGCAACCACAATTTGTTGCAGGCACTCCCCCCCCCCCGCCCCCCGCTACGTTTCCACAGTCCTTTTAAACATGTGATTTTCAATTTCCAACTCTGAGCTTATTCGCCCAACATTGGCACTTCGTCGCTCGTGTTTGCTCACTTCTGAAGTGGCGCTTAAAAATTGAGCTCATCATTTCAGCAGTCTGCCAACTTGCAATGTCTCTGCTCATTTTAAAAGGCCCTTTGAAGAAGTAACTTGCAATTTGGAGTTGCATTGAAAGATGAACCGCAATGGCTATGCCAATTGGATCAAGAGGGCGCTAAGAAAAGAATTCTGCCCAGGGCCCACCTGTTGGTTTTGACCTATAGATTTTCTCTCAGGACTAACGTGTGACACAAAATCGAACTCCCTAGTTCCTTTTGTTGCAGTCTTCAAGATGAAATCAAGCAATTTGGGATGCTGGGAGACCAGCAGCACAGTAAAGAGTCTTGCTGTTTGTTTGTTTGTTTGTTTGGCCATATAGTCCATTTTTTCTGTGGCAAAAAAATCAGACTCTAGTCAGTTTACAATCTAAAATATGAATCGCAGTGAAAATGAAAAACTAACCTAACTACGACACATGACCCTCACTAAAAACTTTGTTATAAAACCAATTACATTCATTTTTATTTATTCCTTCATTGTTCTTCCTTCTATACCACTTTTAATTTTTAAAAAATTACCACAAAGGCTTCAAAACATATAAATAAAAATCACAAAAAATCGGTAAGACTACAATGGAAAACTAGCCATAAAATCATAACAATCAGTGCAAAGCACTGAAGGCTTAAGAGGCTGTGCAGGGGGCAGGAGTAAAATCAAACCACCACATTTTTTTTGGAGGGCAGAAAAAGTCTTAATCATGTGATAGTAGTCCAGCAGCATTGTGGCCAGCTGTTGTCACATTTGAGGTGCCCTGAAACATTTCCCTCTCCTTCTAGAAACCACATGGTTAACTGGCAAATATAATACCATGGTTGTGAAATTAGCACTGCAAACTTGCATTGTTACTTAGCAAAACAAACAGCTAAATATGTTATTGAGGTGTGAAATATGTTTTGTCATCTACGTGCTCAGCAATAACTCTGCTCATCTGCAAAGCAGTGAGCCATGTTGCTGAGGAATAAAGGCACAACTGCAACTGTAATCGCCAAATGAAGATGCAAGGAATGAACTTGCAATCTCAGCCGTAAACTTACATACGGTCTTGAATACCAAAGTTCATGAGCATTACTATTTTCTGAATAGCCACATCTGCATATTTTCACAGCCAGCTTGCAACCTGGTTATGCGTCCTTTATATTTAAATTCCATTCTCTTGCCCGTTCCCTCCAAATTGTCCTATTGTCCTTCCCCTCTCATGTTCATTCATTATGGAGGGATTTCATGATGGCTTCCAACATCTCTGTAAAGTGCAACCCTTTCCTGGCAAATTTAACCTTCCATTTATAGAGAAAATCTGGTTTTCATATACCTCTATGAAGTCATAATAATATCACACCACAGGCATTTTATTTTTATGTTCTTGTAGACAATACAATGGTACCTCGGGTTAAGAACTTAATTCGTTCTGGAGGTCTGTTCTTAACCTGAGGTACCACTTTAGCTAATGGGGCCTCCCGCTGCCACCGCCACACAATTTCTGTTCTCATCCTGAAGCGAAGTTCTTAACCCAAGGTACTATTTCTGGGTTAGTGGAGTCTGTAACCTGAAGCGTCTGTAGCCTGAAGCATCTATTACCCGAGGTACCACTGTAATGCTTCTAAATACCAGCTGCAGCAGAGGGGAGAGTGCTCAGCCAAGGATACCTGAAGGAGCGTCTCCACCCCCATCATTCTGCCCAGACACTGAGGTCCATCTCCGAGGGCCTTCTGGTGGTTCCCTTACTGCAAGATGTGAGGTTACAGGAAACCTGGCAAAGGGCCTTCTCGGTAGTGGCACCCACCCTGTGGAATGCCCTCCCATCAGATGTCAAGGAAATAAACAACTATCTCACTTTTAGAAGACATCTGAAGGCAGACCTGTTTAGGGAAGTTTTTAATGTTTGATATTTTATTGTGTTTTTAAAAAATCCTGTTGGAAGCCACCCAGATGGGTGACGTATAAGTAATAAAATATATTATTATTATTATTATTATTATTATTATTATTATTATTATTCTCAGGTTCTGCTTGAGGGTTTCCCACAGGCAGCTGGTTGGCCACTCAGAGAACAAGATACTGGACTAGATGGGCCATTGGCCTGGTCCAGCAGGGTCTTTGTATGTTCTTGCTAAGCATGACATCATTTGCAGGTAAAAATATAACACTTGAAAACATTCCTTTTTCTATTATTATTATTTTAGTAAAACAGTATCATTGCAAAGAGGTAACTGGAGCCAATAATAACCCACAACATAAAGTATATAAACCTTCAAAAATAAGTGGGGGGGGGGGGTCTGACTTGACCCCACAGTTCTTAAAGGAATAAAACATATACTTCCATTTAGTGCTTTTATCTTTAAAAAATGTTTAGGGGTGCTCTCATTTTGACTCAAGAAAATCACCATTTTATAGTTCAAATCGGGGAAAATAAATTCAGTAAATGGACAAAAGCACAAAGATTCACAAAATGTTTAGGGGTATTAACATTAACATAACTGTACTCTTTTGAGTGCTAGCTAAAAACATTTTTGTTTCAGCAAGCCTATTCAGACATGTAGAATGTTGACGTGTTTTAATCTGGTTTTTAGCTTATTAATGAATTTATTTTTTTGAATGTTTTACATAGTTGTCTTTCACTGCTTCTTATTTTATTTTATTGTAACATATACACTGGTGATGACTGAACAAGAAAGAGACCTTGGGATTATGCTGAATAGTTCAATGATGTTGATCCAGTATGTGGTGACTGTGAAAAAGGTTAATTCCATATTAGGGATAAATTAGAAAAGAATAAAAAACAAATCTGCCAATATTTAGCCATTCAAACCCATTGCTATGGTTCACATTCCGCAGCAAACTTGAGTCATTCCCTTCTGATTTGCCTTTGCCTTATTGTCAAATGAAGAAAGCTGGTGATTACTATTGCAGTCAGTGCGAAACTTTGTCATTCTTGTAAACAAGCTGATTCTGGGTGGATTTGTTTTCCTGTATTACCTTTCCAACACTGTTTACTTATTTACAACCACTTCACCTTCACCCATGCCAGCTCACGTATTCTTAGACATTGCACCCTTAAGATGGGTTCCCAAATTTGAGTGCATCTCTCCATGGAGCCAATTTTCCACTTCTGATTGTGTCTTCTAGCTAGTTCTACAACCACATACTTGTGTTTCCTTGACTTAGCCTGCCCCCTGCTAACATTTTCTGTGATCTTCATCAGGCCAATACTCACAGACCTGGCTTTAGTCTGTTTTTAAGATGACGTCTGAAACAGAACCAAGGTTTGGGGGATCATAAGTTGGACTTTGGTGTGGGGGAGAAGGAACGTTAATTGGAAATTGCAGTCAACATATTTCAATTTTCAGTCGGGTGTATAAAAACCTCCTAGATTGTCACTCATATCTACGTTAAATCGAGTTTGGAATTGGAAGGGCAGCAATAAAACCCTGGAAATTCAATAAAGGGAGAGACAAGATGTTTTCCCCTCCCTCCATAGCCTATTGCGTAGCAGTTCTGTGCAGCGTATCACCCTCTTCTAACTGAATTTCTTTGCACAACCTTAATGTTTTTAATATAGTTTTTGTGCTAGCTATAGACATTTTCTTCTGTCCTTGCTACCCAGAGTTACACAGCCCATTTCTCTTTGTCACTTAGTGCTGAACCATACCTTTGCTCAAGGTTTATCATGCTAGAAAACTGGAAGGGGTGAGAAAGACACAATTGGGTTGGACTAATGGATCCATTGATCGATGCCACGCTCAGCTTTTGTCAGGCTGCTCACTGCCACTGTGCAGAAATCCCCAAGGCTCTGCTGTCATGCCTGGCAGGAGAAAACTAGTCTTGCCCTCCAACCTATGGGTATCCAAAGAGCTCAGAGACATGGGTATCATTTGCAGTTTGTAAAATTGGCAGATCCATTTATTGGTTCCCAGGTGTGTATTAGTGAGGCCATGCGATGAAACCAGCTAAAGGAAAACACCACATTATAAGGACTATACTGTTGGAGTCTCGGCATCTGTACTGAGGCTCCAAAGGCTTCCCTCTGACTCCCCATCTCAAGCACTGCCCTCTCCACCTCACACATACTATTAGGTATCTGGGCCCCTTTCACTCAAGCTAAATTATGGATAAAAAGCTATTCAATTGCTTCTTTTCCAGTGTTAACCTCCTAGGGATTGGGGGGGGGGGGGAGAGACAGGGGAGAATCAAACCAGCTTGAATTTTAATGCAAACTTTGCAAAACAATATTCAAACAGAAACACATCCATCCTCCTAAACCCACAGTTCTCCCAATGTTGTGATGGAGTTTTCAAACCAAATAACGTATACAGAAATGTGCAGATCAGTGAAAAAGCACATATTAGTGAAAACAACATATAACGTGCTTTATATTAGGGGAAACTGCTTGCCCAAAAAATGTGTATTTCAGGCAAAATTGCATACAAAATAGTCACTAAAATCCTAACAAATGTTTATTAAGATTCTTTTAAAAAAAAATCACACATGATACTGGAAAAATGAGAGAAGATGAAGAGGAAGAGTTTGGATTTGATATCCTGCTTTATCACTACCCTAAGGAGTCTCAAAGAGGCTAACATTCTCCTTTCCCTTCCTTCCCCACAACAAACACTCTGTGAGGTGAGTGGGGCTGAGAGACTTCAAAGAAATGTGACTAGCCCAAGGTCACCCAGCAGCTGCATGTGGAGGAGCAGAGACGCAAACCCAGTTCACCAGATTACAAGTCCACCACTCTTTGAATTTATAGATGCTCCAGAGAGGTTCTCTAGAACATCCAGAGATGAATGGATCTGACAATACTCTTAATCCAGATGTGCATTGGGGAAGGGGAGAGTGCACTGTCCTTTCTTGCCCATCTGCTTGTAACTGTTCTGCCTCTGACGCTACCAGATGCCTGTCTGCAACCATTTCCCCTAACAAAATAATATTGTTCTTCCTTCTTCCATACATCCAACTGATCTGCAGGAGGCTTATTGCTGTTGTTGCCTGTGTTAAAAGATAAAATGTCCTACCACTGTTCCTTAATGCCAGGGTGCTGCAGCAGCCTAGTGATGTACTGAATCTCTTTGTGAAATGAACCTCCTTGAATAAATAGTCATTCTCAATGATTATATAATCTCCCCAATTTAGAACATCTTTGTTGCAGTCATGGCAACTCACAGAGACAAATGCATTAAGTTCAAATTTTGTTCTAAATTTGCTCAAAAGGGCAAAGAAACAGCTTGGGTAGTTTAGCTCCTCTAAGAATTTATGTAGCTGCAATTTGCATATGGAATTCTGTCCAAAACACAGACTGATAAGTATGTCACTCTTAAAAGTTGAGAACAAGCCTCTGTAATGGCCCCTGGCTTCATGGCAACGCTTGGGTTTCTGCACTATGCTATTAGAAAAGGTTTGTTCACATTTGTAAAGGAATTTACCAAGAGATTTTTGTTATCTGTGCTGATCCACAGATTAGCTACTGTACAGACTGCAAAAATACAAACTTTCCTCTTCCATCACTTGTGTGACCAAGTTCAATTAAACCATGCTGCAGAGCTGGGCCCTAACCACATTGGCAGTCCCTTGTAGGATAATGTTATTGGTATGCAAAGACTGTGCTACCTACATAGGATTTATCAACAAAATGATTTATGATATTGTTCATATTTGCATATATATAGAAAGAGAGCAATTGCAGAACTTATTCTATATAAAATATTTGAATTTTTATAGGATTTTCTAGAATGTAGGTAAATTTAGCCTCACATAGCATACCTTTCTATATAATAAAGATACTAGATTGTTGTCATGCTGCAGTTAAACCTTCAACCTGCAGGGGCGCTCTTGCCTCCATCTCTTCTTCTCCCCCTTCCAATTCACCCCGTGTCATGGTCAGCATTTGGTGCCGAGGTCTGTGGAGGGAGATTGGGGTGCACTCAGGCAGAGTTGCCCCTCCAATAGCAGTTCACCGTCCAGAGTTCAACCCTCATAGCCCCTGGTCTGACCTGGCAACTTGCAGCCCTTCTCTTCCCTCCTCTTGACTCAGTGTCTGCCACTCTGCCCTCTGACATGGCTCCACTCCTCCCTCCAACATGGCTCTGCCGCCTTCCATCACTCCTTCCATGTAACTCCTATGCCAAATATCCCCCCAGGGAAGTTGTGTTGACATGTTTGCTCAGCCTTCTCTTACTACCAGGGTGTGGGGGCCACGCACCCCTTGCCTGTCCACCCTGCCATGGTATAAAATCTGTCACTCAAAGGAGTGTTCGAATTTGCTTAATAAATGTCCTGTCCTTTTCTAAAGCAGTTGTGTTTGTTTGCTTATTTATTTATTTTTTAAAATAACTTTTTTTCTACCAAAAACTGAATGCAATGGTGATTTTTATTTTCCTTTAGTTTGTGCATTTTAAAGTTTAGCTGATATTTTAATCTTCCGCTCCCATCTAGGGGTGTATAGCAATAAATAATCTGTAGCACGCAAGCAATAAAAAGCTATAATTCCAATTATATTTCTGCCACACACACCCTCCCCCCCAAAAAGAGGGACAATCCATTTCTCAGGTTCTGACAGGGACTTCAGCTACACCCAATCGATGGTGGTGATAATGATGTGCTTATAACTATTAATATCTTTCCAATTATTTCTTAATTACTAGCCTGATAAAGTCAAGGTGGGTGGGAGTTTTGTGAGATGGCAGCCTATATATTGCTTTTCTTCTGTTGGCTGAAGCTTTTCCACATGAGCCGCTGGTCTTCTCTCTGCAGAGGCAAGGGTAATAAAGATAAAATGCAATATTTAATTATGTGCATTTGAAATGGAATCAGAAAATGCATTTGGAATTGGTCAGCTAAGCTTGTACATTAACTAGAACTTGTTGCTTTAATTTAGTTTGAGGGTGTTTATTCCCCCACCCCACAGAGGCTTTCTAATTCCTTTTTCATTAGGTTTGGAGGAGGGATAAATCCCAACAGAGTTAATGCTTGTGTGTGTGTCTCAATGCTAGAGTCATTTTTAACACACCTATTTCCCTACCTGCAGAGGCCAGCTCTCTTTATTATCTCCCCACCTGATAATCCGGGGAAGCTTCAATAAACTCAGACACTTGCAAAAATAATGGTAAGGTGAATGGCCTAATGTGTTGCAGAATAACAACAGCATGAGAACAATGGACGAGGAGGGGTGTTTTTGAGAGAATAAAAAGGCTGCCTGCAAACTAATCAAATAAGTGCAGAACCACAAAAACCGCATCGTTAAGGTTGCCAGCTCTTCAGAAGTGGAACATGAGACTAGAATTGGTGGAGCCGCAGCAGAGACCAACAGTTTGTTTTACAGAGCAACACCAATAGGTTAAAGGAGAAATAGGTTAATAATAATAATAATAATAATAATAATAATAATAATAATAATAATAATAATAATAATAATTTTATTATTTATACACCCCTCTGGCTGGTTTGCCCCAGCCATTCTTGGTGGCTTCCAGCACATAATAAAATGTAAAACATTAAAAACTTTGCGTGCTGAGGTCCCCCAAAACACCCCTACCCCAAATAACTCACACATTACGCATGATTTTTGTTTAAGGTTTTTGGCATAATTTTGGCCACAACTTTATTATCATACAAATTGTGAGTGGTTGCTTAGGCATTGGTTATGACTAGCTATCCCCCCCCCCCCCGCCTTGGGGGATAGCACTGACTCCCGGATTCCAGCGAGAGTCAGTGTGGAGGAACAAGATCAGGGCAACTGGGGCTGCGACACAGACCCTTCAGTTCCTCCCCGCATGCTCCTTGGGGTCTTACGCGGCCCGCACCCAATTCCAGGGGTTTGGACAAGGGGATGGTAAGCCCCAGAATTCCTTTAACGGAATTCCCGTGCAGCAGCAGCATTGGAGGGGCAGGCCCAGCCTATCCATACCCCTCCACCAACCAATTTAACCAATGCCTAACCGCCAACCTTACAAGTTGTGACGATTTGCTACGCAGTAGGCAAAACCCAATTGGCACGCACTAATCAGCCAAAAGGAAAAATTCCTACCAGGCCCCCGCACCAATGCAGACGACCCCATGGCAGGCATAGCAAGGTCAAAGCGGAAGCCCAATCAAGGGAGGGCGGGCGGGTGATCCGGTGTCCACAGCAAAAGAGAAAAGAACATTCTGTGGACTTAGCTTAAATAACCTCTGGTCCCACCCCTAAATTGGCAACACCAAATTTACCCCAGTAACACCAGCCACCAATCTGATCCAAGCCCCTTGAATCAACCTGGCTGGCAACTGAGGGTGTTTTGTCTGGCCCCATCCGCAACACGTGCTCTCTTTTAGTGAGAACACGCTTTTCAATACAGGGCTGCGTTCAGATATCTTGTAAAAGATGTGTAGTTTTTTATCTCCTTGACATTTGATGGGAGGGCATTCCACAGGGAGGGCGCCACTGCTGAGAAGGCCCTGTGTTTGGGACACTGAGGGATGGGGTCTTCTCACATGGAGGTTTGAGAGCACAAGGAAAAGCTGTCTCTCTTCACCTAACCTAGGGGTGTGGAGCCTCAGGCTTGGGGGCCAAATCCAGCCCTCCAAACCTCTCTATGTGTTCCCTAGAGCCCTACAGCCCCCCGCTCTCCTGCAACACCCACTCGCCCCAGCCCCTACAGCTTACCTGCCTCTGCCTTGCACCCTCCTTGTATTTTTGTCTGGCTGAAATAAGCCCCTAAACTCTGATCATGCATCTTGCTTGACTGGATGAAAGACAGAGAGCATACATGAGCATGCGTAGAAACTAACCTATTGCACAAAGCTCAAATTGGCACTCATGGCCCTGCCCACTGTTTCCTACGGCTCCACCCACCACAGGCTTGTGGCCTCCCGGAACTTGAGGGCGGGGACTTTTCACCGCAGATTTCCCCATTGCTTCCTGGGTTTTCACATCTTTTGCACTACCCAACACATGCCATTGTGCAAAGCAACGAATTGGTGCAAATTCAGCACAACACAAAACATCATAGGACTCTTTGAAAAATGTGCTCAGGCCACGTTAGCAAAGGCTTTTCATTATCATTTCTTCCCTTTGGATACAGTCTCATTCTAAACACTTGGGAATCCAGCTATTACACATTCATCATTAGAGGTACCAAAACATTTCTGTGTTCCCAGCACTTTCGAAAAAGCCTTTTATTGTTCTCTCAGGAATTCCAGCGCTTGTGGCAGGTGCTTGCCTGACAGCGTTGACAACTTCCATACTTTTATTTAGACAGGGGAAAGCTACTTTTATATAGGAGCTGCACAAAGCAAAGCAACCTTCTGCCATCACAAACAACTCTCCCATTATTATTATTTCGTTTTATTGGTCATCATGTCCTTGCAGGAGGCATAACTCATCCATGAATTGGAAAAATGATTCTGTCTGCTGAGCTGGCACCTCCACACTGCTGCTGTAGTTCTGCCCACACAGCACTTAAAAGGGGTGCCTTTTGTCAACCTCGTTTGGCTGATGAGGTCTGAAACATCAATCACAGATCAGACACAAGGCAGAACTTTATATCATCAGATGTTGGTTAAAATGTGAGTAGTTTCAATGGACTAATTCACAAAATCAGGTAAGAGTAACAAGTCCACAAGTGATGAGAGATCAAGCATGCGACCCTTAAAGTCTGAAGCTTATAAACCCAATCAATTTCCCTTTTCTTTGTACAGGACCTACTTTTAAAATGCAAGAAATAAAAAGGACATTGAAGCTGAGCTTCACCTGCCTATTACTGTACTTCTGGCTCATTAGGCAAGTAATTAAACATCCAGCTGAAATAATTATAATAATTAGGGGACACTTATGTTTCTTGTTCATTTCCTTTCTCGGGGGAAAAAAGGGAGATATACAAGCCAATTGTTTTTGTGAGGTTCACTGGTAATAGCAATCAAAATCTAAAAAGCCGTGCTCTTTAGTTACTTAGTTTAGCAGGCCTGCATACCAAGGCTTGCTTGACATTAAAAGCTACCAATTACCAGCCCTTACCAAAGAACATGATGACCAAAGTGATAATGATTGTCAAAGAGTATTTATTTTAAAAACAGTTATTCTAGAGTGCATAAAGCGTTGGGGGCCAGTTGCCAGAAAAGATCAAGATTGATTGATTTTGCTTCTAATGGTTCACTGCATGTAGACATCCAGACATCTCCAGGGAGGTCTTGGAGCTGCTTCCAGTCAGTGCAGACAATCTGAGGTAGATGAACCAATGGTCTGACTTAGTATAAGGCAGTTCCTGATGTTTCTATGCAATCCCATAGTGTGATACTTCTCCCAAATCAAAAAGACTGAGGAGGTATTTGGAGATATATAGCGAAGAAACTACACTGCCCCAGCTGATTCAGTGGAAATGCAGGAGAACCCAACATTCACCAATGTTGGGTCCTGATCAAGGCAGCTTCCTCTGCTCCCATGTTCTCTGAATGCCTCCCATGTTAGGTATGTAGAAGGTGGCAGTAGCTGCTGGCAATGTGGAGCAGCATTGTTTACCTGGCTTTCCAACACAGAAGTCACTACCAGCAACTGAGAGGCATAGCTGTCAACCGTCCCTTATTTGGCGGGAAACTCCCTTATCCCAGCGCCGTGTCCTGCTGCTGTCCCTTATTGAAGATGTCCCTTAAATTTCCTGGGTTTCAAAGGAAGCAGCTCCTCTCCCTCCATCCCTGCCGGCCAGGGAGGAGGGAGGCTCCAACTGTGTTGCTTGCCTGCGTTGCTCACCCAATAAGGAGTCTAAGATCGACTGGGAGGTAGAGCTTGCATGCCTTGTCAAATCAGCCGCGTTGCCTGGGGACTTGCCTTTGCTCAGCACTTCCCAGTGGAGAGGTGATGGTGGTTTTATTTGCTGCATCCCCTTTGCCGGGTTGCTGCGCTGTGGGAACCACCGCTTGAGGCTTCGTTTGGCTGCTGGCTGGGCTTTCTGCCTTTGACACGGAGTGCCTCAGAAGTTGAACATACCTGTGCCCGGAAAATCCCTTATTTTGGCTGCTGATCCCTTATTTTCGAGGCTGCTGGTCCCTTATTTTCAAATCTGTAAGTTGACAGCTATGGTGAGAGGGCTGGTTGGCATGGTGGAGGCACGGTGGCAGGAGCATTGGATTAGCTTTGGTAATGCACCCACACCCCATTAACCTCCCTGCCATCTTGCTCTTCCCATCTCACTCTTGGGTACTGGTAGCAGCCTCCACATTGGGAAGCCAGGTGAGCAACAGCATATTCCTGCTCCACTGGCTGCTCCTGGAAGGTGAGCACGAGAAATAAAGCCTTTTCAGCTGTGGTACCCAGGATCTCCCTATCCATCAGTTCTAGTTCATTCTCTTTCTATCACTTTTCTGAATATTGTTCTTATGATGTAATCCACTCCTACCTGGGAACAAGTCCCATCGACCTCAACGGAGCTTTGTTTTGAGTCGGATTCTGTTATTCCCGTTTTTAAACTCTGCGGTAGTATCTGTTTTGAGACTGCTGCTTCGTTACTTATTTGCAAATCACTGTGATTCTTCTTTGGAAAGGCAGGATGTAAGCGTTGGAAATTAATAAAATTAATCAGGTATACCTAAACTAACACAAAAAGTTGGAAGGCACCCTTTAGGGCATGACGGCAACGGCAAAAAGTTGCTGCCAAGCTGGCAGAGCATGAGACTCTTAATCTTAGGCTTGTGGGGTCTTAGGTTTGTGGCCTTGGGCAGAAAGATTCCTGCATTGCAGGATGTTGGCTTACATGATTCTCAGGATGCCTTCCAACTCTACCACTCTATGATTCTATTACTCTGTCCTGTAATGCATTACTAAATAAAATCTAATGGATTGGGAATTTGGTGTGAACCTCCTTACTTGATTCCTCCAAGGGAAATTTCCCCTATAGGCAAAATGGCCTCACCATGGCTTCAAAATGTTCATATCCCCCCCCCCCCCATCTTCTTGTTTTTTAGCAGTGTGATGAAGCCATTGTTAAGTTGTGGGGTGAACATATCAGACGACACAGTGATTCTTCAAACAGCTCTTGCTTATTCACAGGCCAGAACTAAGCTGAAGGGTTCAGCCAACCTGCTTAAATA
Source organism: Podarcis muralis (assembly GCF_964188315.1). Classification (NCBI taxonomy): domain Eukaryota; kingdom Metazoa; phylum Chordata; class Lepidosauria; order Squamata; family Lacertidae; genus Podarcis; species Podarcis muralis. The sequence goes on from NC_135659.1 coordinate 76,280,281, forward strand.
GAGCTCAACTACAAAGCAACAGTAACAACTTTCTGTAACTATCCAATCACTGAATGTCACTTTCAATTCCTTATTTGCATATGTGGACCTGAGTGAAAACTATCTACAGTATGCCCCTGTTGCCCCAGGGTGAGAACTTCAGTACATAACAACCGTTATACCTGAAACTGTGGGTGAGCGAGAGAATAAGGGCAGGCATTAAGCTGCCTTCAGCTTTGTGCCAGTTGAGGAAAATGGAGCATCAAAAAACCCCATGTCAGCTGGCTGTTGGTTTGCCATTCATATGCACTTTTACAAAAGGCAGACTTTTTAACTTAAGTCACCCAAAACCACATTTTAAAGCTTCTCATACTGCAGGTGGAAGGGCTAAGCTGGAAAGGGGGGAAGCCAGTGTCGTGGGGGGGTTTTTGTTTGAAGTATCAAAACTGCTGACAATTAAGCGTAAATGTATGCGTAAGCTCCTTAACTGAGTTAACCATGGAGCATTTATCTACTGTCTAGCTGATCAGAGAAGCAGGGGGATTTTGTAGGCAGCTTCTGTCAACTTCTGGTGATTGGGAATTTGAGGGGTGGGTACAGGAGACCGGACTCTGAGGCCAAGCTTATATCACAGCCTAATAGAAATGTTTTAAAAGGTTCCTTGTTTGCTTACCAGTTAAACTTCTCTCACACATCTGCTCAACGTTTATGCCTGCTTTTCAGCGTTTGTGGTTTTCTTTTAAAGTAAAGATGAAGACCTCTAGGTTTTATTGCCAAATTGGTTTATGGAAACTCAGTTAATTTGGAAGTGGAAAAGCCACTGGTTGGTGAATGGAAGTGACATTACTTTATTTATCTTTAACTTCACGAGCAAGTACCTTCACCACACAGGTACAGCACCAACAAATAGAGACCCTCAATAGGTTTTGTGTGTGTCCCTAAGACTCCTCTCCCCCAAATTTCTCATTTTTAAGCAACAATTTTAAATTTCATGTTTTTTAAAAATTATTACAGTGGTACCTTGGGTTACATACGCTTCAGGTTACAGACTCCGCTAACCCAGAAATAGTGCTTCAGGTTAAGAACTTTGCTTCAGGATAAGAACAGAAATCGTGCTCTGGCAGTGCAGCGGCAGCAGGAGGCCCCATTAACTAAAGTGGTGCTTCAGGTTAAGAACAGTTTCAGTTTAAGAACGGACCTCCAGAACGAATTAAGCACTTAACCCGAGGTACCACTGTAATGTTCTTACAGGTTTCCCACTGTGGTCCCATGAAAGCTATAGAGGAGTTATATCATCCCACCAACTCTGTCACCAATTTGTAAAAGACCCAGTCTGTTATCACACTAAGGCTGTCACCAAATGTAGAGGATTATTTCAGTTACTACCATATGCTTAGTATGTTCCATCCTGTTTCCCCACTGCCAGGATATTTAAAATACCATTTGGTAAATAAACCATCCTTCATCCATAAGTAGCTGTGATTAGGTGGGCTTTGGGAAGGAGGCGTGAATGCTCTGACAGGGTCCTAGAGTCCTCCCTGCTCTTTCCCAAAGCCTAGCTAGGCTCTTTCCCAGGTTTGGGAAGAAGGTGAGAGAGGTCTAGGACCCTTCCAGAGCCTTGCACCTCCTTCCCCAAAGCTCAGCGCCTGGCTTATCCAGTTTTGGAAAGGTAACATGAGGGCTGGGGGGCATCAAATTTTGGGCTCACCCCTCCCAAGGCTGTGTGAGGGTTCTGTGTTGAAGTACTCTTTCGACCCACTTGGTATGAAATGTTGGGCCCCTTTGCTCTACACAATTATGTACACCAGTGGAAAATAAGCACACGCAGGACAATTATTTCAGACAGGTCTGTTTCCAGTGTGTAAACAGTCATTTATGTGAAAGGACTAAGGGAGAAATTCAGTTATTTCCCCCCCCCCCCTCTCTTTTTAATGTGAACCTACTTACTTTATACTTCTCAGCACAGGACCTGAACTGAAACACAGCTATCCTGAGGAACATTTTTCTGAATGTTGCAAGACAGTTCTCCAATCAGAAAACATGTATATTAGCAGCAAGTGCCTATAAAAATGCATATATTGGTGAAATTAAGAAATTATATTAGAGGAAATTGCTTCCACAAATGCATGGTAAAATTCCAATAAATGTTTATGAGGATTTTTTTAAAAATCGCAAACTGATTCAGGATTGGAAAAATGAGAAATTGAGAGGAGCCAGATGCAAACTGCAGTTGAATAAGGCTGTTGGCAGCAGTAGAATCTATCCATTGGTGCCAATGTTGGCTCCGTTTCTGAGGTGAAAAGCAGTTTCTGGACAGTGTTTTTTGTCAAGACCAATGCAGGAGTGAAAAGGTTAAACCAGATTCCTCAACCTCAGCCCTCCAGATGTTTTTGGCCTACAACCCCCATGATCCCTCCCTAGCAGGACCAGTGGTCAGGGATGATGGGAATTGTAGTCTCAAAAACATCTGGAGGGCCGAGGTTGAGGAAGCCTGGGTTAAACATTTCCCCACCCAGTCCTATGGTCACAATAATGTTCCCCTATTTACATTTTTCCAAATGTTTATGCAATAAATGTCATACCTAGTATTGCCCCAAAAATATTTCGGTGCAGTTCCCCAGTATGGTCAGTGGGAAAACTCAAATAACTGCAGTTGGATAAGTTGTTTTTTTTTAACCAAATACCAGAAAATGAGTAATCCATGACTTTAAGAACTCAAACTATTGCCTTAACTCTTCTTGGTGCTTCTGCATATGAATCCTCTAAAAATAATATTCTGAACAAGCCAGCTAGAATAACAGTTCTCGCTGTCTGCCTAAACGAGCTTAGCAAAAGAGACACATATACCTCTCCTAGTGACATTCCAAATTTGGGGTGCCAAGAAGAGACTGAAGAAGGGCGTCAGAATAGGATCAAAATTCAGAGCCGGTTTCATAGGCTTTGCAATATGAAAGAATAATTAATATTGGTTTTGGTACTCAGAGCTATAAAGCAAGAATTAACTGGGCAGCACATTTAAGATGCAAAAGTAATTATTAAATAGGATTGTTGTTTTGCAGTGCATCATTGAATTTTTCAGTTTTTCCCTCCATAAAATATCAGTGGCATGAGTTTTAGCACTATTGAGGCAGCAATCCTACATATGATTGCCTGAAAGTTAGCAAGCCCCACTGAAATCAGTGAGGCTTACTTCAGAGTAGACCCATAGGATTGAGCAGTTATTATCACATAGTCATATTTCACATCTTTCTTAGGTAGGTGTGTTACTTTTTAAAGGTCTCATTTACACTTCGTACCTCATATTGCAAGTGTGCATTAGCCCTCCATCAGCACACAGTCCCATCTGCAATTTCCCCTTGCTTCGCAGACCCAACTTGTCCTTCCTGCCACACGCTCATTTCCTCCCCCTCCTGCATTTGTATTCATGTTCATTATATCACATTTTAACAGGCTTTCGGCTTTCACTTAAATGTGTTTTAGAACAAATCAAAAAAACTTAAATTGATTCATGAGGATTTGTTGCATTTTAATTACGGAGTATGTTTTCGAGTGATTTAAAGGCTGATAAGAGATTGAAACAGCCTGAAATTCAGAAAGGAAATGAGAAACATGACATTATGAAAAGGAAACCAATTTTCTTCAACCTAAACTGTAGCTCATATAAACCAAATTAGAAATATACTGTGTGACTGTAATGCTACAGAGGGCTGCTTATGGAAATATGATTAGCAGTGCAATTTTCTCTGAGGTTTCAACTGTTTCTCATTCCATCCCTTGAAACTGTCTTTTAAAGCAGCCCAGCTCAAACAACTCCCCCCTCCCATATTTTCAAATGAAAATAAAATGGCAAATTCAATAGGGGATAGCTGGAGGCCATTCATAATAAACCTTACCTGTGAATCACACTAGAGAACCAGTGACAGTTCTCTGTGCTGGGTCGCTGGTGAGCTCAAGAGGAATTCAGGATTCACAAAACATTATATTAACGTGAATAAACTTATCAAGAGATGTTGACTGGTGTGCAATGGACTCCTGGAAATACTTCCCATTTAAAATTCAATCCCTTTTCTGCTGAAGTAACAGGTTTAAACAGAAATGGGAAAGGTATCTCCTCGGGAACAAGGTCAATTGTGGGAACAAGAACATGGCTTGCCTGCAATATACTTTTTTCGTGGAGCGATACTGTATTTCTAAAGTGGCACATTTTTATTTGGTATGGCAAAAATCAGCAAAAACAAAAGTGCTTAATCCAATCAAGTGTGGAGCATGTAGCTAAGCAGGGTAGGACTAAATATGCAGAACCTTTCTGGAAAACAACAAAAGAAACACTAAGATCCTTCCTATCAGTTATGCAGAAAAGGTAGACAGGGATCTTTGTATTTAAAAAGATGTCACGCGTAAACCCAGCTACTGGATCACAGAAGGTCCTCCAGATGTTGCTGGACTTCAGCTCCCATCAGCCCCAGCCAACACAGCCAGGGGTCAAGGATGATGGGAACTGAAATCTAGCTTCTGGATTTCATCAATATTTGGCGAGTCAGAGGTTCCCTAACCCTGTAAGGCAGTTGTATGAACATGTATACTTCTAAAATACTGATCCTTACTGTGAGTCACCAAAAATGGATGCAACCAGATACCAAATGGGGGTGGGGAGAAACAGTGCTAAACTTGTAAGCAAACTTTCTGGGTACAGATGGACCCTGCTTGCACATTGGCTACAATCCATTACAGAGTTAGGTGCACTTAAAACTCATTGATTTCATATTTCGGGACAAGAAGAAATTTCATTGGTGATATACAACTGATGTCAACCTGCCCTGGAAGTCTCTTCCTAAGCTTCACTTTGTATAGAATGCATTGTGGTCAGACTCTTGACACGAACAGATTGATGAAAACTAGTGTGCTAAATGTTTACAATACGTCCATACTTGTTTTCAGGGTACAATTTAGGACCCTGCTTTGCTTTATAAAAGCCTAAATGGCTTAGACGTAGCCCCTTTCCTTATGCCCCTCAGTGGTCTCCCAGGTGCACCAGTTATGCCGTCCTCTGTGTACCTGTCAGGCTTCAGGGAACACTATCTCTCCCAAGGTGGCAGCCAGGAAGCACAAAAACAAGAAGAGTTATTACCAAAGTAGTTTATTCAATATTCACAGCAGTCTCCCTTTGAATGGCATTGCTCCAAGTAAAGTCTCACCCCCTCAGTCTCTTCTATTCTACGTAACTCTTGTGCCGGTTATCTGTGCTTTCTGCCTCTGAGCTTTCTATTCTACTACTCTCAATTCACGCCTGGTCCTAGGAGAAGGGGGCAGGTCAGGAATGCTTTCTAGAGACACTGAGTCTGTCAGCTGTCTCTCCCCTGCTGCTGCTGCTTCCTGCTGCTCTCCCAATATTTCCCAGTTTCTCCCCTCTGCAGCCTCTGAACTATGACCTTCTGCAAACCACTGTTCTAAATCAATAGACCTGTGATGGGAAGACTGTGGCTGTCCAGATATCCTTGGACTCCAGCTCCCATCATCTCTCACTATTGGCCATGTTGGCTGAGGCTGATGGGAGTTGGAGTGCAATAACATCTGGAGGGCCACAAGTTCCCATCCCTGCCTAAAGTTTACGCCATTGCTCTGTGCATTTTGGCACCAATTAAAAGCATCCATTTATGCTGAGGCTGCCTCTGCTTATTAGCTGCAGCATAATTAGGTAGCCTTATATATGAGATATTTAGTCTCCAGTACTGGTATGAAAATTGCTATTGAGCTATGTTTTATTGCATTCATAACTCTGCAATAGCTTTTTTATTATGTTGTATGATGTTGTATTTTTATATTCTTATTGATGTACCCTTGTCGTTGGATGTTTATAATGAAGGATGGACAGGCAGAGACAACTGCTGCTAGCCAGGAAGAACCCAAGCAGGATGAGAGTCAGTCAGAAGCAATTGGTGCCAGGATTGGATTGGGACCATCTCCCTCAGACTGTCTGTCTGACCTGGTCACTCACTCTTCCCATCAAAGAGGGGAGAATGAACCAATGGCTTTTGGGGAGAGGGGAGGATTGGGTGCAGAAATAGCTGATTCCACCAGGAGTGGCTCACTCAGTGGAACAAAACTGCAGCACATCTGGTAATGGAATTGCTAAAGTTTACCAGGTAGGGGAAAGGTGGGGTGGTGTCTAGGCTGCTTCCACCAGTGCTTCCACAGAGCCTTGACCTCATTCTTGCCTTGCCTTTCTTCCTCCCAGTAAGTTACAGTGACTCTACTGCCAGGAAGCTATTGTCATGGCTCTGCCCCACCAGGCAAGCTATTGCTGGATTCTACTTGTAAAACAGGGTCTAATTGGTGATGTACTAGTTACCAACTTCATTTTGTGTTTCCAAGATGTGTTTTCTCTAGTTAAAAAAAGGTAAAGGTACCCCTGCCCGTACGGGCCAGTCTTGACAGACTCTAGGGTTGTGCGCCCATCTCACTTAAGAGGCCGGGGGCCAGCGCTGTCCGGAGACACTTCCGGGTCACGTGGCCAGCGTGACAATGCTGCATCTGGCGAGCCAGCGCAGCACACGGAAACGGCGTTTACCTTCCTGCCAGTAAGTGGTCCCTATTTATCTACTTGCACCCGGGGGTGCTTTCAAACTGCTAGGTTGGCAGGCGCTGGGACCGAGCAACGGGAGCGCACCCCGCTGCGGGGATTCGAACCGCCGACCTTTCGATCGGCAAGCCCTAGGCGCTGAGGCTTTTACCCACAGTGCCACCCGTGTCCCATTCCTCTAGTTAATTCATGGCAAAAGGGCATCATCATAGTGGAGTTTGATTAATTTCCCCATTAGGTTTATAGAGCTCAGGTTAGTGGGATTTTGGACAAAAAAGCACATTGGCAACCATGTAGCAAGACCTATCTATCAATGTTATCACTGCTGATGTGGCACTACATGTGTAAGACCCAGGGAAATTGCCTGCACCTAAAGAAAGATATGAGCTGCCATGTTGTTGAGAAGGCCAAGGGCATTGCGATTTTTTTCCTAAGCTCATCCTCTGCACCACATCCATTTATCTATGTAGTTGTGCAAGTGATACCCCCAAAAAAAAAGTTTTACAAATTCAGTTATGTCCCCAAACGCATAGGAATGCTAATACTGTGAAAGTGGACATAAAAAGGTTTTATTGCTTTCAGCCAATAGTGGTGTCTATGGCAGATTTGAGTCATTAAAACTCATGCATAAAATAAGAAGGTGGGGAAATTACAATTAAAAAGCTAATGATTAAAAAAAATCACATTAAGAATGCAGCTAATCCCAATAATATAAGGATTTTCAGTGTCCTGAATGCTGAATGAGCAAAAGCTCTCAGCAGGCTCAAAGAACAAATCCTAGTGTTCCAGTAAGATAAGTCTGTTAGGATATTGTTAGCTGTGTTATACAGTTATGGGTTTTTGCCAAATTGGGAGATGACACGATCAATAGGAATATAATAAATGTTAATATAGCACGTAATGCCCAATACCACAGATCCTAATTGAACATTTATCTGTCACCAAGGCGTCTCATCCTTACCAGTGAATGTCAAACCATGTCATCCCTTCAATACATTTCCCCAAATTTAGTGTCCATTTACTGAGCCCTTGTCCTTGTTAAGTGCTAGTCTAGCCTTCCTCCAACCTGCTGCCCCCCAGATGTTTTGCACCAAAACTGCCATCAGCCCTGCTGTTGCACTAGCAGGAGTTATTGCAATGGCTCCTACTAGCTCAACTGTTCAGTTGAGTCTGGCCCATAGGAACGTATGTCTCCAATGACAAGAAAAGGTGAATAGAAGCTAGAAAGGGCCTTTCTTCATTCTGAACTGAGTGGGACAAATTTTGCAATTATCCAAAATGAAGTTTAATTACCCGAACACCACGCTATGCTATAACCAAGAGGGAATCCACCGTGAATTCCTGCCCTCTGAAAGTAGCCCTGTTTAAATAATTCCTGTGTAGTTCCTGAGTAAATTCTGGAAAGCTTTGTACATTCTTCAGAAGCAATTATCCAAGGCTGATCAAGTAGCATCTTTGTTTCCTTTATCCTGGGGAAAGAGGTCTCAGATGACATAAAACTGGTCTAGACCAAGGACATGTCTAGCATCCAAAGAGCTTATTTTCAGTCATCTGAAAGTCTGCTTTAATTCAGGTTCAGTTCCAAGTCAATGAGGTTTTTTTTAGTTCAGATCACATCACTTGGCCCTGAGTTCAGAGTCATATGTATTTGTGACACTCCAGCTGAAGAGTTATTGAAGAGTCTTTTCTTTTCCTGGTTCATTAATGGAATCTGATATGAAAGCTTAGTTTCTTTATACTGACAGAGAACCATCTTGTTTAAAGCCTGATGAAAGAACCCCAAAATCACTTACAGAGAGCAAGTGAAGCTTCAGCATCAAAGGTCCTGCACCTTTCTGCCCAAGCGAGAACTTTATACCAAAACAATTCAATAATTGGGATTCTTATTAATGAGCACCTGAGATTTTTGGTTGCTACCAAAAGCCTCTTCATAACTCTAACCCATAACAAATGGTGAGTGTTCATTGATATATTTCATTAGTTGCACAAAATTCTTTATTTTTATTTTTCTAAAAATTATTATTTATTTATTTAAATATTTATATACTCCCTTTCACACATAATAACATTTATTTTAATTTTAAAAGGGGGGAAAGCAATAAAATTACAAAATTCTGAGTAGAGCAGCAGCTACTAGGTCGAACTGGTATTGATGATCATTGAACACTTCCAATAATAAAGGTGTTTTGCAGTTGGCACCAAACTTGCATTGATGTAAGCTCTTGCCTCAATTCCATTTCTCCCCCTCAGAGGTTCCTGAGCTACACAACCACAACCCAAGAGTTTGGAACCTTTTGATACAATGTACACTTAGGCATCAGTTTGAGTCTCATGTTCATTCTTCTCTGCAACACCTCTCACTCATACTGATATTTCATTCACTATGCATATGTAGGGGTGCCAACTTGAATAAAATAGTGTGGAGGCCCAAGTACGCCCTGTCCTGCTTCATCAATCACAACCACACACAAACCATTTGAATGGCAATGCCCATCAACTTGAGGAGGGGACCCAGCCCCCTCAAATATTTTATTGTAGTGGCTAAAGGGACCTCGACCCCTAGGAGTTGGCTTCTGTGTGCATATGTTTGATGCAATAAAAATTGAGATTGGTATGAAAGATGGTATACGACTGATTGATATTTAAACATTGAATCAGTCAGAAATCTAGATCATAGGAGCCATGTGGGCTTCAGCCGCCACAATAAAACATTTGAGGGGGCCAGGCCCTCACAAAGTTGATTGGCATTCCCATTCAAATGGTGTGTGTGCACTGCATCATGTGATCAATTATGCGGGGTGGGGCTTACCTGGACCCCCACAATATTTTATTCAAGTTGGCACCCCTGGTCTGCGTCATTTGTGAGGGTCCTCCAAGCTCCAGCAGCAGCTTCTTCTGGGACAGAGTGGGCAGAGGCAGGAACAGGAAGGACTGAAAGCCGCATTCATTGAACTCTGTTTTGTTCCCAGAATGGAAGTTAGGATACAAACTACTGCTTTGAACAGCTCTCTGTTTCCATGCAACTAATCTGGGTCAAGCTCTATGTCCTTTAGAGCAAAATGGGAGGGGGGGGAATCCTCCCAATAGAAATTTCCTTCCTTAACTATGTAGCACACAAGGTTTCTTGCCCTTCTTTTCAAGTCATTGACTGAACACCAGACAATATGCTACCATGCTGATCTTTGGCCATTAGTAACATGCAGCAATTTACTATTCACAGGCATCAGGGCCTGGTAGCAGTTAATCCCTAATGTAGAAAAAGCCCCCCACTGATTCTTGATCTGTATTTTTGTTAGATCTGAATGAATAGCAAGAGACCAAATTCGATTAGCATATCATAAACCTGAAAGTGACTTCATTGGAATCATGTTGAAATAGACACTGATAACCGCAAATAAAATTTAAATGCAATATCATTTATAAACAATTCTCCTGGCTGCTTGTTCTTTAATTTGGTGGTGTTTTTGCATCCAACTTCTAACTCTCCTTGAATTTCATTTTTATGCGTTATATGTTTTGGCCGAAAAAGATTTATTCTTCATAGTCGTTAGCTTTATCATTTAAAAACTTATATTAGCGCACAGAGGTGTGCAGCAGACAAAATAATAATTCATATTGTATCAGTCAGAATCACTCTACCATCTTAATCTTTCATAATGGTTTTTTCTGCAGCTTCCAATTTTCCTCATAGTAAAACAAATTACTTAGCAAATGGAATATCTTCTTGTCATAGTAATTTAATATTAAAATGTCAATAAGATTCTGGTACACTTAGCAGAGGGCAGAAAGGTACAAAAACAGAGCAGAAATAAAGCAAACTTAATAAAAGAGGCAGGGAAATTCCCAGGACCAACTCAAACTCTGGCACTTGATTAAAAAAAAGAAAAATGCCTCTTTTCTCCCCAAACAACAGTTCAGGGGCACTTTACAGCAGAAGCTGCTTACCAAGGAGAAATTTTGGGGAGGGTTTGAACCACTCCCTTACCTTCCTGGAAGGTGGGGTGTTGCTGTCTATGGGGAGCAGGGGGAGGTGCAAGGTAGCAAGGATGTTGACCCTGGGTGGTGACAGGAGGCATAAGCACACCCCCAAATAGGGAGCTTGCTGCCCCACTTGCCCCCCCCCAATTCCTGGACTCCTGCATTAATATATTGTTGCCCGCCACCCCAATCTTTCCTTTGGGGGATGAGACTCGCAGAAGAAATTTTGGTGTTTCTTCATATATGGTTTATTTGCACATATATAAAACCTGAGCCTGAAATGGAAGGGGTCACAGCAGCAGCCTTGAATGCAAACAGAAGTCAAACGTTGTGCTCTCCCTCTCTGGCTTTCTAGCCTGCAGCTTTACTTCTAACACCACCCAGACTTTCCACTCTAAATTCTGGCTTTTTGTCCTTCTCACTATCTAAGAGGTGGAGGAGTGATCCTGCCCATTTTGCATCCGACCCAGAGCCCCCTCTCTTTTGGTTTCTTAATGGCCCATCACCTTTCCCTTTGTTCTCTTAATACTTGCTGGATCCCAGGATTAAGTGTCTTGCACCCAGTTTAACACCCCCAAGCCTTGATTATAATCTAACACTTACTGGATCCAGGAATTTAGAGGAGTCTGGCACCCACAAACTCATAGTCAAATCCAGGGAAATACATCTCTCTGCAACCCTCTGAGCTAGATGGGCTCAAATCTATGATTCAGTATAATGTTAACAACAAACTCAGGCAGGGTGACCATTTTTTACAGATGATGGTCCTCTATAAAATTAGTATAAATGAGTATATTCATACCTGTGTCCTCTCTCTTCCTCACTTTTTTAGTGATGCTTAAGTAGTTTTGAGTGTCTATCAGCTAGGAAGCAAGATGGGGCTACCCAACAATAAGGCTGTGATTTCTACATCCTAGTGGGCTACACTAGCTACAGCATTCAGTTCACAGCACAATTTGACCCTTCATAGAGTACCACTGAGCGTTGCAAACATTCACCCCAGCCCTAGTTTCATCCAGCTCTGCTTTAAGTAAATACAGTTCTCTGCTTCTGGATAAATTTGTACCTTTTTTTAAAAAAAAATACAAATTCATCTTTGGAAGGCAAGACAGATTAATCTTTCTGGGATGAATTACTCTTTATTATTTGCTGTATTATATTATTTTCTATATTATGATAATCCATCATAGATTCATCTCTCATATATCTATCCCCACCAGTATTTGCAACACCTCTCATTTTTTAGGATGATCTGTGGGTTTAATTAACATACCATTTACTTTCTTCTTCCAGATCATTAATGTCATTATTAAATAAGAGCAGGTCCAACAATTGCCCCAAGACACTCTGATTGGCAGTTTCTCCTAACGAGATGCGTTCAAAGCCAATCTGCTGTCTTCTATTTATGGCCTTTAAAATACATTTTAAATCCATCAGAGGCTGCTTTATATCTGAATGCAATTAAAAAGAATTAGTTTTTTCACGTAAGACTTTCAAAATAATTTACCGTGGAACAAATTTTGATCAGATGCTATAAAGGTTTGATGGGTCTTCTCTTTTAAATCAATAACACCACTAGAGGGAGAAGACTTGGTCTTTATTACAAAGGGTTTCCTTTACACCCTGCCTGGTCCAGCCCTTGTTCATTTAATTACACCCTTTCAGAGAGTCCACAGCTGACGTCTGCTCATTTGCTCCTCTCACTCATCTCTTCCCTTAGCCCTAATTCTTGCAGCACAATTAATGTAAGATTTCATCTTATGAATATCCATTCCTCATTCTTTCAAAACAAAAGCCACTGGGTGATGTCAAAGCAAAATAACTTTCCCTATCAGATACACCAGCATGGGGAACATTGGTTTTTAAAAACACATCTGTAAAAGACAAGCTTGTTCCACAAAGAAAGGAGGCTGGAATGGAACAAACAGATAATATTTTAAAGTATCTACTCTGGGCTGAATGTTTGAAGGGGATGGTGGTTCCATCTCCTTGGGAATGTATATACTTTACATTGTTCGAGGGTGGAGTGCATATGTATATACATGTAAACATGCTTCATCGTGCAAATGTAAGATTCAAAAATGTAAAACACCTGGTGATTTAAATCCCTACCAGTCATCCCTTGACAATCTTCCATGGTGTCTTCTGTGGTATCTTTGGGAACTGTGGTTCTGAGAAAGCCCTTTCTCTCCCAGAAAGTGTTCAGAAATCTAACATAAGGACTTTTTCCAAACATTCATACTGCAAATGGTATAAATGGCAGTGCACAGATGATGTTGGTATTTGTGTGTTGCCCAGGAATCAGACAATTCCTCTTCAGCTAATTATGGGAAATAAAAGGAAGAGAAAAGAGGAAGAGCAGAAGAAGAAAATGGGGGGAAAGGATGAGGGCAGAGGAGCAGGGATTTTGACAGAGTCTGCAAAAGAATTAGTATTAATTATATAAAAGAATTAGTATTAATTCTGCTATTAATACACATTTTTATTAAGAGTCAGGCACCCTTTCTATGAAACTTTTGCTCCATTTGCAACCAAGGGATATATTTGAAGGTAGTGTCCCACTTTTACAGCTTTGCTGTCAGCACTCATCAATCCCAACAAACATGTCCAATATTAGGTGTCGACACATGGTCAGAACTTGATTATTTGAACCCTTACTCAACCTCAATAAATAGGTTGCCCTCCCTGATATCTGTATTTCACTTAAACCAGTATCCTCCCCACAGCTAGAAGACTGTGGCTTCCCAATCACCAATCCCTGTAATTGCCACATCTGTCAAGGACCCACTCTCAAAAAAGACAATATCCCTCCCACCCAGTGTTGGGTAAAATTCAGTGCATGTTGCTCCATCAGCAGGACATGGAAGGAAACCATTTTTGGCAATTTATCCTTTCCCTGAAACTTCTTACATCCCCCACAAAAATCTGCTCCAGAGGATTCCCAAACCATCTAGGGCAAGGAGCAAGTGAAGGAAGCGGTACAGGATAGGAAAGGAATTGCTGAAAGGGCCCTTCCTCCTTCTTCCACTGACAAGATATCTTCATCAGTGAACCAACACCCATTGGATTCCACCCACCACTCAAGTGGAAAGCTATTAATGTCCCAAACCCAATTTGAATTGAGGTTTCCACATCGTTAATCTATGATAGCATATTTCAATGGGAAGAGAGAAGCTTGCTTCCTGGTTTCATAAGGTGGAAAATTTTCTGTGCCCATTTGAAACAAAGCGGAACAACTTTCTAGTCAACCCAGTATGTAACTTGTTGATTCGATATTCACCACCCTTGTCTTTCTGTAAGCTTATAGTGTTTTATTTTAATTAATTATTAAGTCACTATCTTCCCTTTAAATAAGCAATGCTTGGGAGCCAATAGCTACAATTATTAATTGATGAAAGGACAATTAGGGCTAATCAATCTGGCATCCTCAGAAAGAGCACCAACTCTACTGCTGCCAGGAGGAGTGTTCTTCACCTACAGCTTTTGTGCAAACATCTCAGTTGTATGTCACCATCAGGCAGCACTTTAGAGAATACTACAGGAGACTCCAGGTTACTTTGCAGCCACTAATAAAAAATTTGCTACCATAAACGCTGAATAATACATCACACTAATCTGATTGCTATTGACTGCTAGAGTTGCATGTATGACCTTGGGCATACATTAATCAAAGAGGATGCTGTGTGTCTTTTCTCCATTTGATATCCTGTGGGGATAAGCAAATTGCATCTGTAGTGTTCCCTATGTTTCTTTGAATCCCATTTGCTCTCAAACAACAGGTAGGCATTGGTCTTTGGTGATAACTTAGTGACTCCACAAAAAAACACTTTCTGTTTTCTTTCCCAGCTTGGTCCTATACCTGTCTAAAGTAAAATAATTGTTGATTAACTACTACATCTATAGCTCACCTTTCCTCCAAGGAGCTCAAGGTGGCAAACAAAGTTCTCCCCATCCCCTTTTTATTCTCACAACAATGACATGAGTTAGGCTAGGCTGAGAGACCCAGTGAACTTCATTTTATGAAAGGGGATTTGAACCCTTGTCTCCAGTAAGTGGTCCACCATAACGCCACACTAACAGTGCACTCTTGAGTAAGTGTACAGTACATGGGGTTTCAACCTATGAACTGGAGCACTCTATTTATTTACTTAAGGCATTTATATGCTGCCCCTCTATCCAATTTTGGTGTATGGGGTGTTAAAATAACATAATTAAGGTGGGTCATAAAAATATACATCTCAAGTGTCAGGGACTGCCTCTCATTAAAAAGAAAAAAGATGTGAGATGCTTTGGGAGACAAAAAGTGTCCAGAAGACGAGATTTAATATATTACATAAATAAATAAACATCTCCGTGCTTCCAGCGCTGTGTGTTAAGGTGCACTATGCATTGTACACACTTCATTACTCATGCAAGGCACATCAGTACAAAGGTATAGCAACCAGTTCCTCGCCGTAGCTTTCACCATTAACGGATTGTGGTCATATAGGGAATGACTAGTAATTTGCACAGAGAAAATTAGATGGGAGTTGATTTACCTGCACTCTTTATTCGTGCGGTTAGGGGAGTTTTAAATTATTTCAAGTCATTGCCTCTGATCCATGCATCAAACCACAGATAGGTCGCAAGTTCCTCTTCACCCATTTCATAACCCGAAACCCTATAATTTTGTCAAGCTTGCTACCAGTATAGGCATTGAAACCCATGAAAATTCATGAAGAGCATTTTGTGAGGCCAGGGAAGGCATGTCTCTGTGAGGGCCTCTATTACCGCAAAGGATTAATAAATCAAACATAAGCTGCTGTCCTCTGTACCCTTCCAAAGCTGTCTGTGAAATCTGGGCAAACTTCAGGCAGTTTCAAGGAGCTCCTGTGTCCTGAAGTTCAGTTGATGAGAAGGACAGTTTTATCCATGGAAGTTCTTCCTGTGTAACAACTTTCACTGATACCCAAGATGGCATTGTGTGCTCCCATCCTCAGCACCCACTTGCCAGCTGGACTTACATTCTGCTCTTGTTCCACTTTCCTATCCCTTCCCCTCAAAAACACAACTATGTTGCAAGGCTCAACACGGATAATAGAGAGAACTTTCTCCCTTCCCTCCCCCCCAAAAAAATCCACTCAGTTTTTCTGCGGGTCTCTGTCTCACACAAACATGCATGCATTTTTTTTTCACTCTTAACTATTATAATTCATTCATTCAACCTTGGGAATGTAGAAAGCTGCCGCTATGTAAGATCATTAGCAGTGGGACTCCAGGGTTCCAGGTACAGGCAGCGGACAGCCTGGATAGCTCAGTTGGTTAGAGCATAGTTCTCATAACACCATGGTTGCAGGCTTGATCCTTGTAGCTGCATATGCCTGCACTGCAAGGGGTTGCACTAGAGCAGTGGGGGCGAACCTTTTAGAGACTGAGTGCCCAAACTGCAAACCAAAACCCACTTTTTTATCGCAAAGTGCCCAGAGTTGTTGAGCTTTTCAGTGAGCTTTTTTTTTGGGGGGGGGGTGCCCCAAAGCTGCTGAGCTTTTTTGCAGGGGAGAGAGAACAGAAATAAATGACCAATAATACATTCACTTGAACTAACACGCAGCGCCGACGTCATTGTCCGCCAAAGTGCCAAAAAAATCAGCAAAATAAGGATTTAAAAATGAATGCTGCTACGCCCAATCAGAAACAGCCAATGACGCAGCAAATTGAAAAACAGACCAATCGCCGAACACAATTTCCGGCTACCGGCAAAAAAAGGGGGAGTACTTGTGTCAATAGCGGACACAAGTTGTAGCGTGGGGGGGGGGAGTGGGAGAACAAATGGGGGGAACACTGTGGATGTGCCGATGGCGCGCATGCCAGCATTGAGGGCTATGATTGCCATAGGTTTGTCACAGCTGCACTAGAGGATCCTCAGGGTCACTTCCAACTCTGGTTCTATGACTTTCCCAACTCTACCTGGAGATAAAGGTAAAGGTAAAGGTACCCCTGACCATTAGGTCCAGTCGTGGCCGACTCTGGGGTTGCGGCGCTCATCACGCTCTATAGGCTGAGGGAGCCAGCGTACAGCTTCCGGGTCATGTGGCCAGCATGACTAAGCCGCTTCTGGCGAACCAGAGCAGCGCACGGAAACACCGTTTACCTTTGCGCCAGAGCGGTACCTATCTATCTACTTGCACTTTGAGGTGCTTTCGAACTGCTAGGTTGGCAGGAGCAGGGACCAAGCAACGGGAGCTCACCCCGTCATGGGGATTCGAACCACCGACCTTCTGATTGGCAGGTCCTAGGCAGCACTACCCGCGTTCCTGGAGATACCAAGGATTAAAGCTGGAACCTTTGGCATGCAGAGCATGTGCTCTGCCACTGACCTGTGGCCCTTTCCCATATGAAGAACCATCATCTGGGAACCTTTCAGAATTGTTTCAGCTGAGCATGATCATATTTGCTCTTTTGAAATAAACTTATTAGAGCTGCTAGAGCACTTATTCGCCAATAAGCAAGGAATGTGAAACCTCAAGCCCAGGGACCAAATAAGAACATCAGATGCAGGGACGCGGACTTATAAAAAATATTGGGGGGGGGGGGCGGGAAAGCTCATGAATAATAAATAAGCTCATGAATATGCAAATAAAGTGGCGCCGCCTCCTCGTGAGCGAATAGGGGAGAGCGTGCTGTGCCTATTAATCAGCTCCAAAGGAAATTGGGTGGAGCTTTTGCTCGGGAGGGAGGGCAGGAGGCATGCAGCCCGCCCCTCCCTGTGCATTTTGGGCTGGGGGAGGGGCGGCGATGGCGCTCTGCTGGAGGGGCGCCGGAGATTATTGGGGGGGCGGAGCCCCCCCAAACAAATTTTTGAGGGGGCTCGGGCCCCCTCAAGCCCCATGGAGTCGGCGCCTATGATCAGATGAAGCCAGCTGGATCAAGCTAGTGGCACCTCTAACTCGAGCACCCTGTCCTCACAGTAACCAACCAGGTGCCCAGTTACCAGCAGCTGGCATTCACAGTGGCATAGCGTGTGTTGCCAGTGCCCAGGGTGTCTGCATCACCCAACAGATTGCAGCTGCAGAGATATGGAAAGAAGAGTTGCTCTGTTGTCTGGAGAGGTCACTTCCTGGTTCTCATGGAGAAGCCATTTTCAATGAAGCCCAGCAATGGAAGCACACAGCTGTATTGAGGCAGCACCGGGTGTTGAAATTTTGCACCCCCTAACAATTATGTGCCCAGGGCGAACGCCACTAGGTATTCAGAAGCATTACTGCCTCCAATCATTGACGCAGAGTACAGCCATTGTAGCTAGTCACCACCGATAGCTTTATCCTTCATGAATTTGTCTAATCCTCTTTTAAAGTCATCCTAGTTCCTGACTATCACCACCTTTTGTGAAAGTGAATTCCATAGTTTAACCACGCACCGTGTGAAGAAGTACTTTCCTGAATCTTCCAAACTTAATTCTGTAAACTGCCCTAGAATCAAATTTGATGAAAAGCAGTATAAAACTGTTTTAACTGTCTCAGTAAATAAAAATAAGAGTGAGCTTTCAGATATCTGCGAATTGTGGGCACTTGTTTTTCTGCACATCAAGGGTGATCTGTGGTTTGTGGTCCCTTTAAATTGCCCTTACCTTGCAGTACAGCAGTGAGAGGAAGCTAGAAAATGCTTGCTATAGAAGGGGTGAGGAACAGCGCCTGTTGCCAGGCAGAGTTGGAATCTGGGTCTTCTTCATGAAAAGCACCAGCAAAAGACAGAGTGGTTTTGATTTTCAGCTGCTCTTTACTCTCCTCCCTGCAGCTTTTGGGTAGAACTGGTGGAGAAATGAAGCTAAGTGTGAGGGCTGAGCTCTCATGCAAAAATAAGACATATATAATGTAAGCCAGGATTTATAAACCAACCCCCCCCCCCCATGGTTAATCTATTGTAACTGATCATGTGGATGGGGCAACTCACCTATGCAGAAAGATTGCAGAATTTGAGATGCTTTAGCTTAGAGGAAAGGTGAGCAAGTGGTGATATGTTAGAAGTCTATAAAACTACGCATGGCATTGCGAAAGGGGATAAAGAAAAGTTCTCCCTCTCATAACTCATGGGCATTCAATGGAGCTGAATGTTGGAAGATTTGGGAAAGATAATAGAAAGTATTTCTTCACAGTGTGTAGTTGAACTATGGAACTCACTCCCACAAGAAGCAGTGATGGCTACCAATCTAGATGACTTTAAAATGGGACTTGACAAATTCATGGAGGAGAGGGCTATCAATGGCTACCAGCCATGATAACTATGCTCTACCTCCAAAGTTGGAGGCAGTAATGCTTCTGAATACCAGTTGCTTGAAACCACAAAACGGGAGAGTACTCTTGTGTTCGAATCCTGTTTTCCAACAAGGATCTAATTGGTCACTGTGAGAACAGGATGCTGGCCTAGATGAGCCATTGGCTAGGGTTACCAGACATCCCCGTTTCCCGGGGACAGTCCCCGGATTTGCAAATAAGTCCCCAGACAAATTCCATCCCTGGAATGTCCCCGGGTTTCATCTAATGTCCCCAGGAAACACAGCAGCGGCAGTCTCAGCAGTTGGCTCTGGCTGGCTTCAGGAGCTGCTCGGAAGTCCCCATATGATGGTGGTGCAGGGGCTCTAAGATGCCGCTTCCGGGCTGCCTCCACTTTCCCTGACCCCAGCAACTAAGCTGGGGGAGGATTCATGCTGTCTATTGGAGCAGCCTCCAAACTCCTACTTGCGTGCGAGGAGGAGCGGGGTGGGGATCTCTCAGTTAGGCAATGGGAAGCCTCCCTTCCCAGCTGAGGGATCCCTGCCCCCTCCTGCTTGCATGCAAGTAGAAATGGGATTAGGGCTGCTCCAATGGGAAGAGAGGCATCGCGCTGCCCAAGCCTCGCTGCCGCCGCTGCTCTCGGCGCTCCTTTTCCGCCTTCCATGCCTGACCCACCGTGCACCGCTTCCCTACCACCACCGAAGAACCAACAACTCAGGGGCTACCCAGGCTCATGGAGAAAGGAGATAGAAGCCTCGGGGGAAGGGAAAACATGGCGGTTGAGGTCAAAGCAGCGGCCGCCCCTCTGACATCACCATTGCTGCAGCATCAACGTCCCGACCGTGTAGTATTTATTTATATCTATTTATTTAAAGTCCCCAGATTCACTGAAAAAAATCTGGTAACCTTACCATTGGCATAATCCAGAAGGGTGATTTTATGTAGTTTTATTTAAACTCTGCACTGAAACCTAGGAAATTGTTTTAGTTTTGTGTTCACACAGGATTGAAATATTAACATGATACACATTGTTCGATTCAAACTACTATCATGCAAGACCATTGCACCAACTGCGCTGCTTTGTATTGATCCCTAGACACAAGCTACATTAAGCAGCTCTTGGAGAATGGAGCCATTAGCAATTTAAAGCACCACTTGTAATTTACAATAGGACATACTTAAGACTGATTCAGATGTTCTCCAAGGGCCCTTTTCCCCCATGCTGTATTGTGCTATCTGTCATGCATGAAGCCAATTGTACAACAGCAATTGGTCACCCACCTCTTCTTCCTTGCACACGGTGTTGTGAGCCATCCCAGAACATGAGGTAAGTTGAAAGGCAGATTTATACAAATGTCTTAAACAAAATCAATTAATTTGCATTGACCTCTTTCTCACCTTTGCTCAGGCCAGACTGAGGCAATCGCCTGAGGCAGAAGATACCAGGGGACAGCAGTAGAAGACCCCCGGCCATTCCTGCTGAGTCCCCTGGTCACTCCCTTCTCTTGGAGAGCAGAGTTCTGTTCACTACACATGTTATGTACCCAATAAGGTGGCCTGCTGTCCTCAGGTGGTGAAAAATACTACCCTCTGGCAGGATAGAAATAAGATTCAGCTATGAGTCCAGTCAGCTTCTGTAAATTTAATGCCCAAGCACCATCTTCTTGTCCTTTATCTCAGCCAACACAATGACTTCGGTCAGCCCTCCATTTACCCTGCCTCTTCTATTCTTCACTCCGGAGGCTGTTTGTTTTTCTTTCTGGAATTGCATTTTACCAACATTTACACTGCCTCTGTTGGCTTCCATTGCAGGTAAGGTATTTATCTTCACTCCAGAGGCCAACTTGAACAGGTGGGTGGGATCACCCAATTAAAGTTGACCCACAGATACAGGGAAGATCATTTCAAAGTAGGATTTTACTCCCTACTCAACAGCTGATGTGTGGTTGTCCTAGCTTGGGTTCCAGGTTCCAGGGGACCTTCCAAGGCTATCATGGGCACCGACATGAGCAACAATTCCCAACACGCCGTGGTTGGAACAAGGACTCGGGTAACAGGCAAATCAAGGAGCAGCCCAAAATCCAGATAAAAACACAGCACCGGTAGTAAGACATTGTTCTTCCAGCCTCTCATTGAGGCTTTTAAGCTGGAGCTGCCAGTACCCCACCCTGGGCCCAGCTGTAGCATCTTAGGCAACTCTGCAGAGTCCTCCTTGTGAGGAGGGCTCTACTGCTGAGCAGCCCTTTATTCAGAAGCAGTTTCTTCTTCTTGAGCCTCTCCTCCTTATTGTCTCCTTTTCCATACCCTGGTGGCTTTGTCTTTTGAAACCAATAGCCTAAGGGCAGAGTTTGTTCCTCTAAAAAAATCAGTTATGGCACAGTGCTTTTTCTGAGGCACTTCATGAATAGAAACATGTGAAGATCAGACCAAAGTTCTAACTAGTCCAGCATCCTTCTTCCCGCAGTGTCTAACCACATGCCTCCAGCAAATGCAGAAGAAGAACATGAAGGCAACAGCCCTCTCCTGCTATTGTGCCCGTGGCAACTGGCATTTATTTAGCGGCATACTTTCTCTGCATCTGGAGGTAACTTGCAACAGGGCTGGGGGATATTTCTAGTCTGGTAAACCAGATTGTTAAGTTCACTACCCTTTGTGGACCCAAACTGAGAGGTGGATGGAACCACCCATCTGTCAATTGCCTAAGACACAATGATCACATGTGACCTTTATTATTATTTTTAATAGCAGGGGTCTTCAGAAGCACTGTTAAAAGTGCTATTTTGTGTTGCATTTTGAACAGACCTTCTGAAGATCTGATAATCAGCTGACCAGTGGTACCTTCAAAAACCTTTTTAGACCCAAGCTGTGGGCTGACCTGTTGCATAACTAACATAATTTATGATGTCAGGTGTAGATGAGTGTGGCTTGGCTGAAATGGCCTGGCGAGCCTGAATAGACCTGGGGGCTTGAAGTTCCCTATCCTTGGCATGTAGCCATCATGACTAACAGACATTAAAGGACTTGAGCTTTGTTGTTAGGGACATAGAAACCTGCCTCATACTGAGCCAAACCAGACCATCTAGCTCAGTATGGCAGCACTGACTGGCAGTGACTGTCCAGGGATTCACACAGGAAACCTTCCCTGCCCTACCTAGAGATGCCCCAATGATTGAACTTGGGACTTTCAGCATGCAAAACAGAAACTCTACCACTCAGCTAGAGCCCTTTCTCAATGAATGATCCTCAATTAATTTGACTGATCCCCTTTCTAAGCATATAAGGCAGGTGTGAGCAACCTTTGGCCTTCCAGATATTGCTGAACTACAGCTCCCATCAGCCCTAGCAAGCACCTGATCTAAGGGTTGTATAGGACTAGCATTAGATACAACCCTAAGTTAGTGATCGTCATATCTTGGGGCAGTAAATTCCATAAATATTTTATAAAATGGCAAGAAGAGCCCTGGTGAATTTGACCAAAGGACTATCTGCTCCAACATCATGTTCCCACAATGGCCATCCAGATACCTATGAGAAGCATTTTACATATATCTGATATATACTATATTGTTTATAAAAGCCACGTGCAACTCGGTTCCAGGAATGCTTACTCAGAAGTAAACCCTGTCCTACTTTATTCAGTGAGGTTAACTGGGTACAGAATTTCAGGCCCACCTCTGTTCTGATACATTTAAATCTTCCATCAGTCATGTGTTTGTTAGAGACTGAGCTGAAAATATTCCAGGGGAGTAGCTAGATAGAAGCTTTCTGTTTTATAAATCTTTAAAACAGGGTCTATTATTTTGAGTGGACTTCAGCTCTGTAAGAATAGAACACAATCCCTCTAGACCAGCAGGTGTTCAATACAGGTAATACAAAGAACAGAAATAATGCATGCAGGCCTCTTCTTATTCCCCCATCACCAGTTAATAACTGGGTGTATCAAGGAAAATTAAGGGATGTTTTCCACAGCCCGAAAAGCTTTGTAAATTAAAGATGTTCTGGACCTCTGCTTCTTTGTGTGGGCTTTTTGCTTTAGAAGTCTCCAAACTGAGATTAAAATGTGGACGAAATCTAAAGGAAATAACATAATACAGGTGGCCAGGTGTCCTACTTTATAGAGGACAATCCCCTTGAAAGGCTGGCAGGGAACAGTGCTGTCTCAATGTGTCTACTTGATGGGCTGTCTAATTTAAAGTTAAAGAACTGTAGCAAAGGGAGAGTAGATGCCTTGAAATTACCCATCAACAGTTAGAATCCAGGAGGTGTGGGAAGGTGATACTGTACAGTGGTACCTCGGGTTAAGTACTTAATTCATTCCATTGGTCCATTCTTAACCTGAAACTGTTCTTAACCTGAAGCACCACTTTAGCTAATGGGGCCTCCTGCAGCTGCTGCACTGCCGGAGCACGATTTCTGTTCTCATCCTGAAGCAAAGTTCTTAACCTGAAGCACTATTTCTGGGTTAGCGGAGTCTGTAACCTGAAGCGTATGTAACCTGAAGCGTATGTAACCCAAGGTACCACTGTACTGCGTTTCCTCCCTACCACCACCACCAAACACATGGCAGAGATCAAGATAGAACCTTATGTTCAACCGACTGGTGAGCAGAGGATGAAATCCTGCTGTGGTCTGCTTTCCTAGTACATTTCTTGTGGGTGAGCAAAGTTTGGGAACAGGTGTGAGCAGACAAAGAGAAGTGCAGAGCTGTTTAAAAGCCCTCTGGCAAAGAGCCCCACGCTGCTCTTAGCAGTGCCTGCTTCTCCTCCTTCTCCCCACTCACTGCCTCCTGACAGTTCCACATTCTAGGTGGTGCAACCCATCTCAGGAAAATCCAGGACTGTCTCAAACTGATTCAGCCAAAGCCTAGTTCTTCCATTGATGAAAGCAACAGAATGGGACCTAGTCATGACTACCTTGTCTCATTAACATAGAAAGAGCTAATGGATCAGGCCAATGGTCCAATCAGCACTAGTTTTAGTGGGATTACCATCCTTTGCTGGATTGTGCCCATTGCCTTATCACCTCTCCTTGTCATGTATGCAGAGGTTTACGTATTGATTAAAAAGAACTAGCCACTGGTCTATTGGATGGTGCAGCTAGGTAACTCTGTAAGCAATCCACGAAGTATGAAGCAGGTGTTCAAACAAGCCAACAGCTTGTCTTATGGGCTCCTAATTTGCTTTTTTAGGAGGCACATTTAAAAGGATGAGGAGATGCAGCTGTTTCATGCCAGCATTGGTAAATATAACTCAATGTTTTGGAAAAGTCTGGAAATTACACGCACTGGAAAATAGAACAGCCTCAGAAGAAAGCAGTGAGAAAGAGCTTAGAGAAAATTACTTTTAAAAGAAAACTTACTGATCAAAGCAAAGTTTTGTGATTCGTTGTGTTGCATAAACTTTTGGACGAGCTTAATTGAGAGTAAGGATTTGTTTGTGGGTTGGAGGAGGTTGTTGGAAGAGATTGATGGCATGTTAAATTGCAGTAGCTGATAGGATAATTAAGTAATAAAACTCTCCAAGTAGTAATTATAGGACATGTCAAATGGAATTATAAGGCAGGAGGCCAAAGGCCAAGTGATTAACCATCAGTGAATTACAACATTTCCCTGGAAATGCTCAGCCTGGTGTGCATTATAGCTTTCAATGAAATAGAAATTTTATAAACAAGAAGTAACAGGACCATGCATGTACATCTCCAGTATGGTGCATAATTGGAACAAGAGGATAAATGCAAAGGTGCAATACTGTTTTATATTGGCATTTTATAAGGTTGCTCATTGCTATCTTGTTGATAAGCTGTGCTGTGTTCATTGCCTGTGCCTGAACCTTATGGACACTGCCTGCTTTTATAATTTTTGCATCACATTAGAGTCAGTGTTTATATTTCACTACACACACACATACACATTTCTTCCCTTTTACATTTTTCATCTGTTTTCACAAAAGTAACTTTTTTTCTTTTTACTGTTAAAGAGGACAATGGTAATGCTTTCCAAAAAAATGTTGTGTTTAAATTTCTTGTATATCCCACACCTCAAAGCCTCAGAGGAGGGGAAATGAAGTAAAAGTTCAAATTCAAAAACCTTAGAAACCACTTTTGCAAAAAGAATTTTAACTTAGTTTTATAGACTTAAGGGTCACTTTCCCATAGATAAGCCTGAACTCAGTGGGACTTGCTTCTGACTAAATATGTATGGGATTAGACTATTATTATTTATGTAATGAACACAGGGGTCACCAACCTTTTTAGGCTTGCGGGCATGTATGGATTTTTGAGTGAGTGTCATGGCTGCCAGTTCTCTGGCCATTTCTCTCTCCCCATGGAGATACAGAAAGAAAGCTCTGCAAGTACCTACACATGGAAGCTCATGTGTATTTTGGCCCTTTTCCTAATATCTGGCTTTTTACTGACCAACATGGTAACCACCATCCATGCTAACAAACATTTCAAAAAGTGCTAAGTCCTGGTTTACATAATTTAAATTATAAATTATAAAATTCTCATGAGATAGAAGACAAAACAAGTGAAGGGGAATTGTTGTCTTTCTTTTCTCCTCCACTTTCTTCCCATTCATTTTCATTTAAGCATGTTTTTTGTTATAAATTTCCTTCCTGATTGGTTGGTTGGTCGGTCTGTCTGTCTATTTTTGATAGAGTGAGACCTTTAATGTGCTCTTTCCCTTCCCTTGAGCTTTATTAAATGAGGCAGAGAAACTGAGAAATAACATGTTGTGGAGATCTATGGTGGTACTATCAACATTTTCAAAATAAGGGATATCTAGAGCTGTGTCTTCCGAAATTACATTCTATGGAACTGCTTTGAAATAAGGAACATCTGTTATTTTCTGAAATTGTAGGAATCCAGTATACTCTATGGGGCTGTGATGGGGATCAACAAAGCTGCCATTATATATAAAAACACTGATGAGAGCTTGTTACTCAAACCCAGCATTTGCCACTTGCAGAAAATGTCTGAAAAGCAACAAAAATAACCCATTCAAATTCATTTTAATGTAGCTCACCATTTCTTTTATGGAGTGTTAGAAATTACTAAGACACAAATTAAGTGCATTTGCACATAGGTAACAGACGTATAGATGATCCTCACGGCCAATCGGGATGCCAGGAATGGGGCCAATCAAAGTTTCAAAATGGCTGAAGGGGTAGTGGGAAATGATATATGGAACATTTACTTCTGCCCAAGTCCCTGATTATAGTAGATTAACTAATGCAGTGGTTGCCACTGTGGTGTCCTCTAGAAGTTGTGAGAACATAGATCCCATCAACCTTGACCATTGGTCATGTTGGCTGGTTCTGGTAGGAGTTGGAATACAGCAACATTTGGAAGGCACTGGTTGGTCTATCGTTGAGCTAATATTTCCCTTTCCCACATACTGATGCCCATACCAAAAGTGAATCCTGTTTCCAGTGCCCCAAATGCATGTGTCTGAGGTCATGAAAAGCCCATTTAGTTGGCCACCCTGTGCCCTGCCTGCTCTTGTCCTTTGTGTGATCTTTTCTACACAAAAGTGAGTGGAGTTGGGCACCAGGATTGTGGCCACATGTCAGCACCGGCTCCTCATTTCCGTAAATTGCTATGGTGAGAGCTAGATTCCACTTTTGAATGTTCAAATTCTATCCCTGCCTCCTTAAGTCTTTGAAATTCCGCAATGTCCTGAACTTCCTTTTTTTAATAGTTTACTTAAACCCTACTTCAATGAACACAATAGATTAAATAAAGTGGTTTCCAGGCAGGCCTCAAGAGCTGTTAATTAGTGTCTGTAAAATACTTTTGAGAGCTTCACTGAAGCCATTGTAAGTGCAAATTAATTATTCAGAAAGTACAAAGAAGATTGAGCATTTTACCTGTTGGCATCAGTTCAGAATCTTCTAGACAGTTCAGCTTTTATTGATAAACTAACATATTCTAGACTCCAGCAGTTCCTTCTTCCTCTAGGGTTCTTCCGCTCAATTTGTTTTAATACAATGATTCTGCAGTTGCTTGCCTGATGTGCAGAATCCATGTTTTTAGGCTGTGCATTTGCATTAATTTAGTACTAGGATTAGGTGATCTATCTCTTCCTCTCCCTGTAGCACCACAATTGTCGCTATGATTAGCACAATGTAGAATAAAGTTGCACAGCTGCCACTAATAGCTTTTGGACTGTGATACAAACAATCTAGAAAGTGACCAGAAAATGAACTGATCCATGGCATTATTTAAAGTTGCAATCAGCCAAGGTGTCCCCAGAGATGTTTTCCTCTACATCAAATGCATTTGCAATTATATGAACCTCTCAAAATAACCTCTTTCCTTATAGTGTTGATTCCTAAGCATGCAAATAGGTATGAGAAGAAGATTGGGATTGGCGTTACAGCTGCTAATGTTGCAATGGCACTAGCTCCCTCACTCACTAGCCATATAAAGGGGTGTTCATACACTGAAGGGGAAGAAGGTCCTGCCCTTTGTTCCATCCCCAGTTTTATGTGCCTCCCTGTTAAGCATGTTTATCATTAAGCCCAAGAAAGGCTATGCACATAGGCCTCTAAATAGTTATACCAGGGCTGCCATATGTCCAGATTTTCCTGTGCACGACCAGGATGGAGACATTCCACCCAAAAGCTCTACAACATGGGGGGGGGGGGGGAGCTCAACAACTTTGACCCAAAAAAACACAGACCACCAACTTTGTCCTGATTTTCACTGTTGGGAATATGGCAACCCTATGCTATACAAATGAAGTTTCCCTAATGCAGAAGACATCCACTCTCAAATGCATGGTCATCGGGGAGTGAGAAGTCACACGATGTCGGGAAAATGGAGAGCGGCACAACCTCGTTGCCCCTTCAAAGTGCGAAACCTCCTCCAGGCAGACAATTTGACGAATTGTGCCCTTTAACTCAACAGGCATTTAATTGTAGCAGAACGGTACCCATCTATATTTAAGTCCTACAAGAAAACTCAGGCTTAGAATTTTCTTTGATGATAACTTCATTTCCTAAATGAATCAACAGGAGAGTCCGAGATGTTCTAACAAAGGTGTGGAAGCATTTTATCGGATACATATTGCATGTTAAATACCACTTGGCAATTATTTAATGAGATTTAACAAGGATGTAATAGATTCATTACTTATGACCTAGATGTGAAACCTCAATGAATAAGCTTAGTCAATCGGCATTCAATTAACATATATTAGATTTCTCCACACGCACTATATTTTTGATGGTTTGATCAGCAGAGCAGCTTTGCACATTTTTTAACCATTTCCTGCCCAAATATGCTCCTCATTTTTACGCCCAGGTTAACTAGCAGATGAGTTCATTTGCACAGTCATAATGCATGTGCCTTATGCACAAACCCAGACTGTGTATCAGAGTGAGAAGGTATCTATCTTTACTCTACTTAGCAGATGTGATCAATAGAAGTGTAGAGTAGAACTTTCTTTTGCAATCACTTCAAAATTATGGGATTCTATGCATATGCACATCTTTTACTTTATGGTGTACATTCTGTCTATTTGGTATGATCTTCACTTTGTATAATGTTCTGAAACTGTTGCATTTTGTTTCCATTTTCTGTACAGATTCTTTTGAATACAAAGTGATAGAGAACTTTTCTGAATAAAGAAAGAATGCCTTTGCTTGTGCTAAATGAAAAACTCAAGACTCTATTCAGCAGATGAGCTCAGTAGAAGTGTGGAGTAGAGCATTTTCCACAGTTGCTTCAAAATTATGGGACTCTCTGCTTCAGGACAACATGGTGGTGCTTTCTATGCAGGAAAAATGTCATTTGGAAACTGCCCTTACCCTTTCTACTATTCATAATCTTATCCAGGCATAGGCAAACTCGGCCCTCCAGACAACTCCCATCATCCCTAGCTAACAGGACCAGTGGTCAGGGATGATGGGAGTTGTAGTCCCAAAACATCTAGAGGGCCAAGTTTGCCTATGCCTTATCTATGTTTCATAGTAATAATTGTGGATATTTAATCAATGGATCAAACATCAAGTGCAGCTTATAACTCTGCTTCTGTTACATATTCTTCCCCTTTCTTAGATTTTAGCTACCTTTGCTAAAATTTGTCTAGTCAGTAAATTATGGTTATGAAAAATTAGAATGCTCTCTGGTTCAGAGTCTCAAGAAATCAATTTCCCCCTCTCAGATATTCTAATTAATCAAAATCCTGAGGTGTTCGGTATAATTTAAAACTAAGGATCAGCTGAGTCATGGGAGTTTGAGTGGCAACAACAACAAATTCCTACATTTAAGATTACATAACAGGATGATTGCGCAAAGAATTATAGATCTAGCAGAAACCATTATGTCTGGCATGCTGTCTGGCATGTGGAACCAAACATAATTTTTTGTCCTACCTCTATGCACACAGGAGAGTAAAGTTCTGTCCGTGTTGGATGAGAAAGATGAAATTATATGCTGAAGTATTATTGCTAGCACTGGTTTTATTTCCCAGCCTATACATTTCGTTATGTCTCACACCACCCTCCACTGCCAGTGCCATCATTACTCTGATTTATTAGTTTCCTTCCAACTAATATACTATAGATAACACATAATTCCCCTTATGTGGTGCAAAAGGGCACTGCACATCAAAGGACATGCAATTTTGGGGAAGGCTTATGACTTTTTGAAGGTGTGGAATGCAAGAAGAGTCCAGTTGGGATTCCAGGATCCGTCTAATCTACTGTTCTGCTTCCCTCAAAGTCAACCAGATGCCTGGGGGAATCTTACAAGCAGAATATGAATGCAACCGCCTCCCTCTGTTGTACATCAGCAGCAGCTAATATTCAGAGGTATGCTACCGTTGATCATGGAGGTCTTATATAGCTATTGTGGCTAAGTCGGGAGACAGTGGTGTGGAGAATTTAGAGGCCAACTTTGATTTTAGTGAGGAAAAGCAACCTCACCCTAACTTTCACCAATTCATTTTTTTAAAAAAATGGAGTAATAAAGCAGTAATAAAGCATTTTTTAAAAAAATGGAGTAATAAAGCAGAAAACAAAAATGCAGCCTTTTAAAGACCTCAAAGTTGGGTTCACAACCATACATAGTTACTATGAATCCAAGAAAGAAGAATACTCGCAAGGTGCAATCTTAAACTTTTATGATGTACACTGTGATCCTTAGCATGTTTACACAGAAGTAGATCTCACTGAACTTATGGGGGTATGCTCCCCAAGAACTGAAGGTTAATGTGGATTCAGAAGATGGGTTGATTACCTGTTTCTATAGCAATGGCTATTATTTGCTGCTATATGCATATAACTGAAAACGCTATTGCTGGGAGATATGTGCTAAAGATTCTTAAACAGAAGTAAGCGGTGTGGTTAGGAATAAAGTCCTAAATGTAGTGGGAAAATTCAACTCATTTGGCTGTCTCATATGAAGAGCACAGTTGAATGGATCCAGTATAACAGGAGGACCTTCAAACAGATTTACCTAGAAGTATCTCTCAGTGAGTTTTGACTTACTGTACTCTCTGGTTACTATATGTAGGAGTATACTGCTTTGTTTTTGTGCCTTAACCTAGCTGGTTTGTTAACTTGATCTTATCAGAGAAATCTGCCGAGTGTTTGATGTTAAGAAAGTACAAGCTTCTTTGCAATTTCTTTGTTTGTTTAATGAAATGTATATGTTTCTGGATTTTAATAAAACCTCTTAAGACATCTAACCCCCGCCCCCCCAAAAAAATCTTTAAATTATCAAGAAAAGACAGTTAAAGGGGGTATTTAAAAACATTCAAATGGTAATTAATATCAGCAGTAGGCTAAAAAGATATTTAAAAGTCGTGTCAACATATATCTGATTATTTATGTGTGAGGTTGTTTAGGTTGTACACATTATTTCTTTGTAGGTTGCAAGGATATCTTTGCTAGTAAAGGATCCCTTATGGTTTCCAGCAAAATATGCTGTGGTGATCCCAATTGCTTGTAGGCATGGAGATACAATTTGTTCTTTGTTATGTGGAAAGGACACCATGGCAAATTAAAGTAACTGGATTTGATCAGCATTTCCCATTTGCACTAGGCGCTTGGTGAATTGAAATGTAAAAGGTCAAAGCTCCAAAAGCATTTTTCATTTCTAAAAAGGTTTGTTCACTACTATAATTTAATACCCATGCCAAAGCTGATAAGATTTTGGAATCGGTCCATGGCGTGTATTGATGTCACAGGTCAAAAATAAAGGCTTCAATGTAATTTATTTCTCCAAGCACAGTGGAGATAATAACTCAAGCACAGAGCAATATGTTAAAACGAAATTATATTCAATAAGGGTGACTTCAGCTATTCTTCTAAAACTAAGTATACTTGGCTAAATTCTTAGATAATCATTATTGCGCTGGGATGGACTCCATAGGACATTTTCATGTTGGACAGTTCCTGGCGTGTTCACTTGATCTATTTTTGTGTGCATTGACTACATTTCTGAGGCATTTTTCTTCTTTTTTCAGAGCAGGGAAAAAACACCTCAATTATAGCTGTCTTTCTTCTGGGGTGGCCTTGTGTACTGCCTTTGAAAAGGATTGCATGATAGAGGAGAACGAAAATCCCTTTCCTGTGGTGAACTCTGCTCCATCCCATTCATCACGCAAATCTCCACCAAGTGGCTTCAGTTACGGCAAAGCATTCCTGTGGTGTTCATGCATTCACGTTGGGCTCGTATTTCACACTGTGATTTCTGTATTAGGAAATGCACCAATCATCCATTTAGTTTTCCACATCTGACAAATGCATATGTGCCTACTTTGCCAGTCACAAAGGTTGCCACCAATCACAAAATGGAGGCCTGTTCCTGTAACAGTTTAGGCTTTGTACACACCATACCTTTAAGCACATTCAGAATGGAATGCTGGGTCAGCCTCAATTTATTTCCAGGGGGGGGGGACCCAAGCAACACCCATTGGCCTGTTGGGCCCACCCCATGGGGAATCCCTGAACCCAGACCTGCCTGCCATTGGCCAATCTACAGGCAGACCTGCAGTCGGCCGTCTGCCCCCCAGCCCACTGCCAGTTCACTGACAAGCTGATAAACGTAAAGCAACATGTAGGCTAGTAATATACTAACAGTATTTATATAACACTATCAAACTGAATGAGCAATTCATTGCTATCAAACTGTTTCCAAATTCACAATCAGAAAACATACAATGTGTACATGGAGTCACAAACCAATAAGAGTCAAGTAGATATTCCAAGAAAGGAAATGATCAGATTAGAATTTTTAGGCTAAACGCCTTCCAAAGTTAATATCCTATTCAGAATTTTGTCGAGAGTGAGCTGGAGCGAGATGGTGCTATAAGCACGGCAACACCGAAGAATGACGGTAGGTGCTCCAAACACAGCAACAGCAACAGAACAATCTTTCCGGGATAATAGACTGTTTCAATAAATGTTCTTCATCAGCTGGCAATAATATAAAATAAAATCCATTACAATAAAATACAGTGATTGAAATGACAAATCTGCACATTCTGTAATGGATTTTGATACAATAACAGGTACATTACCAAGTCAATTGTCCATAAAGGTACACCAAATAACCCTGGATCAGCTGTCACTCCAAAGTGTAGAAAGCTGACAAGATCAGGCTGCAATGCTGCTGACCGTTTAAGGTAAGTGGATTTACGATGGGGACATCAAAATCAGTTTTTGCTGCTGCTGCTGCTGCTATGAATACTCAAGCCAGAGGGCACAGGTGGGAGGGTTGATGGGAATTCTCAGCTAGTAACATCTGGAGGGCACTACATTGACTACCCCTGGTTGTATTGGATGTTGAACTAGGTGAAGGTTTTTTAAAGAATCCACAGGGACTGCAAAAATTCTCTTTTAAAAAATGACTACGTTTACTGGACAGATATATCAAGGCCAGCTTTTATAGAACCTCTAAGAGAGAAAGGAAATGGTGCATAAAATAAACATATGGGTGGGCAGATAAAAAATAATGTACTGATATATGTATTTTCAAAAAAAGAACAAAGCCCTGAGGAGTGGGGAAACTGTTAAGAGAAGGAAGTTTGGTAAGCAAAGCTGGATGGGGGATAACTGTGTGGAAAGTAGGTCACCTGAGAAGTTTCGGAGGTGTTTGTATGCAAATACAAGGAAAGCAGGACAAGGCAGGATGGAAATGAACAAGGCTTCTTTGTCAATACACGCATAGGGGATAGCAATGTGTGGTGTCAATAACAAACCCTGCTGTGACACCACTGCCCTGTGGGGACTCATACAGCAGAATGTAGGCGAAAGATGGGATGGAATATGCAGAGTGCTGCGTCCCAGTATTCTGGTAGTGTAGGGAACAGCAGGATACTGAGGTCAGATGAGTAGATGGCCAAAGAATTCAAAAGACCTGAACATTCAAGAGTGTGGTACAAAAAGAGCAAGCACACCCCCTAGTTCTTTGTCCCAAAGTATCTTCCAGTCTCCTACAGAGTGGTGTGATGGACTGAGGAGGAAGTTAGCATCAGCAAATGGAGCCTGGTTAGTTTTGCCACAGCCTGATGAATATCATCTTGTGATAACATGGAAACTGTCTTTTTCACTTGTGGCTCCAGTTTTGGAGAATGCACTGCCGACTGAAATGCAGTTGGCATCATTGGTACTTACATTCTGCTGGTTATTGAAGACATGCCTGTTTAGACAAGCATTCCCCTTAACTTAAACCTCTTGATCTAATTGTCATACAAACTGTTCGTTTGTTACATTTCTATCCCACCTTTCCTTTGAGGAGCTCAAGATGCTGTACATGGTCTCCTCTCCCCACTTTATCCTAACAACCCTGTGGGTAACAAACAGCGGTCGGCCTATGCTCACACAGTGAGCATCATGCTTAAATGGGGATTTGATCCCTGATCCTAATCCAGCACTCTAATCACTACATCATACTAGCTCTTACTCAGAAGTAAGTCCCCCGGAGCTCAATGAGACTTTTTCTGAAGTAACTGTGAATAGCAGGGCCAGCCCAAGGCATTTTGCTGCCTGAAGCAAAGGAAGAGAAGTTGCCTCCTCCCAGGCCTGTTCCATGTATGAAAGCTCAACAGTCCTCTGAATTTTATTTCAGCATCCTCCACTGCACCCCAAGGGCAGTGGCTTAGTTTAAGGGGTGCAGGACAGATTGCCTAGCACACTCAGAGCTCTCTCCATTTGCTGCCCTTAAATCTTTGTCTCCTGAGGCAGCTGCCTCATTCTGCCTCATAGTAGGACCGGCCCTGGCAAATAGGACTCTCCTGGATCCAAATCCAACACTGGTTCCCCAGACCACAATGGAATGGAGATGATATAGAATCTACCAAAGGCAGCAGAATAAAGGATGTGCTTCTTCATACAGTGCATAGTTAAACTATGGAATTCACAAGTTGTGGTGATGGACAACAATTTAGAAAGGGTATAGACAAATTCATGGAAGATAAAACAATCAATGGCTTCCAGTCATGGTGGTACATGCTGCCTCCAGGAATTCCAGTGCCTATGAATACCAGTTGTTGGGGGACAATTGTTGGAAATGGTAATTGCCCTCATGTCCTGTTTCTGAGCTTCCCAGGGGCACCAGGTTGGCCATTGTGGAAAAGAGGGTGCTCTTTGTTGTGTTCCAACAGAACTCCTCTTATCTTCTTTCTGCCTTCTGTGGCTTTGAAAACCTTCCCCATCAGGATTCATTGCCCCCCCCAACACTATATTCTTTAACAATTAGCCTCTTTTCAAGGATTTTCTTCTTAATCAAAACAAAGCTTTCAAACCTCCACAGAGTTCCCCTTAGTGAAGAGGGAGGGGGTATTTTAAAGCACACTCCCTCCATGACAATTTGAAATAAATACCAAGACACTTGGAATTGTGATCAAGATGTGGCCAATAAACTTTCAGTTGTGAAATGCTCTCTTTCAGCTAGCATATTTTGATAACCCCATTTTCCACTGTCACAGGTAGGTGAATCCCAAAAAAAAAAAGAGAGAGAGAGAATAAACCTTTGCTTTATATATTAAAAAAGGGGCATTTAACTAAAGCTTAATGTTGGAACTGGAAATTTGCAAGCAGCTGCAAATGGCTTTAAGTTCCCTCAATGTCTTTTATTTGTTTAATACATGGGCTTGTAAGAGCTGTTCCTTGAAGTGGTAATGAGCAATAGGGGACACAAAGCCCCTTAAAATACCCAGAACAAGGCACCACCACGAGAGAACACCATAAAGGCTACTGGAGCAGGAAACTCTCCATGTACTAGGTAGCAGTTTATGATGCAGAAGGCTGAATCGATTGAGAGGCAGGATTTGCTTTTAATGTCATGTGAGGTCAAGAAGGGATGGCAGCTCCATGACTGGGGAAGCCAAAGCTAACTTCAAGGAAGGCAAAAAGCCTTGACTCTTAGGAAGCAGTTACATTGGTGACATGGCTAGAAGGTGAATTCAAGTGATAGCATGAACTGTATTCTGTACCATGAGGAAGAAGAGAGGCAAGCAAACCAGCCGTTCCTACTTATTAACCAAACTGTGGGAGGCAGTGGAAGACAGGAGTGCCAGGCGTGCTCTGGTCCATGGGGTCACGAAGAGTCGGACACGACTAAACGACTAACCAACAACAACAATGTAGCCGAAACGAAATGCCAATCGGTTGCAGAAGAAAAGGTGGAAAATAACCTTGATGGAACAAAAGAATGAACTGTTGGATGAAAAACTTGTTCTTTTGAAACAGCTGTTCATTTTTATACACTGCTTTCCTCTTTCCTTTGGGAGGGGGGACATCTTTCCATCCCACATTTGCTAATATTGCCTTCCGGGCAAAAGCGTCTTCTCCTTTTCATCCCAATGGACTGTGAAAGCAAACACCTGGCTAGCGACAGAACATTAAGTGCTCAGGTTGCCACTTTACATTCATTTCCTCGTGATTGTCAACTCAATGGAATGATTCAAAATAATAAAGATCATTGAGGTGCATTTGTTCTCTCAAACGGGACTTCGTAAAATGGCACCACAGGCTCCCAGCTTAATTGGTTTTTCAAAGCCTCTATCAGTTCAAAATGTCCAAAGTTGATTCTTCTAAGTGTCAATATCACAGACTAGCATCATTAAGTTTTCAAAGCGGAGCAATGTTAAAACTACAGGAAGGGTAGGCTTAGCTCCAGCATTATGTAAACAGCCTCTGCTTCTTGGAAGTTTTCTTGAAAAGGCATGAGAGGGATAGCAAACTGCCATATAATGTCAGGCCATTGGACCATGTATCTCAGTATTCTCAACCTGAAGATGCTAGAGACTGAATCAGGGACCTGCTGCATGGAAAGCATGAGAGCCAGTGTGGTGCAGTGGTTAAGAGTGGTAGACTCGTAATCTGGTGAACTGGGTTCGCTTCCCCGCTCCTCCACATGCAGCTGCTGGGTGACCTTGGGCTAGCCACACTTCTCTGAAGTCTCTCAGCCTCACTCACCTCACAGAGTGTTTGTTGTGGGAGAGGAAGGGAAAGGAGATTGTTAAGCACTTTGAGACTCCTTAAGGTAGTGATAAAGTGGAATATCAAATCCAAACTCCGCTTCTTTTTCTTCTTCTTCTTCTTCTTCTACTACTACTACTACTACCACTGAACAGTGGCTCTTCACTTAGGCAAGCTCTTTGTTATGCTTTCAGAGACAGCGTAATCGGTTATCTTCTTAAACTGTGGTTCAGGGGACCACCAGCAATTCCCTGATGGATAACACCTGAGCGTTCTCAGGACAATGATGAAAAGTCATAGTGGGTAATACTGAAGAGGAAGCAGTAACTTAGAAGTTTCCGAAAGGATGAAAGTGGTGCCAAACATCCATTTAAACTTTAAACTGAAATGCAGTACATGCTGGTGCAGGGGGAAATGTCTGAAATGATTTTCTAGGAAGGCAGATGCTGTACAGTGGTACCTTGGTTCTCAAACGCCTTGCAACGGAAACAACTTGGAACCCAAACACTGCAAACCCAGAAGTAAGTGTTCCGGTTTGCGAACTTTTTTCAAAACATGCTCTGTTTTGAGTGTTATGTTGAAGTCTGTTTTTGCTATTTATTTTGTGTTTTTGCGGCTCTTTTTGTTTTGTTTTTGTGACTGTGTAGAACCCATTTCAGCTACTGATTGATTGATTGATTGATTGGGTGACAGCAGTACATTGATTATTGCTTTCATTTTATGGATCAATGGTCTTGTTGGATAGTAAAATTCATGTTTAAATTGCTGTTTTGGGGGTAGTTTTTAAAAGTCTGGAACGGATTGATCCATTTTGCATTACTTTCTATGGGAAAGTGCACCTTGGTTTTGGAACACTTTGGTTTTGGAATGGACTTCTGGAACAGATTAAGTGTGAGAACCAAGGTACCACTGTATATCAAATACGGTATGACTTCCCCTTGGGTTAAAAATAAGTAGGAGTGTTGTGGTGTAAGGCGCTGCTTTTGATCTGTTCCCATCTCTTCTGGATTTCAGAAGCAAGATCTTTATTACTATTGTTCCAACAGCTATTTAGAACATATCAAGAAGTAATGAAGTTCTACTTTGAGTCCCTGCTGTTGTCAGATTACTTTTAAGAGTCTGTAATACAGTAATGTTATGCCTGTGCTTTTATCTGCTTGTATTAATATTTTGTGACTCCACATGAGTTTTTTAAAAGGGTTATGATTATACACTTTAACATGTATGAATTAAATATAGAATTGCTATAAATATATAGAATCCGGTACTCGCCAAGGAATTCAGCAGTTTGTGAATCTCATCTTATTTTTAAGAGATTGTAAATCATTACATCCCTGTTTTTATCTCAGTGTTTCTTAAATAAATACAAAAAAATTGAAAAACGTTTCCCTTAATAGTTTTGTGTGCTTTTTCTAAGTTTGAAAAATGGGCTACAATTGTACATTTTAAGATGTATAAATTAATTATGGAACTGCTGCAAAAAGAAATGTAGAAACTGGTACCTGCTGAAGAATCCAGCGTCTTGAGATCTCCTGTTAATATTTTAGAAAACCAAAAGTTCTTTTCACATTTCGGTTCAAAATATTGAGCCTTTTCTTGCTCAGATATTCTGCAGGATGAATCCCACACCTTTAATTCAGCATTAGCAGATGCCTCTCACCCTTCCCACATGACAATGAGGTAGAATATAAACACTTCAATCGCCTGACATTTAAATTGGGGGGGGGGGGAATAATGTTTATCAGTCTACTTATTTGATTACAAATTTAAACAGATATGCAATTATTGAGAGAGCCAGCAAAATGTATAATGGCTGGTCTATGATGACAATTGGAAAATGGCTTAACTGGAAATAAATTGGCATCTTGCATACCACCTGTGTGAAATTAATGCAAAGTGTGTAACTGATGCATGTTTCTTCTTCAGTGAAAAGAGTTTGCTTATGGAGGTCAGTGCTCTAGTTCAGATACACTTCACAAGCACGGCTTCATCATAAATTATATAACAATTCATTCATACAAGCAAATAAAACTATGCAGAGAGCCTGGAGCAGGAATCTGATATGGTTGCTTTCTTCAAAGCTTTTCTTCAAAATTTCTTGTTTTGAAATTGACAGCTATATGCTCATTTGAAGTGCCCTTTAATACTAAGCTACCAGTTATTATATAATAATCAACTTTCAAAATTTGACAGAGTTCATTCTCTGTGGCTCATTGGATTCTATACCTATAATCTAGGGACTCTATGACACGACGGCCATGTTGCACTGTGCCACACTTCTGGCTAAAAACATAGTGTTAAAATGCGTGGAAGGCTAAGACTTGCCCCAGCCAGGGACAGATGGTTTGATGATATAATCAATCTGGTGACTTGGAAAAGGAGGCACTCTTGATGTGTTGATGAACTTCTAAGAAGAATTCCTGGAATTATTTTCTGAATCCTGCTATACTTTAGCACTTAACACTGACTCGCCCATATTACCTCTCTTTCTGCATCTTCCTCTTACTTCCTCTTCTTCATAACTTCTCTTCACAATCTTTTTCCTCTTTTCAAATTTTCCCTTTCAACACAGCTGCCTGCCTGGTCTCACCACAGCTAAACTAAGGGAACACCAAGATGAATAAGAATGGAGAATGGAGAAACAAGAGAAAATAATAAGAAGGGAGGCTAGCTTAGAAGTCACCAGTCTGGGGTCTTCCTGGTTTGTATTGTTTCATAATTTACCAAAATAAATTGATAAATTTATCAAGAAACAGGCAATACAAAGGAAATTCCACACCTGCACTGCAATTCTGTATGCATCAACTCAAAAGTAAACCTCACTGGGTTCAGTGGGGCTTACACCCAGGTAAGTGAGTACAGGATTGCACTCTAAAGCTGCTTTTCTTCTCAGTAGTTCATGAAACTGGAAAATAATGTTAAAGCATGGGCTTTCAGCACTTAATAAAAGCATGTTGTATAGAAATACTGTATAACAAAACTGCTATTCACGTAATTCAATATCTATGAACTAAGTGGTCAGTCTCGACAGAAAAAGAATCCTATCAGAATAGAATCATAGAACTGTAGAGTCGAAATGGACCATGAGGGTGGTGTGTGTGTGTGTGTGTGTGTGTGTGAAATATCCAATTCCACAGTTGCTGGGGGAACACAAAAAGATGTCTGTAAGAGAGAGAGAGGTTTTGTGAAAGTGAGTGAGAGGGAATATGCTGTTACCCTCTGGAAATGTTTTTGTGCTTCCCATAGGTATCTACAGTAGCAGCTCACAGGGCAGAGCAGCACTGCTTACCTGACCACCTGTCACTCCCATCACTTGGCACAATGGAAGGACAAGGGGGAGGGATAAGGTGCTGGCAAAGTCAGTGCAGTGCAAACACACCTGTGAAACCAATCCGGTGCTCCTGCCAGTGCATTTACACCATGCCAACCATTCCAGCACCTCACCCATTTGCCTTCTGGTAGACCATCACAACTGAGCATTCCTGCATTGCAGGAGGTTGGACTAGATGACCCATGAGTCCCTTCCAACTCTACTATTCTATGATTCTATTATCGGGTTCCCCACTGTGCAGGCAGAATGCTGGACCAAATAGAGCTTTGGCCTGATCCAACGGGCTCTTCTGCTTTTTGAACTTTTACCAGGTTTCTACAGTTCATTTACATTTGATTTTTTTTAGGAATAAGCCACTCCTTCCCTCCCTTGCCCCACTTTGCTTTCTGTCACTTCCTTTCACCTGGAACAGTTTGCATCAAACAAACCAGGAGTTAATTGAGTCCTTTATTTGCTTTTAGTGCAGCCCATGGCCCTTCTTCAGATCAAATGAAATGCTAAGAGCTACAGTTAATGAACACAAAACTCAGAGATCAAAGCTGAGTGCTGTAAATACTCATTATTATTCTCCCCTCCCCCTCCAACAACCGCTTGAGTCCCTTTTAGTGAAATCTGACTGTGAGTTGTCACATGCTCAGGTGTACAATTAGCAAACCAATTTGACATTCTATCGTCCGGAACAACTGATGACTTTAAAATCATCTTTACTGCTCGTGTTCAGTGCTGCATCAAGAGTGGGGTCACTTTGCAGTAGAACTAGGCTGTGCCAGTGAAAGCCTTAACTCCTGACATATGGAGTTCACAGTGAGAGCCAGTGTGGTGTAGTGGTTAGGAGCGGTAGTCTCCTAATCTGGGGAACCGGGTTTGTGTCTCCGCTCCTCTACTTGCAGCTGCTGGGTGACCTTGGGCCAGTCACACTTCCTTGAAGTCTCTCAGCCCCACTCACCTCACAGAGTGTTAGTTGTGGGGGAGGAAGGGAAAGGAGAATGTTAGCCACTTTGAGACTCCTTAAAGGGAGTGAAAGGCGGTTTATCAAATCCAAACTCTTCTCTTCTTCTTCTTCTTTGCAGTAGAATTAGGCTGTGCCAGTGAAAGCCTTAACTCCTGACATATGGAGTTCGCAGTGTTATTCTGTGCAAAATTCTGTTATCATTCTTAGGTATTCCTTAATAGAAATACAATGATATTTTCATCTACAGGTGAAAGGCAGCGACTTTCATCCTATGGAATGAAGGGAAGCTAAGAAAAGCTAGAATGAATGAATGAATGAATGAATGAATGAATGAATAGAAGAATTTTCACATTTTGTTACTCTACCAAAGATCCAAGATTTTTTCACCAAATCACTAGTAATGTACCAGACCTGTGAGAAGGGCTACTTGATATGTGATTGATTCCATCAGAGAATCATAGAATTGTAGAACTGAAGGGACCATGAGGGTCATCTAGTCCAACCCCCTGCAATGCAGGAATATGCAGCTGTTGCATATGTGGTGTTATCACCACGTTCTAACCAGCTGAGCTACCCATGTATCAAAGTGAACACATTTTACAAAGGCTGTTATCCTATGCAAACTTACTTTGGAGTAAATTCCATTCCGCTCAACGGGACTCACTTCTGAGCATA
The DNA here is from genome assembly GCF_964188315.1 of Podarcis muralis. NCBI lineage: Eukaryota > Metazoa > Chordata > Lepidosauria > Squamata > Lacertidae > Podarcis > Podarcis muralis. The sequence continues at coordinate 76,321,460 of NC_135659.1, forward strand.
CAGAAAGGGGTCCTTGTTTTGATGGATCTGCAGTTATCTGAGGATAACTGTTGCCAAAGAATCATGTTTTTCTCTCACACTAATCAGCCTGAGCCGTTCCTGGAGCTGTCCAAGGTACTCTTTGCTGACCAGTGTTGAAGTTAGTGCTTGCAACAGAACGGTATTCTAGGTGTGCAGTACAATGCAGCATTTAATTTGTGTTTTAGACACCACTTAATTATCCCCAAGACCTCCAAATAACTTAATCCTACTTCCTGATTTCTTGAAAAGATATTTCTATGATAGGGGCCTTAAGTTACTTCATTGTTCTGTACAGTGCCTGGATTAACCCAGTGCTAATGGCAAGAAATGAGCTAGATAAGCCAGGATGTCTTTTCCACCTTTAGCTTACAGAACTCTGTGATAAAAATCAAGCACACTGTATAACAAAAGCCAGCAGTCACAAGAGCTGGCTTAATTATTCATTGTGAATCTCACATGCACACTCCTGAAAAATCTATTCTATCTGCTTGATAAAATATCTCCCTCTGAATCGGTTCAAATTTAATTACTATTGTTACCATTTAACACTTACTTAGCACCAGAAGCAGGATAGACAGATACCCTGGTTCCTGATTTTCTCCACCAAACACACAATGAAAGAAAAGCAATTAAATCAATAGAGATTGTGTGTGTTCCAAAAAGCTAACTGTGTGAGGACGCTGTTTGATTTGAAAGCCAAATTAGATGCGATGTCAGGAGATCTGTGATCAGATCTCTCTTGCAAGGTAATTGCATCCTGGGATAGGGGAGGGGAAGAGCTGATTTGGACTGGTATTGTGGCACTAGAATGGGATGGTTTATATGGCACCATTCTGCTCTCCCCCCCCCAGCTCCCTAAAAGACTACTAAGGATAATGTCTTATTTTATTATTTATTTTATTTATATCCCACCTTTCCTCCAGGAGTTCAAGGTGGCATCCCTTCCTCATTCTATCCTCACAATAACCCTACTAAGTAGGTTACACTAAGAGAGAGTGGCTGATCCGAGATCACACAATGAGCTTCAGGGCTTGGTACAACACTGTAACCATTATACCACACTAGCACTAGTATGGAAGTGGGGCAAGGAATCTCAGGAGTCAAATGAAGCCCTCCAGCACTGTTTATCCAGCCCTTTGGGGTCTCTCCACAAGCCCCACCCCCAGAACACATCTCCTCTTCCAAGGCCAGCTTGTCAGGAAAAAGCACCAAGGCAAAAGCCAGCTCCAGATGGCTGGAATGCAAAACAGGATGTTGTGGTTTGCAGATGTACTCTTGGAGTAAAGGTGGAGTCTTTTCTCTGTACTGAGCACCGGATGTTAGCTCAGAGTGTCATCTGACCTGTACTGGAAGTACAGGGGCGGAGAGTTGTGACTCTTCTAATGGAGTCTGAAGGGTACAGACACGTTTCTCTGTACTGCTGAATGGCAGGAATAAAAAGTCATGTAAATAGACTCCTGTCTGTCTCATTTCCCCTCCTGGGGGGGAAAGCAAGGAGAGAGAAGCAGAGGGTGTGTTCTCCTCACGTCTAATGAGGAGAATCGCCGGTTTACGACCTAGTCTGCCGGGAGTCGCAGACGGAAGGTAAACAAGTGTCTCGCTCAGTTTGCCTCGGGGGAGGCCAGGTACCTCTGACTGTGAGCCAAGATACTGACACCCATCACAAGCCCTGACTGGGAAGTATCCCTGAACTGCAATGATGCCTCTTGTTTGCTTGGGTGGGGAGATAGGTGTTTGGAGGAATGCAAAAACCTTTCTGTGTTTGGAATATAAAAAAGGTAAAGGACCCCTGACAGTTAAGTCCAGTCATGAACTGGGGTTGTGGCGCTAATCTCACTTTACTGGTTGAGGGACTAAGCTGCTTCTGGCGAAACCAGAGCAGCACACGGAAACGCCATTTAGCTTTCCACCGGAGTGGTGCCTATTTATCTACTTGCATTTTGACGTGCTTTCAAACTGCTAGGTTGGCAGGAGCTGGGACCGAGCAATAGGAGCTCACCCCATCATGAAGACTTGAACCGCCGACCTTCCAATCGGCAAGCCCTAGGCTCAGTGGTTTAGACCACAGCACCACCCACATCCCTGCCATTTGGAATATAGCATACTGTATAAAGGTTGGGATCACATCTACAGTTCCCACCCACCCTTTTTTACCTAGCCTACCACTGGAATGTGGACCTAACAAGGAAAAGGTGGCCCTTAGTCTGAGAAAGTTTTCCCAAAGCTGACAACTAGTAACTTGATTTTGTAGTTCATTATATATGGCAGTAAACTCACAAGCTATACACAAGTTACTATATACAGACATGAACTTCATCACTCTCCAAGCACTCCAGAATACTCCTAACTAGCTGTTATGTACTGAGTTGAATAGGATCCAAAATGCAGCAGGCTGATTGGTCCTAGAACAATAGGATTCAGAATGCAGCAGGCTGATTGGTCCTAGAACAATGCAGCAGTATGACTGGTCCGCAGGAGCCACCCAATCCAGCTCCAGGTGGAAGTGAATCCACAACCTGATTGGCCTTCAGGAGAATCCCGGAATTAGCCAATCACGTGCAGCCCATTGTGTAAATAATGTATATAAAGCAGATATTGTGGGGGAACTTCCATTCCTCCTCACCACTATGAGCTGAATAAAGAGCATGAAATCCACTCTCGACTCCGAGTATATTTCACTAGCCAAACAATGTCATAGGTCACGCTGCCTATAGGAGAGACCTCAGCCAATCACCAAGCTGTTACTACGTCCTCTTATCTCTAGGAAATTTCTCCCGTGCTCTGTCTCCCTAGCCTGTAGTCAAAACACTAATTGCTCACTTGCCAAGCTGCATGTAGACTATGAACTCCAACAGTAACTACTATGCTCAGTCTCTACAGTCAGAGGCACCAATGCTTCTGAATATCAATTGCTGGAAACCAGGGGCTTGGGTCCTGCTTCAGGGTTTTTCCACAGGCAACTGGTTGGTCACTGTGAGAACAAGATACTGGACTAGATGGGCCATTAGCCTGAAGCAGTAGGCTCTTGTTATAAGATTCTTCTTTTAACTGTGCCTATTTTAAATACAACTTTTGGATGTTTTCTTGTGGTCTATGTGATTTTGAGTTTATTTTAAGAATGTTTTTGTGTGCATTGATACGGCATAAAGACTAATTTAATAAATAATAGTATATGAATGTCACATAAATGTAATGAAGCACCATTGTGCCTTCCACCCTGTTCCTTCGCTGGTCTTCTTTCCTGCCCACATTCTTATGCTGTTGTGGCATTAACCTGGAGTTTTGTAGAAACCTCTGGATGGATGTGTTGAAAAGGTGGACACTGTGACCAGGGGAGGAACCTGCAGGAAGCACAGGGATCTGTGATTTGGCCTAGAAACCTTCCCTACATTCTATGACTAGACTCTTTCTAGTCTAGAGTGAGGCAATGCTACAGAGAAATGTATCATAGCTGAATTATCCTATTCTGATCCATAAATGACACCAGCCAGACTGATCCATGCTTTTAACATCTGCTATCAGTGGATCTTGGCCAAATCCACCCAGACATTGGCTCCAGCTCATTTCTGCTTAAGTCATGGTTTTGCCACTGTGCTTCTTGCATCCTTAAGCAGATCGTCTGTCTGGAGCAGTTTTGGAGAGCAGGAAAAAAAAATGCAGCAATGTATTTGGCATCTTATTGGCTGGGCAACTCTCAGACTAAGTCTCCCATTCCAAAAATGGGTGCTGAAATGCCTGCCTAAACCTAACCATTGGACTGCCCTCTCTTCAAGAATGCTGTGTTCCTGAGATCAGGATTCAGCAAATGAGGTTTTTTCATGTCACCAACTCCATGCCAGGAAAAGACTCATCGGTTGAATTTCACCCAATCATGCATATGTTAATGGCACATGGGTCCAGCTGGATGAGGAGGGAAAAGATTGGCAACCCTACTTACATGAATAGGTTATGTTCAACACCCCCTTTCCTACTGAGCAACTCAAGCTACTTCTCTGTTTTAATCCACAAGAAAATAAATCTATACACACTTCCTTGGGAGTAAGACTCATTCTGCCCCTTTATTATGTTTGCCCTGGGGGATCAAATGGGAGGCAGCTATTCTGAGGCCATAGTAGTAGAACATCTGCTTTGCATGCAGAAGGTCATGGGTTCAAGTTCCCAGCATCACCAGGTAGTACTGGAGAGAACTCTACCTGGAGATCCAATGCAAGTCAGTGTGGGCACTAATGAGCTAGATGAGTTATCAGACTCAGTGTAAGGTAGATTCCTATGTTGTACCTGTTGGCATCCATCTGTCTTGAGAGACAATGGAGTGCCTCTTGGGGGGGTGAAGTCAAACCACTATGTTAGCAGCACTGAAATGACCTCCAAGGGCGCTAGCCTGGACAGTGTGTCTGGTGGTCCTGGCCTGCCTAGACAAGAAGATCCTCCTTGGCCTTGCTGATGTGGTCCAAAGGAAAGCAGAGCAATATGTTTGGCACCAGCTTGGCTGCAAGGGTTGCCAGAAGGAGATATACAATGCAACATCCAACCTGTTGTACCTGTAAATGTAAGAAAATGCACCCAAATAAGTCCCTCTCCCTTAGGAACCCCACCCTGTACTTCCTAGAAAGTTGTGGTTGGAAGATTATTCTGTCCAGTCCTGCAGAAAAGAAAACCTAAGAAAGAAGCAAAAGGGCGGATAATAATAATCATTCCTGTATTATCTATATGCAACACTTTACAGATTACAGAATGGCAGGTCCCTGCCCTAAGAACCTTATAGTCTAAAATTCAACACAGGGAAACAACAGAAGAAAGGGAGGCAGGGATTAAGACAGAAAGAAAATAACAGCAGCATGGATATAGCATTTTGGAACCTTCAAAGCACTTCACATACATTTTAGATCACAGACATTGAAACCACCTTGTAATGTAGGACAGAAGCATTGCCTTCATATGTAAATGGATGTCAGAATAGTGAACCTAGTGAGTCAGTGGCTAAGGTGAGACTGAAAGCAGTGAGCTCATGGCTCACCATAAACCATGCCAGCAGCATGTGACACACTGTAAGACTAATAGCACCCCTTTTCTATCTCCATTTGCTTCCATTAAAGATGCCTAGCCACCAGGATCTTCCACCTTCAGTTTAAACCCTTGGGTAGGAAGCACACAAAACTACTGGCACTTAAGGAATTAATAATTCAGCTATAATTCTTGTCGCACACCCGTGTTTTCCTGCACTTCATCTTCTGCAATGCATCTGCCCTGTGTGGGCCATCAGTACTTGAGAGCATCACACTATGCAGTGTGCCAGACACCAACACACATTCTGTTCTCTGCACTGATAGGGAAGGAATTTAGGAGACAGAGCCACTGTTTGCTGTTTTATTTTATTTTATTTTATTTTATTATTTTTTTCAAAGTATTGTGAAGATAGAATCATATTGTTCCATGGCTAAGGTGAGAAAGGCCTGTCAGTCTCGTGCTTTGTTTACTTCTAAGCCACGATAGTTGTTCCCACTTCCATCTGTTGCCAGACAAGGGCCAGCATTCAGATAGCACTTTATATTCCATTTCCCCATCATTTCCTTACCTGATGATTTCCATGTTTTGTGTGATCTTTCACGTGATATAAAAACAGCTTCAAGAATACTAGTGGAAACTGATTTGTAACTCCTCAAACTGTAAAATCATGGGGGGGGGGTTGTTGTTAAAATTTCATGTGATGACATTTGAAGTGGTATTCTGGCATACAGTTCTTTCCTGCCATTTAAAAGTTAGCACGATGGGGCAACATATTGATCAAAAAGTCACAGTTTCATAATGCAACATGCAATGCAGTGTAAATGGAATGTTAGCATATGGGATAGAAGCACTAACATTATAATCAGGAAAACAATCAAAGAATAAGCATATGATGATATGAAGTATATGATGAAGGTTGTTATTCCAGGTTTCCTTCTCACATGCATCTAATCATGGGAGATGGGAAGAAATTCAATTCAGTACATATTTACAGGCAAATTTACCTGATTCACACTTTTTGAAACCCTGTGTGAACCAAAGCACAGCAATCCTTTGAAATTTGCCCTTCTGATTTTTGCACTGCAACTCTCCAGTCAAGTTATATGACCAAAAATGCATGTACTAGAGCAGGCATAGGCAAATTCCAGCCCTCCAGCTGTTTGGGACTACAATTCCCATTGTCCCTGACCACTGGTCCTGTTAGCTAGAGATGATGGGCATTGTAGTCCCAAACATCTGAAGGGCCGGAGTTTGCCTATGCCTGTACTAGAGTAAAGTGTGCATTAAAATGAAAATATTGATGAAAATAACACAGAGAAATACATTTAGGGGAAATTGCTTTGTAAAAATGTGTATACTTGGCAAAAATAATGCATACAAATGTGTGCACAAAAAATGCTTAGTTTTCATAAGAATTTCTTTTTCAAAATAATTGCAAATTAATTCTTTTTCAAAATAATAGCAAACTAACATGGAAATGTGTAGAACTGATTTTAAAATTAGAGAATCTCGGAGAAAACAAAATTGACAGCTTCATCCAACCCAGCCCCTGACCACCCCATGTCTGTTGAAGCCCCGAATTTTGACCCCAAGTTTCTGCCTTTGTGCCCCACTTGACAAACTAACCAATGAACTGGGAGTCTGACTAACTGACCAACTCACTCGCTCACTGCAGTCTTTGCAACGACAAAAAAGCCTTTTCTATTTGCATTTGGTCCTTTACCAACTGTCTACTGTCATCTTGTAGAACACAAGCCAAATAGTCTCACTCTCACTTAAATCTCTCTCTGTGCTTTGCACAGTCCAATAAAGTTGCTTAATTCCATTTTGCTGCTGAATTGGCAGGGTGATGTTTCAGTCTGGGTATGTTAACAAGCCTCCACTGGAATCAAATATTAACCATGCAGATTGAGAAACGCTCTTACCACAAACTCTTCCTTTGCTTGGGTATACATATATATCCCTTCAGATAAGAATGAGATATTCTGCTGTCCAACAATGTTGAATTTACATTGTCTCCCTAATGGTACATGCATATTGACATTCTCCAGGAGGACCTGAACTACAGTTGATCAACTCTCAGTTCATGGCAGTTTGGCAAAGATCAGGTGGGGAGACATGTGGCCCTCCAAATACTAGCCCTCCAACTCCCATCAGCCCACAGCCAGCATGGCCAACAGTCAGGAATTATGGGAGTTGTAGTCTAGCAGCCTGTGGAGGGCTGCAGGATCCCCATCCCTGGTGCAGATGCTGATTAATAAGCAAAATGTGGAGAGGAAATTGAATTAAAAATATAAGGGCAGCTAGATCTATAGTCTAATAACTAAGGATGTCACACAACTTTGTGCATATGAGATCAGGATGCCGTTTCGGTCCCCCTCAATCTACTAGAGAAGATTATATGAGCTGACATTCTTTCTTTTTCTTTCTCTTATACAAAAATGATGAGAAGCTGAATCATAGAGGCTAGATGGCCAAGCTCAGCTTTCAGCAGTTTGTAGCTCCCTTAGTTATGAGAAATCTGAGACTGGCTCCCTGAAGTAGATGCGTAAAATTTCTGTGCCCCAGGCTAGGATCTCCAAAGGGTCACACAATTTTTAGAGGTCCCTTTGGCAGCTGCTTTCAAGGCAGCAATTCCTTTTCAAATTTCCCAGGGCTACAGAATGGGGCAGAGCAAATGGAGATACTGAGCCTTGTTTGGTCCCTAGCCTTTCACACCACAGAGTTCCTCTACTGACATGATCTCATCCCAAATGATAAGACTCCCATTCTTTGAATTATATAGTTCTTGTTGAAACACAATCTATGGCCACGAGACCAGAAGATGCAAGATCTGTGACAAAGTCAGTGCGATAGAGTGGCACGCATGTGCCACTAAAGGTAGCTGCTGATGCACACAGACCTCAAGATGTGTTTCATTCTGCACAGTCTCCGTCACATCATCAAGCCATGCTTGCCATTTAATTGGGATGACTGCCAAAGTCTCCCAGTCTCCTACTGGCCTGCAATATTTGCTTATAGATTTCCCCATTTCATGCACCTTAATTACTAAGTATATCATCACAGCAGCAGTAACTTGTGTGCGACGTCTGAAGCACACTTGCTATGAATACCCCACTTAACCCTGAATGACTTTGGGTAAAATGCCGGTCCTCCTTCTGACAGGTGGTGGAGGATAACCCTTTCCCTTCTCCATGTGCAGGCCCCACCTTGGAAACATCTGAAACAAATAATAATTGGACTGATAGTGGTTCGCTATCTGCCAAGCCCCTGGTAGCTTGTTTGCCTGAAGAACTCAAGAGAAACATGGGGATGGATAATGGGGAGCAGGTGTTGTCACAGAGGCAAGCCGGATACCTGAGGGAAACCAGTACGCAGGAACCAAGCACAAGACCACTCTCCCCTCTTGTGGTTTCTAGCAACTAGTATTCAGAAGCATTACTGCCTCTGACCATGGAGGCAGAGGGTGGCCATCACGGCTAGTAGCCAGTGCTATTGTTTTCTAGAAAAAGAGGTGCTGGAACTCACCTCCCTTGTTCTCTTATAATGGCAGCAGCACCCACCTGAGAGGTGCTGGAACTGAGTTTCGGTAGCCTTCCTTTTAGGAATTTCTAGGTGCCAAAATCCCAAGAGAGCAGAAAAAACTATTTATGTATGTGACCATGGCTGCACGGATGTTATTGGCCCAGAGATGACAAGAAGAGAAAGTTCCTACCAGAGAAGAATGGCAGATGAAGTTGGTGGACTATGCTGAAATGGCTAAAATGACTGGAAGAATCAGAAATCAGGAAGACCAAAATTTTAATAAGAGGAAATTTATAAATGATCTTAAAGACCATTGTAAACAGTTAAAACCATCGGTGGGGGTTGGAATAGCACTTTTAGGGGTGACTTCTGGACACAATGGAGATGTAAAATATTTGGATCATCATAAAAGATGCGGGAGGAAATGATTAAAATAGGACCCACAAAAGGGAGGATGAAAGATTCCTTGCTTTTATTATTTATGTTTGATATATCTCTGTAAAATTGTAATTTGAAAAACCAAATAAGTAAATTTTTAAAAAGGAACTGAGTTCCGGTAAGCTCCGACTGCCAGTAGCCTTTATCGGCATGAACTTGCCCAGTCTTCTTCTGCCTCCAGTGGGAGTGAGTTCCATAGCTGAACAATGTGCTGTGTGAAGAAGTTCTTTCTTTTATCTGTCCTGAAGTTTCCAACATTCAGTTTTATTGGATGCCTACGAGTTCTAGTGTCATGGGAGAGGGACAAAAACTTCTCTCTATCCATTTTCTCCATGCCATACATAGTTCTATAAACTTCCATGATGTCACCTCTTCCTCACCTTTTCTCTAAACTAAAAAGTCCAAAAAGCTGCACTCGCCTTATAGGTGAGTCACTCTCTCCCCTTGATCTCTTTTCTTGCCCTTTCCTGGACCTCAGTGTCAGAGAATGAGGAAAGTTCTTCACAAAAAGGAGGTCACGTTAGCAAACCTAGAGGTCTCCCCATTGTTTCCAATTAAGCAGCGAGGGGAAATTCAGAAATTGCATCCAGTCTCTTTTCTTCTAATGCTCTTTGTGTACTTGGAATAATAATTCATGTGTTCAACAAAAGATTTATTCCCAACTCCTAAAAAATGACACAACACAATGAGTTTTAAAATAGAGGAAGTGGGGGGGGGGAGAGAAGGTAATTATACAGCCTCTCTCTTAATGTTGGTAAAGGTTATGGACTGAAATTCAATTAGTGCAAAGGAAACTGCAGAAGTTTCATTTCATATATTTTTCTCCTTAATCACTGAAATGTCCAGGGAGATGTGTGCATTACAAAGGCACCAGGGTTGCTTACATATGACATCCTCTATAGAAGGTATTTTTAGCCTACGAGGTTTTTTATTACAAAATGTGCGGATTTGGTTCCAAGTGCCAGCATCTTGATTTAATGAATGCCATTCATGCCTGGGTCATTTGGGCATTAGTCAAGATGTACTATTGTATGAAGGTCTCTTTCAAGCCTGAGATTAAAGGACTCGGAACAGCCAGGCCCCAATAGAGGAGTTCCTTATACATTGCTTTGTTCCTTAAAAAAGAGAGAGAGAGAGAGCATTCGTGTCGCACAGCCCAGTCCTGTCAGGTGTTTGATGCGACCAATGAGATGATAAGCAAATGAGGAGCCAGACACCTAGCACTTTACAGAATTTTTACATAAACTTTCTGAGGAAGTGGGCCACTGAGTACAATGGGATTGTGCCTCCCCAAACCCAAAATAGCCTAATTGGTTTTTTCTCTGCGATGAATTTCTATACAGTGGTACCTCAGGTTACATACACTTCAGGTTACATACACTTCAGGTTACACACTCCACTAAGCCAGAAATAGTGCTTCAGGTTAAGAACTTTGCTTCAGGATGTGAACAGAAATCGTGTTACGGCAATGCGGCGGCAGCAGGAGGCCCCATTAGCTAAAGTGGTACTTCAGGTTAAGAACAGTTTCAGGTTAAGAACGGACCTCCTGAACGAATTAAGTACTTAACCTGAGGTACCACTGTAATGGGATCTCAGGGCATAGGCTGAGGACAATAATACAGCAACTCACTTGCAGGATCATCACCTTGTCATAATGAGTGGGCTTCCATGTTCCTATGACCCTTGTGAGTGAAGCCGTTGGGAATCTTATACTCCCAGCAGGGTCACCCAAGGAGGTTATGTCAGAGGGGAGGAGCTAGACAAAAAAGTCCTCAACAGCAGAATAGGCGGATAATAACAAGTGGTATGTTACAACAGCTGTGAAGGTGGATAAAGGCTGCAGCAGATAAGAACTACCAGCCGTCGTTATACTCATGCCATTGGAATAGAGCCTTACTGCAAAGACTGTGCATTGGTCAGCATGCACTGATCTCCACACATAAAACAAATTCACACACAGGTGTCTTCCAAAAACTCATCCCCCCAAAAAAGAATACAGAAACACTGCTATCGCTCCATGTAGCACTCCTGTTGCTCAATGTGTCTGGGTTTGGAGCAGGGACAAGTGGAGTCTACCTCTCCCTTCTCCATTGTGGGCTGTTCCCTGTATTTGAACTGGGACCTCCAGCATGCCAAACATGACCGGGGTTTGAGGTTGGGGAAAGACTAATGGCCTATGATATCTGTGATTGCCATCTGGTGCTGTGGCTGAGTGGTTAGGGAAGCACTCTGGGTGGGTTCAAGTCCCAGCAGCATCCTCTCTTTTGCGGCTAATGTGTTCCTGGTGTGCAAAAGGTAAATGGGCCAGATTTGCTGCTTGCCATGATGGGACTCTTCTGCTTTTTAAACCCATGCCCTATGCTGTCAGTGTATGCCCTGGACTCTCCCCTTGGCCACTTCTAAAAAAAAGGTCTTTCTTTCTCTGGGTGAGTCTTGTCTGTTTGCTCTTTACAATCCTCCTGCCCTAGACATTTGTGGATGCTGTGATGAGTGCTCCAAAAACAGTGGTTATGAGGACCATATACTGTAGGAACACAACCCATTGTCTGTATGGGCGCAGTCGTGGCATCATTGCTAACTGTGCCATTGAGGCTGTGGCCATTCTAGTACAGCAGTAGTACATCTCTGGACCCAGTGCAATATAAATATAGGACTGCCTGTAGCTCAGTGACAGAGCATCTGTTTTCCTGTCATCTGCAGGTAAGGCTAGGAAAGACCACTGCACCAAATCCCGAAGAGCCACAGGCAATCAATGTTGACGATACTAAGCTTGATGGATCATCTTTCTGACTCATCTTAAGGCAACTACCTGTGTTCATTTCTGTATGAATCTATATACCTTGTTTCCTTAATTATTCTACAGTATGTGAGTTTGATTTAAAAGAGTAGCTCTAAACACATCCATACCAATCTGGACTAGGAGGAGAGATTGACTTCCAATGAACAGCAATGGATTGAGTTGTAATTAACAGATCTGTAGCCAATTCAAGATGTTCTTCCAAAACCAGACCATAAACAGCCACATGTAGCAGCTAGAGAGGGATGCTGGGTATCATACCCAGTAATTGTTTTATTATTTCCAAAGTTTCTTCACCAAATGGATGCATCAGTGGACACACACACATACCACACAGAGATATGCATAATTTCTGCTCCAACAGTCTGACATCTCCAACATTCATTTTTCTGGAAATCACATGCATATATGCCAATCACATTTTTATAGTTCTGGAAAATATAGAGTTGGCTACCCTTTTTTCAGTGCTGGTTATTAGAGCAACATCTGGGGGACTAGAGAAAATAAACACAAAAACAGGAGACCATCTAGTGGTGCTCAAATGGAAGGGCTATTCTTCATATCTGTGTCACCAAATCAGTACAAGTCGTCTGATTGCTAGCCACTTATTTTCTGCTTTTTTTGCTGTATTCATAGCTAATGAAATCGGTAAAGCTCTAGCTGTGAACATAGGACCCTGCCTTACACTGGAAACTGTCAGATCATTGGGTTATCCAGCCCAGTATAGTCCACACTGACTAGTAGTGGCTTTCATCCAGAGGTGAAGCGGGGGGGGGGGTGCTGGGGCGATTTCCCTGAGCGTATTTTTCTGGGGGGCAAGCTGTTCACGCAGCCCTCCCAGGACTAGCCCCGCACCACTTTCAAGGCTGGGATTTGATCTGCTTGTTTTGTTTATTCAGGTTGTTCGAGTCACCTTTGCTCTAAGCCGAGCCAATCCTTTGTCAATGTGGAAGACCCTGTGCATTAATATGACTCACTTCTTGCTGTGCATAGGATTGCATAAATGCAGCCCAATCCCATTGATATTTACCTGAAATAAGTCCAACTGAGTTCAGTGTGTCTTACACCAGTATTTTGGATAAGACTGCAGCCTTTTTCCCTTTTGCTGTGTCCTTGCAACCTGAATCCCTGGTGCTGAAATGGAATCTACTTTTATCCCTGTTGTTGTGACAAAGGTAGAAGAACTGGAATATGAAGCAATGAAGCAGTTTTCTTTATTTTACTCTTCCCATAGCCGTGTTTGAGTGACGACTGGAGATGGAATTGTGTGAGCTTCCCCCGCACATCACTGCTCGCAGATTTTAATTTTGACTCACAAATACATCCCTTCTGCTATTCCAGTTCTAGTCGTTTCTTTAAAAAAACAATTAACCAGGAATTATGGTAATTTTCCTGTTGAAGATGAATGTTCTCAGGGGACAGAGCCAAGACCACTCAATTCATCTGATTTGTGACCTACACCTGAAACTTGGTTAAATTCTTTAAAAAGCAATCATTTTTCTGTGAATTTGTTCCTTGAAAACAATTACCAGGGAAAGCAATGAATGCACTGCTAATTACATCATCACTCCCTTATCACTCTCTGCTCATAGAAAGCTTTAATAATATAAGTTATTAGAGAAATAATTGTTCCACTCAAGTATGAATGGGTAAACAAAAGCTGTCCAATGCAGGGCTTGTGTTTTGATGAATTTTACACCGAACATGAAACCATTATAACTTTGAAAGGTTTCAAAGGGAAAAAAGCAAGCTATGTCATCCATGTACTGAAATGCTTTAGAAGACATAGATTAACTCCTAATCAAGGACTTGGGAGGGGGGGACACCCAATTTTTTCACTTAGTTTCTTTGGGTTCTTGATCTGCAGAAATCAAGAAGCAGTAGCAGACTTGGTTGCATTGTGGGATGACCTTTGTCAAGAGAAAGACAGGCGTGTGTGTGACCCTGTCGATTCCCTTCAAGTCTACCTCTCAATGGTTTTCAACAGCTGTGACCATGGTACCCTGTCTGGATCAGGCGTGGAAGGTACCACTAGCAGTTGACAGAAGTTCTACTCTTCCTTGCATGGTCATGTCCAGAAGATGATGCTGAGGGGATTACTGGTCGACACCTTTGCAGTTGTGCTTTGAGGTTTCTCAGGGTTCAATTATTTCTCCCATGCTGTTACTCTTCTGCCTGAAACTTCTGTAAGAAGTCATTCAGACATTTATTCTGAGGTGTCACCAGTATGCAGATGACACAAGATTCCCCCCCCCCTGTCTGATGCAAGTGAGACTATAACTGTCCTGGCCTGGTACTTGAGCATGGTAATTAACTATGCTCAGGTCCTGCTTGAAAGTGTTCCATAGATTGGCCACTGGGAGAACAGGATGTTAGAGCAGGTGGGACTCTGGTGTGATCCAGCAGAGCTCTTCTTATGTTCTTATGGATGAGGGTAACTGAGACTCAATCCAGATGGGATACAAGTCCTGTCAGTCAGTGGGTCACCTACTCTTGTGAATGGTATTCAGTGTGTTCTAGATGGGCAGGTCTTTCAAACAGAGGATGGATACTGCATTTTCAGCACCAAAGTGACCTCTCTGGGGCACAAGCCTGGGCAGTTTGTATGGAGGTCCTGGGCTGCTCAGAGGACAACACACACACCCCTCTTGGCCTTGTGGCCCAAAGGAAAGTAGAGCAATACGTTTGGCACCAGCTTGGCTGCGGAGTTGCAGGAAGGAGGCATACAACATGCCATCCAACTGTCTTAGGGACTCCACTCCAGATTTGTGTAGGGCTTGCTCCTTAGCCTTTTCTTCTCCCACAGATGCCTCTCAAGGCAGCAGGTGTGGCTCATTCCTCAGGGTTTACTCCCAAAGCCTTTCTCATGAATGAGCTGCAAGGCATATCAGAGATTTCCTTCTCCTAGATGGGCTACCTTCCCAAGTTGGCAAACCCCATCTGCCCCTCATTTTCCTCACCAGCACAATGACCGTTGGAGCCACTATTGGTCTCGTCCACTCAATCCACCAGAGCCCGTCTTCTCATTTCCTAACATGTGCACTCAATTCCAGAACTTGACAGCAACACTAGTGGCAAGAAGCTGAACCTGTGGGCAGGTTGACTGTGTGGCATATACTGGTATATACCAGTAATAAACATCATATTTAGAAACATAGATAGGTGCCCCCACCAGCACAGGTACATGCAACCACCCAAAAAGTTACAAAGGAAGACAATGCTCCTGCAAGGTCAAAAGAAGTTCAGGTCTGATTACCTACGAAAAGTTCGCTTCTCATATCAGCTCAGCCATAGAACTCCTTTCAATGAGACCTTTTTGTTATATCTCCCAAAATGTTTGCATTTATAAAATCTTTATCCTGAGTGTTCCGCTTGCATAGCAAAAACTGTTATATGAGATTATGGTTATGATATCTGGCTATTGATTTAGCAGGGTATTATCTCAAAGCATTTCTACCTTCCCCTCCTCTCCCGGTCTTTGAGAGACATATCGTTCCCTCTTTAAAACAGCTCATCGCAGATGTATCACCCGAGGATCTATTTCTGAGTGAGATTTCACACTGAATGAGCATTATCCTTGATAGAATTTTTAATACATAGCTAGCAACTAGGCATTGATCGAGAAGAGTTAAGCTGGGGCTGAAGGCTACATAAATATAAATGTGTCGTAATTGCTTACAATAACTAGTTACAGGCCTCGAAATAAGAGTGGCTATCTCCCAGAATACCTCCTCCTCTGTTTTCTAGCGGTGTTAATAGTCTTATGAAAGAAATATTTCCAGCTATCTTTTGCAGCACTGAAGCCAAATTAGTTTGGGGGATAAGATGGGACATGGCAAAAAGATGCTATAATCCATCAATCATTAACCGGCATATGGCTCATGGGAGGTTAGCATGGACTACAATCAGAGGCAGAGCAAGGCAGAGCAAGGCGGGTGTGGTGGGTGCAGTGCGCTCTGGGTACCATCCTTACAGGGGTGACATTCTGCTCTCCGCCGGCCCACGACCTCCAAGCCTATAGTGGGGCCGCCACCCCCCCAGCAAAGCTGCAAAGGAACTGCTGCAAGGCAAGCCGACCCTCTAGCCTTCAGCTGCACGCGGCTTTGCAGCTCCAGATCTCTCAGAACTGCAGCCGCGAGCAGAGGATCCCACCGCTGTGCGTACAGTGCTCTGTCGGCAAACCGCCCGTTGGTGCATATGCGGCACATAGTAGCAGTGCACATGTGCCGTACGTATGGCGCATGCTCCACCGGCTGGTTTGCCCTGCCCCCCGACATCCCGCACCCGGTTAGCCTTCCTTCGCCCCTGACTACAATAATTACTCTCATCTACTGTATATATTTTTTTAGAAAACAGAGCTGTTAGCTGAAAGTGGATCAATGAAATTGCAAGTGGCTCCTTTGCCGTTGCATGGAACTTTTAATTCTTTATGAAGTCCAGCTGGCCTAAGTTGAATTATAGTAGCATTAGCAGGAGTGCCAACTGGAATAAAATATGGGGGAGAGGCAGGTAAGCCCCACCACACATAATTGATCAGAAGACATTTGAATTGCCAAGCCCATCAGCTTTTGGGGGGGGGGTCTGGCCCCTTAAAATATTTTATTGGTAGGGCCAAGAGACCTCAGCCCCTATGAGTTGGCTTACCAAGCCTGATGCCCTCCAGATATTGCAGGACTATCATTCCCATCCTCCCTGGCCTTTTGCTATGCTAGCTGAGGCTAGTGAGAATTTAAGCCCAACAAGATCTGAAAGATGCCAAGTTGGGGAAAGCTGAGTTAAGAATGGGCCAAAGTTACAATCTTCTTGCCTTGGGTCCACCTGAGAACATTGGTCCTTGCATTATTATGTACAGAGGAGAGTTGGAAATGCAAAGGGGCCCATATAGGGAACCAGCTGGTGCAAAATAAATACACTATGGGCTGAGGGTTTAGTCCTAGTCAAGACCCAGATGGCTGTGTTCTGCATCAGTTGAAGTTTCTGAAACATCTTCAAAGACAGCCCCATATAGAGCCAGGAAATGTAGTAATTAGGGTGTGGATCAGTGTAATGGGATTGGCTGTGCCCAAATAGTCACAGCCTGCAAATCACCCTAAATTAATAAAAGACACCCCTTGTCAAGTGTTGCCACCGAATATCATTGCTGAGTCCAGGAGAATCCCCAAGCTGTGAGTTTGGTTCTTCAGAAGGAGCACAACCCCATCCAGAATCAGCTGGAATAGGCAATTACCACAACCAGAGTGCATTGTCTTGCTTCAGTTTGCTCATCCGCATCCATTTCAGAGCTCTTACCAGACATCTGCACAGACTGGAATTAAAGAGATATCCCTCCTTTTCTCTCACACAGGAGGGAAATCCTCTTATAAGATGATGCCGTGTACACATGTGTGCATTCTCAAAAAAAGATAGGATGTTTAATGTTTAAGAAGTATTGGTTTCTCCCATATGCAAGCTTATTCGACAGAGCAATCAACTGATTGATTATTACAGTTCATAAAGGTAAAAGTAAAGGGACCCCTGACCATTAGGTCCAGTCGTGACCGACTCTGGGGTTGCGGTGCGCATCTCACTTTATTGGCCGAGGGAGCCGGCATACAGCTTCTGGGTCATGTGGCAAGCAGGACTAAGCCGCTTCTGGAGAACCAGAGCAGGGCATGGAAACACCGTTTACCTTCCTGCCGGAGTGGTACCTATTTATCTACTTGCACTTTGATGTGCTTTCAAACTGCTAGGTTAGCAGGAGCAGGGACCAAGCAGTGGGAGCTCACCCCGTCGCAGGGATTCGAACCACCGACCTTCTGATCGACAAGTCCTAGGCTCTGTGGTTTAACCCACAGCACCACCCGCGTCCCTTATTACAGTTCATACATTCAATCAATTTAATTGGCCTGCAGCCCCAGTTGGAAAGGGTGTCACAGTTTCTTGCTGTCAATACCCAAGTTTGTCTGATATCATAGTGGGGTTGGACAGTTTCAGACCCAAACAGCTGGGTTGCAAAATCACAGTGCAGAGAATCTGTATTTGAGGTTTTACAGAATAAAAAAAAATCATTCAGTAAAAATGATAATTAAAATGTTATGCTGTCATTTGTTTAAACACCATGGACAACCAAAACGCTATTTTTCATTCACACACCCCCACTTTTTTTTTTTTTAAGCAGAGATACAACAATGGACAGAACTGCTCATTTTTCAAGGAAACAGTAATGCTCATTAAAATTCCAGTCTCTTCATTTGGGAATATTGAGTCATGGTACTTTTTTATTCTATTTGGAGTGGTCTTATTTATAGACAGTAATCCAAAAGCAATTTTGATTAGGTGGCAGATGCTGAAGAAGGAAATAATGGGGAAGACAGTGAAGATATATTGTTGACCTTTCTATTGAAAGATGGCGCATACAAAAGCAACAGCCCTGATGCATTTTTTGCAGTTGCTAAAATACATGTAATTCCACAGGTATGTGAAAGCAAAAGTCAAAATGCAGTGTAGCGATGGTAAGCGAGTGGATGCTATTTCAGGGTGGGAAAGAGCACCGTGCTTCAATAGTGTGTTGAAAAGGATTACTGCAGAATGTGCAAAGCATCCCCACATCTTTATCTTTTGTATTCTGCATTGTTGGGAACTAAAGTAGTAGCTTTAGTTTTTACATTCTTGGGTTCCATGATCACTGCAGATGGTGACAGCAGTCACGAAATTAAAAGACGCCTTCCTCTTGGGAGAGAAGCAATGACAAACCTAGGCAGCATCTTAAAAAGCAGAGACATCACCTTGCCAACAAAGGTCCGTATAGTTCAAGCTATGGTTTTCCAAGTAGTGATGTATGGAAGTGAGAGCTGGACCATAAAGAAGGCTGATCGCCGAAGAATTGAATTATGGTGCTGGAGGAGACTCTTGAGAGTCCCATGGACTGCAAGAAGATCAAACCTATCCATTCTGAAGGAAATCAGCCCTGAGTGCTCACTGGAAGGACAGATCGTGAAGCTGAGGCTCCAATACTTTGGCCACCTCATGAGAAGAGAAGACTCCCTGGAAAAGACCCTGATGTTGGGAAAGATTGAGGGCACAAGGAGAACGGCACGACAGAGGACAAGATGGTTGGACAGTGTTCTCAAAGCTACTAACATGAGTTTGACCGAACTGCGGGAGGCAGTGGAAGATAGGAGTGCCTGGCGTGCTCTGGTCCATGGGGTCATGAAGAGTCGGACACAACTAAACAACAACAACAACAACAACAACAGTAGTAGTAGCTATTTTCTGGCGCATTGTAGGAAAGCAGATTTATAATATCCCACATCCTTGTCATAACCAGCATGGATTACTGTAATGATTTCAGCAGGAGATTACCTTTGAAAGCCACTTTGAAACAGCTACCAGTTCAGCTACTAGTGGTCCAGGCTTAATTTGACCTAAGAAAGACTCTTTCCCAGGTCTTCGTCCTGGGAAATGTTTTGAGTGCCATGTATGGTCTTGAAACATGTACAGTGATGATGCAGAATTGCACACCTGTGGCCAGTGATTTGCCTGGCTACTTCAAATACTTTGAGGAAGGGTCATAGCTCAATGGTAGAGCCATCTGCTTTGCATGCAGAAGGTCCCAAGTTTAATCCCTGGCATCTCCAGGTAGAGCTGGGAGAGAACCCTGCCTGAAACCCTAGAGAGTTACTGCCAGTCAATACAGCTGGAAGGACCAATGGTCTGATTTGGTATAAGACACTTTCCTAAATCAACATAAGATTACATCACTCTCTGAAGAGCCTCTGAGGTTCCTTTGGTAAGCTCTTTACAGGTGGGGCGTACCCGCAGATATGAAGAACTGTGTAAGTAGATTTATTGCACAAATCCCATTTGAAATGAATTTATATATGTATGTATTAGTTTTATCATAGTTTGCTATATTACATCTACTTTGTAAAGAAAGAAGGTTCTAAAAATAAGGTTGATCTCTTGAGGAACTCCCATGCGTTTTAACACAGTATGGTTCAGCAAGCGAATTCCATGTGAATAGGACCCCATTTGAGGGCGGCTGTATCACAGCGTGAACTCATTTTCACATGCAAGGCACTTTGACGGGAAATAAGAGTTCTCTGCCGGCAATTATATCTGCAACTATAACATTGATTTTCCAATCCCATGCAAAGTTAACAATTTTCACCCACCCACCTCCCCAAAAATGACAAGCGTAAGACGAGCAGTCGACTCTGATGAGGATTTGTTCCCTGCCTCATAAAACCAGACCTCTTCACAGCTCAGGATTACAGACTCCAAAGGACTGGCAGAAGAATATCCTCTCCTTTTAAATCTTCAGTTAGCAGCCTCCAAAGCAAGGTTGAAAATAAGCAGGATGTAACTAGGCCATTAACTAAGCTGATGAAATCATCTCTCTCTCTCTCTCTCTCTCTCTCTCTCTCTCTCTCTCTCTCCCACACACACACACATTTCCTGTTCCATCCAGTTTCCTATTTCCCCCTCTCCCATGGGCACACAAACACATGTATTGAAATGTTACCAAAGCAAGTCAGTGTCTTATCAACAGCAGTTAGACCTCAAGGCTGGGTTTGTTTTGGACGGGGCATTTTTCCTCAGTACTGTTTTCAGAAAGATCTCAGGAGCTTACTGTTACAGGCAACTCTCATTGGTGAAGAAAGCAGCAAGGAAGGTGAGGCAAGTGGTCAGGGTCAATATTTTCCTGCAAGACAGCTTTACGGGTATACTAGCCCTTCAGAAGTTCCTCACCCAACTCAAGGGGTCAGTGGGTCAATGTCTCCAGAAAGCAAGTCAATGCCTTCTTTTGCTAAAGGTGGAAGTGTAATTCTGGGCTCTTTACCAGAGCCAGTGGGTGATGCTATGAGTGACCGTTGGGTTGTTCCATCAGTTTTTACCAGTACATGAGTCTTTTCTTACAGTATGTTGTTTTCACGTAACGTTTTTACCTTAAGGATAAAATATTCATATCAACTCAATACTGACAGCTCAGTTGGTTAGAGTGTGCTGCTGATAACGCCAAGGTTGCTGGTTTGATCCCCATGTGGGGCAGCTTCATATTCCTTAATTGCAGTGGGTTGGACTAGATGATCCTCAGGGTCCCTTCCAACTCTACAGTTCTATGATTCTATCATTCATACATTAGACATAGGCATTCCTGGATATGCTGCTGAGTGTACCAGCAACAGGGAGCTGCATCCAATCCAGGCTCATTTATTAGCATGTCTTTATTGTTTGAGGTTTGCAAACACACATTTGTCACGTTTACCATTTAAATGTTAAATTGTCAGATTTCAGGGAATCCGATCCTCCTCCCATGGCAGGCTGCCATTAATAGATAAACAAGATGCTCTTACCAAGTCTTTTATCCAATATTCAGAAAGAGGCTTAGAAATGTTACCTCTTTGAGTAATGGTGTTGCTCCGAGTAAGCTCCATCTCTTCCCTTCTCAGTGGTCAACAGCATCACCCCCCCTTCCGGTGGCTGCTTAAGGCCAATTGCCTCTTAGCTCTTTGCTCTTCTACTTTCCCTGCTCACCAGGTTCTGGGAGAAGGGGGGTCTGGAATGTTTTCTATTGATAACGGGTCAGCCAGCTGCTCCAGCTCTGCTTCTCCCCCCCCCCCTCTTCTCCCATTATCTCCCACCTTTTCCCTCTTCTATCTCTGAGTCGTGACCTTGTGCAAACCACTGTTGTAAATCTATACTGTCTCCCTTCTCTCTGGAAGTTTCAGGAGGGGTGGTGGTCTCCCCCATCCTCCTCAGTCCAGTCCCTGACATGATTGAATTGGAGCCTCAGTTTCAGGATCTGTCCTTCTAGTGAGCGCTCAGGGCTGATTTCCTTCAGAATGGATAGGTTTGATCTTCTTGCAGTCCATGGGACTCTCAAGAGTCGCCTCCAGCACCATAATTCAAAAGCATCAGTTCTTCGGCAATCAGCCTTCTTTATGGTGTCTCTGCTATTTTTAATGTCCCTGACATTAAGATGTGTTAAAACCTGTCCTATGCATGTTGGTCCTTAGTTTCAGACATGGACAAGACCCTCAAGAAATATTTATGTGAATGGTTCACGGGAGTGTGAGAAGCAGCATTCCAATTTGACTCCAGTAGAGTTGGTCCCCAAACCAGCTATTACTAGCGCCATACGTTCTTGCCTCCATGGTCTGAATATTGGCTACTTAGCTTCTGTTCCAAAGCTAAGCTGTTTCCACTTGGTTAGCAAGCTGTGGCTGCTCCCACTCTATGAAGGCCCTGCTGCTTCTGGGGAGTTTGAGCATTTATACTTTGTGTGATGTGATTTTAATAGTATTGATATTTCTTACCGCCAGGCTTGTAAGTGTGAAGATATTAGTGTCAAAATGCTAGGTGTCATGGTTTTAGATGCAGTGTGTTATACAGATCCCAGAAATAGCAGATGATGCTCAGTCAGTAAAGTGATGTCTGTTTGCCACAGGAGTGCTGATATAAACCTTTCATCGTACCTCCTGAGGATTAAATATCCCCTCTAAAAATATATACCTATGTCATGTGCATTTCACACAGCAGAAAAGATAACAAATGCAGCAATAGCCCACAGGAAGAAAACACCAAGGATTTTCCTGTCTGGGTAAATATGTAATTACAGAGCTATTTCTAGCCACATTAAAAATTCCACTGGACTTAAAGTCATTCCTTACTTCTTTGCAATATTTCTTCCTTCAGAATTCTGATTATAAAGCTGAGTCCCAGCAGAATTAAAGAAAAATGACTATAAGTCCTCTTTCCTTCTTTCTTTTTAAAAAATGCAATTCTGAATTCAGTCTCAGTTGGAGTTATATTCCAAATGCAACCCTTAGAATCCCCTCTGACCTTTGCAGACTATTATACACCTGCTTGGCCTTCAGGTGCTGCCTTGATCTTACTTTTTGGCATACAAAAGAGGAACTTCTCATCATTTGAAGCTGTTCTGTCCAACCAAGGCAAATAGAAAAGCTTTAATAGCCTGTGTCATAAAGTTTGAAATGAAAGATCAATACACTTTTTCCTTTTTTTAAAAAAAAAGGTGCGGTCTAAAATGGCACAATAGGTCTATGACAGTACAATTTCTAATTTCCCCTCCAAGGCAGTCCTTGTAGATTGCTAAAGCCCTATAAGCCCAAACCGCAGGTGTCTGTGTTTCAATTCTAAAAGGATAAGCGGTTGTCACTGAATACATAAGTAACTGGAGAGAGAGAAAAAACAGTAGGAGAGCTTGTCAAAATGTTCCATTTAAGCTCAGCAAATATATCGTTTATTACTCCATTCCATGACAATTTCAACATTGTTAAAGAATCTTGCCCTCTTCTGAGGGGGTGAGGGAGAAAAAGAGAGAGAGAAGCAGAAGATGGTTGTAAAGGAAGGAAGAGGAAATGTTTGCAATGAAGAAAGAATTCGGTGTCTCTAGAAGGATTTAGGGACCTTACATGTCCTTGGCAATTCTAAGATGTTATAAGGGTCATGTTTTAACTGAATCCAAATTGACTTTGAAGCTTCTAACCCATCATTATTGGTATTTTGTTTAAAGTGGAGAGTTATTTTCTGCTAGCAGTGATGTTCAGCTCTCACAATGGTTAGCACTTTGGGTTCATTTCCTGAAAAGTATGCAATTCCACCAAACTGCAGCCTAAACTTTTCTTCCAAAGAATTCTCTCTGTAACTTAACCATTTTTACACCATACGGGAATGCACTCATCTCAGTTTCCAAAATATTTTGTACATTATGAGTGACAGTTCTCATAACCCTCTCAGAACATGACACCCATGAATTTGAATCACTGCATTGACTTGCGGCCGCAGTTGCCATTGCACAGTGCTCACATGGCAGCTTGGGGGATCATGGAAGCTCAGTGGTACAGTATCCATTTTGCATACAGAAGGACCCAGATTCAATCCCTGTCGTCTCCAGGTATGGCTGAGAAATACCCTTTTCTGAAAACCTGGGGAACCACAGCCAGTTACCATATGCAATATTGGTCTAGAATTTATGGAGCAATGGTGTAACTCAATATAATGCAGCTTCCTAAGGCAAGGGGCGCTCTCCTTAGGGGGGTGGGAATTGAACTCAGTTCAGATTGGGTTTTTTATGCTGGTACAGAAGTAGGTTTTTGAGGGCTTGTGGGACACATGAAAGAAAGATGTGGTTTAATGGAAAGCCTCCCTCTTCTCAGAAATGGAACAGATTGTGGGAAGCAGATGTTTCAACTCACTATCTTGGAAGATAGTGGACGATCATTCCCTAATACAGTGCTGATGAAAACTTGGGCTCTCAAAATATTGGGCCAAACAGTTGGTTTTTGTAATGCAGCTACCATATTCTCATAATAAACTAACCAGAACATACCCAAATTAGGAGACTTCCTTCCTTTCTTCTTTCCTTTCTTTCTTTCTTTCTTTCTTTCTTTCTTGCATCTGGGGGCAGGAGAAATGGCATCAGGCGGAGGTGCCAACTTGAATAAAATATTGTGGGGGGCCAGGTAAGCCCCGCCCCACATAACTGATCACATAACACAGTGCACACACACCATTTGAATTAATTTGGAGGGATGTTCCCCTCAAATATTTTATTGTGGTGGCCAAAGCCCCTACAGCCCCTAGGAGTTGGCTCCTATGGAATCAGGGTTAGTGACCCCTTTCCTCTCCTTATGATCAATAATGATTGATTGGGATGTTTGCATCCTGTCTTTCCACACAGCACTTAAGCCAGTTTACAACAATACAGTGCAGGGGAACCTGGGACCTTCCATGTTGTTGGAGTCCAACTTCCATCATCCCTGCTCACTGGCTATGCTAGCTAGGGCTGATGGGAGATGAAGGCCAACATCTGGAACGCCAAAGTTTCCCCATCCTTGACTTAAAACCACATAATGACCCAGTTTGCCCTTGGCTACAGCTCATGGTTAGTGGGGAGATAGAGAGTGAGTGAGTGAGTGAGTGAGTGAGTGAGTGAAGTTTTCCAATATTATTCCATTAATAGCCACATTATAACAATGCCAATTTAGCAGGGAGAAAGATTAACCATGAGTCCCAATTTGGATGGCACACTAATCCAAACAGTGACTTACTGCAGCATGGCAGCAAAAAAAGGGGGGCAGGTAGGAGGAGCAAGTCAACGGCAAGCTCCTCACCTGGAGCCTTCATGTTTACATGGTCTCACTAAGCCAAGGTTTGGCTTAGCCTGCCGTGTGAACCAGCTCAATGCATTTCCAGGGGCTGCAAGCTGGAGGCACTACTCCACCCTCTAACCAGACAAGCTGAATGCGTTAAAATGGTCCAAGGATACATTCCAGCTAGCCAAAAGCACTCAAAGAGAGCACAGAGCAGGACCTGCATGTTCTGGCATAGCCTGGGAGAGTTTTGAGGGCCAGAGAGACCTGGAGGTCTGCATTTGGTCTCTGGGAAGGAGATTCTCCACCCCTGCTCAAAATGCATGAGAGAAAAGGCTGCCTAAGAAGTGGCTGGAGGAAGCAGCAGCCAGTTGTGGTGGTGTTTGTTGGCTTGTATTATTTAAGCATCAAAAACTGTACATCAACGTTCTTTAAGTGCCTGAGATGTCTGATGTACCATTTGGAAGGGGGGGACTTTGCAGAGGGTGGGGGGAATACTGTAATGAATATTCAAAATGAAGCATGTCAACATCAGGCATCTGACGAAATAGGTGCTTGCGTACAAAAGCATATGCCACAATATGCGTGTTAGTCTCTGATGTGCCACAGGACTTTTTGCTTTTAATTAAATTTAGCTCCTTCCAATAGAACAAATCTGGATTGAAAATATTCCTAGAATTCTATCTGCTTTGCAGTTAACATTCTTATGTGCTTTCACTGGATGCACAAACACAGTAGCATGGATCACATAGCCAAACACCAGAAGAAAACTCTCAGGGTGTCTCATAAGAATCCACAAGGGTTATGAGAGTGACCCCAGTAAGCCTGAAACATTTAACTGATGGTTGACTAGAGTGTTCAATTTTTTAAAAAAAAAATCTATTTAAAACATGTCCCTGATTAAATCTGCAACATTTTTAAAACAATTAAGTTTTAAATATAAATGCATATACCAAATGCCTGTATTGAGGGCATCACCTTACAAGAGCCATTTCTTTATTTGTGTGAGAAAAAGGAGAGGGTGCTTCTTCTCAGATGGTGAACCTAACCAAAGACATGCTGACTTTACTGACTGATCATACAAATTTTCAATCAACTCAGATTTCATATGTGTTTGCAGGGAAGCAGAGAGAACAATTAATTACAGGAATTCGTTTGTGGGAGAAAATGGGAGGGGAATTGATTTGGAAGAGAATCTGGGCTAGTCATTGGAAGATCACAAGCAGAATATATGTTCTCTGTGTTGTTGTTAGCATCTTCTATCCTCCATGAGTTTGTCTAACCCTTTTCTAAAAAGCCATCTAAGCTAATGACATTCTCTCCAGGTAACTGCTGTGGTCAGCATGGCCAGCCAACTGCACAGATGGCATAGGTTAGGCATACCGTTTGCCATGTGGATTGGTGGCACTCTATCCATCAAGATTGACTGTCAAATTCACAGCCTTATAGAAACCAAAGGTTAAGCAAGGCTAAAGCATCCCACACACCCCAGACTGCAGGGATCAGTAACTGCAAAACAATGTTCCTGATGTCTACTGTGAGATCCAGCTGGATGAGATCTAGGAAGGCTGCACCAAGGAAATTTCTGGGCATTTGAAGAGGGATGGGGAGCCTGTGGTATGCACAGATGTTGATTTGACTCCTATCAACCTCAGATAGCATGGCCAGTCCAATAATATCTGGAGAGCCATGGCTTTCCCATCCCTTTGTTGAATAGTTTGTTTAAAGGTAGGGTTCATTATTGTTCCACAGGTTGTGTACCACTTTAAGGGCCAGGGTGCATATCCTGACCTAGTTTTTGCAGCTGTGTGGTGGTGTAACAGGTGCTGATAGGCCACTGTGATTAGCTGTGTCAGCAATCGTGTTTGCTAAATAATGTGCTTTACTCTGTACCTTACCCCCCTGGTGGATGGGTGGGTGATGATTATAGACACTATGTAAGATGTATTTTTGAGGAGTTTTTCTTATTAAACCTTGCAAAGATCTCTTTGCACCTCTTCAGTGATTCCATCTATGTGGTCTACTCTGCATGCACTCTGTGGCATGTTAGAAATGCCCAATACCCTTAACTAGAAAGGCAGATAGAAGGAGGAGGCTAGAACAAGATAAAAAAAAGCAGACAAGGAGATACACAATGACCCTAGGAACTATATAATTCAGGTGTAGACTCTGGAGCAGATTCAGACAATTCAGCCAGGAACAAAGATGGAGACACTGCAGAACTCTAACCCCAAGCATCCAAGCATTCTGCTTTTCCTTATCCACCTCATGCTATTAAATGTCTGCATAACCTAACATTTGTGAGACATGAGCGGCGGGATATAGTTCAGAGGGAAAGATTTGTTATGCAGGGACATGACTCCCAGGCTGCAGAAGGAACTATCAGAGGCTCCCCCTGCTACAGCATTCATGAGCTTCTCAAGTCTGATTAAAACTCTCAGGCCTTTGGAGGAACCGAGTTGTTTGATCACAATCTGGTGTTTTACTGCTATTTGTTTGTAGTGGTTTTGTTTTAAATTTTATCCTGTATTGGAACATGTTGCATTGTATCATGTTTTTTATGTTTCTAGACTGTTGTGGGAAACTGCCCTGGGTTTACAATGTAATGAATTGAAAAGAGAGAATAAAGCTCCCCCCCCCCCACACACACACAGACAGAGAGAGAGAGAGAGAGAGAGAGAGAGAGAATTGATTCATAATCAACTGGTAATTGACTGATAATCTAACCCTGAGAATCTCTTCTGAGAGATGTTTTGCTTTGGGGCTTCCCATAGGCATATGGTTGGCCACAGTGTGAACAGAATGATGAATTTGATCATGGGTAGGCAAACTAAGGCCCGGGGGCCAGATCCAGCCCAACTGCCTTCTAAATCTGGCCTGTGGATGGTTCGGGAATCAGTGTGTTTTTACATGAGTAGAATGTGTCTTTTTATTTAAAATGCATCTCTGGGTTATTTGTGGGGCATAGGAATTTGTTCATTTTTTTTTCTTCAAAATATAGTCTGGCCCCCCCACAAGGTCTAAGGGACAGAGGACCGGACCCCTGCTGAAAAAGTTTGCTGACCCCTGAATTAGATAAACCTTTGGTCTGATCAAGCAGGGTCTTAAATATTTATGTCATCTTACCTGGTTATCTGAGCAGAGCACTTTCTCAAATATTGATACACTTGTCCATTGAGAACTCTAGTTCAGGTTCTCCTAAGTATTCCATGAGCTGCAGATATACATCTTGTTGCGGCCAGTGGATGCTAGTACCCACTGGGTCTGGTAGGGTGGAAGGCAAGAAGACAGACAGGGGGTGGAGTCAGAGCCAGTGACAGAGAAAGCCACATTCTGACTGGTTGCACATAAAGATACAAGCAGGTGAGGGTGAGGGAGAACAGGTTGGTAAGGCAGTGCCCTGTTTGCCCTGTTAGATCAGCTTCCACTGGTTGTGACCTTCAACCTTTGGAATCCCCTTGCCCTTAAGAGAAACATTTGCCAACCTTAATTGTGTTTCAGTACCTTTTAAATACTCATTTTGGTGTCTTTTTCAACACAAATTTGCTGATTTACAAAACTTATATTAATATGTTTTTATACTTTTCTGCAATTTGTTTTTAATATTCTACATTGTTGTTTAACATGTAATATCTTAATATTTTCCATAAGCCGCTCTGGCATTTGAGAATAACAGGTGTCATATAAATATATGAAAGAAAGAAAGAAAGAAAGAAAGAAAGAAAGAAAGAAAGAAAGAAAGAAAGAAAGAAAGATTATCAGTACATCCAAACAGCATACTCAGCTCAAGATGTCACTATTCTTATTTTAATTAATTAAAAATAGATAATGTAATCTGTTGGGTGCCAATACTGAAACTAGTAGGAAAGCCCTCCTAATGCAATAGAACTGTATAACGCCATGAATTTAATAATAATTCTTCGTTGATGGGTGGAGTGTGTTTTTACTAAATGCTTGTATTTTGTGTCTTGAAAGCCTTGTAAATCTTTTGTGTGTGTTATTAGGCAGGCAATGCTTTAACCTTAAATAGTATTTTCGTTTCTCCTAAAGGAATATTTGTCCTTGCACAGGAGAACTTCAGCCTGATAGAGCTATCACCTGTCTACTCTATTTCCTGGCAGGTTTTTGCAAATGCTGCATTTTGTGTCAATGTGAAGGTGACATTCAGTGTCAGGTGTTTTAGGTGGAGGAGAGATTAAAGCTTGATAAACAGAGAAAAATTAATCCTTTCAATGTGAATGTCAGCGAGAGTAACTCCCACGTTGCTCCCACCATATAGTTTATGCCAAGAAGAGAGATCCTTAGAACAAGCGGCCATTGATCAAAATTGTGAGGGGTCCATTCTAGACAAAATCAAATGAGCAAATGTTTGCATTTCATCCTCTGCCAGTCCTGGTGTTTCTTCCCTTGTCACATCTTTAAGGTGTGTGATAAACCAGGGGAACACATGATCTAATCAGCTGCAAGGGCTGATATAATATTCCACATGGATTGACTTTCAGTTCCAATATCTCTAGCTCTATTCCAAGAGCAAGAATTCCCTGTCTTTTAAATTTTAATTATTTTTGCATATTCTAAAAATACTCCTTGCCAAACAAAAACCCTGTATACCATCACCACCACTAAGAAGCAAAGTGGCTAGGCAGCCCATGGAGTAGCCCTGGGATATCAGAACATGATGGGAGATGCTAACCTTCTAGGATACAGGTTGCAAATGTGGTGCCCTCCACAAGTTGCTAGTTGCTAGCTGCCACTAGCATGGCTAATGGTAAAGGATGGTAGGAGTTAGAATCCAACAACAACTGGAGGGCAACACTTTAATTACCCATGTACTAGAAGCTCGGGGATTTGTCTAGGAATGGATTTGCACTGAAGTTGTTATTCACATCCATCAATGGTGTGCACCTCCAAGGGTGAAGTCAAACCGCTGCATTAGCAGCACCGAAATGACCTCCCTGGAGCGCAAGCCTGGGCAGTGTATATGGTGGTCCTGGGGTGGCCAGGTGACACTCACTGATGTGGTCCAATGGAAAGCAGATCAATACATTTGGCACCAGCTTGGCTGCAGGAGTTGATGGGAGAAGGATACAAGGCACCATACAACTGTCTTAGGGACTCCACTCAGGATTTGTGTAGGGTTTAGTCCTTAGTTTCTCCCAAAGATGTCCTGCAGAGCAGTGGAGGTTCAGGATCAGAGTTTTCCTTCTCCTAAATGAGGCACCTTCCCAGGTTGATGAGCCCTTTCTTCCTCACTTTCCTCTACAGCACACGCAGAAACCGCCTTCTTGACTGTTGGACCCACTATTGGTCCCATCTGCTCAATCCCCCAAAGCCTTCTCCGTGCAGCAGAAGTTCCTAAATCACTGAGGGTTTGAGAGCCATTGCCTACTTTTACCTCATTTAGCCAGCCAGTTGAAGCCATTCCCAGGGTGTGGCCGCTGTTGCATGGTGATAGTTTATATGAGCCACTGGTGAGAACTGAGTGTAGGGTGGGAACCAAAGGTGGAAAAATTATCCCAGAAGGAGAATGACATGTCCCCCCATAGTAGTAGTACTACTACTCCCCTAACACCCTGTACATAGGAAAAACAGAAACAGGCATGGATCAACTTGCTGCAAAACTATATGTGATGAGGCGGTCAACTGTGTATTTACCCCATTCACATGTGAAATGAGTTGGGAAGCCATACTTTAAGACAAGGTCTTCTGGCCTGGGGGCCTCTTTCCCTCAAGGCTAACCTCCCAGGAGCCAGATGCCACAGCAGTGGGTGGAGAAGACAACTCTTATCTTTGTACAGTAGCCTGCAGTTCAGGCTTCCTCAACCTTGGCCCTCCAGATGTTTTTGGCCTACAACTTCCATGATCCCTAGCTAGCAGGACCAGTGGTCAGGGATGATGAGAATTGTAGTCTCAAAACATCTGGAGGGCCGAGGTTGAGGAAGCCTGCTACAGTTCAACCACATAGATATCAGAGGTTTCTGCATGTACAACAAGAGATGTTATTGCAATTCAAGGATATAGGCCAGCTAGGCAAAGGAACTGGAGGAAGGTGTGGAGCAGGACCCATGAGGATGTGCCCTGGGTAAGGTCCTAAGAGTGTGAAAGTGTGAATTGGAGGGTCACAGTGTTTGCACCATGCCAACCTCACTGCTCCCCACCCTCCTGGTATGCTACAGAGAGGGCAGTAACAGGAGGTCAGGTGAATCGTTCTGCCCCAGCTTGCCGCCCACTACTGGAAGGACTCAGCAAAATTGGGACCATGGGGTTTAGGGATGGGTAATTTCCCCCATGTGCTGCGGTTCTGCTGAACCCCCTTCCTCTTGGTACCATTTGAATCTTTCTTGCTGGGGCTAATGTGAGCTTCAAGGATAAGATGGCATGCATGCACACACACACACACACACACACACACACAGAGAGAGAGAGAGAGAGAGAGAGAGAGAGGGGGGGGTCATTTGCAGGCATATATTATGCAAACCAAATTTAATGCTATGCAACCCGAAGCTAAGGACTAAAGAATTAAGCAGCTACATCTTTCTGCTCGTATGCTTTTTAATTCTTTTTCAAAAAAGAAAAAATTACTTTAGCTGCAGCTTTTTGAAATAATAAAGAAAAAAGCCTATGATTCTACTCAGCATTGACTGAGGCCAAATGACTATTTAAGACCTTTTCAGTCTGTTCACCTTTGGGGGGGGGGGGAATTAATTATGTGCCAGACATAGCTCATTCTGCAAAATGCAATAGTAATCTTTCCTGCAGAGAAAAGGCTTAGCGGAGATGTTATTGTCTCAGCCAGCCCAAATAGAGGATCCACAATGAATGTTCAGAACAGAGCACTTTTCAAGTTTCAGGCTTTCATCACAGGAGTAACCTTACCGCATGGCTCTGCCCTGCTTTATTCAGGGATGAGGAACCTGTGGTCCTCCAGGTACTATTGGACATCATCTCTCATCAGCCTCAGCCAGCATGGCCGCTGATCAGGTATTATGGGAGTTGTAGTCCAAGAGCACCTTAAGAGCCACAGATTCCCTAGCCTTGCTCTGGAAATGAAAGGACTAGACTTTTAATAAGGGAAAGAATATACCATTGAAAATTATCCTAGGCTGTGTTGCCCAACTGAGAAATTGCAGTCTGTTTCACACCTGAAAGGGAAAGCAATCTAGACGGCTCAGTCGGTAGGGCATGAAACTCTTAATGTCAGGGTTGTGGGTTCGAGTCCCACATTGGGCAGAAGATTCCTGCAGTGCAGGAGACTGGACTAGATGAGCCTTGTGGTCCCTTCCAAACCTACATTTCTACGATTCTGTGAATGGCTCCTGTGGTCCTGAGCATGGCTGTGCTCAGTGCTTTTCTTCTAGAAAAAGGTGCCAGTACTCACTATGAAGTTGTTACAGTGAGTGCCACACTTTTAACCAGTGCTTTTCTTCTAGAAAGAAAGAAAAAAGATGCCAGTACTGCGTACCCGGGGCAGGGGAGCACTGGCTGTGCTTTTACATAACAAACAAAGAGGTGCATTCTAATTTTGTTCAGTGCAACTCACTACATCTACCAGGGCAGAGCCTGCTTCACAACAGATAGAGTCTAGCAGGCTCCATCCCTCTGGCCCAGAGGTGTACCTAGGCTCCTTTGTGCCCTTGGCAAGGAGCTGTATCAGTGCCTGAGAAGCTGAAACAGACCATGGACCAGAAACTCAGAAAGTTTGTTTTTCTTTGCTTTTTTTGCTCCGCCAGTAACTTCCTCTGCAACCATCAGGGTCAGGTCTGCTCTGCTCTGCCTTCCCTCCTCTGCCACTACCTCCTCTACTGGCATCTTCACAAAAGCATTTCCAGGGAAAATAAATGCTACAGCAGAATAGGGCTATGTGCACATTAGCAGTTTGACACACAGCAAGGTCATTCCACCACTCCTTGTGTTTCAAGCTGTGTTTTCTTGTTGCTCTACACATCAGAGAGGGGGCAAGGATGTATTCTCCCAATGTGCACCACTTGATTTGTTTCCCCACACCTGCAAACCCCCTGAACTCCAAGTCAACAAAGCTGCCATCTGGGCATGTGCAACAGCTGTCTTAAATGAATGCACCTCAGCTTAAGTGCATGTTTTCAAAACGGTTGGAAGCAGGTTTGAGAGGAAAGACATAAACAGCAATATTTCTCAACAGGTAAAGGACCCCTGGATGGTTAAGTCCAGTCAAATTTGACTATGGGGTGCGATGCTCATCTCTGCTTTCAGGCCAAGGGAGCCAGCGTTTGTCCATGGATAACTTTCTGGGTTATGTGGCCAGCATGACTAAACTGCTTCTGGTGTAACGGGACACCGTGGTAAGTGTCAGAGTGCACGGAAATGCCGTTTACCTTCCCGCCACAGCAGTACCTATTTATCTACTTGCACTGGTGTGCTTTCAAACTGCTAGGCTGGCAGAAGCAACAGGAGCTCACCCCATCAAGCGGATTTGAACCACTGAGCTTCTGATCAGCAGGCCCAAGAGGCTCAGTGTTTTAGACCACAGCGCCACCACGTCCCATTTCTCAAGAAACTACAGGACACATGTGGATTGTGGCTTATGGTCCTGTGTATGCAGCTTCAAACACCAGCTGTAGCAGCATCCTGGAGCTGGAGTAAACGGTAATAGGCTAGGTCTTTATTTTGGTTCTGATCAAAAGCAAAATAAAGCTGTTTCTGAAGTAGGTTAATCCTTGTGGATAAATTCTGTTTGAGCTAACCAAGAAATGAAAACCCTTCCAGAATTCTGCTAAGCCCCAGTGCCGATGCTGATGAAGACACCGACGGTGCGCAAACAGAGGAATAAACTAGAGACTATCACCTGAATACACAAAACTGCACTTGCTACTCTCTTGAGATGTCCGTTTTCTATGCACATATTTGCCTCGGAAATTTAAGCATGCAGGAAAATTTACAACCTAGGTTTACAGTGTGGATAAATGCTTGAATGTTTCCAAATCTGGAAAGCCATCATGAGACATTAAATTGACAGGCTCTGTGAGATAATATTTAAAATAAATAAATACAAATGAATACAAGGAAGTGGATCTGCCAAAGCATTCCCATCAGAATGAGTTAGGTTTGGTACAAAATGTACATTTACACTTGACAGTGAAAGACAGCTTTGATTACCAAGGCTTTCGTGTAGGTAGGTAAAAACATAGCTATATATAATAAATCCAGCACAACATTCAAGATATATCTCGCTGCTGTAATCAAGGTAGAGTGCAGAGAAAAGCTATCTTAAAATGAGCCAGCATTATCCCTAATTTAACAGCAAAGTTGGTCAGCATGCCTGTACATTCACAACTGTTTCTCGATTTCTAAGAAGGAAACTGGCTTAGAAACCAGATCCTGTATTTACTGGCAGTGCTTCTAATTCCAACAGTATATGTTTATGAATGCTTTCTCAATGAGGTTTACTCCATAGTATGCATGCCCAAGATTGCAGCCTAAATGTTGGAGCTGGCTGGATTCACTGCTGAAGGAGAGACACTCTGCACATGCGCAGTTGCTTTAAGAACATGTGGGCTCCAACTACCAGCCCATTTCAATTTTGTTGTTCTGTATGGGACAAGGACAATAAAGATATCGTATCTAGTCTGGCAACCACTTCTCACAGTGACCAACCAGACAGCAGCGGAGCAAGCCGATTGGGCACCTGGGGCGGGGCGCGCATGCCCTGTGCCCAGGGGCGGGGCCAGCCAGGGCAGGACACTCTGCAAGACCTCTGAGAATTCTGCCTGCCTCTTCCCACTCAGCTGTCCTACAACTGAGGGGGAGGCAGCAGGCTGACCGTTTGGGGCAGTGCAGAGTCTACGGGCGCCCAAGCCACCGTATCGCTCCCAGGAGAGACGTGTGGCTCAGGCGTGCTGCAGGCCCCACGTTAAGTGCCACCCGGCATTTTGTCACCCCTCACCTCCCCCCCTCCTTCACCCCTGCAACCAGATGCCTTGGGAGCCTTGCAGCCTTGCCATTTTATTCCTGCCAGTCCCTAGCATGGGAAACAGGTGAGCTTTGAGTGACCACATCAGGTATGCAGGTATTCTTCCAGTGTTAGCTGAATAAACCTTCAGTTTTCCTTATTTATTTATATGGCAATGAAGTGAGCCATAATCCAGTGCAACATCGCCACCTTGTGGGATGTTCCAAAAGTTACTGCAATAGTGGGGGGGGGGGGGAAACAGGGCAAAATTCACGCCTAGCATTGCAAATCCCAGCAGCACTTGATTAATCAGCATCCCGGGTTTAACCAAGTCACAAAGATTTCTTTGGTCCCAGTAAAGACATTGCCCTAACACAGACGGAGGATGACTGAGGTTTGGTGGCTGGCAGGACATGCTTTCTATGCAGATAGTTCCATGATAAGCCCAGGCAAAAGACTCCCTGCCTGAAACCTTAGCAAGCCACTGCCAGTCAGGGTATCTGATACTAAGCTAGATGCAATAATAATCTGACCCATTATAAAGCAGCTTCTTATGCACCTGGCTTTAAAGATGTTTATTTATTTATTTACAACCAAATCAGTCAAATTCTTCCATTGAAAAGTAGTGTGTGTTCCTTTTAATTACTATTGATTGATTGTTTTTAATGCAATGGAGGCTCTCTCTCTCTTTTTACAAGCAATAAGTAACATCATAATAGAAGTTATCACCAGTCACCTCAATTACAGAGAGGGTGGGATGCCATGAAAAAGTTACAAAAGGAAATGAGGGTTGAGTAAACTTCACATTGGTAAACTGCCAACCTATAGGCCTTACTAAGCCCACGAGTTTCCCAGTAGTGATGTATGGAAGTGAGAGCTGGACCATAAAGAAGGCTGATCGCCGAAGAATTGATGCTTTTGAATTATGGTGCTGGAGGAGACCCTTGAGAGTCCCATGGACTGCAAGAAGAACAAACCTATCCATTCTTAAGGAAATCAGCCCTGAGTGCTCACTGGAAGGACAGATCCTGAAGCTGAGGCTCCAATACTTTGGCCACTTCATGAGAAGAGAAGACTCCCTGGAAAAGACCCTGATGTTGGGAAAGATGGAGGGCACAAGGAGAAGGGGATGACAGAGGACGAGATGGTTGGATAGTGTTCTCAATGCTACCAGCATGAGCTTGACCAAACTGCGGGAGGCAGTGGAAGATAGGAGTGCCTGGCGTGCTCTGGTCCATGGGGTCACGAAGAGTCGGACACAACTAAACGTCTAAACAACAACAAGCCCACAAGGTTGCTGAGACCACTTGAGGCTGCTCACTTGGTCTCGACCTGACATCATATTTGCCATCAGGTGTGGGGCAGGTAAAGACACAAGTGGGTCACAAAAAGAGGTTTGCTACCGACTGCTGACACCTGCACAGATCTGTGCATGTCTCTTATTGCCTCTGAATCCAAAATAAGAACTGCCCATGAGCAGAACAACCCCATAGTGCCCCCCACCCAACTAAAAAGCACCAAACAGTGTAATTTTTCTTCTCAGGGTATAGATCTTCAACCAGTAAGTTGAAGACCCACACACAGGTGGGTTGCAACGCCATCCTAGGTGGGTCACTGTAAAGCCATTTCCACCTTGTCCCTAGCTCAAGGAGCACCATGTGTTTCAGCTAGGATGCATTCTGCCAGTGAGACACTCATTTTTTTCAATTTGCCGTGAGTGCAACAACATGGCAGGAGAAAGGAATCAGCCTTTTCAGTAAGATGTTTCTGCTTTTCTACAGCTATGCCTGTAGTATTAGAGCTCTCTATGGAACAGGGGTGTGCAGTCCTCTATCTAGTCTATTCCTCTAGCTTTCTGGGCTTCTCCTGCAATGGAATTTTGCTGGGAACTAGCATGAAGAAGTGTCAGCTGTGCTGGGGTAGCTTGGTAGCCACCACGGCAGCGATGGGGCCCCAGGAAGTGATGGCAGGGGTCTGGTGGCTTTGGGAGGAGACAGTTCTCAGGAGATAGGATTGCACATCATCCTCACCCCACTCTCAGCAACTTGAAACAGCACTGTGTCAGGGGAAAAGTTTATTGGAGGATGGATGGCGGCTAACAGATTGAGGTTGAATCCTACCAAGACAGAAGCACTGTTTTGGGGGGACAGGAGGTGGGCAGGTATGGAGGACTCCCTGGTCCTGAATGGGGTAACTGTGCCCCTGAAGGACCAGGTGCACAGCCTGGGAGTCATTTTGGACTCGCAGCTGTCCATGGAGGCGCAGGTCAATTCTGTGCCCAGGGCAGCTGTTTATCAGCTCCACCTGGTACGCAGGCTGAGACCCCACCTACCTGCAGACTGTCTTGCCAGAGTGGTGCATGCTCTAGTTCAGTGTTTCCCAACCTTGTGCCTCCAGCTGTTTTTGAACTACAACTCCCATCATCCCTGACTAGCAAGACCAGTGGCAAGGGATGATGGGAATTGTAGTCCAAAAACAGCTGGAGGCACAAGGTTGGGAAACACTGCTCTAGTTATCTCCTGCTTGGACTACTGCAATGCGCTCTAAGTGGGGCTACCTTAAAGGTGACCTGGAAACTACAACTAATCCAGAAAGCGGCAGCTAGACTGGTGACTGGGAGCAGCCACCAAGACCACATAACACCTGTCTTGAAAGACCTACATTGGCTCCCAGTACATTTCCGAACACAATTCAAAGTGTTGGTGCTGACCTTTAAAGCCCTAAATGGCCTTGGTCCAGTATACCTGAAGGAGCATCTCCACCCCCAATGTTCTGCCCAGACACTGAGGTCCAGCTCCGAGGGCCTTCTGGCGGTTCCCTCACTGTGAGAAGCCAAGTTACAGGGAACCAGGCAGAGGGCCTTCTTGGTAGTGGCACCCGCCCTGTGGAATGCCCTCTCACCAGATGTCAAAGAGAAAAACAACTACCAGACTTTTAGAAGACATTTGAAGGCATCTGTTTAGGGAAGCTTTTAATGTTTGACAGACTATTGTATTTTAATATTTTGCTGGGAGCTGCCTAGAGTGGCTGGCGAAACCCAGTCAGATGGGCGGGGTACAAATAAATTATTATTATTATTATTATTATTATTATTATTATTATCAGCAGAGAGGGAAATCCATATACAGTGGTACCTCGGGTTACATACGCTTCAGGTTACATACGCTTCAGGTTACAGACTCCGCTAATCCAGAAATAGTGCTTCAGGTTTAGAACTTTGCTTCAGGATGAGAACAGAAATTGTGCTCCGGCGGCACGGCAGCAGCAGGAGGCCCCATTAGCTAAAGTGGTACTTCAGGTTAAGAACAGTTTCAGGTTAAGTACGGACCTCCGGAACGAATTAAGTACTTGACCCGAGGTACCACAGGGTATCTCTGTGAAAATGCATACCAGGTTACAAGTTGGGAGTCAGGGGTGGGTCTTGGGCCTGGCCCTGTTAAAGGTCAGTGTGTTGGGGGGGGTTGATCTACTCCCTAAATTGTGTATTCATTTGTGTCGATATAATTACATAAATTGGACTGGTAGAACAGATATGCATGTGTGAACTCAGTTTCTGGGCAGGAATCTAGCACCCAACAGTGGAATTTGTGTTCCAGCATTCCAGGCTTGTAATTATAATCAAAAGAGGAAGAAATAAAAACAGTAAAGACCTGATCCCGCTGTGATGTGACCTTGTAGCCATAAATACTTCTTTTTTATTTATAAAAAAGAAAAAGAAAGCCATTTCTTGGCTTCTGCTTCCAATGCAAAGTTCCAAATAAATGTAGAAATAAATCTCCCGAACCCTGCTGAGTGTTGGCACTGCAGATGGTAAGGGCTCTGGTAAGTGTTACAACTGAGAGGCTTCTTCAGATGAATGGTAATTAGGCACTTAAAAGTAACAAAAAGTTCAGAAAATAGCATAGGCGTTGGGATGCAGAGAGTTGTATCATCCATCCTGCATCATTTCACAAAACAATACAGAAGAGAGGGCCCATAACACTCACACAACCATCTGTCATACAACAATGAAGAGGGCTCTGCAAACACAACATCACCATATCTGAA
The DNA here is from genome assembly GCF_964188315.1 of Podarcis muralis. Classification (NCBI taxonomy): domain Eukaryota; kingdom Metazoa; phylum Chordata; class Lepidosauria; order Squamata; family Lacertidae; genus Podarcis; species Podarcis muralis. Next base: position 76,360,317 of record NC_135659.1, read on the forward strand.
GACCAGATCTGGGGCAGAAAGGAAGGGATCTGTGGCTAGGTTGCAACAAGCAAGAAACCAATGTTTGCTACATGTAATAAAGTGGTTGTACAAAATTTGGGTTGGGAACATGGTTCTGTAGGTGAAATATACTAGGAGTGGATTTCATGCTCTTTATTCAGCTCATAGTGGTGAGGAGGAATGGAAGTTCCCCCAGAATGTCTGCTTTATATACATTATTTACACAATGGGCCCCACGTGATTGGCTAATTCTGGGATTCTCCTGCAGGCCAATCAGGTTGCGGATTCACTTCCATCTGGAGCTCAATTGGGTGGCTCCTGTGGACCAATCAGACTGCTGCATTCTGGGTCCTATTGTTCTAGGACCAATCAGACTGCTGCATTCTGAATCCCCTTGTTCTAGGACCAATCAGACTGCTGCATTCTGAATCCTATTGTTCTATGACCAATCAGACTGCTGCATTTTGGATCCTATTCCACTCAGTACATAACAGTAGGTTTCCTCCTTCTGGGCAAATAGCTTGGGAAAGCATTCTGGGAGGAAGGATTAATTGCTCCTCCCTCACTTCCATTGTCCTGATCCACATCTACTACAAGTGTTTTAAAAGTGGGAGATAACTATTTGCAAATCTGAATCATGTCTAGTTTGGCCCTTAGATATATTCTGTAACAAGTGGAAAGGTATAACTCCACCAAGCTTGGCAAAACAAAGCATTCTTTGACTGTTGCCATGGGGGCAAGAAAAGACAATTGCCAAGGGTGTTGAACATTCCAAAATTCCAGGACTCTCTTTGTGCTAATAACAGTTTACCATTAGGCTTACCATTGTGGATTATCCTGAGACAATACCCTGGCTTAACTAAAGTGTATTGGTAGCCCATGATAACCTACTAATGGGTCTCTGAGAGATCGAAGGCTGCAGTCCTTATCCCTGGTTACCTGGAAGTAAACCTCATTGAATTCAAAAGGGCTTACTTCAGAGTAAACATGATGAGGACTGGGCTGCTGTAAGAAGGCCAAGTGATGCTCAGAAGTGCTGATTTACGGGCGGTGTGGCTGGGCAGAGTTGTGGGTGGGAGCCCTTTTGCTGCCTGGCAGTGTCTTGCAAAATACAAGTGGAACCAATCACCTGGAGGGTGTGGATCAGGCAGAAATTTGCAAGGTCAAGAATTCCCGAATCGGTATTTCAGCTGCAGCCTGGTGATCATGAAAAATATGGGGGTGATCCACAGCAGCCCCATAAACTGCACCTTGTGACCAGAGTCAGAAGTGGAAGAAGGCGTCCTTATTGGGAAAAAGAGATCATCAAATTTCTTGGATTGGAAAAAAGATATGAGCTAAGAGTGCATAAAAACATCCCTTCTGTGAATGAAATCTGAAAGTAATTAAACATCTAATAAGCATAAAACCATTAAAGCTGCCCCACAGAATTCCATCTGAAGAAGAAATGTCTGATACCTATATTAACAGTGCAGGTGAACTAATAATTCATAGAATCATAGAATCATAGAGTTGGAAGAGACCACAAGGGCCATCGAGTCCAACCCCCAATTCGCCGTCATCTAAAAGAACCAGAACAGAAAAAGATTGATGCTTTCAATGTGTAGTGCCATTTTGTACAATAAATATAACTTTAAACTGAAAGAGGAGGAGGAGGAGGAGGAGGAGGAGGAGGAGGAGGAGGAGGAGGAGAAGAAGAAGAAGAAGAAGAAGAAGAAGAAGAAGAAGAAGAAGAAGAAGAAGAAGAAGAAGAAGAGCTGAATCACCCCGATTCCTCAGACACAGGGAGAAAGCAAACTGCAATTTTGATGATATTAAGGTTGCTTCCAGATGACCTGTTTATTGAGCATTCATCGTGATCTGTCTGCACAAAGTTTGCAGGGGTGTTATATGACATTGATTTATTGAGCATTCATTCTGTGTCCTCTAGTGATTTCACCTGGCTGGAATATATCCTTGAACTGTGATAATGCCTCATGCTGGCCTGCATAGAGGGCAGAGAGAATAATAGAATTGTAGAGCTGGAAGGGACCACAAGGTTCATCAAGTCCAAACCCCTGCAATGCAGGAATCTTTCACCCAATGTAGGACTTGAACCCACGACCCTGAGATGAAGAGTCATGCTTTACTGACTGAGCTATCCCAAAAGCGTTTGTCTCACTTTTGCCACACCCATTAGTGTTAGGTAGCCTCTCTGAAGTTTGCCCAAGATGAAATGTGGCTGGAAGATTTCCCCCACCCCTCCTGTATTTGGTCTTCACTGAGCATTCATTCAGATTTGTGTACAGCACAGTTATATGACAATGGGAATTTATTCCTGGTTTGCTTGTGGGAAGCATCTTCCTGTTAGTCCTTCATTCATCCCATGCCTTTCAGTGCATTTCGCTTTCATTAAGCTTAATTGAATGCCCACCCTGTTGTTGTGTTGAGGTCCAGCTCCGAGGGCCTTCTGGCGGTTCCCTCATTGTGAGAAGCAAAGCTACAGGGAACCAGGCAGAGGGCCTTCTCAGTAGTGGCGCCCGCCCTGTGGAACGCCCTCCCATCAGATGTCAAAGCAATAAACAACTACCTGACATTCAGAAGACATCTTAAGGCAGCCCTGTTCGGGGAAGTTTTTAATGTGTGACATTTTAGTGTATTTTTGGTCTCTGTGGAAGCCGCCCAGAGTGGCTGGGGAAACCCAGCCAGATGGGTGGGGTACAAATAAATTATTATTATTATTATTATTATTATTATTATTATTATTATTATTATTAAAGGACATTTGTTGCACTAGGGCAGCAGAGCTCTTGGACCCACTTTAAATGCAGAAACCTAAAATTCGGATGTGTGCTTCAATCTCTCCCTCAAAATCCTGACAGTCTGGAGGCACCCTAGGAACGTCTGTCTTAATAAGAGAGTCCTTTTGAAAACACAGCGCTGGAGAGAGCCAATGAAGTTAAAGTGTGTCATGAGAAATCTTAAGACCCCCTGGCCAGGTGGATGAAAGTCCTCCACACAGGGGCTTGATTAAAGACTCTTTCCTCCAGTATTAAATTGGAAGGTTTCAGATTTATTACCACTCGCAGCTCTTTTGAATCCAGTCCGCAGAACTTATGTAGGTTAGGCTTCTTTTGAGCAATGAGAATCAGCATTTCCCTTTCTTATGTTTTCAGACCTCGTGACCTTTAGAAATGGCTTTTACATGATGGAAGGCGAGAACGGCACCAATTTCTCTTGCAGGTTTCAGGAGCAGAGCTTCCATGCTGCAGTAAGAGATGGGAGAATAGTTTTCTGGAATGACCCATTTGAAACTGACAGGCACAATCTGTCTTTCCCTGTGTGGCCTGCTGGGGGGTGGGGGAGAGAAATCTCCATGGGGCCCAGTTGAGCCTTTAAACTAGCCTCCCACACCAGCCTTTGGCTAGCTTCAGGCAGCCAGAATCAGACCAATCATTATTTGGAAAGGTGTGCTTGTGTATGCCTCCTGTACAGCAAAGAAGCTAACTCACTCCTCTTTGTAGAGAGCATCCTGCTGCTGGCTTTAGTTCACAAATGGACCATTCAGATCTGATTTGGGATCCCACAGCTGGTTCCCACAACTGGAGATTCAGATCTCTGGGATCCCACAGCTGCTTCTCCCCTGGTCTCCTCGCTGGCCCAAATGGGACTAATTTAGCCAGCTAGCCCTGGTGATCATCTAATGTTTATTGGATGGATTTTCCCCCTAAATTGATTTTTGATTCTTGATTTTATTGTTATTTACGCTTTATATTGTATTTTATGCTGTTTTGGTTTTTTTGGTTTTTTTGTAGCATCAATTAAGTGTTTTAAATTTGTTGTTAGCTGCCCTGAACCTGGTTTCCTGAACTGGGAAGGGCGGGGTATAAATAAAAATGTTGTTGTTGTTGTTGTTGTTGTTGTTGTTGTTGTTGTTGTTGTTGTTGTTGTTGTTGTTGTTGTTGTTATTTTCCTGCATACACTACTGGCATGCAACCATGCACACACTCAGTAGCTGGTCCTTGTCAGAATATCCCCATGCTGTTTTCTGTGGGGTGGGGCCTGCCTCACGCTCCACTACCCTTCCCTGTTCTGGGCATGCCTGTTTCTGTACTTGTGTGGCACACCTTAAAAAAATTCACTGGCAGCACACAAGACTGCAAGACAAACATTACCATCCCATAGTTATCATGTTTTGCTATGGGCAAAATGGAGTTTTGTGCTTTTTTGTGGTGGGTGGGGGGCAACATCCATGTCCATAGCGTTACCAGAATTTATGTAAAGGTTGGTGGGGTTGCCCCTCCAGTAGACATCATACACACCACACCACACCCGACTACCAAAACCAATGCAATCACTCCTGCAAATGTCCACACAAAACACTTTATTACACAGGGGTTTTTCCCCCCTATCTCTATTCAAAGGGTGTCTGCTGCACAATACCGAATGTAACAATTCACTGATAAATGCATCTGTGTACTGACTCAATGGGGGAACTTTAGAAAGTCATATAAAATCACTCCAGTATCGGATTTTGTGCAATCCCAACTTTGTTCTGTTCAGGAAAGGAATGCCTACCAAGGTCTGGGATGTGGGCTGGGGCAGCCATAATTCCTGAACCATGAGACCATGTACTCAGCTGTCTCTTGCACAAGAGATAATCACTGGCATCCTGGCAGATGGGTGCCAGTCAGGAATCCATCCCATAGACTAGGGGTGTCCAACTGGTCGACCATGATCGTGGAATCCTTATCGTTTGTGTTGTTTAGAATCCTGTCTCCGCCCCCTTGGTCTTTCCCTGTGTTGTGTTCAGTGTGCGTTCCTTTGTTGTCTGCTGTAGCACTGCGTCTGTCTGCTAGCAGCTGTGTTGTTGGTGAGTGATTTACGGTAAATTAATTCTGTACACTTACTAAACAACTATGGGAAGCCCCCCCAAAAAAGCTAAACAACTTTGTGTCAGGAGCTCATCCTACACTCAAGTAGGACCCTGGTAGAGACACATGCCTGACTGGCATGTTCTCTCCCTCCTGGTCATTCGTTCAGAAGCTTCAAAAGCTTTCTTCAGCCTGAACATCACAGCGACTGATGCCAACCAACACCAGCACCCTTAGGGATCCGCAGAGTCTGCGCAGTTTGCGTGACAGACCTCAGCAACTCAGCATTTTGGCTAATCTACTTTATTTACATATAAACACACACGGAGAACTGCAACATGGCTCCCTCTCTCTCTAGCATCAGACAGCAAAGAGAAAGAACAAAGGACAATAGACCTACTTCACGGAACACAGTAACACAAACATCCTGTCTCTGTCACTTCCCACTCTGTGGAATGAAAACATACACCATCATGTGATAGACAACAATCCCATGACTGCAATCACAGAGCAGGAATTCTAACCCTTTGGTCTGCCTCCCTCCAAAAAAATGGGTAGATGACAGCCAGTTTTGGTTTTTCCCCCGGAAGTAGATCGCAGTCTCTTGGAGTTGGACGTCTGGTTCTCGGTCAGGACAAAAGAGTGTGATTATCTTTATCGGGAAAACAGGAATTTGTTAAATAAAATATTGTATCACTTGATGGGTGTGAGGTGGAGGGCAAGGGAGTGGTGGTGGCAAACCTGATGATCAAGTTTCTGCCAGAAGACCCCTCCCTGTTTGTGACATAACTATGATGTATCCGTGATGTATGCTTGATGCTTCACTAAGGGTGATGTGGGTAAAAAGGGAAACCATCCTTTGTTCGGGGCTTCTTCCTACTTCTTCCATGTTGTGGCTGGAAGCCTTGTTGCAACTAAAGATCAGGCCTACAGGCTGCTGTTTTGCTCCTATATTCTTGGCTGGTGTCTTTATTTAGCAATCCAAGTGAGCCCAAGGATTTCCCTCTAACAGTAGGAAAACTGTCTTATCCTGAGTGAGACCCCTGGTTCATCTCGCTCAGTATTGACCTACAGTAACTGGCAGCAGCTCTCCATCTCGTCCTTCTGCCCTAACTGGAAATTTTAGGGATTGAACCTTCTGTGTGGAAGATAGATGCTTTAGCGCCAAGCCATGGTCCATCCACAACTCCATTTCAGCAGAGTTGGTGGTTCTTCACCTCCAGTGGCATGAGGAGCCATCCTCAGGTCCTTCAGCTGATGAAACAGAGCGGGTCAGCTTGCACCTCTAATCTTTTATTACTTCTGAAAATATAAAAAATGATTTGAGAAAACTACTCGACATTGTTCTGTCCCATCCCTACCCACATATGCTTTCACATTTCTGTGAATATCAGAAATGTGACAAGTGTTTATAAAACTGAGACTTTCTCTCTCTTTCTCTTGCACAAACATGCTGTTCCACAAGAGGGCATCCATGTAATAAACCTGATTGTGATTCATATATTACTACATCGGAAGTAAAACACACACACAAAAGAAAAGTAGGTAAAGACAGTGCTATTTTAAAAAAAGAGGTGCCAGAACTCACCAATGAAGCCCACCTGAGAGGTGCTGGAACTGAGTTCCTGAGAGTTCTGGCTGAAAAAAAGCCCTGGGTAAAGATATCAATTTATATTAGCTTATAAACCACATCTTGAGGTTTACCCTTTTCTTTTCCTTTCTTTTTTCATTTTCTTTTCCAGAGTGGCTGAGGGAACCCAGCCAGATGGGCGGGGTATAAATAATAAATAATAAATTTATTATTATTATTATTATTATTATTATTATTATTATTATTGCATCTTCTAATTTTTTTTGAACAGCTAGAGTTTGGACTTGTTAATCTAGGCTCCGATCTCTCTCCCCCCCCCCCCCCAATTATTCATACACTCAGGTGCTAAGCTCATTAACGGGGAGTAAATTAGAACAAATGCCTGGTACATATGGCTGGTATGCTTTGCACAGTCACAGCGACCCTTTTCCAGGAAGTAAGAGAAACAATAAGGGACTGATTGTGTGGTTCATTTGTGAGAATGCCAATTCTTTGGGAAAGAGCTGTGCAATCTGGCTTGCCCACATTTGCTTGTCTATTGCATTAATATCCATATTTTTCCTCCAAGGAGTTCAAAGTGGTGTACATGGTTCTTCCCTCCTCATTTAATCCCCACAACAACCCTGTGAGGTAGAACTGAGAGGCAGTGACTGGCCCAAGGTCACCCAGTGAGCTTCGTGGCTGAACAGGGATTCAAACCCTGGTTCCCAAGGTTCAGCACTAACCACTATGCTATGCTGGAGGCAGAACATCCAAATGCACTGGCGTATGTGAGTGTTAATTATATATGTGATTGCAAGAATTGTGGTCCATTCGTGCTTGTCAGGGGCTCAGGAGCAGAGGCGCAGGGGAGAGAGGAAATGGAAAGCGAAGGGGAGGAATCTGAGGGCAGCGGAGAGCAGAATGACAGTGACCCGAGAGATTCCATGAGCCTCTCCAGTGAATCAGAAGATTCCCAGAAGGGGGCGCCGATGGCCAGGGCAAGGGGGGTCCCAGGGGGGACACACCAGAAGCAGGGGGTCAGTGGAGACTCCCAGAGCAGTAGCTGGAAATCAGGACCAGTTTCCCCACCGGAGCGTAGTAGGGGGGAAGAGTCCCATAGGCCAGGGCCAGCGTCTCCTCCAGCAAGCAGGGAGGAGGAGTCAAGCCCAGCTAGCGTTCCCGAAGAGGGGAGCAGTGACAGGAGCAGCATAACGGTCAGAAGGAAGGTGGCAGGCTGGGCGCGCGCGCCAAGTTCAAATGTGCAGGCGAGCGGGACAGCAGGAAGCCAGGATTGGGAACCAGGTCCTAAAGCTCGCCGGAGGGAGGGGGAGGACTCGGGAGAGTCAGCGTCGGAAGAGTCTAGAAAGGGGAAAGCCCCGACGGACAGGCGGACCCAGAGGAAAAGGGAGCAGAGGAAGAGGTGGAGCAAGGCTAGGGTCTTAAACTGGTGTCTGGGGGGAGGAGACTCAGACGGAGCTTCGGCGGTCTAGGTTCAAGACGTAGAGCTGCGCGCCGTGGCTGTAAATGAGAAACTGAACTTTAATAAAGACTATTTTATATAACAACGGACTGGTGTTGGTCCTCTGTGAGCTGGGACCTGAGGCAGCCCTGACAGTGCTTCATATATTTCTACATCTGAAGGTGCTGAAAAAGTCCTATAAAAAGTGGCGATATCTAAATTCTTTGCCCAGCAGTAAAAGATAAAGAAGAATCCATTTCAGATGTTCCCCACATTTTTCAGCATACTGGAATGCAGCACACTATTCTAAAGGAGATGTTTTATTTAACATAAAACATAATTTGGAAATTTAAGGGAATAGATCTCATTAGTCAAAGTAGGTAATGTTCAGAACAACACTGAAGTTCTGTTCTGACTCTTAAAGCATGTAGTATTTTATATGGCCATAAGATGGCACTACAGAAAAAGACATGCTTAAGGTTTGGGTCTGGTTGTCTTTAATATGATGCAGAGTGGCTAACTGGCTTACAGGAGGGCTCCGTCAACAAACCAGGTGTTATGTGGAAACAGATACTCTGAAGAGCAGTTACTCTTTGTTGCCAAGAAGATAGCAGCTCTGCTGATTGACCAGTGCTCCCAGAGAAGCTCAATCCAGACATAGTCCAGGTGGTGTGAACTCTCGCCAGAAAGTAGTATGCAGGAGGTAGGCTCCCAAAACTGGGGAGGTGAAAGTGATTCATTTCCTTGCAGCATGCTTTTCCTTTGCCAAATTCCTGAGGAAAACTAGGGGGAAATATTCTCTCCTCCAAAGTCCATCCTTCCATGAATGGCCCTCACATAATATATATTTCAATAGCAGCTGTCCCTGCTGTGCTGCCTTGCACATTTCAGTATTTATTATCAGCTGTGACTCTAAAAAGCTACGATCAAATGATTTCCTTATGAAAATATGATGCGGTAATCGTCCTTAACAAATGAATGATGATTTGCTAATAGAATTGAATGACCATTTGCTGACAATAGGTATTTTGATTAACTAAAGACAACTGAAACATGGAACCTAATACTGGCATTCTCCAGAGAGGAATATTTGGGAATGCAACAAAGAGGGAGCAATATTTACCTCCCTGTAGAGCAGCCTTTCTGAACCTTGCATCCCCATATATCATTGGACTACAACTCCCATCATCCCTGACCATTGGTCCTGCTAGCTAGGTTGAGAAAGGCCACTGTAGAGGGTATTCTCCCAAAAGGACCACTACAGAGAAGGCTCCATGCCTGGTCCTCACTAATCTCATAGCTCTCACTGGGTGGATCCAGTAGCCACACCGAGAAACAAAGAAAATCTGGTCACAGCTGATAATATCATGTACAGTGGTACCTCGGGTTAAGAACTTAATTCGTTCTTGAGGTCTGTTCTTAACCTGAAACTGTTCTTAACCTGAAGCACCACTTTAGCTAATGGGGCCTCCTGCTGTCGCTGCGCTGCAACTGCACAATTTCTGTTCTCATCCTAAAGCAAAGTTCTTAACCCGAGGTAATATTTCTGGGTTAGTGGAGTTTGTAACCTGAAGCGTCTGTAACCTGAAGCGTATGTAACCCAAGGTACCACTGTACTTAAATCTCTTCTGCCATCTTCTTAAGCTGCCCTCCTAAGGCCTAACAAAGACGAGCTCCTTTTGACCAGAATTTCATAGGGCAATCTTAGTGAATGTTGGGTTCTCCTGAATTTCCTTGCATGGCTTTTTCAGCTGGGGCAGTGTGGTCTCTTCACTATACACCTCCAGAGACCAGCTCCCTCTTTTAAATTTGGGACAAGGACCACTCTTTGGAACTGCATAGGAACATAGGGAACTGCCTTACACTAAGTCAGGCCATTGGTCCCTCTAGCTCAGAGAAGCTCTCCAGGGTTTCAGGCAGGGGACCATCCCATCTCTACCTGAAGATGCTGTGAACCAAACCAGGGACATTCTGCATGCAAAACAGCCATTTCCCCACAACCTCTTCTCTGAATGTGTCACCTACTCACCCTTCAAACACATTGTTTTGAGGGCTGGGGAAAACAAGGGACGAGGTTGAGTGGCATTCTCTCTAACAATGCCCCCCCCCAACATTACGCCTATACCCCCTAAAATAAATCCTGGCTACGCCCATGCAGCCAGGCAGAAACACTCAAAGAGGGTGTGAGAGTCATGGCCTGGGAAGAATTCTGAGGGCCAGAGAGAGTTCAAGGTACTTGTGTTAATTCACGAAGCCCTAAACAACTTGGGTCAAGGTAACTTAAGGACCACCTGATCCTTTTTGCTCTACCTCGATCACCAAGATCCTCTGATGGGTCCCGTCTAGTAGTTCCCCACATGCAGAGGTTTCATCACCCCTAGGGACTGAGCCTTGAGTGTGGCAAGCCTTGCCCTGTGGAACTCTCTGCCAGTAAAGGTTCAATAGGAACCATTCTCTCTCTTATTTCAGGTGTCTTTTGAGAACTATATTGTTCAGAAAGGTCTTTGTAATAGGAATTTTCCCATTTTTAACCATCACCACCACCTTTGAGTTGAGTTGAGTCTGTCTTGAGAGACGGTGGAGGAGTATACCTCTGTGGGTGAAGTCAAATTGGTGGAAGGCTGCTGGTCTTGTGAAGCCTGCAGTTGCTCTGTAGGTCCTGTCTGGGTAGAACATCAAGCTACTGTGTTACACAGAACTCTGCTAGTCAGCAATTGGGTAGTGGTAAATTCAGGCATGCAGGTGTCTATACAACAGAAATGAATTTTTGGCCGTGGCTTCAATATTGAGCAAGCTTCTCCTTCTTCTTCTCATCCACCTCATACTTTGCTTCATCCAGCTTGACAAAGAGTTCTGTGGAGTCAAAAGCTTGCCCACTATTTTGTGACACTTCAGATGAACATATTAAGGGGACTTTGGCATTTGTCAGAAGAAAAATGGTAGTTTAGCTCTTTGCCAGGCATGGTAATGTAACCTACCTCTTTCTCTGCTTACCTTGTTTGGTGGGTTTCTGTTGGACACGTGGGTGCGACTCAGCTTGCAACAGAAGGTTTGGACGGTGTTAAAACAGACAGCTTAAGGGACCTCCAGATTCCCAGAGTGTCCCTGTACATTTGACCTCTTTGCTGAGGCTCTGGTGGGAAGGTAAACGGTGTTTCCGTGCGCTGCTCTGGTTCGCCAGAAGCGGCTTTGTCATGCTGGCCACATGACCCAGAAGCTGTCTGCGGACAAACGCCTGCTCCCTTGGCCAGTAAAGCGAGATGAGTGCAGCAAGCCCAGAGACGTCCACGACTGGACCTAACAGTTAGGGGTCCCTTTACCTTTACCTTTCAATCAATGAGCTGACGGTATGGCATCCCTGGCAATTTATGAACAGACTGCTTACAGATGAAGACTCTGTATGGATAAATACAATAATATTTGGAATGAGTTTATACAAAATGTAGTAGGCTACTAGCATTTTCATAAGCACTAGGACAATAACACTATACCAATTTATACAAGAATGTATAATATAATATATAAATATTGTATACAGTCGTACCTTGGTTGCCGAATGGAATCCAGTCTGGAAGTCCATTCGACTTCCAAAAATGTTCGACAACCAAGACACAGCTTCCAATTGGCTGCAGGAGCTTCCTGCACTCAATCAGAAGCCACATCAGACATTCAGGTTCCAAAGAACGTTTGCAAACTGAAACATTTACTTCTGGGTTTGCGGCATTCAGGAGCCAAAACGTTTGAGTCTCAAGGCGTTCGGGAACCAAGGTATGGCAGTACTGCTTTTTTTTTTTTTGGCGTATTTTTTATTTTATATGTATCTTTGTTGTTGTTGTTTTTCTCCCTTACTTTTCCTTCTTTTTTCTGTATAACTTTATTTCTTTTAACTGAAATCACCTTAATAAAATATAAATATTATAAAAACTCTGGACTCAGCTACATTAGTAAAGAACCAACAATTTGAATGCACTATAAGCATGCAACACCAGATTGCGCCAGAGAGCAGGGAATTTAAAAACATGATTTCCCATAGGGATTTTTTTCCCCTTTTGTTTAAACAGTCTAACTTCTGGCTTATTTATAGTGTTTTTCCCCCTGTGTTTAGATCCACCCTCTCTCTCACCCCCCACCCCCACCCCACCGCTGCAATATGGGGGTAAAAATATAGTGACCTACCTTGCTGTGTTGTTGTAAGGATTATAACAAGATCCTGTTTGTTGAGGACAACATCCAGAGGACCTTTAAGATAACCAGTTTTATAGCTGACGCTTCAAAACCATGACCAAGGCTTGGGTGCTGAGATCACTGCAGGACCCAAGGAAACTTGAGTGGAAGTGAGAAAGGGAAACAGTGTAAGATGTGTTCAACATCAAGCAAGTCTTTGCCAGAGGTCTGATGGTGATGCAGTTGTGCAACTCCTGAGCTTCTGTTTACAACCTTCCTACTATGGATCAGGAAAATGGATTCAGAATGTCCTTTAGCTGCCCTTCATTCAACAACAGAACCAAGTGAAGAAGAGGGGAACAATGAGTACTGTCAGGCTAGGAACTTGGAAGAGAAGTCCAAAGACCCAGTCTTCAGAATAAGCGGGAAGGCCTCCAAACACAATAGGACTGGCAGCCACATTTTGAAGAACATGAGAAGAGTCTGCTGGAGCAGGACAAGACCCATCTAGTCCACTAGCCTGTTCTTACAGGGGCCAATCAAATGTCTGTAGGAAGTCCACAAGAAGGACGTGAGCACAACAGCACCCTCTCCACTTGCACTCACCAGCAACTGATTCTCTGGGGCAGACAGTCTCCAACAGTGGAGGGAGAACATAGCCATCACGAATTTATCTCATCCTCATTGAAAGCCATCAAAGTTGGTGGCCATCAAGTATGGCACAGCGGTTTGAGTGTTGGACTAGGACCTGGGAGACCAGGGTTTAAACACCCACTCAGCCATGAAGCTCACTGCATGGCCTTGAGCCTATCACTATCTCTCAACCTAACCTACCTCACAGGGTTGTTGTGAGGATAACATGGAGAGGGAGGGAGAGAGCAAAGTCGTGCAGGCTACTTTGAGGTTCATGGTGGAAAGGCAAGATCCCACTGTAATAATAATAATATTTTACGAGGAGAAATCAATAAGACCATTCAGCCATAAGTCCGAAACTACCTAGCTAGAAGGGATATACTTTGAAGATCACTGAAGGAATTGTAGGAATGTTGAGAAACGTAGGAGAGGATATATTGATTCAATATTATCCCTCCTCACTCACGCTAGTGGGCAAGCAGCAGAGGACATTCCCTTGCAGATTGCTGGAAGCAAGTTGACGGATTTGTCAGAATCATTTAAATTCAGCAATCCACTCTGGCCTGTCCAGTCTGGATTGTTCCTGGAAGTTTCTCCTTTTATTTCCTTCTTAAAATAATAATAACATGACTGTTATGTATTGAAGTTCTCGCCCTGGCCACCAGGAGTATCATATATATAGTTTTCACTCAAGTCCACGTCAGTTACTTTAGGTGGGAAACCCTGGGTGGTTGTTGCTACAATGTTGACAGCCAGCTGCCTATAAAAGCAGGCCAGCTGAGCTGTTTGCTGTTCAGTTCTGTTCCAGCTTACAAATAAAGAGCTGCTTTGGAGAAATCGCTGTGTCGTCTGCTCTGTCTACCCACTATCTAACAATGACAGTCTTTAAAAGTAAGAGTAATGTTTACTTACATTCAGTTCACAGTAGTAATCTGAAGGCAGGCTTTATCTTGTGGTTACAGTTACATTTGTAGCTTCCATCCTCTGTAAGGATGAGTCATGTGATGGCTAAGAGCCAGAAGAGGAGGTCCAAGAGAGAAGTCCAAAAGGAGAAAATGGAAAAAGGGGGAGATGGCTGTGTGGCTAGCCCTTTTACAGGGTCTGCTAGGGTCATGCCCATCTACCAGGTCACACACAAGGGGAGGAGGCTCTAGAACAGGTATGGCAGGAAGTCCTCCCTGTCTGGAGTCACATTCCCCTGTGTGTCCACTCTAGGCAACAAGAAAATGTTGTACTTGACTGCTTTAGTGAAGATACATTCCACAGGAATGTGGGTGGGGAGGAAAGAGCTGCAGCAAACTGAGTATCTGATTGATCCTTTCCATGGACAGTACATCATTGGTATTGTCCAGAACAGCAATTTTTAGGTCAGAAGGTAAAGTATTTGGTGGTGATTGCCTAATCCTTTATTATTATTTTTAATTTACAAATGTATCACATGTATCTGCCCATGAACATACCCCACACTCTTCCAAATCACCACTTACATGCTTAGAAGTCCATGTTCTCAATGTGATGGTTTCAGACAACTTTCAGAAAAGGATACATCACATATAAAGTGAAAATCCATTGCAAGAAACTAGGAGGCAGAAAGGCTAAGGAGAATGAGAGAGTGGTGCATATTGAGAGCAAAGGTAGCTGTCTTGGCCCATAAGAAAAAAATCCCAAAGTCTCTATTTGGGCAATGTCTTTCTTAGACCACCCAAAATGTCATTGAATAATGTGCAACCTTTCAAGTGCCTCAGAATTCTTGATCGGTGGAGGAAACATTCTTTCAAATATGGTGCACTTGTGAAAGGGTAAAAAAGAATTGGGAAATGATCCATAATGAATTGGGGGAAAATGTTTTAAAGTACTTTCCCCCCCAAAAGCAGAGTCTGTTCTGTTGGGGATAAGGTAAAGGTAAAGGTACCCCTGCCCGTACGGGCCAGTCTTGACAGACTCTGGGGTTGTGCGCCCATCTCACTCAAGAGGCCGGGGGCCAGCGCTGTCCGCAGACACTTCCGGGTCACGTGGCCAGCATGACAAAGCTGCATCTGGCGAGCCAGCGCAGCACACGGAACGCCGTTTACCTTCCCGCTGGTAAGCGGTCCCTATTTATCTACTTGCACCCGAGGGTGCTTTCGAACTGCTAGGTTGGCAGGCGCTGGGACCGAGCAGCGGGAGCGCACCCCGCTGCGGGGATTCGAACCGCCGACCTTTCGATCGGCAAGCCCTAGGCGCTGAGGCTTTTACCCACAGCGCCACCCACGTCCCACTTCTGTTGGGGATAATTCAGACTAAATTCCCAGGTATCAAAAAAGGTTATTTATGCATGCTACTACTGTGGCCTGTGTTTCGTTAGCCCAAAAATGGAAAACGAGCGAGGTCCCAACTAAAGAAGAATGCAACTTAAGTTGACAGAATATGCACAACTCGCAGACTTAACATATAGAATAAGAGAACAAGAAGAACATCCATTTAAAGAAAATCGGAAAACATTTATTGAATATATGGGAAATAATTGTGTACAGCTGAAAACTCTGGCAGCATTAAGATAAATTCAACAGTGTAAACAAGTTTTGATGGAAGCAATGATGGAGTACTGAATGGTATAGTTTTTTGTAAAATATGTAAAATTTATGGTATGTAAAATGAACCATGGAAAGAGAAGAAGGGAAGTCATTGATATCTTCAGGATGGAAAATGAGTATTTTAAATTGTAAAACAGAAAACTTAATAAAATTTATATACAAAAAAAAAAAGAATTCTCTATCGGGCTAGATGTAAAATAAAAATAAAAAATATTGGGGAGGGCAAGAGGGAAAAGGGGCTGTCAGTCAAGTCATCCAATAGGTCTCTACAAACGCCTGAACATCCCCTCAAACGCAGAAACAAAAAAAGCACAACAACGAGCAAAAGGAGCCGTCTGGCTGGCTTGATATTTAAAAGGAAGGGCTTCTAAACAGCTCAATTTGACGCACGCGCGCGATCGCCAGCTCTTAGGTTGGGGAGGCTTCGTTCGCTTGAGGGCTCGTGTTTCCTAAATGAAGCTTACTATATTATTAACGCTTTATAAGCGGGCACTTCCCTGCAGGCAACCAAGCTGGCCACAGGAGCGGTGCATTTGGAGTCTGGCGGTGGAAGGGGCCTCATATACCAAATCAGACCATCATGGGTCCAGACCGTCCAGATAAGCTGAAGGCTGTCTCCGCTGGCTGGCAGCGGGTCGCCAGGGTTTCAGAAAGGGCACCTTCTCCCCAGGCCTACCCGGAGAGGCCGGGGACTAACCTACGCGTAAAGCAGACACTCTACCGCGGAGCCACTGCCCTGCCGTGGACTTCTGCGGCTAAACGTCCCCACGATCTCGAATTGAGGTCTTAGCTGACTTAATATCCTGCGGGGTGATCTTGAGGCCCTTTCAGGGTCCCTTCAGGAAGGAGTCTGCGCTGCGGTGATTCACCTTCTCGTTGCCTCTTGGTTCTTTCCCTTTGCCTCCTTTTTTTGTAACCCAGTTCTTCCCCTTCCTCGCCGTCTCCCTCTCCCTCTCTCTTTCCTGCATTGCAGACCTATTAGCAAACAGAAAACTCCGCAAGAAGAACACGCTTTCCTAACCCGAACACGTGCGCGCATAGATGCTCAGGAAAGGGCCATTCGATTCTCATCCAGATTTCCTTTCCGGAGACCTGTGTCTAATTGACTGGCCTGACTTAGTTTAATCCTATCCCCACTGATCTAGGAGTAGGACCCACTGGACTCAGTGGAACTTTCTGCGTAGGCGTGTACAGGATGTTCTCAACATCAATGGTTTCTTAAAAAAATTAATCCTCATCAGCTGCCGCGAAAAGGCTGGAATTACGCGCGAGTGCCGAAGAGCGCATTCATTCCTGGCTGCATCAGCGCGCGGCTTTCCTTCCCATGAATAAGACCGCGTGGCTACGATCGTGCTGTTAATGTAAGTGGATCTGAGAATTAAATCTACGAGAAGAATCAATGGCCCGAGAATTCTGTGTTAATTGCGCTGATGGAGTGCCCAGTTCTTGGCTCTGGGCAGTTAGAATAAAAGGCAAACTCTCATCTCCGGGGTCGAGGGTAGTTCAGGACGCATTTTTCATAACATTTTACTTACCTGTCTAAAAAAACGACTCGCCAGTTTCCTCGCCCTTAATTTTTTCATAGGCTTTATTAATTTGGAAGGTGTCTACCTTTCAGTAGAGAACGGTTTTCCCTGTTTTACGAAGTAACACAAGCAAATCAAATCATGTTGCTGTTTATCCGAATTATATTTCAACATCAATTACGATTATTCGATGGTGCTGTTTATGATTATTACGCCGGGAACTAGAGATGTCGCCTCCGGCAGAAAATAAAAAATAAATTCATCAGCTGCAGGCCTGGGAAAGAAGTGATGATGCAATTCTGCGTCACAGTGTGACGTTGTGCGGGGGAAGATTATAGCTCATTTTCCTTCCTCTGACTTAAAAGCCATGTGAATGAATTATAATACAGTATTTTCAAAAACAAAAAACAAAAACGTGTAACATAATGGAATCTAAAATATATGCGACACTAATAAACAACACTAGCCTATGCATGTTTACTCGGAAGTAAGTCCCACTGTATCCACTGGGCCTTACTCCAAGGAAAGTATGCATAGGATTGCATACTTCTTGTTGCGGCATATATTAGATACATACAGTAAAGCTGTTTCAGTTTGGCCATCGCGTATTTCAGATAGACAGATGAGCAATGCAAACGACGACATAAATTATATTTCTATCCTTTTCCCTTTCAAGGAGAAAATTCTGTCTTGCTTCTTTGCTAGAAAATTGCAGGAGTTAATATTAGATATATATGAGACATTGTGCTCTATTTGAAATAGATTATTTACGAAAAACGGAAGAGAAAATGTTAAAACATTTCCCACCCGTTACACATATTCCTAGATTATTTCTATGTAGAATGCTTTGCGAAGCAGCTTATTACTTCGACGATTGCTCTGTTATACAAGATCTCAAAGCATTCGATATTCTAGAAGCTTCAGACAATGCTGTTCTCTTGGAGTACTGGGAAAAATAAACCTTATCTACCCACAAGGGGGCGCTACTTGGAATTTCCTAATTCCAAAATAAATACAATGAAACGCAGCCAGTTAAGATACGGGGAAATAGATGGGTAGGTAAGAAGATTGTTTTTAAAAAGAGCCTGTTCACTTCTGACGTCTTATGCTGCCTCCAGTAATGGCACAATAACAGTTTAGAATTAGGATGATACATTCTTTAAAGGAAACGTGAGATCAACATCTTGCCTTCTATAGGCTTGAATAAAATATTTTCTTTCCTATTGCAGTGGATGGAATCTGGCATGAATTTCAATATCCAGGAACTGCATGTATTACTATAATTAAATGACAAATTTGCTTAAATCTGACAAGTTTCAAAATTGTCACTAATTCAAACATTGGAATATCTGGTAAATCACATTTAAGAAATCACTGGCATAATTTTCTTCCTCATCAGATATATAAAAGAGTTTAAAATACTACACAAATCTAATTCTTCAGAATACATTTAAGAGCAAAGAAATATCATATAAAATATCTCTTCTTAGCTGAACATCAACTTTTGCCACCAAAGCTATAATTACACTGAAAAGTCACAAATAACCCAAATCCCAGATAAGAAGTTGAAAATTCAGATATCAAGATGAGCTATTCAGATTTTTCAAATATTGATATGCAAATTTGATATTTGAGGATTTGAATAACAAGGCAGGGAGGGTGGGGGAATGAAAACATATACTGTAAATGAGAAATTTCCTCACAGTTTCATTTCAGTTCTGCACTATACAAGTCCAGCTACACATTCAGCTATAATGTGGCATGGCCCTGTCAGGACTGTCTCACTTCAAAAAGTGTGTTTTAATTACTCTATTTTTAAAAAAACTGAAAAAAAATAACCTAGAATATCAGAAAGAAGACTACATTTTGCAATCTTCACCCTTACATGCTATCTTACTAAAGACAGGAAGGATTATTTTATATGGGGGGAAACTCGTTCATGTGATTTTCCCCTACCCATAATCTGAAAAGGTACAGTCCAGAAAGAGTTGTACCATAGGATGGTTCTGAATGTGTATTTAGCTTTTTAGACTTGTCAGACTCTGGGGTTTAATTCCCATCTCAGTAAAAGCTGAGCTCAGCCTCAACTTCCCATCTGTAAAATGATAATACTAGTCACTTTTGGCATGCTGCTGTTGTGCAGATATGCTATGGAAAGAAATACTCTGTACATTAAAAATGGTGTGTGAATTAAATAACAGCAACAATTATTAGTGCGTTGAGAAACTGAAAACGCAAAGACACAATCAGCAAAATTCAGAGGCACACACCCAAAGCTTATTTTAGTCTCCCTTCCTGAGCCACACTCACATAAACTGAGATGGGAGGGGCCAAGGCAACTGTATCCTAAAAGATAATCCTCATCATGCATTGGCTCAATCACAAATGATAGATTTTGTATTGGTTAGAGGACAGCTAATGTAACATAGCACCGAAGAAACTTGCACCATAATTCTGTGCACAAGGAGTTGGTCCCATAGAAATCACATTATGTGCCACATGAGTCAAGGAGCTGCCAAGTCAAACCTTGTACCTGCCATGACCCCACTACATAGTTAACAGAACAATCCTACTCAGAGGTAGGTCCCATTGAGGATTCCAATCTTAGACAAGTCCTTGTCTCACAGCCTCTTCCCCAGATCTGTAATAATGTACTGATACTGACCTACCTTAATGGCTTGTTGCCATGAGATAATGTTTGTGAAATGCTAGGTTTTAGCACAGTAGGGTGCTATCGTTCATACCAAGTTAGTTGTAATAACCAGCTTGTCCCATTGATTTCAATGGAACTTAAGTTCAGATACACAACAGAGCAATCCTAACCATGTCTATTTGGAAGTCCTATTGTATGCAATGAGACTTATTCCCAGGTAAGTGACAGCAGCCTTGGCTACAATAATAACCTCAATTACCTGGGAATAAGCCCCATTGAATTTAATGGAGCTTATTTCTGAGTAGCCATGGTTAGGACTGCAGTCTCAGTCTGGATGCAGCCCAGTGTGCTCCCAGATTACAGTCCCTAGAACAAACCATGCCAGCCAAAGTTTTTATGGTTTCTCTTTATTGTTTGATATATTTATGTACCACATTATATGTTAAAGATAGATTTTCTGATATACATTTTTCATCTTTTTTACCACAATTACACCACACATACATTGGAAACAGCTCCACAGATCTGGTAGTTGCACAGAATGGTTTTTTTTGTGTGTGTTTTGTTTCATATCCAGAATCCTTTTTTTCAAATCAAACAACTTGATTTTATTTTATTTTGCAATTTAGAAATAAAAATGACCCAATCCAGAACTGAACTCCCAAGTCTCTGATCTCAGATGGAGGTCAAGGAAGGTCAAAATGGGAAGCGCTGGTATTGGACATGAGTTGGTATGGAAGTATTAAGCAGTCCTTACTAGTTGTTTTAATATACAATGTAAACACTACAGCTTTTGTGGCTCGTCATTGGTCACTGAAACCATTTCAACTAGTTGCTCATACAATCTAAATCTTGCATTAAGTTTCATCAGGTCATTATGTTGCCCAGTGTCCCAGCACAAGGATCCCAAGAGACTTGAGTGCCTTTTCTTTTTTAAAAAAACAAGACTGAATTGCATAATACTTGCAGGAATATTACCAGGAAGCCTCTCATTATTTCCAAATACAGAATTTCATCTTCCTTATAAAGATAAGAGTTTTTAGACTAGTGAATGAACAGGACAAGGAAATATTTCAAATATTTTCTCTCTGATAATATCTAAATATATATATATATGAGTCTTCTTAAGTTTATTTAAAAAGTCTGCTGGGCTAAGCGTTTGATCTGGAAACTTTGCTTAACGTTCCGTGATAGAATTTCTTGGGTGTACTTAACTAAAACAAAAATAGAAAGAACAACATTTCTCCTTTGATGAGGATGCATAATCATTTGACTATGTGGATGTTCTGTGTGATTCTCTCGCAATCCCTCCCTTTAAGTGCAACCAGCTCAACTCATCTTTAGTCTTCTGTATTGGTGCTATAAGCCTCGATGAGGCCTTCTAAAGAGTGAATGAACCCAGACACACTGCATATACCCCCTATTACAAAAATGGCCACATCAAAGAAGACATGGTGCCAGAAGAGCTTCCTCCACAAGAGCTTGAGGTGGAAGAGGCTGGGGAGGAGGAAACAGAGGCCTGCACCTGTGAGGCTCCCGGTCAGGCCCATCAGGAGGGCAAAATGAGGGACATAAATGGCCATCAACAAGGTAAAAACTACAAGGGCACACCTGAGGGTGAGTCCCCAGGATTTGATCCTGCCATCACCTCCATAGCAATTAGGGAAGAAGGCCCTGGCTCCATCTTGGAAGAGGGATCTCTCCAGGACCTCCACAGCTGCAAAGAACGGCAATGGGTAGGACAGCAAAGCTTTGGCCACCAAGAAAAGGTTGACGACGGCCCTAATGGTGGATGGCAAGTTATCTGTGATGACTTCCTTTGTCTCGTCGGCCCAAGTCAGGTAGGCAACCAAGGCAAAGAGTCCCTTCAGGATGCAAGCAGCTATGTGAGTCCAGTTCATCATGCAGTGGAACTCCTTAGGGTTCTGCATGTTCCCTTCTAAGGAAGGCAGAAAGATCTGAGAGGTGTAGCTGAAGACAATGATGCCGATGGAGATGGGGAACTTCTTCACGTCAATGTAAAACTTGACTTTGTCCCATGCCCAGTCGCGGGCTCTGGAGAGGCAGTAGGCTATGACTAAAATGTTGATCACAAAATGGGCCAAGGTGCAGAGCAAGCTGAACTTGGAGACAGCCTTGAGGTTCTTCAAGAAAGCACAAGGGAGGAGCACGGCTGTGGCAATGATGGACCATGACTTCTGAGAGACCGGCAAGGTTGGGAAGCTGTTGTACATCAGGTTGCCACTGACCACCACATAGAGGATGCAGGTCATGACCAACTCTATGATCTGAGCCACATTCACAATCCTGCCCCCAAGCGAGGGGAACCTGGGAGCACAGCAAGCATTCGCAATGTCCACATAGGAGTCTCTCACCCTGACTATCTCCCCGTCTTCGTTCTCTTCATAAAGACAGGCAATGAGGATTTTCCCAGTGTAGCAGCAAACCACTGCTGCAAAAATAATTAAAAAGAGTCCTAGGTATCCACCATGGAGTATAGCATAGGGCAGGCCAAGGACAAACATCCCCTAAAAAGAGACAAAATGGAGACTGTGTTGCTCAGTTTTACTTAGCACGTGACAACTCGGGGGAGGGGGGAGGTGGAAGGGGCAGAAACAAAATGAAAGGGCCTGTTACCCACCCCCAACCCTCCAATCTTCCATAGAATGAAATAAAAATCAGGACAGACCCCAGAAAGAAATGACATACTTCATGTAATAACTCTTAAATGTTTGAACGTAATCACAAAATCTTTATTTAAGGTGGCTGTGGTGGGGGTTCTGTCATTTAAAGTTTGTGGTTTCTTTCTTTTTTAAAAAGAAAAAGTATGCTTTGGAGAGGGGGGGAAGCATAAATAGTTAAATATTTAAAAGCTTTTTAAAAAACCAGTTAAGTAATCCAAAATGTCGTGGAATAAATTTCAATAAATCATCGTCCTTGCTTGCAGAGGCTTTTTGCTTTTTTAAACTCACATTAAGACTGCAATCCCTAACACACTTGCAAGGCAGTAAGCCCCACTGAACACCACAGGATTAACATCTAGGTGAGAATGCATTGGATTCACTGCATTTCTTTAAATGGCTATTGACCCTTTTCCCTTTGACTGGGTTTTTGTTTTTTAAGATCCAAAGCATTGAAGCAATCTTGAAAATATCTCACACAAAGAAGTGGCTGGCAGCTCTCAAATTCATTCCCTTCTTTGAAAATTGGAAGGATATGTTTTGAATCAGTAGCAGACACAAATATTCTTAACTCTTCCCCTTCCCCTTTGTATCTTATCTTGTTAAGACTGTAAGCAGCTGGCTCAATTTGCTGCTCTTTTAAAATAAATAAATAAATTGTACCTAGTACCTGGTGCAATATCAGACAGAATAATAAAGTTTTGGTGTTTCAAACTGCTTGGAGTTGTAATCTGAGGATCAGAACAATTCCTTTCCTCTCCTCCCCCCTCCCAAATATGCGATTCTGCAATGAAACATTCGTTAATTCATTTTTGCAAATGTAAAATGCCCTGGTTTAAGCTAGAAGACATTCCCATTAGGTTCCTTATGCAAACTGAAAACCAGTTCAGACAAATGAATCTAGTCCTATGACTGGACTGGTTTATAAGCCATATTGGTGAATCGTTACAGAGGGCATTTTTAGAAGCAGTCTTGATAATCGAAGATCCCTCTAGGTATCAAAAAAACTCAGCCACATTTTCAAATAAGAAAACATTTTTTTACAAAAATTCGATTTGGCTGTAAATTAAATTGAATTTTATCAGACCTGGCAATAATTTGGACAGGGAAATATTTTAAAATATCAATAGACAGTCTTGGGGAGTCTCGCATTCCGTTTCCAGCCTTTTAATACCAAACGAAAATCGATCACAAATATGGAAATGCAACTTTATCTTCCTAAGAAGCATTTCCTGATCAATTATTACTTTCCTCCTTTCGGATGTGAAGCATATCCGATTGAAACCGAATAACACCGGGATGTCATTTCGTTACATCGCATTTTTTTATTGTCTGTAACAGGAGTTCTTGACTTTATGCACCTGCACTTTTGAACACACAAAATTAACTCTTTAAAGGAAAGTGGGGGCGGGGGGGGGACTCAGTGAGATTGTGCAGTTTGGTTTGGGAGAAACCAGGAACCGTCAGTTTAAGTGCAAAAGGACGTTAATGTATAGCGTTTCTGTGTGTTTTTCCATTTACTCCTTAGGCGAGTCACATTCCAAATGCGCGGCTTTCTCTTTTTATTAGCTGCATGGGCAGAGGAAAATTAATACAGACTCTGAAACGCCTAGGGGAGGAGGGAACAGGCTCTCCTGTTTGGACCATCTGTTGCCTTGGTTATATCGAGGTGCAGAGTCGAGCCAGAAGCGGTGCTATGCACCAAAACAAAACAAAAAAACACCGAATTGAGGAGGAAAGAAAGAAGAGGCGGAAGGGCCATTCGGATCTCGAGGTGCGCACTCAAGACTACAGTCTTTTGTGTTCCGTAACAATGTCTGCGTTTTGATTTCTCAACATGAGAAACATGGATTAACATCATCACTGCAGGAATAAGATGGACCAAATTGAGGTGGGGAGACGGAGGGGGGAAGAGAGAGAAAAAAGAGAAGGACAGAGAGACTGAAGTGGGGAGAGAATTCTTTGGCCATTCTTTTAACTGACCTAAAAAGAGAAGTTGTTGGCTGTTGGTGCGTGTGATGCGATCTTAAGTATGGGCTCCCGAATCGCGACTTAACCCCTCATCCTTGAATGTCCCGGCCCCAGTTATGTTATGTGCAATCACCCATGTGCGACGTGGTCTCGAGAGTCCACACGTTCCTAGGAGAAGTGCTTTGCCCTAGGTGGTCTGTTGGAGGTTCCTCCACCGCCTCTAAGGTCCTATGAGGGCAGGGAGCGTGAGGGCAGGGCGCAGCTGAGCCGCATCTGCTACGGAATTCGCTCCAGGGCGAACCATGACGGGCACGGGCCCCTATGAAGGAGGTAGGGGGGGAAGGAGGGCGTCCTGGCTTTCTGCAAGGCAGTGGCCAGGCTCTGCCGCCGGTTCCAAGGGAGCCAGGACCCCGCCCCACCGAATGAAGAGCAATGGAATTTTTTGGGGGGGAGGGAGTTGCGTTACCTGGATGGCGTTGGTGACATTCCAGCCGGCTTCCCAGGCTGTGATCCTGGGCTTCCCTTGCCCGGACAGCTCGGAGCAGACGCCTTCGTCCTTGGAGGCGGACGGAGGCAGGGGCCCGGTGCCGTCCCGCTGGTAGTGGATGTCCCCTTCCAAGGGCGGCTCCCCTCCTTCCTCGCTGCCCTCGGATTTCAAGATGTCCATCTGCAGCCCTTGCCGGTGCTCGTAGTCCAGGTCATCGCAGTGCACAAAGCCCACCGCCTCCTCGTCCGTCGCCGCCTGGAAGCCCAAGCGGGCGAACACCCCGCTGACTTTCGCCTGAGACTTGTTCGAAACCGAGGTGGCCACATTGGAGATCTTGCTGCGGATTAGCGTCGCCATGATGCTGGCTCTGGCTGCGCCTCAATCGGGTGTGAGTGAGTGAGTGAGTGTGTGTGTGTGTGTGTGTGTGTGTGTGTGTGTTGGGGGCAGGGAGAGAATCAACACGCTCCTAAAAAGTAGGGGGAGTTGAAAATCTTAAGTTTAAATTTTTAAAAAAGGGTTGGTGGAATTCTGCGCCAAGCACGATCCAAGCTCCGCTCGTGCGCTCTTGCCGACGGTGGCGATGCGTTTTAGCAGGGCGCTATCTCCACTCCCGGATGGAATTGGACCTTCTCCTCCTCCGCAGTGTCCCTTGGACCATGACACCACTCAGAGGGTCCACCTTGGCGCCTCCATATGAGCCTGTCGCCTTCTACCTGGTGCATGAGGGGAGGGCAGGGCAGGCAGGGCTGCGGGGTGGTCGTGGGGATGTCTGCTGCTTGAATGCCCGGCTCGCCTCTCCCAAGAAATCTCCTCGTCTTCCTCTCTCCCCCAGCCTCCTCCTCCCTCTTCTTCTTCTTCTTCCTCCTAAGCAGGAGAGAGGCGGGTGGGTTGTCTCTCCAGCCTTAGCGGTGCCAATGCAATGCAGAGAAGCCTGGGGGTGGGGGGAGGGAGGGACGAAGGGAGAGAGAGAGAAAGGGAAAGAGAGAGAAGAAGAGGGACGTGCGATGATCACCAGATTGCCAACGCAAGCCTTTTGCTGTGCACAACACGTATCCATCCCCACGCGTTCATCTATCAGGAGGAAGGGGAGGGGGGCAGCGGGATGAGGAAAGGTTTGCTGCATTTCTGGGGGAGGTACTGCAAGTCCCCACCAAAATCTACTCCCCCCACCCCTTTTCCTACTCCAACAGCAACACCCACGCCTCAGAAACACTGCGGATGGAAAGGAGGGGGACACGATTTAAATTCTACATGGTGTTTCTGTTCCGTTCCAAGCCTGGTTCTCAGAATGCCACAAAACCCAGCCTAGGGAGCCCCTCTTCTCTCTCCCCGCCCGCCGCCCCCCGCCGCCCACCTTCACCCACCAACAAAAGGCAATCATATCCATGATGGATATTGCTAGGGAAAGGATCTTCCCAACTCGCTGGACAGATTTATCTCTCCCTCCCCCCAATATTTGTGGATCATCTCTCTCGCTCCACCGCCCCCCCCCACTTGCACAGGCACACACACACACATCCCACCCCCCGCAGATTAACAGTGCCAAAACGTGAGGCAAGAGGTACGGGGAGTAAGGACAGAAAGTCAGGCCTAAAAAGATGGAGAAATTATTACGCAATTAGTAGCAAGGCCCATTGAATTCCATAGGACTTCATTCGTAATCGACAAGCGTAGGATGACACCTGCTCATCCTTTTGCTTCTATGACGTGTAAAGAGAGTGTAAACCCCAAGATGGAATAGATTTGTTTGTTTTTCAAAAAGCCTGTTGCTATTACAGAATAGATACAAGGGAAGCCTTCACGTTCATATACGTAATTCATTTCTTTTCGGTATGTCTGTTAGATCTACAAATATGTTCGTCTTTGGGAACCACAAATGATGGTCTCATAATTTTATTACCTGGTAATCTGATACCATAGGCTGAAAAATTGAGACGCCATTTCTTTTTGCCCGATGTTTAGAGAGCCCCTAGCACCTTTAGAATAAGGCAGCAAGCTTCGCCGATTTGCTAGCTTACATAGGAGGAAAGGGGAAATGTCGATCCCAGCCAAGCACTTTTACAAAGTCGTATTGTTCTGCAAACTCTGGTTTCTCGTTTGATTGGTCCGACTCCCCCACCCCGCTGTCCCACCACTCACTCTTCATTTAATATGGCTGTTAAATGTTCCTAAAATAGCATCTCGCCTGTAGTACTGACGTAATGCCCTTTCTGAATTTTATTTGCTGTTTCCTTTGCGTGATCCGAATCGTCCCCGAATTTTATTTTGCAGCGGATCGAAATCACATTGTAAAACCAGAAGGAAGCTGGAGGAAAGGAGGACGAACAAGGCTGTGACGTTTCTCGAAAGAGGTTTATTATAGTCGCAGGAAATCGTAGCCCAACTATGTTACCTTGTCTGGGGTTCAAAAGAGCCGGAATTCCTAGCACGATTCGGAGAGCTTTTGCGCAGACACAACACAATTCCCGGTGGTGGCTTGAAAAAAGAAAGAAAGAGAAAAGACTTCCAAGTAAAGATGGCGCTTCTAACTACAAATCTTAAATCGGTGGGTTTATTTTGCGCTAAAGGAAGCGGCCTCTGTAGCCAATGTTGTGAGTGAGGAAGGTCAAAATGATCCCTTTCTTGCCAAAATTACACATACTTACACATACACACATACCCCAATTTCGAAGCCGAGCTCCGCTGTTTAGCAAAATCAGGCTTCATCCTGGCTTTGGAGAAGGAATTATCACATATCGTTGCACAAGTAGGTCGAGAAAGACAAGCCCTGGAGTTGCCCGCCCCCCTCGCTCCATATTTAGAAACATACAACATGCGTCTGGCAAAAAGGAAGGATCAAATCGCAGCCAGGTTTTAATTTCTATTGCAGAAAACACACACGGAAGGTAATGTCACCCAGCTCACAGCGCGCGCGCGCATCCACACACCTGCCAGGGACTCAAGTTTACTTGGAACCCAAAGAAAGAGCCTTAAAGCGCTTGAGACGTTGCTGTTGTAGCTGCATTTAAACCCTAACTTCTTTTCGAAGGAGCTCAAGGTGGAGAACATGGTCCTCCTCCTCCTGAATTAATCTTCATAACAACATTGTGATGTAGGTTAGTCTGAGAGGCAGTGGACGGCTCAAGGTCACCCTGCCAGATTTATAACCGTGAGGATTTGAACCCTGTTCTCCCAGGTCCTAGTACAGCACTCTAACCACTACACTACACTGCTACCTTCCGTACACTTTCCCCACCATTTGTCGATATTTATCCAGCCGATCTCTTTGAAGCAAAATCGCCGGAGGTTTGGTTTGTCGCTGTCGTGTGTTTTACAACTGATTCTCATACGAAGTAACACTGAAGAGCCCGGATGAACCTCAACAGGGATGTGTGGGATAAACCCTAACGGGCAAAACCAGAGCAATATCATGAGCACCGAACTAGACAACTGAACACCCCCCGCTTCTTAGGCTACTAAACAGACCAGAATGAATGCCATTTTAACTCCCTTTTGGAATAGATAGATATATCTTGCTCGCTTGCTTTGCATCTCAGCAAAGGAAACAAAATTCTGACCCTCTGCACAAAAAAATCTGGATAGAATTAGCAAGATCTGCACATTATTGTGATTTTCATTATAAAGGCAATATTTTATATGAGCCGCTTTAAATAGACCTTCTTAAAACATGGGCGCCCGAAGGCGTAACAGAGATTTTCTCAATGAGACGAAAAGGAGTCAGATCAAACAACGAGCAGCCTTTTTGTTGTTTGTCTGGTCTGGAAAAGGTCATGGTCGGCCGGCTTCCTCGGAGACGTACATTCTAAACGAGGGAAGCCCCATTGTCTTCATTAAGCTTTTCTTGTTTTTGATGACGTGGGTGTCCCCCAACCTCGTCCCTCCTCCCAAAGAGTCCCGGCTCTCGCGTGCACTGATATCCCACCTCCCACAATATCATCCTCGCAACGCTATTCCCAAGACCAAGGTCCAACCACACCGGTTCCTGGCTGTTTTTTCGTTCCAACAGCTCTTTCATAGCCTCCGGAATTTTGTACAGCCACCTGCACTAATAAAATAGAGTTATATAGTTGTCCTTTAAACAGCTATACTGACCAGCGTCTCGGTATGAAAAGAGACAATATAGCCTGGAATGGGTTTCAGGATTACATCTTGCATTTAATCTGCCACATTTCATCCTAAAAACAATCCCCAAAGGTCTCTCTTTTTAACACCCAGTTGTTTCAGTGGATTGCAGTCATTTCAGGATCTTTGCTGGATGCAAACATCTAGTCCCTGTGAAATCATTATTCATTAGTGCATTCATTCAAAGGCACGCTTGGATCGATGCATCGCTGTCTTCCTCTGCTGGTTTTGCTCCGGCCCCATCCACACGCGAAACACACATGAAATGTTTATTTGGATTTCACCTGATTCGCTTTCTGAAACCAGTGAGATTAACTGGCTGCAATCACCCAGAAAAGTTGCTGGCGGGCAAACCGCCACGCTCACAAGGGAAAGGGGAACGCTAAATGTCAAATTTACTAATAAATCTGTTTCTCCCGAATTAATTAATCCGGAAGTACTGCTCACTCCTAATAGCCTTCAAAAGGATTCGAGAGGATTTCGCATTGTCATCCCTTGAGAATACATCTGGGGTTGAGTTCACATTTCAAGATTATCATGTCCTTAGCCCGCTCCTAAACGAAAATAAAGCAAAAGCAAATCCACATTCGCAGTCTCCCACAACCGATTGCACATTCTTTCATACTGTAAACTCCCTGGGGCAGAGAACTGCCTTTTTGTTTGTTTGTGAATCTGCAAAGCGCCACGCACATTGATGGCGCCAAATAAATAAATACATAAATATCATCAGAGAGATGCCTGTGTGAAACACACATCACACCAATCAGATCCCACAGACAAGTGTTTTCATTCATATCCGTTGTGATGCACAAGGGTCCCCCCGCCCCAGTGGAGGCAGTTCACACGTTCAGCGGCTAGTAATCAAGCGACGATGGAGGTACATCACTAACGCGTTCTTTCCAATCGAACTGGGTTTGAAATGGGATGGTGCCAGTCCCTAAACGATTCTTCTTTTATTTGGATCCAACGGGATCTGAAATCCATCTTTCAGCGCGCGCGTTTTGAACTCAGCGCCGGGGAAAGGAGTCAGGGAAGGAGACGAGACGCCCCGCCCCATTTCGACGCCCCAAAGGCGTATTTCCCTCCGAAGATAAATTGCTCAAAAAGTTGTCTTCTTATGGGCGTTAGTTTGTAAGGTGTAGCTAGATATCGCTCTGTGCATACTTTATAGCCTTAACAACTTGGAGAGGGCGGGTGGAGAGATAGGAACAGCTTTTCATTTATCGGTTTCTTTTTAAACGCCCCCCCCCCCCAAAAAAAAACAACCCTGAAGATTATTCTCTCCTCCCGGGAGGGAAAGGTTTGAGTCGGAATTCAGCAAGTTCGGCAGCGAAGCAGTCGACCTCGTACGACGATTAAAATTGGCCAAGCCGGTGCGCCCGGAGGCGCACGAAACTAGACCGGTGTCCATCGGCTGCTGCGCGTTCCTCGGCCTGTCGACGGCCAGAGGAAGAGCCAGGACTTCTTTAAAATTCAAGATATCTCAAGGACTCCTCCTGCACATGCACACGCACTCACAAACACAGAGACAGCCAAACACACACGCGACACAAGGAGAGCTTTATAACGCGCCTGCAGTCCGCGCGCCAGTCTTCCACTGGAAGACCACGGCGCGGCGCGGCTCTTCCAGCGGATTCCGCCTCGCGTGCCACCCCTGCCGGCTGCATTTCAGGAGAGAAGCGGGGGAAGCGCCTTGTTCGATTGCCCGATGCTCCCGTTCGCTCTGAATCGGTGGGGCTGGGTCTCTGGGAAAGTGTGCCCAGGACTGCAGCCAGAGCATTTCAGACTTTTGAGAAAAAGAGAAGGAAAAAGACGGGAGAGGGGAGGAACTGGTTCCCCTTTGAACACAGAAACACATGGACAAAAGGGAGGGAGAGCGGGAGGAAGACGATCTCCTGCTTGACAGGGTTGCAGCTAGCAAAAACGCCCCAAGAAGAGTGTACCGCCCCCTAGCCACCCCGCCGCTTTTCATACTGTACCTGCCCGCCCTCGCAAGAATGCGAAACTTTCCGGCAAAGGAGGTCCCTTCTGTCGATGGATTTCGGTGACACGCGGTCACCGTCATCGTCAAATCACACGCACGCGCTCTCTCACACATACGTTTGGTCCTGATCTCACCGAGAGCGTTTCACTGGAAATGTCCCGTGAAAAGCGGGTCAGGAGGAGAGAAAGAGCGAAAGAGAGGGAGGGAGCGGGAGAACTAAAAAGGAAAGAAGGAGAGAGGGATAGATGAAAGATGGAGAAGGAAGAGCGCATTTAGGAAGAGAGAGCGAGAGAAATGGATCAGGAATAGTGAAGCAGAGAGGGAAACGTGCCGGTTACCTAGGCTTCATCTTTGCCTGCAGATCCATCGTTCCATATGCAAGAGGACAAGGAATGAGGGGTTGAAACAGCAGAGAGAGGGAGGCGAGGGAGCGAGCGAGCGAGCGGACGGACGGACGGACGGATCACCGCGTCACTGACGCGCGGTAATAATTATTCCCACGGAGGGTGATGGATGCGAATCTTGTCCAAAGGTTAGCAGGTCTGGAGCGTATGCTTCTGATGGCCAAATAATTTCAGAATGGAGCTAGAGAGAGAGAGAGAGAGGCAGGCGAAGACCCACTTGCAAACCCTTTTGCTTTCCCAAGCAGGGAGACGCGCGCGCGTCCGCGTATGTCAGAGAGCAGGGAGGTGGGGGCTGTGAGTACCTAGACACGAGATAGCTGGAGGCTTTTTTGTGGAGCCTAAACCAGGTCAAGGAAAAAGATGTGCCGTTTCCCCTCGTTTCCCACCCGCCCCGCCCCCTCTTTAAGAGGACGTCACGTTTTTCACAAATCCAGAGCTCGCGTATTTATTCCTGGAAGGGGTTCGGGGAAGAACACCCTGACTCAGACATTTCTTCTTGAAATGGTAAATCCCCCTGCGAGCCCCGCCAGAGAGCCGTCGTGTTGCAAAGGGCAGGGCGATAAGCTGTCGTCCAAAGGGTTAAACGGCTTTGCCCTTATCTCCTCGGAACAGGCAGCGTTTTGCACAACCTGCATTAATAACAGCCCCCGCAGAATAAAGCCACCGAGTGCTCAGATTCTTACGGAGAAAGGATGGATAGAGGCGACGGGAGTAGACTGAGCCCAAAATATTGGACTTTCAGCGCTCGACCAGGACAGTTTTGATAACTCCCCTGAGGCCGCTCCTAACGTCCACTGCTTCCTCTTAGGCTTTCATTTAAAACGACAATTCCCTTTTTCACAACTGAGCAAGAGTATCAGATTTCCTTTTTAAGGCAAGTTTCTAGTTCTCATGATTGCTAACAAATGTTCAGTGAGTGCTGTCATAGGAAGGTGCAGCAAAGGTTCAGCTTTGGCATCATTGTAACTGTGCATTTATTATACTTATGAATTAAAAGTAGGAAATCTGCACACATTCAAAGTGTTGGGAGATGTTGCACTGAAGACAACAAGGGTTTGCAAGTGGAGAAAGTCGACAGATAGGGGAACCTCCAAGCTTCCGAGACTGTCTTTCTGACCTTACCTGAGTTTAAAGGTAAAGGTACCCCTGCCCGTACGGGCCAGTCGTGTCCGACTCTGGGGTTGTGCGCCCAACTCGCTTAAGAGGCCGGGGGCCAGCACTGTCCAAAGGTCACATGGCCAGCGTGACAAGCTGCATCTGGTGAGCCAGCGCAGCACACGGAAACGCCATATACCTTCCCGCTAGTAAGCGGTCCCTATTTATCTACTTGCACCCAGGGGTGCTTTCGAACTGCTAGGTTGGCAGGCGCTGGGACCGAGCAACGGGAGCGCACCCCGCCGCAGGGATTCGAACCGCCGACCTGACGATCAGCAAGTCCTAGGCGCTGAGGTTTTACCCACAGCGCCACCCACGTCCCTTAGTTTACCTTTTCTAAAAGGCTAGACCAGAGGTTTTCAACCTTTTCTGAGTCCACGGCTCCCTTGACCAACTACATTCTTTCTGGGGCACCCCTGTGGGGCTTAGGAGCCCAGTTATGTCACCCTTTGCCTGCAGAGCCTGCAGCCTCTCACCCTTTTTTGAACTTCCTCCCTTGTGGAGTGTTCCCCGAAAAACTCTGGTCTCTGAGCCATGCCCCCTGCCCCAGAGAGAGGGGCCTGGGAAGAAGCTGCCCCCAGTGTTAGTGGCCAAACAGAGACTGGCCAAAGGTGAATGTAAGGCCAGCACCTTACCTTGGGAGGCAGCAATGACAGCAGCAGGTGCTGCCAGATCTGCATGGGGGACCCTTCAGTACCCTTCAGCACTGGGTACCCAGAGAGGCACTACACACAGCAAGCACAAGAAAGGCCAGTGCAATGTCTGCCTGGCCTCCCACTTCTCTGTCCATTCCCAGCAGCAAGGGCTGGTGGACTGGCTGGCTGGCTTCCCTCACCCATTTGCTTGCTTGCTTGCTTGCTTGCTTGCTTGCTTGCTTGCTTCAATGCCACCTCAGCTCTTGGCAACCAGCACCCCCTGGCCAGCCCCAGGCACCATTCGCCTGTGGAGCTTGTAGCCAGGGTTGGAACAAACAGCTGTGCAAGCCTTTGTGAGGCAGAGATGTGAGAGGGCATCCAAGGAGAGAGGGAAGGAAAGAGGGACAGAGGCCAGTGTTGCCCGTGGCACCCCTGACCGCCATTCAAGGCACCCAAGGGTGCCATGGCACAATGGTTGAAAACCACTGTGCTAGACTGTTGGGGTTGCTGACCTAACTAACAAGATAGATGATTCAGGTTCAAGGACACCTCACAACTTAATTATCACATATAGTATTAATTATAATGTGTATTGTGTATCTACTATAAGTATTCATAAAGGTAAAGGTAAAGGGACCCCAGGTCCAGTCATGGCCGACTCTGGGGTTGCAGTGCTCATCTCGCTTTATTGGCCGAGGGAGCCGGCGTACAGCTTCCGGGTCATGTGGCCAGCATGACGAAGCCACTTCTGGTGAACCAGAGCAGCGCACGCAAACACCATTTACCTTCCCGCCGGAGCGGTACCTATTTATCTACTTGCGCTTTGACGTGCTTTCGAACTGCTAGGTTGGCAGGAGCAGGGACCGAGCAATCGGAGCTCACCCCATCGCAGGGATTCGAACCGCTGACCTTCTGATCAGCAAGTCCTAGGCTCTGTGGTTTAACTCACAGTGCCGCCCGCGTCCCTATAAGTATTCATAGTATCCCCTTTAATGTCTTAGAGGAATATTACATACCACTTTTACTCTGTTTACATGTTAGGAGAAAAACTGGAACGTATTCTTCTCATAAGTTGTGGGATGCAATACGGGTACATGCAATGTATACATGGCTTCAGTGGCATAGCGTGGGGGGTGCAGGGGGGGGCCCGGCCGCACCAGGTGCAACATCTGGGGGTTAGGGTTAGAGGGTGCAAATCCACGGGTTAGGGGGCGCAAATCCGGGTGCTGACAACCCACGCTACACCACTGCATGGCTTACCAGCATCTGCACTTTTATCCTATTCTTTCCCCAAGGAGTTGAGAGCAGTGTCCCTTGTTTATCCCTGCTGCCTTCATCACAACAATCCTGCGAGGCAGCTTAGGTTGAGAGACTGTGAGTGGCCCAAGGTCACCCCGTAAGCATCAGAGCTGAGTTGGGATTTGAACCCTGTTCTTCCAGGTCCTAGTGCCACACTCTAATATCTACACCACTCTGTCTCTCCATTTTGAGCTCCATCTCCCATCATCCCTACCTAGGAGGACCAATGGCCAGGGATTAAAGATATCATTAAGTCAACCTCTTTTGAACTAAAAAGAAGAAGAAAAAGAAATCGACAACCCACAGCTTTGTGTTCAGTACATATAGCTCTCTCTCTCTTTTAAATAAAAAATATATAGATAGTGATTACTCTGGTTGGTTAGCTAAAGGACATCTCCTGTTGGTAGTTAAGAAAGGGAACATTCCCAGATTAAGGCTTCTCTCTTTCTCCCATCCATCCCTTTTCTTTATCCTGCATGTGTGTGTACTTAGTGGGGAATCCATTCCGTCTAATCTCTCCCGCCTTCTCCTTTCACTGAGCCTTGGAGCAGAATTCTGACAGAATAATGAAGACTTGCATGAAACACTATAAAAAGGCAATTAGGTAAACTGCTGGGTTGGGAGCAGCCTTGTGACCTTGTTAATAACTCTGAAGGGACCTGGGGATTTCAAGAGAATATAAAAGAAATAAAGCGCACTTTTGTGGAGCGGGGTGTGTGTGCATATGTGGTATGGTGGTCACAACATGGCAGAAATATTTATCTGGCATCGTGTATGTATGTTGAAGGATATTTCACATATGGTTCTGTGGAGAGAAGGCCTCTGTGGGGTTCTAGGTCATGCTGTTTTACTATGCCAGGACAGCTGCTTATTTTCTCAATTCATTTGCATGTGTGTGTGTGGGGGGGGGGGTTGTCTGCTTTTTAAGCCAAACAATCCAAACTAGCAAACACTAAAGGCCATTCAAAGCTGCAGCCACATGGCACCGCACAACGTTACTGTGTGCCAGCACAAAAATGGCAATAATAACAAGAATATTTCAGGGTATTCAAAATGCTTCACATGCGTGGTCTCATCACAATCGTCATAATGAGCCTATAAGATAGTTTCAGGCCACATTCACACCCTACCGTGCTATGATGCCACTTTAAACAGATTATTTGGCTTTCCCCAAAGAATTCTGGGAGCTGTAGTTTGTTAAGGGTGCTGAAAACTTTTCCAAGGGCAACTTTGGATAATATAGAGAAGGAACATGGGCTGGCATTTTGATACCAATTATGTTGTGTGGATGCTTGGGGGTGTGTGTCAAGAATGGCGTTCATGAGGAGCAATCATTCCATGATAGACAGCTGCCTGGAAGTTCCCATTATCACAGCACCACCATTTCTGATATGAACAGATGCTTGCAGTGGAGTAGAGTTACCCATATAGAGCTAGGTCAGTGACATGATGAGCACTGAGTGTGTCATGATTACACAGACACATTGGCGGTTTAAAACATAGATGCAACATCTCATGGGATTAGGCATAAAAGCAGGATCACTTTAATGTCACACATGGAAACCTTATTTCTTTACAGTTGCATTCTGCACCTGCTAAACTCAAAGTGGGTATTTTGGAAGATAAAAGATTTCTTTGTGATTTAAATGAATCCCAGCAGAGTGAGATTAAAGGATTTAGGGGTATATATTGAAGCTGTTTTGATGCCTCATTTGTTCTGATTGCACCTTGTCCTAGAATTCATATGCAAAGATGGGACAGACTTCCTTCTCTTTAACCAATCTATCCCTGCTTCTTATACCTTCTTATAGTAACACTAAGCATTTATAGAATATTTTAAAATGTTTAAAGTGCTTCACATACATTATCATGGTATAATCCTTACAACAACCTTGTCTACAACAGCCTCTTGCACTGTGTTTCTTAAGTGGCTGGCAATCAAGCATTTGGAAAGCACTGTGCAAGGTGGGTGGAACAAGTCACCTGTCAGTCATCTGATGTCATATTGGCACCAGATGATTGGCAGGTGGGTTGTTCTGCCCACTTGTTACAGCTGGTCCTAGGGATGAGGACAGGTAATGATCTGGCCTACTGGACCAAAACGGTTCTCCGCTCCTGCTGTACAACATATTAAAAGTTTCACAGCAATTTTAAAAACTAGAATGAATCAACACTTGTTATAGGTTCACCTCAGCACAGGACCAGCTCACCCACGAGGCAAGGTGAGGCGGCAACCTCAGGTGGCAGAAGCCAGAGGGGCAGCAGATCCAGCCTCCAAGGAATGTGTTGCCCACTGCTGCCGCAGAGACAGCTGCAGAAGGCTTTTTGGGCGGTCAGATCTGCCTCCTTCCCAGCCGCAGGACAGGTGTTCCTCAAATGTTGAAAGACATTTTCAATTATTCTTTTCCATAAATGGAAATGCTGCAATTTTTTATTTGGAAAACAAGTGATAAATGAAACAACCAATTAAATATACCTCAGCAGATAGACAGACATATAAAATGTCATCGTTTTGCTCCATAACGATCCAGAGCAAACCTCAATGTTAGTTATCAGAGTAAACATGATGCAGGGTTCCAGAAATAATAATAATAGACCAGGCACAATCAGTTTAATCCAGTAATTATTTACTGAAGGCAAAATGAGCATAACAGTTTGCGAATCCACAATATAAAACACTATACCGGTATTCTTGGGCAACCTTCTCCCTGTTCCTTCCTCAGAACAAGGGTAAAGAACATTATATGCATACTGATATTCTTTACAGTTGTCCTGTCTTGTCATAAAACTCCGAGGTTTGATTTCAGTCCAATTATAGGCATGGTTATTCAGAATTCAGTGGGACTGAATTCAGTGGAACAGCTGCAATGTGCTTATATGTGCAATGTATGAGGGAGACCTCAACAAGAATAATGTCCTACTGAGCTGTTCCCTCAGGCAAATCATTTCTGTGCAGGGCAGAAACAATTTACAAAAGTGATGGAGTTTGTGTGTAGTTGCAACTCCTAGGTCAAGAGGTAAATAAATGCTCGCTACTTGCCAAACCACTCATTACCATCCCACAGGGCCTGTCCCACAGTGTTATTGTACAGCAATTTCCACAAAAAGCTTACAGCATTGAGAGAAATGGAAACATGGCTTCCATCTTTTTATGTCAACTGTTTTCAGCATCTCGTTCACCATAAGGCAAAAAAAGCCTCTCATTTTCTCAGCAATGATGCCCATACATTCATGTTATTTTATGTACAATGTTCATTTGTAACTGTGTTTCTTAAAATAGTGCACATTAGTAGTAGTAGTAGTAGTAGTAGTAGTAGTAGTAGTAGTAGTAGTAGTTCTGAATGTGGAATTTATATTTTTATATAATATACACTGATTTTTTTGGCTGAGTTTTGTAGAACTGGCCTGGAACCCCAAGATTTTGCAGCCCTGCGTTATGTTCTTTCTGTATGTTAAGATAAACTTCAGAGACCCTACTCAGTGTTCTGCTGCCAGTGGAAATATGATGGGTGGACACAGAGGTTGGAGTTTTCAATTGCAGTGTCCGAAGTATGGAGTGCCCTCCCTAAAGTGCCATGTTGAGGCCTCTCCATTCTGTGATTTGCACAGGCATTAAACCACACGTGTTAACTGTCAATGATGGCTGCTTTGTTTGTGGTTTTATTTGACCTGGTGCTGTGATGAGTCTGCAATGGGCATTTTAATGTGTTGCTTATGATTAAAGTGTGGATCTTAATGTGTGCGTTTTGCTTTGGTATTTTTGAACTTTACATTTTACGATACGTCTTGGAATTTCCAGTTTGGTGCTATGGATATGGGGGTTTCCATACAAAAGCAAATATTTAAAGCAGGCTCCCTCAAACTCAGCCCTCCAGATGTTTTAAGACTACAATTCCCATCATCCCTGACCACTGGTCCTGCTAGTTAGGGATCATGGGAGTTGTAGGCCAAAAACATCTGGAGGGCCGAGGTTGAGGAAGCCTGATTTAAGGAGCATTTTGGGGAATGAGAGCTAAACACCCTTACAATTTGGGACCTTCTGAAAGTTGTCTTTAAGGAAAAGTAAGAACTCTGTAAAATGCCAAGTTCAATCCCCCCCCTCTTCCCCCTAAATCTCTATCTCCATCCCGTCTTAAGCAAAGCCATCTAAGCCATCAGCTAAATGGAGACAGTAATACTAGTTTCCATCACTGAGGGATGTAGTTAGGATTAATCAGTCAATGAAAAGT
Organism: Podarcis muralis; assembly: GCF_964188315.1. Lineage (NCBI taxonomy): Eukaryota > Metazoa > Chordata > Lepidosauria > Squamata > Lacertidae > Podarcis > Podarcis muralis. Next base: position 76,398,718 of record NC_135659.1, read on the forward strand.
GCTTTGAAGATTTAGACGTATTCATATCTGTGGCTTGGTTAAGAAAATGGCAAGACTTGCTGTGAGGCTGGAGATAGACGTGGGTGTTTGCTCTTAGTCACTTTTGATCATCTTCTTAAGGCAGCAGGAGTCTGCTTGCAGCTGGTAAGTTTTTCTGAGACCGGTTGCTGACTTTATTCATGATTCCTCTACCTGGGGGGAAATAATAGAGTTCCTAATCACACACACATTTTCTGTCGCCATTAAAAGCTGTAAGACGTTTGGACAGATTTAGTAGGCAGGTAATGTTTCTCCCATTTGTTCTGCTGTGTAAAAGCTAGTTTGCACAGGATCATTAGTTCTACATGCAAGTCAGTTGTCCATGTAGGAGATGCTTCTCCTAGAGCAGGCTTCCTCAACCTCGGCCCTCCGGATGTTTTGAGACTACAATTCCCAGCATCCCTGACCACTGGTCCTGCTAGCTAGAGATCATGGGAGTTGTAGTCCAAAAACATCTGGAGGGCCGAGGATGAGGAAGCCTGTCCTAGAGCTTCAGGGATTTTCATCTGCATCAAAGCCACTTGTCACTAACTGATCACAGGAGCCCCTTGTATTGATTTTGTAAAACTATTATTTGTAGCTGGCATTTTATATCTGCAGAGTGAGTTCTCTGTAACATCTTCTGTCCCATGAGTTGCATGTGTTCCTGCACTCAAAGATGGAAGAAGAAATGACGGTACCATCTATGTCAGGTTTGACTCATGAGGATGAGATGTAAGCCATAGGCAAATACAGTGGTACCTCAGGTTACATACGCTTCAGGTTACAGACTCTGTTAACCCAGAAATATTACCTCGGGTTAAGAACTTTGCTTCAGGATGAGAACAGAAATCGTGCTCTGGCGACACGGCGGCAGCGGGAGGCCCCATTAGCTAAAGTGGTGCTTCAGGTTGAGAACAGTTTCAGGTTAAGAACGGACCTCCGGAACGAATTAAGTACTTAACCCAAGGTACCACTGTATTCATGAAATGTAGAAATGGATGTATGGAGGGTGGATATTTTTGCAAGATTTGTCCAGGTCACATGTAAGAAGGATACTCTCAATACTTTGTTTTTCTGCACATTTCTACATTTCATGAACATCTCTCCACAGGATTTATCTACCTATTGTTCTACAGGGCTTCACAGATAAATGCCATAGACTGGCTGGATGCATGCAGGCCCTGAGATGCCCAGACAACACAACCCCTCTCTTGGCCTGGCTGATGTGATCCAAAGGAAAGCAGAGCAACATGTTTGGCACCAGCTTGGCTGCAGGAGTTGCAGGAAGGAGGCTTACAAGGCACCATCCAACCGTCTTAGGGACTCTACTCCAGGTTTACTCCTTAGCTATTTCTTCTCCCGAAGATATCCTGCAAGGCAGTGGACATTGCATCCCAAACACATACATTATTTCCCTCTGTTTGCCTCTCAGGGACCAGTCAAAAGTCAATGAGATGATTTATGTGCATGATTTTGCATCATGGAAGTCTCATAAAATGGAAAAAGGAACAATATGGGCATGGAAAGAAATTGGCCTAAAGATGAAAGAGAAGTCTTGGATGATAAGTGATAGCAACTCTTCAAAAGATTGGGCTCACTGAGGGTCATATAAGAAGTCTAACAAGCTGGTGATGTAAGCAGGAAGTTCAAGCAGCTTCAAGTCATAAGGTCTTCAAGGTCAGGGTAAAGACTACCATGATAATATCTCCACTATGGTACCATCATAAAAACCTGCAAGGATGGATCATCTGGGATTTCAAAGCAAACACTAGAAAACAGTGAGAATGGCTACAAACAGGCACTAGAATAGTTTGAATCATGTTATCAGGAGCAATTCCTCCCCCCATGACATAGAACCAGGTTCCCCACCCAGCTCCTCCCACCTCTTTCTCCCCAATGCTCATCTTTCACTTTGTCATTCAATTCCCAATTGGCCAAGTACAGTCTGTTTCTCTCCCTTTTTCCATTACACACTCGACTGAGCGGAGGATGAAAGGGCCCCTGGATTCCAGAAAGAAGGTAATTAATTGACTTTCTGCCCTCGTTGCTATGCGGCAGAGGTTGAAGCCGCAGCAGCTACAGTTCATTTTCAATCCTGGACAATTAGCCATGAATGGAATCATTATAGAGACGATCATCTCTGCCCAGTGCAGCAACTGTGATGTTGACTGACACCAGGCAGTCTCAGAGAGGCCAGTAGAATAGATGTTCATAGAGCAACTCATGTGGATGCCTTCAGAGTCTCATGCAGGCACCAAAAATGGTAGCCTTTTCCTTGCTGCACACCTTCACCCTCCGATTCTTGTTAAGGATACTAGATGGGAGTGTGCATGGGTGCCAGAATGCACATGCATGCACAAGTTCTGGTTCCAAGCTGCGAACAGTTCACTATAGCAAAATATAAAATAAAAATAAAAATGTAACATAGGGGTAGCCAACATTGTACTCCTTGTTGGACTACAACTCCCATCATCCCTCACTATTGGTTATGCTGGCTAGGGTTCATGGGACCTTCAGTCCAGAAATCTGTACTGCTTTTAATGGCTATGTTTTTATATAGTTGTACACTGCCATGATATTTTATGAGAGGGTGGTCTATACATATTTTTATGAACGAACAAACAATCTGGAGGCAACAATGTTGGCTTCCCTTGATGTAACCTTTTTCTACCTGTTTTTAGAATGGAGAAATAGCTACCTTCAATCCTTTTCACATGTTACTAGCATGTAGATGGCTACCAGAATCAAATTACCTCCTATGGAATTTTAGTTCCCTTAAAAAAAATTTTTTTAAAGCATTTGGCATATTGGTTGGATAATTATCCCCTGGGGGGGGGGGAGTTTTGCCTTTCATTTTTTTTTTGAAAGGCCACGGTGATATATTGGAGAGAGTCATGCTTGGCTGCCATTCAATCTAGTCATTTCTGAAGAAGTATTATTATTTATTAAATTTCTATACCATGCCTTTGTCCAAGGATCACAGGGCAGTTTACAATATAAAACCACAAAAATACACAACATAGTAATAAAAGCACCCCGCTGTTTAAAAGGCCATAGATTGTTCAATCAGCCAAAGGCTAAAGTAAAGACGTGAAAACACATTTCATAATACAAATGTTATTCTACTGGTATATAGTTTTGGACTGCATATTATTCATCTGATATATGGCAGTGGGCTGCTTATTACTTCTGTTTCTATACAGATTTTACAATTTCTGGACAGATTTTACCTTGGTTGTTTATGCCACCGAGACATAGTTCTTTATTATGTCCATCATAATGAAAGTGTTGTAATGGTTGACTATATAGGGCTGGGTTCTCACACAAACCCTGAAGCTCTTGCTTCTCCATGGTGTCTTACTCATAGGCAGTACTGGACAAGGATGAAACCTAAGAAAAAAGAAGAGTCTGGAAGCATCTAAATTACTCCCAGTCCTTTTGGCTTACTATGTATTGACTGGAAGAGGTTGCCCACCTCCCTACCCTTGTCTTTCTGGCCATTGCCTTCAACCATTTCACCTGGTACTAAAGTTGCACATGTAGCCTGCAAAACAAGCCTTTTCTGGCGAACCAGAGCAGCACACAGAAACGCCATTTACCTTCCCACTGGGGTGGTACCTATTTATCTACTTGCACTTTGAGGTGCTTTCGAACTGCTAGGTTGGCAGGAGCAGGGACCGAGCAACAGGAGCTCACCCCATCATGGGGATTCAAACCACCAACCTTCTGATCGGCAAGTCCTAGGCTCTGTGGTTTAACCCACAGCGCCACCCGCGTCCCTAAAGGCAGTTAATTCCTTCCAAAACATGTTGGAACAAGAAAGTGTTCACCTGCTGATGGAAAGACAGCAAGGAGGGAGCCAGTCTAGCTTCTCTAGAGAGAGAGTTCCTAAGTCTGGGAGCAGCCATTGAGAAGACCCTCTCCTGCATCCCTCCCAAGCACGCCTGTGATTCCCCCAAAGATCTCAAAACCCAGGTAGGTTCCTGTGCAGGAATATGGCCTTTCAGTTAGCTTGGACCTGAGCTGTGTCGGGATTTAGAGGTGATAACCAGCACTTTGAACCAGCAACTTCGTGCCGGGAAATAGACTGGTAGCCGGTGGAACTGTTCAAACAATGGAGTCATGTGTTCCCTATAACCAGCCCTAGAGAAGTGTGGTGAATGTGCACAATGGCCAGTTATTATGCATATTAACCTCTCCATGTACATACCCCGATCATATGCTATTAAAAGGACAAATATTCAGATGTGAAGGTGATACTCAAGCGTGTGAACAAAGTCTGGGCACATTTCAGCCATCGTGTCCACAAGCATCTCAGTACTTAGATTGTTGTTTCCTTTCCACTTACCTTTCTTGCCACCTCCTGTCATGCAACAATCATCTCTCTGGTGCACACTGTCTTAGAGATGCTTCAAGATCCCATTGCACCAGCAGCTGCTAATAGAGTGATGATAAAAGGGTCAAAGGGCTGCTTGGTTAAAGAATGAAGATTTTGACCTAAAAGAAACTCTGTCAAGGGGCCTCAGCATTATAAACGCAGAAACCACATGTTCTGTTGACACTCTGATATTATTGGGAGAAGTGAATGTGCCGGTAGAGTTAACAGAGGGAATGGTTATTTGATGAGGCTGTAGAACACTGAACATATAAAGTGGTCTTATATTAAGCCAAGCCACTGGAATCAACATGGTCTTGTGGTTCGAGTGCCAGGCATGGACAAGGGTTCAAATCTCTACCCAGCCATGAAGCTGCCTGGAGGATATTGGGACTATTACTAGCCTAATCTACTTCACAGGGTTGTGTGATGATAAAATTCAGGGAATGATGAGTGCTGTCTTGAGCTCCTTGGTGAGATATACGTAAATGTAATAAAGAAATAAAAGCTTTGCCTACTCTGGTAGCAACTCTCCAAGTTCTCAAGCAGAGAAATGATTATTTAATTCAGGGGTGAGGAATCTGTGGCCCTCCACATGCTGGCGAATTCAAATTCCCACCCAGCATGGTCAGGGATGATGGGACTTTTGTCCAACAACATCTTGTAGGGCCACAGGTTCCACAACTGGAGACGCCAGGAATTGAACCTGAGAGCTTCAGCCCACAAAACCTATATGTTGTCATGCAATTATGGGCATGAAGATCTGCATCCATATACCGGTACTTATGCAGCTGATGGTTAGCTTTGGGTGTTCTTGAGGAAGAGGAAGACATGAATCCAGAGCCCTCATACTACCCTAAGATGGAAAGCCCTGTCAAAGCTGGCCAGGAATTTGCTGCTGCATGAACAGTCCTGAACTGGCATGCAGCTATGCATATACAGCTCAAAGCAGGCATTCATCATTTCCCCAACTCAGTAGACTTGACAGGAATGTTGACATCACAGTAAGGGAAAGGTTGCCTTTGTTTGGACAGATGTTACTCTAAAAACCCAAGGATTTTATTTAGCCATATTCACTGTGATAATGGATTTTCAGAGTGCAGTCCTTTGCAGAATTCATTATAGTCCTCTGGAGCAATCTGTTTCCCCCCTTCAACCCTTTCTCACCTTCTTTTTAAAATGATCTCTCATTTCCCTGAAGTGTGAAACCGCAAGCCCCATAACAGCCTAATGCAGTATTTGCCGGAGAAGGTCAGTAGCAGAATAAATATTTGCCCCTCCTGTGTCTGTTTCAGAGCTTTATAAGAATTAAAGTTTTATTTCACAATCTAAATCTATAACCACCACAAGGGAGCAGGGTGAATGGGAGTCGGAGGATAGTCTTGTTATTGTTGGACAATTTCCCTCTTTGTCTAATTGCACGTCACTGTCAAAGCTTTGCTATTTATACAGGGATATGCATATAAGTCTGATAACTTGCTTGAACATTGGCTGCCACCCAGAAGCACCATCCAAAGTTCACTGTTCATTGATAGTGGATGTTTCACACTTTGCTCCTGCAAAGACTGGCAATGAGAAATCAATGTTTGCTGTTTAAAAACACTTCCTAATGGTTAGGGACATAGGAATAATGGAAGCTATCTCATAGTGACTATCTGGTTGGACTATCTCGCTCAGCAGTGTCCATACTGACCATCAGTAGTTCTCCAGGTTTAGAACATATGAGTCCTGCTGGATCAAACCAAAGGTCCATCCAGCCCACCATCCTCTTCCCACAATGGCCACCCAGATGCCTACAGAAAGCCCACAAGCAGCATTTCCCCCCAGCAACTGGAATTCAGAAGTATACTGCCTCTGACAGTGGAGGTCAAACACAGCCATCATGGTTAGGAGCCACTGATAGCCTTGTGCTCTGTGAATTTGTTTCAGACAGGAGGCATTCCCATCCCTACCTGCAGATGCAGAAATTGAACATATGACCTTCAGCTTGCAAAGCAGGTGATCTACCGCTGAGCTGTTGCGCCAAATTAAATCACATGGAGGGCTCCATCTATCTAAAATGCAGGAGGAATGAGTTCAGCAGATCAATCTCTGTTACTGTGCAATAAACTTATTAAAGAAGGGGAAAACCATGGTCTGGGCAGGTGCCTCCACCAATCAAGGTGTGTCAGGCAATGACCATATCTAAAGCTTTCTCATTGGTGGCTCATGATTATTATTATTTTAAAAAAAAACCCTGCCCAAGTTACTGGCCTTCTTTTCTCAAAAGCAATATAAGAAAGTCTGTTCAGGTGCTGTAATTTATATAACAACAACAACAACAACAACAACAACAACAATAATACCCCACCCATCTGACTGGGTTGCAATGGCATTTTGATATCACTGTACTTAAAGATGAATTGTTTTATTTTTTTTAAACAATAATTTACAAATGCACTTTGATACTTTCATTGAAATCCACCTGTGCCTTGAGATAGCACCTTACTGATCCCAGAGGTTCTCTGATGATTCCTGGGCCTCCCAGCCTGTGTTTTGAAAAAGAACAGGACTGCAAGTGTGCACACTGGCTGAATGGAAATGGCTTCAGTGAATTGAAACAACTAATGTTGAGGATACCACGTTAAGATTCAAAAAAACAACCAGAGATTAAATTTTTATATGTGCATTTATTAGGACTTATATTCCACCCTACTCAGGAGTTTCACATCAATTTCAATGCATGGACAAAAATGGTAAAATGTCAGAAATAATGAGGCTAATCAAAACGTCCAGCTACAAGATGTGTCTGAACCATCATTCATTCTAAGCACATCTGTCAAGGTTTTTCAAATTCCCTGCATCATAAAATACACATTTTAGAATAAGACAGCATCTGCTGCAACTATCTACTGTTTGACATATGCCATGTCCATGAAGATAATTTAATGTGAATAAATTGCACACAATTGAGATAATGCATAATAACAAACCACTGGCTTTTCCAACTTCTTTCATACAAATATAGGGACTTGGATATCTCACAAAGGTTCTTTTCTTCCATCAAGTCCAAAACCAAAAAGAGAACCCCCTCTAACTCCCACACTACCTTCGATCTCCATAATCACTGCCCTTGAACCTCTGGGAAATCAGTAAAGAACAAGCAATATGATGAAGGGAAGGCTTTTGGACTTTGAATGCACAATTATAGACTATGAAAGAGACTACAGTGGTACCTCAGGTTCCAGATGCTTCAGGTTACAGACTCCGCTAACCCAGAAATAGTACCTCGGGTTAAGAACTTTGCTTCAGGATGAGAACAGAAATCGTGCGCCAGCGGCGCAGTGGCAGTGGGAGGCCCCATTAGCTAAAGTGGTACCTCAGGTTAAGAACAGTTTCAGGTTAAAAACGGACCTCCAGAACGAATTAAGTTCTTAGCCCGAGGTACCACTGTACCAAGTTATCCCATGCCACTCAGAGGTAGGAAGATACCAGTATCCAGTGGCAGACTTTGAGCTCTCAAATTTCAGTGGCACCCTGCTCAAAGCTAAAATTTGGCGCGCGCACACACACATGCTCCATTCTACTGCATTGTTTTGGCGTCCTCTGTAGCACGGCACCCAGTGAAATCACACTGGTTGCCCAACCCTAAAACAGCCTCTGCTGTATCTACAGCCCATGCAATAGAGATTTTGTGCTGGTGAGTTAGTTGTTGCTTTATAGAAGCTGCTGTAGATGTGTCCATAAATTCCATAAGGCTGTTTTTATTCCTGTTTGTCTTCCCAACAGTGTTTGTTTGCCAGCCAATTAAAATGCTTCACTGATAAATAATTTGCTTTTAATTTTTATTATTTTATCAGTTATATTTTACTTGAATTATGAATCAATTAAACTTAAAGATGCTGACATATTATTCAGACCTCAGTTAGTTTCCTTTTTAAGATATTAAAGAATGAGTGATATAACTTACTAGTCAATAAACAAAAGCTATCACTCATTGTCAGACAGAAAAACCATCCTTTCCCTCCTTTTCCTAACAGTCGCTTATGTTATAGCCTTAAAAAGTTCTGTGAAATCCCCAGGCCTACTAATTAAAAATTGCACTCATGGCTATATGATTCCTACCAGTTAATCAACTTAAGCTTGTGTTGATTAACTGATCAATAAACAGCCCTACAAAACGACATGGTTTTAGTCCCCCTGACATTTTTTATACCCTTCAGGCTGTTTGAATGAATGTTGCCAGCAGGGTTCTTGTGTTTATCCCCTGCCTTTTATTGTCTTAGGGACCAGTATATAAGAGATATTAAACAACAACAACAACAATGAAAAAGCAAAGCTTCAATTGCTTCCTTAGGAAACGGACACAATTGACGCATGGTATTTCCAATGGAACCTCAAAGACATGTTTTATTCTGTTATTATACGTGTGTGTTTTTGCGAGTAACTGCCAAAGGTACATTAGCAAAGGGCTGTGATGATGTAGATTGCAGGTCATGAGGGACTTAGACCAAAGGAGAATTTTTTTCTTTGGCGTTATCTCCTTTCTTTATGCAACACAGGCCGTCATATCTGTTTTATCCTGCTCTGCAAGACCCCAGGAGGAGCCAGTACTGCCAACCTTCTTCCTTAGATAAGAGACACCATCAAATCAATCCCTTTGTGTGGTTGTTTTCCCTGTCCGCTCTGCATGGTAATAGCTCCTGTATCTGTAAGACTTGAAAGTGAACATGGTAGTACAAATCAGGTTGGAATTCAGAATTCAGACACTCCTATTGAGGATATCATTGGAAGGAATTCTTCCTGTCTGCCACTGAAGTTTTATTAGACCAAGCTGGTCTACCCTTCTCTCAAAGTGGATTGTGATGTATCCAGGGCCACCATGCCTATAAAGCAAGGAGAGACAATCTCAGATGGCAAATCTGACCACCAGTGAGTGTGCTGTCTGCCACTGCCACCTCCTCCTCCTCAATGACTGCCCGTTGAGACCGCCTCCTTTGCATCCACTCTCCTGCCACTGCCTCCTCCTCACATGTGCCACCAGTGGCGGAGGAAGGGGGTGTGGGGGTGCGGTCTGCCCCGGGTGTCATCACTGAGGGGGGTGACAAAATGGCAAAAATATTAATTTTTAAAAATTGGGCTCACGAAACTTTTTAGTTCAGTCAACCAATGTAACGAAATGTGCATGGCACTGGGTGCCATACAGCAGGGGCCAGCACTTACCACAGGGCCTGTAGCATGCCCAAGCCATGTGTCTCTCCTGAGAGTGATGTGATGGCTTGGGCACCTGGAGATTCTGTGCTCCCTGAAATGGCAGCATGGGACTTGCATCTGCCCTCCGCCTCTCCCTCAGCTGAGGGGGAGGCGGCGGAGAGGCTCCATGCAGCACGCCCCGCCCCTGGCTGCAGGATGCGCCGCTGGGTGCCACCACCACCTCCTCTGTGCCCTCCTGTCACCAACACCACGCGACCAAGCTCCATGCCACCTCTAAGGGACTCAGGGCAAGTAGAATGGAAGATGCAATTTGATGTGAAAAGTGATGCATGTCAGAGCAAATAAATAAATCTCAATTTCACACATTCACCAGCCTTGAGTCCTCCAGTTGTTTTAAACTACAACTCTCCTCTGTCCCAAATAGCATAGCCCATGACCAGGGAGGATGGCAACTGTTTTGCAAAACTTTCAGAAGGCATCACTCTGCAGAAGGCAAACCTAGACCAACCAGTCCTTAGAACTGATGAGATAATCCTGGTCAATTCGGCTGATGTTCCTTTTTGAGTGATATAAACAATTTTCTTGTTACTTTACATTCTTTTAAAACTACTTCTGGTCAAGTTTGTCCTATTTATAACATGCTGCTTTTCATTACTGTTACTAATCCATGGTGCTTTTTCAAGTATCTCCAGTTTCAACTGATTTTAATTCAGCTAGATATCTTCTTTAAAAGTCTTGAAATTATTTACCTAAAGGTATGTGATTTTATGTTTTACAGTGCTTCTGAAGAAGTGCTTTCCTGAAAAATATTGAACCCAATGAACTATATCTATTCAGCCCTATAACTGCAGTGCCACCCCTCATTTTCCCCAACACACTGTTAACCAGTGATTTTTTAAAAAAATCTTGATAATTCCCAAATCTCTTCTTATGTTGATTCTTTGACACAACCCTTCTGGGTTATTTTCTAGGCTGCTAATTTCTTCAATTACAAGATGATCAATGCAATAACCCTACCTTACTAGGGGACAGCAGGAGGCAGCTTTTCATGTTCTTTGACCTAGAGCCGACACCATTTGCTGCCTATCTGACTAGCTAGTGATGCAGAAAATGCACACAATACTGCAGAGTTATGGGCAGCGTTTGAAAAACACACCAGGTCCCAGCAGGACATAGAAAATTAGCCTTTTCCAGACTTGTGGGGTTCAGGTTTCCTGAAAGGATTTTTACATTTATGCAGGTTTGGAATTTCTGTTAGACAGCATGCACCTACAACTACAATGTAATTAAACGCACAAAAATAGATTACTGAAATATATGTCGATAAATGGCAGTGGACATGACTAAGTTAGGTCCATTAAACTTAATGGGCCTACTCTGAGTAAATTTCAGTTGACTTACACCTAGTGAAGGCCAAATTTTATAAAGAAAGCATATGGAAATAAAATTAGGGTTGTCCCTCACAAATATGGGGCCAATGTAATATAAAATATCTTGACATTTGTCAAAAGAATAGTCACCCCATTCTGATGCTTCTAGGCAGGCATGGCATCAAAATTTAATTTTATAATTTGTACTCTGTCTTGTCTACTACATGCAGATTTTTTAAAAAAATGTTTGATTGTCGAGGGTGGGGCAGGGATATGAGCCTCCACCTGCAGTCAGAATTGGTTCAGTCTCATATGCTACCACTTCCAGGTACCATCTTATTCTGTGTAATGCACAGGAAGGACCTGAATAATATTCTTTGGGATTCTTTATTGTGGGGAACGTTCAAAGAAACACTAGGCAAACACATGAGCCAAATCATTATGGGCAGCATCCAACTCAACGGTTATGTTAGCAAAACAGCTTTTAGCTCTGCAATGTACTTTCCCCACATCCTCTTCATCCCATGTGCCCCCCTAAATCAGCTCCATGAGGTTTGGGGGACCCTGGAAGCAGAATGAGGTGGGATGTGTTGGGTCCACAGGGAGTCGCTGTGCTAGTGTAACTGTTGGGCTGGATACAGCCCTGTAGGTTAAGCATCAGTGGCCAACTAGTCCTTATTTTGTCCCTGTCCTCCCCACTGCTGGGTTCTACAAGGGCAACACTTAGGTCAAAGAGGATGAAGATGAGGCAGTGTTATCCTCTGAACTGGTTGTAAGCAAGAAGGCAGCAGCTGGCAGAACACAGATTGTGGTTGGCGAGGCAGTGCCTCATTTGCCAGCTCCATTGTTGAGATTGGCAGTTCTCCTTACAGTGAAATCCTGTGTGTTTTTGTTAGGAAGTAGTTCCCACCAAAAAGGTCAATCCCATTTCAAAAAATAAATAAATAAACTTTATTTGGGTCCAAAGACCCACAAAAGCATTTTCAAAAGCAAAATCCCTTGTTAGCATGTAAAGAATTATGGGTTTCATTTCTATTTTCACTGTCCAGAAGGAGTTAAAAATGAGAGTAATAACAGTCTCCTGTTTTTTTGAACAAGAAGAAGGGTGAAACAATAAATACTTTCTCAACCCTCAGCCTAAAAAGAGGATAGCTTAAAGACCTTTACAGACTCACCCAGAAAGATGTTGTTGTTTTTTATCCTTCTGGCGTCTTCAAGAGGCAAGCAGTGAATTATATGAAATCGTTCACTGCAAAGTGAACTCAGGATCAGCTTGTCAGTTTATGGCAGGTGTGAGATTTGAGCAGCGGGCTTCCTGATTCACAGTTCAGTCACTTAGCCACTAGGCTAGAATAGCTAAATGTTATGGATGTGGGAAGCAGCACTGAAGTATGAAGTGGTGGTGCTAAAACATGTTGCGAGAACAGCAGCAGACGATGGATTAGGTCCAGATGAATTCTAAATCTGGATGCATTCTCAAGAGGCCATGCCTTTTGTTATGAACTAATTAATCTGGAATTGATATAGCCCCTGGTTGTTTTTCATAATTATTGACACAGATTAGAATTACCTGTTTAAATCTTGGAGACACTTACAAGATTTATTAGCTTGACTGCAATCCTGCACCTACTTTCTAGGGAATAATTCCCATTGAAGGAATGTATATGGTTGTGTTTTTTTAAGAAACCATTTTATTACACTAATAAAAAAATATCTGTTTCATACTCCAAATTTCATTTTTAGTATTTTACATACTTGCTGTTTTCAGCACCATAGACAGCTCACAGCACCAAAATGAAGACACATAATATTTCAAACATTTTCATTTAAAAAGAAAATAGTTTGCAAAACTAGTATTCTGATAGCTTTTATTCGATATCCACCATTACAGTGCACAGTGGCAAAGATGAAGGAGCTTTAAAACTTTACACCTTTATTTTCTAGGCACTTTTATGCATACTTTCCACTGTGTCTTGCTAAGTGATGTTAAATAGCCACAAGAGACTTTTAAATTGCTTGTAAATTGATGTTAAAAGCTTTCCCCATTTCTCTTTTTAAAAACCACAACAGTCTTGGTTAATGAAGAGCCCTTCATCAGGAATCCTTTTGGGGACACTTGGAATTTTGATTTGGCTTACATACTAAGGTGGCTCCATAATGCAGGTTTTTAATGTGAACTTTGTTGAAATATATTCAAGGTAGGGACAAAATGCTTGATTCAACATCACCCCCAGAATATGCCACTATAGCACAAAGGAAAAAAAGATAACTTGGTGTGTCTACAGGTTGTTTAGCAGAGGATCTACATTTATTGTAGACTTCAGTTGGACTTTGGGGGTTGGTTTTTACTGTATTTTCATTTTTTAATGCAAATCCTTACATCATTAAATGCATGGTGGTAGGAGCCACACACATAGATTGGTTTTTACTGGCTTTCCACTGAGTACTTAAATAGGAGCATTGCAAAGTGTAGAAACAGATTAGTGCCCCTTAAAATAATCATCTGATTTAACTCACTGAACTTTGTGATAGGTTTAAAAGAAAAAGAAAAACTGGGGAAAAGCAGCTGCATGCAATGTACATCGTTAGGCTTATGATGTGGCTTATTTTTAGCAAGCAGTCATATGGCCTCCTCTCGTCCCCATCACTCATATGGTTCCACTACATGAAAAGAAGAAGAAAATATAGCAGTCTGTTATCAATATGACAAAAAAGAACCGCGCAACAATGGCCTTGAACTTAAAAGGAAGCAGAATCCCACCTAAACTGATGGTAAAGCAGAGGGCAGGATTCAGCCAAAGCAAAGTATTTGAAGTTCCATTGATTTCTCCCATTCAGTTTAGTGAAGCATGAATGTGCTTTTAGTAAGAGCTAAATGTTTTTGCCTTCTGTGATATTCTGCCCATATTTTCCTTGGCACGTTCGGAGAATCGTGAAGATGGCATCTGCATTTCAACACCATCATAACCCCGGGTTCCAGTCCCAATTCAAGAACCCCGGGTTCCAGTCCCAATTCAAGAGCTGTCATGCACTGTGGCCAAAATGGAAGCAGCAATTCACGATAGGGAGGCACCAGCAGACTCAGGAGGCCCCAAGGTTTGAAGAGATGGGGAAGAACTTCTGTAGCTGAGAAGTGTCCCCAGCAACAGCCCAGTGAGGACTGACCATGCACAATACCCATGGAAGGAAGGGGAAGAAGTGGGGTGAAACCCTGTACACCAGATGGGAGGGGGAATGAAATGTAGTGGTTGGAAGGCAAACATGGAAGAAGACACATATAGGTATAAAAATGTAGAGAGAACCATTGCATTTTCTGTGCAAGCCATTTTCTAGTTTGTACAAGGAGGAGGTATTTTTTTAAATCAACTGAACAATAACACTTGACACTCAATATTTTGTTTCAGGGCCTCACTTGTTCCCTCTGTTTTCAAGGTTCAGAGGTGCGTGTGGATCCTTATGTCACCCATCCACAAGAGGAGCTTCAAGGTTTACAAAAGTTACATACCCTAAGGAGGGGAACCCACAAAAAGCTCCATGAGCACTAAGCTCTCTCAGTGCCCACAGAATAATGACAACTGAGGTGGAGGGCACAGAAACAGGAGGGCATGGAGATGAGAGTTGAGAAACAGGAGGGCATGGAGATGAGAGTGTAGCTGATTGACTGGGACACTTCGTGCTGTAACATTTTGTTGCAGGTCCCTCTTGTGTTCGGTTAAATGGATTTATCTGCATTGTGGCAGCACTGAAAAACCCTTTTGTACCCTAAAGGCACATATTCTTCTATCTTTACCCAGCGCTGTTACATAACTCAGAGGAAAATGCACACACACACACGCAAAGCAAACAGCATCAAGAACAGAAGACCCTGGAGTGAAATTTACACATCGGTTATTAATATACCTCCCTTCCCAATGACCCGAGTGATAAAAGAAAGAGTAGAGTGTGACTTTTTATCTTTATTCAGTGCTTTGGTCCTTCAGGGACACTTGAACGTGATTGCATCGTTTTCAATGTCAACCTTGATAACACACTGATTGTGTTTCTTTCTCTCTCTCTTTTTCCCTCAGCGCCAGAGAATTCCCTAGGTAGCTTGAACTGTTAATTCAAACTGACTGGCTCACCGCATTAGTCCATGTGTCTTTCCTTTGCATCCCACTGTAGCACATTAGCACAACAAATTAACATTCTAATTGCCTTTTACCTATTTATCAATTGTGGGGGGAGAGTGAAAACCGCAGGCCAGAAAGAGCCGGAAAAAAATCCCAGACTGCTCTCCTCAGTCTGCATGTCTGTTTCTTTTCTATTTATAGTCAGTCACTGAGCTATGCTAATAAAAAGCCATCTGCAGAATGGGGATATTTCCCTGCACTTGGACACAATAATGGGAGAGTTAAGCATGTACATAAATCTCTCACAGCCTGCTTGTGCATGGACCATACTCACAGATTGAAAGACATACAGCTCTTTCATAGTGCTTATGATCTCTGTTTTGAGGAACGGGCCAGTACCAAGAAAATATGTAATATCTGGTCCCTCCCCCCTTTTTTGCAACCCCCACATCGCCCCAAAACATTCAGGTTATGAAATTTGGGGCTGGTATATATAGGGACGCGGGTGGCGCTTTGGGTTAAACCTCAGCGCCTAGGACTTTCCAATCGCATGGTCGGCGGTTCGAATCCCCGCGGCGGGGTGTGCTCCCATTGCTCAGTCCCAGCGCCTGCCAACCTAGCAGTTCGAAAGCACCCCCGGGTGCAAGTAGATAAATAGGGACCGCTTACTAGCGGGAAGGTAAACGGCGTTCTGTGTGCTGCGCTGGCTCGCCAGATGCAGCTTTGTCACGCTGGCCACGTGACCCGGAAGTGTCTGAGGACAGCGCTGGCTCCCGGCCTATAGAGTGAGATGAGCGCACAACCCCAGAGTCTGTCAAGACTGGCCCATACGGGCAGGGGTACCTTTACCTTTTTATATATAATTGTTCAGTTATGTTTATTATTTTGGGGGGTGGGGGAGCCCTACCTATTCTCCAAGGAGCTCTGGACAGTATATTCTCTTGCTCTGGAAGGTAGGACTCGAACCAATAGCTTCAAGTTACAAGAAAGGGGATCCCGACTGAACACCAGGGAGAACTTTCTGACAGTAAGAGCTGTTCAACAGTACAACAGTCTCCCTCAGAAGATTGTGGACTCTCCTTTCTTGGAGGTGTTTAAGAAGAGGTTGGATGGCCATCAGTCATGGATGCTTAAGCTGAGATTTCTGCATTGCAAGGGGTTGGATTAGATGACTCTTGAGTCCCTTCCAACGCTAAGATTCTACATGATTCTGTAAGGTTCTTACCACAACCATCAAGACTACCACCACCTTACAGCAACTTGAAGAATCTGGTAAGAAGTGGGCTGGATGAGGTAACTGTTAGGTGGATTGTAGCTGGTTGGCTGACTGAACCCAAAGAGTGCTCACAAAAAACAATTCTGGATTATGATACATGAAGAGCTTAAAAAGATATTTAGGAGTTCAGTCTTTAAAAAAACAGAGGCATTTTTGCTGGGTTTAGTATCGAGTGACATCCCTAAAGATAAAAGGAATGTATTCCTTTACGCAACCGCGGCAGCCAGAATTACAGTGGCAAAAAATGAGGAAACTGATAAAATACCAGAATTATTAGAACGGAGAACCAAATTTCTTGAATTCGAGGAGATGGCAAAACAGCATCAATTAGAGGCTACTCTAATCAAAAAAATAATAAAGAGTGAGAATGCGTTAAGGAATACATGAAAAAAGTCAGTGCTGGAGCTTAAAAATTAATATGCAAAAGTTTAAAAGGCGGAAGGAGATAGGATAATAATATATTAAGGATGGTATAACAAGTAAAGTGAATAACGCAACAATAACAAAAATAATAGTAGGTAAAGAAGATTGCACACGGGTGGAGGAAAGTACTGGGCTGTCGGGAAGGGAGGTGAAGGGATTGATTGAAATTGTTAAAGACTGATATAGGATTTAAGAGATTTAAATTTCCATAAAGATTCTGTAAGGAAAGCAGAAAGCAGCAAGATATCAAGTAAATGTATCGGAGAGGAGATCAGTGTAAATGAAAACATGAGACTTTTATGGTTTTGCTACATAAGATTTTATTTTGGAGTTGTCTGTTTATTTTGGAGTTGTTTGTTGTAAAGAATGTATATTATGTGAATAAAATAATAAAGGTTATTAAAAAAAAGAGTGCTCACAAATGGTTCTTCATCATGATGGAAAACAAGTTACAAGTGGGGTGTCACGGGGTTCTGTCCAGGGCCCAGTGTTGTATGATATATGTTCCCTATAGTTCTCTGTTGGCACACTCACCAGATTCAATTGCTCTGCATGCATCCTCCCTGTTCTTTTCTGTGATGAATAATGTTACTCATATGTTCGTTGTGGGCATGGCACATATTCGTGTTTTTTTCAGTTCAACATCTTTAGGTGAAGAAATGGAGGGGACGCTCATCAAGTTTGCAGATGGCACTAAACTGGGAGGGGTAGCTAATGCTGCAGAAGACAGAATTGGGATTCAATATGACCTGAACATATTGGAGAACTGGGCCCAATCTAACAAGATAAATTTTAATAGGGACAAATGTAAGGTTCTTCACTTAGGCAGGAAGAACCAGATGCACAAATATAATATGGGGTTTACCAGTAGTACATGTGAAAAGTCTTAGTAGACCACGTGTTTAACAGGAGCCAACAGTGTGATGCAACAGCAAAAATAGGCTAATGCTATTCTAGGGTGCATCAATAGAAGCATAGCATCCTGATCAAAAGAAGTCATAGTACTGCTCTATTCTGCCTTGGTCAGACCACGCTTGGAGTACTGTGCCCAGTTCTGGGTGTCACAATCTAAGAAAGTTATTGACAAGCTGCAATGTTTAAAGAGGAGAGTGACCAAAATGACCAAAGGTCTGGAAACCAATCATTATGAGGAATGGTTGAAGGAGGTGGGTATTTTAGCCTGGAAAAGAGAAGACTGAGAGGAGATATGATAGACATCTTCCAATATCGAAAGTGTTGTCACATGGAGGATGCAACAAGCTTGTTTTCTCCTGCTCCAGAGGGTAGGACTTGAACCAATGGATTCAGGTTACAAGAAAGGAGACTGTGACTAAACATCAGGAAGACCTTTCTGATCGTAAGAGCTGTTCAGCAGTGGAATGGACTCCCTTGGGAGACTGTGGACTCTCTTTCATTAAAGGTTTTTAAGCAGAGTTTGGATGGCCATCTGTTATAAATGCATTCGTTGAGATTCCTACATTGCAGGGGGTTGGACTGGAAGGCCCTTGGAGTCGTGCCCAACTATACAGTTCTATGATGCTATGATCCATGTGTAAAATGAGAATAATAGTGATCTGTCTTTCAGAGGTATTATGAAAGCAAAGCAAACAAGAATTTGCTGCGACCAGTCTTGGACCTGAGGGGATATTGTAGGGTATACATCTAAAATAAAACAATTAATTGACATTAGGCCCACACAGGGTTTTATTGCAAATTCAAACAAAATGACCAATATAAATGATTCAATAAGGAATTTTAATTTGCTCATCTAAAATCATGATAGCATTGAGGAACAATTCACTTCAGCCTTGTAAAGAGAAGATTAATCCAGAAAGAGAATCTCATTTATCAAAATAAATGTACACTGCAGCTGCTATCCACATATCCATATTACAATTCCAGGAACACTCTAGCCGTTCATTTCCTTTTTCATATTTGACCGCAGTGCAGTCAATGGAATTCTCTCTCACAAACACAGTTTGAGAGCAACTCAGAGCCCTACTATTCATTATGCAGACTGAGATGGCAGGATTCTAGACTGCACCATTTCAGACTGTAGCTTGGGATTGTATCTGTAAATTGTCCCATGTGCAAATTTCCCTTAATATAGTAAACAAGTACCTCAGAGAGAAACCTTCAGTATAGCCTTCACCCTATTGTCCTATTTCACCTGATACTGGGAGCTGTTTACGTACACTAGAAAAATTTGGCATCATATTGTTATTCACAATATTTGCAGTCTGAAGTGGTAGTGGTCCAAAATTCTACCTGCTCATTCTGCAAAATCCATGGAATGGTTGTTAAGCTAAGACCAGTTTCTGTGTTGCCCTGGCACCATGGCAGGCAGTTCACATGCAATGACCTCCTAAGACTGTAATTGGTTGATTCCAGAAACTTAGTCAAGTCATGTTAAGAACAGCCCTACAGAAATCAATGGCACAATCCAAACCTAGGCCCCGCAACTGCAGGATTTAACCTTTGTTTGGGGCCACTGCTTTGTAAAGTTTGGAGAAATGTGAATTTCGAAGGATGGCTGTGTTTCATTTCACATACTGTTTGGGAATGTGTGAATTAGGTAGGTTCTCTTTGAATGAAAACTGAACTGATTCCCTCCATTCCTAGCCTTCTCTCACGGAGTGAGCTGGGTGCAGGTGTCACTGGCAGAATATTTGCTGCTGGCAGCCTGTGGAGCTAGCCCAGGGTCATAGGATCATAGAATTGGAGAGCTGGAAGAGAGCACAAGGACCATCTAGTGCAACCCCTGCAATGAAGGAATCTTTCACCCAACATGGGGCTCAAACCCACAACCCTGAGATGATGAGTCTTATGCTCTACCAACTGAGCTATATAGCTATGGGATCCTGAGATGGCTCCACAGCCAGGCCTGATCACTGTGCCAGTTTCCTCGGAAAAGGGATTGGTTGTTAAATCACTCTGAGAACTGTAGCTCTGTGCAGGGAATAGGGCTCTCCTAGCAACTCTCAGCGCCCTTATCAAACTACAGCTCCCAGAATTCCCATGGGGAAGCCATGGCTGTTCAAGTGGAATACTAGTGCTTTAAATGAATAACACAGATGGGGCTATTGTTCAGCCACCACCCTGTTGTTGGATAATGTATTGATACATCACTTAAGTAAGATCATTGAGATGTGGACATTTACCTTGTTACAGGTGGAAACTGGCAGAATATGGTGACAGTAGTCACGAAATTAAAAGACACCTGTTTCTTGGGAGAAAAGCAATGACAAACCTAGACAGCATCTTAAAAAGCAGAGACATCACCTTGCCAACAAAGGTCCATATAGTTAAAGCCATGGTTTTCCCAGTAGTGATGTATGGAAGTGAGAGCTGGACCATAAAGAAGGCTGATCGCCAAAGAATTGATGCTTTTGAATTATGGTGCTGGAGAAGACTCTTGAGAGTCCCATGGACTGCAAGAAGATCAAACGTATCCATTCTTAAGGAAATCAGCCCTGAGTGCTCACTGGAAGGACAGATCGTGAAGCTGAGGCTCCAATACTTTGGCCACCTCATGAGAAGAGAAGACTCCCTGGAAAAGACCCTGATGTTGGGAAAGATGGAGGGCACAAGGAGTAGGGGACAACAGAGGACGAGATGGTTGGACAGTGCTCTCGAAGCTATGAACATGAGTCTGACCAAACTGCGGGAGGCAGTGGAAGACAGGAGTGCCTGGCGCGCTCTGGTCCATGGGGTCACGAAGAGTTGGACACGACTAAACGACTAAACAACAACAAAAGGTGGAAACTACAAGTCAACTCCAGATGAGCCAACCTGGTCCTACCACTACGGCACAAATCACATCAGCTTGCAAAGTTATGTAATTATAGACTTAACATTCTTATGAGGGAGAGCACATTTTAGATGGTGGTGAGTATTACTTCACAAAGCAACCCCACTGTATGGTGGGAGGCCTGTCCCTCTACTCATTCTTCAGAGAAGGGTCCTGGAAACAGCTGCCCCAAAGTCCTTCTCTGACAGCACCTTTGAGCCACATTAGTGAATGCAAGCTCTGAAACCAGGAAGTAATACTGACCCGAGATTTATGAATGCAGGTCACAAGTGTATGATGTTCCATGTGTGGTACTAGGCAAATGCAGGAGAGCAAAGTACCTCCAAAGACTTTCCACCGAATAAAAATACAAACAGCAGTCATTCAATTCCCAATGTATTTCATATCCCCCCAGGTGCCCTTTGTCCTCCTATTCCTCACTGCGTGCGCACACACACACACACACACACACACACACACAGTCTGATGAATAGAGAGGTATTTTGTAGTCATTAAATTTTCATTTTATTTTTAAACAGACAGGCTGTCATTTCAAATGCTCCCTGGTGAGAGAGGGGATCGGCAACCCTGCAGACACACACAAAAAATGGAGAAGCTGAGGAGGGGAGGGAGGCCGGATTTTGAGATGGAAGGCAATTACATGCAATAATTTTAAAGTGCTGGATGGAAGGGGAGGCAGCGCATTGAAAGACCATCCTGCCATTCTGCAAAGGGCGGGGGAGCGGAGAAGCACAGCTAATAACCTCAATTACAGCCTGCGTCCTCCCAAGGCAGTTCCTGGCACTTCTGTTTGCTTGGCTCTCCAAATATGGAGCCAAAGCTCGATTTATTCTTTTTTTCTGTTTTGTTGGCATATGTTGCACAGACAGCCGCAGAGTAAACAGACCAGGCTGGAGTGCAGATAAATATCAACAGCTCCTCTCCCCCATCCCCTCAAAAGAAGTTGCTTCTCAAATATGCTTTAACTGGGAGTGGTTTTATGGTGGTAGTGGTGGGGAGGTATTGCTCACTTGACTACAATGTTTCCACATGGCAATTTATTGTGGACTTAGTGCTGTTCATGCACGCAAGCTTTTCACAGCATCCATAAGACAAACCGTAGTTCTCGTCAAAATAACAGCCCATTAGTGCCACCCACCCCACATACCTAGTCTAGTTTGGGAGTTGTTTTGTTTGTACTGCTCTTTTCAGCAAAACTGGTCGATCTGGATTGCATGAGGGAGGACATTTAGATGAGGATGACACCATGCGGATGCTGCGCAAAGCTGACTTGTGGAAGTGCCCCAAGATTCGCACAACAGAAATGTTCTCAAATAACTTGTGAATCCATACTTACAAGGACACTTGAAGCTGTGTTTTAGGGTTCATTCCAGGCCTCCCACCACATCCTGCTGGCAGGGCTTTTTGAAACAGCAGGCCCACAGCCCTGCTGCTCATGTCAGCCAAGGCAGAAGGGGGGGCAGGGGGCAGGCAGATCACTGCACCAACCTAGAACTGGCATGGCATGCTGTTGTGTGATGGCAAAAAACAACACAGTCTGGAATTTAAAAGTTATTAGATCGACTTAGCCCTGCCCAGTGCTGGATTTATGTATAAGCTAAACAAGCTATAGCTTAGGGCCCCACTCTCTTAGGGCCCCCCCAAAAAATAAAGGGGAAAAACCTGGATATACATTTCCAAAATATAAGATAGAAACCAAATAAAACCTACATACAGCAACAGTGTTTTGTGTTGTGTAGGCTCCTGTGATATAAGTAATGGGCCCTGCCTGCTAGCCTGCTCCCTAAAATATCACTGGTTTGCTCATTTCTATATATAGGGTGCCTACATTATGCATGGATTGGTTGGATTACCATACAGCATATATTCAACACACAAAAAAGCGGAAATTTGTTGTTGACAAAGGACAGCTGGACATATAAAGGGCCCCATTACATTCAGTAGCTTAGGGCCTCATCAAACCTAAATCCGTCCCTGGCCCTACAACCTCCCCACCTCCAGAATGCCACCAGACATTTCATTGATGGTGTTCCCATTTGCCTATACATTTGGTGGGTAGAAGGGGGAATGCTGTAAGATCTGAGTGGGAGGACACCCAGTCACCAATCAAGAGGAGTTTTAATTGCTCAGCCAAGCAGCTGATTGCACTAAAAGAAATTTTGATCAACTGAAAGGTGCCCCCCACAAAGTTTCCCTCATATATAAAACAAGCGTTCCTATAAACAGCAGATGGTGAGAACCATCTCAGAAGAGTCATTCCCACTTTTTTCATATAGGGAGAGATGCCTCTTCTAAGATAATACAGAGTATGAGTGCATTATCAAAGGAAGTGTTGCCTTGCTTCTGAACCACTGTTTTTACCACTAGGGAAATTCATGCAAATTTAGATCAGATGAGGAAGATTGATTGATTAATCAACTAAAACACATATGAGTAATCAGTTATAAACTGGGTATTAGCACTAGTTTAATTGCTTTGCAGAATGCAACAGTGGGATCTGATTCAGTAAGTTTACAAGGCCACAATCTGGAGAACCAACTTATATCAGGGCGATAACCAAGAATACTTTGCCACAACATCTCATTGATCTTCACCTCTCAAACAAGGGGAGAAACAAGAGGCCATAAGGTCATGAAACCAACTGAGAATAGTCACTTGGGTTTGCTCCAACTTTTAGTCCTACAGGCTGTACATCCTTCTGCCACAAAAATTGCCCAAAGGCCTGGCATATGAGCAGCTATGACCTTGGCAGTCACTCCATGTTTGCATTGATGGGCATGACTTGAATACACAGAATTGTGCACTATATGAGATGTGTGGTTCACCTTCCAAAACGTAACAAACATGGCCATTAGGCTGTTGTGAGTTCATCATGCTGGATCATGGGTGCAAGGGACAACATAAAGAAATGAGAGCCGGCCGATAGGGTGTGTGTGTGTGTGTGTGTGTGTGTGTGTAAAATATGGGGTCTTCCCCTGATGCTACACTTCATATGTTCTGCTGGCACATTGCTGAGTCAGAGAAGAGCAGGGCTATATCATGCTTGCAATTTCTTCTGGCTGTGAGTTCCACACCAGCAGAAGGTTAGATCTGTTGGGGATAGTGGAGGGGATTCACTATGCTAATACTTACTCTGAAACACTGAGTTCATTTAAGAGACTGCTATTTGTTTATTGTCCCTGATTCCCCTCCCTAATTAAATTACCAGTTTATCTGGGATGTGAGTATATGTCAGTAATATCTCAGAAATCACTGGGGGTGAGAAATATTACACAAAAATTCACACAAGCTATTAGCGGAGACACTGCACTGAATAACTAGGAGCTGATTGAGAGAAGCTACTAAACAGAAACTTTCCTCATCTCATACAGACCCTGACCATCATCATGTGTTAGAGCATGTTATCTACCTCTGTCCCTCGGGAAACTTTTCTCCCTGCTTTGGAACTTATTTGGACTTTGCTGTTTGCCCCTGACCCCACTGGACCTTGACAGGTACAGATTCCATCCTCTGAGGAGACACCCAGCCATATATCTGTGTAGAGCTGCAGTGAGGAACTGGAAGTCCTTCAGATGTCATTAGACTCCAACTCTCATCAGCCCCAGGTACTATGGTCAATGGTCAAGGATGGTGGGAGTAATTCCCCCCAGGGGGTGTTACTGCCCACTTTGGGAACCACTGATCTAGATGAACATCGTGATAGCTAAAAGGAACCTTCATGTTCAGAGGAAATTTACCTCTAAATAACAGAAACTGGAAGTATGCTATGAATGTAAAGATGGCAGCCCTTATGCACTTCTTGTGACCTATGGGGAGACATCTAGTAGGCCACCGAAAACTTGATGCTGGACTAAACATAGTCACAGTCTGATGCAGCAGGACTCTACATATGTTCTCAGTACAGTGGTACCTCGGGTTACATACGCTTCAGGTTACAGACTCTTCAGGTTACAGACTCTGCTAACCTAGAAATCGTACCTCGGGTTAAGAACTATGTTTCAGGATGAGAACAGAAATCGTGCGGCAGCGGTGCAGCAGCAGCAGGAGACCCAATTAGCTAAAGTGGTACCTCAGGTTAATAACAGTTTCAGGTTAAGAACGGACCTCCAGAACAAATTAAGTTCTTAACCCGAGGTACCACTGTATTTCTGCCATCTTACATAGCAAATAAAAGGCACAATGTTAAATTACATCCACACAGACCAATGCAAACCTTTTGCTCCTGGATCAGAACAAGTGTGATAATGTTCCTGTACAAATGAAAAGCACAATGGGACCTAATATTGCAGTCCAACAGCTCAATTGTCACACACTCAGGATAACTGCCAAACTCGACCTCTCCCTGCTTCCCAAGAAAGTTCACTGTGTGATTTAACTTTCATCTGATTTCATCTCTGATTGGCTCATGATAGAACAGAAAACAGTGGAAAGGACCAGAGGGGGGATTAAAACCCAAAGGGATGTATTGTAGCAGCTTTGGGCACATTGTGTTTCTCCATTTGGGCACAACCCATCATTGGTTTGGAAAGGAAAACCACACTCCCTCTCCAATAACCGTGACATGTGACAAAAGGGACAGACAATCAGCTCCAAATCCACTCTTAAAATTGTCAGATCAAACAGCAACTATACTTACACTGGTTGCAGGAAGGCCCTGTGTAGGATCTAACAGCATCCCTTATGAACTGAGTGTGTACCCTTGATCACTCCCCAGGATCCTCTGTAACATTCTGCAGAAATGTCAATGTCACCCAATGATAAATGGTCTCAGATAATTTGAGCAACCGAGCTAAGATACATGTTATGGCAAAGGCAAAGTACACTCACACAAACACACATTAATCTAGGTGGCAGGGAATCTAAGGGATCCTGACCCCTAATACAGCAATCAGGATTCACACTGAAAAGTGCTTTGGTTAACACCCGAGGTGGACTGCACACACTTTCCTCCACCAGTGGGTGAGGGGCAGGCTCCTGCTACCCTAACTTTTGTTTATTTCATGTATTTATAAGAGTACAGTGGTACCTTGGGTTACGGACGCTTCAGGTTACAGACGCTTCAGGTTACAGACTCCGCTAACCCAGAAATAGTACCTCGGGTTAAGAAGTTTGCTTCAGGATGAGAACAGAAACAGAACGGACCTCCAGAACGAATTAAGTTCTTAACCCGAGGTACCACTGAACTTCTATGCTGCCATATCATAAAATATCTGTGTGATGTACAACATTAAAACATTAAACACCATTAGAAACAATACAGGAGATAGCTAATCAGAAGCTTAAAACTTAAACAGTTACAAAGACCTTTTGGCATAAAATGTCCTTTAAAAGATGCCTGAATGTCAAAAGCAAGGTTGCCTCTGCCAAATCTCTGCTGGAAAGTACCTGGGTAGTAGCTGAGGCCTGTCAGCCATATTTAACGTGGGAGACAGCTAACAGCACCTGTCCAGGTGATCTCAGTGATTGTGCTGGCTTTAAGGGTTCAAGCAGTCGTGAAGGGACTTTTGTGCTAACCCTTCCCTCTTAGCTGCAATTTTTAGAATAATACAGAGGCCGATGTGGCTAAAATGGGAAAGTGCAAGTAGATAAATAGGTACCACTCCGGCAGGAAGGTAAATGTCGTTTCCATGAACTGCTCTGGTTTCACCAGAAGCGGCTTAGTCATGCTGGCCACATGTCCTGGAAGCTGTCTGCAGATAAATGCCAGCTCCCTCGGCCAGTAAAGCGAGATGAGCACCGCAACCCCAGAGTCGTCTGCGACTCGACTTAACGGTCAGGGGTCCCTTTACCTTTTAAGGGGATTTCATTACAGGTTTCATTAAGGGGAATGCTGCTTTCTCTGGGATCAGAACATAGGGGAAATTATTCTGAAATGTCAGTTGAAACTTTGTTCAAAAATAAAGTTATGAGTAAGGCATTGTTTGTCTAGAGTTAT
Source organism: Podarcis muralis (assembly GCF_964188315.1). Lineage (NCBI taxonomy): Eukaryota > Metazoa > Chordata > Lepidosauria > Squamata > Lacertidae > Podarcis > Podarcis muralis. The sequence continues at coordinate 76,425,231 of NC_135659.1, forward strand.
AAGATCATTACAAAGGAGCAGTGAAAACATGGATGCAAGCATTGTTAAGGTTTCTCAAGGAGCCAACAGATACTGAGCTGATTAACGACCAACATTGACCTCTCGGTGCCACTTAAAGATAAGCCAGAACCAAGAAAGTCTGCCGGCTGCTGATAGCAGCCATTTCCCAAACAGGACAGAAGGCATGTGTGGAGGCTAAACAATTAAGATTTTCAACTCTTTTCATTAAATTGTAGATGCAGAACTACATCTAAAGTGGACCAGATACTGTATAATACCAGCTTGCTTGGCCCAGTTTCTAATAAGTGGCCTTCTGTAACATGGTCAAAAACTTCCCATTTTGGAAGGGTTTGGGGGCATGTATGGTGGCTCCTTTTTAAAAGAGGTTTTAATTTCCATGGTTAAATTTTATTTTATTTTTTAATGACTGGGTGCATTTTAATCTCTTTTTCTTGGCTGTTTTAGAGTTTTATGCTGGTTTATGGCATGTAAGAAGAATTGAGGGACTATCCTATATCAGACAAAATAAGTGACGGGTGTCCTGTCCCTTTTCCACAAAAATCACACCCCTCTCATCAGAATATAAATACAATTTAAATGCTAGATTGTTTGATATAAACTTTATATTGTTTAATATAAATTACACACACACAAAGTTTGTTTTAGGGTATTGTGTTACCTACGTACATGACAGAGTGTTGCTGCCAATCTGCAGGAGCAGATTTGAGTCCTCTCTCTCCCTCCCTCCCCCCCCCCCCCATGTAATGGCTCTAACAAGGGCCTTTGTTGATAGAAGGTTTGTTTTGGAGAGTACACCACCCACTTCGCCCCTGATGCTAAGGAATATGTTTTGAGTCCCCCCAAGGTGACGGCAAACGCTGTAGCTTTAGTCCCCACAAAGTATCGGCTAGTGTTTAAAATCCCCCAGTGTGTTACGTTGATTTCATGCTCCTGCCCATTATCCAACCAATAGGAATAAAAAATATGAAGGACTCACCATCTTCACCCTATAGAGTCCATTTTGCTCATGTGTCCATGACATACCTTTCCCCAGCTACCATCCCAATATGACTGCCCCTTCTCTCAACCAACAGGAGCACATTTTCATTTTGTTTATGGGAAAAGTACACCTGTATCACAGTTAAGAACCCAAATAATAGAAAGTGCAGGTATCCTCATGTTTCCATTTCTAATGTAGCAAGAGTGCAGGTTTTACCTGGTCCTTAAGCCTACGTCCAATGCCCTAGTTCCATTGATAGAGTTTTACTGAGAAGGAAGTTTTGATGTGTCCTCATGCCTCTATTTCTGAATAGGATTGTGATTCACTTTCAGTATTAATATTTTTCAATCTTCCTTTTGAGTTTTGAGAATCAATTGGCATTTCCCATATATGGGGTGAACAGAAAGTAAATCTGAACCTACAGGTAGATTGCTGAGTAAATTGCAGTAAACCAGCAAGGATTTCTTATGTTTAGTGATAGCAGTAACAAAATGATTCCCCCTAAATTATACTTCAGAAATGGAGAAAGCTTAGAATTACAGGAATGGTGTGTTTTTGCGTGTAGATGGGCTGTGAGCTCCATTTTGTTCTGGATCTCAAAACGAAACCCCAAGGCTCAGAATTCGTTATTTCTAAGTGTTTACCTTTTGTACCAGGCTCCATTGGGTGAATCTCAGGTCTCTAGTAAAAAAAACACACACAAGGCAAAGTAGAACCCATAAGTCTGAAGCCTGCCCACTCCTACTTTAATGTGTATTTTCACAGCCATAAGAGCTAGAAACGTGATAGCGTTAAATGGTATTATAATAAAGTTGAATGTTAAAACCAACATCAGCTCCTGGCTGTGCTTCTGCATGGGGGATTACAGTATGCTAGTCTTCTTTGCACAGTATCGACCTTCATGAAACAAGGCAGAGTTGGCCAGCAAAAGAGCATATTTTTCCACCCGCACCACTCAGCCCGCTGCAATTCTCTTCCCCTCACACATTATCCTTAATCACAAGAATAATGGAGGTTCCATTTGAGCCCTCAGCTGCATTTCCTTCCCCATTATTCACAATGCTGTAATTTTCCTTATAATAAACAATCCCCCCCTGTTCTTTTTGGCATTGATCTTGCCTGGATATTCAAAGAGAGGCCCCCTTTTAAAAATAATTTCTGCACATTACTACGTGGAAGCCCCCCCCCCCCCCGGCTGGTAATGAAGATAAAAACTGGGGGGCTCTTAACCAGAGCATTAAATTGCATGAGGGCACAATCAGGAGACTGCCAGCTTTCTTTGTTCTCTTTCAGATGCAGTCTCTGGAAAATGATTATCGTCATTTGCAACTATTTGTTAACACAATTTCTTCCCCCCTCACAGAGAAACGCACAATTGCGCAGACGGGGTAAGGTTCAAAACTCTTTGCAGTCTTCTCTTGTATTCCTGGCCAGCTTCATCCTTTAACAGCGCAACCCTATGCCTATTTCCTCAGAAGTAGAAATGGGGGGAAATTTTCATTTAGTTCACCTTTAAAAGCGAATCTACCAAAACAACACTTTCCAAAGAAATATGCAAACCATCCTTTGAAACCCGCACTTCTCCAAATTTTGCAACACAGCTCTCCAGCCATAAATGAGTCCAATACAAATGCATAAACTTAGGTAAAGTGTGCATAAAAATTAATATATTCATGAAAACGGCATACAAAATGCATTATATTATGCCAACAAGCTAACAGAAATGTGTGCATTAGGAAAGAATGCATATCAAAATGTGTTTATTCACATTAAAACATGTGTGGATTTTCATGAGGACTTAAGGGGAAAAAATCACAAACTGATAGGGAAATGTGAAGCCCTGAACTTAAGGTTGGAAAAATGAGAAACTGAGATAAATCAATATTGACAGATTATCCCAAGGGTGCATTCAATGGGACTTACTCTCATTGTTTGTAGCGTGCAGAGTAGTAGAGTAGTAGACATTCATTCTTTGTTTCAAGAACTATGAGAACTTGTGGTGGCTTTGTACAAATTGAGGATGGCACAGAAAACCAGGAACTGTTGCAGCTCAAGCCAATGGGCCAATGGATTCTATTCACATTTTAAGTAAGTTGTGAATATTGTTTCAACTTTGGGGTGTTTGCCATCCTGGTTGGTTGAGGGGAAGAGAGAAGAATAGGTTTCTCAATCCCTATTTTCACATGAATAACATATCCATTTTCCAGACTTTTGTAGCTCGATTAAGAGTTCAGCCAGGTAGCTAGTGTGCTATATTATGGGTGCACTATATTCTAATCCTAAATCAGGTTTGGAATGTTTGAAAATTTGGAAGAGTCTACATAGTATGAAGATGACCACCTGTCAGAGATTCTTTAGTTGTGATTCCTGCATTGCAGGGGATTGGACTAGATGACCTTGTCAGGTGCTTGTCCTACACTCAAGTAGGACCCTGATAGAGACACATGCCTGACTGGCATGTTCTCTCCCTCCTGGTCGATTGTTCAGGAGCTTCAAAAGCTTTCTGCAGCCTGAACATCACAGCGACCGATGCCAACAGACACTGGCACATTTAGGGATCCGCAGAGTCTGTGCAGTTCATGTGACACACCTCAGCAACTCAGCATTTTGGCTAATCAACTTTATTTACATATAAACACACACGGAGCACTGCAACACAGCTCCCTCTCTCTCTAGCATCAGACATCAAAGAGAAAAAGAACAAAGGACAATAGTCCCACTTCATGGAACACAGTAACACAAGCATCCTGTTTCCATCACTTCCCACTCTGTGGAGTCAAAACATATACTGTCATGTGAAAAACAACAATCCCATGACTGCAACCACGGAGCAGGATTTCTAACAGACCCTTGGGATCCTTTCCAACTATACAATTCTGTGAGAAAAGCAAATAGCTTCACCTTGAAGATGTCGGCCAGGCCAGGCCAGGTCCAAGAGAAAAAATGGTGTCTCTATTGTAATAAAAATATAACAACAACAACAACCCTGACAATTGCTGCCAGTCAATGTTGACAGTACTGAGATAGATGGAACAATGTTCTGACCTGGCATAAAGCAGTTTCCAAAGTTCCCATGTAAGCTTTGATATTGAATAGTCAATGGAAGGCTAGCACTCATAAGCAGTGTGAGTGGAACCTTTTCCACTTGCTTGCAGCGTTTGATTTATTATTTGCATTTGCATATGTCATAAACACACTGGCCATCAGTCACTGGAAGCCAGTGTGGTGTAGTGGTTAAGAGCAGTAGACTTGTAATCTGGTGAACTGGGTTCGTGTCTCCACTCCTCCACATGCAACTGCTGGGTGACCTTGGGCTAGTCACACTTCTTTGAAGTCTCTCAGCCCCACTCATCTCAGAGTGTGTTTGTTGTGGGGGAGGAAGGGAAAGGAGAATGTTAGCCGCTTTGAGACTCCTTCGGGTAGTGATAAAGCGGGATATCAAATCCAAACTCCTCCTCCTCCTCCTCTTCTTCTTCTTCTTCTTCTTCTTCTTCTTCTTCTTCCGCAAACAGTTGCTTCGAACCACCTTGTATCTGGCCTGATGATTGATTGGATGTTGTGAGTGTGCCTCAAAAACACAAGCCCATCTCAGCTAGCATGATCTGTACCCATGGAACTTAATCATTATCAGAGTAGCCCTTGATATCCTGTATTCAATCATCCCCATATTTTCTCCTGGTATTATTATTATATTGCTATTAGCCTTAGGGAAGCATCTTCAGCTATTTAGTCTGAATTAACCATGTACGTCAATCCTGAGAGCACACAGATTATGAGATTTAAACCTGGGCTTGCTTCACATCTCATATGCTGCATCTAGAGGATTGTTGATTAAAATGGTGGATGGCTTTTCTTTTTCTTAAACTGCCAAGATTATTTTCACGCAAGCTTTGTGACATGCCAATATTTTAAGAGGCAGCCTTTTTCCATTGAAATAGAATAGAACAAAATAGGGCGTAGAAGCAAGACAGCAGATGAAAATAGGAACATGCTTTCACTTCCAGTGCTTTTGGCTTGGCCAGTTTCCTAACACCTCTTGTTCTCTTTTGCTCAGTCATAAAACAGAGCTGGAGACCTCAAGCCTGCAGCAAAAGAGCTGTGACTCAGTGGTAGAGGACAAAATGCAAGGAGTCAAGAATATAAAAGGTAAAAGTAAAGGTACCCCTGCCCGTACGGGCCAGTCTTGACAGACTCTGGGGTTGTGCGCCCATCTCACTCAAGAGGCCGGGGGCCAGCGCTAGGGACGCGGGTGGCGCTGTGGGTAAAAGCCTCAGCGCCTAGGGCTTGCCGATCGAAAGGGCGGCGGTTCGAATCCCTGCGGCGGGGTGCGCTCCTGCTGCTCGGTCCCAGCACCTGCCAACCTAGCAGTTTGAAAGCAACCCCGGGTGCAAGTAGATAAATAGGGACCGCTTACCAGCGGGAAGGTAAATGGTGTTCCGTGTGCTGCGCTGGCTCGCCAGATGCAGCTTTGTCACACTGGCCACGTGACCCGGAAGTGTCTGCGGACAGCGCTGGCAAATTGTTGTGTATTCTTGTATGCTTTGCGCACTACTTCTTCCCCGGAATAATCAGCTTCGGGGAATGGCTGTAGCCCAGGTAACTATGCTGAAGTAGGGAAGTTTACCCAAGCCCCCTAACGTATTTTTAGCCAACAAGGGAGAGGCAGTCAGGATGATGCAACTGAAGGAGAGCTGGTAGAAGTCTCTTCATGCTTCAAGAAAGGATGGAGGGGGGTTCTAGTAGAGAAATATAAATTCTGCACTTTTCTAAACCACACCCACACTGAGGTTAGTGAAAATTAAGCTTAAAAGGCAATTGATTACTAAATACATTAACATATATCTTTCTTCTCAAAGCAATAAAGGTAAAGGTAAAGGTACCCCTGCCCGTACGGGCCAGTCGTGTCCGAGTCTGGGGTTCTGCGCTCATCTCACTCTAGAGCCGGCGCCGTCCAAAGACACTTCCGGGTCACCTGGCCAGCGTGACGAAGCTGCAGCTGGCGAGCCAGCACCAGCGCGGCACATGGAACGCCATTTACCTTCCTGCTATAAAGCGGTCCCTATTTATCTACTTGCACTTAAGAGTGCTTTCGAAATGCTAGGTGGGCAGGAGCTGGGACCAAACGACGGGAGCTCACCCCACCGCAGGGATTCGAATCACCGACCATACATTCGGCAAGTCCTAGGCACTGAGGTTTTACCCACAGCGCCACCCACGTCCTGTCTCTCAAAGCAATAACATATGCCTATTGAGCCCCTTATCAATGTAAAATGAAATACATCAATGGGCTTTGGGTGTAATGCAGTGGCAATATTGACTAGAAAGAGCAAATTATGATGTTGTGACTCTCCATTGGTATTAAGTATCTGCCCGTTGCTCAGCCAAAGATATGCCAGCATAATTTATTCAGATAGCTGAGGCAAGATTGGTGAAAGTCCCCCCCCCAAAAAAAAGAGGCATTCCAGGGGTATATCAGGGGTGGGATCAGAGAGTGGGGACATCAGCTACATGACCAAGCAACCCATTGCAGAACACTATTTTAAAGGCTTATTTCCCATCTGCCAGCAGCCCTGTTTGGATCCGGCGTAACTTTGCCCCAGCTTAACATACACCTATTTGCTTCACGCCAGTTTCTTGGGCACAGAACTTTTCCCCCTAATAATTATTAAATTCTCAGGGAAGAAAATACGACAGTTCTAAAAAGAGATGACACACCATTTATTATTTGCATTTGCATATGTCATAAACACACTGGCCATCAGTCACTGGAAGCCAGTGTGGTGCAGTGGTTAAGAGCAGTAGACTCGTAATCTGGGGAACCGGGTTCGTGTCTCCGCTCCTCCACATGCAGCTGCTGGGTGACCTTGGGCTAGTCACACTTCTCTGAAGTCTCTCAGCCCCACTCACCTCACAGAGTGTTTGTTGTGGGGGAGGAAAGGAAAGGAGAATGTTAGCCGCTTTGAGACTCCTTTGGGTAGTGATAAAGCAAGATATCAAATCCAAACTCCTCCTCCTCCTCCTCCTCCTCCTCCTCCTCTTCTTCTTCCACAAACAGTTGCTTCAAACCGCCTTGTATCTGGCCTGATGATTGATTGGATGTTGTGTTTTAAAGGCTTATTTCCCATCTGCCAGCAGCCCTGTTTGGATCCGGCGTAACTTTGCCCCAGCTTAGCATACACCTATTTGCTTCACGCCAGTTTCTTGTGCACAGAACTCCCCCCCCCCCTAATAATTATTAAATTCTCAGGGAAGAAAATACGACAGTTCTAAAAAGAGATGACACACCATTTATGTTATGTAAGTTGCACCATTGTGGTATTATGTTGATCACAAGAAATGTTGCATGTAAAACACATTTAAGTTAATATGGCACCTCATTATCATAATGCTCAGAATCTCAAATATGAGAATAAAGTTCAAATATATATATTTGTCTTTTCATTTGTTTGAGGAGGGGAATATGCATTTTTGTGACTAATGTAACACTCTCAAGCAACCTAAGCTTTGCTGTCCTAAACTCATCTAATTTTGTTGCTAATGTAAAAAATTTTGTCATTTCACCAAATGAGAAAGCAAAACTATCAATATCAATACTGGTTCTTCTAATAATGTGCAAAATCCAATTTTAAAAAAAACTGTTGTCAGATAATCAAGGGTCTGGAATCTAAGCCTTATGAGGAACGCTTGAATGAGCTGGGTATGTTTAGCCTGGAAAAGAGAAGACTGAGAGGAGATATGATAGCCATCTTCAAATATCTTAAGGGCTGGCACAAGGAAGAGGGAGCTAGCTTGTTTTCTCCTGCTCTGGAGGGTAGGACTCGAGGCAATGGTTTCAAGTTACAAGAAAGGAAAGTCCAGCTAAACATTTGGAAAATCTTTCTAACAGTAAGAGCAGTTTGGCAGTGGAACAGACACTCACAAGAGGTGATGGACTCTCCTTCCTTGGAGATTTTTCAGCTGAGATTCCTGCATTGCAGGGGGTTAGACTACATGACCCGTGGGGTCCCTTCTAACACTAAGATTCTAGGATTCTATGAATTGAAACTTTGGAAAAATCATCTTTAAAATGATACAGAACGTTAACTACATATGAAAATGAAAAATCTGTCTGCATATTGACATTTTCATGGAACGAACCAGTCTACTTTTTCAGGGTTTCTGTAAGTGGCATTGAAATAGTGCACATGTAGTGTTCTGAAAATTGTGCATTCAGAAACCACAGCTCATACATATAAGCAAAGACACAGAGCAGACCCAAGCCTTGCATTTAAAGCCCATCCAAAGCACATTTAAAACAAATGACTCCCACCTCTGGGATAATATTTGGAACTGTAGTTTGTTAAGTGTGCTGAGCTTTGTATTTCTGTTCCCAGGATTGTTAGGGAAAAGACTTGCTTTTTTGTTGTTGTTTTTAAAAGTACTTTGGATGTGTTGCAAATGTATGGGGTGAAACTGGCTCCTTAGATTGTCACATAGAGGAGGGAGAAAGGCTGTTTTCTGCTGCTCTAGAGAAGCGGACACGGAGCAATGGATCCAAACTACAAGAAAGAAGATTCCACCTAAACATTAGGAAGAACTTCCTGACAGTAAGAGCTGTTCGACAGTGGAATTTGCTGCCAAGGAGTGTGGTGGAGTCTCCTTCTTTGGAGGTCTTTAAGCAGAGGCTTGACAACCATATGTCAGGAGTGCTCTGATGGTGTTTCCTGCTTGGCAGGGGGTTGGACTCGATGGCCCTTGTGGTCTCTTCCAACTCTATGATTCTATGATTCTATGATTCTATGATTCTATGATTTTAAGTAGTTAAGGGAGGGGGGGGGGGTCAGTCGGCCGTGATATCTCCTGTTCCTTCAGATGTAGCAGTTGGAGGGCATCCCTCTGTGATGTTCTGTGTTCCAGCGTTTTAAATATAGTCATTGCCCCTGCAGCCTAGCTCATCTAGTGATGACTCAGAAGTGTCTTTGAATGCAGAGATATCCTTGCTTGACAGGGGACCAGGCTGAAGAGAGGGATGATGGATGAATGGATAATCTGTTTTTCCCATTTAATCCATCACAAATAAGACTGAAATACTGTAAGAGGCTTGGCTATATTTGGACAACAAACACACAAAGATGTTCTCCTGCACACGCTCCCTTGAAACGAAACCCCATTTCATCACGACAGCACTTTGCAGGAGACCCTCCCAGTACACTGTGCCATATGTATACCATAAACAAAAACCCCGTTTTCAGGCAGGGGAGGGGAAACATGCCTGGAGTAATGGAATAAACCAAGAGGGGTAAATCCAAGGTGAATAATTATTTTTTCCATCTCATTAGCCTGCCAGCTGTAGCCCTTTCATACGGGCACAGAGCGATGCCCAAAGTTCTAATTTCTTCAGTCATGAAGCTCATAGCCTTAAAATGAAAGGAGGAGCAGACAGGAGGAAGCAAAAGTTCCTCTTTTTTGGCTGACCTCTTCTTGAAAAGTCAGCCACGATTCCATTTTATTAGCCTAGATTTTTAAATGCATAGCCCCCCGTCCTGCTGAAAGGCTTGCAATGACAATAGAGCATTTCATAAGCCGTAGAATTTGACATCTAATGTATTTGGCATAACCCTTGCTACAAGTGGCCAAACCTCAGTGTCCATATTTGGAAAAGCAGTTAATGGCTACAGATGAGCAGGGTTATGCTACTGGGCCAAGTTCAAGGTGCTTGTGCTGATATATAAAGCCATGAAGGACCACCTGAGTTCTTATATAACCAAGAAGAGGAAAACCAAGATGCTCAAGGGTCTGGAAACCAAACCTTATGAGGAACAGTTGAAAGAGCTGGGCATGTTTAGCCTGGAAAAACGGAGATATGATAGCCATCTTCAAATATCTAAAGGACTGCCATATGGAAGATGAAGCAAGTTTGTTTTTTCCTGCTCTGGAGAGTAGGACTTGAACCAATGGCACCTAATTTCCAGAATTAGAACTCTATAATATACTGATTAGGGTTGTTCTTGTTCTTGTTTTTATTATACATTTTGTGTTATTATTTTGTGAGTTTATGTTGTATTAGGTATAGGGCAGTATGCAAATTTAATAATTGTTATAATAATAATAAAGTCACAAGAAAGGAGATTCTGATTCAGCATCAGTAAGAATCTTCTGACAGTAAGACGTGTCAGACAGTGGAATGGGCTCCCTCAGGAAGTTGTGGGCTCTCCTTCACTGGAGGTTTTTAAGCAGAGGTTGGATGGCCATCTGTCATGGATGCTTGAGATTCCTGCATTGCAGGGGGTTGGACTAGATGACCCACAGGGTCCCTCCCAACTCTACAATTCTATGATTCTATTATTCTATCCCAGCTTGATCACTTAGATCACCTGGAAGTGTGCTGCTAGTTGTCCCCCATGTCACAGATGCTCAACTGACCAGCACTAAAAACCATGCAATTAGTGTTGCTGTTCCCTTGCTGTGGAGCCCTCTTCCAGCAAAGATTCAGCAGGCATCTCCACTTTTGACTTTCAGGTGTCCAGTCCAGTGGAGACTGGTCCATTAGGACCACTTGGGCACTGCCCCACCAACTTCAGCGTGCCCTCCACCTACCTTCTTACTTGCATCCAGTCCAGGGGTAGCACTGTATGCTAGTTTCTTCTTCCTTAGTCTGCCCCATGGGTGAACGAAGGCGTTGTGACACCTGGGGCGGGGTGGTAGCAATGCCGCACATGCGCTGTACATAGCAGTTAGCTGCCGCCGGCGCTCCAGCACCATACAGATGGTGCCTGGATCCTCTGTTCACGGCTGCAGCCGTGATCCTCTACATGTGGCGCCGTGATCCTCTACATGCAGCTGTAGCGGCGTCAGAGGGATCCCACCACCATCAGTACAGCGCTCGAGCGGCGCTGGTGGCAAACCGCTATGTGCACCACTGCACATGTGCAGTGTCGTTATGTACAGCGCATGTGTGTGATGCCACACATGCGCTGTACATAGCGGTTTGCCACTGGCATTGGGATCCTCTGCTGGCGGCTGCAGCTGCAAACAGAGGATCCTCCACATGTGGCGACGGCAGTGCGATGGCTGCTCACACCACTGTGGCAGGGCGAGCCCCCACAGGGTGCCTTCTTGTCACCCCCCCCCCCGACATGGCGCCTGGGGCACACTGCCCCCCCCATTGCGACGCCACTGGTCTGCCCTTGTAGAACTCAGCAAGGAAGAGGATCGGAGGAAAACTTGAATGAACTGTCTCTGCCTGTCATTTCCTCTGACTCCACCTACAGTTGGCCTCTCTGTTCCCAATGGGCACCAGCCACCGCTTCAAGCATCTCTTGAAAACCCTTTTATGCTGACAGGCCCATACAGCCTTGGTCAAAGGCAATTATGTTTCTGAATACCAGTTGTGGGACATTGTGGGAGGAGAGGGTGCTTTTGCGCTCAGCTCCTGCTTGTGGGCTTCCCAGAGGTGGCTGCTGTGAAAACCAGATGTTGGACTAGATGAGCAATTGTTCTTATCTAGCAGGCTCTTCTTATGTTCAGCTCTTTAAAAACACTGATTGGAAAGTCATTTTAATAATTATTTTGTAGTGCCTCAAATGGTGTTTGATTATTATTGTGTACATATTGTTCTACACCACCATGATGTTTTCTGAGATTGAAGTATATAACACTTTTAAAAATAAATAAATAAATAAATTCTTATTTTAATAAATAAATAAATAATACTATGAAGTTGGGGGGGCAACATTCCAGTTGTCAGTTTTTCGGCGGGGAGCCATTTCAAATCAGCAACCCGTCATAATATTTCTGTTTCATTTGTCTGTGAGGGTTTAAAGGCTAGAAGTTATTGACTGCAAACAGCACTGCTTTATTTATTTATTTTTTAAAAAATAAAGTACTAGGAAATATTTCCATTCACAAAATGAAAACCTTACCCCCAATTTAGCTTGATTACACACTTGCTTTCCCAGTCAGTTCTTTTAACAAACTGGCATTGTGTTGAGAATCAGATTGGCTTCTTCCCTTAAAACCCAATATTGTCTAAAAAATCTGCCATCCAAGAAATTTATGTATTCTTGACCCGTCAGAGTTTGGAAATGCAGCTCAAAATAAATGAGTCTCTATGCCATTGACTCTGGAGTTAATATTAAACTGTTTGGCATTGAGGAAATTGCTTTTCATAAACATCCTGGGTTCTCTCTCTTTCTCTTTTTAAATGTCTGATACACAGAGAATTGTCATTAATCTGTATGAATCCACAAACTGCATCACTAATGAGACAGGAGGAAAATCTATCATTTCTGGATATTGAAATATTGGGAGTAGAGACTGAGACTAAAGAAGGAACTCCCATTTAGCAGATTGCAGTTTTCAGAGGTGTCGAATCCTGATACAATTACTTACTTTATTTAAAACATTTGCATGCGATCCTACATTCACATTTTATGGTGAATAACAAGTATAAATAATGAATTATACATATCATAAAACACTAAAATATACAATAAAACCAAATATATGAGGTGGCAGCAGAAAACCTGCAGTCTTCCGAATGTTGATGGATTCCAACTCCCACCAGTCCAGCAAAGATAGTCGGTGGCAACATTTGGAGAGTCAAAGGATCCCAACTTAAAATGCCTGGCAAAATAGAAATAGCTTAACCTCTTTTAAGGTAGGATTCCACCAATATGAGAAACTCAAGAAAGATACGGTTTCTCTCTGTGTGTGGGTTTAAAGTGGGGGGAAACAGCATAATGACCTTGTCTGGTTAGCTTAACCCTAGCAATCATGCTCATGCAGAAAGATTTTACACGGTTTTCATGAATCGCCTTTGGAAATACAACAATTGCTATGTTTGGGGATGATCAGACTAACATGAGACTGTCTTGTGCAGAGGTGGCACATGCCGTTTTGCTTCCTGAGACAAAAAGGGGTGGTGATGCTGTGTTGCCACACCACCACAGCCTCCCTTACCTGGGTTGAGTGGTGGTGGCACTGGCTGAGTAGTGACAGCTGCTTCTAGCGAGATCTCGCCCAAGGCAGTTGTCTCACCTAGCCTCATGGGTTGGGTGGGCCAGCCCTGGTGCTAAACACGGTCAGTAAATCCACTTGCACAATCAAGGTGAAGTAAGTTTCATAGACAGCATCTTAAAAAGTAGAGACATCGCCTTGCCAACAAAGGTCCGTATAGTAAAAGCTATGGTTTTCCCAGTAGTGATGTATGGAAGTGAAAGCTGGACCATAAAGAAGGCTGATCACCAAAGAATTGATGCTTTTGAATTATGGTGCTGGAGGAGACTCTTGAGAGTCCCATGGACTGCAAGAAGATCAAACCTATCCATTCTGAAGGAAATCAGCCCTGAATGCTCAGTGGAAAGACAGATCCTGAAGCTAAGACTCCAATACTTTGGCCACCTCATGGCCAAAGACTCCCTGGGAAAGACCCTGATGCTGGGAAAGATGGAGGGCACAAGGAAAAGGGGACGACAGAGGATGAGATGGTTGGATAGTGTTCTCGAAGCTACCAGCATGAGTTTGACCAAACTGCGGGAGGCAGTGGAAGACAGAAGTGCCTGGCGTGCTCTGGTCCATGGGGTCATGAAGAGTCGGACACGACTAAATGACTAAACAACAACAACAACCAAGTTCCAGAAATACCATCTTCTTTCTGTAGAAAGCGGGGAGCAGGAAGATTTGGCTCCAGCCTAGCTTAGATCTGGGTGGAAGGGCATAGCCTACCATTGCAGGGGTGCCAACTTGAATAAAATGTGGGGGGTGGAATGGTTAAGCCCCACCCTGCATAATCGATCACAAGATGTGGCACACACACAAACAATTTGAATGGCAATGCCCATCAACTTTGGAAGGGGGGATGAGCCCCTCAAATATTTTATGGGGGGGTCAAAGGGACGTTGGCTCCTATGTGTCCCTGCCTCCCCTTGGACATGTGGGGTGAGGGAACAGGGGTTTACTATGATTCTGCTCCTGCCAAATGCAGAGCCAAATCAAACCCCAAGCTTCAGCCAAATTTTTGGACTGAGAAGAAATGGGGTTCACCCTCTCTCCTATAGAGCTCCAGAGTTTGGAATAAGCTTATCTCACTTGCCAGAACCTTGCTTCCTCCTTCACTATAGTAAGGGGAGTGAATGAGATTGTCAGGCCCTGGCTATAGGTGTAAATGCCGCCTGAGCAAGAAAAATAAAATCCACTGGCCAGCTGCTGCCTCAGGAGCACAACAAACCAATTTTGACAATGACTCATGCAAGCCTGAAGGGCAGTTATGAAAGGAGACAGAAATGACAGGCGTGAAACATTGGGAAAATGTTGCAAAGGGCTAGAAAAGCATTTCATCCATGTCCATTAAGGAGCCCCAGGTATCTTATTTTATTTATTATTATTTATTGAATTTATATACCACCCTATACCCATAGGTCCCAGGGCAGTTCACAGAAGTGGCCTTTTAGAACTCTATGGTTGCGTTGTGTTTGCTGCATTTTCCTTTAAGTCTGTCTTTTTTTTCTATCTTGGAAACCACCCAGAAAGCTTCTGTAAATAGTATAAACACCAAGGGCTGCGTGTTTGAATACCAGTTGCTGGAAACTACAGGAAGGGGAGATTGCCCATACACTCGGGTCTTGCATGTGCGCTTCCCATAGACATCTGATTGGCCACCATGAGAACAGGATGTTAGGTTAGATGGACCATTGGCTGGATCTGATGATCAAGAAAGCTAAGGAGGGGGAAAAGAAGAGATCAATAGTTAGATTTTGGACAGCAGACTGAACCGGCACACAGGTCACCTGCTGACAATCTTCTCCATTATAGTGAGATATACTGCATCCATCCATATACAGTGGTACCTCTGGTTAAGAACTTAATTCATTCTGGAAGTCCGTTCTTAACCTGAAACTGTTCTTAACCTGAAGCACCACTTTAACTAATGGGGCCTCCTGCTGCCGCCGCGCCAGTGGCGTAGTGTGGGTGGTGCGGGGGGGGGGCCCGGCCGCACCGGGCACAACATCTGGGGGGGCACGCTCGCACTCGCAGCTCTCTGGATAAAGAGGTTGCCTCAGTTTCTCCTCCCAACCTCAAAACGCCCCTTCAGTCGTCGGAGACGGAGATTTGGCTGAAGATGGGCAGCCGTCGGCCCAGCGGGCCCAGCCCCGGGGATTCTGACCCGCTGCTGCCCCCCGAAGTCCCGGAGTCTTCCTGGTCGGAGAGGGAGTTGGCAGAAAGGCTCTTCTGCAGCGTCAGTAGAGCCGGGAAGGCGAAGGGGCAGGGGAAGGACCCCCGAGCGGCTCTGGCGGCACGGAGGGGGCAGGCGAGAGTAGGCTGGCTCAGGGCGCTGCAAGGGAAGGAGGTCTCCGGAAGGCGGGGGCCCGCAGGCAGGGGGTCGGTGGTGGGGCAGTGGCGGGCCAGCAAGGGTGCCCGCGGGGGCGGCACGCGGCGCTCCTCTGCGTTGTGGATGAAGTGGCAGCGTGCGCCGTAAGGGCAGATGCCCGAGGTGTGGAAGGTGCGGCACAGCTCCGTCTTGTAGCGGGACAAGGGCAGCTTGGCGTCACCATGGCAGCAGCCCTCGATCAGGCTGGTCGAGCGGTCCGCCCGGAAGGGGATGTGCTGGAGGGATGTGGGCGGGCCGCTAATTAAAAGCAGGCGAATTTAAATTAATCTGTATATACAGATTGATATCTTGCACTTCTATTAAAGAATTACAATTAGAGGTACAGGATTGAGGAAGTTGGCTCCATCTAGCCCAGTCTTGGATCATCTCCAGGGTATGGTTCCATTTTGATGTTTAGTTTTTGTTCTTGATATTTTTTTTCGGTTACGATGGTTGTGAGACGACATATAATAGCATGGCCCATGCTAGGTTACTACATTTGTAGATTTGTATTCATAGACCTGCTGAAAATGTGGAGAATGTGTAATGCATGTTCGCACTAAATAAAGTGTTTGAAAATAAACTTGTATTTAGATGCATTTTACTTTAATTACATCAGTATTTTCATAACAAACAATACATGTGCTTAGGGGGTTTCTTTAACTAATCTAATGGAAGAGACTCGAGTGCTAAAATCCACAGGTTAGGGGGCGCAAATTACTTGCCTTGCCCCGGGTGCTGACAACCCATGCTACGCCACTGCGCCGCGCCACTGCTGTGCGATTTCTGTTCTCATCCTGAAGCAAAGTTCTTAACCCGAGGTACTATTTCTGGGTTAGCGGAGTCTGTAACCTGAAGCGTCTGTAACCTGAAGAGTCTGTAACCCAAGGTACCACTGTACATATAAAATAGCACATGCCCTTTATCCATCCTCTTTCATTGGCAAAGTAGCTAGTATATTGCAAGTTCCAAGGAGCCAAATTCCATGTTTTGCCAGGGTGAGAAACTGAGTCAAGTTGGTAGTGTGGTAAGTGATAAGTTTATTATCACAAATAAATGGCTATGGGATATTGCATATGCCATGGACCTGGTTTCTGAAAGCAGCTTAAAGGTTCTGCACCGACGCTGGAAACACAAATATTTAGAAACAAGCAGTCTATTTGTGGCAGTTTTGTGATTTAAAAATAGTAATTCAATCAGATTGCACAACAGGAATCCCCTAGCCCTACCTTCCCAACGTGTCTGAAGGGAATGACACAGATTCTAGCAGGAAGAGAGCCAGTCAGTAAGCACGTCAAGTCATAAGATTAAAAATAGCATCAAAGAGTCCAAAACAGACCTGGGGGTAGGCTGGTGTGCATTGAAGACTTGAACTGTTGTAAGAAAAAACCAAGGGTTCTTGGCATAAACTGGTTTTTGGTTTTCTATAAAAACCTATCAATATGTAGCTAGGAATAAATTCTCATTTGCATTGCAGCTAAATTGAAGAAAATTATGAGTATTTCCCCCCTCACCCGTTCCTCCCAGAAAACTGGAGATGTAGACCAATCTGGGTTGCTAGGCAACTGAGGCCTGCACATGGCTGATAACACTCAAGGCATTATTTGCCCGCCTGACTGCACTGAGTCAGAACAAAGGCCAGCTAATGAAGCTTTCAAATGCTGTTGGCTCTTGCCTTTGACGGTTCAACACAGGTTCTCCCCACATGTATGCGACAGTTACAGCAGCCATGCGACATCCCCTCCAAAACACAAATGCCTCCTGAGCTTGGACAGGAAAAGCCCAATGGAAAGTGACAGACGGACAAGATAGAGTATGAGCAGCAAAATGTCTGACAGATATGCAGCCGCTAGTTTCCAAAATGGAGGACAGCCGGGAAGAGAAAGAGAAGTTAATAACAAACAGAAACCAACAAACAAGCAAACATATACACACCAATTGCAGACCCGATGAATGCTTTAAATCCAAAACTGTGTACATTTAATTTTCAACAGAGAATAGAATTCTGTTCTCCAAGACTGAAGTCAATGATTCGCCTGATGCCAGAGCACAGAAGAAATGTGGTCCAACAATAGTACCAACTTATAAAAGATGAATATTTTATTTTCCTGGATTAGTTCATTTATATATCCCTTGATAAAGAGCCTGGATATTTTTATTTGCAACTCTGTTCTGTAAGATGCAACCTATAATCTGGTAGTGCTCTAAAAATTAGGCCTTCAGCAGACTTCATTCAATCTACTTGGTAATGTACCGTTTGTCAGCTGTTCAGAGGGAAGCAGCTGAAAGGAAAGAGGGCCTTGATGTTGCACAAAGCATGCAATTGCAGCTCCTTCCTCTGCCTGAAGATCTGCTGCAAGAGCAAAACATAAGAGAAAACGTCTCAGAGAGGTAGCCTTGCATTCCTGGCAAATATGCAATTTTGCAATTGCATGCATGCATACAATTTTCAGGATGCAATTGCATTGAAATATTATGCTTTAGATAGTTCTAAGGCCCTTGGCATGCTATCCAACATTTTCTATATTCTGTATAATTTTTCCAAGAATGTTGTTTCTTACATATGCAAATCAAGATTTTTGTTATTGTATTTTCTCTTTTAAAAAAATAATTAAAAAGTTATTTACACAACAAAAATAGCTGCAAGGCAGGCCTTGCAATCCAGCTGTGCCCAGTGATGCTGTTTGTGTTCTGCTTTGAGCAAATGCCTCAGCAGTATCTGGGCAAGGCTTCCAGGGTACCATGGACAGCTCTGCTCAAAGCCTAAGGCTTAAATACTGTAGTGTAGATGTTTCAGCACTACCTCAGATGCTAGCTCTGCCTCCAGTGATAGAACCGCTTTATTTAAAAAAGGCCCAGCCTGCTTTGGCAGTTGTTGACTCTGACAGAGTGAAAGCTGTAATTCCACTAGGGCTTGTGAGCTGAAGTCCTTTGAGCCAGAGAAGGGGAACTTTACACAGTAAAAGGATTATAGAAAGTTTTGCTGCTTTTTCTTTAGATAGGAGTGCAGAGCATTCTGATCCTCCATGGAGACAAAGCATTAATACAGAATGCATTTAACCTTAATTTATATTATTGCTGTATGAAGTAAGAAGGGCCTGTCAGCAACTGTTACTCATGACATCTAAATGGAAATGCAATCTTCAGAGAGATTGGTGGGTGTTAGATAACAGGGGCCAACAATAAGAGATGACTATCATTACCTTCATGCTGTGAGATCTTCCAGATAAAAGGGGGCTACATTTTATGAAGACACACTTCTCTACAGGATGTTTCAAACAACACATGATTATTACTCAGAAATACTCCCCTCTCATTGATGATTATGAACTATAATAAATATTTCAAAAAAAGTAAAAGAATTTGCTATTTAAACTTGAATATATCCAGGACCTTGTCTCCCCACCCCACCCCCACAAAAAAGCCCCAGGGTATTTTGAGTTATTTTGGCAACAAAATGTCTTGGGCTGCATACACACCATGCATTTAAACAACATCTCCCAGACCCCAAAAAAGTATCCCAAGAACTATTATTTACCCCTAAAGTTCCCAGGATTTGAGAAAGGGAAAATGTGTTTTAAATATACAGTGGGAACACAGTCTTGGCCTGATCTGGCTTGTAAAACAGTTCACTAACCCATGGAAACATTACAAAATGTGCTTTCGGACATCTTCAGTGAATTTGTTCTTTTCCCTGATTATCCCTTTCTGTACCAGTTTCTGAGAGTGAATGCAATGCGCTCTGGCTGCAGACAGAATGGCCCAAGAAGAAAGAGTTGCAGAGATTTCCATTCTGGGTTGTTACTGGGAAGCTTAAGATGCAATCCACTTTTGCTACTCCTATAATTTGCAGCCCTCCTTCCCTGCCTTGATGCCGCTAAAGCTGCTCTCGTTTTTGTCGCCCCTTTATTCTGTCCCGAGCAAGTCAAACAGCTACCGGGATTGATCAGTTCGTTAATTGCAGTAATTTTACCTTAAATGCAGGCAGCTGAGTGATCATCAAGTCACAAATTTCGCTGTTGAGTAAGACCTCCCCCAAGCAAAATAATTAGGGGATAATAACAAGTGGATCATAATAAATGCAACACACAACAAATGTGCTCTAAGGACATGAAGCAGAGTCAGAAGGGCTATTAGAGAACCCCTGCGACTTTGCTCCCTTTTTTTGAAGAGGGGGGAGAAAAGAAAAACAATGCAATATCCTTAATTGTCTCTTGTAAAGGGGAATCCAGCTCATCAACCAGCTCTGTTGGTTTGTTATAAATAAGACCCAATTATTCCCCTTTTGGCAGCCTCTTGTGTCCAGAGAACAGCTTCCCAGTGTCATCAGCACAGATGAGAACTGCCACCTCAATTTACACCCATGCATAAAAAGCTGTAATGGAAGGCAGTAGGAGATACGCACTTAAGTTAATTACAGTATTCTCAGACCTGCACCTGACAGAAACCAATTTGCCACAGCTCCCCTAAGTCTTGCACAGCTATTTCAGCCTCTGTTCCCTACCGGCTCACCAACAGCTCCAAAGGTGTGGGTTCAGGTGCTCTGGGACCCACATGCAAAGCCTGCCCACCACGCCATCAAATTATGTTGGGGCTTCTACTCTCATCCACTTGAATGTCCAGTCAGCGTCCCACTCTATAAGCACAATTAGGAAAGGGCTGGAAATGACCTGAAGATGGCTTCGGCTGCAAGTGTCTTAAAGACCATCTCCTCCCTGACATGATCATCCTCTGCTGCCCTTCTTAGAGTCTTCCCACCTTCTGGATGGTCAGGCAGTAATTAGAGAGCTTTGTTGGCTGTGGCATCCAGTGGGTCAATGGTGGAGGACCATTTCCAGCCCGAAGGCAACCTTCTGGGGCCCATGTGTCAATAGCAAATGGGGAATTGGATGGGATTATTTCCTTTATGCAACCATGCAGTGCTCATATACTGTACACACGCACACACATACATCTAGGCAAGCAGGAAGCATTATCACAGTTCAAGGATGTGCCCCTGGGCAAGGGGGCATAGTCTGGGCAAAGTGCCAAGGTCCAGAGGAGGAGAGCTTGACGATTGCTTTCAGCCCCAAGTCAGATGTTCCCCATCCCTGACACGTGAATGTCACTACCCAGGAAGGCTTGCCTGGTACAAAATTTCTCAGCAGCAAGGGGAGATATTTTTCTTTGGGGTCTGGGGGATATTATTTATTACAGAATGTCATCTGTTTGAAATCACAGTATTTTATTGTCACTGCTAATCTGATTCATTTTTTTAAATTGCTCTGGAGTCATTGTTTTGTTTATTCTTATTGACAATGGCACAATGGCTCTCTGTGTGTGGTGGAACAGAATCTCCCTCCCAACTCCAGCATTGTTGTTTCTTACCTGGACCAGGCTGGGCAAGAGGTTAAGAGACTGGCCAATCCAGCAATTCCTCTGGTGCAACTGCTTGGCCTCAACTACTTGCAACCAGGTAAACAGCAGTGACACTAGATGATGGTTCTGCACCACCACTGCTTATTGGTGATTTGTCAATCTGGAAGTTGAATTGAGAGCCAAAACCCCTTTTCATGTTAGAACAAAACTGAATGTTTTCTGGACCGTACTTCTAAGGCCACTGGTTGAGAGACCAACAAAGGGTTTGAAAACCATGTCTCAATCCCACATTGTATCTCTTTAGGGTCTTTGCTTACTCGCCTTCTTAGCTATTGAAGTGTGTTTTCATATTGTTTACATAGCCTAATACAAAACCATTTCTTTCCCCGTTTTTTTTTTTAGTTCACAGAACCTCTCTCATCAACAAAAACAAATCCAACAACTGATTACAAAATTAAATTACAAAACAGAAAAGAAGACATTTTGGAAACGTATCTAGTTCTTTATTGATTAAATACAGCATTAAAAATAATATAAACCATCGTTTTTTTAAAAAAATACACACACGCACACACACAAGTGAGCTTTACCATTTTACGCCTTGCCACTTTAACTGCCATCAATAAAATTTCTAGAGACACAAAAAGACAGTGAAAGTGATGACAGACCATCAATATTATGGACAGATTTGGGCCTACACCATCTATCCCCCTCAAATGTTAGTTTCTCTCGGGTTTTGCTCCTGCACACATAGCTTTTCGCAATACTCATTTCACATTACTCTTGTTAGCATTTGAGGAATCCAAGTCATTTTCTTTCATCCCCCAAGCTATTCATTCAAATTGGCCCCAAGTACAAAACTTAATTTTCATATCTTGGAAGCAGAGATTGGCCTCTCTTCTACCTTGACCTTTTCGGAGTTACCAAAATTGCCACCTTGCACCCTTTATCATACAGGATCAAAGCATACTCTCTGCTTGGCAAGCCTGCTACGCTCTTAAAGTTCTACACAGCCTTCCCCAAGCTTTCGACTACAACTCTCAACACTCCTGGAAAATTCCCCATGCTAGCTGGGTGGGAGTATGCAGAGGACACCAGGTTGGGGAAGACTGTTCTGTACTGACTAGTTCCATGCATTGGCATGAAACAATTTTGCACAGTGGATGTAGAGTGCACAATACCTATTAAAAAAACACTCAAGGGATTTTGTAGGCAATTCTGTATTCTTTTAAGGCTGTGCTGTGCCATGTAGATACTTTCCTAAACACATCTGAGTCATCCAGCCTGTGTTGCTCAGTACATCTGTTAGTACTTTTCCAGAAAATTCTAATGGATTTCTGCACCTATCCTTTCTCTGGTAAAAGTCTACAAAGGATGAGAAATGTAAAGTTGGAAATGTTTATGCTGAGCAAGACATGACTCCTGCAGTCTGGTCAGAATGAAACGACACAGCTTTAGAAGAAAACAGCTTCCACATGAACTATTCCCTGCCCCCATCTGTATGGTTAAATAAAACTTGCTTTGTGTTGTGATGTCACCATGATTCCCTACTTCCTTGCCCCCAGCACTGACTGTCAGTGAGGTTGGGGAAAGAAAACACTGGCAGTAATGATACCAAGACATGGGGCTAGGTTCGACTCAACCTTACACAGGGGGAAGGAAGGGGAGATTTACATGCTGTTGCCATTTTTAGCAGGAGACACCTCTTCATGCAATTTCTCATTCTGACCTCCAATAAAGCTCCAAGGGATTCGTGAACTACCCATGCATCACCTCTCAACGTCGCCCATTTACACTGGAGGGTAAGCAGTCAGATGATACTATAAATGGGGCTAAGGAAGGAAAGTACAGGGCAAGTGGAAAGTAACTTCCCAGGTTAATTTGCTTTCTTCCTATCCAAATGGCAACTCATTCACCAGATGTTACATGCAACAGCCCTTGATCCTCTCTTCAAAAAAATGACAGCCTTAGGAGGGCATAATTGACAGCTGAGCAGCAGGGAGGGGCATTAACCATTTCCCTACTAGTGTAGGCAGCTTCTCCCCTCCCTGCTGCAAAAGAAGAAATGGGGTTTCAGATACATGCTTCCTTCCTTCCTTCCTTCGCTGCTTTTCTAGAGATCAGATGTGTAATGCATGTTTGTATTAAAGGTGGACTCCCTGCCCTACTCATCCACCCTCAAGCACAAATTCCTTTCTTATGCTGACAAAATGCCTCCTTCTAAACCCTTTTATGTCCAAATGAGGCAATCTTCTGGCATATTTGTTCATATTTTGCTCTTCTGACAACATCAGCTGTGGTGTTTGGACTAAGAAAGGGTTTAGCTTTCTCACGTCCACTAGTTTGGAAGTGGATAACATGAAATAACCATTTAAATGTCTCTGTTAGTTGACATTTTCAAAATAAATAGGCCCTCTTTAAGTCACAAGTGCAAAATACAGATATTCAAAACTACCAATTTTGAGAAACCCTCTACACATTTAGGTGGATATTTTGGCCTTTTAAAAAATGTGAGCAAACAAGGAAAGGAGGATCTTTAAATACAGATCATCGCTTTCTCCAGAACAACCTAGATCATTTCAACAGGCTTTTGGTAAATATACCTACAAACACAACATTTTAAAAATGCAACACCAAAGAAACAATGAAGACATGAAGACTAAGAACATTATATGGCTCAGGTGTTTCTGGATTGTCTTGGTCATAACAAAAGGACTTGTTAGGACCCAGTATAGGAAGACAAGTCTCTGCTGGGGAGTTTCTCTAAAGAAAAAATTATTACAACCAGACAGGGATGTGAAATCCAATCTGAATATTAAAAAGGTTGAATTAAACAGTAATACTGAGATGGTTTACTCTAATCAAATAGCAACATGTATGTGGAACTGTGTGTGCACACACAAATACATGTTTGTGCACTGAACTGCAATGTCAAGGCTGCATCCCAGAAGACATTGCACACCTACACTTGTGCATAGTTAATATGTCACCAACACTGTGCTTGGGACATTAGCATTTTGAGGGCAGAACTTCTCCTCTACCTTCCGGGCAATTTGGTTGCCTATTAAGCCCTTCAGAAACAAAATGAAGCAAAATGTAGATAACCCCAGCTTCTATCCGAGGAGCCTTACTTCTTTAGAAAGTGTGCAGGCTTTACATGACAGCACATTTGTTCACTGGGGTGTCTTTCCCCTAACGTGAGAACCTGAAGCTTGCGCATTAAAAGAATCAAATCCAGACGATCTCCATCAATTTCTTCAAGGACAAGACTGTCTCTTTTTAAAACTTTCTTTCCAGTAGTCCTTTACTACAGGCATTCACATCCTATAGAAGCTCTGCTACCCCAATGTAACCCTTCAATTAGCCACAAGTTCATGTGAACAGTTAAAGGGAATTGCTTCTTTTTTCACAGCCTCCCATTAAAATAAAAATAAAAATCCAGGAATAAAAAAATCATCCCCACCCCGGCCCCATTTGACTATTTGTTTAACATAATTTCCAGCTAGGTCATTTCCCTCTCGCCAGTCTTCCTAGAGTGTCCTTGGAAAAGATGGGTTTTGTCTTATAACCCATTCTGCATGAGGATTCACATGGTACAGGTCTAAGAGGTATGTGTCTGGGTCCAAGCAATGTTCACCTGTTGGGATAGAGAGAAAAAAATTATTTTAAAGAAACCATTCCAAAAAAATATAGATCTCACTATTCCTCCTGTGCCTGGTAACTTTGGGTAACTTAGTTGCAGATTATTTAATAAACTCCCTAACAGTGTCAGGACTTTGGAGAATATTATCTCCTATCACTTTCTGGATTACAAGTATTGTGAGTTGTGGGGTAGGTGGGTTGCCTATAAGCATGAGTCCCTTCTTGTTCCTGAATCCACCAAGGATTCAATTGCTGGAATAGCCAGGCCAGCTTCTTGGTGAGCTAAAGGCCACTCTAAATATAGGTTATTAGGGTAACAAAGAAAGTGGCTTCGTGCCAGAGGTCAAATGGGTGTGCCACCGCCCTCTACACCTGGGTGTTGATGAGAAGGACAAGGGCCAGAGGTGTGTAAGAGCTGGGCTGGAAGAAGACTGCCAGCAGAAGCCATGCTTGATTTCTGCTTGAATCCAAGGCTGTGGCTATGGGAGAAGCAAGACAGTATAGAGCTACAGGAACTCATGAGCCAACTTGTTATAAGGCAGTTTCCTATGTTCCTAATCAAGGCTAAAAAAGAGATAGAGGCATAATCATTAACCACATCATGGGAGAAGTGTTTTCAGGAGGACTAAGTGAAACTGTGAAGCTCTCTTCTTATTTTTGCTTTTGGATACTGCTTGTCATTTAGGTAATGTTGTTATATTTATAGCACTGAAATGTGGGTTTTGTACATTATTATATCTGCTATTGTTTTGTTATTATAATTATTAGGAAATTGCTATTATGAAATTGTTTCTGTACTCTTTGTTTGAAATGCATTTCTGTTTTCTTTGTTCAAAGCCACTTCGAGCATTTTTTTAAAACCAGCTTACTTGGTTATTTGCTTGATTATTAAGGAAATGCCTTTAAGCAACCCTATGTGGCCCAGCAAGGCTTAAGCCTGCTAATTCCTAGTGGTTCCCCATTTTGATTCATTCCTAGGACAACTGTTTGCTTCAGCTGCCCACCTCTTAACCCACTAACTCACATTCCCCACCATGAAAAATAAAATGACAACAGTTCAAATTTACATACTTATGTTGCCGCCGACTTCATAGAAGAGCAGGTTCATCGTATCTACCGAACCATTACTGCAAAATTTAAAAAAACCACACTAATTATAACCATTTCCAAGACAAAGAGACTAATATATATATATATTGGAATTGCTCTAAATGAGAGTTCTCCAACATGGTGTGCCTTCCAGCTATAGCTCAGAACTATATTTCCCATCATCCCTGACTATCAGCCATGGAAGGCATTAGGTTGGGGAAAGCTGTTCTAGACCTGAGGATGGCCAGCTCATGTTAAAACGGTATAAAAGGTAAAGGTACCCCTGCCCATACGGGCCAGTCTTGACAGACTCTGGGGTTGTGCGCCCATCTCACTCAAGAGGCCGGGGGCCAGCGCTGTCCGAAGACACTTCCGGTTCATGTGGCCAGCGTGACAAGCTGCATCTGGCGAGCCAGCGCAGCACACGGAACGTCGTTTACCTTCCCGCTGGTAAGCGGTCCCTATTTATCTACTTGCACCCGGGGGTGCTTTCGAACTGCTAGGTTGGCAGGCGCTGGGACCGAGCAGCAGCAGCGCACCCCGCCGCGGGGATTCGAACCGCCGACCTTTCAATCGGCAAGCCCTAGGCGCTGAGGCTTTTACCCACAGCGCCACCCGCCTTAAAAGGGTATAGTGGATTTGAAATATCCCGACAAGCACCCTTTAAAGTTGCCTTTAAAAAAATATGAACATTAATTGTAATGGATCATTTTAAGTAATTTGGACGCGGGTGGCGCAGTGATCTAAACCACTGAGCCTAGGGCCGGAGGTTCGAATCCCTGCGACGGGGTGAGCTCCCGTTGCTCGGTCCCAGCTCCTGCCAACCTAGCAGTTTGAAAGCACGTCAAAGTGCAAGTAGATAAATAGGTACCACTCCGGCAGGAAGGTAAACAGCGTTTCCGTGTGCTGCTCTGGTTTCGCCAGAAGCGACTTAGTCATGCTGGCCACATGACCCAGAAAAACTGTTTGCAGACAAACGTCGGCTCCCTTGGCCAGTAAAGCGAGATGAGCACCGCAACCCCAGAGTCGTCCGCGACTGGACTTAACTGTCAGGGGTCCATTACCTTTACCTATTAAGTCATATATATGTATTCTGGTCTTTTTATTTTGTACACCGCCTCGAAAAGTTTTATGTAACAGGTTGTATCTGGGTATTTTTGAAATAAGTAAAGCAAATAAAAAAACTCAATAAGGTTTTCCCAAATGCTTCATTGCTCTCTTCTCTCCCCACTCCCCCACCGCTGGCATTTTTAAACAGCGAAACTTGTTCCAGAGTATCAACTGTTTGAGTCACAGGTGTCAGCGGGTTCACTCTAGTCTCTTTCTTCTTCCTCAAGGCGGGATCAGTCCTTTGGTTGCCATAGATACCACATATCTGAACGGATCTATGCACAAAATCAGCATTCACATTCCACTTGTAGAAGAAGACTATGATTTTATTACATGCCCAATCAAGCCTTTAAAACTACCAGTCAATGTGTTCAGGAAGGTTACCGTGGTTTCTATAACCCCTTAATTTCATAAAGTTGTTGAACAATTTCCTCTGCATAATGCGCTCTCTCACAGAAAGTTTTAGTTTTGCATTTCACTCCCTTCCTCTTACCACTTCCCCAAAGAACACTGGGAACTGTAGTTCAGAAGCCGAAAAGCTTGTTAGCAATCCCAAGCCTTCCCCCTTTTCACAGAATTACAGTCCTGGAGTTCGCTGGGGGAAAGGAATGGCTATCGAAGGAAATGCTCTTAGGGCATACGAAGACTTGAGTGGGTTTGAGGTTCTGATATGTATACATGGACCTTGGAAGTCGAACAGAATCCATTGTGGAAGTCAGCTCGACTTTCAAAACGTTCGAAAACCAAAGTGTGGCTTCTGATTAGCTGCAGGAAGCTCCTGTAGCCAATCGGAAGCCCCGTCGGACGTTCAGCTTCCAAAACAAAGTTCGAAAAGCAGAACAGTCACTTCTGGGTTTCAATTGTTCGGGAGTTCGTTTGGGAGCCAAAACGTTCGAGAACTAGGCTGTTCAACTTCCTAGTTACAACTGTATTCTCTTACCCATTACATTCAAGTTACAGGGAACCAGGCAAAGGGCCTTCTCGGTAGTGGCACCCAGCCTATGGAACGCCCTCCCACCAGATGTCAAAGAGAACAACTACCAGACTTTTGGAAGACATCTGAAGGCAGCCCTGTTAGGGAAGCTTTTAATGTTTGATGGATTACTGTATTTTAATATTTTGTTAGAAGCTGCCCAGAGTGACTGAGGAAGCCCAGCCAGATGGGTGGGGTATAAATAAATTATTATTATTATTATTATTATTATTATTATTATTATTATTATTAATACCTGGGCTGTGGACTGGTGTTTCATACTCACATAAACCCTTTTAGCTTCTCCTCCCAATAGCAGTTTCACCCCCAACCCGAAAAAAGCTTTCCTTTTAAGTTAGGGGCTCTCAAGAGCAGCACCCAAACCTGACCTAAGGAGTTGCCAGCAGTGGTTTAAAAAGACCACAACCACTGGATGGTCTCCCCCTGTATCCAGAAACATTTGCATACTGTGCATGGAACACACAGTTCCCAGCTATCAACTACTGTGCCCCATCAGTGCACAATGGGGCTTTCTGCCCCTCCGCATGCACGCATCCTATGCACTCCCCAGATCTGCTCCAGACCATTGGGAGAGGGGGAACCCTAAAAGACATTTAGCGGGTGTGTGGGGATAATTATATTAATAATTTGTTATTACTTATATGCCGCCCATCCAGGGCCGGATTTAGGTTTGATGAGGTCCTAAGATACTGAAGGTAATGGGGCCCTTTATATGTCCAGCTGTCCTTTGTCAACAACAAATTGTCACTGTTTTTTGTGTTGAATATATGCTATATGGTAATTTATGGACGTAACAGGTATCTAAAGCCATTTGCACATAACAAATTTTATCAAATTTGTTTGTTTTTTATCTTATTTTGGAAATGTACATCCAGGTTTTTTTTCCTTTAATTTTTTTTTTGGGGGGGGGGGGCAAGAGAGAGGGTCCCTAAGCTATAGCTTGTTTAGCTTATAATGTAAATCCGGAACTGCGCCCATCTGACTGGGTTACCCCAGCCACTCTGGGAGGCTTCCAACAAATTAGAACACAATACGACATCAAACATTAAAAACTTCCCTAAACAGGGCTGCCTTCAGATGTCTTCTAAAAGTCAGATAGTTGTTTATTTCCTTGACATCTGGTGGGAGGGCGTTCCACAGGGCGGGCGCCACTACCAAGAAGGCCCTCTGCCTGGTTCCCTGAAACCTCTCAGTGAGGGAACTGCCAGAAGGCCCTCGGAGCTGGACCTCAGTGTAAAATCTGAGAGGGAGAGAACGTTCCCTTTGACACAGAGAAATTCTTGCACTGACAGACCGCTGGCCGTAGCTCTACTCATGCTCATCTCAACAGACATTTAAAAAAAGCCTCCTGCCTAATCACGAAGGAATGGAGCATGTGTAGACAAGCTACATTTCCTTCTAAGCTAAAGAGGGATGGGAGGAGGTGCTTTTACCATTTGATAAGTTTAACTGTGTTGACAATATTCCAGCCGTTTTGGCAGAGGTTCTTCTGGAACTGCCTCAGGACATCTGCAGCTTTGGTTCCACTGGTTAAGCGAACTTCCAGGGAATCCTTTAGGAACGGGGAAGCCTGGACTTTCACTATTTTGGATGGCTGGAAGATGAAGGAGGGAGCATTAGGTGGGCGGGGAGAGGGAGGAGGAAACTGAAGAGGTAAGAAAATCCAAAGCATGTGCACAAAAGATGAAGCCATAATCAAACACTCTGTTTGAAAATGCTTGTTGTCCTCCAAGTAAAATGGTTATGTATGCACTTCTCCAAAAGCAGGCAAAAGGCAGGATGGATGCAAAGCAATAAAGATTAAATTTGATTCTGTCACACCGCGTGAGAAGCAGTAGTATTGGACTAGCGTTAATAAAGTAAGCATGAGTGCCCCCTGGTGTTTACACAAGGCAAAGTGTTTGTTTCAAGCAGAAAATTTCACCATCAGCCAGTTGACCATGCAAATAATTTCTCTCTCTCCATTGAGCAAATCTCATATACAGCAATTAAAAAAACCAAAAACCTGCATGCCAGGCATCTCAGAGTTTGGTTGCCTCCAAGAACCAAAAGGTCCACACAAAACAGATTTCTGGGGAATCATTTGATTTAAAAAAGCAAACAAGAAATATCAGATGGGCCCAGGTCACTTCCAGATAACCTGTTTACTGGACTGTCATCCTGGTTTTTTTGCACAAGGTTTGCAAGGTGGTTATAAACATATGTTGGCTGTTCACTGAACATTCATTTCAATTTAGTCTGCAGGGAGGTTATACAATGTTGTCTCAAGCAATTCTGGGTTTCTTAAGGCGCTATGCCATACCAGAATGCCAGTCCCTTTTTAATTGCACAACGTGAATCTGTAAGAACATGGTTGGCTCCCACCTACAAAGCCTAGAAGTGCCCTCAGACTAGAAGAGTTTCTTTTTTTTTTAAAGTACAGATCTAAGAGGCATCAAACCACAGGATCCCCTGCTCTGATGCTCAACCTATCCTACAACTGCTGCTGTTGCCTCTCTGAGAACCACCACTCACTTGGGGCCTATCGACTCAGCCAACGGCCAAACATGGTAGTGGCCCACTAATTCCTTGAAAGTTCTATCTGTAGCTCTCCCAACTTATTCTGCTAAATCACTCACACTTGCAAATCCAATCTAATTCTGAGTCAACATGGGAAAACTTATCCTATAGTCTGCATGTGCCAAAAGACAATTGCAAGTGGGCCTGGCTGGCCACAGTTCCATCTTCTAATGCAGCCTTCAGCAACCTGGAATCCTCCAGATATTTTGGACTACAACTCCCAGCTCCCATCAGCTCCAGCCAGCATGGCTGTGGAGGCAGCAATACTTCTGGATATGTGTTTCTGGAAACCGCAGGGGAGAGTGCTCTTTTGACTGGGTCTTGTTTGAGCCCCTACAGGGATCAAAGCGGCCTCTGAGAGAACAGGATGCTAGACTTCACGGGCCAGATTCAGCAGGCTCTTCTTAAGTTCTTATGGAATTGTAGGCCTAGATACCTAGAGGACACCAGCCTGGTGAAGGATGCTCTTAACACATCAACAATGCATTAACAATGCAGTGGGCAATGAGGATTTCACTCACTTCGCCATGGTTTTTCTCTGTCTTCTCCTTGTCCAGATTAATCTTCCTTAACAGGTTTTTGATCCTCCTGTCACAGAACTGGTACCTCCTGCTGCTGCTCTCATTCAGTTTTCTCACTTGAGAAACCAAGAAAGATGCAACCTAGGAGGGAATGCAAAAAAAGAAAGAGGTGTGAGGCTGTTGTCATTCTGAAAGTATCTCCTGAAGAGAGGAGAAACAGAAGGTATGTAGAGAGGGGTAGATGGGAGGGAAACCTTTCTGGCACAGCAGGCCAAACCTTCTTTTTAGGATCTTTTATTCCCAAACTCTGTACCTACAGGAAGACAGGCAGACAGGAAGACGGAGGCCAAGAGGGAAGAAATTATTTTCGTTGTCAAAAATAAGCTGCATTCAGAATGGAGGGGGAGGGAAGTCAATTTGTCTGCAGGCAATTTGAGCTGGGAATACATCATGGCTCTCGGGCCACCGCGATGTACTGCCAGCTCAAAAACCAGTATCATGATCTGATACTGTTTCAGACAATTTTCCCAGCTCTAGTTACAATCAGGTCCTGCTTCTGGGCTTCCCATAGGCATCTGGTTGGCTACTGTAAGATCAGGATAGCTGGACGAGCGGAAAACAATAATAAATTGACAATGCTGGACATTGCGGCCAAAAAGATTGAAAATATTACCCATCTAACAGAGCTCCAAGAATTTTGGATGAATGATAACCTCATTGAGTGTTGGAACGACTTGGATGAGCTGAAAGGAGCCAAGAACTTGGAAACAGTCTACCTGGAGCGAAACCCACTGCAAAAAGATCCCCAGTACTGACGCAAAATCATGCTGGCCCTTCCATCTGTCTGGCAGATTGATGCCACCTTTGTCCGGTTCTGAACCCTCTCCAGTCCCTTACCTTCTTCCTTCCTCCTTCCTTCCTTCCTTCCTTCCTTCCTTCCTTCCTTCCTTCCTTCCTCCCTCCCTCCCTCCCTCCCTCCCTCCCTCCCTCCCTCCCTCCCTCCCTCTCAGAGTGTCACAGATGGGATTTTCATCCATACTGCATCCTCTGTCTTCAGCCCTCTGACACTTAAAGAGCAAACGGCTAACCAAGAGCACTGATAACAGACCTTGCGTATAATGCACACACTTTTTGTTTTTTGATTATTATTATTATAGCTGGACGAGATGGGCCACTAGCCCCACCCAAGAGGCTCTTATGTTCTATGTAGCTGCCATTTTAAATACCAAAAAGTTATTTAAAAAATCAATATAGAGTTTTATCAATGGAAATTCAAGGATGACTCGGAAAATATGGCCCCAACTTACAGTCCAGAGTAAATCCTGATAATGGATCATCATCCGCACCACGTCCGCCGCACCCTCGGCCAGCTGTTTCTCCTTCCCTTCCGGGATCTTGTTCGGCAGCCCCTTGTGCATGAAGAGATTTGGAGCAATGACTGTGGAAACGTTCCAAAGATTCATCTTGTTTTTCCGCTCCCTGGTAACCACCAGCCTCAGAAACTCCAGCAAAGCCTGAAAGAGGGGAGGAAAATTATTTTCTGTTATCAAACATCAGCTGTAGGCAGCAGGGAGAGAAGTCAAATTGTCTCTGGGTTCTGAGATGATGAATATGAGAGAGTGCTTGCAGACAACATATTTGCAACATTGTGATGTAAGAATGTTGTCCGTACAGGAATACCACAGTTCTAAAAGGATGAGTTTGTATATCATTTTGCACTCTGCAGTCAGGGCACTACGATGCCCAGGAGGTGGCGATATTACCTTCAGGGTGTTTCGGTTGGGTTCTGGCAAAATCAGTATAAGCAGATTGAGAGCCTGCAGCCTCTGCTTCAGATCTGGGATATCTATAATGGAAGGAACAATTGACATCCAAAATTACTGGGAAGAAGAAAATACTGGCCTAGAAGCTCTGCCTCTTTAAAATTGCATTTTATAGACAGTCAAACCACGGTTGTAGAACGTAATCCGTTCCGGAAGACCATTCGACTTCCGAAACATTCGACAACAAAGGAGCAGCCGCGTCAGATGTTCTGGTTCCGAAAAACGTTCTGAAACCAAAACACTTACTTCCAGGTTTTTGGCGTTTGGGAGCCGAAACGTTTCAAAATGGAGGCATTCGGGAACTGAGGTTTGACTATACCAGTAGAAGACTGTTTTACATATCAGGGCCACACTATTTCATACTCACTCTTTGCCTCTCGTACGCAGTAACTAGCATGTAATACCTAGGCAGTTTCTTAAGTAGCATGCATGGCTTAGCATGAGATGAAGACAATTCCCATAGCCTTAGAAATGTGGATTACTCCAACAGTTAATGCACACAGACAACACTATGCACCTTTAAGAGGATGGCATACCTGCCGTTGTTCCTATTCAATCACCTGACAATACCCACCCCTTACTGTGTGGAAGGACAACCTGTTGCTGTTGGGCTACAACTACAGTCATCCTTGGGGTGATGGGAGTTGACCATCTGGCAACATCTTGAGGGCAACAGGTTCCCATTCCTGGCTCACAGCCATCCGTCACTTGTATCACACTCTCCCCCCCAAGAAGCTCTGGAAAATTTAGGCTTAGCTTTACAGAGCATGACTTTGCCCAAGGTTTCTTGAGCGAGAGCTTTACGGCTGAGTAAGAAATTGACCTTGGTTATCTGACGTCCAACAACGTATCTGCTATACAACGGCCACCTAATACACTCAACAAGGAAGAAGACAGAAATCAGTGCTTAAGGTGGCAGGGCCTGATCTCTTTGGCCAAGGCCTAACTCACTTTGCACAGCTGCAAAGGCAGGTAAGTATTCTGCCGTCAGCAGAGGGGTGGGCAGTTCCCGGATGAACCTCTTCAGCAAGCCAGAGACATCATTCTGATGGACCTCATCCCACTGGAAAAAACCAGTATAGAACTCACTTTCTAGCTTTTGTTCCAGGCTCTGTGGGGGGAAAGGGAAAGAGGGGAAAGTCACATACTGAAGGTAGAAAGATTTGGAAAAAGTAAACATGAGAAGGGGTGGGGAGAAATGACTGCAATGTTTCAATAGAATAGCAATAAAAAGCAGATATGAATATTAATAATAAACCAGAGTTTGGGGTGCAGGATAAGGGAATAAGTGGGATTTCTTTCCCTGGTGACAAAGTACTGCATTTTTAAGAACTGGGAAGACTGAGATGTCTCAGCAGGGGAAACATTTCCATGAGGAAAGTCACCTAGGATTCCAGTGTAACATGCAAGTAAAACCTATGATTTATTGCACCTTTGGGGGCGGAGAATCCACCACTGTAATTAAGACAGACCATGATATCTTTCATGCCAGCCTTCCCCAAACTGCTGCCCTTCAAATGCAATGAACTTCATATCCCATCATCCCTGACTATTGACCATGCTGGTGGGGGCTGATGGGAGCTGTAGTTCAAAAAATGCAGCAGGCTTGTAGGAAGGTTACGCTATGGGCTTGGAGTTCAGCAAAAGAGGACTATTTCTGTTTGCAGACCTTCTGGTCTGACCAGAAATACAGGCTATCACATTTTTAAAGAAGTTATTCACAGTGAAACTTCCACAAGCAACGGCAAGCACAGGAAGACATACTAAACCTTTCGCTTCCATCAACGCACGACACCATTTGGGTAGTTTTCAAATATCTACCCCCAGGGAACACTTTCCACACCAACCTGTCGGATGACGAATCTCTTAAGACTCCTGCATACTACAGAAGGTTCCAGAGCATGACTTTCAACACCACACTTTGCTCAGGCACTGTGGGGTTTTCTCCGTTGACTAACCTCACATGAACTGAGTGTCTGCTTGAAAGCAGCGGTGGGTTGACCTATGTGACCTACTTCTTCTTCGGTCTGCCAGTCCACTTTACAATTACAAAGGGATAAAGGGCACCCTCGGGATCTCGGAACTCATATGTGTCAAGTGATTCCCATTATGCACACTTGGACATGAAAAGAAGGGCAGCCACCGCAATGCTTGTTTTGGGGCATGAAGACCTAACTGCATCAGACCTCTATCCACCATCAACCTTTGCCCACGATTACCCAGGTGGTTGAGTTGCCTTCCAGCTGTGAGGATGAGCAGGTTAAGCTGTAGGTCTCTGCCCTTTAAGTGCAGGCACAATCACCTTGCTAGTCCAAGGTTGTTTTTTTACAGGAATCTCAGCAACCAGAAGGTGTTAGGTTGTCCACAATAAATTAGTAATCCAGAGGTAGGCCATGGTATCCTTTTTTTATCCACCTTAGTCTGGATCATACCCAGCACTCTCCTCTGTCTGTATATCACAGGGGAATGTAGATACTGTAGCTGTAGATCATGGGTAGGCAAACTAAGGCCCGGGGGCTGGATCCGGCCCAATCGCCTTCTAAATCCAGCTCACTGATGGTCTGGGAATCAGCGTGTTTTTACATAAGTAGAATGTATCCTTTTATTTAAAATGCATCTCTGGGTTATTTGTGGGGCATAGGAATTCGTTCATTTTCCCCCCTCCAAAATATAGTCCAGCCCCCCACAAGGTCTGAGGGACAGTGGACTGGCTCCCTGCTGAAAAAGTTTGCTGACCCCTGATGTAGATCAAAATCTATGTGGGAAGTGTGACCTTCTCATGAGGAACACCTAAGTTTCCAAGTAACTGCAGGACATTTCATAGGATATCAATTTGACCATTGAATTCTACCTTAATGCGGCTCTGTGATCCTGAAACTCTTAGGATTCCTTCCGTGTCCAGACCTTTCTTTTCTAAACACGACAGCAACTATAAAAGAAGACAGCAAAACATCATCACCAAAAGGCAA
Organism: Podarcis muralis; assembly: GCF_964188315.1. Classification (NCBI taxonomy): domain Eukaryota; kingdom Metazoa; phylum Chordata; class Lepidosauria; order Squamata; family Lacertidae; genus Podarcis; species Podarcis muralis. The sequence goes on from NC_135659.1 coordinate 76,460,643, forward strand.
CAAGGAACTTGGAATGAAGCTCAAAGCAAAGAATAGACAATGATTTTTTTGTGGGGGGGGGGGGGAAACCAGGAGAAAAACAAATGAAGTTGTGAAATAAACTTACTGCTTGCAGAATCAATGGAACCCTGGTATTTGGGAAGAGCTTTTCGTCATTTTCTAACAAAGTGCCAAGTGAAACCCCAAAAAGCTTGCGCTCTGCAATGGAAGACACTGTGTTATAAGCGTTTAAAAAAATACTTCATCTATAAATAAATAAATATTTCTGTTTCCTCAAATAATAAGTAAGGGCACACAGCCATCCACAGAAATCCAGGAAGTGACATCACAAAGGGCCAATTATCACGATACCTGCTACATTCACACAATACTGTTATAATCAAAATACTAGCGTATATCCCCAACCCCATCAGGTTTGCCCTTATCAAGGAAAATTCAGCAAGATTTTGGTAGGGTTTTTTGTTTTTTACAAGAAAACAAAATGCTGTTGCCAATGACCCATCTGCAATACCCCAAAATACTAAGCACCCGTGTAGAACTGCCCAAAGTGCAGTTAGCCAATGCTAGTCCACACTAGTCTCTCTCCCTTTTTCTTACAGGGATAGCAGGGGAACCCGTGCCGATTCAGTTCAAGGCACACATGTCTCAGATCAGGCATGGAGAAGCCATGGTGGTGCTCCAGGCATTATTGGACTTCACCTGTCCAGCTAGCATGGCCAATGGTCAGGGATGCGGCGAACGGGAGTTCGACAATACCTGCAAGACCCACATCCTTGCCGTACACCAAATCTGCTGAATAAAACATCTGCAAGCTCTCCCAAAAGGAGACCGCTTGCAGATAAGCCCTTTTACTCAGATAGCTGAGAACTACCAATGGTTTTCCTTCCCTAATTTTAGTCAGTGACAAGAACCACAAGATGTCAAATTCATGCTAAGAAGCAGTAGGAAAACAGGTACCTGCAGCCTTCCGCTTTACTGCTTTGTTTCTCTTCAGCTCCAAGCCAACGACGTCGCAGAGAGCAGTTAGCTCAATGAGTGCCAGCGTGGGAATCTTTTTCATATCCTGCAGAGATAAGTCTCCGATCCTGGTCACTCCCAGTCTTCCCTTGGGAATCTTAAATTTCTAAAGCAAAAAGAGCAGGGGGATAGAAATTAGAGTGACATATCAGAATCAGTGCAAATTATTATGTCGCTATTATTAGTTATGACCTGTTCATCTTGTGTGCCCTGCTCGGCGTAGTTCATAGCTTCTCTGAGTTCTTCAAGCCCCTTCGCCACGGCAAGGCAGTGATCCATGAAGGGCACACAAGATGAACAGGTCATAGTGGAGAGTTTTGCCCAAATGTGATCCACCTGGAGGAGGAACCGGCAAGCCACTCCAGTATCCCTGCCAAGAAAACTCCATGGACAAAGACAACAGGCATATAAAAGTTATGACGCTGGAAGATGAGCCCCTCAGGTCGGAAGGCGTCCAACATGCTACTGGGGAAGAGCGGAGGGCAAGTACATGTAGATCCAGAGCTGATGAAGCGGCTGGGCCAAAGCCGAAAGGACGCTCAGTTGCGGATATGCCTGGAAGCGAAAGGAAAGTCCAATGCTGTAAAGAAAAATATTGCATAGGAACCTGGAATGTAAGAACCATGAACCTGGGTAAGTTGGAGGTGGTCAAAAATGAGATGGCAAGAATAAATATTGACATCCTGGGCATCAGTGAACTAAAATGGATGGGAATGGGCGAATTCAGTTCAGATGACCATCACATCTACTACTGTGGGCAAGAAACCCGTAAAAGAAATGGAGTGGCCCTCATAGTCAACAAAAGAGTGGCGAAAGCTGTACTGGGATGCAATCTCAAAAATGATAGAATGATCTCGATACGAATCCAAGGCAGACCTTTTAACATCACAGTAATCCAAGTTTATGCACCAACTACTGGTGCTGAAGAAACTGAAATTGACCAATTCTATGAAGACTTACAACACCTTATAGAAGTGACACCAAAGAAGGATGTTCTTCTCATTATAGGGGACTGGAATGCTAAAGTAGGGAGGCAAGAGATAAAAGGAACAACTGGCAAGTTTGGCCTTGGAGATCAAAACGAAGCAGGGCAAAGGCTAATAGAGTTCTGTCAAGAGAACAAGCTGGTCATCACAAACACGCTTTTCCAACAACACAAGAGACGACTCTACACATGGACATCACCAGATGGGCAGCATCGAAATCAGATTGATTATATTCTCTGCAGCCAAAGATGGAGAAGCTCTATACAGTCAGCAAAAACAAGACCTGGAGCTGACTGTGGCTCAGATCATCAGCTTCTTATAGCAAAATTCAAGCTTAAACTGAAGAAAGTAGGAAAAATCACTGGGCCGGTAAGATACAATCTAAGTCAAATCCCTTATGAATACACAGTGGAAGTGAGGAACAGGTTTAAGGATTTAGATTTGGTGGACAGAGTGCCTGAAGAACTATGGATGGAGGCTCGTAACATTGTACAGGAGGCAGCAACGAAAATCATCCCAATGAAAAGGAAATGCAAGAAAGCAAAGTGGCTGTCCAATGAGGCCTTACAAATAGCGGGGGAGAGAAGGCAAGCAAAATGTGAGGGAGATAGTGAAAGATACAGGAAATTGAATGCAGATTTCCAAAGAATAGCAAGGAGAGACAAGAAGGCCTTCTTAAATGAGCAATGCAAAGAAATAGAGGAAAACAACAGATTGGGAAGAACCAGAGATCTGTTCAAGAAAATTGGAGATATGAAAGGAACATTTCGTACAAAGATTACCATAATAAAGGACAAAAGTGGTAAGGACCTAACAGAAGCAGAAGACATCAAGAAGAGGTGGCAAGAATACACAGAGGAATTATACCAGAAAGATATGGATGTCTCGTACACCCCAGGTAGTGTGGTTGCTGACCTTGAGCCAGACATCCTGGAAAGTGAAGTCAAATGGGCCTTAGAAAGCACTGCAAATAACAAGGCCAGTGGAAGTGATGGTATTCCAGCTGAACTATTTAAAATTTTAAAAGATGATGCTGTTAAGGTGCTACACTCAATATGCCAGCAAATTTGGAAAACTCAGCAGTGGCCAGAAGATTGGAGAAGATCAGTCTACATCCCAATCCCAAAGAAGGGCAGTGCCAAAGAATGTTCCAACTACCGCACAATTGCACTCATTTCACACGCTAGCAAGGTTATGCTTAAAATTCTACAAGGAAGGCTCAAGCAGTATGTGGATCGAGAACTCCCAGAAGTGCAAGCTGGATTTAGAAGAGGCAGAGGAACCAGAGACCAAATTGCAAACATGCGCTGGATTATGGAGAAAGCTAGAGAGTTCCAGAAAGACATCTACTTCTGCTTCATTGACTATGCAAAAGCCTTTGACTGTGTCGACCACAGCAAACTATGGCAAGTTCTTAAAGAAATGGGAGTGCCTGATCACCTCATCTGTCTCCTGAGAAATCTCTATGTGGGACAAGAAGCTACAGTTAGAACTGGATATGGAACAACTGATTGGTTCAAAATTGGGAAAGGAGTACGACAAGGCTATATTTTGTCTCCCTGCTTATTTAATTTATATGCAGAATACATCATGCGAAAGGCTGGGCTGGATGAATCCCAAGCTGGAATTAAGATTGCTGGAAGAAATATCAACAACCTCAGATATGCAGATGACACAACCTTGATGGCAGAAAGTGAGGAGGAATTAAAGAACCTTTTAATGAGGGTGAAAGAGGAGAGCGCAAAATATGGTCTGAAGCTCAACATCAAAAAAACGAAGATCATGGCCACTGGTCCCATCACCTCCTGGCAAATAGAAGGGGAAGAAATGGAGGCAGTGAGAGATTTTACTTTCTTGGGCTCCATGATCACTGCAGATGGTAACAGCAGCCACGAAATTAAAAGACGCCTGCTTCTTGGGAGAAGGGCAATGACAGGCCTAGACAGCATCTTGAGAAGTAGAGACGTCACCTTGCCAACAAAGGTCCGTATAGTTAAAGCCATGGTTTTCCCAGTAGTCATGTATGGAAGTGAGAGCTGGACCATAAAGAAGGCTGATCGCCGAAGAATTGATGCTTTTGAATTATGGTGCTGGAGAAGACTCTTGAGAGTCCCATGGACTGCAAGAAGATCAAATGCATCCATTCTTAAGGAAAACAGCCCTGAGTGCTCACTGGAAGGACAGATCGTGAAGCTGAGGCTCCAGTACTTTGGCCACCTCATAAGAAGAGAAGACTCCCTGGAGAAGACACTGATGCTGGGAAAGATGGAGGGCACAAGGAGAAGGGGGCGACAGAGGACGAGATGGTTGGATAGTGTTTTCGAGGTTACCAGCATGAGTTTGACCAAACTGTGGGAGGTAGTGGAGGACAGAGGTGCCTGGCGTGCTCTGGTCCATGGGGTCACGAAGAGTCGGACACGACTAAATGACTAAACAACAACAACAACAACAACAATTATTAGTTATTATTATCATAATTGTCGAATCACAACCACAGGAATCTGCTAGGATATAGCAAAGTCTTGCACTTACAGGTAAACAACTCTCATCCTTTATCCTCCTGGATTCCCTTGGGAAAGATCCTTTGAGCAGGATGGCTGCCTGCTCAGAATAAGCAATTTCTGTGCTGAATAGCTCCTCTCTTGAAGAGCCTCTCAGTGGCGATGGGAAGTCCTGGGTTTCCGTTGGATCTGCTGGGGGGGGGGAAGGGGGATGCAAAGCTACATTCAAGATTTGCAACACAAGATAGACCTGAACTTAAATGCATAATTATAACAGACACCTGAAGTGCATGGCCGCCTTCATATTTAGACTGAGCACTGACCACATTCTGGTCCATTTGAAGAGCTTATACCAGCCTACTCTAACCTGGAGAATTTCAGATGTTTTGGACTACAACTCCCATCAGCACAGCCATGCTTGATGGGACTGACAGGAGTTGTAGTTCAAAAACATCTGGAATGTGTCATATTGCGGAAGGCAGGCTTATGCTAAGATATAAAGCTGAGCACGCAAGGCAACTGAGAAGTTAAAAATCACCTGAGTTTATATCCTGAAATACAACTAATCCATTGCTAGTAAAAATCAAGTCTTTTTACCCAAATAGGCAATTTTTTGTAAGCGAAAAAGCTACAACTAGGTCTTTTGATTTGCAAATCTAGCTGCTTTTGAAATGATGTTACAATGCAGGCTATTCCCATGTTTTAGGTCTGGTCTGATCAATCAAGGCAGCTTGGTGAGTTTCACTTTTTAACCTGCTTTAGGTCACTTTTACTTGCAAACTGACACCACAATTCCCACAAAATTTCCATTAAATTCCATTAAAATTCCATATCCCACACTCCTATTTCTATAATATATCAAAGGTTCACATGGAGCTTCACCTATCCTAAGCACGTTGAATGAATGAATGATTGCCCTCTGTGACAATGGGAAAGCAAGAATTAACTAAACTTGCATTGCAAAATGCTGTATAACATTAAGCCTACCTACTCCTGTTCCTGTATATGCCTACTCAAAATTAAGCCCCATTCAGTTCAATGGGACATTCAGTTCAATGGGACATTATTCCCTGCATGTACGGGACTGCAGTTTTGTTTTTTTAAAATCATTACAAGTTCCTTTGCATACTCACTCTACGGTTAAGGAAGGAAGACTTATGCAGCTTTTAGTCTCACGTTGGAATTCTAGACTTAAGATTTTTAAATGATCTATTCCCTTCTCTCTACCCATGACAATACAACTACTGTCTTACTTTTCTGGATGTTGTTTGACGATGCAGACTTGTGGTGTGATCTGTCCATTTCCAAATTTGTCTCTGGCTCAGTCTCCTACATGCAGAACAAAGAACATAAATGAAGCCACATTCCATGAAATCTATGAACAGAATACCAGGCGTACTATACCCTAGACACGGGGAACATACAGCAAAACAGAAAGGTGGGAAGTTGCCTTATGACAAGTCTGACAAAACCAGTCCACCCAGATCAGTGCTGTCTAAACTGAATTGGTAGCTTGTCTGATTCGGAGACCCCAGAGACTGAACCTGGGAGCTTCTACACTCAAAACACTTCCTCTACCAACACAGCTACAGCCCTTCCTCCCAAAATAAAGAAGGATGCCTCACTGGTTAAGGAGAAGAGGAAGCTGGGAATAAAAGGAACTTGTTGTCCAGAATAAGTATTAGAATCTTGACATGCTCCAAACTCTCACTGCTGGTCAGTGGCATAATCCCATGAAGAATATGCTATCGTTGGTAGGTATATGCACGTAAGTACAGCTTTTTAATGCAGAACTTCTACCAGCTTTTTGAGTAAAACTCAAAATGAATAGGCAACTGCAACACATGAAGAATGAATCCCCTTTCTTGAGCACATCCACGTACGGGATATATATATTTCCAATGCCTAATGCTTATGAACAACTAGATCCAACCTCCATGTTTAGGCAGGATTCCTGTCAATATGGAATAATTTCAGCCAGTTCTTTTTCCCAAATTCAAAACTGCTTCCAACTATTCATTATTATAATTGCCACGCAGTGGTTCATATTTTCTAAGGGAGGTACACTAGATCTTATAGTACAGCAGCATCAAGGTATAGTTTCAAAGAGAGGGACCGAGAACCCATCCCACCTGAAAGCCTTGTCTTCCCACCTGGAAATTATGAGCTCTAATTTCTATGCTTAAAAGGAAAGGGCATTCTTCACGTAGCTGGGTGGTGTCATGATTCCTGCATTTGCTTCAGTGCTTCACCTGGGAATTAAGGTTCTTTGCTAAGCTCTATTTCAAATTGAACACTGATGTCATACAGCCATAGATCAAAGCGCAAAAAGCGGATCAGTGCTAATGCAAATCAAGTGAGACAACCTGAGTCAGAGAAGTTTCACTGTTCTCTTTTTCCTTCAACAAGACCTGCAGACGTCCCAGGAACACAGTAGCTATGGGTCAGTGCACAGAAGGCACGCTACGTGATGCTGAAATGCTCCAAATTTTTAGAGAGTCACTGAACAATCTGGGTGTGTGGCACTCAGCCACCAGGTTGTTTTGTCAACCAAAAATAGATTACTCAAGGTGGGGTGCAAAAGTTCTAAAATTAAATCAAAGCTGCTAGGGGCAAAGGGAACAATTCTTGGTATTTAACCAACAGAGAGAAATTCAGACAAGTCTTGATGTCCTGTAACTGGCAGCTCATGGTTACAGTTTAGAGCCCAGGAGTTGTTTTATCAGCAAATTTTTCACACACACAAAACAAATCTACTGTGGAATTTAAGTCCATTTCTCCCCCAGGGCACTGTTAAATTTGCTTAATATTAGGACTGTAAGCTCTACAGTTGTTTTAAAACTGGGTTGCTCCATCAGATGATCACCCACTGAGTGGGGCTGCAACTTAAGGGCACACTTGTCTGTTGTTGTTTTTTTTAAAGCACTTTCACTTCAGGTGTGATAGTATAACAGAAAAGCAGGTTGAATCAGGATACCTCTGTGACTGTACAGTAGTTCCATGATTGTATTTCAACTCCATTCTATTAATGGAGGAACAAGAGCTGGAAAAGTGGGGTCGGGGGCCTATCGCAGAGCAAAGCATGTGAAGTAAACACACCGCAGAGCCAACCACTCCAAAGATGTCTCGGACATCACGGACAGGCTGCTTGTTCTTCTTTCTCCGAGAGCGGGTGTAAGTGTCAAGCCGTCGCTGCACAGCTGCAGCCTGAGTCTTGGTCAGCGTGGAAAGCAGGACACTGTTGCCATTCTCTGCGGCGTGGTCCCCAATTAGATCTGAAAGCCCTGCGTCTTGGAGCCATTCGGCTTCTGCTTCCCCTTCTGAAAGACAAGGAAGAAGGAGGAAGGCAAGGTCAAAAAATGAGAAGAGCCACAGAGTTGGTAGATCCTGGTAGGCTAGACCAGTGTTTCCCAACCTTGGGCCTCCAGCTGTTTTGGGACTACAACTCCCATCATCCCTAGCTAGCAAGACCAGTGGTCAGGGATGATGGGAATTGTAGTTCAAAAACAGCTGGAGGCCCAAGGTTGGGAAACACTGGGCTAGACTGCCCAGCTCCCAGCCTTCTGGCAGGTTACTATGTTTATCCTAGCTAGGTTCAGTTGTCACCTCCCCAAAACCTGGCCAAGATGATGTTTTTAACAGATGCATGACAGGCATAATTTCAGCATGTTGAGCTTTTCCAAACACAGAGCTAGGGAGTTATGGAAGTGTGTTGAATTTCTTCCTGTCATTCAGCTCTTAAAGGTGCATAGCAGATAAAGTCTTGGGCTAGACTAGTGGTCCATCTGGTGCAAACAGACTATGCCAGGGGGTGGGGTGGTTCTTCACTGTTTCAGGCAGAGGGGTATTTGCCAGTCCTCTCTTACTGCAAAGGGGACTGAACCTCCCATAAGCAAGATAAATGTTATGTGGTCCCTCCTTCTCATGAAGAAAAGGAGGCAAGCCAAGGCATTTCCATCAAACTACCTGAAACCACATACCTAGGTGGCCTTCCTTTGAGGTTTCCAAAAGCAGTTACACAGCATCTATCATGGGCAGTTCAACAGCTGGAATACAAAAAACGCCCAAAGAATACCCACAAAATAATGATGAGTCTATGAACTATCACTGATGTAGAGTTCTGTAGCTGGACTAAGGAGGCCTCAATCAAGACGGGACAGTTGTGCTCCTAAATCAGGCGACAGAAGAGGGATTTAGCCTGATTTGGATGGGGGCGACTCCCCTTGAAGAATCAGGTTTGCAGTTTAGGACTGCTCCTGGGTGCAGCTTTACGTCTGAAGAGCCAGGTGGCAGCAGTGGCTAAATGTGCCTCTGCTCAGTTTAGTCTAGTGCACCAGCTGTGATTCTTCCTGGGGAAATATTATCTAGCTAAGGAAGCATATGCTTTAGTTGCAATAGATTACTGCAATAGCTCCACATCTGAGGTTGCCAGCCTGGGCCCCACAGTCACCAGACTCTGAGCTTTCATTGTTTTTTAAAACAAAATCTTAAGCTCTCCTCTAAAGCAAGCTATGCAGTAAAATATACAGGTACCATTCTAAGCAATTTCTGTAAAATGAGCAAGACTGGCTGATCCCACCTGCCAGTTCTTTTAGCCAATGAGTGAAGTCAGTCAGAACTCTGGCTGGTGAGTTGTCTGAACACCAGGGTAATAGGAACCCTCAGGGTCCTAAAGACCTGCTGTTTCCCCTTCCCTTTTAATGCACTTTTCCTGCGTCTGTTTTATTTTCTGGGCAAACACTTCAACAGGTAAAGCCTTTTCTCATCTGGAAATACAATTGTGCAAAAAAAACAAACCTTCACCATGACTGTAATTTCTCCAATTTTGTGTTGAATATATGTTATGGATATATTTGGTTCTGTCTGTCTGTATGCTCTAGCATTTTATCCATGGATAAACAATGGTTTTCTGCTGAGAATAAAATTCAATTTCTCTTAAAATGAGGATAATATCCCCAACTATTTTCTTTGTGCGGCTGTTCATCTATGCAGGACGTGACACTTCCTCCCATGCTCAAATTTATGATTGCTCTGGAAAACCTCTAATACATTTAAAAAGGCTACTGGATAATGGACTACCTGCAGCACTCCCCAGTGGTCCCAAACAATTAGGCCCTGTGTAGGACCAACTAAGATGCTTACACACAGAGAAACAGGCTATTGGAAAATAGATTATTTGTAGCACCACCTAGTGGGTCCAAACTATTAGGTTTGTGTAGCATCAGCATTTACTGTGAAACTAAGGTGCGTACATACACACACAGACATAGAGTCATACCTTGGTTCTTGAACACCTTGTGACTCAAACGTTTTGGCTCCTGAACGCCACAAACCCAGAAGTAAGTGTTCCGGTTTACTAACGTTTTTTGGAAGCCAAATGTCCGACGCGGCTTCTGCTGCTTCCAATTGAGTGCAGGAAGCTCCTGCAGCCAGTCGGAAGCAGCGCTTTGGTTTTCAAACGTTTTCGGAAGTTGAATGGACTTCCAGAACAGATTCCGTTCAAGAACCAAGGTACGACTGTATTAACACGAAAAGCAGCATACCACCTTCTGTTGTATAGTTGTTTTCTTCTGACAAGCTTTGGTCACAAGCAAGAAATTCCAAGCAAGCAATGATTATTACTCAGTTCCTCTTAAAGGCAGAGGTAGTTGTTTCCCCATGGGAGTTTTCATTTCCTCTCCCCTTAAGTCTAGCCAGACATGCAACATGCCCCTTGGGGGATGGAACCACAAAACTCAGCATCCATTTATAGCCCAATTCTTCTTGGTGAAGGAGAAAGGTGTGCGCACAACCGATTATTAATATGTCTGGGTTTGTTTGTTTTTAAGAATCTTATTTTAAAAAATGGGGAGTGCCGAATTAAGGGTACTTTCAAGCATTATTTTCAAAACAAATTCCATGCCCCAAGTTTCACAACAATGAACCCAAACGCCATACCCCTAAAAACACAGAACACAAAAGAGCCCGCAAGATCAGTGCAATGGCTCATCTGTCCAGCATCCTGTTCTCACAGTTGCTGACCAGACAGATGCCTCTAAGAAACCTGCAAGCAGGATACGAGCACAAGAGCACTCTCCCCTCCTGCGGTTTCCAGAAACTGGTTTTCAGAATTTCAGTTCATCATCTGGGAAGCAGTCACATGTCTACAGGGACTTCTTCTGCCCCTCAAACAGAAGGATTTCAGACTCACAGAGTTGGAAGGGACCCTGTTCCAAACCCCTGCAATGAAGGAATATGCAGCTGTCCTTTAAGGGGATTGAACCTGCAACTTTGGCCCAACCTACCTCACAGGGGAATTAAATGAGGGAGGGGGGGAACCATATATGAAACCTTAAGACTCAAGAAGGATGTGAAGTTATTTAGGTATGCAGTGACAGCAGCTAGAATTTTGATGGCCCAGAAATGGAAACAGGAAGAAATGCCAGCGAGGGAAGAATGGAGAATGAAACTGATGGAATATGCAGAAATGGACAAATTAACGGGGAAAATTCGGAACCAACACGATCAGAGATTCACCAAGGACTGGAATAAATTTACAGAGTATATAAAAAATGTATGTGAGGAGCAATTAACACTTGTTGGCTTTCAAGAAGCTCTGTGAAAATGATTGATAGAAATGTTGCTTAAAAGATATGATAAGATTAAGATTGTTAAAGCGCAATATAAATTTAAGAAATGTGAGTAATTGTGATAATATGGAAAATTGTCAGATAGGCTGAGGGAAGTCTAAAAGATGTATATGTTAGAAGTGGATGTTAAATATGGATGGAATGTATATTGGAAATTGAATAAAAATTAATTGTTTTTTTAAAAAAAGAAACCTTAAGACTCCTTGGAGGAAAGGGGGGGGTCTAAATGCAGCACAAAAATAAATAATAAAATATGCCTCCCCCCCCCCCTTTAAGCATCTTACTCAACTGATGACTCCAGTAAACAGGCACTTTTGCAAATTACAGTGGTACCTCTAGATACGAACGGGATCCGTTCTGGAGCCCCGTTCGCATCTAGAAGTAAACGTAAGTAGCGATGGCACATCTGCGCACACACGCGTCGCTTTTCACCGCTTCTGCGCATGCAAGTGACGTCATTTTGAGCGTCTGTGCATGGGCAAGCGGCGAAACCTGGAAGTAATGCGCTCCATTACTTCCGGGTTGCCAAGGAGCGCAATTCGAACGTGCTCTACTCGAAGTATATTCAACCCAAGGTATGACTGTATTCTTCGTTCCCACAACTCAAGTGGAGCTACAGAAGCTTTTTACCTTCTGGGGGCTTGGCATCCGTAAGGTTGCATTCGTCCGGCTCACATTCGGTACTCTCTTTGATGCTCTCCACCTCTAGCCAAAAAGTATCCATTGCTAAGTTGCTCGAGGAATCTGCCCTGGAATGCCTGCATTCTGACTGCAGCAGCTCCGAGGAACTTTTCCGAGGAAAGCGGCTCATTCTGCAAGCGCAATTTCTAATGAGGAGGGAAAAGGAAAGCAAATGTTTCAGAGACTGAACGATATCTGCTTGGCATTCATGCTTACTGCGTGCACACACACACACAAAAACCCCCATCATTCTCCCAACAAAGATGACATCCAGAAAAAAGATAAAATTCCAAAGTGTCTTATTTTTCTGTTTTTGTTTAGCGATAATGTGGGCTGAAGGAGAAAACCGAGCCCAGCCTTTTGACGTGAGTGGAGCTGCAACAATGCAAACTTCCTTGAACTGTCCTGTACATGACCTAGAAGGGAACACTCTGCGGAGATTGCAAAGGAAGCACCAGAGCTTCTGGTTCTTGAAAAAGATTCAGGGCTGATTTAAGCCTGTGAGAGTCAAAGCTTCCAAAACTTGAAGAGGAAAATCATTGCAATCCCAGGAACATGAGAGTCTGACCTGGAAGCCTTTTAAGTATGGCATGAGCACAGAGGGGCTTCATTTCATTGCTCTCTGTGTGTGCCTACAGTGGTACCTCAGGTTACATACACTTCAGGTTACATACACTTCAGGTTACAGACTCCACTAACCCAGAAATATTGCTTCAGGTTAAGATCTTTGCTTCAGAACAGAAATCGTGCTCCGGCGGCGCGGCAGCAGCAGGATGCCCCATTAGCTAAAGTGGTGCTTCAGATTAAGAACAGTTTCAGGTTAAGTACAGACCTCCAGAATGAATTAAGTACTTAACCCGAGGTACCACTGTATTTGGGTGCAGGGTGATGGGAGAGAACTAAGAATTGGTAACACGTGGAGCCCACATAAAACTGAGGTGGGAGCTGAATATATGCTGTAGGCCTTTGACCTTGAAAAAGGCTATTGTTTTCATCTCCTTTCACTTTAAGCCACATACAACCCACTAAAAGCACCCTGCCAAACTCAACTATTGGCTAGCACAGGGGTTGGGTAAACTTTTTCAGCCCAAGGATCACATTGCCCCTTTTGCAAAACCCCCAGGGCTGCAGGCATGCAGTGGGCATTGTTACTTCTTAACTTCACACATGCACACACATACAGTAATACCTCCGCGAACGTCCGCCCCGTCGACTGTCCATTTCAGCGAACGTCAGCGGCAAACCTGGAAGTACCAGAACAGGTTACTTCTGGTTTGCCGCTCAATCATGTGCAGAAGCGCAAACCACTCCGCGTGCGTGCGCAGAGCGGCAATTTGTCGAGCGTCCCTTTCATCGAGCATCCGGGGCTCCGGAACAGATCCCAGACTCAGGTTACAAATACCTCAGGTTACAAACACCTCAGGTTACAAACACTTCGGGTTACAGACTCCACAGAAGTAGTATCTTGGGTTAAGAACTTTACCTCAGGATGAGAACAGAAATCGTGCGGCAGCAGCACGGCAACAGCGGGAGGCCCCATTAGCTAAAGTGGTACCTCAGGTTAAGAACAGTTTCAGGTTAAGAATGGACCTCTGGAACGAATTAAGTTCGTAACCAGAGGTACCACTGTACAGTGGTACCTCTAGTTGCGGACACGATCCATACACACTTTCGGGTTTGCCGCCTTCGCAAGCTGAAAAGACACAACATGAACCTAACGCAACACAAGGCATGACTGTATACCACACACATAAAGGCTATTAGCAGTATGCCTCTGAATACCAGTTGATCAGAAATGGAGATGGGCAGAGCACTGTTGCACTCCTATCTTGCTTCCGACACACATCTGGTTGGCTATTATGAGAACAGGAGGCTGAACTAGATGGGTCATTGGCCTGATCCAGCAAGCTCTTATATTCTTAGCACAGTGCAGTCCCAGAGTCCCAGAGCTCAGATGACCAATCTTAAATTCCCCTCGTATTGCAGAAAGGCAAAGAGGAACCCCTCCATGCAGCCCATGCTGCAATGGGGAGGGAAATCACAGTCACGTCAGGAGGAAAACCTGCCGCAGCCACCTTTCCTTTGGAGGCCAAAAAATTGCTACAAGATAATGATATATAGTCAAACTCACTCAAGAACAATTAAATCATCCAGAATGATTGTATACTATTTGCCTCCTTAATTCATTTGAAACAATACGTCTTGAGGTCACTTAGTTCAAAGCATTTGTAATACATTTCCCACTGCATTCAGCTTTCATAAAACCTGCTTAAACTCACCCACAAATCCAAACTTTTTGTTATTTAATGATTTATACCAAATCAATAATTTCCCACGCAACTTGCCTACACAGATAAGACAATGCAGTAATAAAACACAAAATGAAGCCGTCCAAATCAGGCAGGAAAAGCTTCAGCATTAACAGGAAAAGTCATCTACAAATGCCATCATTCCATCCTGCCAAAAATTTTGGAAAGCAGGGCAGGTTTCACCTGGTGCATTGGGAATCGTAGGGTGAGCACCAGGCAGAAGCGTTTGCAAGAGTTACCAACACGGACAAGCCACACTTCCTGAAGCTGGTGGATCTCAAAAGCAGGACCTCATCTGACTACGTCTACACTTTGATAGGTTCATCTGCGAGTAGGTGGTGCTTCAGATAATCTGGGTCCTAGGCTATTTATGGTTTGACAGGCAAACAAAACACAACAAAACGGCACTGTGCATTGTGCCTGGAAACCACTCAGGAGCCAAGAAGGTCTTTCAATACTGACAATATCTGATCAATTCCAACTTCATAACCTTCCTCTCCCATTTTGTTTCTGAACTTTCTTCACAAGCAGCCCGTGTATAATGCATTACAACAGGCATTTCAAGGTTCTGTTTGATTTCACAATAATTGTTTATTGTCTTATTGTCCCCTTTTCTGATGGTTTTTCTTTTAATGTCTGCTGCTTAGAAAAGGGAATAATTAAGCAGTGTAGAAATATCTTAAATAAATAAATAACATTAAAATCATCATAATCCAATGTAGGCATCGCCAGGCATTGGTAACTGTGACAAGATTGGTATTTCAGGAGAGGGCACCGTGAGGCAAAGATACCACATAAGCAAGTCAAATCCAAGTTGAGCATATGTGGAGACAAAGCTTTACTTCTACAAAGAGTGAAGTCTCTTGTGCCCGTATCAGCTCTCCTGTGAGACAGCCCTAAAAGGTGTTCTCCAGAGCTCAAAGCTAGTTCTCTGACTTAGTCTCACACCAGCACTCCAGCTTCCCTTCCCTTGGTCCTTTTCACAGACCCAGACCCAGATGACATTGTCCTTAGCTGAGGTAGGGAGGGCAAGAAAGGTATGCCTCCACTAAGAAGGATGTCATAAACCAGGGGCCTAATCCCACCTCCTCAGCGGAAGAGGCCCAAGGCAGTGCCTTGCTCTCACACCTGAAATAAGATGTGCTGCACAGATCTTGTGCTGTGCCAAAACTGTCTTCCAATTTCTCTTCACCTGCAAAAGGCGTTTTTGTGTTCCTGCCTCTTTTGCAGTACACATAAGAATTTGCAAATGTTTGATTTATCCGGCGCTCTGCAGTTTCTCTGGCTGCACACCATTCCTGAACAAACAAAAGACCCATGGGAAGAGTTACCACATCACATCATCCACTTTTAATTGAAGTGAGAGAAGCCACAAAGGTAGCTCCTGAGTGGGAAGGGACAACAAAACAGCCCCCCCCCCACACACACACACATTGTGCTGATGAGGTAGCACCCATCATTGAAATCCAGTACCATAGCTACCAGCAGGCTGCCGTCACCTCCACGCTCAAAGGTTCCTAATGTAAGCAGTTCCCCATTCACAGTGAAATCCTCATTCATTGTGGGGATGGAGCCAGTCACTTGAATCTGCTAGTTGTCAGAACAACGTCCAAATTCAATTTGCCCAGCTTTCAGTACCGCTCAAAGCTCTCCATGCTGCTCCTTCCGCTTTTCAAAGACCTAAACTTGACTTTGGGCACATTTCTGGAACCTCACTCATAGCAGCCATCTTAGAACCCAACCCTTTGCAGCCAACTGACTTTCATATTGGAACCAGACTCGCGTTCTCTGGCCTTTCTGGAATTCAACTCTGGCCTGGCCCAGCTCTGCTCACTGGAGCCAGGACATGACTTTGAACCTAGAACCAGTGCTGCCCCACCTGTGCTAGACTATCTCCCCAGCAGCGATCGCTGCCTGGACGACAGGCTGAGCCTTCCAGCTATTTGCTAGCTATTGGGAGAGCATCTTACCAGCCAGCCAACAGATAGCTTTAAAAGTCAATGAGACATATCCTTGGAGGATAGGGAAATCAATGGCTACAACTATATGCAAAATCCAGCATGCTCCTGGGGAACAGCAGCAAGAACAGGGTTAGTGCCTTCATTTCCTGCTTGTGTGCTTTCTTTAGGTATTCGATAGGCCGCTACAGGATAAAGGACAATGGACCAGATTTTTAAGGATGCTAACCAGGCAGGACAAAACTTCTGCTAAGTACTGTGCCTCAGTTATCCACTTCCAATTTTATGTAGACTAAAGCACTCCTGGTAGGAAGATGTAGGTCATTATCACTCATTTAAAAGATACCCAAATTTAAACCGCCACATCCTATGGCAGGGGTCAGCAAACTTTTTCAGCAGCGGGCCGGTCCACTGTCCCTCAGACCTTGTGGGGGGCCGGACTATATTTTTTTTTGGGGGGGGGATGAACGAATTCCTATTCCCCACAAATAACCCAGAGATGCATTTTAAATAAAAGCACACATTCTACCCATGTAAAATCATGCTGATTCCCGGACCATCCGTGGGCCAGATTTAGAAGGCGATTGGGCCGGATCCGGCCCCCGGGCCTTTGTTTGCCTACCCATGTCCTGTGGCAATGAGTTACAAGGACTAACCATGCATAAAGAAGGAGTGCAACTTTAAACTTGTTGCATTTCAATGCCTTTGGTCACTAATAGTAGCAGTCACAGAAGAATCTGCTTTGCACTACATTTTCAGAGAATTATGCTTTCCAAAAAAAATTGAACACACACATATGCACACTTCAAAGTTGCTGTTTCTGATGTAGATTAGAATCTGCTATGTTTTATGGAAACACAATGTATGGGATTCAAGAAATACTTTGAAAAATAAGCAACATCTGGAAACATGGAGGTCGTTGAATCAACGTGTGCGTCAGTGAAGTTAAGTCGATTCCCTTTGAAGGCAGTAAGGAAGGAACACTGAGTGATCTCTGGCGAGTAGCAATTTAGATAAAGTGTAGATTATTTTGGCAATGAATCATTGGGGGCAGCTGCTACAATAGCACAGTGGGGAGGAGGGTTAAAAGAAGATGACTAAATCAAGTTCACTTGAACTCTCATATTTTAATTTTCAATATTTTTTTTAAAAAAAATCACCTTACTGCGTAATCCAAACCCCTGTCAAGCAGAGGAAGGTCACGATCTCACCAGTGGTTCCCAGGCTGGCTCAGCCCTTGCCCTCTCCCCAGATGCTCCATTTTCCAGGCTTTATACAGAGTACACCAGCAGTACTTCTGCCTGTGGCAGAGCAGGGAGTATCATTCCATAGGCAGGGAGCTGTTCTGAGCTGGGTGAAGGGAGAACTTCACCCTACCCAACACACATGAAGTCGACTGTGGGTTTGGATTGCACCCTTAAGTGCTGGCGTTGCGTTGCACCCAATCCACCAACCAAGTCGCATATAGCACTGCCCTCATTTCTATGCACTGTTGCTTTAGGAATAGCATGTATTACACAGCAGCATTTTGCCTGAAGCAAATGCATACATTTTGGAAGTCAAAACCTGGGCCTGTCAACGCTATGATAACAGCCTTTACCAAAGACACTCAAACTCAGGACACAAGGGAGAAATGTGCTAGGAGGAAGGCACGCTTGGCAAATCCACACCGTGATCAGCTCCCGCTCAGAAACCAATGTCCCCACTGTGAAAGGACGTGTGGATCCAGAATTGGCCTCCACAGTCACTTACGGACTCATTGTTAAAACCGTGTTTATGGAAGACAATCTTACTCGGCTACGAGTGATCGCCAAAGAAAGAGAAGAAAGAAGACATAGCTCTGCCCTGAATCTCATTATATGTGCTTAAGGACCCAGAAAACAAGTGGTTAGCTGTTAATTTCCTATCCAAACTGCTTTCTTCTTCTTCTCAACCTGGTTTGTGATGTGCCTGTAAGAAATTAAGTCATCCAAGCAGATGAATCCCATACATGTTATGTCAGATGTGGTGTTCAAAGAAGATTACTCCCAGCTAAGGGTGCACAGAATTGCAATCTAGGGCTGTGTGTGCATTACTACTTACTCTGCATCCAATGTACTCCCTCTGCTAGTTTTTGAAGTCATATACACATGATGGTAGCCACAAACCATATCATTCCTTCACTTACTGGAGATCTACTGCTTCTGATGTGATTCCCCCCCCTAACCCGCTTCAATCCAACTAGAAAACTTAAGCCACATTCACATTGAACGTAAGACATATGTGCACATTTGAGACAGCAATCGCACGTGGGCTCATAAGTGCACACGTGCAAATGACAGCTTCATGAACAGGAGTTCGGGGCATGTGTGTCTGAATAGGCCGTGCACATTGGGTGATGATGATATCCCCACTTCCTCTTACGATGTGTACAGCACCATGCAAATATGACTTGAAAGGCAGAAGGCAAAAACAGATTTGCTGCATTTTGAGACACTAACCCTAGTGGACATTCCCAACATTAGAGCCCATCAAGTAACTTTCAATATTCATAACCATAAAAACAGACCCAAAAAAGGGGGGAAAGATGCACACGAGGCCAAAATATACCCTTTGCACTGGTTACTGACCAGTAAACATAAGCCAAGGTTGCTATGCAGTCGGTTGTTCCAAGGTTGAATCATTCCACCCAAATAGATGCTCCCCGCCCCCGCAAGCTATTGGATTCCTGCCATGCGTTTCTCAACGCCCTTTCCACATGGAGAATGGAATTAGACAGCCTTCCAGTTCAGCAGCTGCGTTAATAAAGAGCATTTCCTCTTATTGTTCTCAACTGCTTTACAGGGTAGACTTGCTTGCCACAAGCAGAAGCCAACAATAATGTGATCCACTTCACAATGGTTCCAACTTAGCTTGCAATAAAAACGGAAATGGTGATGGTGGCATTTCAAAGACATCCATGCCAACGACACTGGAAGAAGAAAATTCCGAATACTAGAGTAATTTCTAGGGGCAAAGTACCTCCACTGTCAGAGGCAGTCTACCTTTGAATGGCAGTTGCTGGGAATCACAATTGGGGGAGAGTGCTGTTGCATCTGACTGGTCACTGTGGGAACAGGATGCTGAACTAAATGGTCCTTTAGCCTGATGCTATCAGAGCTTAGCTAGAAAGGATTTTTTCAGACACAGCTGAGCAAGGAGCCCAGTGAAAGCTTGACCACTCAAGTGGATCAGGCCACAAAGTTGTGTATACATAGTACACACACCACACATATAACCAGGTAAGGATTTGGTAAAGAGGGGCGCCGAGAGTTGGAGGAAGTCAGAGGAAATGACAGACAGCTTCAAGAAATTCAGCTCTTCCGACAACCTTCAACTAGTCTCTCAAGGTCAAATAATCAGTTGGCAGAGAGAGGATGGATGAAAGGGATAAAAAAAAGAGCACGGGGGAGGGGGTTAATGAAGTGGGAAACTAAGTCCCTCTTTAATTTGCTTCCAAGTTTATGCCTGGAGCACTCTCGTTGCAATAACGGATTGTACTAAGCAATTACTTAAGCCTACATTGGCCTGATCAACAGATACAAGGACTCCCTTGCAGTGCAGAAACTTTGCAGCAATAACAGCAATAATCATAAAAGAGGTGGGGAAAGCAGCCAAGTGAGAAAGCAGGCAGATATGTGCCTTGGAGAGTTAAAAATTGGAGACAGTGGAGAGGGAGGGAGGGAAGGAAGGTTGGGGTGTGCAGATGAACAGAGGCACAGGCAAGGGGAGATATGGTGATAGGGCAGGAGTGAGTAACATTCCCTTGTGGGGATCTGGGCAGGACCCAGTAGCCGAAATGAGAAGCAGCGGTGGATCCAACGCCTATCTTTGTACAGTAGGCTACTTTCTGCCCATTCAAAACACAAGAGGGTTCTACACACACACACACACCTCTATCAATGGCGTAGTGTGGGTTGTCAGCACCCGGGGCAAGGCAAGTAATTTGCGCCCCCTAACCCGTGGATTTGCACCCCCTAACCCATGGATTTGCCCTAACCCCAGATGTTGCGCCCGGCCCCCCCTGCCCCCCCCACGCTACGCCACTGCCTCTATTCAGCAAGGAGGAGATGTCCAGAGCACATTCCAGCCAGGCAAAAAGCAGTGCTTACTTCAGATGATGCCACAATAACTTGGCTGTTGTATAGAGATCTCCACATGAAAGATTCAAAGCACATGGCATCTCCCAAAGAATCCTGGGAGCTGTAGTTTGCTCTTTACAAGAGCTACAATTGCTATAGCCCCCTTCACAAACTACAGTTCCCAGGATCCTTTGGGAGATTGCCATGTGCTTTGAATCTTTGGTGCGGAGATCTCCATGCAACAGGTAGGTCACTGGCCTGATCCAGCAGGCTCTTCTTATGATTTTACAGGCTTTTTTTTTTACATGGAAACCATCTATTTCTGACACAGAAAAAAATGGTATTCCATTCAGTTGTATGCAACAGAATTTAAATCAAGAATGCAAAAGGCTAGCAACTGCTAAGGACCTGTTCGGTATAGGTGCTGTATTAGAACAGAGTGTGGAGATGACAGCCCATTATCTGCAACCAGGACTGTTGCCTCTCCACAAACATCTGCAGTTCCCAGAGGCTACTGGTGCAGCCTCTGGCACTGTTATCGCACAACATGCCAAATCTTGGCTTAGTAGGACTATGCATACACAGAATCATAGAGCTGGAAGTGACTCTATGGCTCATCTAGTCCAACTTCCTGAAATGCAGGCATATGCAACTGTCCCATACGGGGTTCAAACTTCTGGGCTCTTAATGTTTGTTCGCTGTACCAGTGGCCTGGTTCACACAGCATGCTAAGCTAAACCTTGGTTTTGTGAGATTGCACAAACAGGTGGGCTCCTGTTTGGGCTCCAGAGCCGATCTGCTCCTCCCAGATCCCTTTTGCTGCCAGTTTGGCTTAGCATGCCACTGGAACGGAGACTCAAGGTTGTGTGAAGGCAAACCTTGGCTTTGCTTAGTGTGGAGCACTAGGGATTAGAAAAGCGGATGCGACTTCCCCTCCAGGAGTCTGCACATTTGCATGGTCCTGCTAAGCTAAAGTGTGGCTTAGTATGTTGTGTGAATCAGCTCAGGCAAAGCTTAAGAATCAAGTTGAGACACAAGGAAGCTTGTGGACTTGACTGTTGTCCCCACACATTGCTTGTTTTCTGATTTCACATTTAGATGCATCTCTTCCTTCAGGTCTTGGGAGGTAACTGATTCAAAGAATTGGTTCCCTTTGCTGCTGGAATGCTGTTTTATGATGCTTATCTGCTTTATGGTTTCACATTACAAGAGGCCAGTGGAGGTTAGTTCCTTTTTAAATTGCATTTTATCCTACCCTTCTGAAGACCTCAGAGGAGCATGCTCAGAGGACCTGTTGATGGGATTTTACCATTGTACTGTGGAGAGTGTATGAACTTATGGTCTGTGTGTGTGGTTTGGGAGCTGAACGGTCAGGGGAAACACAATGCTGTCCAGGGTTGTAAAGACTGCGGAGAGAATAATTTGGTGCACTCTTCCCACCTTGGATCAAATCTATGCTTCCAGGTGCCATAAGAAAGCTGCAGAGATAGCGCAGGATAGTGTGCACCCCGGAAATGATCTCTTTCAGCTTCTGCCTTCTGGAAGAAGGTACAGGGTTATAAAGACTAGGACTAGCCTCCTGAGAAACAGTTTCTACCCAAATGCGATTTTGGTTTTAAACACAGTATAAGGAGTCTCTATGGGAGTATATTGTATTTAAAAATGGGGTATCAGAGTTTTTAGGGGGCTAACCAGGTTGGGATAGCTGGGATAGCAGGCTTGTTGGGTTTTGAATGTTTTATGTAGAGTTGTCAATTTCGTTGTTCTGTATGGGACAATGACAATAAAGATTATCTTTTATTCCACTCTCCCACCTCCCTTCATGTTATTCTCACAAACCCTGCAAAGGAGGTCAGTCAGAATACGGGCAAATGGCCATCCAATAGTTTTAACAGATCTGAATGCAGATCTGAATTCAGGTCTAATTCTACTATATGTGGCTCTTGTATGCAGCCACTAGTTCAACAAAGCAACACAAGAGGTTAAGAATTTCATAGATCAAAATTCCAATACTGTAGATACCTATTTCCAAATGGATGTCAAGGAACATTCCATCTATCACAGAGTGCTTTAATAGATGTTGAGATTATACCCTGATGACCAAGCTAAGGTATCTCATTAGAGCAAGAGAACATAATTTCTTTCTCACACACATTTCCTGACTGAATGTATTTATTCAACATTGTAGAACACAAGGCTGATCCTTGTATAATAGTTATGGCTTCATAATTTTTTGAGAATGAAAATGAATTTGTTTAATCAACATATGTGTGACCACTGATTTTGAGCTAAGGAATATAGCCATATATGACCTGTGGCTTAATAGAAGCTCTTTCTTCCCTTTCTCCCTGTTTGGTTTTATTACTTATGCCTGGATTTTTCTTTTTATCTTGGTGAATTTCCTTGTAAAATAAATAAAACTCCAATAAGTAGACATGCTCAAAGCAGGGCTCTGCAGTGTTCCACAAATGCCAATTCAGTGTTAACGTGGATGGAAACTGTTAGCGTAAAAGGATAAAAAGATTAGGCAACGAATGGGGAGGTGAAGTAATTGTGTAACAGCCACAGGGCAGTTCTCACCACTCCCAGTTCTGTTTTTCCCTATATGCACTAGGGTGGCTGTTGCCTCTACAGGCACAAATGGCATTCAGTTTCTCAACATTTGTGGCAACTAGGTCAACCAAAAGGAGAGCACCTGCTTATCAAATTCATGAGCCAAGTCAAAATCAAAGGGTAGTGAGACAGGGCTACCTTCACTTCCAAATCACTGTATCAAGCGAAGAAACCAAGTCCAATGGCACTGGCATCTGCTAAATGTAACCCTGACAGGCTACTTAGCCAATTACAAAATGCACGGGCTTTCTCACAGTTCAGAGAAGAACTTCTCTCAAAGGAGGCCCATGCAGCTGAGAGCCCCTCTGCAATGCGCCAAGGAACTGGATGCTGAATGAGCTGTTACACATTTCCTGTTACACTGATTTATCAATAATGAAGGAGTAAAAATGCAACAGCTTTTACTACGTATATGATGATCTCCTGCTTTCTCTGCTGCTAAGCCAAAAGCACAATGTGGGGCAATTTTTATTTCCTCCAAGATCCGTGTTTGTTTGTTTGTTTTTGCCTAACCTAACCTAACCTAACCTCTTCCTTGATTCACCTGACAACAAACGGCAGCTTTTCTTTCTCAATGTAAAGAAGTTTTTGCAGTTTTCATCTACAGTCATACCTCGGGGAAAATACGCTTCAGGTTGAGTGCTTTCAGGTTGCGCTGCGTGGCGGCCCGGAAGTAACAGAGCGCGTTACTTCTGGGTTTTGCCGCTCGCGCATGCGCAGACGGTCAAAATGATGTCACGCACATGTGTGGAAGCGGCAAAACGCGACCCGCGCAGATGCACTGTCGCGTCTTACGTTCTGTTTGGGATGCGAACGGTCTCCGGAACGGATCCCGTTCGCATCCCGAGGTACCACTGAACTTCAAAACTGTTTTGGAAACAGTGTGGCTCAAGTTGTAAGATGGTTGGATGGGATGTGGAAGGCAAACATCTAGGTTCCCTCTTAAGCTCAGCTGCCAGTTCCTTGACTCAAGGTCAAGGTCAAGGTACCCCTGCCCGTACGGGCCAGTCTTGACAGACTCTAGGGTTGTGCGCCCATCTCACTTAAGAGGCCAGGGGCCAGCGCTGTCCGGAGACACTTCCGGGTCACGTGGCCAGCGTGACAAAGCTGCATCTGGCGAGGCAGCGCAGCACACGGAAACGCTGTTTACCTTCCCGCTAGTAAGCGGTCCCTATTTATCTACTTGCACCCGGGGGTGCTTTCGAACTGCTAGGTTGGCAGGCGCTGGGACCGAACAACGGGAGCGCACCTCGCTGCGGGGATTCGAACCGCCAACCTTTTGATCGGCAAGCCCTAGGCGCTGAGGCTTTTACCCACAGTGCCACCCGCGTCCCTAGTTCCTTGACTAGACTTCGGTAAATCAATAGATGTACAATAAAGGCCTTTGTCCCACTCATCTGGAGGAGGTGGGGGAGAGAAGACGACTTCTAATGCTCTATCTGGGGCTTCTCATGCACGTGATCTTGAATCACAGCATCATGGAACTGCAGAGTTGATCATCTTCTAGTCCAACCCTGTGCAATGCAAGAATCTGCAGCTGTCCCATTTGTGGATCGAACTTGAAACCCTGGCATTATCAGCACCATGCTCCCACCAACTGAGCTATCCAGGCTGAAGAAGCTACAGTTTGTGTGCAAAATGGTGCAGCACGATTGCTGGCAGGAGTGAGACCCTGTCGCAGCTTGGGACTGGTTTACCTACAGGACCACCTTACCCCTTACATGACCACTTGACCACTTCAATCTGTGATAATGGCAGTGTTACATAGCTGCCACAAAATACTCCTTCTGCATTAGTAAGAAATTGATCTTTTAGTATGGAACTCCCTGCCTATTGCCATCAGGCAGGCACTTTCACTTTTTGGCACCTTGTAAAAACATTTTTGTTTAGGCAAGCCTACTCAGATATCTAGAATTCTGCCATGTGTTTTAATCTCTGCTTCGCTTATCTTTAATTTTATTTATTTTATTTTTGTTTTATATAGCTATTCTTGACTGATCACTTTATTGTTTTATTCTTTTTGCTTATTCTTTTGTGTGTTTTTTACAATCAAACGGAAGTCTTTTATTTGGTTGTTTGTATTGTTGTATGTTATGCTCACTGTATGTTATGTTCACGTTTAATGAGGGTGGATTTGTGTATTGGGGGGTGGGAGGTTTATGTAATGTTGTAAATAAAATTCCAATAAAATTAAAACTACAATCAAACGGCATACTGTATAAATATTATGAAACAAACAAACAAAGGGTTCAAAAGCAGCTGAGCACGCTGTTTCAATACTTGTAATCTCCTGTCTGACCCTGCAGGGTGCTATAACTCATGCTGATCAGCCAGTGCATAACTAATACATACACTGAGATGTGTGGCAGACTTTCCCTGGCAAGTGTAGGAGTGATCCAGTGAGAGAGGAAGTTGCATACCTTTCCTCAGTCGGTAGAGAATGAGACTCTTAATCTCAAGGTTGTGAGTTCAAGCCACACGCTGGGCAAAAGATTCCTGAACTGCAGGGGGTTGGACTAGATGACCCTCGTGACCCCTTCCAACTCCACAATTCTATGGTTCTAAGATGCACTGAGAGGCCTGATGGGACACTACTGGTGCCACTGAAATGAAAAGAAAGTCAGAATCTGAAAGGTTTTCAAAGAGGAACCTTTATGATTCCTTCCTCTCCCCTCCACCAAATCCCTCTGGAATTTCTTTCCAAAGGAGGCCTTCCTCACTTCCCACACCTCACAAGTTTGGAAGGGTAACCACCGTTTTCCTGTTCGGTTTTAAACA
Organism: Podarcis muralis; assembly: GCF_964188315.1. Taxonomy (NCBI): domain Eukaryota; kingdom Metazoa; phylum Chordata; class Lepidosauria; order Squamata; family Lacertidae; genus Podarcis; species Podarcis muralis. The sequence continues at coordinate 76,486,215 of NC_135659.1, forward strand.
GCATGTGCTTTGAATATCAGGCCTTGTAGTCAATTTGATACATGTCTGACATGCTCTTCCACCAGGCAGCATGATACGTATAATGTACAAATAATGCTATTCTCCTTTTTCATTCTTAGACAGAAAACATTTCCCACCATATTTAGACCAGGCCCACTGCCCTCCAGCTGTTTTGGACTACAGTTCCCATCAGCCCCTGCTGGTGCATGTGTGCAGGGCTGATGGGACTTGTAGTCCAAAACAGCTGGAGGGTGCCTGGCTGGCAAAAGCCGGTTTTGACTGTTATGCAACTAACTTGATCAGTACAAAACCTATCATATAATTTAATATGGTTTTGCAACCCCATCCTTCAGAGGAGACCAAATTTCTACCATATAACAATGGAGGCATTCTCTCTCCCCCCCCCCCCCCCCCCCGGTTTTGGGAAGCATTTGAGGCTCAAGAACATTAGCAAGGAATGATGTAAACAGCAGAGGAATAAACTATTTCCAATGCCACCAAAACAGAACCCAAGAAGGATCCACTTAAGCTGCATGCTTAAAGAGATTTGCAGGCCATGCAAATTAAAAGCACAGATCCATAAGCTCCTTGCAGTCACCATTTCCCCCCCACCCCACCCCCAGATGGAGAGGGGTCAGTTTGGCTCACAAAACCAAATCCAGACTTCAGCGCTGCACCTGCCACTTAGAAGTACAGCTTCTTTGAAGCGAGATGTACAGATGGGGCTAAATTCAGGGTCACAGACAAAAGAGAAAAAGGGATAGGTGTTTATTTTAAGGCTTATCTCGAAGACAAGTTAACCCCGCCACAAAAATGCACCAAATAGTTTCTGCATGAAGTTTGGTCACCTTGTGGAATGTGACCGAGTCAGGTTTTTTTGAATTGCAAGAAAATGCAGCACAGCTGGCACTCAGTCGGCGTGCTGACACTAGAAATACAGGCTTCATCAACCTGAATTTGGAAGGGTGAGGAGGAGTGGGAGATGATGCAAGGGAATCTGGATCAATAACCACAGCCTTAGTAACAGTTCTTGGAAAGGACAGCACTGAAGACTGCGGGGTTCAACAAGGCTAGGCATCTTAATGGCAATCCAGTACGGATGCTATGGTTACTCGGACACTAATTGAACATGTGGCCATTCGGAAGAGCAATTAAACTATTGGGATTTTTGGCATATCATTTTGCAAGCATCACGTAGTCACAGGCACCATCAATCATGCCTGCAAATATGTAACAGAGTATTTATTATGCAAGCACTGGGTGACTTACATGCATGGATGCATGATTTCAATTTAAGCAGTATATTTGAATTTCCATCATCTGGCTTTGGTTAATACAGTGGTACCTCGGGTTACATACCCGCTTCAGGTTACATACGCTTCAGGTTACACACTTTGCTAACCCAGAAATAGTACTTCAGGTTAATAACTTTGCTTCAGGATGAGAACAGAAATCGTGCTCTGGCGGTGCGGTGGCATCAGGAGGCCCCATTAGCTAAGGTGGTGCTTCAGGTTAAGAACAGTTTCAGGTTAAGAACGGACCTCTGGAACGAATTAAGTACTTAACCCGAGGTACCACTGTACTAAAATCCCATACATGACGTAGTTTGAGGCAAAAACAACAACAGATATATTGAGATCCTTATAAACACTTTCAATATTTTTTAAATAAAAAAACCCCACAGTCATCTTAAACTGTGCCATCTAAAGTTTTCAAAATGAAGTAGACCCTCCTCTTATTTTATTTGCCATTGCTTCTTGACAATTTCCCAGAAGCCCATCCTTCAGTCACGACTTCCCCACCAAAAAACCCGAAACTAGCCTGTTAGAATGAGAAGTATATAAAGCAAAGAAAAAACTCCTGGTAACAAATGCCTGTCAAAACAAAAACAAAACTACCAAACTTGTATTGATGTATCAATCTGCCTTATATTAATATGGGAAATGGAAAGTACTTCCCAAGTCAGAGTGCATGATAGTTGACTAAATATCCACAATGCCACAATAAATATACTGACACTGTGATCCTAAGTATATCTCCTTGGAAGCTTGTCCAGCTGCTTTCACTGGAACCAACAAGCAAACAAAGGCGCTGAGAAATGTAGCCTATGTATATCTTATATAAAAACTCTGGGCGTACTCCCACATTTGGCTCTAAACTATGATTGAGAAAATTTCAGTCCATTAGAAGTTATGCTATCGCTTTTACTTCCCTTTACTCAGAAACAGTTTCCAAGGCAAGTTATCATTTCTTTAATAAGGGTTTATGCAGCAGCTTCTAACACTGAAACAACTTTTTGCATTTCCTGAAACAGACTACTGAGAAGCTCTTTTAAAATGCACCAATTTAGACTGCTATTGCAAACAAACAAATAAGCGATATCAATTACCGGTATTTGCTACAATCTTTGCGTACTGAGTTTTATTAGTCCCTTAAGTTTGGGATTTCCCATTTGATTACACTACCAGCAGAGCACAATACTGTCTTCCTAACTCCATGCCACCTTCTAGGCTAGTGTAAATCACCAAAAAGGAGGCATCCCAAAACAAAGGTGTGAGAATTACCTGCAAACACCTGGATGACCAGAAGGCTGGATTGGCTGCAGTAGGACCTGAGGTCTAGGAATGCGAGTCCTAACAAATCCGGACCTGCCATGCTTTCCAAATTTATCCATATTCCTTTATACAGAGTACAAATTGCTCTTCTCGGCGGAGAGAAACACCAACCACCAGTCCATCTGTGTCTCTCTTCAAATAGTCCCAGAACAGAGTAAGTTCCTGGAACACTTTTGGATTGTTGAGCAGCTGACTGCAGCAAACGCAACAGGGCTGCAGCACCACCCAGTCACGTCTCAGGAATGCTGCTAATTAGACAGCAAATCCTCCTCCTTCTTCTCTCCTCATATACGGCAGGGTGAGAACGGAGAGATAAAAATCTAGCCAGCATACCCATGACTTCGGTCCAAGAACAGTCATCAGCCACCTCGTGCTTGGAAGGCTCATAAGGAAGGCACAAGCTGGAAATGCAAGGCTTTACCAGTGACAGGCGAAGCCAGCAGAATCCAAACTTTGACTGCTTTGGGGCAATCTCTTGTTGGCTGCGAGGCGGGAACAAAACGGGAAATACCTGTCTATACCAGGTCAATCTACAACCAAGTTTAGCCCCGACAAATGCGATCAGGATACAGACAGTTACTTTTGGTAATCAGACGGAGGGAGTGAAAAGCTTAAATATTACACTTTAAAGGCTCTGGTATGGCTCCAGAAGTCATGCCCACAACTAGAAGATCCAGAAAGACAAGGTTGTATAAACACACACACATTACTCAAAAAGACGGCACAGTGCCTTTGTCTGAAGTCTGCTTCTTCACAATTTGGCCGTGTACACACCATACATTTAAAACAGATTTCTCTTCTCTCCCTCTACCCCACAAAAGTAAAAACTGGACACTGTAGTTTGGCTGGGAATTGTAGCTCTCGGAGGGGTAAAGTTCCCAGGGGTTTTGGTAGGGGTGTACTTTAAATATATGATGTGTAGGAACCCCAGATCTCCTTATGATAAACATATCCCACATGTTTCCAACAAGTCTTTTAAGTGGAGATCATTATCCCACTCTGCATCTGTCTCAGAACTATTTTTAACTGACTTTATAGATTTATTTTTTAAATGTTTGCATTTTTTAAAATAAATGTAATTGTTTTACAAATGAAGCTGCTGCTGCTGTTGTTAATTAAATGTGTATACCACCCTTCATTTGATGATCTCAGTGCAGTTCACAGCATAAAATACAGAATAAAACCACAAAGAACATAACCAAAAACAAAACAAAACAAAACCACACACCCTCTTGCAAACACATTTAAAAGGACTGTTAATCAGCCGAAGGCCTGGTTGAACAAGAACGTTTTCGCATGGCGCTTACAGATGTATAATGAACTTGCCATTTGTACATTTCTTTTAATTTATGGTTGTGACCATTTTGTTTCAGAATCGTTTTGTTGTAACCTTCCCTGGGACCTTATGGTGAAGGCTGGGTATGAAATCTAATAAATAATAGTATGCGCGCTCTCTCTCTCTCTCACACACACACACACACCTCTATGTACAGTGGTACCTCGGGTTACATACGCTTCAGGTTACATACACTTCAGGTTACAGACTCCGCTAACCCAGAAATAGTACCTCGGGTTAAGAGCTTTGCTTCAGGATGAGAACAGAAATCGTGCTCCGGCGGCACGGCAGCAGCGGGAGGCCCCATTAGCTAAAGTGATGCTTCAGGTTAAGAACAGTTTCAGGTTAAGAACGGACCTCCGGAACAAATTAAGTACTTAACCCAAGGTACCACTGTATTTCACAAGAGAAGCAACCTTAAAATATGTAAGATGGCACCTTTCCCTTATATCAATGCCTGCTGGTATAACATGACATCTTGTAAATATTTATTTTACCTCTTAATCAGGTGCAATGGAAGGAGAGCCAACTCTCTCACGCATTATATATATATGAGAGAAAGACGGCTCAAGCAAAATCTTTTCCCAACACACCGGTATTTGTTACTTTGAGGAAAGAGGCCTAGTCTGGGTCTACACTGCTAATATCATAGGCTCTTAGGGTGCAGCTGAGAAAGTGGACGGGGAGAAATCTAATGTACTGGAATGCTGCAATTCCTTTTTTCAGGTGTAGCAATCTCAGGTAATACTAGAACTTCGGGCTATCCACTGAAGTCTTTCTTGCAGTATTCAGAATGTAAATTTAAGACTTTATATTAAATATTTAGTCCTCTAGGTAAAGAAAGCCCAGTAAGATCCACAGCCTTAAAACATGCAAGAACAAGAGTTGTAAGACAGTGCGGATGTTATCCTTGCTGCAATTTTCGCAATAGAAAAACGAAAACACAAGTGGGAAAACAAATGCAGCAGGCAATTAAACAGTGAAAAGTCTGCCACTATTTTCTGTGAATCCAAGCACACCTGTAACTTTGAAATACTGTGCATACTGTACCTAAGGAAACACAGGATGTTGTATAGAAAAGATAGGCACTTTGCATGCATGGGTGATCATTTTAAAATCTTTGTAAAGCAGGTTCCCAAATATTTCAAATTACTCATGAAACACCTAATAATAGTGCAAATTATGTTAAAACTTTGCATTTTCATAGGGGGGAAAAACTGGGTAGGTTTAACAATGAGAGGCACCTAAAATGCATTGAGTGATCCAAAAGAGGAACCAGTCTCGTTCATTTCCCTAACAATTCATTACAGTAGATCAGGCCACCTGCTGCTACACCTGCAAAATGTATTGCAGTATGTTAGATTCCTGTGACTTCTGGTTGCGAATGGGATCCATTCCGGAGGCCCATTTTCAACATGAAAAGAGCGCAACCCACAGTGGCGCGTATGCGCATGCACGGGTTGCAATTTGCCGCTTCTTCGCATGACGTCATTTTGCACTTTTGCGCATGCACGAGTGGTGAAACCCGGAAGTAACCCTTTCCAGTACTTCCGGGTCACTGCGGGACGTAACCTGAAAGAACTTAACATGAAGCGGACGTAACCTGAGGTATGACTGTATTCACAACTTCACCACTCTTCCAATTATACAACAGTGCAATGGGCATTAATTCATTTCTAGATCCAACACTTTCTGGAAAGGCAATTCAAAACTTCCAAGACTACTTACAAATTAAACATCTCTTTCAAATTGTGCTATACGGTTACCATCTTGCCTGGGTCATTCAAATTCCCAAACAAAGCACCCTTGCGTAAATTCTAGTCTAAAAATTGGTGGCTACTCCAAACTGCCACCACTGAATTATTACAAGTGTCTGATTGTGGGAGGTCTGCTGCAGCATCAATACCTTCTACTCGGCCCTGCCTTTTAAATTCTTCCAATTCCTCTTATTTCTCTACATCTGCTCCTTCCCATCTTAATGTTTTGTTTTGTTTTTCTAATAAAAAATTTCAATTTGCAAGCCACTCGCAGCATGCAAAGTGTCCTGGAAATAATCATGTCAATGAAACTACACAGTGACTTTAGCAAAGGAACAACAACAACCACAACAACAGGAAGAATTTGGAGTCATTTCACACAACTATTTTGAGATGGAAGAATATTTTCCACAATGCAACATTAACGTCTTGTACATGCTCCCTATTCATTTAATTCTTCTCTGGTTGACTACAGTGGTTTGTGAAACCTTTTCATCATTATTTCTGACACAAACTAACAAGCAAAGCAAGAAGTGTTCAAACGCGAGCAACAGATTATGGGGCTGATTCGCGCAATTATTTTGAGGTGGGCGGTCTGCCCTGAGCAAACTATTATTTAGAGGACAAAGTGCTCTTGTGAAAATCCAGTCACAGGACCACTTCCTCACAAATGTCCATATACTAATAGCAAACTCACTTTCTGAGGATACATTCTTACAGTACGTAATCAAAATAGCAGGCTTAAGGGAATAAAACGCTTTAAGTTTTTTTAAAAAAACTTTTTGGGGGGAGGAGGACATCCTAAAGGGAAAGATGCCACCGAAACCCCAGATGGGGCATGCTCAGTGGGCAAAGAATACAGTGGTACCTTAGTTCTCAAACTTAATCTGTTCTGGAAGTCCATTCCAAAACCAAAGCGTTCCAAAACCAAGGCATGCTTTCCCATAGAAAGTAATACAAAATGGATTAATCTGTTCCAGACTTTTAAACACAACCCCTAAAACAGCAATTTAACATGAATTTTACTATTCAATGAGACCACTGATCTATAAAATGAAAGCAATAATCAATGTACTGTACTATAAAATAAATAAGACAGTATTGTAGATTATAAAAATAAAAATGGTTATTTTTTCGTACCTGCACTGATGATAGTCATTGTTTGGATGGGGGGCTTTTATCCATTTCTGCAGTCACACAATCAAACAATCAATCAATCAATCAATCAGTAGCTGAACTAGGTTCCACACAGTCACAAAAAACAAATTAACCGGAAAAGCCTCAAAAACAAAAACAGAAAATAAATAGCTAAAACAAAAGCGCCAAATACAGTTGCACCTTAGTTCTCAAACTTAATCCATTCCAGAACTCTGTTTGACTTCAGAAATGTTTGAAAAACCAAAGGTGCAGCTTCTGATTGGTGCAGGCGCCCCAGAAACAATAGCTGACAGCCGCATCAAACGTTCAGCTTCCAAAAAACGTTCACAAACCAGACCACTTCTGGGTTTTTGGAGTTTGGGAGCCAAGGCATTTGAGAACCAAGGTACCACTGTACTGAGTGGTGAGAGAGAACAGAATGGAGTACCATCATGGTATCTGGTGACCGCAGTGGTTTGTGTTTTTTAATGATATGGCTTAACTTGCAAGATATTACAATATGAATAGTGGGGGTGGGGTGAGGTGGTGGAAGGGGGAGGGAATCCTCAGAAAACACCTTGTGCAAACGGGTATCTTAAAACTGAGTTTGTAGGGGGGGAAATTAAAAAAAATATTTTGTCAGCCAGGGATGGTAGAAGAGTAAAATAAAGTGGCAAGCCTTTGATAGTTGGGTAAAAACTTTCCAGCTTCAATCCCATCATGCCACGCATCTCCCTCCACTTACCAGTGTCAAATGCCACAACATGGATGAGTGTGATCCATACCACCACAGATTCGGTGCCTGTAAGCCCTATTGTCACTTTAGCCCTGGGTGCTGTTTGAAGAAGTCCAGCGGTGATGTTCCTTCAAAACCGCTTAAGCAAAACATGCAGCAAGCGAAAAGCATCACAGTCATTGAGGCCTTCGCCTCCTCAATCCAATTGCTAAAAGAGGTTTGGCTCTCCTAAGTGCAGAAAACCTAATCAGATCACACAGCCCAGAGCAGCATGACGGAGCGCATAATGTGCCTCCATATGGAGACTCCTAAGCTGCTTTAAAAGCACCAGCGTGTTATGTGACAAACAGAAGATTAGGCCTTTAGGTGGGGAATAAGCGCACTGCTCTTTAGAAGCAAAGAACTTGTATTTATAATATAAGCAAGTTACTAGCAGATGGAGATGAAGGTGGGACAGGAAAGGCCAGATATATATGCTGCCCACTGGTACACATCTGGCAGATATACGGCTCTCAACTAAAAGCCAATTCCCAACTGGGGAATGACGAAACTCAGCCCACAAACCGAATTTGAATTTATCAAGTTCCCCAGTGGCTCTATCCAATTTAATCAAGGTGTGACAGTTTCACACTTAAGGAAGGGAAAAGTGCTTGGAGAGATAAGAGATTTTCCACTTTCATATCTCTGTCTCCTTTTGGGTTCTATACCATCTCTCCTGTACAAAGATCCTATGCCTTTTTCAAATAAACAGGTGACTGATGCCAGACTTCTTCTTGAGGGAATCCTTTAAAAAGCTCATTCGTCCCTCAGGCTTGAAGGGGAAAGTAGTCATTCCCATGGATCCTTATCAGCGAACTCACTTCACACAAGGTCATGTACTCTGTAAGTGCGAGCCCCTCACTGAAAAATGGCGTCCAGATTATTATATAGCTGAACTATCTTCACTCATGAGAGAACAGGGTTGTAGGGCAGCACACCAATGTGGCCTTTGAACCACAGTCTGAAGAACCACCCAGAGTCGCGCCTTTAAAAAGGGAAGGTGGGTTTGCCTGATAGATAGCCAGGCTTAGAGAGCGGAGTTGTGAAAAAAAACTATCCAAAAATTCATGCACCCCAAAGAGTACAAATACCATGGCAGCAGCCCCACAAGCTCATCTAAAAACTAGGACTTTGGAACACATGGAGGAAAGTTATGATCTTTATTTCCTGTTTAATTGATTTCAACCTTACAGCATGCCTCTCCAAACATGAACCCGTGCCTTTTAACTTTGATCAATATTGAAACTTAAACCACATAAGACATTTTTAATGCCTAAGGAAGAACTTAGTAAGAGGAAGCTATGAGGCAGAAAAACCTTTTCCTTGTTGCTTTTATGGTTTAAGGTATGCACGCTTTTTTCTTCACACTTCTTTTATCTTAAATTGATTTCATAATTACAAAATATTTCAATCATGCAGCAAGCACATATTGTATGACAAATACTGTCATATCAGAGTGAGAATGCCCGCATGTATCACTTCATTCCTTCTTTAGTTGTTGTTCCAATACAAAATAAAAACAACAACCAGTTTTGTTGAAAAATCTGGATTTTTTCATTCTTCCCTCTGAAAGGCAGATATGACATGCAATTATTCATCACCATAATATCCCCTACTTTCCTTAGCCATTGATCAAGGTTTTGAAGAACCAATCCCAGCAAGACTTGCATTCAGCGCCAAGTTTAAATAATGTTGGGTGTAAGCCCTATGGCAAAAGAACAATCCATTTCACACAGCTTAGAGAAGACTCCTGATTTTTCATGTGCAATAGTGCTTGCATTTGGGCAGGCACAAATCCCCCAACAGCATATAATGTCAAGCAATTTTACAGGTAGGGGAACCTGCCCATCTGTCAAAAGGAACACTTTTGGATCTGCCTAACCCTGCACTGGCAGTTCCTACCACATATACATAGCAACAAGCAACAGACCAGTCAACTGCGCTGCAAAAGGTTGCTATTTTTTAAAAAAATCCTGGTCAGGTTTTGGAACCTACCGGCAAGATCATGGAAAAACTCCAGAAACTTGACTCCATTTTGAGTTCCTGAAACTCAGAAGTATCAAATAAGGCCTGTGATCTAAAGAAGCAACGGCCTGGTTCACACGCAACACCAAGCCATAGTTAAAACTAAGGTTCGTAAGCCAATAACAAACCATGACTTCAGATCATAGTTGGTTGCAGCACACACATCACAGTTGAGCTGCTAAACAAGATTCAGATGATCGAACAAACCATGCTGTAATAAATCACAGTTTAATAAACTATGGCATAGCAGTACAGTGGTACCTCGCAAGACGAATGCCTCGCAAGACGAAAAACTCGCAAGACGAAAGGGTTTTTGGTTTTTTGAGTTGCTTCACAAGACGATTTTCCCTATGGGCTTGCTTCGCAAGACAGAAACGTCTTGCAAGTTTGTTTCCTTTTTCTTAACACCGTTAATAAAGTTGCGACTTGACTTCAAGGAGCAACTCATAGCACGCGGTGTGGTAGCCTTTTTTGAGGTTTTTGAAGACTTTGGTGATTTTTGGAGCTTTTCCAAAACTTTTCCGAAACCGTGCTTCGCAAGACGAAAAAACTCACAGAACGAATTAATTTTGTCTTGCGAGGCACCACTGTATGTGCAAACTAGGTCACTATGTACACACATGGGCACTGCTGCAGTCCTGCTGCTGCAGTTCTTGCTCTTAAAAGGGCAAGCTGGTTTTTAACTGGAGCGGCAGCTTTGGAAGTAGGAACTGCAATGAAGGAAACAGCAAAATAAAGCGCAGGCTCGGTATGTTTTTTTCTCCCCTGTGCATGCATATGGCTGCTTTGACTTTTGGCCATGCAATTTGATTTTCCAGTGCAGGATCTGGTATCAGACATGGAGTTTAGAGGATCTCACTTTTGATAGTGGCACACAGTTCTAACAACCATAGGGAATCACTGTAAGCAGATTACACAAAACCCTCAACAATTGGAGTTCGTCTTCCATTTGTTGGGAAACGGAATACTCTGAAGCAGCATGAAGCACCCATTTAGATGGTCTAGTCATTGAGCCTTCCTTTTTCCACCTCTTCTCCTCTTAATATTCTGAGCCCAACCCGACTCTCCCTCTAGCTGTCAAAAAACAATCTATACAACCAATGTGGTGTTTAGGCAAGTATTGCACATTTCTGTAAATGTACCAAACCTCAATAACTAGCTCTTTTCACAGACCCAGTCTTCTGGGGTTGTAGGATTTTATGGCACAGAATTCAGATACCTTTCTCATAGATCCCAACAACATACCAGTGAACCTTAGCCAATCATTTGGGATTGCTTAGTCTCCACCCAAGTTTCATTTTTCAGAAATAAAAAAGTTATAGAAGGAAGCCACTCTTACCCATTAAAACTGAACACTTATTAAACTGCTGAGGAGCACTGCGCAAATAGTCTTCAAGTCTACAAACTGGTAGCTTTTGATCAGCATAGCACTGAAGATCATTTCATATATTATGTTCTTCCTGCATCATAATTAAAGCTTTCATGTTGACATACAACAATGAAAAGTATGCACATGACAAAATACATGCATTATAGCCTGGCACGCTCTAGTGAATGACAGTTATGCTGCTTTTCATTCCACTTCCTGGCTTGCTATGTGCTCTGCCCCATATTTGTGAAATGCCACAGCTTCTGCCCCATATTTGAGAGTTTTAGCGTTGTAGAGACTGCAAGATCTACCGTATTTTTTGCCCTATAGGACGCACCGGCCCATAGGACGCACCTAGATTTGGGGGGGGGGGATAAAGGAAAACAATTTTATTCCCCCCCCCCCCGAACAGGCAGCTCTCCGCAAGCCATGGGAGCCCAGCTGCGCCTCCCCGCTGTCCCCCGAGCTTGCGGGGCTGGCGGTGGGGCTCTCCGGAAGCCTGGAGAGCGAGAGGGGTCGCTGCACACCGACCCCTCTCGCTCTCCAGGCTTCAGCGAAAGCCTGCATTCTCCCCATAGGACGCACACACATTTCCCCTTCCTTTTTGGAGGGGAAAAAGTGTGTCCTGTAGGGCGAAAAATACGGTATATGCCGAGACACCCAATGCAGCTTAGACAGCTACTTTGTGACATGCTGTTTGCTTTACATATTTTTACCTCACCCTCCATCCACATTCCAAGGGTGGCTTACGCTAACAAAGAATAAATAGAAGAACTCTTACAGAACAACAACAACCAACCATTTATGACCATCACAGATCCAATTGCCAGGACTAACAGTTTAACTTAAAAGGCCTGGGAAAATAAGGACTACATTTGCCTGTCACTGAAGTGTCATCAGAGTCAATGCCAGTTGGGAGAGAGATGGTTTCACAAGCAGGGTAAAAAGGTAAAGGGACCCCTGACCATTAGGTCCAGTCGCGGACAACTCTGGGGTTGCGACGCTCATCTCGCTTTATTGGCCGAGGGACCCGGCATACAGCTTCCGGGTCATGTGGCCAGCATGACTAAGTTGCTTCTGGCAAACCAGAGCAGCACACAGAAATGCCATTTACCTTCCTGCCAGAGTGGTACCTATTTATCTACTTGCACTTTGACGTGCTTTCAGACTGCTAGGTTGGCAGGAGAAGGGACCAAGCAACGGGAGTTCACCCCATAGCGGGGATTCGAACCGCCGACCTTCTGATCGGCAAGCCCTAGGCTCTGTGGTTTAGACCACAGCGCCACTACCCAAAATGCCCCCTCACTGTACCTCCAATGGTGGAGGCATTCAGGTGAGGGTCTCCGAAGAGGACCTCAGTGTCTCAACAAGTTCACATGGAGATAGGACTTCAGATTTGTCTCAAGCCCTGAGAGGCTTTGAAAGGTAAGCACCAGAACTAAACTGAGCCCAGAAACAAACTGAAAGCCAGCACTCGAGACATGTTATCCACTAACTGGTCCCAGTTACCAGCTTCAAGGTTATGTTTTGAACAACTAGCTGCATTTACAGAACCGTTTCCTAAGGCAGCCCCACATATAACACATTGCCATAGTCAAATGGAGGTGACGAGAGCAAGGATGACTGAGGCTCTAGGCTATCTGTCTAGAACAGATAGTAGCTGATGAATCAGTCTAAACTGCTCTAAGGCACACTGTGCCACAGACAATGTAGAACTCAGCCGTGCATTCAATCCAGCTACATCTCTACATGCCCCATTATGATGCCACATGGTGTGTGATATCAGGTACAGGGGCAGGTGGGTGTGGTTTGGAGGGAAATGGCATTGCAGACCAAACTGGGACCCATGCTGGGTCAAAATCTGGCCCATAGGCAATGGGTTACTCTCTAGGACAGGGGGACCTAATTTGGAAATTATGAAATGGAAAATTTTCCACAGAAAAAGAAGGCAATGGAAAAAGGGAGGCCACTGACAGGAAAACCCGACTGCCAACCTGCTCCTTTAGGAGGTGTGCAAGTCCCATCCAGAACAGATTGAACAACACAATCCTAGGCAGACAAACTACACCCTCCTTGACTATTCTACGCCCAAATAAGCCTTGGCATGCCTAGAAAATGCTATTGATGGGTGCCATGTAAATCTAAATAATAAAACCAACATTAACATAGGCATAAGTTGCCTTCTACTAAAGCACACTATTTGTCCATCTAGTCCAGTATTGTTTACTCTGAATGACAGCAGCTCTTCAGGCAGAAGTCCTTCCCAGCTGCATCTACTAGACATGCAGAGGATGGAACCTGGGACCTTCTGCATGCAAAGCACCTCCTCTGCAGTCACACAGAACCTTCCAGCACAATGGAAGCAGGTACTTCCACTGCCGGGGAAGCGGCTGGCGCTGTGGTCTAAACCACTGAGCCTTGGGCTTGCCGATCAAAAGGTCGGCAGTTCAAATCCCCACAACGGGGTGAGCTCCCCTTGCTCTGTCCCAGCTCCTGCCAACCTAGCAGTTCGAAAGCACACCAAAAAGTGCAAGTAGATCAATAGGTACCGCTCCAGTGGAAGGTAAATGGTGTTTCCGTGTGCTGCTCTGGTGTCGGTGTTCCATTGCACCAGAAGCGGCTTAGTTATACTGGCCACATGACCTGGAAATACTGTCTGCGGAGTGGACAAATGCCTGCTCTCTTGGCCTGTAAAGCAAGATGAGCACCACAACCCCAGAGTCATTCGCGACTGGACTTAACTGTCAGGGGTCCCTTTACCTTTACTTCCACCACCACTGCTCCCCTGCACCCCGTAACACGTGGAACTTGAAGGTAATTTTGCAGACTGCACACCACAGCAACCATTCCAATTAGGGCTGCACACATATCATAAATTTAAAAGCACATCATCCCCTTCTCCCCCAGCAAGGAATCCTGGCAAGTGTAGTTTACATCTTGCAGAGCTACAACCTCCAGCATCCTTAAACTGTAATTCCTAGGATTCTTGGCGCCTTAGAAGCATAGCGCCTGTGAAGTCCCAAGACTGCTGATGAGCAGCAGACCATTGCGGCCAGAAGGGATCCCTGTTGCTGGGAGGGTGAGGGATTCCATTTATGCCCACCCTGAAATAGAGTGCAGTAAAGAATAATAATAAAATAATTAATTGAGCCTACTGTAGGCAGCCATTTTGTTTCAGAGAAGTGAGGAAGGCAACCACAACATGCAAATGTTATCAAAGAGCAATCTCACCTCCAGCTCCCTGTGGGTTAAAGAGAGAGAGAAAGAGAGTGAGTATTGGTTTCTCTGGGAATTAAATGCCACCCTACAGGTTTGTTCTTTGGACAACAGCCAGTTTCTTTGGTGTGGGAAGGGTGAACCTTTTCGAAAGCTGACAAACTGGTACGAGGAGAAGGCTAGCTGGCACACCAAAGCCGCAACTTCCCACACAGTGAGGCAATTTTACTGAAATACATAGACAGAATTTCTATACTACAAAATGGAATCGAGGGCTTTGCCTTACATTTTAGTTAGAGGGAGGGGGGAAGTATTCCTCTTACTTATCTAAAGCACACCTATGCATGTGATTTAGATAATTTAAGGGTAAGGTGATTTACCTTACCCTTTATGCATGTACAATGTGATAAAGAAGGGCCTTTGAAACAAAACAATGAAAAGGGAAATCTGGTTTGTAGAAGGACTGCTGTGAAATGAACAGTGCCTTTGCTTAATACAGTGGTACCCCGGGTTAAGAACTTAATTCATTCTGGAGGTCCGTGCTTAACCTGAAACTGTTCTTAACCCGAGGTACCACTTTAGCTAATGGGGCCTCCCGCTGCCACCAGCACGCAATTTCTGTTCTCATCCTGAAGCAAAGTTCTTAACCTTAGGTACTATTTCTGGGTTAGCGGAGTCTGTAACCTGAAGCATCTGTAACCGGAGCATCTGTAACCCAAGGTACCACTGTAATAAAATACATTCTCATCATAGGGGATGTCTATTTATCTGATTTATTCTCTTTGCTTCAAGGCACTTAAAACAGTTAACAAATCCAATCAGTAATCCCAAAATGAAACAAAATGATTCATACTAATCAATAAAAGAAAATCACGTAACCTGTATTACAAGATCAGGGAGGGTTGTCCCACTTTCCAGACAACAGGAATTTCCTCTGGTACTTCTCTCTAAAAGTAAAAGGTAAAGGACCCCTGGATGGTTAAGTCCAGTCAAAGGCGACTATGGGGTTGCGCCGCTCGTCTCGCTTTCAGGCCAAGGGAGCCGGCATTTGTCCACAGACAGCTTTCCGGATCATGTGGCCAGCATGACTAAACTGCTTCTGGCACAATGGAACACCGTGCCAGAAACTAGAGCACACGGAAACACCGTTTACCTTCCTGCCATGGTGGTACCTATTTATCTACTTGCACTGGCATGCTTTCGAATGGCTAGGTTGGCAGGAGCTGGGACAGAGCAACAGGAGCTCACCTCGTCGCGGGGATTCGAACTGCTGACCTTCTGATTGGCAAGACCAAGAGCACAGCAGCACATGAATTATTGTTTTCATTTATCACTAGCTTTTTACAGTAAAATGTCTCAACAACAACTCCCATCATCCCTGGCCACTAGCCATTTCCTTGGAGCAAATTTTTGGGGCTGCACAAGGGGGCTGCAGTGGAGGAGAAAAAAGAGAACTGCCATTGCACAAGAAGAAATCTGCTCACACGTTTGATGCTGCCCATTGGGTTTTAATATTTTATTGTAAGCCAATGTGTTGATTTTAATCAAAGGTGCTAAGCTTTTTTAGAATTATTTGACCAAGTCCAGCATTACAAGCATATAGTTAGATCAGTTTTGCCAAGGCTGCCTCCAAGAAGGCATGAGGAAAACATCCTGTTAGCCAGGGGACTACAGCATCCCATTTCCTGGCTCATGTGTTAGCCCAGTCTGGCCATTGTGATTGTTGGAACACATACACAGCAACAGTTCTTCGCATGCACCATCATACACACAAGCTGCACCAGGCAAAACAATTGCACAGATCTCACAGTAGGCGGGATTCTACTTTGGGATGGGAGGAGAGGGCGAAGTTTAACATGAATAATCTCTGGATTCAGGCCAGCCATTGTCTCCACCTTTTCACATCTTAACAAACAGACCAACCACAAACAAAATGCAAAGAACCAATATTCTTTCTGCACCTGTACAGCACGAGTGCTGCTGTTAGATTAAGCTTCAAGAGATTTGTTTATCTAAGTTCACAGCTGTCTTGCCCAGCAGCCAAACTTTGTTTCCTGGTTCCCCAAACGCTTCCTTTTCCCCCTCTTCATAGACTTTCCGCTTGTTAGGAGTAACTTGCTCTCTGTGAAAACAAATGGGCAGAACTGGGAAAGGCATTTTTATTTATGTTTTGTCCTGGTGAACATTTCTGGTATTTTATACAGTTTCGTTTCTAATAGGGTTGTTCTGGTAATGAAGCAGCCTGCATTTTAATTATCAAGGTGCATGCGTGGTCAGAAGTAAAGCTTAAAATCATGGACACAGTCCCAAGATAACAATGTGCAGAAGGAAGCTGCAACCAAGTGGTACAGGTAAGGGTAAGTTCCATGAAGACCTGTGGGGCCTTTGGCTGTAGTGTAGCTACCTACTGCCCTATCAATACTGGCACCATCAATACTGGAATGGTGGCGCTGTGGTCTAAACCACTGAGCCTCTTGGGCTTGCAGATCAGAAGGCTGGTGGTTTGAATCCCCGTGACAGGGTGAGCTCCTGTTGCTTGGTCCCAGCTCCTGCCAACCTAGCAGTTCAAAAGCACACCAGTGCAAGTAAATAAATAGGTACCACTGCGGCGAGAAGGTAAATGGTGTTTCCATGCGCTCTGGTTTCCGTCACAGTGTTCTGTTGCGCCAGAAGCGGTCTAGTCATGCTGCCCACATGACCCTTAAAGCTGTCTGTGGACAAATGCCAGCTCCTTCGACCTGAAAGCGAGATGAGAGCCGCAACCCCATAGTTGCCTTTGATTGAACTTAACCATCTGGGAGTCCTTTTCCTTTACCTTACTGTCACCCAAGCAATACCCCATTTGGCATATGATGCTACATTTGGCATTGATTTATGTGCACCAATGGCTAATGTGGATCATCTTTAAATTGTGCCTGCACACACTCACAGTTGGATCTAACTGTTCAGCGCTCTCACAGACCCTACCTGCACACATGCATATCCTATGCAATTTCTTGGGTTCTTTGAGAGACCTCACTGTTCCAAAAGAAGCATATCCCTTTGTTCTTTGAAAAGCAGCATATACATATAATTGCAAGCAACAGCAATGCCTTCTGCAGTTCTCTGGTTATACAAAAGTGTATTTCTTTTCAAAACAAATGCCTCTTTACTAGACTTGAGTTCAGAAATCTGCTCAAGTTTATTTGGTTGTCGGCATGGTCCACAGATAAGGTGTTCAAGGATATTTCAAGTTCAGATGCACATCACATTAAGCAGAGTCAGATATTATTTGTGAACTGGGGACAGGAAGGGATAGGAAGAGCAAATAGGGAGACGATAGGGGACATGTATATGCAAGCCTAAAACTTGCACCCTCTCATACTGACGGATCATGCCCCAGGAGACTGCTTCCATGCAGTCCCTGACCTTATTCAGCTAGGTGGAGAAATTGTAAAGGGATATAATATCTTGTTGCACTCTAATGTGAAGGTGTAATTAAAAAAACACGCTACTCTCAAATCCAAGCAGCTGCTTTTCAGACCAGCCACTACGGATGTGTCTACACACCAACCCCGTTCCCTGGCTCCAACACAAAAGGACAGGATTTCCTTCGACTGGGCTAAGGGTGTTATTTGCAAGTGCCAGCTCTCTACAAGATTTCAGCTTGGCTAGGAAAACACAGCTTAAGTCAAGCTATGGTGTTTTGTTTATCCATCATCCACTGCAAAAGGATATCCTTCCTGTTCCATGATACATGAAGGCCACCTGCTATTGGGCTAGCAGGACTTAACAATACAATAATCCTGGCTCACTCTAGAGCTTTTATACTAAGCAAGACCAACTCTTTGCCCATTTTTGCAGCAGCTCCAAGGCCAACTTCATTGTTCAAGTCATATATGGCTTTGGAGAACAATTCCTGCATATACTGTGCAATAGGCACATACAACACCCAAATCCAATATGTATTCCTACACTTAGAAAGTGTTTGTGGGGACTTAATGGCTCCTGAACTGTTGCTTGCTTTCTTGGATCTAGTTTGGATGCACTGCAAGTGTTTCTGTTTTGACCTTGCCCTTCTCTTGTGGTCATACTTTTTACATCTCCCCCATGGCACAAAACTAAGGTATTTATACCGTTGTGAGTTTAGGGGGTCAGTTGGCCTGCATGATGCCGAGTCTCTTAGACTTCAGTCTAGCAAGGGTTGTAATCTAATAGAGGATTCCATTATTGAACAAGCCAGATAAGCTTCTTAGACAAGCTTACCCACATGTACCTTTTGCCCCACTCTTTCCAGGCAGAGGTCCACCCTTTAATGCTCTGTTTCCAAGAACATTTTTTTGGGGGGGAGGTGTGTTGCCTTGTACTTTCCCAGGAAAGAAACCCGCTCTTTAAAGCTGAATCGGAGCAAACATCAACGTGGGTTTTCTGCGCATTGATGTTTGCTCCAATACAGCTTTAAAGAGCAGGCCTTCATGTGGAAAACTCCTTAGCCAAAAAAAAGGAAAGGGGGTGTGGGTGGGTGCTCAGACAGAGAGCTTTAAATCGCAGACCGTGCCTGGAAAGAGTGGAGGAAAGGTATAGATAAGCTCCCCAGCAAGTTAATGGTCATAATATAATAAAATTAGGGGCAAATGAGTGTGCCCCCCTCCCCTCACCTGACTGGTAGTGAGAAGTACAATAGCCAGAAGTGTGTGAGAGCTGCACTAAAAGCATGCAGAAGCCAGAGGGTGAGAGCCATGCCCACTTTCTGCTGGAATCCAAGGCTGTAGCTATGGGAGAAGCAAGACTTTCTAGGGCAGGCATGGCCAAACTTGGTCCTCCAGCTGTTTTGGGACTACAACTCCCATCATCCTTAGCTAACAGGAGCAGTGATGGGAATCGTAGCCCCCAAACAGCTTGAGGGTCAAGTTTGGCCATGTCTGTGACTAGGGTGTTAATGCTGTGAGCCCCTCCATCTTAGGCTCAGGTTGTGTAAATAAACCATATGTCATAAAGAAGCCACAGGCTCTGCTGCACCTCATTTCAAGGAAACTGAACCCTAGATAAACACCTGGAACTCCTGAAATCTCGCCCCGTTCAGAGATTGGGGTGGCATGCAACAATACTTTTGAGGCTGAATTTTTCTGTGTGCTTACCTGGGATCAAGGTCCACTGAACAGACTGAGTCTAATATCTAAAGCAAGCATGCATGGGATTGTTCTGCCATATGTCAAATAGCACACTTTCATATGTTAACTAGGATTTAAATAAAACATTGCAAAATCAGTAACGTACGTTTAGGTTGGAGTCATAAGCATTGCGTATATTCCCATTCCACCCCCCTCCAAATATCCATTATTGTTTACAGGGAGGGGAATCAAAGACAGGGGGAATATCTTCCCACCCAACCCCAGTTCACAATTCCCAGAATTTTTTCATCTCCAGTTGAGCACCGATTCACACTTTTCACGAGCGCCATTTGAGAAATCTCAGCTGAAGGTGTGAACGCTCTCTGCTGAAAAGCTTTGTGTGAGCTGAAAATCAGGCAGTGTGAAAGTTTTCTCCCATCTATAATTAAAACGCTACAGCTCACATACTCGAAGTGTCACATTATGGCTAAGTGGCATGAATGCATATGTGAAGCAGCCCTTTGTCTGACACACAGCTAGAGTTGTATGACAGAAATCACATAGCGAGAGCACTAAAATGACTAATAGCTTTGGTATGGCCTTTCCTGGCTGGCTACTCTTTCTTCATCTTGCTGCCACCTCGGTCTAGATTAGAAGCAGGAAGGCTAGAGGCCCATTATGGGAACAAAGGATGGTTCGCTTTGAGCAGGGTGATAAAAATCAATGATTTTTTTAAAAAAACTGTTGTTTTTTAACTCAGATTTTTTTTAATTTAAATTGGATTTTTAAAATGAAATGCTTTTGGAGGAAAATGCTTTCTAAAGATGGTTTTCTATTTAAGTTCTATTATAGTCCAAAGGCTATTCATCAGGAAATAAGGATTTGTTTTCATGTGTGCTAAAACTCAGTCTAAGGTTGTTGGTTTTTTAAAAAATTGTTTAACCACATCAGTTAACAAACATGGATACATATGCTATAATGTTGTTGCTTTAGTTTAATAAATTGTTTAAATTGTTATCGAGGAAATGATTATTTTTCTCCTTCCAATAAAGTACAGCAGAAAAGTTGCCCAAGTATAAACAGTTTAAAGTTAAAATGAAAAGAAAGATGTTAAGTGATTAAGTTAATCTTATGAGAAAATTGGTTTTGGAAAACTGTTACAATGAAATACACTGAAATTCAGCTGGGGGGATTTGAGGAAGCCACTTAACAATGTTACTAAGATTGGATCAAGTACAGTTAAGATGTGTGTTTGTTTGTCTGTCTAAAATTTTGGAAAATCGATAAAAAAAATATTATCTGTTAATGTATTTAATCAGTAATTTTTGAAAAAACTGTAAGAACTACTCTGAAAATGCATTATTCCAAAAATGAAACCTTTATCTGGTTGTAAATATTAAGATTATACCAGCAAGAATTGAGTCTTTCCATAAAAAAATGATGTAAATCAAGTCTTACTGACTAGTGATTTAAATCAATTTGATTTAAATCAAATCCACCCTGGCTTTGTCACACAAAATTCAGGACTTCGAACATAGGTGTAGCTAGGGATTTATGTTTGGGGGGGGGCTTCATGTTGCGGGGGCAGAACCTCAGTTAGTTAAGTATTTTTATTGTTTTACTTGATGGGGGGGGGAGATGCCCCCTACTCCCCCCCCCCCAGGCTATGCCCATGACTTAGAAATATAATGAAGATCAGTTCCAGTGAGTAATTGCAGTAAATCCTGGTTGGAGGAAAGAGAGGAATATGAAAGTGTGAAGAAACTAGCCTACTGTACAAAGGTAAAATTCACATTTATTCCCAGTTCACTTTTCCCTCTGCCCCCTCCCACAGCATTCATGCGAACCCTGGAGGTTTGCCAAGAATGTAAGGCTGGAAATGCCACTTCTGAAAATCTAGCAGAAGTATAGGTTTCATTTCTGCATTAATTGTTGCCAGAAGGGGGGAAAATGTTTTCATGGGAAGTTCTAGGGAGTTTTGTGTTGTAAACATCTGTGGGTCTCATGGATCACACCCCCACAGCTACATTTTGTAATTTTGGGCAGTATTTTGGAACACTCTACAGTGAATTATGTGGGACAGAAGTGTGCATGCGTGGAAAGCGTGGGGGTGGCGGCAACATGTCATGTGACGTTTGCTGTTTGCTGAAATTTAGCACAACATGGCAGTACTGTATATCAAAACAAACCGGGTCCTCCCTTAAACAAGGCACAGATTGCAGTGAGACCAGGAACCAAACCCTGTGTTGTGGGTGGGTTGATTGATTAGCCACAACACCCAATTGGTAGGCCCCTTGATGCTTGGTTTAATCAGACCAATGGGACACAGGCTAAATGGTTCAAGGGACCTATTTAAGCCCATGCACGTGACCCAGAGCTTCCTCTTTTGGTGCGTGCATCAGAACACCCGCCCACCTCTCCCTATATTTAGGACTATGCGCTTGACCTTGCTATGCCATCGTGTGTCGTCTGCCGTTGGGACAGGGGCATGGCAGGAATTTTCCCCACTTAGCTGGTGCCATTTGGGTTTTGCCTGCCGCATAGCAAATCGTCACAACTTGTAAGGTTGTGGATAGGCTCTGGTTCAGATGATAGGGATGGGAGAACGCTCTCGCCATCCCTATGTGAAGGGTATTCTGTTAAAGGAATCCAGGGACTCGATGGTTTGGTCAACCCCTGAGAGGGGGTTGTGCCTGTGCCTGGGTACAGGGGGACAGTTGGGTGGCGGAGATAGCCTGTTCCCGGCTTTCCGCTTATCCAGGTGTTCACCCTAGGCTGACCTATGCTGGAACCCTGGGACAGCGCTACCTGCAATGGTGCAGGGAGCCAGTCGAACCAGAGCCTATGCAACCATTCACTTGCTGTAATCAATAAAGTTGTGGCCTAAATTCTGCCCAAAAACCAAACCAAAATTTGAGTCTTGCCTGAATTTATTCAAGGGGGAGGTTTAAAGGTCTGAACACGCAAAAAGCCACAAGTCCATAACACAACAGGCACCAGAGTATAAAATGAACATTAGAAATCTGGGCAGCAAGGCTACCATTATTGTGAGGAAAACTAACACAATAAACCCCACATCTCGCAGACTCTTATCTTAGCAGTCTAAATTCTTTATTATGGAGAATCGCAAGAGACTCTTTGCACCAGTGGGGGGGGGGGGGCAATTCTTGAAATGCAAATAACAGCCTTCTGAGATATATTTAAACTCCTCTCCCCTTCCCAGATGGTCCCCAAACTGCTCAGCTTCACGGGTTCAGGTGAAAAAAATAAATCCAGAGTTTAATGCAGTTAATGTCAGATTTAGTTTGACCCTTAGAAGGGGATTTTTAAGAGGCAAAGATTGGTGGGAGGGAAATACACAGGGCTTCTTCCTCATAACATAACTTCCTCACAGGTTTACCATCAGGCTGCTTCAATTATAAAATGCTGTTTGGTTGGTTGGTTGTTTTTTTAAAAAGCATCATACACCTGACTGGGGGGGGGGGGGACACAGACTACTTCCCTATGACAGACATCATAAATCATGAAATGACTACCGCTTAGATATAACCTAAGATAAAGTGCTGGCTTTATAGTGGTTTTAGATGTCCTTGTTTCTCCAGAAATCTAAAGCAAGAGCGAGGAACCTGTGGTTATTCAATGCAGCTAACAACCTTTGGGAAAGGTGATGGGAATTCTGAATTAGGTGCCTAAATAGCCATGGCTTCCCCCAAGGATAATGGGAATTATAGCTTGTTAAATGTGCTAAGAGTTGTTAGGAGACCCCTCATTCCTCTCAACTAGCTAAGAGTTCCCTGGGAAAAGGGATTGCTTGTAAAAACCGCTCTGAGAACTGTAGCTCTGTGAGGGGTATAGGAGCCTCCTAACAGCACCCTTAATAAACTACAGTTCCCAAGATTCTTTGAAGGAAGCCTTTACTGTTGAACGTGGTGCGATAGCGCTTTTAAGTGTATAGTGCAGATGGGGCCTTAGACGTACACAGGCCACTCCGTGACCTTGTTTGGGGGAAGAGAAAGAGAGTTAACTACAGTATTGTTAAATCAATTCAGCTCTCAAAATGTGAGTGTTTTACACCACTTCATGATGCATGTGTGTATATGTGCCTTGTATAGTATAGTATAGTATAGTATAGTATAGTATAGTATAGTATAGTATAGTATAGTATAGTATGCCTCTCAAATCAAGTTAGCAGATCATAGCTCAACTTGCCAACTTCCTACAATAAGCATTTGGTCAACAACTGGGCCACAGGAAGCTGCAGTAAATGCAGGACAGCATTTCTGCACCTAGACACCCCAACCCACTGCGTCCCCAATCCTGCAAGTACTCCTGCAGAAAGCTCCAAGAGCACAGACGTCCCTCCAGAGAGATGCTCTCTCTGCCAATGACAAGGGTCAAAATGGGGTGTTCATACTTATCCAAAGATATACGAAAGAAAAAGGAGAAAGAAAAGAAAATGGAAAAAGATTTTTAAAAAGACTTCTGGTTCTCTGTCAGCTAAATATAGTATTCACTCATCAACATCCAACTATTCCGTTTTCTATAAGCTAGTATCTTTTTAATCTTCAAATCCAGATATTACAAGTTCATTTTCTCTTTCACACAAAAAGTCCACAAGAAGTTTCCAATCCTTAATAAATGTCAGTGATGTTTCCCCCCCTCTAATTAAGCACATTAACTTTGCCATCTCAGCTAAATCCAGCTCCACCACAGATTCTGCCCGCTGCCACACACACACCCCCCCACAGCTCCATAGATCTGTTCTACTCATTTCCTCCCTGCTTCACTCAGTCAGTTTTCCAGTAGGAAGAGGGGGTGTTGGGGGGGAATGATATGTTGACCTCAGGTGTTGCAGAAGCACACACACGCAGGGAGCGAGTTCATGCAATCAGGTGGCATCTATTGTGTGATAAGCCTGTCATGCATGAAATGACACAGCGTCTAGATAACTGGCTACCCAAAACAGGTGTCCCTCTATAGGGTGACTCCACTGAATGGCTGCCATGGGATAGTTACAAGGGTCATGTGAAAACTACAGCTGGGAGCATGTGTACTTATTAGCCACTTAACAGAAATATCTGGCCTGGTGCATCACAGCAAATACACTTTTCTGAATCACTAACTTCAAACAGAGATTCAGGCAGCCACACGGGAGTGCGAAAATACACTGAGCATGTTTCAGCTGCATAGCACTTCAAAGGAGGAGCTGAGTCAGCCCTTGTAATATTCAAACATGCAATCTGTGTTATTCATTCAAAGTATTTAAATCATCCTGTCTATGAGACATCGTTTTACAAAGGTAGGAACGGAGGCCAGTCAAAACCTGCCGTGACTGTTCTCTTCCCACTCCCATTTCTCCCTCAGCTCTTCCCAAAACTCATGGTAATTCACAACAGTGTAGGAATTAAAATAGCATAAGTAATGAAAGTTCCAATATAAAATATGGAAATGAAAACGATTGCTTCACAGCCTTACAATCCCTGATCTTAAATGGGCCATGCAGAGCTTTGCAAAGAGCCTTTAAAGTGCCTGAGGCTTCAGCTTCACTGTCCATCTGGTGGCAGGCAGTAAAAAATAAAATCCCATCTTCCCTTGCCAAGTGTAGTTTTTGGCTCCTTGACAGTCACATCTCTACTGGTCTCTACTGAGACCCAGGTGGTGCTGTGATCTAAACCACTGAGCCTCTTGGGCTTGCTGAGCAGAAGGTCAGCGGTTCAAATCCCATTGCTCTGTCCCAGCTCCTGCCAACCTAGCAGTTCGAAAGCATGCCAGTGCAAGTAGATAAATAGGTACCACTGCGGCGGGAAGGTAAACAGCATTTCCGTGCGCTCTGGTTTCCGTCACGGTGTTCCATTGCGCCAGAAGCTGTTTAGTCATGCTGGCCACAAGACTTGGAAAGCTGTCTGTGGACAAATGATGGCCTGAAAGCAAGGTGAGCGCCACAACCCCATAGTTGCCTTTGACTGGACTTAACCGTCCAGGGGTCCTTTTCCTTTACCTACTGGTCTCACACCAGATGTCACACATGATACCCAGTGTGGGATAGATAAACAGAGTTTGGAGAAAATCTTATAGGCTGAATCTGAACCCCTAGCAGGCCATGTTTGGCCCACAGCCTGAATGTTCCCTAGAATAATGGAGTTATTAACTTCTATTATTTCATACACATGATGGAAGCCTACACAAGTTGTGACCCACCAAGGTAAACATCACCCACCACAAGGTGTTGTATTGTGGCTCACAAGGTATTTGAAATCCATCCATACGGCTCCATTACATAGATCCATAGAGGTAGCAGGTCAATTGAGCCTCTGGCTGGTTATCATAAATAGCTAGCAGGTTGCGTTTTGATTGATGGGTCATATAGTTAAGCACTTGCCTGAGAAAAGAGGAATATATGGATGAGCTATGCCTCCAGCATCCGTCTCACTACACTTAACAGTAGGCCTTGGCTGGCAGGCTTCAAAAAACCACCACAAGGTATAGTGTACTTGCAGCTGGAAGAAAAGTGTCATCACAAAACAGATTGTTTCTGTAACTATTCTGAGAACCTTAAATTTCTTTTCAGAAAAGGTTTCTAGACTTCATGGTGTGGAAGATGTTTATATTTGCACTTCCTCCACATTTACCAAACACAAACAAAAGAGCAGAAACCAGCCACCAGAGGGAGCAGTTATCTTGGATTAGTAGAATCAGACAATTTCTACAGAGGTAGCATGTCACAACAAGAACAGTCGAACTTTCAGGTACCGTAATACTTTTAATTGTCGTTTTATGAGCACACAGAGGCAAAGGAGCAAGATGGACTCAAAACAGCAAACGGCCCGACAGCCAAAATAGTGGAACAAATGCGCTCAAGGCAGAATATCCAAATTGCACCCTATGCTAATAAAACAGTAATAGCAATAATTGTCCATATGCTGCTTTTAATGGCTTCACATAATTGGCTGTCTGAGACACTATGTGTCACCTTACCTAATGGTAAGCCTGTGAGTTGTATCCAGCTACATCATTTCTGTTTGTGCAACCCAACTTCCGCTCCTCTCTCACCCCTAGCACTGCCCCCAACTTTCCAAAGCAGATTTAGGGATGGGGCAGGGAGGCAGCAAGAGAGAGGGGAAGTTCCCTGGCAGGAGGGGAGCTCACCCAGTAACTAAGCTGAATGCAACCCTTAATTCACGGTAGGCAGGATATTATTTCTCTATAAGTGGAACATTTACAAGTCATCAGGTCCACCAAGCCTCTGTCTCCCATTCTCTCCATTCTGTTTTCAATGCCCTCGCTGATTTTTTTCTAATGGTGTTGCACACATGGACTGTGCGAAAGGATGTGCGTTAAGGACAAAACTGGGGGTGAATGCAAATTTGTCACCAGGACAGGAGATCTGAGGGGAAGGAAAGGGGCTTTATTCACAATTTAACAGGAACAATGCTGGACTGGGATCTTGAGATCAAGCAGTGCTCACCAAGGACAAAAGTAGGGCAGTTTTGTCCATGGGCTATCACATAGCATAAACACCTTGCAAACTGGGCCTCTAAGGGCTTGCTCACACTTTTGTTTGTCCAATGCCTATAAAGCATGGGTTGATGTGGTTTTCCTCTTGCCCCACTGCTTTCCCACGGAAAACCTACTCTTTAGCTCTAAATCAGAGAAACCACCAGAAGTGCCAACTCTCGCTGCCAGCCTTGCAGTCTCCAATGCCTGCAGCATCAGGCCCTCCAGTGTTTCCAGCTCAGATGGTAATTAAAAGGAAGGGATTTCTCCAGAGTCAAAATTTTTCATCAGGAATGAGGCAGTATGATTAGAATGTTGGACTACAACCTGGGAGACTAGGGTTCAAATTCCGCCCGCCCACACAGCTCACCAGTCGCCATCTCTTATCCTAACCTACCTCATAGGGTTGTTGTGAGGATGAGACAAGGAAGATAACCATGTACGCCACCTTGAGCTCCTTGGAAAAGGTGGTATATAAATGTAATCAATGAAATAATAATAATAATAAATAAATTCAAAATGGCACAATGGATTCTGGTTCACACAGAAAATATTACAGTTAATATGAGGTGCCTTGCACCCACTCAGCAAACTTCTGATTTCCATAGAAAACCTGACTGGCTGTAAACAGTATGACTAGCTGTGCATCAAGCGTTTCAAAGAGTAAGCAAACACAGGTTAATTATTCAGTTGGTTAAAGGAAGAAGTTTGTCTGAGCACTTGCCTCAGGCATCATCACCTCAAGTCATTTTTAGAAAGCCTGGAGGAGAGGAGCAGCCCTACTGGATCAGGCCAAAGGCCTGTCTAGCCCAAAACCAAGATGTGGTATCCCACAGTTGCCAGCCAGATGCTTATGGGAAATCCACAATGAGGACACTTCCCCCCCCCCCCCGAAACTCTGGATCCCTAGAAACTGGTATTCAGAGCCATGCTACCCTTGAACCTGGAGGTATCATACAGCCATCAAAACTGGTTGGTTGGCATCTGTCTGTCTAAGGAGACAATGGAGGAGTGCGCCTTTGGGGGTGAGGTCAAGCTATTCGAAGATTGCAGTGCCTGCTGTGGCTGTAGGCACCGATGCGGGAGAGACATGTTTTGTTGCAGCTGGGGCAGATGAAGGCATCTGGTTGCGCTGCTGCAGATGCGCCATGGCATTTCTTCTCTCTGTGCTCCTCACAGCGGTCATCACTCCTCTGCTATGGATCCATGACTTGACTGCCTGTCTCCAGGCACCGCAGTCGTAGCCATAAAACTATAGAGCTTTATCCCCTACAAAACTGTCTAGTTACCTTTTAAAGCAGGGGTCAGCAACCTTTTCAGCTATGGGACAGTCCACCGTCCATCAGACCATGTGGTGGGCCGGACTATATTTTTTTTTGTGGGGGTGAATAGATTCCTATGCCCCACAAATAACTCAGAGATGCATTTTAAATAAAAAGACACATTCTACTCATGTGAAAACACCAGGCAGTCCCCACAAATAACCCAGAGATGCATTTTAAATAAAAGGACACATTCTACTCATGTAAAAACACGCTGATTCCTGGACCATCCAAGGGCCAGATTGAGAAGGCGATTGGGCCGCATCTGGCCCATGGGCCTTAGGTTGCCTACCCCTGTTTTAAAGGCATCTAAGTTGTTGGCGATCACCACCACTTGGGGCAGCAACATCACCGCATGTATGAATCCTTCATTTGATCTGCCCTGGAATCCCCCAGCAATCATCATCATTGAATAACCCTGGGAGTCTAGTACTGTGGGAGGAGGAAAACTTCCCTCCATCCTCTTAATGCCATTTCCCCTCTTGCCTTTTCCCCTTAACTACCAAGCCCCAAACATTATGAGTTGCAAGATGCTCCGATTATTCTGCTTGCCCTTTTCTGGCAATTTACACACACACACACACACACTGACCCAAGCACCTTCTTATTTTTAAAAGGGGAGGGGGGATTGATGCAATTGGATGTCGCAACCATTGCCAAACAAGCAATCAAGTGTGCTGTTTACACAATGAAAGAACCCAAATTCTTGGAGGAAGGACACTGAACATCCTGTGCTCGTACAGCTAACAGCAGAAGTACCAAACACTAGGAGCGTATCTCCTGTTTAAATTTTAGATACCATCTTCTTCAAGGAACTTAAAACCCAGGGTACGAAGCTAGTGCAAAACAAAAAGCTGCTGTAGATAAGCAGTCAAGTCCCTTGCTTAAAGGGCACTTCGGACTCAAGCTCTCCTACATATTCAGTTTATTACTAAGGGAGAAATCCCCCCTCCACTTTGCAGAAGAAATATGCAGTGAAGGAAGATGTCTTGTTGACATTGCACCTTGGCTAATGAACCAGGAAAGCCTTTGTAATGAGTCCACAGACTTGCCATATGGATAGAACACCTCTAGACCACAGGGAACGGAGTGGTTGAACGAGTAGTAGTAAGTGTCCTCCCTAAATTATGCTCCAAAGAACAGTGATCTAATGAACCTATACTCAACACAAGGGATAATCACATGTACAGACAATATACTGGTTGTAAAGCTCCTCTTGTGGCCACTTGCACTGCCCTAGAGGCAAGTTGCCTTTCGTTTTAGATCACAGATGGGTCATCTATGGTCCCAGGCCTCGTTTTGGAAGCTCATTTGTCACTCCTACAGCAGCCTACTGAGCAAGGATGAAAAGTGAGAGAGAAGAAGAAGAAGAAGAGTTTGGATTTGATATCCCGCCTTTCACTCCCCTTCAGGAGTCTCAAAGCGGCTAACATTCTCCTTTCCCTTCCTCCCCCACAACAAACACTCTGTGAGGTGAGTGGGGCTGAGAGACTTCAGAGAAGTGTGACTAGCCCAAGGTCACCCAGCAGCTGCATGTGGAGGAGCGGAGATGCAAACCTGGTTCCCCAGATTACGAGTCTACCGCTCTTAACCACTACACCACACTGGCTCTCCATTACCTCCAGAAATGCAGGCACCAGAGGGCGGGGGGGGAGAGAGAAGCTGTAGCCCCACCCACT
This sequence comes from Podarcis muralis, assembly GCF_964188315.1. Classification (NCBI taxonomy): domain Eukaryota; kingdom Metazoa; phylum Chordata; class Lepidosauria; order Squamata; family Lacertidae; genus Podarcis; species Podarcis muralis. The sequence goes on from NC_135659.1 coordinate 76,516,030, forward strand.
TTTTAACTGGCCCCACCCACCGCTGACTCATCCACATGTGGCCCCTGAGAGTTTATCCTAAATAGAAAGCGTGGACACCCACAGAAAAAGTGTGCCCATCCTTACTTAGATTTTACAACTTAAGCAGAAAAGTAGGCTGCTGCTTCCACATTTTTTCCTCTATTAGCAAAATGCCTGCCAAGCAGTGAAAATCTGTATTGGGAAGAAAAAGCTCTATGGCAGGCATAGGCAAACTCCAGCCCTCCAGATGTTTGGGACTACAATTCCCATCATCCCTGACCACTGGTCCTGTTAGCTAGGGTTGATGGGAATTATAGTCCCAAACATCTGGAGGGCCAGAGTTTGCCTATGCCTACTCTATGCTATGGAATAATCTACAAAAATGCAAACGCAATACGCTGGCTAATAACTGTTAGTAAATATATAATCAGTATGATGTCATTCAAAATAAACGAATAAGCCACTTCAAAACAATATATATATCATACAACACATCTCACAAAATATACAAGTAACTGCAAGTTGTTATATGTATCAGAGTCAAAGATTCAAACACCCAATGAATAGGCAGTCCCAGCAGACATGCCCTCCTTCTGCAAGGAGAGTCCTGCTTGATAATGCAGAGGTCCAGCATTCTCATTGCGGCCAACCAGATGTCTATAGAAAGCTCTTTACCACCCCACCCCACCCCTTCACAGTTAGCTTGATACTTAACCACTTGATACTTAACCACTGATTCCCATTTACTGATGAAGCAAATGCTAGTTCAACCATCAGTCAGGTTCTCACAAGACACACCCAGTATGAATCCCTATCAATACAGGCTAGAACACATGATCAATCCCTTTAATTTTCCCTGCAGACACCAATGGGAATCAGTTACATTTAGGATTAAATAAAGTGGGTGCAGGTCAGGGAAAGCAGATGTTGCTCTTCCACAGGAGGCAGTAGGAACCACTGAAAATACTATTTGATTTTTTTTGGGATGACCAATGGTTTATTTAAAAATCAATCTGATTGATCGACTGACATTAAGAACCATACATGCCTATCTACATAGCTTCATTGCCACAACCTATCCAGAGTTTTGTTCTTTGGTCACACTAGTTTGTGCTGAGCGTTGCTCAGTACAAGGTCACTTCCTATGTTCCAAGAAGTCAAAGTCCTGCATGACATCCGGTCTTCATCCTGCGACCCCCAATTTATAACAACTCAAGTTGCAATAAAACACTTCTGAAGGAAATATTCCTGCACGAGCAGACTTTGGAAACAAACTCTCCTTCCCAAAATTAGAAGAGTCCTTGTTATGGCTATTGCAGATAAAAGCCATTGTCCAAACTAACCAGCGGCGGCCTTCCTGAGTTTCAGAAAGTGGACAATTACCAGCCAGGAACCGAACCTGCAACCTCCTGTACACAAAGCATTGTGTTCTGCCTCAAATCTACAGCCTTTCCCCATTGCCAAAGACTAGAAGACACAAACTAGACCAGAGCTTGGTTGATGGGAAAGAGAAGCAGAAGTGTGGCCTTATTAAAAGGCACTTGTAACAAACTGATATGTTAAAGTGTAGTACAGAAACAGCACTCAAATGCTTCCTGCAAACCCTTTTCAATCCCGTAGTATGAAGACCACCAGCTTGTATTTTATAGCCTAGCTTCAACATAGCTCCAAAATGTGGTACATGCAGATGACATGTTCGAAGAAAATTGACACGTTGCATTAATATTGGTAATTGCAGGATCAGGCCCTGCTTCTTATTTATTGGTTTTGGAATACCAAAATCACTTTCGCTTTTTTTCCTTTAAAAAAAGCAGTTCTTCCAAGCATCCTTTTTTCTAGGAGGAGTCGCCCTATGGGAAAACACTAGGAAAGCTTCAATTCAAACAACAACAGCATGTGTTTCTTGTAAGGAGAGAGGCGGCAATCACAACTAACGGTTCATTTCTTTCCTCGCAAAGAGAGAGAGAGAGAGAGAGAGAGCAACCCGCAACACCACCCACTGATAATAAAGTTGTCAGCCTGACAGACACCACCAAAGTGCTGGCACAGAATAGGGTAAAAATGCTACACAGACCTTTATCGATCATACTGGATCCGTTCTAAAAGTCATCTAGTTTCTTCCACTACAACAGTCACCCTCTGCTTTGCATATCAGATTTAAATCTTGACTTGGACATTTGTCTCGAACGTCTATATCCCGCTTTTCAATGAATCGTGCTCAAGATCAGATGAAAGTACGAAAAATTTAAAGCGGCAGAAACGTGTATCAAACAATGGGATACAAGTGTCCCCTCCTCACGGTGCCATGCCGTGCATGCTTACTCACAAGCAAGCCCAGAACTTTGAGCTGCAATCCTAACTAGAGAGAGCAAGCCCCGCTCAACACCATTGGTGCTTGCCTACCTCCGAGTAGACACGGGTCTGCAGTGGCGAATCCCACCCAGAGGCTGCCAGAGCAAAACGGCAAAAGTTGAGGAGGCGACTGGGCTGTGGCGGACGACAGGCAAGCCCTCCTTCTAAATTTTATTAAGGGGAATTTTAGCAAGTCTAAATGAGCCTCCTTCATTCCTAGACGTCTTACTGATGCCTCCCCATTCAGTTCATAACCTCCCAATCCTTTCCACGAAATATGGGGGTGGGGAAAACACCCTCCGGTTGCGCCTGATCTACATTTTAAATCAGTTCTTTAAAAACCGACCTCCCTATCCCCAGCCACGCGAAGGGGAAGTCGCCTCCCGTTTTGCAGAAGCAACAAGGTCACATTTAAAGCACCGTTTCTTGTTTCTTTTTTATTTCCGCAGACAGTGTAATGGAATATATATATATTTGTAACGTTTCTCCAGGATGTCTCAGGAGAATCCGCTGAAAGTCCTTGCCCGATATTCCCGCAAGCCAAGAATCGCCAGCCTTGTATCCGCTCCAAGATCCGAGGATTTGGAGACCCTCTCCAAGCGCTCGCTGCATCCCTCTCTCTTTTTTGCTGCCGCAGCCGCCCTCGAAAACGCCTCTCCTGCAAGAACAAAGGGACACCCGCCTCTTTCCCTACCTGCTGGATCCCAGTGGGCGCGGACCGGGAAGAGACGAGCGAAAGCGCCTCGTCCTCCTTCTCGCCTCCTCGTATGGATGAGATGCGCTCCGCGTGCGCGAGCGCCGCCGAGTGGGAGCGTTTGAATGGAGGGAGGGCGGAGCCCGCAGGCGACGAAGGGGAGGAATAATAGCCCCTGTCCGGTCAAGGAGGAGCAAAAGCAACGGACCTTGCGCGGGTTTTGCACGTGATGGGAGCTTGTGCGCCTCTGCAAAGTAGCTGCAAACTAGTTGCTACCCAGGGCGCAGCCGCTGCAGGAGGACGCAATTGCAGACGGCGCTCAGCCGTTTCCCTGTCCTTTTTCAAAGCGGGTCTTTCACAAATGGGAGATAAAAGCAGACTGGGGGAAGGGTAAGAGGGGAATTGAGTTAGAAATGCTCGAGAGGAAAGGGATAGGCGTCTTGACTCACTTCCCTGGAAAGCCTCAGCTCCCCCCAGGGCTGGGTAGTCGAGCGAATGGGAACGCGATGCAGCGCGTTGGAGAAAAACCTCGGTCAGTCTCTCTTTGCTATTGCCATAACCCTGTCCTGGTTGCTATAGAAATGGGTTTTTTAAAGAGACCGTTGGAAACATCAGGGAGTCGTTAGAGGATTGGCTTGTTCTAAGCTGGGATTGGCCTGTTGCTCAGGCTTTCCAAAGAAAGGAGGATCAGAGGTTTGTCTTGGCCCAGGACATTTCGGTGAAGAAGCGCTGCAAATATGTGAGTGGCGCAGAGCAATGCGGTTATCTGTATAGGGAAGGCTCCCTTGAAGAACTGGGAAAGGTTGCCGTAGGAGCTGCGCCGGTAACCCCGCTGGGGCAAGACGTTGGTCGATGCAGAAAAGTATCGGTGAAATGCTTGCAAACAAATCTCATAATTAGAAAAGCTTATAAACCACGTAATAAAAATAATTTCTAGGTGGTGTAAGTTATGCATTACACATGACTTATGCATGTTTGCACAGATGGCTAGTTCTCAAAAATGGCCATAATAGTTGAAACTTTGGCTGGCATTTTCCACTCTAGATAGCAGATGCATAAGAAAATACTCCAGTCCTCCATGCAAAGCAATTCCCCTAATACAGAAAACAGGGTGGGGAAGACATCAAGCATGAAGAATTACTTTATGTCAGAACCTCAAGATCCACCATCTTGCAGTAGGTACAAAAGACAGGATGGGTTCACATTACCAGCTTAAAATGTAGTGAAGTTTCTTGCCCTACAACTCCACTCAGCAAATTAGGAACTGCTTAAAGACTCCAGCTGGTATGAAGCTGGTTTGAGAAACAACCCATCAAACAATAGCATTTATTAATATAGTACAGGATACACATGCATTTTGGATAACATTGTGCGGACACTGATTAAAACCCAGTGCAGGAAATGCAGTGAGGACACCGTAAATTGCTCTGTGAACACAACCGAACACTTAGAATTAAATAATTCTGTGCTCTGGAATTTGTTAGGAGTTCCAGAGCTGAAGGGAGCCTCCAGCTCTTCAGTGCAAAAATCCATTCCTGGAAGAAAAAAAAATCTGCTAGTGGTGGTCATACTTTGCGCTCCAGCTGTTCTGGGACTACAACTCCCATCATCCCTAGCTAACCGGACCAGTGGCCAGGGATGGTGGGAATTGTAGTCCCAAAACAGCTGGAGGGCCAAGTTTGGCCACCACTGTATCAGAGCTATCTTCTTCCTACTCTTTAACTATCATGTCTGTTGCAAGCTAACCCTGTTAGTTTTTGAATAAGTGGTAGTTTTCAGTTACATTTTGTCCTCTGCTCATGCAAGCTCTACACTGCACTGCAACGTGTTGAATGGCTGCATACAGCAGACTCAAGTGCAATAGACACAAGTGTTACAATACGAATTTAGACAAAATGATGGCCTCAAGTCAAACAATGTTTATTTTAAATTAGTAAGCCTATGGCATCACATTTTGGAATAATAAAAGATTGCTGTGTGTGGTTGCAAGGCATGTATTTTTCAGGTTTCCAAATCCCACAAGCATGGTATGTTTGTATAAAAGCTAGAGTAAAAACAAAGTCAGTGTGTTAATTTCTAACAGTTTTAAAGCTGCTGTACTTGCAGCAATTTTAGCTGGATCGGTTTGAAATTTGTCTCAGCTATAGACTTCATCAGGTAGAGGATTTCAAGTGTTTTACTTGACAGGTATCATTTTACAAGCTTATAATGGCAGAACATTTTGTTGCTGTTGTTGTCGTCAATCTACTTAATGAAAGGGGCACTCCCATGCTTCTTTAAGAGTATAGCTTTAATCAGAGTTGGGAGATGTACTTTGCACAGTGTTGTTCGGTTTCATGCTCTGGTTTGAAACTAGCAACCATACAGACACAACACTACCTTCTGACAAACTAAAAATAAAATAAAATGGAAAGGTGATACGTTTTATGTACGAGGAGCAAGGATGAGGGTATACACAGATTTTGTTCCTCTAGCAATATTTTTTTTTAAAAAGCAACGATCTGGAATGTTACATCTGCACCTTATTTAAAGATTATCACACATTCCAGAGTTCCTACACTCAAAGTGCTTGTGAAAGATTTAACTTTAAAAACTGCAGTGGGATGTCTACTAGATTACTGAATTATTTGCAGAAAACTGTTTTTTCTCTCTAGAAAACAACCTTATTTTGGCCCAAGGAATTGTCACTGTTAGTCAACCACATGACAGCTGAGGGTGTGGCCAAAGCAAAAATGGGAATGTCTACCAGAATCTTGTGCACAATTCCACCCATACCTCCTAGCTGCCTTGTGGGATATCTTCAGGAGAAGAAAAGGCTAAGGAGTAAATCCTACGCAAATCTGGAGGGGAGTCCCTAAGACTTAAGAGTCCCTAAAGTGGACGGCACCTTGTATGCCCCTTCTAGCATCTCCTGTAGCCAAGCAAGTGTATTGCTCTGCTTTCCTTTGGATCACATCAGCAAGGCTGGGGGGAGGTCTTGTTGTCTGGGCAGGACCTCCATACATACTGCTTAGGGTTTGAGGCACGGGAGGTAACTTTGGTGCTACTAACACATCCATCTGACTTCACCTCTCGCAGTGCTGTCCAAACTTTTTTCAAAGAGGGCCAGATTTGATGAAGTGAAGGGCCGTGAGGGCAGACCAAGGTTGTTAAAGGATTGAAGTTGTTGAGCTTTTTATGATTTTACCCCAGGAAATTAACTGCTACAGGGGCTGGATTAAACCGACTGGCAGGCCAGATTAGGCCCCCGAAATGGACTTTGGACATGCCTGTGTGTAGAGACGCTCCATTGTCTCTCAAGACAGATGGATGCGAACCACCACCCCATGGTGGAGCTGTGGCCAGGCTGGAGGGGAAGAGGACAGCTTGCAACTGGAGTAGAAGTCAAGGAACAGAAAACCCTTTGACCTAGAAGGAGAGATGTTCCACTGCATTATCCCATACTAACACTTCTTTGAGAAAGTTATAAAAGTTGCAGTAATTTATTGCTCTTAAGTATGTTTAATATGTGCATATCAGAGCCTCATTGTTCTTCTCTAGAAGAAGGGTTGTTATTTCAAGATAAGCAAATAATGGTTTATGTTTTGGTTCTCATTGTGGAATGGAAAAACTGAAAAGGCATACCACTCTTTCCCCCACCCTCCATCTACTCCTTGCTGAAAAAATAATCTAATAATCTGAGCGATGAAGCACATTCTAGTGTTTCCTTGCCAGAAAAGTGATTCCTACAAATAAACACTACACAAAGTTTGTTGAGTGGAGTCACTTTAATCCTGCCCTGTACAAAGCATTACGCTTTAGCCCCAAAAGTTCTTTTCTCTCTCTTCCCCAAGAAAAAGGCTGATCAAGCAGAAATTTCTTGTTTCAAGGAAATCATAATTTTTGCAGGCTTTTGGGTCACCCAGGCAAAGAGCTGATATACCCGGACAGCCAGAGATGAAGGCAGCAGCTGGATTCGTAGAACATTTGAGACCTCGAGCAACTGGCAGAGAAGGTTGAAGAGGAGAGAGACCAGCAGAGTGCAGATCAGCTAAGAAAGAACAGAGGAAGAAGTCATCTTTCGCATCTGCTCACAGCAGTTAACAAGATCACCATTGCACAAAACCATGAAGACTGCAACAGTAATGGCCATTTCCCTCGTGCAATTATGCTGAGAATGCATTCAGACATAATGAATTAACTTGGTACGGTCTTGGTAAATAAAATCAGCATCTGGACCCACCTCTCTTTAAATCCCTGCTGGGTTTAATGCCTTGCCAGAGAACTAGATAGAAACCTATTTAATACACCTGTTAAACTGTCAACAACCACCCAAGGCCTAAACAAGGCTCAAGAGGCAACACAAGGAAAAATTTAAAGCACTGATTGTGGCAGTTTCCTTTGCTGCTGCTATTGTTGCAGGCCTGCTATAGCGCGCGCACGCTCTCTCTCTATATATATATATACACATACATATATGTGAGTGTGTGTGTTAATTATACACACACACACACACACACATATATATATGTATGTATGTATATCTATCTGTCTATCTATATACACACACATACAGTCATACCTCGTGTTGCATCCACTTCATGTGTCTTTTTGCGTTATGTCCCGCAGCAACCCGGAAGTACTGGAACAGGTTACTTCCGGGTTTCACTGCATGCGCAGAAGCACCAAATTGTTCCAAAAACCTGCGCAGACGCAGCAGTTCGAGTTGCGGGCATTTCACGTTATGGATGGGCCTCCGGAATGGATCTCGTCCGTAACATGAGGTACTACTGAATGCACTGAATAAAGGTATCAAAACCAGGCCCTGTGTAACCTACAAGGCCACAATTACCCTCCTTTAAAAGGTTTTCTCAAATGTGTGAATTTTGACCTGCCTTGAATCTTCAGCGCCTGGTCATATAGAGCACCTTCTGCCCACCCACCCTGACTCACAATTCTCTACACCTGCATCTGATCTTCTCTGCTATACTTTTCACTTTGCAGAATGTTAGGTGGTGGCCTTTTTTGATCTTGGGGCTCTGACAAAGTCTGGTGACAAGAGCACCAAGAATACAAGAAATCAAGCCTTTAGTGTCACTGGCCCAGTCCTGCAGAACACCCTGCCGACAGATATTCAGCAGGCGCCTTCTGTACCAACTTTTAAATGTTTGCTGAAAACTTTTCTATTCTGCCAGGTTTATGCAGGAAATTAAGAGCACATTCCCTACAATGGTCTATTGATGTTTGTTTTTAATTCCTTTTTGCTTTTAACTTGTTTTTAACTTTGTATGATGTTTTTGATTGGTTTTATGTTTTCATATTGTTGTAAACTGCTGTGATATATTTTTATGATACAGCAGTATATAATTATTTTAAATAAATAAAGGAGATAGAAGAGTTCAGCTTCCTTTACACGTGTGCACCTTGGACCATATTTACAGACACACACTTTGTCATTCTTATGGCTGCCTTGGCTGGTCCCATGATGGCTAGTTTTTGGCTCTCTTCCTAAGGCTAACCAACCTGCTGCGAAAATATGACTGGAGAATCAACTACGCCCCCTTTGACTTGAGATCTTTAGAAGAACAAATCAGTAGCATAGTCCGCAGGAGCTGGGACAGAGCAACTGGAGCTCACCCCGTCATGGGGATTCGAACTGCCAACCTTCCGATCAGCAAGCCCAAGAGTCTCAGTGGTTTAGACCACAGCACCACCTGCGTCCATGCCAACCTTGCAGTTTGAAAGCATGCCAGTGCAAGTAGATAAATAGGTACCGCTGCAGCGAGAAGGTAAAGGACACTTCAGTGCACTCTGGCACTCGTCACAGTCCTCTGTGTGCCAGTAGTGGTTTAGTCATGCTGGCCACATGACCCGGAAAACTCTGTGGACAAATGCCGGCTCCCTCGTCCTGAAAGCAAGATGAGTGTCGCAACCCCATAGTCGCCTTTGACTGGACTTAACCGTCCAGGGGTCCTTTACCTTTTACCTTACTCAGAAGTAAATCCCTTTAGCGGGATAGGGCTCACTTACAGTGCAATGGATATAGGATTGCAGCCTAGAAATGCATTAATAGTATCTAAAGCAATTATTCTGTAATGCTGAAGCAAACAGATAAGGGACTCACATCTTTTAGGCAGCAGACCCAACAAATAGTCTTTCCGTGTGTCTCCCACCCCCACTGCACCAGTGTTCACTGCTCAACCAACTGGCTTCTATTACTGTGACTTGTGGATTTATGTAACTCTTATTGATCTCAAAAGGGGTTTATAATTCCTTTTAGCTAGCTAGCTTTGAGCACCCACCCCACCCCAAAAAAGCAAACACTCAAAACAGGAAAGCAAAAAGCATTTCACAAGACTGATCCAGATCTTAACACAGCTATCAGAACACCAAAATGTGCACACTTCATATGCTCTGTTTCACCTAAAGGTGTGTTCATCATTGTGAGCTGCTAGCACTTGTACAAAAGCTTATTCTATTGAAGGAAATTTTAGGAAGCAGTTGTGGTTTTGTGAAATAGCACAGAAAAAAATGTGAAAACCTGTGGTCGTGTGCTACCCATTGCCTCTTCAGGATTGTAGGTAGGATTCAAACCACACAAGGATTTAGAATTCTAATCCCAAACCTATTATTCCACGACCTGGGAATGATTAATTTGGTACAAACTTGGTCCTTTCCATCTTGCCTACAGAAATATGCTTTGAGAAGTAGACAGAGAGGGGGGAAACCTTTTTGTGCTCATCTGAAAAAAAAGGAGTACAACTTACCATTACTGTGTTATACAATGAACTTTTGTCCAAGCAATACTGTTTTACATTATGGTCCAATCTGTCTGAAATAAAGGCAGAAAGCCCTTTTATCTGGACAGCCTCTTTTGAACTCAAGTAGGCAGGCTTGGGTTTCATTTTTTTCACAGGTAGAGTTGTCCTAATGTCACTTGTTGAGGCTCTTCTGTGCATCTTGCCCTGACTGTTATTTCCTCTAGACTCATTTTCTGATTCGAGGTCAGCACTCCCATCAGAATTATCAGAGGGTGGCATCTTTATCTCTTTAGTGATGGAAACTTGGGCTGGAAACAAAAGTTTAGCTTCAGTAACGTGGTAGGTAATCTTTGTCGGATTACAAAAACTGCATCAGCTGTGCTATGAAAGTACATTGAACAAAACTGTTTTCGTTTAAGTGCTCAGAAATGCACCAGCTTTGTATAACAGGAATATGCTCTCCTTTAGATAGCCATTCAGGAAAGTCAAGGGCTAAATTGCCTCTGCAGTATCAATATTACACCTTTACCCAGGCACAAATGAAGACTTGGTCCCACTCCACACTGCTTTCAAAACTGATAATACTCTCAGGACGAGAACAGCTGCAAAATCCATAGAATAGTTTATAGAAAGTAGCATACTCACATTCCCAACTCTTAAAAAAAATGAATTTTCTCATTATCAAATGTGGTGCTTTAGAGAAGGCAAGTGACAGTTTAACATCATTTTTCACCATTAAGCACAAGCCTTGCTGCAAACAAAATGGATCTTCACCCAATAATAAACCCAGTGATGTAAGTGAACCTGCCTATTACACAGGCAAAAACAGAAGTGTTCACCATTATTCAAGTGGAAATGCTGCTGACTTACTGTACTTCAGCAATGTCACTCTGATTCCTATAATTAGAAGAACGCTTTGTGCATAGCCACACGCATGGATACAAACAAAATTAAGTCCTAGCGTCTGAGAGTTTATTCCCAAATAGGATTGTATCTTTTAATCACTTATGCATAAATAAATTCTATATACAGTGGTACCTCGCAAGACGAATGCCTCGCAAGACAAAAAACTCGCTAGACGAAAGGGTTTTTTGAGCTGCTTCGCAAGACGATTTTCCCTATGGGCTTGCTTCGCAAGACGGAAATGTCTTGCAAGTTTATTTCCTTTTTCTTAACACCGTTAATACAGTTGCGACTTGACTTCGAGGAGCAACTCATAGAACGCGGTGTAGTAGCCTTTTTTGAGGTTTTTTAAGACTTTGGTGGTTTTTGAAGCTTTTCCAAAACTTTCCCGACACCGTGCTTCGCAAGACAAAAAAAATCGCAAGACGACAAAACTCGCAGAACGAATTAATTTCGTCTTGCGAGGCACCACTGTATGTTTGATGGCATGTGCCAATATTTTTTTTGGGGGGGTAGCTGTGGCATGTTTGAGAGGACATCTTTTAACATAGTATGCTGCAAAAAGCAGTTTTGTTGTAACAGCAGCAGTTCCACTCTAAAGCGATAATTGTGCTACAGTGACTCCTGGCCCCCAACACACCACTGTATCAGAGCAAACATAACGGGATTTACTTACAGACTTAGTAACTAGTAGGCATTTAAGTGTGCTTTCACTGGGCATGGTTTGACTAGAAAAGTACCATTTTAGTAGCCTTTGCCCCAGAACATCTAACCATGGGATCCCAAGAGTCTTTGGTTTCTGCCTCAAGAAATCTGTATTAACAGGACAATAAAGTGGTGAATCCCTCACCATATTAGAAAGGAAACATCTAGGATGGATTTAAAGGCAACAGACTGTGAAACCCTCTCCTTTCATATTAAAATTTTACAAGCTGCAAAACACTAAAGAGATACCTACTCAGGGCCAACCCACCCATGAGGCAGAGTGAAGCAGCCTGCCTCGAGCGGTGGGATCCTGCAGGATCCTGCCCCTGCTTCAGTTGCCAGAGTCACACAGTGACAGTTTCCAGCAAGCTCTTGGAAGAGTTTTGTGGGATTGCGCCAGCAGGTGCCACCACACGACCCCAGTAAGCAAGGCTTCAGCGCAGGGGTGGCACCTTTCTGATTCGCCTCAGATGGTGAAACGAGCTAGGCTGCCCCCTGTACCTACTGTACTTGCGCTATAGGTGTTGCAATCTCAAGAATGCCAACACACAAGTTATTAAAAATACATCAAACAGAAAGCAAAACTGAAGTTGAAACATGAGATAATAAAGCATTCTTATCCAAATGAGCTCTAGATATTTCTATTAAAATAACAGTTCAACAATGAACAGTTATGGAGAAAGAAAGAAATATTCTAAAGCTTTTCTAGTGCCTCTGTTTCCAAATTACAAAGCAAAGTAGCTTCCGTTCCCATTAGGATTGTCAAGCCTGTTAATTTTTTATCTGTCACAGGCTAGTTAAGAGGTGCACTATGCCTTCAAACTTGGCCAAAAGACAAATGACTAGGCTAAGCACCCATTCCTTCTTCAGTACTAGTGAGTCTGCCATTGACAAACAGTACACACTAGAGGTAAAAATAGTTTGAAGCTAGCCCTTTCACAGCAGAGTATCTCAAGAATGATTATGACTTGCAGTGCCTGCAGTCAACTCCTATTCTCTCCAGTTTGAGATTTTTGAACTTGCAAGTTGCAGTAGCAATGTTATTTGAAAACATAAGCAAGCATAGTATTGTGTATGTGAAGTGAAATAATAAAATATAAAAATAGACAAGGCAGAACAAGCCAAAGGAATTCAAACAAGAAATTTCTCCTCAGTTGCATCAACTCTCCCTTTTCAGCCACTATATATGTTCTCTTTCATACCAAAAATCGTGAGGTGTGCAAGTACTGTACAGTATAGGTTTCAACCAAATTACAAGGCTTATTTGGGTATACCACAACCGTTAACAAACCTTCCTGATACAAAGTTTCTTTTTAGACTTGAATAAAAAAAAACACAGTTATTTAAAACAATGTTGTCAAAAACTTTAAATTCTCCATGTCTTATTTTCTTTTGAAACTGCCTAATTGCCTGACACACAAGATCAGCATTAAGCTAAAAATAGTTTTGTAACACAATGCTTTAAAAGGAAAGCTAATACCTAAAGCCTTAATACACAAGCACATCTTAGCTGTCTCACAGCAAGACTTACCATCATTAAGTAGATGTTGAAGCCAGAAAATGAAAAGAATCAATAATATTCCAAAAGGCAAACAAAACCAAAAGAAAAGGACAGGAAATGTTAGGTCATTAATTAAAGGGACCAGAGGGTACTTCATTTCTGCTCCAAAATCCACCTCAGCTGACTGTGCACATGTTTTACTAAATACTTGCTGTGCTGCACTAAGCACCTTAAGATAACTACACTCTGTTATTACGTCACAACATGACTCACAAAGCAACTATGCTGTCATTCCAACACCACTGATTTTAAAAGAAGGCTGCAATCCCATTAAGGGAGGAACACAAAGATTATATTGAGGTTAATTGGAGAACCTGCAGCACACCTGGTGTAATGACACCTCCTGCACTTGTAATTAGAAACAACAAACTAATTGGAAAATAACAGAGCTCCTCAAATTCCTTTACCAATGGCCCAAAAAATAATGATATTGTGTTCTCTTTTCACAGTTTTTACCAAATATTCCTACTTTTTTCTAAGTTATATCTCATCTCACATGTAATGTTTTCCAATACTGTGGGCCACTGCAAAGTAGTATTAGGCCTGTTTTGCAGGTGGAGGGGATAAAAGTGTATAGCCCAAAAATGTAGCTTGGTGTATTTCACTGGTTGATGGGGGGTTGGGGGCAGCTGCATACTGGGTCTCAAAAACAGCTCTCGGTGAGGAACCTGCAAGCTTTCCTTGTCATTACAATATCTCTGTGCAGAGGCAAAAACGGCCAGCACATGGCAAATTATCTTCATTCTGAGAATCATAGTCCTCTGAGGGGGACAGAGTTGCTTCCTAACAACCCTAAGCACCCTTAATAAATCACAGCTGCCAGGATTCCTGTTTAAATTGGTATGATACTACTCCTTTAAATGCATGGTGCAGAAGCGACATAAATCAGGAGCAGGGCAAGGCGTCAGATAAACGATTTTCAACAACATGCCAGGCGTGCCAACCTTTGGTCTACAATTCCCGCCATCCCTAGCCAGTGTGACCAATGGACAGGACTGATGGGGGTTGCAGTCCCAAAGATAGATGGACATGGCATTCATACAAAAGAAAAATAATTTAAAAAGAAAGGAACGTGAAGGGTGGGAGGGAAGCCGTGAGGGTCTTCCATGCTTCAAATTTATATGGGGTTTATGTGGCCATACAAGAACACAGGGTTGGAGCTCATCCTAATTCCATGACGCCTCCGCGGGGAAAACCTTCCAGGAAAACTCCCAACCAGTCCAAGAAACCGGAGAAGCGTGTAAACTGCAAGTGCTGCGGCACCTTGAATGCTAAGAAACGTGTTGCACGGTATAAATACTCCAAATGCGTGTGTATATTTGAGCGACGGAGCGAGGAAACCCCGCTTTTCGTTATGGGGGCCCGTCTGAAGAGCGGAACCTCGAAAACGCCGCTCTGGTTTCCAGCCGGCGGAAGGAACGGAAGCAGCCGAGGCAGGTCCCACGGAGCGGCGTCCCCCCATCTACCCCCTCCGTACGCGTGCCGGACGGGCGATGGAGGAGGCCGGAGGGGTGTTCCCCTTCCGCGACGTCCGCTGGGACCCGGACCCGGCGCTGGAGCCGAGCCCGGCCGTGCGCGTGCCTTCTCCGGCTCCCTTGGTGCTGGACAACGGCTCCTTCCAGCTGCGCCTGGGCTGGGCCTGCCGGGCCTCCGAGGTGCCCAGCGAGCCTCTGCTCCGATTCCGGTCGCTGGTGGCGCGCAGCCGCGGGGCGCGCGGAGGGGCCGGCCCCGAGACTCAGGTGGGCAACGACCTGGGCAGCCCCGAGCCCCTCCGCTGGCTGCTGCGCTCGCCCTTCGACCGCAACGTGCCGGTGCAGATGGAGCTGCAGGAGCTGCTCTTCGACCACGGCTTCCAGCGCCTCGGGGTCGCCTCGCAGGTAGGCGGCCTGAGGACCATCTAGTCCTGTGGTTCCCAGCGTGGGATACACGCCCCACGGGGGAAAATTTGATTTTTAAGGGCAATTCGAGAATGATGTAAAGCTAAAGAGACCCCTGACCATTAGGTCCAGTTGTGCCCGGCTCTGGGGTTGCGGCGCTCATCTCGCTTTATTGGCCAAAGGAGCCGGTGTACTTATTAACACTAATTTTTTTTAAAAAAAAAATTATTTATTTTTTGCATTTCTTATGGTTCTAGGGGCCTCATATCACCATCACCACTTTTAATTTGCATACCGTCTTTCTATCTTACCATACCCAAGGCGATTTACAAGCTGAAGAAACAAAGAACGTACACCTTGTAACAGTCTAACGCAGCGGCGTAGCGTGGGTTGTCAGCACCCGGGGCAAGGCAAGTAATTTGCGCCCCCTAACCCATGGATTTGCCCTAACCCCAGATGTTGCGCCCGGTGCGGCCGGCCCCCCCTGCACCCCCCACGCTACGCCACTGGTCTAACGCAATACAAAAATGTGATAATAAAACATAACTTTAAAATAAGCAACCTACATCAAACAAAGTAACATTCAGCAATCATTAGAATAGTATAGAATCATATTAAATATAAGCATATAAAAATTAAACAGAAATCTACACTTAACAATTACAATAAATAATTTCTGAACTACAATCAATAAAACAGCGGCAAGTATATAAATATATATAGTGGCATATACATTGTTAAAATTAAAATCAGAATGTACGCAGCAGTCAGCTGGTGACAATGGAGAGGTTATCTAAACAAAAGTTTTTCTAAACAGAAAATACTATTTTTTCATATCACTTCATATAATTGTATTATTATTTTTTAACAATTTTTTAGTGATTTCTTCCTCAGTACTTCAACTGTCCTTTCTTTCTTTTATCTTTCTCTTTCACGGATGCCATGTTCTTTGGAAGCTTGTTTAGACCAAGTTAATGGCCTTTTAGGCTTCCCCCAAATAAATAGGAGTTCATTTTTTGAATAATAAGAATTATATGTCATGGAGGGGCGGGGATCAGGATTTTTAGAGATGCTTAGGTGGGGCATGGTCAAAAAAAGTTTGGGAACCACTGATCTAGTCCAAACCTCCTGGAATGCAGGAATATGCAACTGTCCCATTCCTGGGATCGAACCTGCAACTGTGGCGTGATCAGCACCAGACTCTGACCAACGGACCTGCCCAGGAGTTTGTGCATGTGCTACTCAACGTATATAGTTCCGTTTCATCAGGACAGTGGTACCCAGCCTGCTTCCCGCCAGGTGCTGATGACTGGCCTGCCAGTCACTGCCTCTCAGGATTCATAGATCATCGAGCTGTAGAGTTGGAAGGGGCTCCTGAGAGTCATCTAGTCCAACCCACAGCTTCCCGACTATGTTTTCTTGTGTAGCTCTTTAAATAACTTTCAAACCTAGGTAAACTGTTTTAACCAGGTCTTCATTTCTTGCCATTTCATTACAGGGCTGTGTTGACCACCCAGTTGTGGTCACTGAAGCGGTCTGCAACCCTCTGTATTCAAGACAAATGATGTCGGAGCTCCTGTTTGAATGTTACCAAGTTCCCAAGGTTTCTTACGGCGTGGACAGTTTGTACAGTTTATATCACAACAAGAGGCAGGGCTGGCCTTGCAGTGGTCTCATAGTTTCCTCTGGATATCAATGTACACATATTTTACCAGTCTTGGATGGCCGGTGAGTTGGCTGCAATAAAGTATCCAAGCATTAGTGGACATTACTAACTTATCAGTGGGTCAACTCTGAGTAAAATTTAGTTGAATGCAATTCAGTTTTTTGCTTGATACTTTAAAATACTGTGAAGTTCTTCTAAAGATGACCATCAATTTATATAACAAAGGCAGCTGCACAGTTTGGTGTTGCCAACATGTTCTGAAAGAGCATCTTTATCAAATTAATGTTTATGCTCCCTTGATAAAAATGTTTTTGAAAGGCGTTGGGAAAATGAATCTGTGCAGCTGTCTTTCATTTTGTTTGTCATCTTTACCACTGCAATTGATCCATTGGTTTTGTGTCTAACTTTTACTAATCCTGTATGCAAGAAGTTGCTAGAATATGTAGATGCTAGTCCCTTAGTTCTGCTCAGTAAGGTTTATAGTTTACAGTGGTACCTCGGGTTACATACGCTTCAGGTTACAGACTCCGCTAACCCAGAAATAGGAGGCCCCATTAACTAAAGTGGTGCTTCAGGTTAAGAAGAGTTTCAGGTTAAGTACAGACCTCCGGAACAAATTAAGTACTTAACCCGAGGTACCACTGTATAGTCATGGGGTAGTTGTTGTCCCCTCAGTTTCCCTCGATTGAGTGAACTCTCTTATGCAGTAACTAGTGGGCCATCCCTGGTTCTGAGAAAATAGTTTTTACTTGTGCTGCATGAATATTTCCTGAAGGCAACAGAAGAGAGTTGCTATATGAATCGGTATGGGTTTTCTCTGCTTCTTTGGGAGGAAGGGTGACATATAAATTTAATAATAATAAAGTGTGGAAATGTATATCTAAAACGTGGACACTGAATTATGTTAGAGCATTTGTTTTAAGCTGCTCAGAATTCTGGCTTCTTTTTTTAACTTAGATGATAACCTGCTATTGAGAACTCTAGTAGAAAGAACTTAATGAACCATTCCTATATTGTGTACCAACTCACATTGACTTTGTTTCTATGGATTGGTAGGTTGGATGCTAGAAACTGTAAGCGTATAAATATTGGAGGGTGCCAGGCTGCTCTGTACCTTCAGCGTCTCCTGCAGCTAAAATATCCTGGGCATTTTGCTGCCATTACTCTCAGCCGTGTAGAGGAAATACTGCATGAGCACAGCTATGTTGCAGAAGATTATAAGGATGGTAAGCATTGCTATTAATGGCATGCAGCTTTAAAGTTACATACTATTCCCTCATGGTTTGGTAAAAATATTTTTTCTCTTGGGGTTCTGGCAATCCCAGGAGAAAAAAAATCTTAAGAAGTGATTTTATATTGCTAAAGGGGTTTGAAAATATCTTAAATGTTAAAATGCTAGTCATGGTTAGTTTTAAACCTGAGTTCAGATTTGATTTGCAAACCTGCTTTAAAAACATGGTTAACATTAAGTATATTGCAGATGTAAAACTTCATTTATAAGATTGATTAGACACCCTTCAACATAAGGGCCAACAATAAAATAATGCAGTTATAATAACAATGACAACCATTGCAATTGTAGGAACCGTATGCATTCAAGAAAAGAGGTAGGCCCCACCAAACAAAATACATTAATTGTCAAAGGGTAAAGTCATGCATCTTTAGCATACAGCAAAATCGGAACAGTGAACAGGCTAGCTGCACCCCTCACGCGGCCACCATCCTCTTTACTTATGAGAGTGGTGAGACTACCATGGGCGTCCTCTCTGCAGATCTGAACATCTAAGAAGGTTGGTGGGATGGAGGCAATCTTTCAGATATTTGGGACTGAAATCATTCATATCTTAAAATACTAATGTGAGCTATGGTCAGTGCTGGAAAGTTAACCTGATTTTACTTTATTACACTTTTGTATGGTGAATAATCCCTCAGATGCGGCAGCTTGTCCCAAGCAGTATCTAGTGATGCAGATTGCTTTGAGCAAACTTATTTATTATGTGCACTTTATTATTTATAAGTGCACATAATAAATAAGTTTGCTCAAAGCATTAAAGGGTCTGAATTACCTTGTTGAATCTGGTCGGCAACTGGTTTTAGGAGGTCCATTTGGCAGACACAATAAAAGACTGGATGGCTATTCTCCATCCTACTCCAGACTGTCACATTGCATCATATCATTTGCACACTTTCTCCCTCTAGGTTTGCGTTAGGGAGAGTTGGCTCTTGGGATTCTACTTGCTCATTCTTCTGAAGCATAGCTACTCCTTGGAACAAGGGTCTGGGACCTGAGTACCTTTTGCTCCTTTCCTTTTCATTCATGTCTCCTCCTACTTGGTGCAAAACTGTTGGGGGAAAAGATGTGCATCTAATAGACAATAGCCATTTCAATTTGAAAAGTAAGCAAGAACAGTAATAGTGCAGGCTGTTTCATTGTTTATAAGCTACCTTTGAGAGTTAACCTCCCAAGGTGGCTCACAACATTTTTTTTTAAGATAACATTTTGTTATAGATTATCAGATGGCTTTTCCTGTAATTTCCAAATATCCAAACTTGCCAAAGGCGTTTGTTTAGCAGCGCAGAGACCCTGTAGAGTTGTGTCTGCAAAACTCATTATTGTGCTTCTGAAACTTCTGAGCAGAAATGCAGAAGTGGAGGTCACCTGAATATTATGAGAACCATGTGCATAAGATGCAGCTGCCCTTTTCAAATAAGCTGCTTGGGAACACCCTCACATCTGAAGAGAAGCAGGAGAGGCGGCAGCAACAACTTCGACGGCTCCAGGAGCTCAATGCTCGCCGAAGAGAGGAAAAGCTGCAGCTTGATCAAGAGAGGTTGGACAGGCTGCTTTATGTTCAGGTAACCCTGCACAATGTTTGAAATGCAGCTTTGGGGAAGTTGAAAAGGAGAAGCTGATGGCAGGAGAACATGATATGAAAATACCAGATTTCATTCTTGGGGAAAATGCTTCATGTCATGGGATCACTTTGATATCATCTCAGTGAGAGAATTGCAGATACCACATAGTCGCCAGAAAATAAGGGCAAGTTTTTTGCTCATTTGGAAATGTTCTCCCGCCCTGGGCTTTTCTGCGATATTCCCCTTAGTTATATTGCAGCCAATAGAAATCACATGGTATTGTGTTTTGTGTGCAGGAACTGCTGGAGGAAGGTCATATGGATCAGTTTCACAAAGGCTTGATGGAACTCAACATGGACTCTGCTGAGGAACTTCAGTCTTACATTCATAAGCTGAGTATGGCCATTGAGCAAACCAAGCAGAAAATCCTACAGGCAGAAGTGAGCGTTGAAGTGGACGTTGTTGATAGCAAGCCAGAGGTACTGCAGCGAGGTTGCATTAATTTTGTCAGCACATAACCATAAGTATATGCAAAACAGTTCTAAGACTGTATTTTATTGACTGTGTTACAACTTCCTGCAAGTTGTCTATTGCTATATTCTGCAGCTGTCTCCTTTTTGTCTTGCCATCCATCACCATCCGTCTGCGTCATAGTGATCTCAGTTGGTGAGTGCCAACAGGACTGCAGCAAAAATAGGGCCACTGAGAAACAAAAGGGAAGTATTGCATTGCTTGAGAGAGTCCAAAGGGTTGCAGAAGTAGAAAAAGATAGTCGGCGGGTTGGGGGGGGAGCTTAAAGAGTCCCCTCCACCTATGAAAAGAAAATGAGGACTGAGCATGGTCTGGGGTCACAGAATGCTTAGTGTCTAGGGAAGAAAATGGGAAATGGATGGGTGCAGAGGAACAAAGTGTATTGAAGAAGGACATGGCTGGCATGAAAGAAGGACATCAAAGACTGAACAGGAGCCACTCCACTCTCCAGTGGAGCTGCTGAGAAGTAGGAGTGGGCCCTGGTTTATCTCAAGGTATGCAGAAATGCAAAATATAAAAACATGGAGGAAAATCTTCCCCCAAGAGCTCTGTGAGGCTATGCTAAAATATTTACTGTTCGCAGAGCTTAGTAGCCTCATCTCCTTGCAGAAAACTGAGCTGCCATTTGTTTTGAGCACTCTTGAGACAGACCATAGCCTGTTTAAAAAAAATTAAAATATGGCCTATTGGAGGTTGAGGATAGGAAAGCGGTGGATATTCAAGTTGGAATTATGCAAAGATTCCTCCTTGGCATTTGGCATCTTTCTTGAGCATTCCTTGTGCCCTGTTAGAAAAAAAGTCGAAAAACGGAATATGAAATTAGGGTCAGCTTCACATAACAGAATTGGGTAGATGCCAAGAATATACAGTGGTACCTCGGGTTAAGTACTTAATTCATTCTGGAGGTCCATACTTAACCTGAAACTGTTCTTAACCTGAAGCACCACTTTAGCTAATGGAGCCTCCTGCTGCTGCTGCGCCGCCGGAGCCCGATTTCTATTCTTATCCTGAAGCAAAGTTCTTAACCTGAAGCACTATTTCTAGGTTAGCGGAGTGTGTAACCTGAAGCGTATGTAACCTGAAGCGTATGTAACCCGAGGTACCACTGTACTGTACTTTTCAGTGTATAAGACTAGGGTTTGTTTTTTTACTAAAATGTATCCTCTTTTGGATACATTTGAAGCAACTATGTATTGCTCCAAACTACTCATCTCAAAAGTGAAGATGCCTATTGACTGAGCTACTTACCAATATCATGGGCAGGGCTTTTTTCAGCCAGAACTCACCGGAACTGAGTTCCGGCACCAAAAAAAGCCCTGATAATGGGTCATAAACCAGTAGTAATGAAACTGGTGAAACGTTAATGTCATGTATGAGGGGAATGATAGAAAAGGGTGTGTGAAACTTAATTGATAACTGTTGGCATTGCATACCACATTCTGAGCCTATGATTTCCATAAACTATGAAAATGAATACTGGTTATGTGATGGCTTTGTTTTCATGAGCATTTGTCTAACGTGTAGGGCAAAGGAGAACCATGAACTGAAATCAGTGACATCTTCTAAGCAAGAGTTATTTGAGGATACGTTTTTACTTCCATGCAGAAAAATGTTTAATCTTTGTCGTTATGTAAGCCTTTATTAATAAGTTCTGTAAACTTTCTCATATTTGCTAAATTCAAAAATAGCCTTTTTTGGTTTACAGCTGGCAAAACCAAATTCTTGGCATGAAATTCCCAAACCCCAATTGCTTAGCATTACAGCTCTACGTAAAGTAGCCTACCTCAGGTTTGAAACCTCACTCAGTAAATAGTTGTTGTTTTTTAATATCTTCAGCCAGCACTGGCAAGAGCTATGGAGGCATCCTGATTCAGACATTTTAGCAGCCTGGTCTTTGTTGCCCCTTCTGGCATAATACTTACTTTCACTGAACTTTGCTGCCTGAAAGTAGCAATTTTCTACTATTTACAATCCACTTATTTAGACTGCAAATATTGGTTTACCAGATTCACATGAACAGGCAAAAATACTTCATAAACCTGTTGATGAGTCTTAAATGTACCAAGTTTGTGCCATCCTGAACATCTAAACTTACTCTAGTCTTTTGGTATCAATTATTTATTTATTTATTTATTTATGTATGTATGTATGTTTGTATGTAAATGTGGATTAGTCATGCTTCTGAATAGAGGATTTTTTAAAAGTGGATAACTGTGTTAAAGTAATTGGATGTATATAAATATATTGATTGGTTTTATTATCTCATAAAATTTATACACATAACACCGGTCCTGAGAGATCTGCATTGGCTCCCAGCATGTTTCTGAGCACAATTCTAAGTGTTGGTGCTGACCTTTAAAACCCTAAAAGGCCTCGGTCCTGTATACCTGAAGGAGCATCTCCAGCCCCATCGTTCAGCCCGGACTCTGAGATCCGGCACTGAGGGCCTTCTGGTGGTTCCCTCATTGCGGGAGTGAGGTTACACGGAACCAGACAGAGGGCCTTCTCAGTAGTGGCGCCCACCCTGTGGATTCCCTCCCATCAGATGTCAAGGAAATAAGCAGCTATCCTACTTTTAAAAGACATCTGAAGGCAGCCCTGTTTAGGGAAGTTTTTAATATTTAATGCTGTATTGTTTTTAACACTCGATTGGGAGCCGCCCAGAATGGCTGGGGAAACTCAGCCAGATGAGCTGAGTATAAATATATTATTATTATTATTATTATTATTATTATTATTATTATTATTGAAAACTCCTCAAAGCAGTTTACAAAAAGATAAAACAATAACATTGAGGGGGAGAAATATTTACTAAGGCTGTAGTCCCAAGCACATTTAGTAGCCCCCTTGAATTTGGTGGGACTTTATGATTAATTGCATCGTCTTAGAACTGCATAGCTGGCATTCAGCCAGCAGGAAAGGCTTGTTCATTCTAGTCATAAGTGGTTTTAGACCTTTGCATTGGCAAGCCAGCTTCTGTGGCTTCCCTGTTTTAATATAAGAACCTGTGGTCTCTTTCATTTTCAAGATGCCTGATCTGGATCCAATGGGCAGCGAACAATCAATGGAAGACGTAGAAAGCATGAATGAATTTGAGCCCTTATTTGCTGAGGAGCAACCCGAAGTTGAAAAGCCAGTTACTACAGTACAGGTTTGTCTTTATACACATCCTATCTCTTAGTCTACTTTACGATATATATTTTTTAGGGTTTTGCACAACCTTGATGGCAGAAAGTGAGGAGGAATTAAAGAACATTTTAATGAGGGTGAAAGAGGAGAGCGCAAAATATGGTCTGAAGCTCAACATCAAAAAAATCAAGATCATGGCCACTGGTCCCATCACCTCCTGGCAAATAGAAGGGGAAGAAATGGAGGCAGTGAGAGATTTTACTTTCTTGTGCTCCATGATCACTGCCGATGGTGACAGCAGACACAAAATTAAAAGATGCTTGCTTCATGGGAGAAAAGCAGTGACAAACCTAGACAGCATCTTAAAAAGCAGAGACATCACCTTGCCGACCAAGGTCCGTATAGTTTCAAGCTATGGTTTTCCCAGTAGTGATGTATGGAAGTGAGAGTTGGACCATAAAGAAGGTAGATCGCCGGAGAATTGATGCTTTTGAATTATGGTGCTGGAGGAGACTCTTGAGAGTCCCATGGACTGCAAGAAGATCAAACCTATCCATTCTTAAGGAAATCAGCCCTGAGTCCTCACTGGAAGGACAGATCATGAAGCTGAGGCTCCAATACTTTGGCCACCTCATGAGAAGTGAAGACTCCCTGGAAAAGACCCTGATGTTGGGAAAGATTGAGGGCACTAGGAGAAGGGGACGACAGAGGATGAGATGGTTGGACAGTGTTCTCGAAGCTACCAGCATGAGTTTGACCAAACTGCGGGAGGCAGTGGAAGACAGGAGTGCCTTGCGTGCTCTGGTTCATGGGGTCACAAAGAGTTGGACATGACTAAACGACTAAACAACAACAATTTTTGCATTTAGTCAGCTACACTGGGCATGGATTTTGAGCTCTGGCCTTACTGAGTAAGTCCGTGGAAGAGAATCTATCCCTTGGCTGAAGTTTTATTATCTGTCAATAATAATAGTGACTTAAACCCATGGCATTGAAAAATGAAGATTGCAATTTAGTAAATGCAGTACAAAAGGAACAAGGCTAGGAAAAGAACTGGGGAAGTAAATTCAGGAACTAATGTTACCCAAATTTTTATGACCAGGTAGCGTGGTTGTGGGAAATGGTTCTGGGAGGGGAGAAGCCAAAAGGCTTTCAGACCCAGCTGATAGAGTATCTTATGCTATCTCATCTTTCCTGCTACTGCAACTACCTATAATATCTCATAACAGAATGTGTTGAAAAGTTGAAGTCTCTCTCTGGATGAGGGCAGACAATACAGATTCTGGTGGTGATAGAGCTTAATCCATATTTACAACATATTTTCAATAAAACGATAAAACGTTGAGCGTTACATAAAAGGTTATGACAAGCAGCAGTACGTTTCTGACTCTGATATTTTTACAGCCCGTGTTTAACCTGGCAGAGTATCACCAGCTCTTTATTGGCACAGAAAGAATCCGGGTTCCTGAAATTATCTTCCAGCCATCCTTAATAGGAGAAGAGCAGGCTGGGATGGCAGAAACCATACAGTTTGTCCTGGACAGGTTAGTTTTCAAAAGTGAACTCCTATTTAAATGACAGTGCAATCCTGTACATGTGTATCTGGAAATAAGCCTAGTTGAATTAAATGGTACTCTTAGGTAAATGTGGGTAGCATTGCAGCCTCTGTGTATTTAAGAACAAGCTGTCACTGTTCAGAGAGTACTTGTTTTTTCTGCTGTAGAACCCAAATAATTAGCCTCCTCACTTTTTTTATATAAAAACCCCTCAGTTTTGCAAGATTCTGGGGGATGCCACCACATTAAATAAGGCATTGTGTGATTATACATTTTGTTAGCTGCCTTAAACATAGTGCATGATGCAGGGCACAAATTATATAAAAGAAGATGGTTGAGAGACACATTTGAAAGCCATGTACACACACAGTCCCCCTGTGTCTCACTGTTAAAATGTAAATTAACAGGCAGTCTGAAGAGAGGAGCTTTTTACTGGAAGGATCTTTTGAATTGGAACAAACTAAAATCAAATTTGTGCTTTAATCCTTGAAAAAGTTTAAACATTAAATCGGCCTCTACCACTACAGGGATTTACCCATCCCATCCACCCTTAGCACAGGGGTGGGGAATGTTTTTCAGTCCAGGGGCCACATTCTTTTCTGGGCCACCTTCTGAGGGCCATATGGCAGTGGTGGGTGGGGCCAGAGGCAAAAGAGGGCAGAACAACAAACAAATTTTACCTTTCATTCTCTGTCCTCAATCCCAGTCAGCTAGAAGCATTATGAATCTGTTAAAGGAGTTTTATTTCTTCAGGTATCCTAAAGAGCAGCAGGAAAAACTTGTCCAGAATGTCTTCCTTACTGGTGGGAACATGATGTATCCTGGAATGAAAACCAGAATCTACAAGGAGCTGCTTGAAATGAGGCCGTTCCAGTCGTCTTTTCAGGTGTAGTATTGGCTTTAGCAATGCAATGGCTACATGCAACATCCAAATACTGTACATGGCAATGATGACCAAACTTTATTGCACATGGGAAGTTAGGGGGGCATTTGAACTGATTTGAAAAATCTCCTGAATTGGGCAGCAAGCTTACAGAGGGATGTAAATTTATAGAATACATTGGTAACCATGCTGGGCAGCATAAAGTACTGTCAAGGTAAAGGGACCCCTGACCATTAGGTCCAGTCGTGGCCAACTCTGGGGTTGCAGCGCTCATCTTGCTTTATTGGCCGAGGAAACCAGTGTACAGCTTCCAGGTCATGTGACCAGCATGACTAAGTCGCTTCTGGCGAACCAGAGCAGCGCACGGAAACACCGTTTACCTTCCCGCTGGAGCGGTACCTATTTATCTACTTGCACTTTGACGTGCTTTCAAACTGCTAGGTTGGCAGGAGCAGGGACCAAGCAACGTTAGCTCACCCCGTCGTGGGGATTTGAACCGCCGACCTTCTGATCAGCAAGTCCTAGGCTCTGTAGTTTAACCCACAGCGCCACCCAGGCAATGATATTGTCCAGCACTTGAACCTTCATGTTCAGGGACAGTAAGACCTCGAATTTGCTTGTTGGGAAGCAACAGTGTGGGAGAGCTACTGATAGCCCTGCTTTGTTTGAGTACTTTCTTGGTTCATCACTGAGGAACAGGATGCTGGCCAAGAGGAAGCTTTTGGCTTTCATATTCTGGCAATAGAACAACAAACGGGGGACATGGTTGCTGCATTCTGCTTTGTGTCTTTATAAAGGTAACCCTCCTTCCCGTTTTTCAGCATACGAGGCAGTTTACAAATGATCAAAGGAACAAGTTCTGAGAATACACTGCAAGGGGCAGACCATAGAATATGAAAATGTTAAATCCAAAAAGCAAAAAGACTTGAGGAAAAGAAAAGCATTTTAGATTGGTGTCTAAGAAAGAAGAACTGACACCCAGCAAACCTTTCTGGGGAATGCGTTCTATACAAGAGCTAGCAGAATAGAAAAGACCTTCGCTCTGGTTGTTACATTGCCAGCGTCAGAGATCAGGGCCATCCAGAGCACAGCCTCAGAAGGTAACCTTAAGGAACAGGTTGTTTCATACCAAATAGGATTGTCAGGTGTTTGCACCATGTAGCTTTGCGTGTTGCCATTCTTGTTCTGTGGCCCTTGACTTCCACTAAACAGATCCCTTTATTGTCTTGCTGCCCTCCAGGTGCATCTTGCTTCCAATCCTGTTTTAGATGCATGGTATGGAGCTCGAGCGTGGGCCCTGGAGTACATGAACCGCGATGAAGGCTGGATTACAAGGAAAGATTATGAAGAAAAGGGTGGAGAATACCTTAAGGAGCACTGTACTTCCAACGTCTATGTGCCCATCCGTCTCCCAAAGCAGGCTCCGCGGGCAGCTGAAACTCCAGCATCCAGCAAAGCGCCGGGAACCGCCGCAAACAATGTCTCTGAGCAAGCATAGTATGCAGGCTGCAATGGTATGTAACTGCAAAATAGACACAACCTGTGTAAAGCTTTTCAGGACTGCAAGGCAGCTGCCATCCTGCAAAACCGGGTGCAAGCTTAAGTTCAACATTTCCGGGCACCTCAGCTTGTGCAGTGATCAATTGTGTGTTTTATCCATGGTTGCCATGGGAGAATTGCAGGCTCTTCACCAGTTTTTGGTGTAAAAAATGCAAAAGAAATATTGGCCTCATTGAGGCTAACATATCATGTGTTTTATATTAATAGACCATGCTGTAAAAAGCTGTTGGCAATGTAAATAAAGTCTTTTGGGTTTTCCCCTCCCCATGTTTATCTGTGTCAAATGTTCCTAACATACCACAGGACTGATTTCCAGAGACGTAGCCATATTCGTCTGCTGCAACAAAAACTATGAAAACTACATTATGCCAATATGGACCAAAGTGTTTATTTCAAGCTTTGGTGAATGTGAGCTCGCTTCATCAGATACATCAGTAGCAATGTTAATCCAGGAGGGGGAGCCTTTACCCAAAGGAAGAAGGTAGTTTGAAGAAACAAATCTTTGCTGAAATTGAGATTTGGGGTTTTGTTTCTTATTCTAGTCATCTGTTCAGGTGGTTGTGGACTTTTCCTTTCTTTTGTTCACTAGCTAAAGGGGGAAAAACCCACAGTATAGTTTCAGAAGTTTATTCTGGCACACGTTTGTAAAACGAGAAGGTTCAGCAATGCATAAGTTTATGAAACATTTATTACATAAGGGAGGCAAACACTGGTGTTGGTAGAGAGAGAAAACACCATATTTGGTTCAGTTAGGGCATCCTACATTAGTGATGAATTACTAATTGAACATGGCTACATTGGTTAGTGACCCCCTGCATGCCAAGGAGAACAAAACCCTTGTTCATTACTCTTGCTTATATTAAGCAGCCATTGTTTTAGCCTGTCATAGTGCCACACAGATTCTCTTCTAAATGAATGTATCCCTGTATGCTTGAACATCGGCTCTATTAATCAGGCACACAACTGTGAATTAAGGAAAAACTGTAACTCTTTAACAAGGGGAGAAAATAGGGAAAGCAATTAGCCCAAATTATGGCCCAATTTTCAACTGTCAGTTATTGTAGTACTGTCCAGGTAAAACAGAACTTTAGTCTGCAAGGAACTGATCCGAGATTGCTCTTATCACAGAAACTGGAGATAATTTGTAATTAATTGGTGCCTAAATTCTTGTATAAGGTCTAGTTCAGGGTTTGCTTGGGCAGGCTACATCCAGCTGCAGGTGCTATTTTATTTATTAGATCTAAATGTGTTTGGCTGCTGATGTGCCCTAAAACACTCATTAAGGTATAGCAAAATGTTAATGCCATAGTTTTCTCAAGGTGGGAAACTTTCAAGCTCTCAGAACGAGGTGAAAAAGCATAAGCTGGGATGTATAGTTCTCAATGTAGAACACTGGGAAGTTCACAAACTTAAGTAGGTTTTCTAACAATAAAAAAGAAAAGCAGCCTAATGGCCACAAAGAACCTCTCTGAACAAATGTACGTTGATCACTTCATATACAACAACCAAATGTGTGTTGTATATGTAATATCCTCAATAAAGTCTTAATGATCAGGATTCTTACAACATAGACAACACCCTGCCTTTCAGTCCAATTTGCCAATTGCAAATACATCAACACTAGCTTCTCTGCATCATGTACATTTGTCTTAGAATAGCCATTAGGCTGTCCTCTTAAAATTTTTCTAACTAACTTAGGAAATGAATCTATAAACTTTGTAGTTTACTGCTTTTTTATTAATATGCATCCCAACTTACGTATTTCCTTGCTGCTGAATGAGATTTCCATTTGTGTTTCCTAAGAAAAAGATTCCACACTCCTTCAGCTCAGATGTAAGACATAATACTTTTATGTAATGTTGTGCCTCAGCACAGGTGATCCATAATAGGGAGTCCATTTATAGGCAGTTGGCAAGCATTAGCTGTCTTACAGAGTCTGCCTGGTTTGTGCAGGTCTGCCACTTTTGGCCCCAGGCCACAGTCAGGGCAATTGAGGCTCCCAAGGCTGCAGAAGTAGATTATCAAGGCAACTCTTAAGTGGTTAGGTTTCAAACATCCTGTATCTTTCTTGCTTTGCCTATGTCATTCTTGGAATGCGATTTAACTTTTCAACATGGCAGTATCTAGAACTGAAGTCAGTACTGCAGATAAGACTGTGACCATTGCTGGAGAGACAGACACGCACATTTCCAGTTCTTAGGTACACAGTGCTTCTGTGTTAATGTAAGACAGTGATTGTCTTTGAACCACACACGTCTCTGAAAGGTAATGAAACCAGATTATTGTAAACTTCATTATTCCTCATTGAATGCTTAAAATCTACAGAATTATGTGACCTGTACCATGTTCAGAATTGTGGAATATACAAAATCCTGAGGTTAAACACACAAGATGCAACAATTCTGCACTCTGAAGGCACAAGCATTTTGTACATGTTGCCTGAAACTTGCTTAGAAAAGTCCAACCCTTATTTTAATACTCTACTTAGGCATATTGGAAAAAGATAGAAAGCAGCAACTTTGTGCAACTGACTGCTTGCAAGTTGTTTGTGCCCCAAATTTGGCCACGGTTTATCTTCAAAATGATTGGGGGTTTTTTGTTTTTGTCTTTCCTTGACAAAAAATTAAGAATCTAATCTCCCACTAAATCAGTGGCAAATGTCCTGCTGATTTTAACGGGCAGGATTGTACCTTGACTTTAAATTGCAAAGATAAAGCAGGAATAATCAGGTAGTACTATTTTTGTTTTGCCCTGCTCCTTTGGCAAGCTTTCTAACAGCACTTTAGCTTCAAAACGTCATTCCCAGAACTCTACCATTAACCACAATAATGGGTCAATTAAGTGTACCAGGAAGTAATGACAAGGAAATAACAAGAGACGTGTTGATTTCAGCTGCCCCCAGACAAAAGAAAATTAATGTTTGCCAAGTGGAAAATGTTAAAATCAACAGCAGGGGACTGGAATAAATATCTTCAAGTTTGTAAAGTCTTATGAAGGACACAACACAGTAGAAACTAGGGCTGCAGTCCTGAGCACTCTTCCCAAGAAAAAGGTCCCATTTAACCGAGTGGGACTCCTGTGTGAGTAAACATACTTAGAAGCAGCTGTAAGTCCCATCACCAGTGTTAACTGGAGTTTGAAATTTAGTTAAACCAATTTACAACCTAGTATTTTGTTATGTTTTGATTTTTTAAAAGTTGATGTTAACCAGAATAGCAGGTCAACGTCACGTATCATTTGCTGGTTTTCCTGCTGCAACAAGCTGATCTTGGCAGGAGACAAGTGTACCTATTTTCTTCTGACAAAGGATGGAGATTGGGATTAAAGAAGGGATATTACTACTACTACTACAACTACTACTAAGCCCATTGTTGAAATGGGAAGTAGAAGTCTCTCTCCATTTGCTTACATTTGGCACTTTGCATGGCCAAGCACATATTGAAGAAAATCAGCAATCATTTTTACCTTTTTTATTATTGTATTTTGCTGGGTGGGTGGTGGTAGTAATTCTAGTCTAGAGGTCGATGCTGTGCCTGCAATATGTGACTAGTTTTGAACAAGTTGTTGATGGTGATGATAATGAACCACCCTCTTGATGAAGGGTGGTATGTAAATCTAATAAGCAAAGTTTAATTGATGAAACAGTTTAATTGATGAAAATAAAATAAAAGGTATCCTATTGCATTATAAAAGTTAACACTTACAATTCCATATATACTTGTCTAATGTATAAGTATTATTGTTTATCTATCCCCTACCATATTTTGTATAAATGCTTTTCATGTATCATTATTCTTGTTCATGCAACGTCTCTGTCTATAAGCAATCCTTTCATAAGTTGCAAGTGCAGTCATATCTTTGCAGTATATCAGTATCAGTCTTTTGGCACAAAGAATCCATTTATGTTAATAGGTCTTGACTTTTTGGCAGGTACTCCTTGGGAGTGCGTGTTAGAGTTAAACATACAGTAGTGATCAAAAGATTCAAATATACTTTCTCTCAGATAAGTGTGTGAGCATATATTCTCTTTTGCACACACAATCTAGTGACCAAATGAGATTTGTATATGTGGTTACTATTACGAAAATAGCCTGGTCCCAGTTTATGTCCTTGCATGGGGTGATTTCTACCCATCTGGCCTAGTAATTTAATTAGTCTGTGTTTATAGGGATGCGGGTGGCGCTGTGGGTTAAACCACAGAGCCTAGGGCTTGCTGATCAGAAGGTTGGCGGTTCAAATCCCTGCAACAGGGTGAGCTCCCGTTGCTCGGTCCCTGCTCCTGCCAACCTAGCAGTTCGAAAGCACGCCAAAAAGTGCAAGTAGATAAATAGGTACTGCTTCGGCGTGAAGGTGAACGGCGTTTCTGTGCGCTGCTCTGGTTTGCCAGAAGCAGCTTAATCATTCTGGCCACATGACCCGGAAGCTGTACGCCGGCTCCCTTGGCCAATAAAGCGAGATGAGCACCGCAACCCCAGAGTCGTCTGCGACTGGACCTAATGGTCAGGAGTCCCTTTACGTTTAATCTGTGTTTATCTCCTTTATGAAACATGCAGTCCAACTACCAGAGACAGCCACAGAGGTTAGTTTTTGCCTATGATGTAGAAGCAAAACCTAGACTTTCCCTAAAGCTCAGGTCCCGTGGAAAACAGAACCTATTATCTCTTAAATCATTTCGGGTTGCTGCAGTTCCTTACATACCTTTTCACTGGCTTGGCTGTTTTAATTAATATGCCGCATCTGTGTTTTTAGGCAACCGCATACTTTTGATCCATGAATAATTGAACTTGTGGCCAAGCTACATGTTATGCAACTATATATATAGCAGGAGTCTGGTGGTCATTTTAAAGTGTTAAAAACAGCAGCTTCTAATGAGTGCAACTAGGAATTGAGGTGCAGGGGAAAGGAGGATCTAACCCCCCCCCCTTCATTTTATCAACACAAAAAACAGCGACAATTTGTTGTTGACAAAGGACATATAAAAGGCCCCATTACCTTCAGTAGCTTAGGGCCTCATCAAACCTAAATCTGGCCCTGATTGTCCTCTACTCTGACTAATCTTCGCCAAACACAGTTTTTTCTTCCACCGATGTATGCTGTTGTGTACAAGTGTACCATTTGAGCTTCCCTAAGCACCACACTAGTTCACCTATGTTAGACATTCACTGGTTTGGCAGGGTTAATGGCACACTCTCTCTCGAGCGATTGCCTGGCAAAAGGAGATCGACGTTTCTGCACTCCTTTCCAAGTCATTTATTACCTTGGGAATTGACACACATTCCTGTTTCTAGGTCACTCAAGCGTCTGCTAGTGGCTCGGAGACGGATTTTGCTAGAGAACAGTGCCGTATATCATAAGAGGTCTGGAGAAGAGGTCAAGGGCCCCTGGGACATTTTGTTCTGCATCCAAATGGAAGGAGGCAGGCCATTTCCCCTTTTAGTTATGAAGAGAAGTGCACACACCCCTCATGTTCTCAGGCCGCGTGTAGATTAATCTTTGGAAATGGCTCTCACAGGCAACTATTGTACCCTGTGAGCTAGTGTTAGTGTTTACACAATAAAAAATAAAGTGCACATAAATGAGGTGCAAATACATATGGTGCACATTTTATTGCTGCCATAAAAGCAGTAACTGCCTTGTATTAACATGTTAATTTTTTGCGGGGGGGGGGGGAATTAGCAACACACGTTTAAAAATGTTTTAAAAATTAATTTTTATGTCGTGTGTACTTTGGAACAAGTCTTTCAACTTCCTCTTGAACTCTGAAAGAGCTGCCTCTACCCAAATGTTTGAGAGAAGATCCTGATATTCTGTGAAGCTGTCTCTGTGTATGTGTTCTTTAAAAATGGATAGATGAATGTTGTAAGAAAATAGCTCTTGGCAGAAGACTCTGGCGTGAGTACGAGTAAGGGCTTTCTCAAAAATTGACTTCTTGAGTTTGGTTTTTCTTATGGTACAAAGAAGCAAGTTTTCATACATCTTCCAGATGGTTCCTAACAATGATTTTAAAATACAAGTCGAGGAATGCCTAGGAGTAGCATTCAGAAAACATCTGGAAACAGCTGCATTGATTGATGGTGCCATTTGCAGGTCTTGTTTTGGAATGAATTATACTGTTGATCTTACAAGCCATACGCCAATTCCATCTTTTTTACACAAGGGGGTTCCTGCGTCTGTCTAATATTAGGCAGAATTAGTCTGTGTAATATGTGACTTAGGAGTCAGAGGGAACAACTCATAAATCTGAGATACAAACGAGATACTCATAAGTTGCTGGCAGTGGTGTTTGGTGGGTTCAGTCCTACTCATGCACGCTGGAGGTTGTCTTATTCAACTCACTGGGTAGCATTCACTGAGTGTCACTCCGATGATGGAAAGCAACTGGCAGCAAAACAGGGATGGAGGAAATTTTCAGCAATTCCTCCCCCTGCACCCCCTCCCAAAATCTACTCCAAAGGATTGCATTTGGAGTAGTTTTTGAGAGAGGTTGCAGGGAACGGGGGGGGGGGGGGGGGGAATTGCTGAAAGCTTGCAGCCCTCCCTTTTTTGCTAACAGATGCCTTCCATCGGCGAAGTGACACCCATTAGATTCTACATACAGTGGTACTTCGGCTTACAGATGCTTCAGGTTACATACGCTTCAGGTTACAGACTCCGCTAATAATAGTACCTTGGGTTAAGAACTTTGCTTCAGGATGAGAACAGAAATCGTGCGGCGGCAGCGGGAGGCCCCATTAGCTAAAGTGGTGCTTCAGGTTAAGAACAGTTTCAGGCTAAGAACAGACCTCCAGAACGAATTAAGTACGTAACCAGAGGTACCACTGTAGTGGGGAAATGTGGCGTAAACAGGCATAGGATCGGACTGTTAGAAGCGGCGAGTACATCTGATAATGTGTGTGTCAAGTCCCATTAGCAACCTAGATAGGATAAGTTGTCATTCTTGGGGCTTTGCAGGTTTTCTTCCAGGTAACGGCTGTGGGCAGCATTTGTCAGATCCAAGCTGGAGTTAGTTACTCCTAACTTCCATGAAGCCAATGTCACACCAGCATTCTAATTCTACCATGCCCCTCTTTTTCTCCAGCACGGCACCGCAATCCACCTTCTGTTTTCTACAGTGCTCAAAAAGATACGGAAGTAGTGCAAGTTTCTTTGCTTCTGAGTCAGCTTCCCCAGTGGCTTCTGAGTGGCAATAAATGTAAGGTTTGTGAGCAGGGTTTGACGTTTCGGCCTTTGCTAAGAGAAGGAAGGGACGCGGGTGGCGCTGTGGGTAAAAGCCTCAGCGCCTAGGGCTTGCCGATCGAAAGGTCGGCGGTTTGAATCCCCGCGGTGGGGTGCGCTCCCGTTGCTCGGTCCCAGCGCCTGCCAACCTAGCAGTTCGAAAGCACCTTCGGGTGCAAGTAGATAAATAGGGATCGCTTACCAGCGGGAAGGTAAACGGCGTTTCCGTGTGCAGCTCTGGCTCGCCAGATGCAGCTTGTCACGCTGGCCACGTGACCCAGAAGTGTCTCCGGACAGCACTGGCCCCCGGCCTCTTAAGTGAGATGGGCGCACAACCCCAGAGTCTGTCAAGACTGGCCTGTACGGGCAGGGGTACCTTTACCTTTAAGAGAAAGAAGTCGGGTTGTTGTTGTTGTTGTTTAGTCGTTTAGTCGTGTCCGACTCTTCGTGACCCCATGGACCAGAGCACGCCAGGCACCTCTGTCCTCCACTACCTCCCGCAGTTTGGTCAAACTCATGCTGGTAACCTCGAAAACACTATCCAACCATCTCGTCCTCTGTCGCCCCCTTCTCCTTGTGCCCTCCATCTTTCCCAGCAGCAGTGTCTTCTCCAGGGAGTCTTCTCTTCTCATGAGGTGGCCAAAGTACTGGAGCCTCAGCTTCACGATCTGTCCTTCCAGTGAGCACTCAGGGCTGTTTTCCTTAAGAATGGATAGGTTTGATCTTCTTGCAGTCTATGGGACTCTCAAGAGTCTTCTCCAGCACCATAATTCAAAAGCATCAATTCTTCGGCGATCAGCCTTCTTTATGGTCCAGCTCTCACTTCCATACATCACTACTGGGAAAACCATGGCTTTAACTATACGGACCTTTGTTGGCAAGGTGACGTCTCTACTTCTCAAGATGCTGTCTAGGCCTGTCATTGCCCTTCTCCCAAGAAGCAGGAGTCTTTTAATTTCGTGGCTGCTGTCACCATCTGCAGTGATCATAGAGCCCAAGAAAGTAAAATCTCTCACTGCCTCCATTTCTTCCCCTTCTATTTGC
This sequence comes from Podarcis muralis, assembly GCF_964188315.1. NCBI lineage: Eukaryota > Metazoa > Chordata > Lepidosauria > Squamata > Lacertidae > Podarcis > Podarcis muralis. Next base: position 76,551,302 of record NC_135659.1, read on the forward strand.
CAGGAGGTGATGGGACCAGTGGCCATGATCTTCGTTTTTTTGATGTTGAGCTTCAGACCATATTTTGCGCTCTCCTCTTTCACCCTCATTAAAAGGTTCTTTAATTCCTCCTCACTTTCTGCCATCAAGGTTGTGTCATCTGCATATCTGAGGTTGTTGATATTTCTTCCGGCAATCTTAATTCCAGCTTGGGATTCATCCAGCCCAGCCTTTCGCATGATGTATTCTGCATATAAATTAAATAAGCAGGGAGACAAAATACAGCCTTGTCGTACTCCTTTCCCAATTTTGAACCAATCAGTTGTTCCATATCCAGTTGTAGATTTAGTAGTCGGGTTGTAGATTTAAATAAAACATTACCTTGAATGCCCCCACCACACCTTGTAGTCTAAACCAGTGATTCCCAGTTAGCTAACTACATATATTTTTCAAAATCCAAGCCACAGACCCCATACTTTTGAAAATTTTGATAACTATGGTAGTTGCCTCTGCAAAGCAATTCTTTGAACAAAATGTGGGGTGAGCCTCGAATAAGCAAAGGATTTTTGGTATACTAAAAAACAGACCATAAAATTTGTAATATTACCATGCAAAAATGACAAAAAACTAGTTGAAGGGGGGAGGCAAGGGATGGGGCCGTAGACCCCCTGGGTGTGTTCTGCGGACCCCCAGGGATCTCTGGACCCCTAATTGGGAACCACTGGTCTACACCCTTAATGAGCAGATTGCATACATGCAATGATTCTGGAAGTATGCAGAAAAAACATAGAACATAGTGCTAGCTGTGACAGTCATATTCTTGATAGTGTGCATGCATGTATACAGACACATCAAAAAGCAATTTTTTTGTCTTTATGCCAAAAATAAATGCTTGAAAGTATACGGAGAGGTATAATACTCATTGCAGTCTTGGGATCAAGAGGTTGGGAATGCGGCTTCAGGGCCCTGCCTGATGATCACATGAAGCATCTGTAAACATATATATGTTTATGTGGAAGTAAGCCCAACTGTGTTTTTAGCTAAGCGTGTGTAGCATAGGAGCTGGATTCACTATCCCTACTGCAAAGTAAATGGAGGTGGGAGAAGTGGGTCACACTATAGGCTCATACTTCACCTGCGGTGAGCCATATAATAATGTGATGCTATAGAATCTCAAGTTGAAGAGTTGGGGTTCCAGATACTGCCCAGTTGCAAGTGTGTGCCCTGCCAGTGCTGCAATTTGCCATTGCTTTTATTTTGATAGATTCCTGTTAGAAGATATTGTGGCAGGATGTGTTCAGGGGAGAAATTATCTCTGTGGTAGCCAGACAACTGCATGATTAATACCTATTACCGCTAAACAAACAGCTCATTAAGTTCTCTCCAGGAACCATGCTACAACGCACCACTTGAGGTTAAAATGAAGATGTTCCGAGGCTTCTGAAATTAGATGGAGAGGGGAAGCATCGTTTTGGGTTCAAAATAACTTGCTTTTGATTAACAATAAACAGAGATCCAAGTGCTTGCAATGTAGTGGATTGTTACAGAGGGTAGGGGTAAGTGGACTTCAGTTTTCTAAGATCTACTTGCCTTTTGTTGAGAACTCTGGGGAACCCTGTTGGGCCAGATCTCTATCTCCCCATCCTGGCTTGCCAACTTCAATAGGAGATACTGCCGAAGCAGGATTGAACTCTCCACATATCAGCTGTTGCGCAGGGAGTTCAATCCTGATTTCTGCAGGGTTCAGGCACATCAGCTAGTTTCTCGTGGAAATCAGCTGGTGCACCCAAGCCAATCAGGAATGAACTCCCTGCTTTCTACAGCCTCACCTCCATCTCCTCATCACATGTGATATCCTTGCCATTCAAAGATCACTGTCTCTCTAGAGAGGCCAGTGCTATGTACTGCCCCAGCACCACCGCCCCAAACTCTGCTCCAACCTCCACTTGCCCTGGGACTGCAGAAAGGAAGGTCCTTGGATTGGTGGCAAAAAAGACCTCTGGGAAGTTCTACCATTTTCATCCAAGCAAGAAAACAGCAAAAGCATATTGCCTGGCCCAAACTGTTAATAATTCAGCATGGGTTGTCAAATGTACTCCATCATGTGTGCCTTTTTCTTCCACTCTTCTTCCCTTGAGTGTCCTTTTCTTTTTAGGATACACATTCTTCAGAGGGGAAAAACCCCCACTTAAGATAAATATCTCAGTACTGTACATTATTTCAGAGCAGAAGTAGCAGTCTCACCTTCCCTTATTGCAAAAGGACCATGCAAGTCCTTATGCAGTTTTTTTGGAGCTGAGCTAACCTTTCTCAGAATCTAATAATAAAAAAGCAATATTTTAGCAACTGTGAAGGCATGAGGGAAACATCTCATATTACATTGATGGTTGTGGGCACTATGTCCAGGACAGTTAAAACAGCAACAACCAGGCATATAAGTAGAAATACACAACTTTTTTTATTAAAGTGTACAGTTCCACCAGCAACTGCAATTTGTGTAACCTCTTTTCCCTACAACAGAGGCAAAATGCTTGTATGAGTCATGCAAATGCTTGCAAGTGTGCCTTGATCACCACCAAAACTAGTTGTCTGTATAAGCCTTTTGCATTTGCAGCTCTCTTCATTGCCCTCTGCTGTTTTCCAAGAAAAAAACATGAAATTTAAAAATACAGGGGCTAATAAAAGGTGGGTAGTGTAGAGCCAGAGGCAAAGCTAAGTGGAATCTTAATATTGTTAAATCGATAAATCTAGCTGATCGATTAAAATATTTCAACTCAAACCATAACCTGTTCCAAGCATAGTGTTGGATTAGAAGTCTGAACAAAGAAAAACAGCTGCCTGATTATGTGCTTGAAAGACAAAGAATACATTTTAAAAATAGAAAACATGCCCTTAAGCACTTGATTTTAATGCAGTTTTGACGCCTTTTGCTATGAAAGCAGGAAGTATGCTCATCTGAGGTAAAAGCCATTAAAAATGAACAATGAGTTCATTTCTCTGTCTCCAAAGTGGTCTGTAAAGTGTTATCTAGCTTCACTGAACGCAGCTCTAGCAATACAATCCTATAAACGTCTATTTAGAAGTAAGCCCCATTGAGTTCAATGAGATTTACTCAAGCGAAAGTATGTGCAGGAGTGCCGCCTAAAATGCTGTCTCTGGGTGCACACACACGTCTTGATGTCATATGCTGACCAGTTTATTCAGAAGGGTAATTGAATTAGGTAGGTTCAAATGGAAGCCAAGTAGATCTGACAATTCTGCATATATATTCAGTGCTAACAACTAAATTGCTAAGTAACATTTCTTTGGAGCAAGCTGGGATCAACTCCAAAGTAAACCACTGCATTCCTCAGTAACTGCATAGTCTGAGGCCTGCTACCTGACATCTCTTTCAAGAAGATAGGCAAAACATAAACCATAGCTTTGATACTGGGTGATATCAGATGTTAGTTTTCCACTATTGAACCCAAAGCAGTGTATATGTGCTTCCCAGTCCAGGCACTGACCAGATGCAGATCTGCTTATCTTCAGCAAGATGGGGGTTTTATATGCTTTCTGCCATAACCTGATAACTTTCCCCCATTAGGCATTTTGCCCACTTGGTCATTCCATCACACATCCCAAAATCCTGTGGCAGAGGTTGCTCACCTGCCAAACTGTTGTGGAAGGGTTTCCCTCAAGCTAGAGGCTGAAAATGACTGCTCTGAAAGAAAGCGCTCTACAACGCAATGTCTACATCTTCAGAACAATTGTGCACGCATCTAGATGACAGACTGAGGCTGAGCCAACTTTGGAATACTGAAAATTTCAGGTGACAGACACAGCTTGTAGAAAGGAAGATTAAGGGGAGCAGTCTTCAAATATCTGAAGGACTGTCATGCAGAAGATGGAGTGGGTTTTGTTCTCTGCTACTGCAGAGGGCCTGACAAAAACCAATGAGTAGAAATGGCAAGGAAACTGATTTCAACTACATTGTTGTTGTTCTTGTTTAGTCGTTTAGTCGTGTCCGACTCTTCATGACCCCACGGACCAGAGCATGCCAGGCACTCCTGTCTTCCACTGCCTCCCGCGGTTTGGCCAAACTCATGCTGGTAGCTTCGAGAACACTATCCAACCATCTCGTCCTCTGTCATCCCCTTCTCCTTGTGCCCTCCATCTTTCCCAACATTAGGGTCTTTTCCAGGGAGTCTTCTCTTCTCATGAGGTGGCCAAAGTATTGGAGCCTCAGCTTCACGATCTGTTCTTCCAGTGAGCACTCAGGGCTGATTTCCTTCAGAATGGATAGGTTTGATCTTCTTGCAGTCCATGGGACTCTCAAGAGTCTCCTCCAGCACCATAATTCAAAAGCATCAATTCTTCGGCGATCAGCCTTCTTTATGGTCCGGCTCTCACTTCCATACATCACTACTGGGAAAACCATAGCTTTTACTATACAGACCTTTGTCGGCAAGGTGATGTCTCTGCTTTTTAAGATGCTGTCTAGGTTTGTCATTGCTTTTCTCCCAAGAAGCAGGGGTCTTTTAATTTCGTGGCTGCTGTCACCATCTGCAGTGATAATGGAGCCTAAGAAAGTAAAATCTCTCACTGCCTCCATTTCTTCCCCTTCTATTTGCCAGGAGGTGATGGGCCCAGTGGCCATGACCTTCTTCTTTTTTTGATGTTGAGCTTCAGACCATATTTTGCGCTCTCCTCTTTCACCCTCATTAAAAGGTTCTTTAATTCCTCCTCACTTTCTGCCATCAAGGTTGTGTCATCTGTAAATGTATCTTACCATAGGGATAGACTTCCTAATGCTGAGAGCTATTCAACAGCAGACGAGATTGTGTGCTCTCTTTTGTTGGATGTATTTAAGCAGAGACTGGACAACCATCTGTCAGGAATGCTGCAGTTGCAAGATTCCTGTATTGACCAGTGGGTTTAACTAGATGCGCTCAAAGTTCTTAGCATTATATGGGTGGCATCCAGCTGAAATTTACTCAGAGGAAATTAATGAACATGACTAAGTTTGGGCCATTAATTCCAATGGGCCTACTATGAGTAAAAATTTGTTAAATACAACCCTATATCTTTCATATCATCTCTTCTAAACCTCTTATGTCATTGTGCGGTTTCATGCTTGAAGAGGTAACTGAAACAGACAGCATGGCGAGCTGAGAAGTAAAACCAAACAGTTTATACACATTTTTCCTCCCATCTTAACAGGACTGGGCAGCCATGCAAGTTTGTACAGAAAACAAACTCTGCTGCTGTTAGAGGAAATCATTTGTAGGTCTTAAGTGAAAAATGGAGGTTATCCAGCCAGAAGTTAATCACTTTAAAGTCTATTGATTTTCAAAAAGAGATTGCTTAAATCTCTTCTATTGAAATCGATGGGATTTAAAAGTGATTAACTTTTATTGGATCAGGCCCAATAGATCTCTTTTAAAAATGTTTTCGGTGCCTTTCTACCAGGATTCTATATCTCCCTGGCTCAACTCTGGAATTTAATTTTGCATTGTAATGTCTGAACAATGTGCTTGAACAAGTTCTCAGGCAGTTTATATTGTTCAGGGCGGCAAACTAGCCTTTGCTGCCTCATTTTACTTAAACTCCCTCTACCACTTTCCCTAAGCAGCAATTTCTGGCTTTTAAAGGGTTGTGTCGCCTAGTCTGTACCTCTGGCTCAGTTGCTGATTGCTTCCTTTCTCTCATCTTCTCTGACAAGTCCTAATTTTCCAGCAAAGGAATGTAAATTCTGCAACTCATAAAGCTGAAATTGGGGGCCTTCTTCAGCCTCATGGGTTTATTCCCATTTGTTTGTTTAATTTATGGACCACCTACCTTTTTATTTGTTTATACCCTGCCCCTTTCCCTGAAAACAGTTAAACATTGATAGAATTAAAACTATATATGTATCTAAAATATATTACAACCATACACATAATCACAATAAAAACAGCAGGGCACCAGCCCTTTCCTTAAAAGTAGTCAGTTCCCCAAAGCCTGTTTAAACAATAAAGTCTTCAGCTGCCAGTGGAAGGACAACAAGGAGGGAGCCAGTCTTGCATCTTTACGGAGGGAGTTTCAAAGTCTGGGAGCAGCCACCGACAAGGCCCGTGTTTGTCAAGGTAATGTATGAAGATACACAAAACAGAAACAAAACACCTCATGTGACATGGCACTACAGAACAACATCCTTTTGTGTCGCAGTCTCCCATTTCATACCTACAAATATATATGTAATATCTCCTTTATGTTGCCATACTACCATGCTCCTCGTCATCTGTGTTCCTTTGCACCAGGAAAGTGGTCAGTGGCTGCAAAATGTGGGGTGCGCAGGGCTAAATCATGCTCACCAACCCCACAAAAACATATTATTTTATTATTATTTATTGAATTTATATACCGCTGTATACCCGCAGGTCTCAGGGCAGTACACAGGATAAAATCAGGATGTAAAACCACAAAGTACATGAGCAAAATAAAAACAGCAACAACCCAATAACCCCCAGTTCACTCTGCTGTGAACTGGAAAAGGGGGCTTCCTTTCTCCAGGCACAGAAACACAGCAAATTGCCTATGGTGGAAAACAGTGGTCTCTTCCAGGTGACTACTTTGCTTCGTGTCCTGTTGATAAAACCAGTTAAGTTACAAACGTGTCGTGCCTGAACCCAGTAATCAAGGTTCAACAAACAGGACACTAGGGACCTGAGGAGATAGACCTTGAAGTTTATAGGCCTTATCTAATGCTAGTCTTGCTCAGAGTAGACCCATTGCGAGTACTGAGACCATATAACACCGGTCCTGAAAGACCTACATTGGCTCCCAGTACGTTTCCGAGCACAATTCAAAGTGTTGGTGTTGATCTTTAAAGCCCTAAACGGCCTCCGCCCAGTATACCTGAAGAAGCGTCTCCAACCCCATTGTTCTGCCCGGACACTGAGGTCCAGCACCGAGGGCCTTCTGGTGGTTCCCTCACTGCGAGAAGCTAAGCTACAGGGAACCAGGCAGAGGGCCTTCTCAGTAGTGGTGCCCACCCTGTGGAACGCCCTCCCATCAGATGTCAAAGAGATAAACAACTACCTGACAGAAGACATCTGAAGGCAGCCCTGTTCAGGGAAGGCAGCCCTGTTCAGGGAAGTTTTTAATGTGTGACATTTTAATGTATTTTTAATCTTTGTTGGAAGCCACCCAGAGTGGCTGGGAAAACCCAGCCAGATGGGCGGGGTACAAATAATAAATTACTATTACTGAATATGACTAACTTAGGTTCCATTTAATTTCAATGGTACGCAGCCTCGAGGAAAAGGGGAGGAAAAGGAGTGTGGGAGGAGCACACTGCCCCCAGCAGTGCAATCCCGGTGGGGTGCCATCGCGCCCCCCCCCCCGGCACTGGGCACCATGCCCCCAGGACGTGCACCAGCCCTGCCCCCTCCTGCTCTCCACCCCCCGGTGCCGGAGCATGAAGCTCTGCCACTGTTGACAGTGTACTCCAAGGAAGCCCTACAGAAACTCATCAACTGTTTTGTCCAAGCCTGAATGGAGTTCAGCCATGGAATCCCTTGCAGTTGACCACAGTGCCTGGAGGCAGACAGGTCATGTATCCACAGCAGTGACCAGTGGAGAAATGACCATTGGGAGGAGCGCAGAGAGAAGGAACACCATGGTACATCTGTAACAGCAAAACCAGACGCCTTCATCTGCCCCAGCTGCAATAAAACATGTCTCTCCTGTATCAGTCTCTATAGCCGCAGTAGGCGCTGTAACTCTCCCATGGTTTGACTTGACCCCTGAAGGCGCACTCTCCCAAGAGAGATGGATGCCAACATTGTTGCTCTAGGTAGGACCAGCATTGGGTACATCCTTAAATTCACAATCCTTTTTTTAAAAAAATATTTAATTGTTTTTATTAATAATCTTACTGTTTTATTCTTTTTTGTAAGACACATTGAGGTTTTTTTACATAAAATGTAGTATATAGATTTTATGAAATAAACAAATCTTAAGGTCTAGAAATGCGAGTTTAATGTTTAAAAACAAAGACAGGTGGGATTATCAAAATGTTTAATTGTGCACCCCATAAGCATTCTGTATTTCTAAACATGCTGCACTGAAGGTCAAAGTGGTGGAAAGGCAGAGCATCAATCTTTTTAGCAAACAGTAGAGGGGCCCGTCACAAAAAAATGTAAGGTGGTCAGATGCCCTCTCTCCTCAACTCCAATAATTTGAGCACTGTTTTTCCCTTACCTGGTGACAGTGATGGACATGTTAAGCAAGCGTTTTAAGCTCTGCGTAAGTGGGAAGCTGCTCAAGTGTCCTTTCAATCACCCATCTCTCCTGCTCTGTTCTTGGAAGGTCACAGCTTAGCCTCTTATTTACTAAAGTGTGACTTCTTTATCCAGTATCTCGGGATTTCTTGCAAGCACGCTTAGCTCCCCTTTGCTAGAATGGCTCTGTCCTTACACCCAAGTGCAGGTATATAAGCCCATTAAGGCTGCAATCCTACACACGCTTACTCAGGAGTAAAAATCCAATTGAAATCAATTGATGGGTGTAAGTCGCTTAGGATTCCTGATAGGTAAGCAATCAGGAATTGTCCTACACGATAACACGGTCAACCTAGGACCTGAACCAATGGATTCAAGTTATAAGAGATTCCGACTAAACACCAGGAAGTACTTTGTGACAGTAAGAGCTGTCCGACAGTAGAACAGACTTCCTCTGAAGCTGGTGGACTCTCCTTCCTTGGAAGTTTTTAAGCAAAGGTTGGATGGCCACCTGTCATGGATGATCTTGTTGAGATTCCTGTATTCCAAGGGGTTGGATTAGATCAGCCTTGGGGTCCCTTCCAACTCCACAATTATATGGTTCTATTGTTAGAAAGCATATGCTTTCCTGAAAGAATCATGGGAACTGTGGCTTGTTTAAGGGTGTTGGGAAGGTAAACCACAGTTTGCAGAATTCTTTGTGCTTTATAGGTTGAAGATTGAAGTCTAGTATCATTTAATAGGCTGTTCTAGTAGCAATAGCTAAAACTCCCCCCCCCCCGCCATATCATTTTTATTAATTTTACAATAATGCTTTCCATTACAATCTCTCCTCTTATACATTTTGGCTTTTTAGGGCCGTGACTTCCTTCAAACCTTCCTTGTGATTTTCTATCTTTCATTTCAAATTTCTGCATTTTCACTGCTTAACCATTGCTTTCAAATCAAAAACATCAAAGCATCATATTTTCTTCTTCTTCTCTGCAGTGATTTTTATACCTTTCCTTACAAAGCTTCTTGCAATCCTACCAACGTGTTTGATTGACTACAATTGTCTTTCAAATAATTTACAAATTTAGTCCAGTTCTTGATGAACTTCTGGTCCCACTGTTCTCATATTCTTCCCATCATTTTGGCCAGTTCTGCACACTCCATTAACTTCAGTTGCCATTCTTCCTTTGTTGGTAATTCCTCTTGTTTCCACTTCTGTGCTAATAAAATTCTTGCTGTAGTTGTTGCATATAGGAAAAGCTTAGTATCTTGTCTGTTAATGTCTGTACCTAAAATTCCCAGTAGAAAAGCTTCCGGTTTTTTAGTATATGTATATTTCAACATTTTCTTAATTTCATTATATATCATATTCCAGAAGCATTTCACTTTCTTACATTCCCAAGCAATAGCTAAAACAGTGCTGTAGCTGAAATAAACACGGCAGTAGTTTCTTGCCAGACACCCAGTCATCTATATAATAATAAATATAATATTTCTACTGTTTCAGGTAGCATGGGTGCCTCCTCATGTTGGCATTTTGCTTCACAGGGTTAGCTGAAAGCACTAGATGTTTTAAAACGAGCAGGTCCAGTAGCGCATATAGAGACAGTCTGTGTAAATGGGGTTTTCTAATAAGACTGATGTGAGCGAAGCTTTAACATGCAGACTTGATGAAATATACATCAGAAGCAAATCTGACCTGGACACATCATGTGTGAATTTTAGCTCTCTAGAGCAATAATTAGGAATTTGATTCAAATGAATTTAAAACAGGATACCAGGTTCCTCCATTAATTACTAATCCTTACAAATCCCAGAGGGATAGCGCTGTTACAACACACACATGTTTGTGATGTCTTGAAGGTTAAACAGATTTATTGTAGAATAGCTCTCCATCCACTAGAGTCCCTTATTCTGATAATACGAATGTCACACTAAGCTTGTTAGACTTTAAGGTGGGACAAGATTTTTCTTGGTATTTGCTAATTTTCACACTGCCACTGTGGCATTTAAACTGCTATTGTTTCCTGTGACCCACTCCTTAAATTAATTATTTGTCAGGACAAGATTCTGGAGCACAGCTTCGGCCAAAGGGATGTGAGGGTCAGATTCAGTTTGTGTGTCACCATCTACCTGTGGCCAAAGGAGAGAACACAAACGCTCTGCTGGATCCGGCCAAAGGCCCATCTAGTCCAGCATCCTGTTCTCACAATGGCCAACCAGATAATACTGATGGGAAGCCAAAACTACAGGGAGACTGGCTAAGAAGCCTCTCTTAACAACAAATAAGAGGTGCCTGTTGCCAAAACATGACTGTGTTTTTCAATTTTGCTAATAAAGGACATAACAAAGCTTGGTACTGATGACCAAGTAAATGCTGCGTATAATTCATATTTCCTCAAAACTTCATTTCCCCTCCATCTCCAGGTACATGGGGAAAAGTCACATGGGGAAAATATTTCTTTATTAAAACAATATATTTGTATAACATCGTTCCATTAACCCCCACAAAACCTCAAGATGCCTTACAAAATATTGGAATCAAGTGCCATAATACTGTCTTTACTCGAATGTAATGCACCATCGAATCTAATGCGCACCTCAAATTTCAAAACCTTGAAATCAAAAAAGTATTTGCTGGCAAATGTAAATGTGCCATGAAATCTAATGCACACCCTAATTTTCACGATGTAATTTGGCCCCAAAAGGTGTGCATTACGTTTGAGTAAATACGTCAAATACAATAACAACTGTGGATGAAGAAAACTGCAGATAGACATACATGCAGATAAGATACAGGGAGTTTAAAATTTAGTAGGTTAGCAAAGCAAATTATTTTTGGAAGACAAAAAAGGCTTTCTGCTGTGTCAGAAGGCTAACCAAAAGTAAGTTCTGTTGAGGAGAGCCGCTACCTCTTTTATAATACACTTGTAAAGATAGCTACATCCACACTATACATTTAAAACACTATCATACAACTTTAACAATCATGGCTTCCCCCAAAGAATCCTGGGAAGTGTAGTTTGTTAAGGACACAGAGTTGTAAGGAAGCACCTATTCCCCTCACAGAGCTAGAATTCCCAAAATGGGTTAAGAACCAATCCTTCTCTGGGAACTATGAGAATTGTAGCTCTGTGAGCTCTGTTAACAACTGTTAACACTTTTGCCAAACTACAGTTCCCAGGATTCTTTGGGGGGAGCCATGACTGGTAAAGTAGTATCATAGTGTTTTAACTGTTTGGCGTGGATTTGGCCCATATTTACTCGGAAGTAAGTCCCACTGATTTCAAGGGGGCTTACTGTCTAGTAAGGTTTAGTGTGAGGAAGCAAGTTTTGTGTTTCATGAAAGGGCATCAAATGGTTAGTTATTTGCCGCTGTTGTTTATTAATTTATTGAACCGCCTTTTGCATGCCTCTGAAGGTGATTTAAAGACTGTAATAAACAAAAATCTGCCCTTATTCCCTTATGGGGGACACAAGAGCCATTATAGAGTCCTTTGTAGGTTCTCCATCGGTCAGAGAAAATAACCAACCAGAGAATACTGAGAAGCAAAGCAGCTCATAAGCCTGATCTTTATTGAACTGTTGCAACAGGATGCTCCCCTCACACGCAGGAAAGGAGGAGGACCCAGAAAAAAGGTGTGTTCGCCCTTATATAGACTTTTTAAATTGCCCGCCCTGGAGTCCAAGGCCACCCCCAGAAACATCATACCCACATCACCGAAGAGGCGGTCTACAACAGAAATCTGAGTGCATTGTGTATCTCCTATCTGGCAAGTTACCTGTTAATGGTTACTTGATTGGATACCCTGGGGAGCCTGGCCAGTCTTTAGTAATGACAAATACTTGGTTCCTGAGCTAGGTCACAGGCTCACCCTATTCATACACAGACATATCCTTAAGACAGGATTTGTGAACAAAAAGACAATGGGGAGGCTCCCCCACACCCTCCCTCCTTGCAGAGAAAACATTTGGTCAGTTTGGGAGTCAAAATGGTTCAGGGCAGTCCTCCTGTGCTGCTTCAGACATGTGGTTCACACATCTATGTATGTGCTTGGTTGGTACATTTATGAACATTTATTATATATATATATAACCTTAGATTTTTTTTATTTCAAGACATACCATAAAACCAGCTGAAAATAGTTTTTAAAATAGTACTTCCTCTCAAAAATGGGGAGGTGTTAAGAAGTACAAAAGGAATGCTGAAGGAAACCCTTTTCATCCAGCTGGAAAAGCTTGTCAAAACAAAAATGTCTTCAATTGTTTCCGGAAAGTACAGATAACAGGCGCCTGTTGTATCTCAACAGGGATGCTGTTCCAGAAAACATGCCCTGATTGTCTTTTTACTGCCAGGGAAGGAGAGAGGTGTCTGTTTGGAATTCTGCCTCAAATGCCAAAATGACATGGCTGGCCTTGAGTATTATGCACCTTGAACAGGTGAGGGGACAGAAAGCCATTTAGCTGCTTGGGTCCTACTTGGCCAATGGTGGGAAACTTCTTTAAAGCCAAGGACTGCATTCCCTTGTGAGCTGCATGCCAGAGGTGAGGCAACAGATGTGAGTCTTTATCTTTGCACAATAGGCTCCAGTCCAGCCACATAAAAGCCAGAAGTTTCTACACAGATCTCTCTCTCTCCAGGCAAGCAAGAAGTGTTATTACAGCTCAAGGACACATTCTAGCCAAGCCAAAGAACCAGAGTTGCATGTGGAGCAGGGCCAGTGAAGGTTGTGGCCTGGGAAGGAGGCTTCTGAGGGCCAGATAAGAGTGGCTTGGAGGGCCATCTTTGGTCCTCAGGCCCTTGGTTTCCTACCCCTGAACAAGGCACACTGCCAAACTTTTTGTTGTTGTTTTTTTTTTACTTCCAGGCTGTAACTTTCCTTTCTGCTTTTTAGGTCAGGTACCTGGAGGGACTGCCTCCATTTGGGTCGCAAAGCTGTGTCAGATTCTCCCATCTCCCGAGATCTATGGTTTACTTTTTACTCCCACATTTAGTGCAGATACATTTAAGGCCTGTGAATTTAGGTTAGACATTTTCTCCTCCCCAGAAGTATTCGTCATGCAGCCTTAACACCACAATTAAGTTTACTTGGCACAAAATAAAGGAGGGAAGGGCCCCTCCTGTAATTCAGCAGTTATACAAGGCAGAACTGTAGTATGTGCTTATTGTCTTACTTACAAGACTAAAAGGGGCCTGTGAAAGCCCAACTTCTACACAATTATTAAAAGGCATGGTTGCCAAATTTTATTCATCCACTGTAGCTGTTTCTTTAACAGCAGGGTTCTCTCTTTCTCTCTATCAAGAAACAGGTGAGGATGTTTACTTCCATGCTTTGAAAGCACAGCTTAGGCACATCTGCTGCTATTAGAGATATAGGAGCAGGCCAAGTTATTCTCCCTCCCTCCATCAGTTGGCAACCTTAATTAAAAGCAAAGGAACCCTGTCGCCCTTGCCTTTGGGATTGGGGCAAGTTCTGTGGTGGGTAGCCTGCAAGTCCCCCAAAGCCTCATGTCATATTGTGGCTTTTGATACATTCTACTTCAGATGAAAAAGGTGATGCCGTAGGTTCAGGCCATGAAGATTTAGAAAACTGGGGGACAAGCAGAATGTAGCTGAGGGAAAGGGAGATTCCTTCAGCTAGAAAGGTTTCCAGAGTACCAATATTCAGCAACTGCTAAAGGACCCTGAAGAACAACTGGATGAAAAGTTCTCAGCCTTAGATATTTTTGTATTATTTTAAAGCCTATCTTTAGTTACTTTTTGTACTGTTTTAACAACTATTAGCTGTTTTTATGCTATGTTCGTAAATCGCTTTGACTTGTAAAAGGTGATAGATAGCACCCTGTATGTGCCCAGGTGGATCTGGACTGCTTGGGTGTGACATATTTGCTAAGCTGGCTGCTCTGTAGCCTGTCCTTGAGACTGCTAGTTTGCACAAACCCTGCCTGCTTAAATGCCTCATTCTCATCCAGAAACTTATTTTAGACATGGGGGTACCCACTTGCTCTCTGTCTGTTAATCTCCTATCCATTGTCCTTAAGCTCAATCTACTGCTGCCCTTCTCCCGTTCCCTCTGGGTTTGGTGCTCCTTCATTCTCCCTGTTGTTGTTGTTGTTGTTTAGTCATTTAGTCATGTCCGACTCTTCATGACCCCATGGACCAGAGCACGCCAGGCACTCCTGTCTTCCACTGCCTCCCGCAGTTTGTTCAAACTCATGCTGGTAGCTTCGAGAACACTATCCAACCATCTCGTCCTCTGTCGTCCCCTTCTCCTTGTGCCCTCCATCTTTCCCAACATCAGGGTCTTTTCCAGGGAGTCTTCTCTTCTCATGAGGTGGCCAAAGTATTGGAGCCTCAGCTACAGGATCTGTCCTTCCAGTGAGCACTCAGGGCTGATTTCTCCCTAAAGGTACCCCTGCCCGTATGGGCCAGTCTTGACAGATTCTAGGGTGGTGCGCCCATCTCACTCAAGAGGCCGGGGGCCAGCGCTGTCCGGAGACACTTCCGGGTCACGTGGCCAGCGTGACATCGCTGCTCTGGCGAGCCAGAGCCGCACACGGAAACGCCGTTTACCTTCCCGCTAGTAAGCGGTCCCTATTTATCTACTTGCACCCAGGGGTGCTTTCGAACTGCTAGGTTGGCAGGCACTGGGACCGAACAACGGGAGCGCACCCCGCCGCGGGGATTCGAACCGCCGACCTTTCGATTGGCAAGCTCTAGGCGCTGAGGCTTTTACCCACAGCACCACCCTACTAATCCTTATATCAGGTCTAAGGAACTTTTGGTCCTCCAGATGTTGCTGAACCAAAATGCCCATCAGCCCTAGCAAGCAAGGTCAATGAGGGTTGTAGTTCAGCAACATCTGGAGGATCAGAGGTTGCCCACACCTGTCCTATACCTTATTGAAACTAACAAAAGTATGTGTCATTGGAATAATCACATGTTCTTCCCCTGCCTACTCATGCTTCCATTTCACCCTTCTAATGTTGCTTTCCTGTGTCTATTATATGTTGTAAGGCCCTTGGGGTAAGGACTTGGCATACCTGCTCTTTGTAACATGTTGTGGACCACCCAAGGGAAAATCAACCCTCGCTCCTTTATCAAAGGGCTCACAGCTGTTCCTGTAAGCCTACAGTATATGGTAGATCTCAAATAAATAGCCAGTGGATTTGAGTTTACCTTACTAGACCCACTGCTTTAATCCACACTTCTGTCAGTTGTGCTTAATGCTCTGACCCCTAATTACGCTAATGAACTCCCAAAGGCATTGTAGGGAGAAAACCGTACATCTTTTCACAGCAAATACGGGCTTTGATTAAACATTGGCAGACTAGTCTAGTAGTTAAAGCTAAATACTTTCAAACAAACAAAGACTTCTAGCTTTTGAGAAGACACTGTCTCAAACAACTTATTTGGTTCGTTGATTCATTAACTTATACTGAGCGCCTTGAGATTGTTCAGCAACCTAGAAGTACAAAGCAGTGTTAATGCAGCACCTGCTCAAGTTTTACTCTTAACCTTGAGTACAACTACAAGTTATTCATCCCCGTAGCCCAGCTTTCCCCAACCTGGTGCCCTCCAAATGTTTTGGATTACAAATCCCATCAGCCCCAAGTAGTACAGACATACTCATAGGAATTGCAATCCAAGATATCTGAAGAGGACCAAGCTGAGGAAGGCTTCTGCGACCACTAGAAAAAATCCAGCATTGCAGAAATTTCATACTGATCTCCATCGGAAGGGCCTCTAGACTATAAGAAGTTCTGGCTTGATACAACGTTAATGGGAGCCATGTTCATCCCCTCTCTCACACACTTACAACTCAGATCTCACTGCAAGTGTACATAAGATTGCAGTCTGAGTCCAACTGGGCTTATTTATTGGGTTTTCTTTCCTGGATTGTATGACAACAGTAATTGCTATGGCTGAAACCCACAAACCACTTAAACTGGAATGCTTGCATTTAAACCAGCACTGTTGCCAAGCCTCAAACCAAAACAGAGTAGTTGGAATGGGTTTTCTTTTCTTTAATCAGAATTTAGCCCTTGTAAAAAAGAAAAGTGCATTGGGGAAGGCGAACTTTGCCCTACATATATGTCTTAAACAGAATTAAGCCTTAATGATTTTGATGTTGTTAACTTTCAAGTATGATGCATGTTTAGAAGAGCAGCCTTATTTTCAAAACAGGCCCCAGACATTTTGCCGCCTGAGGCTAAATACAAGATGGACCAGCCTATTTCACATGCAAAAGCTGACCAGACTGACACCTACATCTCAGAGGTGGCTTATGCACAGTTTGGGGGCCTGATTTCTCCCCCCCTCCCCTCCCCAATTTTTGCCAACAGCCGCAGCAATAAATACACAAGGTGCTTGGATGGGTGGAGTCCAGCACTCTGACAGAAATGCAAATCACCCCATCCCTTTTCATCAGATCAATACTTCAATAAAGGGAGATAGGGCTACAAACTCCCTCCTCAGCTGATCTACCTAGGATCAGCTAACAGGGGTGTGTGCCTGTAAGAGTGTAGGATAGCCACATCCACTCATGCAACAAGCCTCCTAAGAGTTTAGGATAGAGTGAATGTGGACCTCAGCCCAGAAAAAGGCTATCCCCCCATTGTGCTCATTTATGAGAATTATATTGAGATTTTGCTTATTATGCATATTTTATATAGCTGCCCTGTGGCCATTTCTTTTGTTAAGCATACCAATTGCTTTGAGAATGTTGTGCTTATGCTTATATCCTGTTTCTTGAAAATATGTAAATAGGGTAAAGAATACTGAAAGCACACAAATAAATGCATACATAAAAATGGGTAATCATCCCTTGCAGACTACCTGGGAGGGGGGCACGTGCTACTCACAACTTTGCCCTCCAAGATCTCTGCACTACAGTGTAAAAAAGCTGTACTTTGGGACTGTGTATATGCTTGCATTGGGTACAGGAATATATATGCGTGTGTGTGTGTGTCTGTGTGTGTGTGTGTGTGTGTGTGTGTGTGTGTGTGTTCCAACTATCTGATTCGTCTCTGGGAACACAATTTCGAGGTTTGGTGGAGCATCCTTTTAACCCTGCAGCCTGGCTCTTTCCCGTTTGTGCCCGCGCCTTTCCCATCTCCCCTCCTTTACGCTCCCGCTCGCCGCTCATCACCTTCCTCCCTGCTCAGCATC
Source organism: Podarcis muralis (assembly GCF_964188315.1). Taxonomy (NCBI): domain Eukaryota; kingdom Metazoa; phylum Chordata; class Lepidosauria; order Squamata; family Lacertidae; genus Podarcis; species Podarcis muralis. Next base: position 76,568,690 of record NC_135659.1, read on the forward strand.
CCTGGTCCACGACCTCCCTCCTCTCCACTTTGCATAGCCCTGCCTCGTAGGGCGGAGCTGGGCGGGGCCACCGAAGACCGGACCCAAAGGCTGTACCATCGGCTCCGGCGGCTTTCATTCTCTCCCCCCGCCCGCCCGCCCTCCTTTGGGTGAGTCCTCCTGCCTCCTGCTGCTTCTTGAGCCCGCAAAGGACACCGAGGCTGCTGGGGGCGAGCAGTTCCCCGGAGCGCCGGCTGCAGGGTTCCGCTGCTTCGCTTGGGGCCGGCGGCTGCGGTGGGGATTTGGGCAGCCGCCTCGGGCGGATCTGGGCTGCTTGCCGCTGAGCCGCGTTAAGCGAGTGGCGGAGCAGCTGCGGCTGGTTCAGAGCGGCTCTTTGCAGCGGGTCGCTTCGCGGGCGCGTCTCGCACCTAGGCGCCACCATCGCTGCTTCGGAGCCGCTGCAGCCGCGGCGGAATCACCCAGGAAGGAGGTGGGTGGCTTTTTCTTCTTGTTCTTGTTAGGGATTGATGCGGAGGAGACCTCGCGTATTACCTGAAGAAGGGTCTAACACGTATGTTCGAGATCGTCTCCTAGGCTGTGCCTGAGTTATTCCCCCCCGTGCGTTTTGCTGGACGCAAAAAGAGAACTTCCAGCGTTTTATTTCAGAAGTTGAGAAGGAAAGGCTAATGAAATGGCCTCGGGGCTCTCACCTGTGGAAAACCCAAAGGTGTGGGGGCATGTTTATGCAGACGTTCACACGGTCCGTCAACACGTGTAAGGAGGAAAGGATGGGGGTCCTCTCTCCCTCTTTCTGTAGGGGAGAGAAAGGGAGGAGTGGCACTCTGCACATCGTTAGAGGTGCTCTTGCCCTCATTGTGTTGGCTGATGCAGGGCACACTGGAGTGTATTTGAGGTTTGAGCCTTGCCTCAAAAGAAGCCCCGCATGTAAGCAGACCTTATGGGATAGATTGGAGGCTCTGAGAACTGAAGTGGGTTGGACTAGATGACCCTCGGGGTTCCTTCCAGCTCTGCAATTGTATGGTTAGCGGGATCCAAATCCATACAGAAACAGAAAAGCATTCCTAAAGCTTTGCATTCATATAACGGAGCTCCAATGCGTTTGAGGCTCCGCCTTTCTTCCTTGGCTTCCTTAGAGTGTGGCTGCATATATGCAATAATGTGTGCATATTCATGTTTCCTTGGTGGCTTAAGGGAGTCCTTCTGCTATGGATGTTTCAATCTCTTAAGCCGTGGGCAGGTGCAGTGTACATTTCTCTCTCCCATGTGTGTTCCTGTTCCTATTGCATGCATTATTCTGCCCTGGTCTTCTGCATACCTCTGGTGAATGCATAGCAGTTATTTCCTGACACCCTTTTGCTATTTCCATTCCCTGCCTTCTCCAAATATCCACAGGAGGGAAATCGGGTTGGGGAGTGTGATTGAGGGTGTCGTAATGCCACCGCTGTGTTAGCAAATGAGGGGGATGCTTGCATGGGAGCTTAGAGAGGGAGGACTTGTGTGGGTGAGGCAGGGCAGAGATGCAGAACAGTTGGGGAAGGAAAAGGAGACGGGGGGCCCCCGAGATTTTGGAATTAGTCCTTTCTGAAACATCAAATTTGAAAGTTATAAAAGGATTTTACATTCATGGACGTATGATTGTATTTTTATCTGCTTTCATCTAAGTTGCTGTCTTCATTTGGAATAAGGTGACATTTGCAATGACATGCTCAGTTCTTTTAAAAAAATATCATTCCCCTAAGCAAAGCAATGTTAGGAAGGGTGATGTATGAGTTAAAACTTAGGGATGGGAGGTGTGGAGACAGGGAGGAACCTCTTAGCTTCAGGTCAGCTATACAAGGGTTCTACTCCTTTGACACAGCTGCTTACTGATGTTCACTTTTAAGATAATGAGCCAAGTAAAGTGAATATACATGCAGAGACTGTGCTCCAACCTGTGTGTGTTTAAACTGACTTTACCAACATACCATGCATAGGCTCTGTTCATGTAATCCCTGAGCATGCCAGTGCATATATCGTTTGACTGTTTGCAGGATCCGTTTCCAAGGTCAGTTGCATGTGCATCATTTGGGGACAGGGACAGCAGGTGTGATTCTAACACCACCACCTGTCACAAACCCAATATGTGGTCTGGAAAAGGGCTCTGTATTCCGTTCCTCTGCAGCTTTTTGAATTGTATATGATTGTAAGCTGCTTTGTGGGAGGGTATTTTTGCCTTTAAAATGGCAAAAGTCTGTTTAAAAAAAATGTTAGGAACTTGCTTCTTCAAATAGGTTAAAAAGCTAAGGTTCTCAGTAAGGGCATACCTTTTCTGCATTAAATGCCAAATTAGATGTGGTATTAGGAAATATGAGCTGCACTGATAGTGTATCCTAATGTACAGTGTGTTTGCCTGTTCTGAGCACCGAATGGGCCTGTTAATGTACTCAAATCTGTCTCCTACACACAGTGATGATTAACTTGCGTTATTTCACTTGCACATTCACAGCTGACGAGAATCATCCAGTTGAAACTGCTGTGATGTCATTCACACTGGGCCTGGGCAGGCCAAGGCATTAGAGCCACCATGGCTGTCATCAGTTGCTGTGATGACAAAATGAGCTTTGACACCCTTGGGCCAGGCAGAGTACTGCAGAGGGTGCACTTGGGAGATGTAGCAATTTTATTAGGGGGGGGGGGACTTGATGGGCAACTTTTGCTAAACGAAGCTAGATCTGCAGTTTCTGCATGCCAGAAATTTTGAATAACCCCCTTGCTTATGTAAATCAGTGAAGCTGGGTTGATGAGGGTTGATGAGGGCAGGATAGCCAGCATGTTTCCATATGTAAGTGATTCCTACTGAGTGGGTGCAAGAATCAGAAGTAAGGATAAATTTGTGATGCAGGAAGCAGAGGGGGAGGTTGCAATTCAGAGAGTAGGCTATGTGCCCTCGCTTCCCTTGCACCCTTGACCTCCTGAAGGTATTTTGGTGATAGATGAGGTTGCAAACAACCAAATGGATAATCTAGTTCAGTCCTCCTACATGAAGGAGGATAAGGCTGTATATGTTAATCCTGGTGTACTACTTTGGGACAGGTGGCAGTTTATTCCATTGCACGATTGGCTTTGGGTGTTATCACTTTGCAGAGTTTCCATTATCGCAGAGTGGCAGCCAATTTAGAGGTGTTTTTTCCTTCTTTTTCCTTCTGCCATTCTTGTGCTTTCACTTTGCTTCACTTTGAATTTTCTTCCACCTTAACTGCGATCTAGGCACCATCTTGTAGTTAAGCAAAATGTGAGTGCTTTTTTATTTTTTTAAAAAAATGAAATGGTGTTTGAAAAGTAGGGAATACCGAAGCATCTGGGATTGATTGCTCTATTGCAGTTTTCCACTGAGTCTCTCAAAGCGAAAATGCCAATGTAAAAATCTAATTTGGGAGAGGAAAGAGAGAGTTTTCATGTCTTGGATGATGTATGTTGTCTCAGTACAGCATCTAAGCCGCATTAGGAACAATACTATTAAATTTTTTTCATTTAATGATGATGTTCATCATTTATATAGCACTTACGGTAATATAATAAAGTATGTTAGAATAGCATTTTCCTCAATAAAACACAATGAAATTTGCATCTTCTCTGGCCTTGTCACAGGTAGGATGCTAAAAACACAGGTGGACATTTATAAATAAAATAATAATTGCCTAACCTAGTGATGAGGAGAGCCATCCAAACTATTGGGAACTATTAATATTAACCACTCTCAGTATGTATAAAAAGGTCTTGGTTCTGAGTCACATAGGCAGGTTCCAACACCTTATTGTTGTAGATACTATTTACTTATATGTCTTGCTTTTCCTCTAAGGAGGTCAAAGTAGCACATATGGTATCCTTTCGCCTCCCTCCCTTATAACTTTACAACAATACTGCGAGATAGGTTGGGCTGATGGTTGTGAGTGGCCCTCAGTCATGCACTGAGTCAACAGTGGAGTGGAGATTTGAACCTCTCCCCCTGTGTTTTAGTCCAACCTAAGCTACGGGGTTGTTGTGATGATACAATGGGATAGAAGGGAGAACCAAGGGTGCCCACCTACAGTAAGCTCCCTGGGAGTAGGGTAGTATAAAAATGTAATCATTTCTCATCGCTTCTGAACTGCAGCACTGAAATGGCTATCTGTTTCCATAAGGGTGCTGAAATATCTGTACAGCAGTACTCTCTCGATCAGCCTTGGCTATAGGAGCTGTCCTATTGGCAAAATGAGTTTGGGTTTCTCTGCTATGAAAGCCATGTCTGTGTGGCCTGACGATCTGTCACAGCAGTCGCGGAATGAGAGGTGCCTGTGAATTCACCCTTAAAACTACCTTTGGGAAATGGGGAGATGCCTCCAGGAAAATGTTGTTACGCCTCTGTCTGCCCTTGCTGTTTTCATTAGATGCACAAAGGGCTCATTTCTTGGCAGCTGCAATGGTGTGTGTGTGGGGGGGAATACTCTCTAAAACCTCAGGTAGGCAAACTAACGCCCAAACTAAGGCCCAATCTCCTAAATCTGACCCATGAGTGGTCCAGGAATCATTGCGTTTTTACATGAGTAGAATGTGTCCTTTTATTTAAAATGCATCTCTAGGTTATTTGTGGGGCATAGGAATTCGTTCATCCCCCCCCCATATAGTCTGGCCCCCCACATGGTCTGAGGGATGGTGGACCGGCCCCCAGCTGAAAAAGGTTGCTGACCCCTGCTCTAAACTTATGTATGTAGGGCCCAAGCCACTCACAGCTTAACAGATCAAGAAGACAAGGATGACCCTGCAGCAAATGTTGCATGCAGATTGCCCATATTCCGGACACTGCATTCCATGCACCTTCTCTCCTCCCCACCCCCCGCTCTCACACTAATTTTCCACCCCCTGCTTCTGAACAGACACTCAGCAACCTCTAGCCAATGAATCTTCTCAGATAGTCCTCATTGAACTGTTAGTGCTTTTTCCACCCTTGGGTTTCTCCCCCTAATTATTTCTTTTCTTTTTTCTCAATTCTGAAAACCTCAGGGTTACTCAAAGGCTTTTGGTTGTGTGAATGTTTTGCTTATGTAAGGAATCCCCACTTGGATAATGAGCTCACTGTTAGTATTTAGGATGGTGATTAGAACCACAAAATATGTTTTTGCAAATGTCATGTGTGGTGCAATTCCTTGCATGCATACTTGGAAGACAGTTCTGCTTCCTTCAGTGAGCCTCAGGTAAATGTGCATCATCATCATCATCATCATTATTATTATTATTATCTTTTAAAACACATTAGTCATACCTCGTGTTGCGTTCCGCTCTTGTTACAGACTTTCAGCTTATGAACGCGGCAAACCCAGAAGTGTTTACTTCTAGGTTTGCCACCTGCGCATGCGCAGAAGCAATCTACGTGCTTCGTGCACGTGCAGAAGCTCTCGATCGTGCTGCACACATGTGCAGAAGAGGCGCTCTAGTTGCTGACTTTTCGGGGTGCAAACGGCACCCCGAAACAGATTAAGTCTGCAACTAGAGGTATCACTGTATTTTTTCCTCCAGATAAAGAAGCTCAAAATGGGTTTTCAGCAACAAAATACAGGTATGCATGCAGAAAAAACAAAACCCACAAGGTGCATTAAACAACCAATAGGATTGCAACCTTTAAAAAGTCCACTCTGCCTACACATCATGCATTTAAAGTACAGTGGTACCTCAGGTTACATACGCTTCAGGTTACATACGCTTCAGGTTACAGATTCCGCTAACCCAGAAATAGTGCTTCAGGTTAAGAACTTTGCTTCAGGATGAGAACAGAAATTGTGCTCCGGCGGCGCAGCGGCAGCAGGAGGCCCCATTAGCTAAAGTGGTGCTTCAGGTTAAGAACAGTTTCAGGTTAAGTACAGACCTCCGGAATGAATTAAGTACTTAACCTGAGGTACCACTGCACATGGTTTCTCCCCTTCCCCAAGAATCCTGGGAACTGTAGTTTAAGGGAATCCTGGGAGCTGTAGTTTAAAGGAACTGGGAATTGTAGCAATGCAAGGGGTAAAGTACGGTTCCCAGGGCTTTGGGGAAGTAATGCACAGAGTCTTCATCCTATTCCCCACACAAGGGAAATGTCAGGAGCGGCCACCTTGGTGATGTACTTCTGTTGACCTGCACTGTTTTGAAATGCAGGCCCCTCCAGTTAAATGTGGAATGTTTGGCACCCATCGCTGAGTCGTTCAGCTGAAGGCTTTTTCTCTGCCTTAGCACAAAGCAGGCAGTGATGCTCTGGTCTCTTGGTACAGAAACATTGCATGCATGGCTGAAGCTTCCACATCTTCCCAGCATGAACTCCCTTTTGGACATTACACATTATTTGTGCATTTGCTTGTTGGCCTGTTCAACAGCATCCGAAGCGGCCACTGATTATGGAAATGTATCCTTCATAGGGCTTTCTTTGAAAACAGTGTCCAGAAGCCGCAGGTAGCTTGGAACAGAACTGCTTGCCTATGGAAGGGGATGGCCTCAAAGAGTGCTCCAGGGTTTGCACTGATTCTTTGATTCTCTTGTACGTACCTGAAGAGGTTTCAGATGTTACTGGAAGAATAAATAACTGGTCTCATTAGGGTCTCATCTTGCTGCTTTTGGGATACAGAACTCACTTTCCTTTTTAAACTTTTTACAGTTATATTGAGTGCATCCTGTCTGCATCCTCAGCCAGACATTGTTGCTGCAGAATGACGATTACCGCTCTTGGTGGCTGTACTTTTTAATACAAATTATATTTTCTGTTCATTTGGGAACCATACTGAACCCACAAAAACTACCCTAGGGTGAGTGTGCTGAACCATTCTCCTGCCAAGTAGGTTTTTGTTGTTGTTGTTTTTTTGCCAAGTAGGTTTTTAAACAATCACATAGCAGGTGCTAATGTGTGGTAGGACAGGCCTTCATGTGCTTATTATCTCCCCTTAATGCAAGTAGGGTCGTGTCACCCAGCTGTCAGTCATTTGACATCCTGATGGCATCAAAGGACTGAAAGGTGAGCGATCCTGCGAACACCTCAAAAGTTTATCTGCATGTGGGTGCTTGCTTTGACAGCAGGATTGAACCCTCTGCTCACTAATCCTCACCTGCCAGGGAATCCAAATTGGCGTGTAAGACCATTTCCCACAAACCACTGACAGCTGCCCATCACCTGACATCACTAGGTGACGTCAGCTGATAGAATTGAACCCTGTCCTTCACTGACTGATGGTTGCTGCCGTGACAGCATGCTAACAAACTAGACTGCTCCCTGCCCATCAGCTGAGGTCATCCAGTGATGTCAGCTGATGGTCAGGTGGGTGAGGCTTGTGGGAGATGGCCTCATAGGCCAACACAGATTCCTTGGCAGGCCAAAATTGGTCCATGGGCCAGAGATTCTCCACCGTTACATTAATATTCAGGATAGGACAGAAAACAATGTGGTATGTTCTTAGCTACATGGTGATGAGAGATAACATGTGTAATTTATCTCCTCTGCTGATTTATAGTGTGGCTCTCTTTGTCAGGACTCCTGTTCAGTGTGGTGGTGCAATTAGATGATCGTCAGGTTTTACGTGAAACCGAAATGTTGCTGTTGGTGCTGGTAACAGAGGGAGAAACCTTTTGTTTTCGTTAGGAATGGGGGTGTCAAAAGGAAAGGAAAGTTAGCCCCATGCAGTGTTCGGAACTCCCATTGTTCTAGGCGCATTTTGCGACATGGAAATTCATTAGCACGAGCAGTTTCTGAGCTCTGGGCGCAGTACTGCGCCTAAGATTTCGGATTAAAACTGCCAAGTGGAAGGAAAGGAGGGCCTTTTTCTGCCTCTTCACTTCCAGCTACAGGCTGGAGAAGAGACAAGGATATTAGAGAGATGGGCAGGGGAAGGACTACACCATGTGAAAAATGAACGTAATATTTTAGCTGCAATTCATTCATTTTCAGCTTTGTATTCTTGTTATTAAAAAAAGCGTGCCTAGGCATTTTGTTGTTGCGCCCACAACCTAGGTTTAAGGTGGCATTTAGCTCCTAGCTTTCATATCTCAGTTTCTAACACTGGTCCCATGTGGAGGCTTGCTCTGAATCCTAGGCATAGAAATGAGCAGCATTGTCCCTTGCTCTTCTTAAAAATCTTTATCCAGCTGACTCATCTCTAACAAGGTTTCTTTATTAGGGAACTGACCTCGTGTGGATTCTGTTGTGCTCATGGTACCAGCTTTATCTTGGCATTTGTCCCCTACTCCCCCTTTTTCTGCTGCATCATGTTTAGCCTGCTTTTTGCATTTGAAAGAAACAGTGTGTTTTAGTTAATGCCTAATACTGCACAGCCATCTATAGAGCCGTTTCATGCTCTCCTTTGACTGGATGCTGGTGTTTATGGAGTGCTTATATGCTAGTGTTTGGCTGCGTGCGGCTGGTCACGCTGTCTCTGTTATTTACATTTCAATAAGAATTGCATTTCTCAGTCATTGGTTCTCTCTGGTTGTACAGCAGCAAAACCAAAAAAACACTGCTGAATTGTTCTCTGGGCCTCGCCTCCATCAAAATCTAACTGCCGCCTGTCTATAAATCCACTTTGTGCCACCATAACTTGATTGGGGCCCATTTCCACTGAGATCCAATTTGATCCACTCAATAGATGGTGGCACTCAAGCAATAGTTTTGTCTGGGCTTTTGATTTAATGATGTTGCTTCCTGCTTCTATCACCTGGTTTGTTTTGGGTGTATGGGATTTTACTGCAAATTGTTTTATGGATTTATTACATTATGATCCCACCTTTCTTCCAAAGGGCTCAGTCCCCCCCTCCCCTTTTTATCTTTACAAAAAACACACACAAAAACCCCTGTGAGGTAAGTAAGGCTGTACTAGGCAGTGGCATAGTGTGGGTTGCTGTCATCTGGGGGCAAGTGTCGTGCCCCCTGGTGGACTGGGCAGCTGGGAGGGCGTCTGTGGATGCCACATGGAGGGTGAATGGAGCCTGCCTCCAACAGGCTCCTTGCCTGCTGCCTCCACCCACCTGCCCACTACTAGACCAACTTTCCTGCTGCTGTTTTTCAGCTGCCAGGGCTCCATGCCTGTCATGGGGGTGCCTGATTGCGCCCTCTCAAAAATGTGTACCCAGGGCCATGGCCCCCACCCCCACGACACATTTGGCTGTAGGGGAACCACTGGTCTGTCAGATGTTGCAAAACTACAACTTCCATCAGCTCCAGCATGCATTGACCTAGATGCTGGGAGTTGTAGTTCAGTAACATCCAGAGGGCCCCAGGTTTCCCACTTGCTGTCAGAGAATGGCTGGTCCAAGGTCCCCCAATGCATTTTCTGGCTGACCAGGATTTTGAACGCTGTTATCTCAGGCTCTCAAGTTGATTTGTGCTATGGAACCAGCGAATTTTGTACAACTTCCTTCAATATGGTGGTATTATTTTAGTTTGCCTTTCTTCTGAGTACTAAACCTGCAACCCTAAGCACACCAGTATAATTATGGAGTGAATAAACCCCATGGAGCACAATGGGACTTTACTCTCAGTTAATAAACTTAGGGTTGTGCTTCGCATCCATTACTGTACCTTTCTTTTTAAAGGAGCACAGTTTCCCTCTTTCTTGTTGGACTTCAGTTCTGTTTAGATTTTGTGATTGCATCTTTCTTCTTAAGCAAAAAAGACACAATACAGAGCAAGGCGGGCAAAAGCTTCTCTTTGTCTGGCTCTGTGGTGAGGCTCAGGCTATGCAACGAGAACAGAGCTTTAATGTTGTTTCAGCAAGCAGCACACAAGCTAAGGCTGTGTTCCTACTCTGTTTACTGCGCACTCACTGGCTCTCCAGGGCTGAGTTCTCAATCTGTGCTCACAGTTACCCAAAATGCATATGTATCCCTACTTGGTTATAAAATGCAACTGTTTGATGTGTTGTTTCTCACAAACCAGCTTCACACCGACCGGAGCCCTTGAGCCATTCCTAAGTAATTTCTAACCAACTAATGAATACCTTTGCATAGGGTGAAGATCCATGGACATCCCCATGTACACAAGTAGATATGGATCTAATGCTCATTAAGCTGCTCTGATGTGAACAGTTGGGGGGGGGGGCGGGGAGAGCTGTGATATGGTTCCCTATTATAGTGGCAGCAGCTGCATCCTAGTTGTTATCCCCACCTGCCCTGACTAGTTATGAGGGAGTGAGGGAGTCTCTGTTCTCACTGGTGCTCCAGCAATGGAGTCTGCTGAGTCCAAGGAGGACAGTTCCACATCTCTGGGCTGGAGAAGCACACTGGTGGAAGTGCTACTGGGGTTGTCTCTGTGCTCCCTTCCTGCTTCTGATTTGGAGTCCCTCAACCCTTGAAGAAGGGGAGGTTGCCTCCATGTTCCTGACACCATTCTAGGCTTTCCCCTTCATGGTTCAGGAGGACAAAGGTGTGAAAGGTGAATTGCTTTTCCAGTACATTTCCGAGCACAATTCACAGTGTTGGTGCTGACCTTTAAAGCCCTAAATGGCCTCGGTCCAGTATACCTGAAGGAGCATCTCCACCCCCATCGTTCTGCCCGGACACTGAGCTCCAGTGCCGAGGGCCTTCTGGCGGTTCCCTCGCTGCGAGAAGCCAAGTTACAGGGAACCAGGCAGAGAGCCTTCTCGGTAGTGGCACCTTCCCTGTGGAATGCCCTCCCACCAGATGTCAAAGAGAAAAACAACTACTAGACTTTTAGAAGACATCTGAGGGCGGCCCTGTTTAGGGAAGCTTTTAATGTTTAATAGACTATTGTATTTTATCATTCTGTTGGAAGCCGCCCAGAGTGGCTGGGGAAACCCAGCCAGATGGGCGGGGTATAAATAAATTGTTGTTGTTGTTGTTGTTGTTGACTGTGTCCACCCTGAGCTTCTGGATGCTGGTGGTTTTTACCCTTCAGTTGTGATCCTGCCTCCCTCGGGGAAAGCAGTAATTGGAGACAAGCTATTGAACAAATGAATTTGTACTTTCCCAAACATGCAGCAGAGCAAATGCCACGGTGATTCCTTATGGATGAAAGGATACTAGTCCATGTCAGGTGTGACCTTGGCTGCGGGGAGGTGGTGACATTTCTTTGCAAATGAGCATAGACTGCCATAAAATGCCCCCCCCAAAAGCCAACCCCAAATGACATCCTTTCCCCCATTCATGACAAAAAATACACTTAAGAAGCTTAAGTAATGGACAGTTTTTCTCTCTTTGATGCTACCCAAAGAAGGGTTGCAACTTGGGCAGGGTCTTCTCTCAGTGCTTGATACAGCTTTGTGTGGAATTTGAATGGCTTTTGCTAGCAAGAAATGTTCGCCAGCCGTGTTTAGGTTGATCCATAAGCTGCCCCTAAATGGTTTGAAAACTGGTGAGTTAGCCTGCCCAGAGTCACCTCCTGTTAAAAGGGTGGATAATTTCAAGTGCAACACTGGACCCCAGTTTTAATAGTAAGATTATTTTATTATTGTTAAGCAAAGGGCTTGGTTCTCACTGCGTCTAGCTCTCCTGAGGTGTTGCTTCTCAAACTATTTGATGCAGCAGACTGGCAATTCTCCCCCTCAATGTGCCAGGGACCAGTAACCTATTTGTACCATATTAACACATTTACTTCACCTTTCAACTTTAAAAGCCCCCTTTGTGTCAGAAGATAATGTGTCTTCTATATTCATAAAAAGGACATGGACAATTTCTTAAAAGGTGATGGCTTTTCCCATCATTTTACGTAAAGGTAAAGGACCCCTGACAGTTAACTCCAGTCGTGAACGACTCTGGGATTGCAGTGCTTATCTCGCTTTACTGGCCGAGGGAGCCGACATTTGTCCACAGACAGTTTTTCCGGGTCATGTGGCCAGCATGACTAAGCCGCTTCTGGCGAAACCAGAGCAGAGCACAGAAACACCGTTTATCTTCCCGCCGGAGCGGTGCCTATTTATCTACTTGCACTTTGACATGCTCCAAACTTCCTGCTAGGTTGGCAGGAGCTGGTACCGAGCAACGGGAGCTCACCCTGTCGTGGGGATTCGAACCGCTGACCTTCCGATTGGCAAGCCCAAGGCTCAGTGATTTACACCGCAGTGCCACCCATGTCCTATCAGTTTACATACCCTCCTCCTTAAATTAGGGAAGATACAAAGGGTCAATAGTCTCCCCATTTAATAGAGGAAGAGAGAGGAGGGTTGTTCTTGCTGTTTTTGATGATCCTGGATTTAATCGGGAGGCTGTTCTATTTGGATCTGGGTAGCGGGGTAGAAATGATGACCCCATTTTGACACTGTCCTGCATGCATGTGGAAATGAGGAGGAAGAGAGAGGAAGGTGGCAGCAGCAGCGGGATCTGCTGCAGGGTGTGGAGACCTGCACATGTTGGAAGGAGGGCGTGGGAAAGAAAGCAACAGGAAGTGGGGAAGTGCTCAGTAATCCTAGAGAACAGGTGATAAGGATTTACAAGGTGTGTAGACCCTTTCCTGGAAGCTGAGCAAGAGCCAATGGCTCGTTGACTAGCACTAGCCTGCAGACCACCACTCTGAGTGGAACATACTTTCTTAGGTCACTGCTTCCTCCTGCCACCAGTAAGAACATTCAGCATTAATTTATTGAGGGGGTGGGGAGCTGAGGATTCCCCCCCCCCATCACATACCCAAATTGTTTCATTGAAGAATTATAATCCCTTCACAAGAGTACTTGGTTAAATCTAACCCCAACCCATTCATTTTGCCCCCTGCAAATAGGGTGGAGAATTTTGGTCTAACCCCAAAACTTGGCCACCCTATTTATTGCAGCTTTAGAGGAGCAGAGAGAGAGAGAGAGAGAGAGAGAGAGAGAAACTTGAATGAATAGTCTTGATTTGATTTCAAAATCAATAAGTAGCTGACAGAAGGCAGTGGTCCAAGGTCCAATCAAGGAAATATTTTTTTTTGGGGGGGGCAGAAGTCCAGGCTCCCATTCAGCAGAATGAGCAGAAGAGTTCCCAAACTCAACTGTGCTGTCTTGCCACATTTTGAAGGAGATGAATAAATATTTAGTGCCATTTTCAGAGGGGGAGTCTTGTAAACCATTAAGCACAGGGTTGTAAAAGTACCTAATTGCACCATGGTCTGAGTGGAAAAGTATTACTTGATAGTAGCCCAAATGTTCCGATGGGTTACTACTTATGTAAATCTGTGTAAACAGCTTGAGCTGTCTCTCACACTCTTTCTTAATAGGCATCTCTCTCAAATGTTGTTATATATACACACATACAAAGCTCTTGATCATCTCCTGTCTAGCCTCGGTGGAGTAAATAAATTTCCTCATTCATTAATCATATCCATTAATCTTTCTTTTTTTTTTTTTATTTTTTTATAATAAATTTTTATTAGTTTTCCATAAATAAAGAATAAACAAAACAAGAACATAGACATAAACAAACAAAAACATGACTTCCCCATACCACCCCTTTTCTGCATTCTTGTTTCAAGATTTTTCAGCAACCCTCTGATCATAACTTAAATATATTTCATGTATTTAACTTCAGTTAGTTATTAATACAACTGTAGTTCTTTATCTCTTATAACTCTGAGCCCCTAGTTTTCCAAATTAGAACAGTTTTTAAGATAAACTTTAAATTTGTTCCAATCTTCATCCACCGCCTCTTTCCCCCGGTCTCGAATTCTGCCAGTCATCTCTGCCAGTCCCATATAGTCGATCACCTTCGTCTGCCATTCTTCCAACGTGGGTAAATCTTGCGTCTTCCAATACTTTGCTAAAAGAATTCTTGCTGCTGTGGTGGCGTACATAAAAAATGTCCTATCCTTCTTTGGCACCATTTGGCCCACCATACCCAAGAGAAAGGCCTCTGGTTTTTTAACAAACGTTCTCTTCAGAACTTTTTTTATTTCATTATAGATCATTTCCCAGAAAGCCTTAATCTTCGGGCAGGTCCACCAAAGGTGATAGAAGGTTCCCTCCGTTTCACTGCACTTCCAACACTTGTTATTGGGCAAATGATAGATCTTTGCTAACTTAGCAGGAGTCATGTACCACCTGTAGATCATTTTCATAATGTTTTCTTTTAAGGCATTGCATGCCGTAAATTTACATATCCATTAATCTTTCTGCCATTCTGCGGCTTTTCTTGAGCTTCCTTTTGAAAACTGCACTGCTTCCTTGGTTTAGAAATTATTGGCTTTGAAGCAGGATATAAGCCATGGAATTCTGCATTTAGGGTGTACTCACACCCTAAATCTAAAACTTCACATTTTGCTCTTTCGGCCAAGTATAGAAAACTGGTTGCTGCTGGGGAAAAAAATATATAACTGCATATTGTGGTTCCAAGATATTGTTGGACTGTGGAGAGAGAGTGAATCAGTGTTTGATTGTTTTACAAAAGCCATGTGCGCAATATTGAGAAAGGGTCTATGTTGCATTGTCAATGGAGTGAAGATTTCTCAGTCAGTCCTCCACTGTATTCAAACCTAATGCAAACTACCCTTTCCTTAGACAACCACACTTTGATCGGTAAATAGTGGATTTTTTTTTGGAGTAGTGAATGGTGCAGGTGCCTATTCTACTTTGTTTCAGTGGTCAAGAGAGCATTGTACATTCAGGACCATAATAGACATTAATTTCATGAATGCAGTTACTATGTGTGTCTTTTTGCTAGGTCTGGAATAGCTTGAGCGACCTGGAGCCATTGGGTGTAGGGAATTCCCTGCAATGGCCATTGATAAAAAAACATATTTCTGAATCTGTTATTTGGTTTTCAAGGGAAGCTCTCATTTACACTAGTTGAGGCTTCCCTTGCTGCTGGGGGCGGGGGGCGGTGAATTAATGCTACTCAGGATTCACTGTGGCTAAAGTTTCCATATAAAAAATATGCACAAACGCCATGCCCTATGTAGACCTTCTTGTCTCAGTTTTCACATCCCACATTCAGAATAAACCCAACTTTTCCATAAAGCTTTTGACACGTACCTGTAACCTCTATCTTCTACTGCAACAAAACTTTGGTACCCCACCCTCATCTCGTTTACTATTCTTCATCCTCCTTTCTGTTTTGTAATGCATTGTGGATACAGTGTGTTTGCATGCATGTGCACACAGAGAACTCCCATTTCCTCTTTAGCTGTAGAATCATGAAAATTTTCCAAGGTGTATAGACCTAGTTACCTCCTTAGGCTTACAGGGGCATAAAGAAAGCTGAAGGAAAAAAGCAGCCGCAGGATAGGAAAGGAACTGCCTTGTAGCCAACCACTTTTGTCAAGTTACACCTCCTGGGACTGATTTGCCAGCTGGATCACCCTTTAGGGAAACTTAAAGAGGCTTATTGCAATCTCACCCGAAATCTGTCTTCTCCAATTAGGCAGCTTGCCGTTCCAACTTCTTTCCATGTGCTTGCTTGTTCATCCATGCAGATGGATCTCTACCATTCAGTTCTGTGCACAATCTCTGCATTGCTCAATGACAGAAACATTCTTTCATTCCCCTTCTCATGCGCTGTAGCTTCTTGATGGCTTCTTAATGTATTTTTGGTCTGAGTATTTTATTTTGAAGGTTCTCTCTTGAGCAGGGTTCTGGTCACTTTCTGGGTGATTTGGGCAGGTCTCTTGGGACCTTGGTCAGCAATTATTATTTTTTTGCTGGAGGGTTGCTTTGACAGGGGAGGGAGAGGTGGCAGAGATCAAAGCCCCATGCATCCCAAATGGGCTGCTTTCAGGTTGGCTGAAGCAGGTGGCATCAGCCAGTGGGCAAGATTTGGCCCAGGGCCTACCGGTTGCTAACTGAAGAACCACTTGCACAAATATAAGATGGGGGACACCTGGCTTGCCAGTAGTCCATGTGAAAAGGATCTTGGGGTTTTAGTAGACCATGAGTCAACAGCTGCATCTACAGAAGTATAATGTCCTGATCAAGGGAAGTCATAGTCCCACTCTGTTCTGCCTTGGTCAGACCACATCTGGAGTACTATGCCCAATTCTGGGCGCCACAATTTAAGAAGGATATTGACAAGCAGGAACATATTGGAGAGAAGGGGTGGGAAGACAACCTTCCACTTTAAAAAAATAAGTACATGGGGCTACACATGTATCTATAAGTGCTTCTTAAAAATGCAAATGTACAGGTGGAAAACGTGGTACTTAAACTTCACATTCACCTAGACCAGGGGTCTGCAACCTTTAAGACAAAAAGAGCCACTTGGACCCGTTTCCGAAGGGGAAAAAAACTGGGAGCCGCAAAACCATTGCGACATTTAAAACAAATATATCTCCGGAGCCGCGATCTGACAGCGGGCGGGAAGGTGACGTCGGGACGGTGCATGACTAACGCACGCACCGCCCCCATGCGATGTCACAGCCAGTACAACGCATGCCACAGTGGGGAGTGTCGGGGCGCACAATGCGCCTCCTCCCCTCGCTAGTATCTGCCCCGGAGCCGCGGCAAAGGTGTAAAAGAGCCACATGCGGCTCCGGAGCCGCGGGTTGCAGACCCCTGACCTAGACTATGTTATACCTTCAGCCTTAGTACAGATTCACACCATACATTAAAAGCACACTCAAAGCACCTGATTTCCCCCATTGGGTCTTGAGAACCGTGGTTAGTTAAGGATGTTGGGAATTGTAGCTCTGTGAGGAGAAAGCTACAGTTCCCAGGATTATTCAGGGAAAGTCATGCATTTGAAATGTGTGTTGACTTGTGCTTTAAATGTGTGTAGATCTGCCTGCCTGCCTAATAAAATGTATGATATGTTGAACTAGAGCAAGTGACTATTTCATTCTTAATCTTCTCTGAAAAGGTGAGTTCAGAGTGGGGGAGTAGGTTTGGTATGCAGAGATAAGGGTTTTGTGTTACAATACAGCAAACATCCTGGGCAATTTATCCCAGCCCCCCCTTGCCCCTTCTCCTGGAATTACGGAAATGAGTTCAGTAGTTATTTTTCTGTTTACATCTAGAACAGTTTGGCAGAGCTCAGGATTATTGAGGCTAAATGGAGAATGTGAAGCCAGTCTGATAACTTTCCATTTATCGAGGGGAAAGAGCAAGTTTCCCACACTCTCCCCCAGGCAGAGTTTTTGCACCTGAAGCAAGTACTCTATTTGTTTCTGTTGATTCCCATAAGCCTAAGGCTTGAAACAGTGGGCATTAGTGGCAGCGCAGCATGTCAAGTGAAGTGGGATCTACTGGCAGCTTTGCAGTGTGAATGGACAGGTAACTCACGAGTGGGGACTGAATACATAAGCAATGGCTTGGGGTGGGTAGCAATACTGTTGGGGTAGCAGTGATACACTTATTCCTCAGGCCTCTCTGGGGCTCTGTGTAGGATCCCGGGGAGCACCTCTCAGTTCATGCCAAAGCCTACAGCAGCCTTTCTCAACCTGTGGGTCCCCAGATGTTGTTGAACTACAACTCCCATCACCCCTAGCTAGCAAGGCCAGAGCTCAGAGATGATGGGAGTTGTAGTCCAACAACATCTGGGGACCCACAGGTTGAGAACCAGGTGCCTTGATCTGCTCCCGGGATGAGCCCAAGCATGCACACACAATTCTGCTGGTGGTTGCCTGTCTTAACATTTATTTTCAGGGGAACCACTGTTGCTTCTTGACTACCTGTTTATTGAGCATTAAATGCAGCATCTGAACTTAGAATGGAATTAAATCGGGAGTAGACAGAGGCAAGATGTCAGAAGGTCGCTTCTACACGACCTGTTTATTCAGCACAAATCTTGGTTTGTTTGCACAAAGTTTGCAGGGAAGGTAGAGGGTGTTGGCTGCTCGTTGAGCATTCATTCTGGTGTGTTTGCAGGGATGTTGTTTGGCATTGCATCAAGCTGCTGTTATCCCACATTTCCCAGTGCATTTTCCTGTCACTTTCCTTTCTGTGAAAAGTTTCTGGCACAAGAGCCACAAATCTGCAACCTGAATTTGTTAATTGCACAACCTGAATTTGTTGGTATGTGATGGAGTCCCACCTGCAAAATATCAACTGTCTGGAAGCACCCTGTCTTTACCCACCCATAGACTAAGAGCTAAACATGTATTTCTTCCCATTTTACTGAGATGCAAGCACAGATTGGGACCTATGGAAGGTGACATAGAATAACCTGATAAAGCAGGGGTTGCCTCTCTCTCTCTCTCTCTCTCTCTCTTGGATTATTGAACAAGTGCCATTGATGCCACCTCTGGTGACTTCTGCCCTAAGACAGAAAGAGCGAGAGCGAGCATGCTTAAGTTTTCCAAGGGATCTAGGTAAACGGTGGATCAAGTAGAATTAGATTGAGCCTTGAAGCACAGACTGTTCAGCTGAAAGCAAGAAGTGGGGAAGAGTGGAACTCTTCCAACTTCATCCTTCAGTTCTCTCTGCTTTTCAAGGGAGGAAAAAGGTAATAATTTTCACAGCCTTGTTACCAAGGGGACAGTGAGTGTGGTGGTGTCAGAAGCTTTTGTGGGCACCGGAGGAAGACCATCAAGGACACCATTGCACCCACAGGCACTATACTGCTGACACTTGCAAATAAAAATAAGGGAGCCCCTTCCTATAAGGGTGCATTTCTTTTGGGCTTCAAAGTG
The DNA here is from genome assembly GCF_964188315.1 of Podarcis muralis. Lineage (NCBI taxonomy): Eukaryota > Metazoa > Chordata > Lepidosauria > Squamata > Lacertidae > Podarcis > Podarcis muralis. Next base: position 76,587,204 of record NC_135659.1, read on the forward strand.
CAGTTCAGGTGCTTGACTTTTTTAACTAGGTTACTGGCTAGAAACCATTCCCTTGAATCCTGGATGTGTGTAGGGTGATTGTATTTGTTTATAGTGGTAAGGGAAAATACTATGCACATGCTCAATGACACCTTTATTATTTTAATATTCCACCTTTATTATGTAACATTTTATATTCCAAGCTTCTCTCTCTGGCACTCTAAAACCCCGATGCATTATCGAAAATCAACATGCATTGCATATCAGGCTTAAATGAATGGATATTCTTGGTTAGCTGAGCTGTTAATCGGTTAAAAGCCTAACCGTCAGTTGAATTGAAACGCTTGGTTGATGTTTCTCAATTACCTGCACCTGTGGATCAGCCATTTCAAAACAAAAAGAAAATGTGGAGTTTTCCAGATTTCCTAGAGCCTAGACTGTATATCTGTGTGCATGCAAGTATACATGTGACAGCCCTGACGCCTGACTCCTTTGGTCCCTGCTCAGCACTGGCAAGCATCTCCTGGAAGGCTGGCCAGGATGCTGCCTGCTCTTAGGTGGCAGCAGAGTGAAACTAAACCAGGACCTAGGCAATGAGGGTTACTGCTCCCCAGATCTATTGCACCTTGTAAAGTAGAGCTGCAGCAGCTGCAGCTGCTGCAGGATTCCTTTTCCTGGGGTATAAGTGTCATTCCGGTGCCCAGCTCAATTACTCAGGCCATGGATGGGAGCACAGATGAAAGAAGCCGCCTCATTTACAGAGCTCTTTCTGTTTGACCGCTGTCTTGCAACATCCTTACCCATGTGCCAAGGAAAGAAGCGAATTCATAACTCTCCTGCAGGGATGAACATCCGTATTTGTTCCCCAGTGCTGATTATCTTTTATACTGAAGGTCTCTTTAAGTGCTTGCACTAGAGAATCCATATTCTGCGTGATCTTTTTATCCTAGCTTGCCGCTGCTGCGAAGCTTTGCTCAAGCATTGAGCTCATTAAAAAGAAAAGGGAGAAAAAGACTCACGACCCGCATAACATAATTTAGGGTCCTTGGCAGGCATACCTTTATGTTTTGGGAAATCAGACCTTGGACAGTGGCCAGTTGTTGTCAAGTCAGCTGTCAACCAGCACCGATAATTTAATTCACTGCTTAGAGTATGACTAATGGAATGATTTGGGTTTTTTTCCTCCCCTAAAAAAGAAAAGTAAAAGCTCAGATGAGAGGGGGCACCTGATTGAAGAAGGAAACACAGTTAAAAATGTGGAGTTCTGAGAGGTTCAACCCCATTTAATATAAATAAGACTTAAAATAATACAAATAAGTTCTGAAACGGTGGTTGTGATTCGTATTCATCAGGAAAATGCTGTGTAAGATTTCGAAGAAGGCAAGGAAGCCACTTGACCATTGTATCGCCAGGACGGCCAGATTCAGGGCTTTCCAGAGGCATCTGCATTGCCACTGTTGGAAGTAGGATGTTGGAATGGAGGACCTCTTGGTCAAATCCAGTAGGTATCTAACATTCTTATTGCTCCTGAAATGGTTGTCACTGCAGGATGATCCATATTTCCTCCTAGGCTGAACTTGGGTGAGGGTGGTCAACCTCAGGCCTAGGTGCCAAATGTGGCCCTTCAGTCCATTTTACTTGGCCCTTGGAACACTCCCTTGGCCATGCCCCACCCCAAGCTAAACTCCTTGCCAGTCTTTCACATCCTCCTTTAGTGCTTTTGCCTAGCAGGATTGCATCCTTGAACTGTGGTGCTTCTTCATGTTTTCTGGGTGGATGGGTGTATATGTGTATAAACTTCTGTGTGGCTGGAATGTGTGACCACCATATACGAAGATGCTCTGTTTATTACTGTCCTTGGTGTTACGCTCCACTGGCATGCAGCCTCTGGGAGATTCTCCACAAGGAAAAATGGTTTGCAGGCTGAAAAGTGTCCCCCACCACTAGGCCTGGGTGATGTATCAATACATCACCCAGAACCAGTTTGAGGGCCAGAGCATGGTGGCACCTTCACCATCTCCTTATCTGCTGCCGGCACTTGGAGAAATGAGCTGCATCTACCCCAGCCTGTGAGGTGCTGGGGTGAAACCGCCACCGCTTCTACCAAGGAAGGAGAGGCGGTTTCACTTATGGGGCTGGGCCCAAGGCAGCTTGTTTCTCCCTCCACTTTTAACATTGCGATGTATTGCTATATCACGATGCTTGGCTGGTGGTGATACATTGCGATGTTGAAAAGCTGATATCACCCAGCCCAGCCTACTACACTTCCTAGGATTGTATCCAATGCTAGTCCTATGCTGAATAGACCTATTGAAAATAACAGACATGGCTATGTTGTATTAATTCCAATGGGTCTACTCTTGGTAGGATTAGCATTGGCTACAGCCTCGGGCTGTGTATATAAACCATATATTTAAAGCACATGACTTCCACAAAGAATCATGGGAAACAGTAGTTTACCCCTCACATGCCCTTAACAAACGACTGTTCCTAGGATTCCTTGGGGGGAAATAATATGCTTCAGATGCATGTTGTGCATGCATCCCAATTCTCTAAAGAGCACAGAAGAGGCAGAGTGGAGGCAGAAATCTAAAATCTTAATTCACTTCCACCCCTCCGTGAGAGCAAGTTGTCTGCTAGGGAGCTCTCCTTGGTGCTGCAACAACTGAGCTGCTTTGCCCTGTGGACTCCTCCTTGACCAGAACAGGACAACATGGGGCTTTGGGGGCTTCTCATTCGCTGCAGTCTTCAAGGTGCTTGTGAAAGTTGCAGGCCGTACAAGGACTGTGAAATCCAACCCGCTGAGGGCGAAGTTGGCACACACATTTTCAGTTGTTATGCCTTCTGGTTTTGGACCAGTTCCCCTGCTTCTGGATCTGTGCTGGTAGCAGCAAGCCAAAGGCACAAGATGTTTCTGTGTAATCATTCGTTACATTGCTGCTGCAGAGAATGAGCATCCAACAATCCTTTAGGAAAATGAAGGTGGCAGATCCAACTGAAAAGGTACCAAGATTCAAGGAAGAAGTGTACTTTTTTCCGTTTTCTTTTTGGCTAGGTGAAAGTTTTGAGGGAAGTGAGTGCAGGGAAGAAATGTGATTAGGGAAGAGACGTGAACATGCAAAAAGACTTTGCTGGAGAACTTGAAAAGGCTTGATGTGGGGGAAGAAAATAAATCGTTAAATGTCTATTAGCAGCCTCCACTGAAATTTTGAAGCAGATTATCCTGCTTGACATTTCTCCTCTGGTACTGGGGGAAAAGTTAGGCAGAGAAGATTGGGAGGTATCCAGCTAAATAGATCCAGCAGTGCAAGAATTTTCACTGGTGCAACAGAACAACTTCTCCCTCTAATCTCCCTGTGCATCCATCTCTACACTCTCCATGAATCTGCTTTGAAGCATTGGGGAAAACCCCATAACAGATTTATCTGCACAGCCCAAAGTCCTTTTAGTTGGATACCAACCACTGTTTCTAATGGGTGTGTCTACTTCATGTCTTACTAGAACCTTGATCTCTAACAGCAGCAGGCAGGTGCAGAAGACAAACTGAGCTCGTTGCCTCTGAGCTGAGGGATTTGTTTTGAGTACCAGAACTGAACAGAGCTTGCTGTCATGGGTCAGGAGTTGGCTTCACCTGCTGAGCAGCAGCCTGAAGGAGCAGAAGGTGAAGTGACTCCACCGGCTGGTGATCAGCCTTCTTGCCCCTGCTGAGAACTAGCTGGCTTCAGCTTTCTTAAGCAGGGTTTCCAGCCTCAGTTTCTGGAAACAACGTTAATCGTCCCTGGCCAGACCTTGCTGCTGCTTGCTTCTCGTGACCTTGGACTCTCAACTTTCTTGATCCCTGGATCATCCGACTCCATGAACTGAGATACTCCTGACCTTAAGACTAGACTGAACCTTGCATATGGACTCTTGCCTCCAGGCAAGTACCCCCCCTGAGACTCAGCTGGTTGGCTTGCTTCTCCCTCCACTGAGCTCTGCCATGGCTGGCAGCACAGGACTAGGACACTTGCAGTCTACATAAAAATCTATTCCTGGTCCCTGAAAGTTTTCTTCATTTCATCTGTCTAATTGAGGGTAGGAAGTCATTTTGTTGTTGTTACACAAATCACCGTCGGAAATCCTTCCTGATCTACTGCAAATCCTGATATACTTTTTGCCCACCCTTTTTTTTTTTTTTAAGACTACGTGCTAGAGCAGGAAAATTAAAGTGATAATTTTTCACAACATGCTAGTTTTATTATTTGGAAGGAGTTTTAAAGCAGCAGCATTCTGTGTCAAGACAACAGCTTGAATTTTAGAGTCACTGCTCTGAGACACATCACCCATCACTCTCACAAATTCATGTGCAGCTTTTTCTTATATTGAAAAGATTCCTGTGTCAGACGAAGCACGGTGGCCTCAGTAGGACAGTAACTGTGTGTGATCAGAATCTTAAGACCCCTGCTTTCAGACCAAAGGTTTCATCTAGTTCAGTGTCCTCCTTTCCACAGTGACTAGCTATCTGGGCATAAAGACAACAGCCTCCAGCATCTGTTGTCTGGGGGCTGTTGCTTCTGGAGGTTCCATTTAGTGTCATGGCTAATAACAGTGATGCTCCCAATGTCCTCCCAACCAGCAGACTAATGAGATCTACACCCACACAGCTTTAGCAATCCTGGGGCTGCAGCTGCTCCAACAACATGTGAACTAGTTGTGAACATTTGTGAACTCCCCCTCTCAAAACTGCATGCCTGGTAAAAGGGGAAGGGAACCTTCCCCTGAAAGGGTTTGTTCTTTTAGGAAAACTGGAATGATGCTTTCCTCCTTGATTTAGGAAAGTACACTTGAGAAGCCTTCCTTTAGTCTTCATCTCAAGGCACATCTCATAAATCAGTGCTTGGCTTTTGGTCAGCTTGCACCGCTCTCTTGATCTGCAATACGCTGCTTTCTTCTTAATTATAAATCATTGCTTCCAAAGAGCATTGGGAGCTATGGAATTGAAAGACACATTATTAATGTAAGAGATTTCCTATTAGTCATGGTTCTATAGGTTTTGCTTCCAGCTAACTGGCAGTGCCCTTCACCACTGAATAACACTTTTGGCCGAAAGCATTATTACCAGGTCCGCCAGTTTCCCTGTTCATGCGAGTGTGGGAACTTGCAAGTTACAGATGATTGTACTCCACAGGGGTGACTGTATCGCACCTGCACACACACAGTTACATAGGGGAAATAGCCAACTGAGACAACTAAGTCTCAATTTGGGCTTAAACAGAAGGGTGCTTATTTACAGTGCCAAGTGGTGGTTAGAGAGTATAATAGATTTGTGGTTTGAAGTGACAAATGCAGTGTTGGTTAGTTAGAGCAGGTTCATACACAGGCTACCAAAACCCATATTGCCTGGGTCATCAGCTTACTACTACTACTACTACTACTACTACTACAATAGTTTATTTATATGCCACCCATCTGACTGGGCTGCCCCAGCCACTCTGACAGCTTCCAACAATTATAAAACCACACTAAAACATCAGACATTGAAAACTTCCCTATAAGGGAAGATGCCTTCTAAAAGTCAGATAGTTGTTTATTTCCTTGACATCTGATGGGAGGGTGTTCCACAAGGTGGGCGCCACTACCGAGAAGGCCCTCTGCCTGGTTGCCTGTAACCTCACTTCTCACAGTAGGGAACTGCCCAAAGGCCCTTGGAGCTGGACCTCAGTGTCTGGGCTAAATGATGGTGGAGGAGACACTCCTTCAGGAATACATGGCTGAAGACATTTAGAGCAGGGGTCAGCAAACTTTATCAGCAGGGGGCGGTCCACTGTCTCTCAGACCTTGTGGGGGGCTGGACTATATTTTGAAGGGGAAAAAAGATGAACGAATTCCTATGCCCCACAGAGATGCATTTTAAATAAAAGGACACATTCTACTCATGTAAAAACACACTGATTCCAGGACCATCCGTGGGCTGGATTTAGAAGGCGATTGGGCCTGATTTTGCCCCCAGGCCTTAGTTTGCCTACCCATGGCATCAAAGGTCAACGCCAACACTTTGAATTGTACTCAGAAATGGACCAGGAGCCAATGTTTTTTAGGGCCAGTGTTTTAGGACTCAGAAATGGACCAGGAGCCACTGGTCTTTTAGGACCAGTGTTACTGTGACAGAGATATTGCTCACATACTTTCAAGCCTATGTTCTTCATGACTAATCTCTTGGAGGGTTTTGTTTTTGTAAACAAAAAATACAATTTTCAGGGTGTAGCATGTTTTACAGGACACAACATTACAGAGCATGCAGAGGACCTAAAGTGAACGACAAATTTGCAGATACTTGGAGCACTAGCATTGATCCCGTCTTTAGCGCATGGGACACTATGGCGAAATGTGTGTCTACCAATTTGTTGATGCTTCAGTGAGTTGAAGCAGAAGTGTGAACTCAAAGAAGAAAGTGGGTAATGTGACAAGAACATCAGCCCTGCAGCATTTGTTAATGTGGTTATGGTTTATTATTGCAACAGAAAATCAGGGGGGAAACCACTTTAAAAAGTTGTATTCAGTACCAAATTCCTATGTGCTCTTGGAGTGGTTGAATAATACACAGAACTGTTTCAGAAATGCAAGAGAAGGCAGTTGGTACAGTGTCCCTGTCAATGATAACATGTCAGAATTTAGGTAGGGGAACTACATCTCCTACCCATCCACAGTGTCCAAAACTGCCACTATGTGAAAATCTTAAGGAGAGCAATTCGAATCTTTTGTTGTCCTTAACATGCAGACAACATATGAAGAACCTGAGAAAAGGCATGCAGTTGAGTGAAGGTTCTTAAGGGAGTAGATATGGGGGAGTTTAAAGCACGGAAGGTGTGTGTGTGTGTGTGTGTGTGTGTGTGTGTGTGTGTGTGTGTGTGTGTTGAGAGGTCAGACTTTTTGTATTACTTACAAACACGCTGGGAAATGAGATCGTTGGTCACTGAGATTTCTGCAGAGCATGCATGTAATTCCATTGGTGTAGGAAGGGCAAGCTATGTCAAGTATGCATTCACACAAACCATGCTGAGGTGGGTGTAAAGTAGCTGTGCTACACAGCACACAGACTTCCTGATATATTTCTGCAGCAGCAGCAGCTTTTGCTGCTCATTGATTCTCTTTGGAACCAAGATTGCAGGAGCTGTGCTGCCATGTTTGTTTGTTTGTTTGTTTGTTTATAAATAAGGAAGATTTAAGGCTAGTTTGGTGTATCCAGTTTAATAAGATGGACACAAATTTTCAACATAGGGAAGAGCGAGAGCAGGAGTGGAGAATCTGATGCGGCTAACGTAGATGTGGCAGCTATTTTTGTCATCCAAGGAAGCTCAGATTAGCTGCTGATAGTTACAAAGGAACATCCCACTCTGGAAGGTGATAAATTTGCCAGGGTCCTGATGCCAGCTAGAGGTCCACTGATGAAGCTGGAGAGAACCTTCCAAACAAAGACACCACAAGGTCATTCCTCTCCTCTTTCATCTTTAGTTGGATTGTTGGTGTTCTCAGTTGAGATGACCAGATGCTGCATTTCTGAATGAGCCATTTAGAAAAGTTTTGTGTTTCGCATGTGACTTGGCTTGATTGAATGAGTCATCTGGGTAAAGGGCTATCTGGGCATAGGAACCTGCTTTATACTGAGTCAGACCATTGGCCCACCTAGCTCAGTATTAGCTGAACTGACTGGTGTCAAACAGGAGTCTTTTCCAGGCTTCCTGGGAGATTGCGGTGGAGGAATAATGTTTTTAAATATTTTGATCTACAGTATTTTAATTTTAAATTGTATGCTTTTTCCTTCTGTAAGAAATCAGGTTCCTTTGATACAACAAAAAAATATAGTAGACAATGAATATAGTAATGTAAAGGACGCGGGTGGCGCCGTGGTCTAAACCAATGAGCCTAGGGCTTGCCGATCAGAAGGTCAGTTGTTCAGATCCCCATGACAGGGTGAGCTCCCATTGCTCGGTCCCTGCTCCTGCCAACCTAGCAGTTCGAAAGCACGTCAAAGTGCAAGTAGATAGATAGGTACCACTCTGGTGGGAAGGTAAACGGCGTCTCCGTGTGCTGCTCTGGTTTCGCCAGAAGTCATGCTGGCCACATGACCCATAAAAACTGTCTATGGACAAACATTGGCTCCCTCGGCCAGTGAAGAAGAAGAAGAGGAGGAGTTTGGACTTGATATCCCACTTTATCACTACCCTAAGGAGTCTCAAAGCGGCTAACAATCTCCTTTTCCCTTCCTCCCCACAACAAACACTCTGTGAAATGAGTGAGGCTGAGAGACTTCAGAGAAGTGTGACTAGCCCAGGGGTCTGCAACCTTTAAGACAAAAAGAGCCACTTGGACCTGTTTCCAAAGGAAAAAACAACTGGGAGCCGCAAAACCATTGCGACATTTAAAACAAATATATCTCCAGAGCCGCGATCTGACAGTGGGCAGGAAGATGACGTCGGGATGATGCGTGACTAACGCACGCACCGCCCCCATGTGACGTCACAGCCAGTACAGCGCCCGCCACAGTGGGGAGTGTCGGGGCGCACAATGCGCCTCCTCCCCTCGCTAGTATCCGCCCCGGAGCCGCGGCAAAGGTGTAAAAGAGCCACATGCGGCTCCGGAGCCGCGGGTTGCAGACCCCTGGACTAGCCCAAGGTCACCCAGCAGGTGCATGTGGAGGAGCGGGGAATCAAACCTGGGTCACCAGATTATGAGTCCACCACTCTTAACCACTACACCACACTGGCTAGATGAGTGCCACAACCCAAGAGTCGTTCATGACTGGACTTTACTGTCAGGGGTCCTTTACCTTTACCTTTATAGTAATGTATAACAATGACCCAGAACCTTCAGCATCCAAAGCTGTGACCCTTGGCTTGAGCATCCCACACTTTCTGTCCTTCACGGTTAAAAAGACCCAGTGATGGTCTCTTCTCCAGAGCTGCTTCAAATCCTGGACAGAGGGAGCCATTCTGGGTTGGCAGCAGTGATGCTTTGTTTTTCCGCAGAAAGTGTTCTATTTTGTAAGTACTTCAGCCCCAGTGAATGGATGCCAGTTTCAAATGCAGTAGTAGGGAGCTTGGCAGCCTCAAGGATTTTAGCTTCAGTGACTAAATACAAGCAAAATAAATACACTAAATTAGTTCAGTCGCTAAAATAGGTTCCTTCCAAATATTGCTGGCCTATAACTCCCATCATCCCTGACCATTGGCCATGCTGCTGGGGCTGCTGGGAGTTGGAGGGCACAATGATAGGTACCCTTGCTCTAGGGCATCATAATTTTCCCCCAGAAAAACCCACACCACTGGTTGGCAGTTTCTCTTCCTTGTTGGCTTTCCCCAATACACCACAGAGTCCAATTCATATATTTTAACTGGAACTGCATGGTTCCATTACTTCTGAATCTAAACCAGTTCCCCTAGCATTTAGATAAATTGTTGTATGGGATTATTGCTTAAGAAGCAGCAAAGTCAGTGTGCTAGCATCTTGCAGGACTGCTTTGGCCATATGATCAGACCCTCTTATGTGATTCTTTTGTTTGGATGTTCCAAGATGCAGCCACAGGGAAGTGGCAGTCATGTTATTCAGGTAACTTATGAATGGCTTCTATAAATCAAGACTTAAAGCTGACTAGCAGCTTGTAGCTTTCCTTCAGAATGGGGGGAGATTGTTCCTCCAACCCCCGATTCAACTTATTTACACTTTCTGCATGCATCAGAATGATCCTTTGAATAGCCCTTCAGTGCGATGTCAGAGAGGACATAGTACTTTTTTTAAAAAAATTCTAAGTTGACAGCCACAAGGAAGCTCAAAACAGGTGTTAATAGCATTTGGACACTCGCCCTTGGTATTTGGGTGGGCTGTTAAGAGCAAGCCAATTACTTAGCCCAGGGATTACAGGGACTCTGATTTCCATTGCCCAAGGCAGGACAGACTGGTTCCAAAACACCTGCTTATAGGTATTGCATGGCATTTTACAAAAGGTTCTGGCACTGATGGGAGGAGGCTGTGTGCCAGCCAGCCTTACGCTGGTGCTCAGCAATGCAACCGACAACCTTGAAAGACATTCAGAGGCTTCTTAACTGAAGAAGCTGGGAGGGTCAATCAAATACCATCATCTGGAAATTCAAGACTAAATGGTCATCTTTTGGGAATGTTCTGGCTCTGGTTGCAAGCAGGGGATTGAATCAGGTGGCTTACAAGGCCCCGTCGAACTTTAATTTTACACTTAAAGGGTAAGACCAGATTAACATCATTCTGTATCCTGAGGGATGGTTCTGTAGCAGAATTCTAAACACTTGCCAGATTCTAATTCCCAGGAGTCCTTGGGGTAAGTTACGGCAATTAAAGTGGCAAAAACTTAATTGAGCTTTATAGTGTGGACAGGGCTATGCGGTAGCTGTTACTTCCACCTTACCTTTTGGAGCTGTCTGTTATTTCTCCCCCACCTCCACCAATCTTTACTTCCAAATCCCCTTCCTTCCCTCTCTCCCTCCCATCTTTTACTGTCTTACCTTGGCGCTGCTTTAAAGGTCGAAATCATGAATGGATTTCACCTGGCCCAGGCATGTGCACGGTCAAATTATTGGTTAATGGCATGTTTAAAATGTGTACTTTAACCAGGCTTTTCAATTCAGAGCTTCTTCTTCTAAAAAGGGTATTATGTGCTGATGGCATTTCTGTTGACCGTCTCTGGGCATTTTGGCAGTGTACGGTTTTTGAAAATACCATTTCCTGAACAATAAATGATTAGGTGTTCAGTGGCCATGTTTACTTGCTTAGACACAAATGTCATTTTTATTGAAGCTGTAGTCTTCTGATCAACATTTTCAGGGAAGAAATGTTAACGGGCTGGGAGAAAGCTGTCTGCTTGATTGACTTCCTTCTCCTTGTCCATTTCTGTCCCATCACCTTCCATCATCCAGATTATTTTTACTGGTAGCCAATTCAGTCCTCCACTTGACTGCCTGTAACCCAGAGGAAATGTTTGCTGTTTGTCTTTATCATCTAATCATACCCAGTGTTAGGGTCACAATTTGCTTGGGGCGGGGGGAGTACTAATGATGCTTGTGAGGGGTGATAAGGACAGTCGCTCCAAGTGCAACCTAATTTATAGCCCCAAACAGTTATTTGTTGTTTAAAGTAATTGAACATAGCTTAAACATATTTTCGGTTCAGAAAACACACAGCATGATCTATGCTCATGCAGAGCTCATCCTTTGCATGCAAAAGTTCCCCAGTTTGATTCCCCAGCTTCTTTAGATAGGTCTGGGAGAGGCTGCTGTCTCAAGCTGTGGAAAATTGCTGCCAGGCAGTATAGATCAGGAGTAGGCAACCTAAGGCCTGGGGGCCGGATGCGGCCCAATGGCCTTCTCAGTCTGGCCTGCGGACGGTCCAGGAATCATCGTGTTTTTACATGAGTAGAATGTGTCCTTTTATTTAAAATGCATCTGTGGATTATTTGTGGGGCATAGGAATTTATTTTTTTTAATCAAAATATAGTCCGGCCCACCACATGGTCTGAGGGACAGTGGACCGGCCCACGGCTGAAAAAGGTTGCTGACCCCTGGGATAGATATTACTTAGCTGTATGGCCTGACTTATTCTGTGTTTGTTTCTAGAACCAAATCCCCCAAATTTAAACGAGCTAGCAGACTTGCAGAGCAAACCTATACATATCACCTCAGAAATAAGTCCTATTTATTTCTTGGGACTTACTACCAGTTAAACCAGTACTGGATTGTTGCCTTATATATGTTTTTCTTTGAGGTGGTAGATGAAAAGTCATAGACTGGCTTGCTTTGAGGCTTCCCTGGGTAGTAGGTTGGGCAGAATTGTACCTTTGCACTCTGCCACTGGCTTTTATGCCTGAGGCTTAACACAACATATATAAGGAATTGAATGCTCCAGCTGGGCAGAGAGGGAATTTGTGACACCTGACTCTGACCAGTTGCAATGGATCAGGATGAGCAAAAAAGCTCTGCCACTGCCAACCTCACTTGCTGTAGAGCACTAGATGGTAGAAAGTGTCTATATGAGCAGCAAGACCTTGGGATTTCACCACCATTCTCAGTAGTACACAAACAAATGTTAATTGCTTGTTTAACTGTTTTAATTGCTATGCTTTTTAACAAGCTTGTTTTATTGTGAAGTTTAATTAGGTCTGCTTTTAATATTTTGATGAAATTGTTTCATTTGATTTTTAATTACATATGGATATTATAACTGGCAAACTAGTTAGAAATCATTTTGCCCCTAAGTATATAAATTAATATATAAATATAATACATATAGCATACAGTATATAAATTAATAACAATAGCAATTATAATTCCATTCCTCTTTCCTACCAGCTTATAGCAATTACTGCCTGCAGGGATCAATTTCCTTATAAAGAATATTGTTTTTAAACTTTTATATCTATACTTCCAGAAGGTAGAATCTCTGTGTGTGAAGAATTGAGGGCTGGTCCTGAATCTTGTCTGTAGAGTTTACACCATTTCTTCTTCTTCTTCTTCTTCTTCTTCTTCTTCTTCTTCTTCTTCTTCTTTCTCAGGCAATTTCACAACACAATTAAAAGAAACATATATAAAACTATTGCATATTTTAAGATTAGTTGTTATAAAGGTTTTTTTTTGGGGGGGTAATACAGTTGCATATTTAAAACAATTGCATATGTTAAAAACAATTTCAAATCCACTAAATATACTAACAGGGATCAAAATATCTACCATATTTTTCGCTCTATAAGATGCACCAGACCACAAGACGCACTTAGTTTTTGGAGGAGGAAAACGAGAAAAAAAATATTCTGAATCTCAGAAGCCAGAACAGCAAGAGGGATCGCTGCGCAGTGAAAGCAGCAATCCCTCTTGCTGTTCCGGCTTCTGTGATAGCTGCGCAGCCTGCATTCGCTCCATAAGACGCATACACATTTCCCCTTACTTTTTAGGAGGGAAAAAGTGAGTCTTATAGAGCAAAAAATACGGTACTTCCACAGGTTCCAAAAAGACAGAGATGGTGCCTCTCTGATGTGTAACAGTGGGGAGATCCAAATTGAAGGTACCCCCACACTAAGGCCCAATTTTGACAGCACGTGGACCTCGAGATAAGCTGTTATCTGCAGGTTGCCCCATGAGGCAGCGGGATGAGGCATCCTCTTCAGGCAGCTGAACCCCAAGAAGAAGGAGGAGGAGGAGGAGTTTGGATTTGATATGCCGCTTTATTACTACCTGAAGGAGTCTCAAAGTGGCTAACATTCTCCTTTCCCTTCCTCCCCCACAACAAACACTCTGTGAGGTGAGTGAGGCTGAGAGACTTCAAAGATTTGTGACTAGCCCAAGTCACCCAGCAGTTGCATGTGGAGGAGCGGAGACGTGAACCTGGTTCACCAGATTACGAGACTACCGCTCTTAACCACCACACTCCAAGAAGCGGTACCCCTACGGCCATCCTGCCCTCCACTGCAGCAGGGATATCTCACTGAAATCGCAGGAGATCTGGTGATATCTCTCTGGGAACTGGCACTATTGCTGCCACGCAAGCCAGTTAAGAGAGACTGAAGCGAGGCAGCCTTTTCCCATTTCACCCCAGGTGGCAAAACAGGACGTGTGATCTGTGCTGCAGAGCACAGTAATCAGATGGGAGTATAAAAGGTTAGATGATCTTTTAGGCCACCTGGTAGCTAATTGGCGGCCAGTGCAGATCATTCAGCAGTGGTGTAATATCATGGCAATATTCTGCCCTGCTGAGTAGTTGAGCCACCCAATTTTTGCATTAGTCACAGCTTTCTGATCAGTTTCAAGTGAAGCTAGAATCTCTGGTAACCCTAGGTAACAAAATAATAAAAAATCCTTCCAGTAGCACCATAGAGACCAAATAAGTTTGTTATTGGTACGAGCTTTTGTGTGCATGCACACTTCTTCAGATACACAGGAGGAAGTTAAGCTTTGTAAATATGTATCAAATTTCTTTATGCATCTTGTTTTACAAGCTCTCGTGCCTTGCTCCAGTCGGGAGCAATATCCAATTGGAGTATTGTTAATCTCGATTTATTGTACCTAGGACTTGCCGATCGAAAGGTCGGCAGTTCGAATCCCCGCGGTGGGGTGCGCTCCCGTTGCTCGGTCCCAGTGCCTGCCAACCTAGCAGTTCGAAAGCACCCTCAGGTGCAAGTAGATAAATAGGGACCGCTTACCAGCGGGAAGGTAAACGGCGTTTCCGTGTGCAGCTCTGGCTCACCAGATGCAGCTTGTCACGCTGGCCACGTGACCCGGAAGTGCCTCCGGACAGTGCTGGCCCCCGGCCTCTTAAGTGAGATGGGCGCACAACCCTAGAGTCTGTCAAGTCTGTTGATGAGCCCCATCTGCCCCTTACTTGCCTCTACAGCACATGCAGAAACCACCTTCTTGACTGTTGCACCCGCTATTTGCGTTGTCTGCTCAGTCCTCTGGAGCTTTTCTTCACAGGCAGGGGAAGACTCTTGACTCACTGAGGGTTTGAGACCCATCGGCTACCCTCACCTGGCTTAGCCAGCCAGTCAAAGCTGTTCCTGGGTTGTGGCTGCTGTCGCATGCCAACAGCTTCTAGGAGCCACAGGTGGGAACTTAGTGCAGGGTGGGGACCCAAGGTGGACAAACTACCCCAGAAGGAGCATGACGTGTTCCCCACCAGAGTAAAAATAAAGCTTCGATAACAATCAGACAACAAAAGGGATGGAGGAAGACAGGGACATGGGTGTAAGGCTAAATATACACAAAATGTAGTTGCAGACTGTTAATCGTAGAGTTGAAAGGAACCATGAGGGTCATTTAGTCCAATGCCCTGCAGTGCAGGAATCTTTTGCTTAATGTGGGGTTTGAACCCACAATCCTGAGATTGAGTCTTGTGCTATACCAACTGAGCTATCCCAGCAAATCCTCTGCATATGGAACTGAACGCTAAGTTGGAGAAAAGAGCCTTCAAAGTGGGGAGGGGGGGAGTTATGAGTAGAAGTGATGGATAGAAAGATCCCTCACTTGTTTACATGAGGGTGAAGTTTACAGGACATGGTTATATATAGAGAGGTTATATATATATATAGAGAGAGAGAGAGAGAGAAGGGAGAAGGGCACATTAGGGCAGTGGTACCCAAAGTGGATGGTACCACTTCCTGGGTAGAGTTGGGATGGCCATGGGGGTCGCTAAGAGGCAAGGGGTCAGTGGGGCATGGGTGTGTGTGCTGAAAGTGTACTTGACTATCAGACTTTGAAAAGCTGGTATTCCTGGCTCAAGTTCATAAATTTTGTTGAATTGATCAAACTAAATAGTTTTACTGTAATTGAATTTTGATTAATTTGCAACCAATTGTTGCTGCTTTGAATTTTATTGTACTACTATCTTCCTTAGTGGGTCATGCAAACTGATGTTCTGAATAATGCTTTTTTTAAAAAAACATTTTTATTAAAGATTTCTTGGTTTACAAAAGTATGTGCAATTCCCCCCCCCCCCCAGTTACCGTATTTTTTGCTCTATAAGACTCACTTTTCCCCTCCTCAAAAGTAAGGGGAAATGAGTGTGCGTCTTATAGAGCGAATGCAGGCTGCGCAGCTATCCCAGAAGCCAGAACAGCAAGAGGGATTGCTGCTTTCACTGCGTAGCGATCCCTCTTGCTGTTCTGGCTTCAGAATATTTTTTTTCTTGTTTTCCTCCTCCAAAAACTATGGACTTATGGTCTGGTGCATCTTATAGAGCGAAAAATATGGTATATTTTCTACAGATCAGTTTCATTTGTTGAGACATTAGTGTTACATGAGGAAGAAAAGGGGGAAAGAGGTGGAGAGCTGAATAATCCTTTTTATAGGGAAGGGGGCACCGGGGATGAGTTTATGGAACGAAGGGGGCTGTGGCTTTAAAAGTTTGGGAACCTCTGCATTAGCACAATCTCCACACATTGCAAGGAGGGATAATAGAAGAAAAATAAAAACAAGTGTCACATTTGAGGGTGCAGGTTCCAGCGCTGAGGATACCAGGGCTATTCCCCCCTCTCACTTGCATGTTACCCAGAGCTGTGCATTGAAATCTTGTGAGCTGAGGTTAGATGTTAGCAGACAACTGCCCTGTCCTTTCGCTGCTGTTTCCCTGCCACCTTCCTTTTCAGCTTCTGGTTTTTGGATGAGGTTTTTGTTGTTGCTGCTGCAAGCCCTGCAAGCCTGCCTTACCGTAAAATGGCCTCACGTCCACCCACCCACCGCCCCCCTCCTCTCTCTCTCATTCACTTTGCCCTTTGAGGTCGATATTATTCTTCCTTCCACACTTCTTCTGGTTGCGCTTCATGGCTTGCAGGATGTTCGCGGCACATCTCAAGAAGCGGAAGTGCTGAGCTCATGGAAACAGATCTGAGCTTGTAGAGAGGAGAAGCACACTCTCCTTTGGGGGGGAGGGAGCAAACGAGCGCAGATGCAATGCTTTGTGAACTACAGTGGCCTCTGCTGCTTCACAGGTAAGTGAACATTGTGCCTGTGCTATAATTAGACTGACCAGTTTGTGCAAAAACCGAAACCGGCAACTGTATTTCTCTCTCTCTCTCTCTCGATTTTGGAAAGGAAACTAGGTCATTTCTGAAAATGGGCAGCCTGAGCGGCGGAACAGAGGTATGCACTGGGTTTCTGAACCGTGTCATGTGCTAATTAATGACTTGGGCCAAAGTCAGAACGCAACTAGCCGGTTGCCCTTCACTGGAGTTTTGCATGCAGGTGATTCTTTCAGATCCTTATTGCTGCACTTAGTAGCAACTGCTGTATTTAGTCCATAGAAGGAATCAAACATGATGTGGGAGAACTTTGCTTGGATCCACACAGTGCTGTGTTTGAAAGCAGAAGGAAAACTTTACGATGGGGTTGGGGGTGCCTACCTTTAGGCAGCATGAGGTGAGCACATCTGGGAGTTGATTTGGTGTGTCATGAAAGGAGTGCACATTGTTTGTATCCTGTTTTTAGCAAGAGAGGCTGATCTCTTTGGGCAAACGGGGCTCAGCTTCATCAACCTCAGTCAGCCCTTAGCCAGTCTACACTTACCTGCCTTCGTTACTAACAACTACAGTGGTACCTCAGGTTAAGAACTTAATTCGTTCTGGACGTCTGTTCATAACCTGTAACTGTTCTTAACCTGAAGCACCACTTTAGCTAATGGGGCCTCCCGCTGCCGCCGTGCCACCAGAGCACGATTTCTGTTCTCATCCTGAAGGAAAGTTCTTAACCTGAGGTACTATTTCTGGGTTAGCGGAGTTTGTAACCTGAAGCATATGCAACCTGAGGTACCACTGTACTTCTCAACTTCCTCCTCCTTAGTGTCATCTGCCCAAAGGAAGATGGGGATAAAACTATAATGAGTTGCCTCTGCCAGTCATTGGCTCTGGCAGAGTTTGCTCCACCTACTGTTGTCCATCCTGCCTAATGGGCTCCAGCCACCACTGCTGCCAACTCACAAAAGCTGGGGGTCATAAAACGCCATGCCACCATTTTGTGACTTGCTCCCTTACCACCTGCCACCATTTTGTGACTGGTGGACCTCCTTAATTTTCAGGGTAGCCCCTGCGTGTAGAAACTTTGAACAACCTGGGAACCTGCTGCAGGGTCTCCAAACTTCCTCTCCTTTGGTGCATAGCTTCCCTCTCTCTGTTTCCTGTGGATTGCTAACCGCAGTTTGTCACTTTGGACAGCAAACTACAGTTAACATTGAACAGGTAATGGAGAGGAAAGCTCTGTGCAAAGGGGAGTCCATGGTGCATTTGCAAGAGGTTCTTCAGAACTGAGCTGAAAAGGCAGAACTTTGAGGATGAGGAAAAAAATCACAGTGGAAATACGGAGCAATGGTTGCAGGCTACTTATTTAAATTAGCAGGCGCAATTATGTACTGTGAAATGCAATTAGTGTGAAAAGCGGGGAATATACACAAGCCATAAGTAGTCATGTTGGTCTATCGGAGAGCGAAAAAGCCATTCCCCAAACAGTAGCAATAATGCCTTTTATTAGGATTGACTAAAATGTAACAAGTCATGAACAAGCTTGAGGACCTCAGGAACTTATCTCTCTCTCCCCCTCTCCCTTGTTGTTATGTGTAATATCCAGCATTGAAGCCTCCAAAGACTGCACAATGTTAATTAATTTGTATTCACTTTCCTTAGTGCAAGGGGGGGCAGGTGGGGTTGGCGGAGGGGAAAATAATTACGAATATATTGCCTTCAACAGGAAAAGACACATTTTCCAGGTGACCAGTTTGCCAAGCATTCACCCAGATTTGTCTGCGGGGAGCTTTAATGTTTATTGAGCATTAATTCTGATTTATTTGCGGAAGGTTAGACAATATTGCACCAAACACATGTTATCCTATACTTTCCTGTGCATTTTCCTGTCGTTTTTCTTAAAACATGGTGTGTGTGTGTGTGTGTGTGTGTGTGTGTGTGTGTGCAAGCGGGTTTCTCGCACAAGAGCTCCAAATCACCTTTTAGTCATACAACCTCAATTTGGTGGTATATGATTAAATCCCACCTGAAAAACATAGCAGCCTGGATACACCTCTGGTAGTATTTCAATTGTATGTGTGTGATAGTGGTTAGGATCAGTTTAGGACCTAGCGTACCAGGATTAAAATTCCCACTCAAATCATGAAGTCCACTGCGTGACCTTGAGCCAGTTACTCTCTCTTAGCCTGACCCACCTTACAGGGTTGCTGTTGGGGGGGGGGGGTGTGGAATGGAGAAGAGGAGAAGCAGATACCAAACCTTTAGGTTCTTGGAGGCAAGGTAGGATATAAATGTAAGACAGTAGGTCTGCCACTTCTGCGGGTCTGTGCACAAAGGCAAAAGCGTGCAAAGTCAGGAACCCCTGGAACACGCCCCCCCCCCCCAACTGCAAGGCAGACAGCTGGTTTACCAGGCTCTGGTAATATCATAGGTGGGCTCTAGGAGCATCCCAGGGGCCTTGTGCAACCTTCCCAAAGCCCACTAAGTGAGGTGGAAGGACGTAAGAAGGTATTTCTGGTTGTGCGGGTAGGAGGGGAAAAATGGAGGTGCTGGTGGTGAAACAGCAAATTCCCTCCATCATTCATTCCTTCATTCATTCTTCCCTACCCCATGAAAGGTTGTAATCGCATAAGTAAAGTGAGCATAAGCTGGGTTGAAACTATGCTTTATTTCCGTGTCAAAGACTTAGTTTGGCACACACACACCCCATGTGCATTTTCATACACACACAGTCTAGGAGCCTCAATGGGGCCCCTCTGGAGGCTTCACCCATGGGCAGGCTGATGTGAGAAATGTACCCTGGTGCTTTTGTGGAAAGCAGAAAATGTGCTCTGGCATACGGAATGGCTTGCACCTGGGGTTCTGATCAGCCTTCCTTGTAGTTTTTCCACCCCTCCCCCTGTGTTGCTACGAGTAGGAGTTAGGTTGCCTTGAGAGCTCTTCAAGTTTCCACCTCTGCTTTTGCTTCCAAACATATCTATCCCTCCAGAGGCTCTCTCACCCATGTCTCTGTTTCTCACTGTCTCCTATTAGCGGGGATGTTTGTTTCACTCTGTGTGGCATAGCGCTGGGTGAGTCAGAAATGCTCTGCTTTTAAAAGGGGGAAAAACACACACCGCTCAACTTGCCCTCCAAAGAATGAAGCATTTTGCAAAGAGTTACAGTATTTCAAGAGCTTTGTGGTTACTTACCTCTTCTCCCCTTTCTGCTAAGGAGGGTGGTGGAGTGATAGAGGCCGGGCCATTTTTTGTTGTTGCTGTTTAATCTAAAGCTAGTGCATAGTTTGTATCTGGCTCTTCCAAAAGACAGGGGTTAGATAAACCATGCTGTGTTGTATTCTTAGCCGTGATACTAGCCTTTTTCAAGAGCCAGGGAGTACTCAGTGCACAGGGAAAGGAGATAATACGTCTTCCCCTTTCCCCCTTCTTTTTGCAAAATGGAGGGCAGGGCCCATTAGAAACCCTCCTGCCACATGATTTCACGCGTGTCACTGTCCCCGCCAAGTTGGGCAGAACCTGGTGTGTGTGCTCGGCAGACAATGGAGGAGTGTGCATTTGGGGACGAAGTTTAGCTATTGGAAGTTTGCATCACCTGCTGTGGCTGTAGAGACCGATGCGGAGGGAGATGTTTTGTTGCAGCTGGGGCAGATGAAGGCATCCACTTGTGCTGCTGCAGATGCACCATGACATTTCTTCTCTCTGTGCTTCTATCGGCAGGCAGCTGTCTGATTAAACCTAATGGATATGACCTTTGAAGAAAAGAATAATAATGGTAATAAGTGTTAGTGTCTAACCAACGTTGCTGAAGGCAGAAGCTAGCCTTGGGAGCCTTCCTGTCCCGTTTTGTGATTCCTTGGCCTGTCCTCCTTTGCTGACCTCCTTTTGTCACTGGTCCCCCAGGCTAAGCACCTTGAATGGTGCGAAACCTGAGAAGGAGTTGACTTAATTAAGGTCTTGCAGCCCACTCCCAACAGAAAAAAAATGTCAACTTTCTTAAAACACAGACACAGAATTCAAAATAAGTGAACGAATGAGCAAATTTTCCACGGGGGATTGTCTAAAACAGAGTTAGACCATTGGCTCACCGACTGGCAGGGCCTCTCCAGAAGACATGTGCCTCTCTCAGCCATACCTTGGGGATGCTGAGAATTGATCCTGGGTCCTTCTGCATGCAAAGCATGTGCTATGAGCCATTTCGCAATAGAGCAGGGAGTACATTGAACAGAGGCCAATTTAAAAATATGATTTTCAGATATATATGCAGTGTGCGTTTGATTTATTTGGGGGGAAAGTGGGCATGTGTTAGTGCTTGTCCATACAATCGACTCAGTGGGGATGGTATAGTGAGATATGAGATCAGATCTCCTGACTCCAGTTCTGTGTGCATGTACCCAGAAAGAGAGGTTCCAGAACTCACCATGAATGCCTCCCTTGTTCTCTTATAATGGCAATGGCACCCACCTGAGAGGTGCCACAATTGAGCTCCGTCTGAAAAAAAGCCCTGCACATACCTAAGATACACCCAGTGGATCTTGCCGCTATGTAAAGACGCAGCAGAATGTGCCGTCTGTTCACAGGAACAAAGAATCCCAAAGTGTTTCTGTACCTTAGGACCTTTTACTGAGTATTTTTGGGGTTAGGCAATGATTGTATTTTAAACCTAAAAATTGTGGCTAGTAGCCACGACGACTATATTTTACCTCCAGTGTCAGAGGCACACTGAATGCCAATTACTAGGACTCACAAGCGTGTTGCATTCTGGTCCTGTTTATGGGCTTTCCAAATGCCTGTGGTTGGCCACTGTGAGAACAGAATGCTGCACTAGATGTGCCTTTGACTTGGCCCAGCAAAGCTCTTCTCATGTTCTGGTGAACTCCACACACTGTAACATTCCCCCCCCCCCCAATCTTTAATCTTGCTATACATTCATGCCTTGGAAGTCGAACAGCTTACCGTAGTTCCCGAACATTTTGGCTCCCAAACGTCGCAAACTCAGAAGTGACTGTTCCGGTTTGCAAACTATTTTGGGGAGCTGAACGTCCAACAGGGCTTCCATGGCTTCAGATTGGCCGCAGGAGCTTCCTGCAGCCAATCAGAAGCCGTGCTTTGGTTTTCGAATGTTTTGGAAGTCGGACGGATTTCCGGAATGGATTCCGTTCGACTTCCAAGGTACGACTGTAATAGCAAAGTGATTCTGCTGCCCTGGACACTGCCAGGTGGAATCGTTTTTAAGACCTCTGATTGAGGTTTTAACATTTAAAACAAGGAAAACATGAAAAGTTATTATTAGTCTTATCCATTTCCTTTGTTGCAATTTTAAGAAATGAACATCTGGATGGGTGCATTAGTTGGACAGGGAGACTGAAACAAGTTCAAGGGTTATTGTTGTAGGATAACCGTGGCTTTAAAAAGACTGCTTTGAGAGTTCAGTGTTCTTTAATGGGCATATGCTTTTTAAAAACATAAATATTTTCATTAATTCTCCAAAGTTATTTCAAAGCATTTTTCATCATATACAGGTTTTTTTAAAAAAACAAAAACATAGTTTCTTCTTGACTTCCCACCCTCCTTTCCTGGTGTGTTTTGTTTCTTTTAAACCTTTTTATTGTTTTATAACACACATTTTTATTGTCCAAACCACAATATCATTAGTTCTTTCAACAATCCACTGTTTATACTTCAAATTCTGCCTTCGACTTTCATGTATGGGTGATGGTTGGATAGGTAATCTATGAATGGTCTCCATTCTTCCTTAAACATTTCCTTATTATGTCCTCTTAATTTAGTAGCCAATTTCTGTATAGGCCAATCAGTTTTATAAGCCATTCCTCCTTGGGTTGGTAATCCTCCTCCTTTCCTGGTGTGCATTTACTTTTAAAATATTCAGATAAGTTGAAGGCCTGTCAGCTGAACAAATACCTAATTGCAACTGAATATACACCTCATTTTTGCAGGGAGAAGTTTTTGGAAAAAGAGCAACATTCATCATTAAGAACATTCAATGGCTGTTTAGAATGTAGCAATCGGCACAAGCGTTCTTTTATGTCTGTTTTGTTTTCGCCAGACGCAACACATGCTTACTTGTTTTCTGCATTTCTCTCTCTCTCTCACTGTGCAGGATACCACAATGTGCTCTCCAGTATCTACGCAGTGCTGCTCACAGTCCAGCCGCAGCATGTTCCCGTAGTGTCAGGCATCTTGTCGCAAGGTTGGGCTTCTGGTCCAGCAGGAGTGTGGCTGACCCATTGGCAGGTGGGCCATGGACACCCACATGGACTTGTTGACAGAGCTGCAGCTACTGGATAAGGTGCCTACCCTCGAGCGGCTCCGGACAGCCCAGAAACGCCGCGCTCAGCAGCTGAAGAAGTGGGCGCAATACGAGAAGGAGATGCAGCACAAGAGGAGGAAGCATGAGAAGAAGAGGAACGTTGCCAGCCGCAAGAAGGTGTCCTTTGAGGCCAGTGTTGCGCTGCTGGAGGCATCACTAAGGAACGATGTTGAGGAAGGTAGGAGATGCTGCAAGTTCTCTTGCCCTGTGTGCCCTTGCTAGGTTTGACTGTAAGCCATGTGCTAAGCGCCCAGTGGTGCATCTGAGTGCTCATTTAGGACCCTGGATGATTGTCCTTTAGACTGTCATATGTAATATGTCCAGTGTGAGGCTTACAATGAACATTTCTCTTCTCCCCCCCCCCATCCCTTGACTGCTGTTCCATGTTTTGCATCCTCTAGCACAGCGGTTCTCAACCTGTGAGTCCCCAGATGTTGTTGGACTACTACTCCCATCATCCCTGAGCTCTGGCCTGGCTAGCTAGGGGTGATGGGAGTTGTAGTTCAACAACATATGGGGACCCACAGGTTGAGAAAGGCTGCTCTAGCAGATTCCTGATCTGTTAGGGCGGAAGCAAAACAAAATAGTCTGTTTTTTAAGAAAGGAAAAAATACCCAAAGTGTGTGCAGCATGGCTACAGGTATAAAACGGGGTTTGTTTCTGGGTCACCCTGATGCATTTACTTGGGCGGGGATGGGGGACTACCAATTTGTTGTAGAAAAGAGTAATATAGACTTAAAGTAAAAATGAGCATTTGTAACCATGCCTGTGTTAAAGAATTGGACTTAGGTGAAATGTTTGGAATGTTGATCTTTGTTTGGTATATGTTGTGTAAGTGGAAAAAGATACACTTAACGCATAATAGCTGCTCTGGGTTTTGGTATAAGGATTTATGGTGATTCTTTTCAGGAGACATCTCACAAGAAGGATGAAACAGGAAGTAGGGGGAAAGAAGGAAAGTGAACGATTTGCCTCTTGACGACTTTACTGAGATTTATTTTGTTTTTGCATGGAAAAAGTTATTGATTGTGAAGATGGATATTCTATCTGAAGTTTAAAAAATAGTTGTTGTTTTTAGGACTTTCTTCTCTTACATTTCCCCAATAATTTGTTTCATATTTGGTGGAGTCTAATAATAAACATTCCTTTGGGTGGCAAATTAGAAGAAATAGCTACAAATGGCCCGCAAAATCAATGGAGTTTGCATCAAATGTTCACAGCCTGTTCAGTTTATTTATCTTTTGTCAGTATGTGATTTGGATGTAGTTTGGGCTGGAACAGACATTACGGCTAGATCCATTAGATGCAATAATACGGCTTGAAAGGAAACACCATCTGAGATCTGAATTACACAACAAATTGTTTAGAAGCCGAGAGGATGATAAAAGTAGGATTAGCCCAGATATTTCCCTACTGCCCTTGGTCATTAGGCATAAATTGTTCAGCTGGGACAAGACAATAGGACACTATTGTGTAATCTGATCTCAAGATTTAAAGATTGGATTGTTGGAGGGAAGATATCAAATGATGTAGTGAATGAGGAAATGGAGGGGGGACCCTTTTATTTTTTTCCTGCATTGACATTTTGTATGTATCAAATGTCTGGCAGCAGTTCTAAAGGAAGTAAATTCATTCCAAGTAGCAATCAGGATGTGTTGTCTAAAGCCTTTTAAATGTGTATATGATATTTTGGTTTTGAATAACAAGGAAAATAATTAGAGAAGAATGAGGAAATGTTTGCAGAATTGGTATAAACAGCAACATATACACATACACCAGGTATATATTAAACATTTACCAAAGGTTTGTTTTATGCAATTATCTGTTGATGGTTCTTTAATCAGTATGGACTAAAAATGAAGTACAAGTTATGTTTCTAGGAGAGAATGTATCCAGGGCTGGCACATGTCATTTAACAGTATGAAACAAAAGACAAAATGGTTCTCCCACCCCTCTGTTCCATCTACAGAAACCAAATGTACTGGTCATTGATTCTTACTTCAACCCTGTTGGCAAGAACACGTTCACCACCACACCTGAGAGCTAGCTTAGGGAATGCTATGCTCTGTCTCCTAACATCTTGCTGCCTCTTGCTCATGACTCTACCTATTGGCTTTCCACTGCCCACTTAAACAAACACTGCAGTTACTGAGTTCAGCAGGACTTGCCCCTTCCAAGGAAATGTGCAAAGAATTGCAACCTGAATTGCTGTTTGATTTGATGCTCAAGTTGAAGTTGCTGCAAGAAAGTGGAAGAACTCTTCGCTTTCTGAAGAGGTGGAAACAAATGGGAAATGAAGTTTAGATAGTACTGGAAATACTGGAACTAAAACTAATACTGCAGTGGTATCTCAGTGGCATCCTAGCTGTTCTAGACCACAGGTGGGTAACTTGCAGCCTTCTTTATGTTTTGGACTACGTAACTTGCGTCATCCCTGACTATCCTGGTTAGGACAAATGGGAGTTCTATTTCAGCAAAATCCAGAAGGCCACAGATTAGCAACCCTGCAGTAGAAAAGCATCTTCCACTGAGTTCAATATGGTTGTCCAGGAAAGGGATTTCTTTGTGGCAGCCTCTAAATCATGGGTAGGCAAACTAAGGCCCAGGGACTGGATCTGGCCCAATCGCCTTCTAAATCTGGCCTGCGGATGGTCCGGGAATCAGCATGCTTTTATATGAGTAGAATGTGTCCTTTTATTTAAAATGCATCTCTGGGTTATTTGTGGGGCATAGGAATTTGTTCACTATTTCCCCCCCCCCAAAAAAAATATAGTCCGGCCCCCCACAAGGTCTGAGGGACAGTGGACTGGCTCCCTGCTGAAAAAGTTTGCTAACCCTTGCTCTAAATGGTGAAGCTCTCTCCGCACAGAAGTGTGTCTAGCTAGCATTTGCACTGTACAACCTCCGCCATAATCCTCGAGATGTACCTCTTTCCCTGGCCCTTGACAGTTAGGGTATTTTGTTTTGTGGGACCCATCTCTATTGTTGAAGTGATAATGTTCTGTTTTGGATGGAATGGTTTGAGTTGTTTCTAAAATGTAATTGTTTCACTTGCTGCAATCCACACAAAGACCTTGTGGTGAATGGCAGCCAAGAAATGAATAAGTAACACCCGGAGGGCTCCATTCATATTCTAGCCTTTCATGACAGTCATTTACATTGGAAGCTGCTTCCCCAGCTCTGCCCCCCCCCCCTGCCACATGCTATCTGACATCCTTCCAAAAGCAGTGTTTATCCATAAGAGGGGAATTGCCCACCAAACTCCAAGCCATTGCTCATAGAATGCGTAAGTGGTGTTGCTGTATCAGTGGATTGGCTAAAGTGATCATTCGTGTTGTTGTATGCAACAAGTGTATATTGCCTTTTAGAGCATCTTTATATAACTGTCAAGGCACCCAAAAACCTGGATTTTAAAACCTCTGGACTTAAAAACGAGAATTGTTATGAGAGTGTGTGGGAATTGTTTACTGCCTTGAGCAAGAATTGGTTTTCCTCTTCAAAAGAGAAATAAAAGATTTATGCTGTTTGGTATTTATGATGTCATTTAGATTTGAGACTCATTTGTCAAGGAAAGGCTAAAAAGAAAAAAAAAGGAAAAGGAAAATCTATGGGAGCCTTAGCATATCCTGTTGCAAATGCCTCTGCTTATTTGCGTGGTATCAGCTACAGGCTTAGCTCCCATTGTAGCTGGAAACAAACAAGTATAATCCCTGCTTAAAAATCTGCCAATCTCACCCTAAGATTGATAGGTAGGCAGGACAAAGGAGGCAAGCTAAAGGCAACAGTGACAAGTTTGGGATTATTCTGATAGGCAGCCTGCCCACAGTATAATCTTTATGGAGGGCACTGTAGGAGGCAAGGCACAAATAGATCCTGAGAAGAGATTTGCACAAACATGTCTTTGCAGCAGTAATGGGGCTTGAGGTAAATTGCTAGTTCCATCCAGTTAATTACCTCTCTAGCCACTGCTTAGAGGTCCAGGACTCTAGGTCAATTAACTGGACAAGGGCAAGCATCTTTACAGGAATGGCCCCTCCGTATTAGTGGGTTCTCCCCCGCTTTTTTACATGTGTATTCTGCAACAGTGAGAGATTTTACTTTCTTGGGCTCCATGATCACTGCAGAGGGTGACAGCAGTCATGAAATTAAAAGACGCCTGCTTCTTGGGAGAAAAGCAATGACAAACCTAGACAGCATCTTAAAAAGCAGAGACATCACCTTGCCAACAAAGGTCTGTATAGTTAAAGCTATGGTATTCCCAGTAGTGATGTATGGAAGTGAGAGCTTGGACCATAAAGAAGGCTGATTGCCGAAGAATTGATGCTTTTGAATTATGGTGCTGGAAGAGACTCTTGAGAGCCCCATGGACTGCAAGAAGATCAAACCTATCCATTCTTAAGGAAATTAGCCCTGAGTTCTCACTGGAAGGACAGATCCTGAAGCTAAGGCTCCAGTACTTTGGCCACCTCATGAGAAGAGAAGACTCCCTGGAAAAGACCCTGATGTTGGGAAAGATGGAGGGCACAAGGAGAAGGGGACGACAGAGGACGAGATGGTTGGACAGTGTTCTCGAAACTACCAGCATGAGTTTGAACAAACTGCGGGAGGCAGTGGAAGACAGGAGTGCCTGGCGTGCTCTGGTCCATGGGGTCATGAAGAGTCGGACACGACTAAACGACTAAACAACAACAATTCTGCAACATGTCATTAATACAATAATCCTGTGTTGGTGGTGGATACATATTGGACGGTCCACCCGTCATTCCACTTTATTAGTTTTTCTGCGATGGTACATTTGTGGTGTGAAGAGTCAGCAGGAAGTTATGGAGAATGCACTGATTGAGGAATGCACCATTACCATCACGAACACGAATCAATTTCAGAGTTCTTGTATGAATTTTAAAGGCCCTTAGCAACTCAGGCCCAGGATCCCTCTACAGAGTGCCTGATCTCGTCTACCCCTACCCAATCATTGAGATCTCCAGGGTCACTGGTAGTCCCCACCCCTGTGGCTCATATCCACCAGGAGCCATTCATTCACCATTGTGGGACCAGTTTCATGAAACTCATTTGGGTTCAGACAAGCCCCTTCCCTGTTGAACTTCAGGTGCCACTGAAGACTTCTTTTATTTCAGCAGGCTTTTAATTGAAGTCTGATTATATAGTTTCAACTCATTTTTAGTCTCACTGTATTGAATCTCCTGTACACCTGTTAGAAATGACTGTAAGTAAGCGGTATATATTGTCTAAGTAAATAAATGCACATTAAATAAAATATATGCACAATGAATAGATCTGTTGGTCAGAGTGTGGTGCTGATAATGCCAAGGTTGAAGGTTCGATCCCTGTAAGGGACAGCTGCATATTCCTGCATTGCAGAGGGTTGGATTAGATCAGGGTTTCCCAAATTTGGGTCTCCAGCTGTTTTTGTACTACAGTTTCCCCATCATCTTTGACCACTGGTCCTGCTAGCTTGGGATAATGGGAGTTGTAGTCTAAAAACAGCTGGAGGACCCAAGTTTAAGAAACCCTGGACTAGATTATCCTCATGGTCTCTTCCAACTCTATGAGTCTATGATAAAAAGGATGCCTGGAAGGGCCTTAAGTCTTCAGTTGCTTCAAGGGAAATGCTATAGGTAAGATGTGTTAATAAGTGCTATGGGTAAATTTTAGGTGCTCAAGATACTTTTTGGCTGAGTTTATAGGGATATTTAGTTCTAGCTAAAAGCAGTGTGTGTGTGTGTGTGTGTGTGTGTGTGTGTGTGTTAAAGTACCTCATTTTCTGTTTCTTTGAAACCCTAGGATTCTGAGGACAAAGAGACATGTCACACTAAAGACTAATGGGTAGCCCACACACAAATGGGATAATATCACCCTTCTCTGGTGGCATTTCACTGTCTTTTTAGACCGGCAGGTTGCTTAATTTTGGCCAGCTGCCATCAGGCTGTCACTTTATCTTTCCTTTCAACTTGTTTTCTTGATCTTTCGTGCTTGTTTGCTCCCTCCCTTGAGTGATTTTGGGATAGAAAGTTGGGATACAAGTACTGTGAAATGAATGAATGGGCTAGAAATATTTTCCTGGGCTGTACATTGTCAGACTATGAGGGTGGGGAATCATGTGATTAATCATTTCTTTAAACTTGAAAGGAGAGAGAAAAGGATTCATTTTATATAGGAAACTAGAGGTTGAAATGAAAAAGAGTAGCCCCTCCAAGCAGGCTGGCTTTCTGCTTGTAGGTGTTTCAGAGCCGTATCTACTGGGGGACTAGCCAGACTTCTAGCCAGGTGAAGCCTCTAGAGGCTCCCAACCTGTGTGTGTGACCCGGGGTGAAATAAAGCCTAGTTTCGCCCCTGGGTGTTTTTAATTTTTGTGAGTGAACATTCACGTGCTGTGTGTGTACACGCACACTGACTGGCCTGAGTTGTGGGCAGTTTGACAGGCAGAAACCCGAAATTGGGTGGGAGGAGGGGAACAGTAGTTGGGACTAAAGAACTACACAAATGCATTTCACTCAAGTGGTGCAATCCAGAAACACTTGAACTTGTCCTGTATCTTGGGACATAAGCAGATTTGAGCTTAAGTTATCGGACACATGAGATAAATGAAGGAGGATACTCTGATGAGCAGATGCTTGAACAGAATTTACAAGGTGAGACAGAGGAACACCTCCTGATAACGGATAATATGGTTCTTTAAATACCTTTAAGAGCCTTTTTAAAGTTGAAGATGTATGATAGATCTCATAATCCTAGTTTGTTAAAGGAAAGTATCTTAACCTAGGAAGAACTGAAATAGCTCATCAATTCAGTATTCATCATGTACTGTAGAATTTTCCTGTATGATGATCCTTTAATTCAGTCATAGTAGTGATAATGAGCACAGTGGTGTTTCGTATGTGCTGTGTGTATGTATGTAAAATCATCCATTCACCTTCTAGTGGCTGTTCACTTCCTGTTTTTGCACCACTTTCAACATAAAACCAACTTCTACAATTAGAAAAGCTTTTTTTTTAAAGAGAGCCTTTAATTAGCTTCTATAAATTGCTTTCTCTTAATGTACTCCTTTTTAATTTCCAGTTATTCCCTAGATGTTCAGACTTTTTACAAAGGTGCCTTGAATTTTCCATATAGCCCTTTTCTTCTGAAACTGGTATTTACTTCTAAGGAGGGATTTTGACCCAAGTACAGAATCTCCCTGGTGGAGGCAATCTGTCTGACCTCTAGGTTCAGCTTCTTGTTTCAGTACATTGTCCCCAGAAATCACCCTCAATTTTTCTGCATAATATTTATGGCATTTGAAAGGAGTAGCAGAAGTACAGTCATACCTCGGGTTGAACATGCTTCATGTTGAGCGTGTTCGAGTTGCGCTCCGCGGCAACCAGGAAGTAATGGAGCGCGTTACTTCTGGGTTTCGCCGCTTGCACATGTGCAGACGCTCAAAATGACGTCACACGCATGCGCAAAAGTGACGAAAAGAGACGCGCGCATGCGCAGATGTGCCATCGCTAGTTACATTTGCTTCTGGATGCGAACGGGGCTCTGGAATGGATCCCATTCATATCCAGAGGTACCACTGCCTCAGGTTAAGTACTTAATTTGTTCCAGAGGTCCGTACTTAACCTGAAACTGTTCTTAACCTGAAGCACCACTTTAGCTAATGGGGCCTCCTGCTGCTGCCGCGCCACCGGAGCACAATTTCTGTTGTCATCCTGAAGCAAAGTTCTTAACCTGAAGCACTATTTCTGGCTTAGTGGAGTGTGTAACCTGAAGCGTATGTAACCCGAGGTACCACTCTATAGGATTAAACCATTGTATTGGGCTTCTTCTTGTAGATGTTGGAACCGTTAGATTTGATCTGCTCTGGCCCTTGAGCTGATACGGCTCATCTTGCCTTGAGCCCAGCAGAGTTTACGAACGAAACGAAATGAAAGGATGAAGCAGGTATAGTGCTACATTGCTAAGCTTTATTTCTAACTATACCGAGAACACACAAACGTACATCTTGCCTCTGTGAGAGCAGAGAGCATCTCTCTGCTGGGCTCAAGGTAGAACTCGAGGTGCACGTTGACCATCTAGCCCAAAATTGTGTGTGCTGGCTGCTGGTGGTAGGGTTTGAGATACAAATATTTCCCAGCCCTGATACCTGAGATTGTTTTAACAGGAGATATTGGGGGTGAACCTGGGACCTTTTGTGTACAAAGCACTTTCTCTACTACTTAGCCTGCTTCCGAGTCATAAGGGAAACACTGTGGCGAGGGACCTAGCACTTTCCAAGCTGTGTTAGATATTGGTAGAGAATGATGTCAATAATTGCTAGCTGATAATGCCAAACTCTTGACTATGTGCATAGTTCCTTTCCCTTATCCCTGGAAATGGTGTTCATTTTGATGCTAGCAGATTAAATGTTGCATTTTTGTTTGTTTTGTTTTTTGTAGCAGCACTAACAAATGTGTTCCTTCCATAGCAGCACATAAGGAGCTCATTTGAATTGCTCTCATTGGTGTGTCTGCATGAGGTACAACCAGTTCGGATGCTTAAGGTTGCCATCTGCTTTGCAAGCTCTGTGTTGCCAGATCTCAGCAGGCAAACCAGAGGACACAGTATCCCTCTTAGCTGTGAATGTCATTGATTTTGGCAGCTGAAGGCCTGGCTGTCAAGCGGCTAAGAATGTTTAGTTAATTAATCATCTGATCTTTAAGTGATTTGATTAATCTGTAGAATTCTTGCATGCTATCCAAACTTAGTAATGTTGCCTTTTTGCGGTTGTATCAGGCACATTTTCTGAAGTGTCTGATGGCCTAACAGTGCAAATTATTTTATTTATATTTAGTCTATTCAAGAATTTCTATGCTGCTTTTTAAAACAAAGTTTTCCTAGCATAGGTTACACAAATATTTATTTTTTTATTAATAAGCAAAAACACACTAGTATCTAAAATATTATTTAAAAAAACAACAACAATGACCCTCTAATAAATAAAAGAACAGCATAAAGCACTTCAGACCAGCAAACGAATATAAAGTTCACAATATCGCAATCTAAAACAGAGAGCGCTAAAAACCCCAGTGGCCTGAAATGAAAAATCCATTAAGTCCCACCTAAAAGAAAATGGGAAATGAGCTAATCATATCACTTATGGGACATAACTCTACAGATATGGAGCCACCACTGAAAAGGCCTTGTATCTTCTGCCTGACCTTAGGGTCCAGTCAGGGTCATCTGGGTGTCATATAACCTGCCCCAAGCTGGTTAGGACTTAAAGGGCAATATGAGTACTTTCAATCAGCAAAAGCTGGCATGTATAAAAGAAAAGTCCATCTTTGGTAGTGTTTTGTTCCTCAGTTTTGGAAATTCAAATATATAATGCTTCATATTACGTTGGAGATAAAATAGCTTTAAAAATGAACAAGGCTTAATCCTATCAGTACTGCCTAGAAGATCCATATTTAAGAACCTGTGTTGAAATTGATTTCAGCTGAGTGCTGTTGGCTACAGCCGCCTGCCATTAGTGCTGGTATTTCAACTTGAAAGGCAAAGCATCTGCTAGTTTGGGATGTAAATGGGAAGGAAAAGTCTTCTTTAAATTGCATTTTCCATAATATGGTAGGGAGAGGAAGCTTTTGGTGCATATGTTCAGCCTGCTCAGCTGTGTGCCTTTCAGTCTCTGCTCTGCCAATTCATTGAGATGGGATGGGTTTTAATTTGTGAATTAAGATGTTCATTGATGAATTAAGGCTTGCTTAATCCCAGTGTGAAGTAGGGTTGCATGCAAAGAGATTGCATCAACTGAACAGTAAAAAATGAAACGTTGCTGCTTGCCTTGTGCATATTGAAAATGCCATCTGTGTCCAACAGCAAGTGAGTAGCCATAGTTCAGCGGTAGATGATTACCATTTCCTCCCTCCTTTTGGCAGGACCACACAATGCCAGACAAAGGACAGGAAACTGCTTTCATTCTGACTTAGCTTCAATATGCTGCCATGTTAACCAGTCATGTTTCACTGCGTAACAACATCTGAAAGTCAGTTTCACAGCACTGGCATTGTTTTATGTATAAGAACGTTATGGGGAGAGAATGGGCAATGATGAAGGGTGCCCTTGTCACCATTGCCAGGGGCACATAACTGGGTTGTGTGTGGTGATTGAAATTTGCATTGTGAAAACTGTGTTTCCTCTTCTGCAAAAAGAGATATCCAGAGGATGCGATGGGAGGATGCAGCAAGGTGGAAATATCTGCAGGGCTGGCCCTACCATTAGGCAGAGAGATGTGGCTGCCTTGTGTCTAATTATTGAACTTACTATGGTGGTGGTGAATAAAGGAGGAATGTTGCTGATGGGTTTTTCTGCCTCAGGTGCCCAAAACAACTTGGCTTATGTAGGGTTCTATGCACTTTGACTTAGAAGTGGAAAGAGGGCATCCTGCAGCAAAATGTGTTGGACCAGAATTGCATAAAGCGTGTTCTCCTTCATGGAGAGCATGTGTTGCGGTGGGGGCTAGCAAGACACCCACTGTTGCTGGGTGGGGAAAGGAGCTTACTGTTGCTGGGGAGATTTAAATGTTGCCATTTCATGATTGATAGACATAGCTTTTAAATACCCTGCGCACAGCGTTGAGCTTCCTCTTTTCGCTGTGCGCATCGGATCACCCGCCCTCCCTCCCTATTTTCAGGTGTTTGCTTGACCTTGCTATGCCTATCATGGGGTTGTCTGCTTTGGGGCAGGGGCCCGGTAGGAATTTTGTCCATTTGGCTGATTGGCTGGTGCCATTTGGTTTTTGCCTACTGCGTAACAAATCATCACAACTAGTAAGGTTGCGGTTAGGCATTGGTTTTGTGAATTGGTTGGTGGAGGGGTATGGATTGGCTGTGCCTGCTCCTCCAAATGCTGCTGCTGGAAGGGTATTCCATTAAAGGAATCCAGGGGCTCACTATTGCTTTTGTCTGAAGCCTTTCAAGGGGTTAGGGCTACACAAGAGCCCACGGGAGCATTTGGGGAGAGGTGAGGCATGGTACCCAGCTCCATCTCTCTGCCCAAAATGTTTTCCCTTTCTGACTTTGCGGGTGTGCAAATGTCAGTCTGGCCCCGTGCGGGGTCAGATAGTCGCAACCAATGCCTAAGCAACCACTCATATCGCTTGTAATTTTAATAAAGTTGTGGCCAAAATTATGCCAAAAATCTTAAAACTAAAATCATGTGTCAACTGTGTTTTATTGGGGGGTGTCTTGGGGACCTCGACATGCAAAGGGATAGCTCACCCTGGTCCTTCACAAGGAGCATTTTTTTAAATAAACACCAACAAGCAAACTGTCCTCTTCCCTGTGTAAAGTGCCATTTTCTTCCTAGATTAAAGCAATTTTCTCTCCATCTGTGCACCACTGATTGCTACGTAGGCCTTCATGTTAGGTGGCTGCTGCTGTCAAGGCAAATGTTGTAGTAGTCACATTTATTATGTTGGCCAAAATAATTGGATGGTTCCTGTGGCTGTGTTGCTAAACGCTACTTCTGTGGACTGTTTCTCTGTACACTTGTCTCCCACTCTCACAGTTTCTTTCCCTTCAGGCCTTTTCATTTTACAGCACATCCCAAGCTCATAACTCCCTTTTAGTTGCCAAATGCTTTAAATCCTTATTTAACTCTAGTTGCTATAGCAGTTGTCTAGGTAGCTCCTGATAACGGATGCTAAGATTTCCATGCATGCAAACTCTCCTGCCAGCTTGTTTTGTTTGGAGTGTGGTCAGTTCCTCTCCCCTTTGCAATAAGTAACAAAATGCTTTCACAAATATTATTACATTTTGGTAATATCTGAATGAGCTCATGGATAGTCAGACTCTGGTAATATTGTTAAACCTCTCCCAAGTCTCTCTCTCTCTCTCTCTCTCTCTCTCTCTCTCTCTCTTTCTTTCCTACAA
Source organism: Podarcis muralis (assembly GCF_964188315.1). Classification (NCBI taxonomy): domain Eukaryota; kingdom Metazoa; phylum Chordata; class Lepidosauria; order Squamata; family Lacertidae; genus Podarcis; species Podarcis muralis. The sequence goes on from NC_135659.1 coordinate 76,621,917, forward strand.
CTGCATTTCTACATCATGATAAGCCAGACTATTTTTTTAGTTTATTTTTTTAGTTTTCAAATTATTACAGAACCACAAAAACAGATGAGCAATAACAAAAATATATATAATATAGCCAACTTAAAGGCAGGGCAAGCAAACTCTAAACATATTAAATAAGTAAAGATAAAGGTACCCCTGCCCGTACGGGCCAGTCTTGACAGACTCTAGGGTTGTGCGCCCATCTCACTCAAGAGGCCGGGGGCCAGCGCTGTCCGCAGACACTTCCGGGTCACGTGGCCAGCGTGACAAAGCTGCATCTGGCGAGCCAGAGCCGCACACGGAACGCCGTTTACCTTCCCGCTGGTAAGCGGTCCCTATTTATCTACTTGCACCCGGGGGTGCTTTCGAACTGCTAGGTTGACAGGCGCTGGGACCGAGCAACGGGAGCGCACCCCGCCGCGGGGATTCGAACCGCCGACCTTTCGATCGGCAAGCCCTAGGCGCTGAGGCTTTTACCCACAGCGCCACCTGCGTCCCATAAACATATTAAATAGTAACACCCAAACGAAGATCATGATATAGGGAGAGATGCATGTAAATCTGAAACTGAACTATATGAAATAAAATTCCACCGTACTGAGTAGAAAATGACTAGAATCTTCCTGTCCCTCAGAGACCCATAATTTATGTGTTATTTTTTATACCATAAGGATATAGATATTGTTAACCATTTCCATTGTAGTGCTGACACAGATGCTGGCAGGATCTCTATAGAAGTCCTTGTCCAATTTCATGTTAGTAACTGCAGCAATAATCAGTCCATGTTTCAGAACTTTTTCTTAAGGTGTGTGGTCAGACTTTTGGTGAGCTATTCCTGCATTGTTTTGTATTTATTCATTTCTCCTTTCTTCCCAGTTCCTCTCTCCTTGTTTTACTCCCCTCTCATTTCTTTCTGGCTTCCCCCTCTTCCTTTTAATTCATCTGGAATAATTTCCCAACTCTTTTTTTTTAGGCACCAGGCTTTCCCTTTGCCTGCTTCTTTAAAGGCCCCCCCACCACTCTGTTCTTCCAAACACTTGTCCTATTGTACCTCTTCCCTCCGACCCTGCCCACCTCTTGGAATCTGCCAAAAATCATTCATTGAGCTTCACTCTTTTATGACATCAGTCTACTTTAGCCAATACTTTCATAGTCTTCATTGCTTTCACCACCATGTCTTGTAGTTCATTATAGTACAGATGTGACACAAATCCAGTTCCTTAACATTTGTTGTTTGCAGAAATAAAACTGCTAACTTGATAAGAGAGTGTTGTGTGTGCCATTTTTTGCATTTTCTTTTCTTCACATACTTTTGTTAATCTGTGTTTCCTGTTCAGACTTGCAGTAGACAATGCTCATTCATATTTCCACTTTGTGTTTTGAATCCATTCAGTTTGAAACATAACTTTTTTCATCATGCTTTAACGTCTTGCTCATACTCAGGTTTCTAAAGAAAGAGTGCCAAAGCCCAAATCTGCATTTCCAAATGACCTTGAGGGAAAAGCCTATAATCCTAGTTTAGATGAAGGTTACATTGTGGTGAAGGGAGTACTTTCTGTGTATGCTCTAAGGTAATTTTTCTGACATTAAGCTGTGGCTTTAAGAATCCTGTAGCTGAATCCTGCTGTACTCTGGCTCAAATTAAGACCAGTAAAAAAAATGTTCTTAACATGAAAAGGCAGCTCATCAGTATCCTGTGAATATCCTTACAGCGCCTCTGATCTGATGCCCTCCCTGCATAGGGGTGAAGCTGCTAATCTTCATACCAATGACTTTTAATCAGAGTTGATTTCTTAAAGCACCCTCACATCTGTGAATATCCCCCCCCAATAGTTAACTACTTTTTAGTGCTACAGAATATACAAAAGTACAAAGAAGAACCCTGCATGGTTAATTCAGTTTTATGCTGCATGTAAGCGGCTGATTTTTAAAACTCACCTAAATGAGTTCGCTGCAGAGACAAAATTTAAACCTAGGACTTCCATTTTCACAGGTCAGTTTCTTTGCCGCTGTACATTAAGCTTTAAATCCTTATAAACAAAGAAGCACCAGGGGCAGGCAGGGCCAAACTTGGCCCTCCAGCTGTTTTGGGACTACAACGCCCATCATCCCTAGCTAACAGAACCAGTGGTCAGGGATGATGGGAACTGTAGTCCCAAAACAGCTGGAGTCCCAAAACAGCTGGAGGGCTGAGTTCGGGGATGCCTGATCATAGGGGAGGGAGAGAATGACAAGACCAGTAAAAATAAATAAATGTTAACATGAAAAGGCAGCTCATCAGTATCTAGTGATCCTGTGAATACCCTTGCAGCTTTTCACAGGAGCATGCAATAAATCCCTGCTCCTAAAATTCCTAGCTGTTGTTTAATAAAATTAACTAAAAATTCCTAGCCATTTGACATTTATTTATATTCCTCTTGCAGTTTCATCATAGTTGTTGCATTTATTATCTCCAAGTGTCTTGCCAACATCCTCTATGCATAAAACTGACACAGCTACTTAAGGTGGCTTCCTGTTTCCACTGTGTAGGAGCAACACGATGGCCACAGGCGGTGTTATGTCATGTGGTGCATCCAACCACCAGCTTGTGCAGCAGTTGTTTCAGTTTCCCATATTGGTGTACCTTGTATCTTAACTGTTTTCTTTCCTCCTGTAAGTTGCACTGACAAAGCGGCCCTTCAAGACTGCATCACTATTTTCTGGTGGGATTCAATCCCAAATGGATGAGTTCAGGGTGCACAATTGAGGCTGATTTGGTGCTCTTGCACACCAATCCTGTTTTCCTTGCCCCATCTGGAAATGGTGGGATAACCATGGCTTGATGTAGCATTGTATAACCTCTCCACAAACAAATCAGCTCAGTGAATAGCTGGCGTTGTCTGACCTCCCTGCAGGCTTTGCGCAAATAAATCAGCGTGAATGCTCGATAAACGGGTTGTCTGAAAGTGACATAAATGTCTGGGTTTTAATCACGCCTTCAGTATCGAGGTCTTCCAACAGAGAAGTGGTGGACCTTCCCCAATATTGACCTTGCATGCTTTCTCCCTCTTTTGTAGCCATGAAAGATATGGAGTCCAGTCTGGAAGGTGCAAGTATGTTCAAGAAGTTAGTTACAAGAGAGATGCCAGTAGAGTAACAGTTTGTGCATGTATCAATATCAGAAGCAGAGGCAAAGCATATGATTGTAGGTCCATCACTGTGTCTGCAAGTCCTTTGACTCTGCCAAGAGCACATTGAAAGCTGCTCTGTAGAAAGAGTTCTGTACCCACAATTAGCAAGTCAAGCAACTGCCTCACCACGGGCTCCCCTCCACATGCATGCACGTGGCAAGAGCCATACTGGAACTGGTGGTGTGACTTGGACCCTAAGATCCTTCAAAGCAATCCCTGTGCAGCAGTGTTGGTGACCATTTTTTATTAATGCATGAGAAGCAATCTCAGGCACATGGATGCAGTCACTGTGGTCTGCTGGGTGTAATGCAACTGGATTTGCATGAGGTCTCACCCGTGACTTGATTTGCATGAGGTCTTAAAGATAGCAGAGCAGATTCAAAACGAGGAGCTTCATGCGTGACAAAAGGGTGCAGACAGAGGAAAAGCATTTCTCCTTGAGCCTCATTTCATCAAGTGCTGAGATGTTCCAGAGGCAACCCTGTTGGGTTTCATTTCCCATGGATGAGAGAGCATTGAAGGCTACTGGTGCATTTTGTTTTTGGTGTAATAAACAAAATCTGCCCTTATTTCCTTATGGGGGACCCAAGAGTCCTTACAGAGTCCTTTGTAGGTTCTCCATCGGTAGGAGAAAATAACAGAGGCCAACCAGAGAATATTGAGAAGCAAAGCAGCTAGTAAGTCTGATCTTTATTGAAGTGTTACAACAGGGTGCTCCCCTCACACGCAGGAGAAAGGAGGAGGATCCAGAACAAAGGTGTGCCTGCCCTTATATAGACATTTTAAATTGCCTTCCCTGGAGCTCAAGACCACCCCTCCATACATCATACATACATCACAGAAGGGGTGTAACCCAAGACCACCCCCCACAAACATCATACCTGCATCACAGAAAAGGTGGTCTACAACAGAAATTTGAATGTCCCCCCCCCCATCTGTCAGGTTATCTGATAATGCCTTATCTGATTGCCTTTCCTGGTAGTCTGGCCATTCCTTTGAGATGGTGATTTCCCAATTCCTGAGACAATGGGAAGGTTCCCTCACCCCTTCCCTCCTTGCAGAGAAAACATTTGGTCAGTTTGGGAGTCAAAATGGTTTCAGGGCGGTCTTGCTGTGCTGCTCCAGACATGTGGTCCACATATCTATGTATGTGCTTGGTTGGTACATTTATGAACATTTATTATATATATATAAGACCTTAAATTTTTTATTTCATTGGGTTGTTATTGTTTAATTAAAATACAGAAGCATAAGTGAAAATACAGAGAAGAAGTGAAAGCAAAGAGGCACTTCTATACAGTAGCAAAGTTGTAACCCTGCCTCAGTTTCCCATTCAGAGTTGCTTCATGTTCAGTCAATACACATCACTCTCTTTTAAGGCTCCTCCAGACAACCTGTTCATTGAGCATCTTGATTTGATTGTGTAGAGCAGAGGTTTTCCACCTTTTTGAGTCCACGGATCCCTTAACCAACTGCATTCTTTCTGCGGCACCCCTGTGGGGCTCAGGAGCCCAGTTATGCCACCCCTTGCCTGTAGAGCTGGCAGTCTCTCAGCCTTTTTCAAACACCTTCCTTTGTGTAGTGTTCTGTCAGCCTCCTCTCCCTTCCCTTCTACTTGGGAGTCATCTGGGCAGCTGCTGCTTCTGTTCCTGGTCTCTGGGCTGCCCTTCCTGCCCCAAAGAGAGGTACCCCAGAGGCATCACTTGCCTGAGGAGCTTATAGCCAGGGCTGCTGCAATAAACAGCTGTGCAAGCCTTTGGGAGGCAGAGATGTGAGAGGGCATCAGAGGAGGGAGGAAAGGAAAAAGGGACAGAGGTCAGTGTTGCCCACAGCACCCCAGGGTGCCACGGCACACTGGTTGAAAACCACTGGGGTAGACGTTATATCTCTCCCTGTTGAGCATTATCCCATACTTGTTAGTGAATTTCTCCATCACTATCCTAAAGTCTGTGTGGGGCTTTTTTGTTGAGCGAAATTGTTGTAAGAGAGCACTCTAATTCACTTTGATTTTGCAAACCTTAATTTACAGTATGCTGGCAGTCTGGAGGTGACTTTTATTTCTTCATTGAAAACTGTTTTTCATATCTCTCTGTCCCTTCTCTTTCACTGTAAAGACGGCGTATTCCCTGCACCCTGGTGAGTATCTTATTCAAAAGCATAGAAGATTCACGCACAGCAAGAGATTCTTTCCCCCATGGCTAAAGCATCAGTAATCATCCTGTAGTCCTGTATTATTAGTCTGCACAGCAAAGCAATGGTCAGACAGCAACTAGAACAATAGTTGTCTCAACATACTGCCACCTTTCAGAGTTTCTGTACGTGTTTATGTAAATGCATGGAAAACCTACTAGCGTACAGCTGTACTCATTTTCTAACTTCTGGTTCTGCACACAGAGATTGGGGACTGAGCCAGTGGTGTGTGGCAATATCAGCAGCATGGTCCCACTCCCACAGCCCCCCCTACAAAATGAACATGAGTGGATGGAGGTCTGAAGGAGGCAACTGTGTCAATTTATTTAGGAACTTTTAGAACTTCCCCCATCCTGACTCACATTTTTCTAATTTCTTCTTGTAATTAGTATGTTATGTCATACTTCGGTTGACAGTTAAATTGTACTCTTCCATAAATACCCCTTGGCGAGGATGCCAGAAATAACACTTTGCTAGAGATGGTTCTTCAAAATTCGTCATCCCACAAGTTTGTTGGAGTGTGAGGTCGGTCTTTGCATATAATGCTTATAAAGCTATAATACTAAGCAGTTCTGCAAGCCTTAAGTGGACATCACTGGTGCTACTAAGCATTGAGTCAAATGCCCCAGTTGGTGTCCATTTGCTGGAGGGTTGGCTCTAGAGCAACAGTTCTCAACCTGTGGGTCCCCAGAAGTTGTTGGACTACAACTCCCATCATCCCCGAGCTCTGGCCTTGCTAGCTAGGGGTGGTGGGAGTTGTAGTTCAACAACATCTGGGGACCCACAGGTTGAGAAAGGCTGCTCTAGAGGGTGATGAAATTGGGCATTTCCAGACCTCCGAGGCTAACAAGGATCATCATCTCAGTAGAATTGGCATTATTACATTTGCACTTTGCATAGTGCACCTATAGTCGGTGATAGCATGAAACAATCAGTTTACATGTCTTTGTTAAGGGTTCCTTGTTCAAGCTCTCCATCACCTCAAATCCTTGACCAACACCAATTTTCTTGCACCAATTCAAAAATGACTCAGTCTGGATCAATGTTTCAGTGGTCGGGATTGTGAGTTTATTCCATGTTACGTTTAAATTAATATTATTACTTGGTGAAATAGCATGATTTTCTTTCTTTTTTAAAAAAAACCAACACAATAGAAATCCTGCAGCAACAAAACTACTTGGCTTTGGCAATCCTCCATCAGCTGGGTGTGAATGGTTTTTCCACTTGGCTGTGGTCACCCAGTTTAGGAATGTGATTTCTATCACACCCTTTCCCCTACTCTTGTTACACAGGAAGTGTCTCTGTGCTTTCCACTCATGGCACAGGAAGAGGTGGGTGAACTTTCCACAAAAACACATGGCATAATGGTAGGTGTTCTTTTGCTCTGATTTGTTCAGTGATTCTAGCTAAGATAGGTCAGACGTTCTGATTTTCTGGGAAATAGCTCTAAAGTCATCCATGATACATCCCATCTTGGTACCCCCCAGGTGTTTGGGAAGAAGCTGCATCAGCTTCAGCCAACATGATCAGTGAGTCAGGGGTCTTGGCAATTGTAGTCCAATAACACATGGAGGGCGTAACGTTGTAGAAGGTTGCTCCAGGCCTTAGTAGCATAGTTATATCCACAGAAGTGGTTCCTGCATTAGAGATGCTTGGCAGATCTATCTCCATACATGTAGATAACATGTAGACGGATAGCAGAGCAAGGAGGCATGTCGACATTGATGATTGGACTGGGAAGTACGGACCTGCTGCCCCCTTCTTGTATTTGATACAGAACAGGGAGGAGTTCCTCTCAAAATGCCTTATTGTAATGCTAAAATACGGCTGTTTGCTCAACTGCTTCCCATGCAAACATTGATCCTGTGCTTTATTCTGATCCCCTGTCCCTTGAAAAAGAAAGTACAGGTCTTTTGAATCTGGTCTTGTTATACCCTCATTTGGACAAAGAGCAAAACCTTCAAAATAAGTACAATAAGGCAAAAACGAGCAGGGCAGAAGACAAATGTGAAGCAACATGTGGTATTCCTTTGCCAACTGGTTAGATGGTTTTTACCCTGTCTTTGGAATAAAACATGGCAGACGTTGCCAAAAGGGCTACTTTCTGCTCTGTGGATTCTGGAAGGTTCTAGCAAGGTGTGTCAGTGGTGTATACTGTACAGTGGTACCTCAGGTTAAGTACTTAATTCGTTCTGGAGGTCTGTTCTTAACCTGAAACTGTTCTTAACCTGAAGCACCACTTTAGCTAATGGGGCCTCCTGCTGCCATTGTGCCGCCGCTGCACGATTTCTGTTCTCATCCTGAAGGAAAGTTCTTAACCCGAGGTAAATATTTCTGGGTTAGTGGAGTCTGTAACCTGAAGTGTGTGTAACCTGAAGTGTATGTAACCCAAGGTACCATTGTATATGTTTGTGAGGGGAATTACTCGCCAATCACCTTCTTAAATAGTGATTATTTGACTATATAGTGGATACTAAATTTCCAGAGTAAATTATTAACCAGCTTTGTCAAAGTACAAGCACACAAGAACTCCTGGAAAGAACAAGTGCTTCCAGACCTTTTAGCCTCAAAATCCTTCCTTGTTGCTTTTTCTATTGCTCCTGATGTCCATCATGTTAACAGTATTTAGAACTGTGATGGGAGGAGAAGAGGGTTTCTAATGTGGTAGTTAGAGATTGACACATGTTTTTGGAGCCCTAAGGGATGACACTGGTAGTGTCGATGCTGGGGAGGTTCCATTCTGTTTAGAAGCTAATACACAGTTTGGTTCTGTTTGTGAGGGTTTCTGTATCAAACCTCCAGGTTCTGAGGCAGTATATCATTGAATACCAGTTCCTAGGAAAACAACAGGATTGTCTTCCGGCCTTGCTTCTGATTTCCCAGAGGCAGTTACTTAGCTTCTATAGAAAGCTAGATGGACCTTTGGTAGGGTTGCCATATGCCTTCTTTTTCCAGGACATGTCCTCTTTTTCATGGGTAGAGTCATCATAGTGATCCATAGTTAAAAGTAGAAGTCAACAAATGTGGCCTCTTTTTTTGCTCTTCAAAATATGGCAACCCTACTTGGGCTGACCCTATCTGCCCACTTGGAAACAGCTCCCTCTCTCTTCAGTGATTATCCTTTGTTCCATGTGTTTATGATTGTAGCTTTTACAAGTCAATGGATGCAGGTGTGTTCCCCCCACCCTGGGCTTTACTTCACTTATTTATTTCTATATTTATAAATAAATAGATTATGACATGCGGGTAGGAATCTGCCCCTCACCCAGAGTTTTATAAATAAAAATCTTAGGTGATAGATAGATAGATAGATAGATGGTATTGTCTATCTATCTATCATCTATCTATCTTCTAAACATCCCTTCACCCAAAACAATGAACCACGGTTAACATTAAAAGCAGCAACTGAAATGTGTGACTGTATTATGGCGTCTACTTCAGCTCTCATTAAGTGGGGTTGGCTGCTTGGTGAAACAGTGAGCTAATCTCTCTCTGATAGGATTTATAAGAAAATCCAGTTGTTGTCCCTTGACCCTGGTTATCTTTCCTCTGCTTGTATACACTGGGGGAAGAGACTGTCTGTTGACGTCTGTTTTGTCAATGATTAGGGCTCTCAGGGGTTCAAGTTCAGCCGAGAGTGTTGCTCATGAAATTGGGATGAGTTGGGGAAACTGAAAGCTGCCTTATACCGAAATAGAGCATTGCTCTACCTAGCTCAGTATCATCTACTGATTCGCCTCCCCAGGGTATAGTACATTCCCTGCTCTAACTACTAAGTTATAGCCTTTCACTGTTCTACAGCATTTCACAGTGGAATTAATAATTCCAAGTAAAGGCATTGTCTTCTTTCATAATACTTCGCATCTGTGTAGTCCTTGAGGGTGTTCAAACTGCTTTACATGCACTGTCTGTGATCCTTGCGACCCAGACTGCCAACATGAGGCCCACAAGCTCTATCTGTTGAAACTATTGAAGATGTTTCTGTTTTGACAAGCTTTTCAAGATGGATCAAAGGGTCTCTGCCTTAGGTTTTCATACTGTGCTGTTTTTAAACCTATCTTTAGGGGAAGTTTTTGGAACCAGTTTCAAAGCTATTTTTAGCTGTCTTTATGGCATGCCTGTAAATGGCCTGTAAATGACGAACATAAAAGGTGATCCATAAATTAATCAATAGTGATGATGATCTGGCCCCTTGATCCCAATAAAAGCATACAACTCAGCCACTTCCTCCTAGGCAAACGAAATAATCTCTTTTAATCTCGTTTGTCCCAATAGGGAAAGCACCAAGCATTTCTGTAATTATGTATCTCAGCAGCTTGTTGCCATATACAAGGCAAGACATAAACAAACGGAACTGAGCAGCTCTGCCCAAGTGATGTGACCAAAATGACAAGTGAAGTAAACGAGCCAAGCAGCAGTGTATCTCTCTGAGCTGGCTTCCATATGGTAGGGCCCCAGCCCAGTCAGAAGAAGCCTGCCTGTTTACTGCCCAGAGGTGTTCCTCTTGGGAACACTGGTAGTGTTTTCCAATACAGTGGTACCTCAGTTCTCAAACGTAATCTGTTCTGGAAGACCATTCGACATCTGAGGCGTGTTCGAAAATGGAAGCATTTACTTCCGGGTTTTCGGCATTCGAAAACCCAACATTCGGCTTTCAAAACGCTCAAAAACCGAGTTTCCACAGTATATAACAACCACGTCCCTGATAACAGTGCCAAATGTAGCAGAGGCAGCAGACGCTTTCGTGGCACTCCTGGACTGGTGGAGAAGGGGCCTATCTTGTCATAGCAAAAGCCAGGCCTAACCTTCTGCTCCCAGGAGTTTTTTGCTACTTCCACTTCTCTCATGTCTCCCAGTTTGTACTTTATGAGATGCATGCAAGCATAGTTCTGCACTGGACCATGAAAGTGATTAATAGGCATGGCTCACATAACTGTATCATAAACTTCTGCAAGCAAGTTTGATCACTGCCAAGTATATATGCATATACATAGTCCTTGGGCTGAAAGATTCCCCACCCCTGATCTGGGTCCTGTGGAGTACCCAGAATATTTGATTTCATACTGGGCATACTTGAATGCCATTAGTAACCTTTCTGCCACTGTGCAAGTACTATTTCAAACGCTCTTGCAGCAAAGCCATTTCTAGTTGCTTCCATTTTTTCCTAAAAATGAAAAAGCCTTTCCTTTCCTCAGAGCTTTGATTGTTTTGTTTCTCTTGTGCTGCATTTCCTGAAAGCTTCAGAAGAATACCAGCGTCTGGCTTCCTGTTCAATAGCTACGGCTGATCTCTTACCGTTTCCGTTGAAAGAGAGAGCAAGAGAGAAGCAGCTGAGAGGCCAATTTTGAGTGGAAAAGAGCCACTCTTTAAGGGTTAAGCAGCCCACATGTATGCATTGCCCTTCTTTAAACCCAGGGATAGGGAACCTCAGGACTGGGGAGGAAGAGGATTCAGCCTTTTCCCTGTCCCTTGGCACACTCTCCTCTTAGCAATCTTTCTTTGCAGCCTCCTTGAGTGGTTTTTTGCCTGGCTGGAATGTGTCGTGGAACTCTGATGATGCCTCTCCTGGTTGGAGAACAGAGATGGTGTATGTAGTAACTAGTTTGTTATTAGGTAAAGGTAAAGGTACCCCTGCCCGTACGGGCCAGTCTTGCCAGACTCTGGGGTTGTGCGCCCATCTCACTCAAGAGGCCGGGGGGCCAGCGCTGTCCGGAGACACTTCCGGGTCACCTGGCCAGCGTGACATCGCTGCTCTGGCGAGCCAGAGCCACACACGGAAACGCTGTTTACCTTCCCGCTAGTAAGCGGTCCCTATTTATCTACTTGCACCCGGGGGTGCTTTCGAACTGCTAGGTTGGCAGGCACTGGGACCGAGCAACGGGAGCGCACCCCACCGCGGGGATTCGAACTGCTGACCTTTCGATCGGCAAGCCCTAGGCGCTGAGGCTTTTACCCACAGCGCCACCCGCGTTTGTTATTGCTTGCCACCAAATGTACAAGAAAAGCTCCCATGTTTATTCCTTGGTTTCCCCCACTAGTTTCCAGTTGACATTCACACTCCTTGTACGTGCAGTTGGATGCACCTGTCAATTTCAGTTTTTCTCTGTTTCTCATTTCTGAGTTAGATTCTTCACATTTCTGCACTGCTTTCCAATTTTTCTTAATAGGTTCCTCATGAAAATTAATCAGTATTCTCGTGTGGAATTCCCCTAGCATTCAGTTTTGTATGCAATTTTCCCTAAAACGCATATTTTTGCAAGCAGATTTTCCTGCCACAGTGCAGTTTTGTATGTTATTTTCACTAATATATGTATTTCTGCACAGATGACTTGGCCAGGCAGCTGCATTGCAAAATTCAGACAAGTGTAGATTTTGAAAGATAGCTGTGCTTTGGTTTGCGTATTGTTTCTGGGAGTGCAGGTTCCATAGGTTTATATTAAAATTGTGATCTGAACCAAATTTTCAACCCATCCCAACCTGTAGAACACACACGAACCTCTGAGCCTGACTTCTGTCTCACGGCGTATACATATTGGTGTTGGAATCAGATTCTGCTCTTTCTCTCAGATACTATCAACCCTCAGTTTGTGGACATCTGACGTCAATACCTCTGCGCAGGTTTCATGGGTCTGATTCTGATATATATCTCATCAGAGGAGATTATAAAGAGAAATTGTTGTGGTAAAGAGTCATGTTCTTTCAAACCGCTACATCTCAGGGAAACGGACATTGGGGTAGTTTTCTTTCACAGTGGCACTGCTCTAGTCCTTGCATTGTCACTGCCTGCCTTCTGCATTGCGCTGAACTGCTGTTGCAAGTGAACAAGAATGTGCGGCAAGTTTCTTCTACTGTGGCCAAGGGAAATCGAAACTGTTGATTCCTCCATGACATGTTGCTCTTAACAGAACAGGAAACTCCTGCTGCTTATAAGCAGGAAACTCCAGGGTGTGTGCTAAGCGTAACTGGTATTTTTGTTATTGTTGCTAGAATCTAAAAGCCTAGTGGTTTCTTCACATACTATTTCTACTAGAGACAGTCATAATTCACACTGCAAAAATTGTCATTCTTTCCCTCCCCCATGATGCTTCTTTGTTTATAAGGATTTAAAGCTTAATGTCCGGTGGCAAAGAAACTGACTTGTGAAAAAGAAAGTCCTAGGTTTAAATTTTGTCTCTCCAGCAAACTCACTAGGTGAGCTTTCAAAATTAGCTGCTTACCTGCAGCATCAAACTGAATCATCAGTGTGGGGTTCTTCTTTGTATTTTGTACATTCTGTAGCACTAAAGAGTAGTTAACTATTGGGGGGGGAAGAATATTCACAGATATGAGGATGCTTTAGGAAATCACCTCTGATTAAAAGTCATTGGTATGAAGATTAGCAGCTTCACCCCTGGAAAGTGCATCAGATCAGAGGCTCTGCAAGCGTATTCACAGGATCACTAGATACTGGATGAGCTGCCTTTTCATGTTAACTTTTTTTTTTTTTACTGGTCTTAATTTCAGCCAGAGTACAGCAGGATTTAGTTACAGAATCCTTACAGCCACAGCTTAATGTCAGAAAAAATTACCTTAGAGCATACACAGAAAGTACTTCCTTCACCACAATGTAATCTTCATCTAAACTAGGATTATAGGCTATTCCCTCAAGGCCCCTTCTCCACCAGTCCAGGAGTGCCATGAAAGCTTCTGCTGCCTGTCACACATTTGGTACTGCTATCAGGGACATGGTTGATATTTTTTGGAATACACTACCAGTGTTTTCTGCCGCTCTACAGCACATGCAGAAGCCGCTTTCTTGACCATTGGACCCACTATTGGCCTCGTCCACTCAATCTTTCTTTGCATGCAGGGGAAATCCCTAACTCACCAAGGGCTTGAGACCCATCAACTACCCTCACCTGGTGTACCCAGCCAGTCAAAGCAGTTTCCCAGCGTGTGCCCTCTGTCACATGCTGACAGTTTCTAAGAGCCGCAGGTGAGAGCTGAGTGTAGAATGGGGGCCAAAGGTGGACAACCTATCCCAGAAGAAGCATGACGTGTCCCTCACCAGAGGTACTACCGCTTCCCTAACATCCCATAGAAATGCTACAAGAATAATAATAAGAGTTCAAAATTGCCATAGTCCAACAGGATTGTTGAAAAAGAACCATTGGTATCAGTTTCAGAACACATGGGTAGATACCACTGAGGTCTTTGAGATTCATTGCCGCATCTCCTGTATTTTTTTAAGAAGATCAGTATGGAGTGCTCTGAATTGCATTTGGAACCATGATGCATGAGGAAGGGGAGTGGACCCTTTCATTGTTTTCTGGTAATGAATAATCCCCCAACTGCTATTTGTTCCAGTAGGAAAAAAGCATCCTAATGAATCCCACACACCAAACTTCTATTGCCACAGACACAATTCCCCTACCCACATCTGCATGGCTGGTTTTTAAAAAAAGGGGGGGGGAATTTGATCGCAGTTCTTAGACTTCTTGGCTACCTTGGTCCTTATTTAACTGTAGATTGATGTCTAATGGGTGAACAAACCTTAAAATAACTCTTTCAGCAGAACAGTGCAATGCTAGGAATGTATTTGGGGCACACACACCTTGTCTAAGTAGATAGTCAAGAGGCAACTAAATGATGATCAAAGCCAGAAGCCGCAGCTGGAAAGATTGGTGAGCAATAGTCCCTTCTCGACTCCAAATTGCTTTCATTTTTCTCTTTCAGCTGGTGTTAAAGCAAAAGCCCAGGTCAGCAAGTTTCCGTCGGATCCTATTTTTCTTACGAAAGGAAAATGTCATCTGTGAGCTTGGGCAGATTATTCTACACGAGAAGTTAAAATCAATTTGGCACTGATCTCATTTAACATGGCAGGTCAGTGTCAGCCTGCCTTATTAGCTCTCTTGATGAAACCTGAGGAATGTCCTTCCAGGTATTAAAAAAAGTGAAATCCTGGTAATGGCATATTGAGTGTAGGCAGTAGATTAAACTGCAGAGGGATCTAGAGCCAAAGGTGGCCTTGCACGCTTTTGCTGATTTTTAAAATTCACTCAAAATCCTGCTGTTGTTACCAAGCGTTGAAGTTGCTGAAAATCTTGCCATTGAGCTTATTCACATGGGCTCCCCCCCAAAAAAAATTCCCATCTTACTCCTTAATATTGATGAAAAGTGGGGTTTCCCCCCAGTTTTGCTAGAAATGTGAACAATTCTCACATTTAAAAAATAAAATAAAACCAGCAGTTCAGGAATAGCTTGGACATACCGTATTGGCCCAAATGTAAGCTGCACCTGAATATAAGCCGCACCTTTAAAATTGGAGGGGGGGAAAAACCTGAATATAAGCCACTCCCTTCCTCGCTGCTCCTGGCTGCATTGGGGGGGGGGGATGTGCTGCGTTGCCGGTGACCTTTCCCCTTCCTCACTCTCCCATCCCGGCCTTCGGGGAGAGGACAGGGGACTGTGCATGGGGAGGGCACCGCTTTGCCGCACTCTTGGTGCTATTTGCCCTGCGCTCCTGGCTGCATACCGTAAGGTCACGAATTGACGGTTGGAATTTGGGGGGAAAGTGAGGCTTATATTCAGGCCAATACGGTATGTGGGTGCAAGACACAAGAGAACAGAACAAAGGTCAGTGGGTTGGAACCATAAAATTCCATGTTTAAAACGGATCTCCCCTCCATCTCTGGTTGTTCAGGGTTGTATCCTGAGTGAATAGTTCCCATTTCCAATGGCGAAAGAGTTCTTGCTCCATAGTATGCTTCTGAATACCAGTAGTATTTCCAGGTAGTATGCATCTTCCTTGTGGGGAGTGATCTTTTTTTTTTCCTGGGCCAACATTTGGGGCGGGGCAGGTGAATCCTGGATTTGGAAAGTAGCATTCTTTAAAACTAGGTTCCTTGGCATCTGCTTCCCAGATTGAATATTGGGGAACTAGAGGGTTGCAGGGAGTATTTATTCCAGACCATTTGCATATGTGTTACAAACACACACACACACACACACACAGAGAGAGAGAGAGAGAGAGAGAGAGAGATTCTTTTGCCAGTTTCTTTTCTATGAACCATTATAACCCTATGCTACATTTCTGATCAGAGGTGTGGGACAGCAAAAAGGCTAGCTACCAGGAAATTCTTTTGGACAAGAGATGATGATTACACCTTGGGAGTCACCTCTAGCCTTCCTGTGGAGCTGACAACTCGTGTCAGTATCAAGAGCTGAAGGAGATTGCAGGGGATGCCAAATGGAGATTTCATCAGTGAACCTTCAGTTAGTTCTGGGCAAAGGAAGGCGAGATCTTCACAGAGAGAGGCCAATGAAACCTTAAATTACCAGTTGGGCAGGTAATTGACCCCATAGAAGCTTTTAGGAGTCTGGATCAAGCTTGTTTGCTGGTCTGAGCAACTAGGAGATCTTTTCCCATTGTCTATAGATTACTTTTGCCTTCCCCCTACCCTGCTGTTGCCTTGTCTCCCTCATTCCTCCTCCCAATGTGCAAAGGAGTCCAAGAGTTACAGCTTGCCATGATAACATCTCTCCTATTGTCACATGCTCATTCATTAAAGAATATATATATATAGAGAGAGAGAGAGAGAGAGAAAATTACATGATACACTGCTTGTGGTGTACCAGTGTGTGAGAGTGATGTTTCTTTCCCCCCATTTTTTATTTAGTGTTTTTCTTTCTATACATGCTCCATGAATCTAGGGGTAATTGTAGCTCCATGCAGCATGCAACGTACAGTGTATGTGTGTGTTGGTGTGTGTGTGCAGCTATAAAAGGGCATGTGAAGATCTTGTACTTTGCAAGATGCGCTGTAGTTACATGACATATGCAGGTGTCCTTATGCTCAGATTTTCTCTGGTGTGAAGTGTCCCTTAGGATGACTGAGTTGAGAGACTGTGACCTTTTCAGATGTTTCTCTCTTTCATCTAACTTTAGATTTCAGTGTGTTTACATGTCCAAGGGAGACTGAAGAGAGCTCAGGGATTGTTTCTGCAGGATTACTAAACCTGTAAATTGACTCCAAGCTGGTATGAGAAAGGGAGAGTTTGGTTTTAATTGTTAATGTCTGTAAACCACTTTTCATCCATATGGATGGGAGAAGTTCCCGTTGACCTCAATCTGATGTGGATTTTGCCCTTAGAATGCAAACATTTCTTTGCCTTGGTTTCATTTCCAGTTAATGTCGTGAAAGTAGCAACTGCTGTGACTTACTGCTCTAATTCTAGAGTGATAATGGAGTTCAGCAGCCATTACCTTGGCATCCTGCTATATTTATCTCTCTTCCTTCATGGCTATTCCGGTGTGTGTGTGTGTGTGTGTGTGTGTGTGTGTGTGTGTGTGTGAATTTTTTCTCTTTCAGGTTCTACTCAGGGTCCCAAAAGTAATTCAAACCAGCAGAGGTGGAAGAGGTACTATTGCTTCCAAAGTGTCTGGTTTTGCATTACAAGTGTTGAGTGCTGGAATATCATGACCCTAGAGACCAGCAGCAATTAAGACTCAAATCTGGAGGCTGCAGTCTCCAGATGAGGAGCCAGGCAAAGGTCTTAACCTGCTACTGGAGACTGGAAAACCATTGCACCTGAGATTGATGGACCCAGAACAACCTCCCATCCTGCCCAGGGCCTGTAGGGCCAGAGGCTGGACTTTAAGGGAGTGCCTTCCTCCAAAGAACCTAAGGCCTCTCACAGTACCTCACTGGTCAGGAGGCCATGGAAAGGGTGCCCATCTTCAGGCCAGAGTGCTAGCCCTTTAAACATCTGAGATGATCCAGAATGGGGTGGAGTTTGGGAGATGTAATCTAAGGGCAGAGACTTGAAAAGGCTCAGTCTATTGGCAACTTTAGGTGGAGAAAGTTGCTCACTTGGAGCTATCCCTGGTGCTGCAACTCTTGATCAGCCTTGCTCTGTGGAATCAGTCATCAGTTTAGAGCATACCAGAGAGGCTTCTGTGTTTGATTCAGATGTTGATCTAAGTCAGGCATGGCCAAACATGGCCCTCCAGCTGTTTTGGGACAACAACTCCCATCATCCCTAGCTAACAGGACTAGTGGTCAGGGATGATGGGAATTGTAGTCCCAAAACAGCTGGAGGGCCAAGTTTGGCCATGCCTGATCTAAGTCAAGATCATCCAGATGTTGTTGGATTCTAGTTCCCATCAGTTCAAGTCATCATGGTTAGTGGTCAGGGACGATGGGAGGTGTAGTCCCAGGGCTTCTTTTTTTCCAGCCAGAACTTGCCAGAGCTCAGTTCTGGCACCTCTCAGGTGGGCACCATTGCCCTCCTAAGAGAACAAGGCAGGGGTTCATGATGAGTTCCTGCACCTCTTTATCTAGAAAAATAGCACTGTTCAGTCCAACAATACTTGCAGTGCCACCAGTTTCCCATCCTTGTTTGGACAGGGGTATCCTGCAGATCACTCCATCTTGGAGCACTTTTAAGACCTTGAAGGTCAAAACCACCACTTTGAATCTGGCCTCGTAGGGTGCAGCAAAGTATCCTGGTCAAAGAAGCAATGGCTTCTCTCCCACAGCTTGTAAGCTTTGATTCCTTTATTGAACCCAGGAACAGAACCTTATGAAACTCTCAGTCATCCTCTTCCACTAATGATTCATAGATGCTAGGGTGACCATGTGCCCTACTTTATAATAATATTTTATTCTTTTTTCCATATAGAAAGTTACATTTGTTACTCAACTACTGTATTATGAAGACTTAGCACTCTATTTAAAGGGCTGTCCAGGTTAAAGAAGAAGAAACACAGGGGCCTTGAAGTTGCCCATCAACATTTCACACCTGGACAGCAGACTGTGTGTGCCCACCTGTTCACAGTCTTCCCCAGTATGGTGGGATTTATTGCATTTTTATTGGAATTATAGTAATTATTTTGCAGATTGCATATATGCATAGCAGTTTTTGTATGCGGATATGTGTGCCCCCTTTTGTCCTGTATTTTGGTGATACATTTTTTCTTCTTTTTCCAGGTGTAGGAAGTCATCCTACTCTTTTCACTGTGCTTATCAGTTAGTGCTTAAAATAGCATTGAATAGATTTTGGCATTTTATCCAATATTTCACAGTAAAGGAGTGATGTGTTGCCACTTTCCGTTGCTAAAACCTCTTGACATCCCTTGGACATGATTGTGTGGAGTCGAGGAGCTGTTCATATGCCATTGTTAAAAATAAACTGTCTCCTCAGTTTGGCTAGATCCAAGCTTCTGTTACGCAGTTGGTCTCGCCGGCAAAGTTGTGGTTCAAAAGTCTGCAGAACCAGAAATGTAGGCTGTCTCTAAATTGCAATAATTTGGTCTTTTAAAAAAATAAAATAAAAAAGCTCGCAACTTTGCCACATAAATCTCCTAATTAGAAGTGACTCATGGCTCCCCCGGAAAGTTGGTGTGATCTACGTCTGTAGCATATAATTATCTCTCTCTTCCGTGGAGCAGTATAGGCAGCCACTTAAGCATTAATTAACTTTAATGAACTTACTGAGATCAACTTTGGCTTCTGGAGCAGTTTGGTTTATGCTGTAAATTTTGAAGACAAAACACTGCGCTGTGGGATTAAGTAATACCCTACAGCCAGCCTTGGGGCGTCCCATCTTTGTCCCTTCTCTGGGGCTACTTTTGAAATGCCAGTTTATTCCCTCCTGTCACGAAGAACTGGGGTGGACTTATTAGCAACAGCAAAATGCATGGGATTAAATCCACATGTGTTATTAATCTTGGCAAGCTAATGAGAGGTTAATGAACATAGTTCAGTTGCTAAATTAAATGCAATGGGTCCCTTGCTTTCTAATAACTGAGCGTTTGGAGCAAAACAAATTGTTTTGAGTAGCAGAAGTGTGTTCTGGTTGCAATTGCCTTCATCCTTACTTGGGAGCAAGCCGCACTGAACACAGTTGGAGTTAACACCTGAGCATGGAACTAGGTTGCTCTTGCTGCAAGACATGGCGCTCTGTGGTAGACAGAGTGGACATTTCCCCTTTGCCTTGCCTTTTTTGGATTTGTGCATCTCTTAAGTCCCTGGAACCTTTTCCTAATGCTTCTTACCTGCCCTCTTCCAATAGTTTGGCCCAGGTAACATATATGACCTGGGAGCATTTGATTTGCAGGCATTGTTAAACTGAAGCAGGGTGTAGGCCTCAATCATGAACCTTACTAGGAGGGCAGTGGGAGCCTCATCTAAACTGGTCTTGAGCACTTTGAAGGAAGGATGAGATAGACCAAGAATCATAGAATTGTAGAGTTGGAAGGGACCACAAGAATCTTCTAGTCCCACAACCCCGAGATTAAGAGTCTCTTGCTCTAAAGTATGTTCAAATGCTGTAAAATGAACAGAATAGTGTATATACCAGTTATTAATTGTGTTTATACCCCACCTTTCCTACAAGGTGGCCAATTTGGTGCTCATGATTCTCCTCCTTCATTTTATCCTCACAATAACCTTGTGAGGTAGGCTAGGCTGAGAGTAACTGTGAGCCAATGAGACCCAGTGATTCATGGCTGAGTAGGGATTTTAATATGCGTCTCTCTGGACCTAGTCTGACACCCTAACCATATCTCCTAGGGACCAGTATATGCACAGCTAAATTATACCCCGTGCTAAATAATTACTTATATTACTCCAGCTGCAAAAGCTCCTCCAGAATTGTGAGTTCACAGTTCAGAGGTGATTTAGTAAGTGGTTCTTTTTTGACATTTCTCGTATTGTGAATTCCGCTCGAGGCCTAAATTGCACATAATGTACATGAGATTCCTTTCTGTTTCTGTCCTGCATTAGCAACATTCACAGCTTCAAGGCATTTTAGTGTCAAAGTGTGGGAACTTGCTCATACTTTGGCAAGTCTCCAGGAGGAAATGGGAGCTCTGTGTTGTCAGCAGAGTAGGTGCCAGTACTTTAATAATGATGGCAGCACTTAGCGCTTTGGGGAGTTCAAAGCCCTTCACTACATCATTTGGTTGTAGTCCTTCCAGCAGCCCCACTGTTATTATGCTCACGTTGCAGGGGGCTGTAAGATGAAGCTGACAGAGAATTGCCTAAAGCCACCTAGCTAGGTCGTGACTGGGAAGAGACTTCCTGGTTCACAGCTCGGCCTCTTATCCATTACGCTATACTTGCTCTTGGGGTGTTGTTGCCCTAGCTTTCACTGTGCAGCTCAGCTGAAATATTGGGTCCAGCAACAAAAGCTCCTGCTGGATCAAGCCCCAAACCCGTAGAGTCCAACACCCTAATCTCACAATGGTCAAACAGATCCCTGTGGGATGACCACAAAGAGGGCGTGAGCACGATAGTCCTTGCCCTGCTTGTGATGCCCAGCAACACAAGAGGTAGAACATGGCCGCAGAGGGCTACTAGCCACAATGGCTCTTTCCCTCCACGAATTTGCCTAATCCTCTTTGGAAGCCATCCAAGTTGGTGCCATCTAACCAGGATCTGTCTAGTCAAGTGACAAAGGTGTGGTGACAGGCCTAGAGACCTGTGAGGTAAAGTTAAATTAGTTAGGTACGGTTAGCCCTGAGGGAGAACATACGATTATGAAGCAAAATGGCAGTCCTCTCCAGGCATGGAGGACACGGGTGGCGCTGTGGGTTAAACCACAGAGCCTAGGACTTGCTGATCCGAAGGTCGGCGGTTCAAATCCCCATGACGGGGTGAGCTCCCGTTGCTCGGTCCCTGCTCCTGCCAACCTAGCAGTTCAAAAGCACATCAAAGTGCAAGTAGATAAATAGGTACCGCTCCAGCGGGAAGGTAGACGGCGTTTCCGTGCGCTGCTGTGGTTTGCCAGAAGCAGCTTGGTCATGCTGGCCACATGACCCGGAAGCTGTCTGCAGACAAACGCCGGCTCCCTCGGCCAATAAAGCGAGATGAGCGCCGCAACCCCAGAGTCGGTCACGACTGGACCTAATGGTCAGGGGGCCCTTTACCTTTACCTTTACTCCAGGCATGGGGAGGGATGTCATGCAGATCATGGCACAAACTTGTTTTCTGTTGATCTGGAGGGCAGGGCCTGAACCAATGGGTTTAAATTGGAAGAAAGGGGTTTCAACTAATCATTAGGAGAAGCCCATGTCATCTGATTGCCCTCCAGTTTCTGTTTCTCATTGGGACTCAGCAACGTTCATCACAATAATATGTTTTGAATGTGTTATAAACATGCAACACCAGATGGTGCCAGAGAGCAATAAAGGAATTTATATGGATTTTTACATAGGTTTCCCCTCCCCCCTTTGTTGTAACAATTTAATTTCTGACTTATTTACAGCATTTTTATTCTGGATCTGGATCCACCCCTGGACAGATGAAAAACATCAGTTGACTTTTCCCCTTTCATATTGTAAGATCAGAAGGTCGGCAGCTCAAATCCGCACAACAGGGTGAGCTCCCATTGCTCTGTCCGAGCTCCTGCCAACCTAGTAGTTCAAAAGCATGTGAGTGCAAGTAGATAAATAGGTACTGCTGTGGTGGGAAGGTGAACATCATTTCCGTGCACTCTGGTTTATGTCACGGTGTTCCGTTGCGTCAGAAGCGACTTAGTCATGCTGGCCACATGACCCGGAAAGCTATCTGTGGACAAACACCGGCTCCCTCGGCCTGAAAGCGAGATGAGTGCCGCACCCCACAGTTTCCTTTGACTGGACTTAATCGTCCAGGGGTCGTTTACCTGTTACCTTACCTCCCTTCTGTAAAGTCCATCTGCAGTTATTGTTTAAGACAGGCTGAGGTAACTCTCACACAAGATACAGCACGAGAGTGCCTCTGATGGTCCTTTCCATGTGTGCATGCACCACATAGGAACATTGATGTGGGGTAGAAAGGGAGCCATTTTAAAGTGGAAGGCTTTCCAACCCCGATTTAAGCCCGAGGTGTGAAAAAGCACTGGCTGAGGGTTCCTGTCTTTTCTGTTGATTCCAAAGGGTGTTTCTTCCTGCTCTCAGGGGAGCTGTGCAGCAGCTGCCTTAAGCACAGCCTGACTGTTAACATGGTGTCAGGCTGCACAGGAGATCATGTTGCAGACAGCTAGACGGGGAATTCTTCGGTTGCTTTGCTAATTATGATCACTATAGCTCCCCGCTCCCTTTTGAATTTCAGGCCTAGTAGACTGCATCTGGTGTGGTTCTTTAATTTAGATTTTGTATTTACTCAGCTGGAATGCTTATACATTTGGATTGTGGGGGGAATGTAGGTTCAAGGCCTTTGCTTACCTGTGAGCAGAATATTTTCCTTCCATGATTGCAGGGGTGGAAACAGCCCTGTTGTGGAAAAGGTGAGCAGGTGCAGGTTTTTGCCTGACAGTTATAATCTTCACATACGGCTACAGATTTGACTAGCAGAAAACACTGTTTCTTTTATTTTGACATGAGAGTTAAGCATGCAGACCCCTTTATCCTGTTTGAGGTTCCACATATATCAAAGTAGACCAAACTTCATGCATTAGCATATATTTGAATTGGTTTTAACACACGGACAAGGGAACAAAATTTTCTAACCATTCCCCCTACATGGCTGATGTGAGTTGGAGAACTGCAGGTTCCTCAACCCTGGTTAAACCCTTGGCTATGCTGACTGGGGCTGATGGAGTTCAACAAACATCTGGAGGGCCAGAGGTTCGCTCACCTCTGCTCTAACTGATATTGAAGGATAAATTTCCTATGCATCAGAACTTTGATATGCACGTACTTCATGTAGCCTTTGTTTGAAGAGGGAGAGAGAGAGAGAGAGAGAAGTGCTTAGATTTTCTTACTATTAAAAAATAAAATTCTAGAGAACATGAGTAGTGGTTAGGAAATTATGGTTGTAAAGGTCAGCAATGAGAATCTATATTTTTGCTTTTTTCCTATCAATGCAAGTAACTGTTGCTATGCAGGTAACTACCAACAAATACTTGATTTTGACTGGAACATGCTAAGTTGGCTGGCAAAGCAAGTACCGTAATTCCCTCAGGCCTGCCATAGTGATGTAATTAAATAAAGGAAGAAAGGAAATAATCCATTCTGTTCTTCATGTTTTCAGACTGAACCTTTGATGCATGAACTAAATGTAGACAAACACCAACTTGTGGGATTATGGAGTTAGGTATTGTATTGAACTGCCTATACTTCCATCATTTTTCTCACTATGAAACATTTTATAATTAGGAATGTCAAAAGAACCCACTTGTTCAGCATCTCTTTTCCTGCAGTGGTCAAGGAGAATCATAGAATGGATGGGACCACAAGGGCCATCTGGTTGCAATGCAGGAATATTTTGTCCAATTTGGGGCTTGAACCCGCGACCTTGAGATTAGGAGTCACATGCTCTACCTCAGTCATCCTATTTACAGCGTATTTAACTTTATGAAGAATGTAATGTCATTATTAGTATCATTATTATTATTTAGACAATTAATATAATGCTTAATTGCAATAGTCTCTAAGTGGCGTACAAGGAAGATAGTACAGTGAAAATAAAAAAAACAATTAAAACTATAAAATCAGATTTCAGTTAAAATGTCTGCTGATTTTTTATTTTATTTTTTAAAGTATTCGGTAGGCAGCAGACGTTCAATAAGCAGGGGGCCTGTTTGACCTCAATCAGTGATCAGGCAGGGAATATAAGGGTTTCCATCTTGGTTCAGTCATCTTGGGCACAGTTCAAGGTGGACTTTTGTAGCAGTTGCATTAATAAACATTTGCATGCCTTCTAACCATTGCAACTTATCAGTTCGAAGCACTTTCCCTGAGCTTAGCTAAGAGTTGTCCTCTTTGGTTATCATCGATACTCACCTTTCATCTCATAACCTCAGTCTGCAGGACCAGACATATTTGCATCTCTGAAATCCCCGCTCCCAGCGCCCTTCCTGCTTGAGAGCTACATGTGTTGGAGGAATATTCCCCAGGGATTATGACTTACTTTGAAATCCGGCTTCATTGATTTTGCAGAGTTCACTAGTTCTGTTGTTACACAGAAGGACTACAGATCCCTCAAAGTAGGCACTATGATTTTGTCAAGGAAATATGCTGAGGATTCCTGCCAGAAATCCGCTGGTAGCATCTTGAAATATGTTGGCACGCCAACCTTTTTGCCTTTGCCAGCAAAGAACGAGGCCACATTTTACCCACATGACAACCACACCTGCGCTTGCAGTCTGGACAGTGAACTTCTGGGGTCTACAGTGTACTGTGTCAAATACAGTGGTACCTCGCAAGACGAACGCCTCGCAAGACGGAAAACCCGCTAGACGAAAGGGTTTTCCGTCGCGGAGGCGCTTCGCAAAACGAATTTCCCTATGGGCTTGCTTCGCAAGACGACAGCCCATAGGGAAATCTCCGGGACAGCGGGGAAGCGCAGCGCGTCTTCCCCGCTGTTCTCGGACCTCCTCCGAAGGCTGGCGGCAGGGCGGGGACAGCTCCTCCTGCCGCCGCCGGGCTTCGGAATGATGCCCCGATGCCGGTCGGCAGGCGGGAACGCCTCCCACCGCCGCCCGCCATCGGGACCATGCCCCGATGCCAGGGGCGGGCGGGAACGCCTCCCCCCGCCCCCCGCCATTGGGACCATGCCCCGATGCTGGGCGGCGGGGACGGGGCGGGGCATGGTCACCGCCGCCGGCGTTTAAAAGCACTCTGGGGAAAGCAGCGAAGCGCGCTGCTTTCCCCGAGCATCGGGAAGTCCGGCGGGGGTCCTTGGGATTCCCTCCCAGCCCCCGCCTTTAAAAGCACTCTGGGGAAAGCAGCGAAGCGCGCTGCTTTCCCCGAGCATCGGGAAGTCCGGCGGGGGTCCTTGGGATTCCCTCCCAGCCCCCGCCTTTAAAAGCACTCCAGGGAAAGCAGCAAAGCGCGGCGCGCTTTGTTGCTTTCCCCGGAGTGCTTTTAAACGCGGGCGGCTGGGGGGGGGAATCCCTTGGACCCTCGCTGGACTTCTAAAGAGCTGCGGGAAGTCCGGGGGGTCCAAAGGATTCCCTCCCAGCCCCCGCCTTTAAAAGCACTCCGGGGAAAGCAGCAAAGCGCGGCACGCTTTGTTGCTTTCCCCGGAGTGCTTTTAAACGCGGGCGGCTGGGGGGGGGGAATCCCTTGGACCCTCGCCGGACTTCTAAAGAGCTGCGGGAAGTCCGGGGGGTCCAAGGGATTCCCTCCCAGCCCCCGCCTTTAAAAGCACTCCGGGGAAAGCAGCAAAGCGCGGCACGCTTTGTTGCTTTCCCCGGAGTGCTTTTAAACGCGGGCGGCTGGGAGGGAATCCCTTGGACCCTCGCCGGACTTCAAAAGAGCTGCGGGAAGTCGGGGGGGGGGGGGGTCCAAGGGATTCCCTCCCAGCCCCCGCCTTTAAAAGCACTCCGGGGAAAGCAGCAAAGCGCGGCACGCTTTGTTGCTTTCCCCGGAGTGCTTTTAAACGCGGGCGGCTGGGAGGGAATCCCTTGGACCCTCGCCGGACCTCAAAAGAGCTGCAGGAAGTCCGGGGGGGTCCAAGGGATTCCCTCCCAGCCCCCGCCTTTAAAAACACTCCGGGGAAAGCAGCAAAGCGCGGCGCGCTTTGTTGCTTTCCCCGGAGTGCTTTTAAACGCGGGCGGCTGGGAGGGAATCCCTTGGACCCTCGCCGGACTTCAAAAGAGCTGCGGGAAGTCCGGCGGGGGTCCAAGGGATTCCCTCACTGCCGCCCACCTTTAGGAGCGCTCGGGGAAAGCAGCGCGCTTCGCTGCTTTCCCCAGAGTCCTTTTAAACGCAGGCGGCAGTGAGGGAATCCCTTGGACCCCCGCCGGACTTCCCGCAGCTCTTTTGAAGTCCTGTGGGGGGGAGAAGGGCTTTTCTTCCTACCGCCAGCCTTCAGAACAGCCTTCTGAAGGCTGACGGTGGGAAGAAAAGCCCTTGTCCCCCCCACCCAGCCTTCAGAAGAGGTCGGGGGACAGACTGTCCCCAGACCTGGTCTGAAGGCGGTTTCCCTAGGAACGCATTAATTGATTTTCAATGCATTCCTATGGGAAACCGTGCATCGCAAGACGAAAAACTCGCAAGAAGAATAAACTTGCGGAACGAATTAATTTCGTCTTGCGAGGCACCACTGTAAATACAGCATTACATGCATGCCTGCTCCCTTGTATGAACCTGGCTTACTGTGACTTGCCCTCTCTGCCAGATAAACATAATACTTGGGAGGAGGCAGCAAGTGGGCCTTTATGGGTCAGTATGGAGATGACAGAAGTGATCACTGTAGACTCCTTGAATCATAAAACTTTTAACCCTGTTAACATATTAACATGCACCATTTGAGGTTTGGGCGGGACCCTCACCTTCCATCACTCTCATGCCAATCATGCTTGCCTGAGTAACATCATGGGAAGAATGTTTCCAGCTACCCCCCTCCCCCGCCTCGGGAAGCCTTATAAGAAGCTGCTGAAGGAAAGGGACTGTGAGTAACATCACAGGGTGAGCTGCTGCCTGAAGGTGATGCCCAAAGGAGCCGTGTTCCTTTGGAGAAACTGAGGCCTAGACATCTGACCTGGTGAGCTTGATTCTAGGTTAATTTGCGGCAAACATACCAGCAGTGGCCAGGACATCGGGGACCAAGGTGAAATTGTTCAGACTCCCTTGTTTTTGCTACTGCCCGGAGGTTTAATATTACTGTGTATGACATTGAATTTTTTTATTTTTCATTTGCTGTTAAATTTGCTGGATGTTGCTATTTTATTGCTGCTGTTACGAAATTATTCTTGAAATGGTTGATATTTTTTGGTGTATTTTTCTAAGCTGCTTTGAGCATAATTTTTTTGCGGCAAGGCGGCATGCACATAAAGTGGTGGTTGTGATGATGATTGTAGAAGCAGAAAACCTTTAAGACAGAAGTACACATTTTTCAGTCTCTTGCTCTTCTGCGGGGGGAGCATTGCTTATTAGGGATCCGTATGACGGATGGGCAGTTTACTATTTGCAATATCATTTGGAGCAACCCAAATATCATATTTTGGGAGCTGGGGGCGATGCAATCACTGCAAAAGATTTACCCTGGAATGGAAAATTTAAGTGAGAAGTGCAGGAATGTCCAGTG
Source organism: Podarcis muralis (assembly GCF_964188315.1). Classification (NCBI taxonomy): domain Eukaryota; kingdom Metazoa; phylum Chordata; class Lepidosauria; order Squamata; family Lacertidae; genus Podarcis; species Podarcis muralis. The sequence continues at coordinate 76,649,298 of NC_135659.1, forward strand.
AGCAGGAAAGCTTCACGGATCTTTCTTGCCTATATTTCTTTTCTGGCATGATGTTTTCCAGGTGTGTTTCTCCATAGAAGTAATCCTAAAAGCACTTCTTGGAGAAAAGCCAAGTTTTTGTATGAAGTTATTGTCTTGTTTAATGACTTGCATCTTAGAGTTGATGAAGTGCTCAGTGAAGACGAAAGCTAGGCCAAAAGTTCAAATGAGCTTGGAAGAATGGAACAGGGGTAAAATGCCCTTTTGCCTGCTGCTGCTACCTCTTCTTGCATTCTTGCAGCAACAAAAGCAGGGCTCCTCCTAGCTGTTTTCTGCTCCTCCCGGCAGCTGCTAATCGGCATTTTGTTCCTTCCATAGTGTCATTGTGACCAGCGGAGCAAGCCAATCAGGTGCCTGTGCCCTGCGCCCAGGGGCGGGGCCAGCCGGGGCAGGATGCTCTGAGGGGCCTCTGAGGAGTCTGCCTGCCTCCTCCCACTCAGCCGCCCTACAGTTTGGGGGGGGGGTAGGTGGGAGGTGGACCGGTTGGGGCAGCACAGGAGCCTGTGGGTGTCTAAGCCACTGTGCCACTCCCAGGAGAGACGTATGACTTGGGTTCACTGCAGGGCCCCCGGTGAGTGCTGCCTGGCCTTTTGTCACCCCCCTCAGTGGTGACACCTGGGGTGGACCACCCCTACCGCACCCCTTCCTCCGCCACTGATTGTGACCAGTGTTCTCTTCTCATGTAGCATGGTTCAGTGGGGAATCCTGAGGTGGGGTGGAAATGGCTGCCATGTAGAAGGAACATAGGCTGGATAACCTAGACACGTTCTGAAAATCACTGCCCATGTCCCCCCCCCCACCACCCAAAAATAGTTGAAATGCCCCTTCATCATTTTGCTGCCCATGAATGTGAGGGCGGGCTGTACATTTTGTCTCTGCCATAGTCAAATTTTCATTTGACAACAACTAAGGCAATGGGTGGCATTGTGGTCTAAACCACAGAGCCTAGGGCTTGCCGATCGGAAGGTCGGTGGTTTGAATCCCTGCGACGGGGTGAGCTCCCGTTGCTCGGTCCCTGCTCCTGTCAACCTAGCAGATTGAAAGCACGTCAAAGTGCAAATAGATAAATAGGTACAGCTCCAGCGGGAAGGTAAACGGCGTTTCCGTGTGCTGCTCTGGTTCTCCAGAAGCAGCTTAGTCATCCTGGCCACGTGACCCGGAAGCTGTCTGCAGACAAACGCCGGCTCCCTCGACCTATAGAGTGAGATGAGCGCCGCAACCCCAGAGTCGTCCGCAACTGGACCTAATGGTCATGAGTACATTTACCTTTACCTTTAAGGCCATATTCACATATTATGGTTATGTGTCAAGGCACAGTGAATTTGCATGGATTACCTCTGCCACTGACATCCACAGCTACATTTGAAAATGGGAATAGAGTCTCTGCATGTACAGGTGTATGCATATAAAGCTCTCTCCTTGTGATCAGGAACCCTGAAAAATCAAAGTCTCCAATCGTGTACCGAGAGCCCTACTTACCTACAGGTATATGGGGGCGGGGCGGTTTGTTTTGACCTTAAAATGAATGTGTGGAGGTCAAGGGTGGTAGTCATAGAATCATAAAGTCATCTAATCTTTCTTGCTGTACTATACTGTATTGTTTTAATTAGGGTTTTTATGGAGCAGTCAAGTAATTTCGTTGTCCCCGAGAGGGGGAAATGACAATAAAGATATTATTATTATTATTATTATTATTATTATTATTATTATTATTATTATTATTAACTTGTAGAGTTGGAAGGGACCCCGAGAGTCATCTAGTCCAGCCCCTTTTCAATCACAACTTGCTGTTGCATATTTGAAGCTTGTGTTTCCATTTCCATCCTCCGTGTATTCATTAACCATGGAATTGTTATGGTTTTGTGTTCAGCTGTACCTACCAGTTCAACATTATAAACCATGACATCACATCCAGTGAAGCAGTAGGTGCCAATCCGTGGCTGGTTGCTGGTGCATATGTGTAGGATCTGGGTGCAAGGTAGATTCTTGGCCCACCCCATAAGTTTTGTTTTCATCTTATGTTACCGGATATGGTCAGCCAGTCACCACAAATCACCATGCCATAAAATGTTGAGTGAATGGATATAAAATTAAACCTTAGGAATAGCTTTCCTTAGCAAAATCTTCTGCAAATGTGCAGATGGTATCTAAGTTTCAAATATGAATACATTATCAACTTAATAATGATTTTAAAAAATTCCATTAACTTTCCCAGTTTTGGTAGGTTCAATTTTTGGTGTATTTGTCTTTCAGTTTTCTGAGATTCGCTCACCAGGCTCTTGTTGCCTCAGAGTTAATTTAAATGTTTACATTCTCTTCCCAAATAGGTTTCTGTCTGATGCAGGAGCCCTTTTTTAGAAGAAGCATTTGTTTAAATGGGCTTGACTGTACTGCTGAGATAAAGAGCTTTCCAGGCTCATCAGAATATATGTTTTCACGCAGTTTTGCATCTCAAGTCTCCAGAATAAAACAACTGCTGGGAATCATATTGGAAATAATTCTTCACTTTGCAATTCCACAAATACACAGTTTATTATAGTTTCAAAGAGAACTTGCCCTCAAGCAGAGACACTGTTTTGGGTGCCAGAGCAAAGATTAAAGCTAAGGGTATTTTTATTATATAGGTAAAAAGAGAGATCTATGAAAGAAAAGTGAAGAGAAACAGCTTCAGCTATGTTCACTCTGATCCATTAAAACATATTCTTTCAGCATGGTATCCCCTAGATACTTTGCACTACAATTCCCATCATCCCTGGCCATTGGCCAGGCTGTCTGATGTTGATGTGGATTATAGTCCAAAACACATGGAGGCTACAAAACCGGGGGAGATTGTGATATAATGATTCTTGTCTTTGTACCTGCTAAGACAAGTAAGACCAGGGGCAGCCCGTGCATGTGGCGAGGTGATGTCATTTGTCTCAGGAAGCCAAACCAATCCCCTCCCCTTGCCCTCACTGCTGCGACTGTGCCCATGCTGCTGCATTGTGGTGGCAGCGTGGGTACAGCCTCAGGTTGAGGAGACAGTTGTGGTGACAGGGCTGGCAGCAGTGGGGGCTCCACAGTGAAGGCAGGGAGGGGACAAGGTGGGACCCCAGATCTGTAGGGGGCATGGGCATCAGAGCAGGAGCAGCATCTTGGCCAGCCCTGAGTAAGGCCAAGGTTCTGGCTACACATTAGGCTGGCAGACCTGGGATAGATCTCTTATATCTAACATTATTTTTACTAAATATAACTATGGGATATTGCTGGTCTGAATAGGGAAGAGGCTCAGATTCTTTCCTCTGGCACTTTCCCCCTGATCTAAACCTCCCTTACGGAAGCTATTTGTTCTGTGGGGTAAGGGGTGGGAACATACAGGCACCTGTATCATGCCTTAATTTCCCCCTCCAAAACAAATAGCACCTGTGGGAGGATTAATTTGTGAAAACAGCATATAGAAGAAGGGTTTAAAAAAGTCCCAATGTCACTTCCTCAATGAAATTGCAACCCTTGTGTTTGCATTAATCACCAATCTCCCTGGATAAAGTGAAGCTTGGTGATCGGTTCGATGAATTTTTTTCCTGGCTCAGGCACCAGGTAGCGTATTTTATCGCATATTCTGATATGGAACTTGATAACCTTGGTGTCTGTGACAGGTGGAAGGAATATGATAACCAAACTTATGGCACCTGCAGCAACTTTCCTTCCTTAAAATTCAGTATTAAGTTAACACAGATTCAACAGCAGGAAAAGTTGGATTCTGTGACTTGTACACATTCTGCAGAATGAGCACACTTTCACCCACGGTTCTCTATTTTGCATAATGTATTCTGCTTCTGATAGTTACACAAGAAGAACCCTGTTGGATCAGAGCGCAGGCTCATCGAATCCAGCATCCTGTTCCCCACAGTGCCAATAAGATACTCATTGAAAGCCCTGCAAGCAAGACATGAAGGCAATAGCCCTCCCTTGCTGTTGTCCTCTAGTGACTAGTATGGGACTCCAAATCCCATGAGCCAAAGCCATAATGGCAGATGGTGAGAAAGGATGGACACTGTAGTCCAACAACATCCAGAGGGCACAAATACTTGAAAGTGAGTGTGGCCTCCTCAAACCTAAGGACTATATGAGCTGCTCGGGGAAGTGGAACGGGCTATTGCTGTTACTAATCTCCCTTCAGCCCTAGGGAATATATAGCATTGGTGATGTTTGAACTGGAGGGCTTCCTGGTCCAAAGATTATTCAGTCAGCCCCCAGACTACACTGTCTCTAAATGTGACAGTCTCTGACATGTACTTGCCAAATGTATGTGAATTACAAGTGACTTTTGGTTCGCTGTGTTCACAAATTAATTGGTGCCACATGCAGTGTGTAGTTATGCAGTGCAAGGTGTGAAGAAGTCCAGAGCCTGTTTCTTTTGTAGACTTGATATTACTTGTTTTGCAATCAGTCTCATTGTTCCTTCTGCACTGAACCAGTGAGTCAGTTTCCGTTGTTTGTGTGATTTGATTTTTTTTGAACAGTTATACAAGAGGCTGCCTTATAACAGACAGAAAACACAAAGCTTACTGCAGGAGGTGTGGGCATATATTTTACTTAATAACAGTGGAGTCGGTTGCAATTTGACTGTGACTTTGAGCATGGGAGGTGGGAAAGAGATGGTCTAGAAAATAGTTTCTTGTGTGGGCAGCCTTAACAACAGGGTACCAAAGATCTTTCAAAGGAGACCGAGGACAGAAAGAATGCTGTAAAGCAAAAAGGTTGTTGAAAGTTCAGCAAGGCAAATTAGCTGCTGGCTCCCAAAACATTAGGTTATTATCAGACCTTATAGGTGCAGTAAAAAACAAGGTCTGTGCGCACGCTTGCCTCTTTTACAAGTTACACTGCCTATGACTATTTTGAAATGGAGTTGCCATCCAATTAAATATATCTTTAAGTTGATTAATTGTAAGAGTAGGGCCATTGCTAGGCACCTAAAGGACTTGGGGTGGATCCTGATGACACATATTTGCATAATATTTCCATATGCTAATATAGATGCCTCTGGCCAGTTTAAGATGGCAGTGTATTTTGCAGTGTGTCCTGCCAATGGGTATGCAAAGTTTTTGAAAGAGGGAAATGGGTAGGAAAACCAGGGCTGGTGCAAAAGACCCCAGGCTACTCCCTATTAACTCACCAGCTGAAGATCAATGATCTATGTACTTGATGATGCACCAAGTTTAATGTGTTTTTGTACATTTTTACAGCCAAGTACTATATTGCTAAATTTGGAAAAGTGCAAAATCTGAAGGATAGCTTGAATACAGTGGTACCTTGTTTCTCAAACTTAATCCGTTCTGGAAGTCCATTCCAAAACCAAAGTGTTCCAAAACCAAGGCACGCTTTCCCATAGAAAGTAATGCAGAATAGAGTAACCCGTTCCAGACTTTAAAAAAGCAACCCTAAAACAGCAATTTCACATGAATTTTACTATCTAACAAGACAATTGATCCATAAAATGAAAGCAATAATCAATGTACTGCACTATAAAATAAATAAGACAGTATTGTAGATGATAAAAATTATCATCCATACCGTCACAAAAACAGATTAACCGAAAAAGCCTCAAAAACAAAAAAAACCACACAAAATAAATAGCAAAAACAAAAGTGCCAAACTTAATCCATTCCAGAAGTCCGTTTGACTTCTGAAATGTTCGAAAACCAAGGCACAGCTTCTGATTGGTGCAGGCGCCCCGAAAACAATAGCCAACAGCCGCACCAGACGTTCGGCTTCCAAAAAACGTTCACAAACCGGAACACTTACTTCCGGGTTTTCGGCGTTTGGGAACCAAGGTGCTTGAGAACCAAGGTACCACTATAATCTGAAGGATATTTCTGTTCCAATCTGCACATTAGTTCAGGATGCATGCATCAGGCCAGTTTGCACAGAAATTGCATTCCTCCACACCCTTACACTGTTTTTGTGGCTGTTGAACACCAGCGTCTAAGCAGTCTGACGCAGTGGCAAAGTGAAAGCTTGCACACAGATGGAGGTCTGAAATGTAACAGAGTGTTTTCTAGGAGTGATAACTCCTCAGGACTAAGCAGTAATCTGAAAGCAAAGAGGCTTTGTCAAGAGATATTCATGAAAAAGAAATGCGGGGGGGGGGGGGGGGCAGGAGAGAGAGAGATTCTGGGATGAGGCACCAGTCTAGCAGTTTATCTTAGCTGTGTGAAATTTCCTCTTGCACACGGCCTCAGTAAGGAGCAGATGGTACCTTGGAGGCCCAAATCCTTGCACAGCGATACCATATTGTGTAGCTGGCCCGATGAAGGCTGTGCATTCTAGGCATGAGGTAGTCTCTTTGGGCTTTGAACTCTCTGAGCCTTGAGGAATCTTTTGGAAGTGTGTCTGGATTCCTGGCTCAGCAGGTAAGACTGGCCGTATATCATTGATAGAAGCTGTGTTCAGAAGCAGAGCCAGCCCTGAAGAATGATTGGATCCTCTCAGATAAGAGGAGTAGGCCTGATGTACTAGAACAAGCTGCAGCTATATATCACGGTGCATGACCCTTCAAGCAGTTAAAAGTGCAAAACTAAACAGTCAAATTTAACAGTGAAAGAATGTGGCTAGTGAAGCAGACGTTGCTGCATGCTATTTGCTAGAGTGGGCCTGCAATTTATGCTCACTCCCAGCACTTGTGATCGCAACCTTACATGGGTGGGTGAGAGAATAAATAAATGGAAGTGGAATCTACACACATATAAAAACCATTCTGAATTATTTTTTTTTTAAAAAAAGTGTTTTAAAAAATACATTGAATTTTCCATAAGGCTCACCATCACTATCTAGTATCACCTTGTATTAAAACGTTTTATTTGCAGCTGTATAGCTGAGTCCGGAGAGTTGGGAAAACACACCATTCCCTGCTTTCCATTTATTTATGTCAGTAATGGGGCTGGCAGGTGACGTTCTGCCTGCCTCTCCAGTGTGCGTATGGAGGATTAAGCTTCAATGCTCTGACTTTTCAAATATCCTGAAAATGGTAACAGCAAGGATTTTCTGTGACCTCAGAACTCCTGCTCCTAGGGTATCCTATGGGAAGAGTGTAACTATAAAAGCAGTATACGATTGGAGTACATTTCGCAGTTCTTTGCATTCTGGAAGTTCCTTTGCTGTTGTCACTGAGGATCTGTTGCCAGAACATTGTTGCAGAATCTTGGGGGATTGTAATGAGGTGTGGCAGGAAAACCAACCTACTGCCACTGCCAAGTCTGCAGGAATACAATTCCACCTACGCCTGGCCCATTCATGGCATCTTCTCCATCAGCTGGAAACTGGCCATTAGCCTGAAAACACTCTGAAATTTGCAGGGCCTCCTGAGCACCACTGCATTTGTAACTGAGAGTTAATGTTCTGAATGATGATAAAATATCAGATGGCTCACACAGAGCCATATGGTTAACAACCTGCATTTCAGAAATATATGTCAGTTTCTTGCTTGGTTTGTAGAGGGATGGCCATGCATGTTTTTATCTACAGTGTGAATAGAGCAAATTATTTTCCCCCTTTTTTTGGGGGGGGAGGTGTAATAGGAACAAATTCCCCATTAAACCTTAATCTTTACTTACAGCTGTCTAAGCTATTCCAGAAAGCCACCGTAGCATCGGTGGGTTGGTGAAATAAGGGGAACTGTCATGTGATCATTCACTGCATCTAATCCTCACAAACAACATCCTACCAGTGTTGGGAGCCTATCCCATCTGTTCTACAAAACAGTTGATGTGAGCAATTGTATCCCAGGGGTGATCAGAATGATTTGTATGCACGGTGAACATGCCCATGCTCAAGTTATGTGTATCTCATGACTTCACCCCAGACTCGCCATGACATTATGGAAAATAGAATGGAGAAAGAGACTGATGTCTCCTCCTCCTCACTGTCTTACAGTTACAACCATTTGGACCTAGCCATCCGGTGGAATTGATGATTGAGGACAGACAAAAGGAAGAATTCTTTCACACAGTACATGCCCATAGGATGTGGGGCTCACCACTAGTTTAGATGACTTTTGTGGAGAATAGACCTAACAATGAATCATGGAATTGTAGTGTTGGAAGGGACCTCAACCCCTTGCAATGTAGGAATCTCAGCTAAAACATCCATGACAGACAGCCATCCAACCAACCAACCTCTGCTTAAAAACCTCCAATAAAGGAGAGTTCATAACTTCCCGAAGGAGACCTTTCTACTGTCTAACAGCTCTTACTGTCAAAAAGTTTTTCCTGATGTTTAGTCAGAAGATCCTTTCTTGTAACTTGAGGCCATTGGTTTGGCACCTTCCCGTGAGCCTGCGGAACCCAATTCCTCCCAGCAGAACAAGGAGGGCACAGGGTGGAAGCTATGGAATGGAGGACGAGTGCCCACCTCTAGACCAAAGGGTTGGTCTTTTAAGACTAGTTATCCACAAAGGGGTGGAGCCTGGGAGAAGTAGTCTGGATGCAGATGCTTTTAAGGGCTCAGGGCAGAGCCATACCTACATTTCAAGCAAGTTCTTTTTTTTTATTTATTTAAATTTTATTTCCAACATACAGTATCTTAAAACCACATACAATCCAGTAAAAAAGAAACATAAATACACTTAACAACAAATACCAATACATATACCTTCTCCAAAAGTACTAGTTCCTATCATGTCATCAATCTGACTTCCCTCCACCATGGTTTGAGCTATAACACATTAATTTCATTTTTGCAGTTCCTTTTGTAACCGTTTTTTCACTTCACAGGTTCTATGTTACACCTACTGTTACTTTAATATTTCCTAAATTTCCTAAATTTCTTTCCATGTAAATTATGAATTTATTCCAGTCACTAATAAATTTTTTGTTACTCTGCTGCCTGATCTTCTGTGTCATTTTTGCTAACTCTATGTACTCAAATAGCTTATTTTGCCATTCTGTGATAGTTGGGATAGTTGGGAAGCAAGTTCAATGCACATTTAAAGCGCATGACTTTCCCCCAGGATTCTTTGGGGAAAGTCATGTGCAGGGTCTCGATCTGCCCTCAGCTTGCCTTCAACCCTCAAGGGAGTACTCAGAGCTGTCAGTGGTCCTGCAGCCGCTGACCTGCCTTGCTCCCTTCCCTGTGGGATCCTGCATTGGGCAGGAAACCTCTGAAAACATATGTTGGACATAAAACTGGAAAGGTCTGCTGCCTTCATTCATAGGTTTTACAGATAAAACAGGAATGCCATTGTTAGCAATGGAAAATATATAGTTTCATGGGCTCCTTTTATGACTTACACGTACATGGTACTTCTCCTAAAATATCATCGTCAACGGAGAAAAGAATAGAACTGGCAAGTTTTGTTTATTTTGACATTTGTTCTCAAATGTAAGTGGGGAGGGGAGAACTGACAAGATTAATCTCCGCACAGTAACAGGATCATATCACTGAAAGCAGGGTCAACATGATTATACAGATCCCCGTGTCATTAGTACACAATGGCTTTTAAATGAGCCAGATTGAATTAAGCGTCCTAATGGAAATCACATCCAAAGTAAACAAGAGCAAACCAGAGCTTCTGTTGAGTGACACATCTATCCATCAGTTGGTATTAGAAGAGCAGGGCGGTGTGGTTAGCCAGCCAGCAACAGAAGCATAAACATAAATTTGGATTTGCTAGATGAGTTGCACAAGTTATCTAAACTGGATATACTGTGAGGTGCAGTTCAACTGCATATTCCATAGATGCTGGTTAAGCTCATTTTGATTTTCAAATATATATTTTTTTGGAGGAGAAGGATGGGAAAGGGGTAGAGGAAAAAACCCATAAAAATATAAGGCTATCTTTTTATATATTTAGTATTTCTCTGTATTCAAGGGGGGACAACTTCTGAGAGTACACTGCCTTTTTAAGGGATACACCTAAGATGTTTTAAGTAGAGCTGCGCCAAGTTTTTGTGCATTGTTCTTTTTTAAAAAAATGTTTTGAAATGTGCACACACAGAGAGAGAGAGCAGCTAAGCAAGTTACAGGAACTTGGAAGGCATTTTTCCTCCATCTATGTCCTGAATCCTATTCATAATTACAAATTTGTAAACACACATTCACAGGTCTGTTATATTAGGGTTGTCTGAGGGAGAACTAGGCTGCCTGTGTCTTCAAGAAGAGTGCTGTGTGAGCTAGTTTTGTGTTCTGCAAATTACACTAATGTGCTGATGTGGAGGTAGAGGAAGAGCCAGTCTCCTGGGTCCTCTGCTTGTTGCCCCTCGTCTGTTCTGTTCAGCGAGGTCCAGGATTCTTGATCATGCCATCCTCTCTGTGTAGCTGGGAGAATATTTAGAGGGCATTCCCATCTCACATTACTGCATTGTGTAGACTAGACCACCATTCTGAGGGTTCCTAAGGTAAACAGCCATAATGATTAAGCCATGTTATGGTTTATATATGTTATGGGACACGGGTGGCGCTGTGGGTAAAACCTCAGTGCCTAGGACTTGCTGGTCGTATGGTCGGCAGTTTGAATCCCCGTGGTGGGGTGAGCTCCCGGCTTTCGGTCCCAGCTCCTGCCCACCTAGAAGTTCGAAAGCACCCCTAAGTGCAAGTAGATAAATAGGTACCGCTTCATAGCGGGAAGGTAAACGGCGTTTCCGTGTGCTGCGCTGGTGCTGGCTTACCAGAGCAGCTTTGTCACGCTGGCCACGTGACCCGGAAGTGTCTGCGGACAGCGCTGGCTCCCGGCCTCTTAAGTGAGATGAGCGCACAACCCTAGAGTCGGACACGACTGGCCCGTAGGGGCAGGGGTACCTTTACCTTTACCTTTACCAGCGGGAAGGTAAACGGCATTTCCGTGTGCTGCACTGGCTTGCCAGATGCAGCATTGTCACGCTGGCCACGTGACCCGGAAGTGTCTGCGGACAGCGCTGGCTCCCGGCCTCTTAAGTGAGATGAGCGCACAACCCTAGAGTCGGACACGACTGGCCCGTACGGGCAGGGGTACCTTTACCTTTATGAATCAGTTCGTTTGTCCATTTGAAAATGATAAAGGTAGATAATGCACTTTTGGTATCGCAAATGCCTAACATGTTGTGGTAATCCAACCCATGCATTGACAGGGTTTTTCTTTTTACATAAAATAACAAAGTATGATCACCTTTGAGCATTCGCTGTTCCTAGCAATAACAAACATCAGTTATCTAATGGCTTTACATTGTCAACCACCACCCTCATCTAATTGTTTACGTCAGTGGACCTTAGAGACAGAATGCATATATAGGGTGGCATCCAGTGCTATTCCTACTCAGAGTAGATCCACTGATGTTAATTGAGATGACTAAAATAGGTTCATTAATTTCAATAGGTCTACTCTATGTAGAGCCAGCACTGGAGACAATTGCCCATGACATCTGTGATTTCAATTTATTTAGACACATCTTTTAGGTCTTCGCTTGTAATTTGAATAGCTGACAGAGAAGTAGCTTTTTAACACTCACATTTCCTCCTGTAATGTACTTGATACAGCTTATGTTGTACACCATATAGGCTGTGTGCACAGCCTTTTAATGGAGTGCTCATTTAGTTCCTTTTAAAGCTCTTCATTTTGTAGCCTTCTTTCCCCTTAAGGTTTATATATCCTTGGTCAGCATAATACTGGTTCTTTAGTAGCACTGGCTCCCCCAAGCCGTTGGAGGGGAGAGGAAATGAGAATGATTATCTTCTTGGCTTGTGTTTTCATTCGTTCAGGAACATTACAGAGGGGTGAGCAAAATGCTAAAAGCAGTGCTTTCATTGACAAAATGTTGTTGGTGATTCAAAAACCAGACCCATGGAGGACCAGTTCATGGCTCTTGCAGCCTAATCTTGTGCAAAAGTCCCAATATATTCAGTGAGATTCTTCTAAAAGTTGGATTAAAATACAATTTAAAAACAACAACCATGTAAGCATGTATAAGATTGCAGCCTTAGCCACATTGCTTTGGTATTCCATGGTAGTAGAGTTCTGAAGACAAGAAGGGTTGTATTTTGGAATGCTCTTACTCAACACGCTTAGTGTATGTAGGAACTAGCTGATGGGGGATACATGTTTAATAGCTTTTTGCCATTGGATAATTTAACTCATGCATGGAGGTATTTGCGTCTTGGTGTGTATGTGTGTGTTTTTATGTATGGAGGTGTTCAGACATATAACCCTTTCACTGCAGTAAAAGTAATACTGTTCAGAATTCTATCTCCTCAGTTTAGAATGTAACCTTGCATACTAATAGTGGACTCATTCACCAGGTGTCAATCCTTATGTGGTCAAAATAACACCATCCACACAGGAAATTTCAACAGGCATGGGAGAATCCCATTCTGTAGAACAGCCTCATAATAATTGATATTTGTCAGCCTCAAGGCTGTTGTTGTTACCCTGCAAGAGTCGTTTATTGGCTTGGGCATTTTAGCTATTGAAATCCTCTCTTTATTCTTTGTTGCCAGTTGTTTGTTCCATCTGAAGGTGAAATTAGCGATAATATTTACTGAGGACAAACTTCTCTGTTTTGTCTCTTGCAGTCTGTTATTTATTGAACAACAACTTCAGCCCAGACCTGTGCAATGAAGATGGATTAACTGCACTGCATCAGGTAAGTGTTCAGGGAAGGTGAAGTGTGATATCAGGCAGGGTCAGATGAAAGAAAATGCTCACATAGGCTGTTGCCATGCTGTCAATGTAGCAGGGGAGGAATGAACTAGAACTGCAGGAAGTCCCCAGTTACTTAGTAAGCCAAAGGAGATAAAAGGTTAATGTACAGTAGTTTGTGTTGATCTGTAGAAAAGAATAAACAAGGAGCACACCTAGGATTCTGGGACAAAGAAAAAAATAGCTGCTCCTTATTTTTGAAAAGACAAAGCCTGGCTGCTTTGGGTTTCTCCCTGCTGTGGGTTTGTCGCTACAGTCATACATTGGAAGTCAAACAGAATCCGTTCTGGAAGTCCGTTCGACTTCCAAAATGTTCTGATTGGCTGCAGGAAGCCCCGTCGGATGTTCGGCTTCCAAAAATAGTTTGCAAACCGGAACAGTCACTTCCGGGTTTGCAGCGTTTGGGAGCCAAAACGTTCAAGAACTAAGCTGTTTGAAAACCAAGGTACGGCTGTCTTTTGTAACATTTTGATGGGTTCTAATAAAGGTATTACCTGACTGGGATTCCAATAAACTAACTTACGTTTTCCTTGTTACCATTTGGAAAGCTGGCTGTACACCATTGGTTGACCACCATTGGCACACACACACACACACACACACACACACACACACACACACACCTACAAAGAATTTCCCCTGTTGTGTTATATAGATGGTATCTAACACCAAGTAAATTGGCAAAAATATATAAATCAAAATCGAATAAGTGTTGGAAATGCAAAGCGAAAGAAGGAACTTTCTATCATATGTGGTGGTCTTGTAGTAAGGTTAAAGCTTACTGGGAAATGATATATAATTAATTGAAAAAGATGTTTAAAATAACATTTGCCAAAAGAACCAGAAGATTTCATTCTTGGAATTATAGGGGTAGAACTACCTAAACAGTACAGAAATTTATTCATGTATGAGACTACAGCGGCAAGAATGTTATTTGCCCCAAAATGGAAAGAAGTCCTGACGAAAGAAGAATGGATACAAAAACTTATAGACTATGCAGAAATGGTGAAACTTACCAGAAAAACAAAAAATCAAGATAACAAACTTTATATATATATAAAAGAATGGAAATGGTTTATTGAATATTTACAAACAAATTGTAAACAGATAAGGACATTGGCAGGGTTATTGTAATAACCTGCAGCTTCATCAGAGTATATAATTAAAGTATAATTAAAAGAATAAAAGAATAAGTTAAGTTTATTTAGAATATGCAGGAAATGATTAAAAAATCATTTTCAGGAACCGTAGAAAGAGGAGGAAGTTTTGAAATGTTAAGATGACTGTAAAACTATTGAAATGGGGGGGGGGGGGGAGAGCGTGCACACACTCCACTCTGGCTAATAATTTTATGTTGGGTAAAATAGCACGGGAGAATGTTTAAACCTCACTCCCCGAGATCCAGATCCACAGAAGCATCCTCACATCTGTTTTTAATAAACTAATACAAGGATGTGGATCACAGCTGGTTCAGAAAGCCCCTGCCAATATTGGACTTATGGGCTAACCTAGTAGAAGACAGCTTTATGTGTTTCGAACCAACTGTGTAGGTTAAAGGATGACGGCATAAGCAGAAGAGTCCTCAGACTGGATGTGCTACATGCATGTTTCTGATCTTCAAAACAACCCAAAAGTGATGAGAAAAGGATCATGTAGGATAATTGGCAGATCATTCTAGGGCAGATCATTATAAGGCAGATCATTCAGGTTGCTAATGTGTTTGAATGGGCTTTTGATGCGGGGGAAATGAGACTGGACTCACTGTCGTATCCTTATTTCCTCAACTTTCTGAAATCAGATGGCTGCTGGGTTTTCCGGAGACCATCTGGATGCCTATTTTCTAGGCACTGAGGAGGTGGGTAGTAACAACAGAGGGAGGGTTGTTAAGCTTATTCTGGAGGTGGATAACTGCATCCAAATTTCGTTCTTTCTTAGTAGGTTTTGTAAATGCAGCTATTGATGCCCCATGGCTGAAGCCCAGATTCTTCTGCAAATGAGCATTATTTTTCTGGCACTGGGTAGTTGTTTACTTTGACATGCAAACTAGCTCCTGAAACAAGCTAAATATAAAGATATATATGTAAATATATATTTCGGCAAAGCTTCTAAAAATCTTAATCGTAGTTGGTATCTGTTCTAGTTTGTTTGTTTAACTGATTTTATGTAAGTCCCATTGTTGTTTTAAAGTGGTGTTCTGTTTCAAAAATTGTTTTAATATATGTAATTGCAAACTGTTTTTTAATATATGTAACTGTTTTAGATACATTGTTGTATTGTAAATCACGTTGAGGTGACTCATAGGAAGCGATTCATAAGTTAAGTTAAGTTAAATAAATAAATATGATGATGTTTCCTTTTTGTTGTCCCTATGACAAAGGAAAACATTTTCGCTCTGTAAAAGTAACTTTCTAGACAGGTGGGAAAACTTCAGACAGGGATCATTTGCAGAAAGCAAGCTCACTAAAATTATTGACTTCAGTATCATATAGTGACCAGGCTCATTGTTCAGTCATCACATAGTTTAAAAACTGTTTGTTCCTCTAGTCATGAGCAGAAATGAGGACATACAAGGGTTAGTTTATACCATTTTGGTGATAAATGCAAACGTTAATAGATAATGTGAACATGTAACAATGTCATATCACTACTGCAGATGGAAGGCAAATTTCTAGTCAACTGAACTCCAGATATCCTTTTGTTGTTGGTATTTGAAATTTAGAATTTCCTAGGGTGGTGTTTGTTTCATAATGGCACCACACTAAAGGCCCGATTCCAACATTATGTGCAATGGACTTCCTGGTGGGATTGTATTTGCAGGTTGCGCCTCCTGTCGACATAGTGATCAGTTGGGTAGGGAATGAGGCAGTCTTTTAGATATCCTGGTCCCGGTTTGTGAAAATTCACCAGCATTTTAGTGCAAATTCCTCCTAACGTATGGATCTTTGTATGCTGTTTTGCCTAAACTACACATTTTTGCAAATTGATTTCCCCTAACATAATGCATTTTAAAATATTATTTTCACTAATATATGCATTTATATGCATATGCATTTTTGTGTACATCTCTTGACTGGAGAACTGCACCATTTTGAGAAGTGTGATGGATAGCTGCCCACATAGTGCAAATTAAGTTTGCCTTTAAATGTGAATTGAATCAAATTCCCCCCCCCCCACTCCCATTCCGAAGTATCAGGAACAAGCCAGGCCGAATTCAAGGTGTCACAATTAAGATATATAGCCCTCAATAGCTTGGAACCAGTTTATTTAAAGGATCGTCTCACCCCCATATGTACCCAGTTAAGCGCATCAGTCTACGGGAACTGGCACTTCTGCAAGCTCTCCATAACATCTGCAGCTTCAAGATCTGTTTGCAGAACAGGACATGGATGGCGCTGCTTTTTCCCTGCCTTAAAACTGCACCATGGGGAAGCGAAATACTTATCAGAGCTAAATCCACCTTCATCGCCCTGAATTTTCATTTACAGCCGTGAAGTCTCGTTTTCTGGAAGGTGAATTCGAGAAAATCCCCAGAGATCAGTGGTTTTGTGTATGTGGTGGCCCCTGGGTGGAAAACACCAGCCTCTATATTCTTCACTGTAAGGTGTATGAAACACCTAGGCATAAGTATTTAGAGAAATCTTTAGCAGTAGTTGCTACCATCTGGCATATGGATGAGGCTAAATATCTGTTGTGCGGTTCAGACAGGTCTGTAACATTTAGCACAGCTCAACTTAGACAAAGCCACGTGGCCTTCCTTGAGTGCCAAGATTCTGTTTTTATGTATGTTTTATTTATTGTACAGGTCAAGTTTCTTTCTGTATGGTTCTTATGTATAATTTATGTCCATATGTTTCTGTTTGGCTGAAACCTGTATTTGGCTGCCTTATTAATAAATCTGAATTTGAATTAGCCTACAATGTTTGTTCTGCATTTGCAAGAAATCATTCCTTCAGTGTGGCAGCCTCTGTTCTTAGCATTCCCTGCCAGTTAATATTAGACAGGTGCCTCATTGTACAGTTTTCAAGGCCTGCTAAAACCATTTTTGTTAGGCAATCTTACCCAGACATGTAATTTTACTACGTCTATTTGGTTTTTATATTTTGATAATTTTACTATGTTAGCTGTTTTAAAATCTGTGGGTGCTTCCCCCCCCCCCCTTTTAATGATTTTTTAAAACCATTTAATATAAACTTGTCTGAGATTATTATGTTGTTTAAGTGGGTTATTGATTTTGTTAAATGAAACAAAACCTCTGTTGTCTTTTAACTCTCAACAGTGCTGCATAGACAATTATGAAGAGGTCGTTAAGCTTCTTCTGAACCATGGTGCCAATGTCAACGCAAAGGACAATGAGCTGTGGACTCCTCTGCATGCGGCAGCAACATGTGGACACATCAACCTGGTGAAGATTCTGATTCAGCAGTAGGTGACCTGTGTTACTTTTCTGTCTTATGCTGGGCCGGACCCGTTTTGAATACCTTTGATACAAGTTGGGGTCCTTGTTGCTTATTCTTGTGTTTCCAGTCCATCCCCTCTGCTATTGGTCTTAGCTGATCAGCAACACTTATTTGATTTCCAACAATGTGTCACCTGACATTCTGATGTCAGGTGATTGACAGGCAGGCGGACCTCAAACTGCCAAAGGTGGTCCATGGGGGTGAAGGACATCAGAATCAGACTCGTCTGATCCAGTTCACTACCCTACTCTTGGTCAGCCAGAAACCACAGCAAGTAGCAGGAACAAGACATGATGGATGAATATTTTGGGCAGCCAGCCACACAGCATCCATTATTTTTGCATTCCAGAGCAACAGTCCTGGTATTCCCCCATGGGTAAGCAGTCCTAGAGTTCTTCATGACTTATTCTGATTAGACTTGGCAGAAGTGAAGGTTTGGATTTATGCCACACTTCATTTCATGTTACCACTTGATATAAGCTAGAGTGGTATACTTTAAGAGTTGCCAGAATGTGGTTCACAGAAGAGTTTATTCAGTCAGGGTGCTACTGATGAGAAGGCCCTGTTCTGCATCTCAACCCTTTGTGCCTCATAGGGCAGAGGGACACAGGACAAAGTCTCTCTCAGTGCCCCAGTACATGGGCAAGTTCATGTGAGAAGAGATGGTCCTTAAGACATCTTGATCTCAAAGAGTTTAGGCTCTTTTTACCTTGAATTAGATCTGGAAACAAATTGGATTTGCACTTCTGCTTTGTAAATGTATAATGTGTTGATGCTCCATGGAGATTCAATTTTTTTAAAAAAAAAGGAAGAAGGAAAAGTAAACCACATGAGTCTGATGTCCGCCATCTTGCATGTGCTACTTCATAACTGCCAGTTTCTGAGCCTACCTTATATGGCTATTGTGAATAAAAAATTGGGGGTACCCTGAGCTCCCTGGAGGAAGAAAGGGATACAAATATGGTAGGATAAATAAATTCTGCTTTGCCTGCGCCTCAGTAATAAGAATGCTGTTGTTTTTGCACTGTGCCAGTTGATTCTCTGTATCAGAAGAAGCAACGGACTGGGATTTTTTCCTCCAGAACACAACACAGCATGTGGTTGTTGCAATCAAAGTAGTATTCAGTAAGAAGTCTATCAGATCAAAGGGTCTGTTTAAATACAGAATCAAAAGGCTTCAGTGCCACAACAAGGAACCCAGAGAGACCTGTAGAAGTAGCAGCAGTACAAAGGATGTCAGATCCTGTGCTTTGTTTGCTGATTTAGACGGACTCTATAAAAAGAACCTGCAAGTGTGTTTTACATTGTAATTTCCTCTGTTCTCATGGGGAGGAAAAATGAGCATGAATATCAATGGAAGCGACTGCCTGGTCTCCACTTCAAAGGGATATAAATGTCAAGGCAGATCAAGCTTAATCTGTATTAGGATATTATTTTCGCGTTGAGGCCACATGTGGTTCAGAATATATTGGGACACCCCTAGGATTTTGTTACAGGCACGGGAATTGACTTGTTGAAGCAGAATGGTGGGCCTGTCGGTTTTAGTGCCCTGCGCAAAACGGAATGCATGATTGAGAGAAATGTGGGAATGGGACAGTGAAAATGCATGTGAGAGAGACAAGCTCTTACATCTTGGGGTGAGAGGGAGACAAGTTCTCACCGTTTGGGGTGAGGGTGGTGGGGGCTGGTTCTCTTGCAAGAAAGCAAAGATCCATAAGGTTAGAGGCAGCTGATGTAGTAACTGCATTATAGATTTAGGTAGGGTGGTGATAAAATTCCAGAGAAAGCACAGTCTGTGTGACTCCTTACTGACATATGCTATTTGGACTGAGAAGCTAATGTGGAAGTAAGGGCTTTATACGGTCTGGTATATCCCTACTGGCCTGGATTTATGCTGTGTGATCATCTGATTGTATTCAGGCTAGAACTATGGACTAGAGGGTGTTCTTGATCTACAGCAGCGGTGCGGAGTGGCCCTCACAATGGTGTTGCGACTCCCAACTCCTATCAGCCTTGGCTAACATGGCCAATGGTCAGGGTATTGTAATCCAACAACAACTGGAAGGTCGCAGGACCCCTGCCCTTTATCTACAAAGTCTAATCCACTTGGTTTTCTGAGAGACAAGAGATTAGAGTACTGTGACCAAACAGTGACAGGTGGAGGCTCTGATTCAGCACTGTCTCTCAGGGTGTCTTGCTGTATTAAGTGGGAAGGAATTGTTTTCTTTGGGAGTTTATAATTTAAGGTATTTTCATTCCACCTTAGAATCCAATGAATTCACTGAAAGACTTTCTTAGCCGTTGCCTTTCCTTATCACCTAGGGGGCAATCCTGGTGGCAGATGGAAAAAGTAGTCATGGGGATACAGATCGCCATGACAAAAGTAAGGTCTCAACTGACTCCCACCTGCTTTGCTTCATTTGGCTCTGGGGGGAAAACACCTCTGAAACCCACCACAGCTCTATATGTCTCCAGTAATGCACTGTTAAGTTTTGGGCACCATGTTTGAGTTGTTGTTGTCTATTTATTTATACCAGGGAGTCAAGACAGCTTACAAATAAAAAGAACAGCTAAAATCTTAGAGAAAAACCAATAATTAAAAAACAATTAAAATTGATAGAGTTAAGCCTATAAAGCAAACAGATAATTGCAATAAAAACAGCACAGCACCATCCCTTTCATTAAAAGCAGTTAGTTCTCAAAAGCTTGATGGGACAAGATTTTCTGTCACATGTGCTCTGCATTACCCTTGAGATCCTTGGATCCAAGTGTGCTGATATCTCTCATGCCTGTCTTTCTCCTTGCAGTGGAGCAGACCTGCTAGCGGTGAATGCAGATGGGAACATGCCATATGACCTGTGTGAAGACGAACCAACTCTAGACGTCATTGAGACCTGCATGGCATACCAGGGTAAGGCCCGGTTATGAGAAATTGGAGCTTCAGGTGTGGACTTGTGTTGCTATTTGACATCTTCCTGTGGAGGTTGAATGTCCAGTGCAGGTGACTCCAGCATCCCATCCCAGCATGGCTCATAGCAAGAATGATGAGAGCTGTAGTCCAGCTACATCTGCAGAGCCACAGGTTCCCTCATCCCTGTAAAGGAACAGCCATGCTGCTATTGGAAAATGTATTATGGGTGGATGTGTGTTGCAGCACTTGAGCAGCAGAAGCATGCAGCCTTCTAAAGCCAATATAAAAGCCAAACCTTCATGGCATGGTGTGACACTGTGGGGGGTGGAGGAGGGGTATGTATTATTTGTGAGCATCCAGGCCATGTTCTCATGAGTCAAACTATTGATAGCCACCAATTTAGAGGAATTTAAAAGAGGATTAGAGAAAGGCTAGGAATAACGGAAGCTGTAGTCTACCTGTTACCCTATCCCTGATCTAGCACATTAAGTTATCTTTTCGCATCCATGAAAATATTTAGGTTTAAAGTAGCTCTGTTCAGCTCTTCCGGCAGTTTTGTGCCCAGTCCTGGGCAAAAGAAAACCACTTCCTGGAAGTAAACAAGGCAGTAGTCTCTCCCCATGCAAAACTATGTTTGTGCCCTGATGTTCCCCCCATGTACACCAGAGCTGCTGAAGTCAGTGACTGCAGACCAGCAGATTTATTTACGTATATCCATCCCCGTAACCATTTTGATTACTATTTGCTGATTTTTTTCTATGTATGTAGTCTAAGGGGCTAGCTACATGTTATGTGCAAATAAAGGCATTATTAATTCTGATGCTGATGTTTTTTGTTTGTTTTTAATAAAAATAAAAGCTGCTCTGTTTGCTCTTGGTGAGGAATTTGAAACAGAAAAGCAGTAGGGAGGTATGCTTAAACCCAGCCAGATGGGCGGGGTATAAATAATTATTTTTATTAATTTATTATTATAAAACTTTTGTCATCCAGCTGTTTCTTTGCTCCAAATGCCTCCCTCTCTCATCTGGCTTTCCGCCTGAATTTTGTTTAAAAAAGGTGTTCATAAGTTGAAGCATGCCTCCTGGAACAGATTTATTTTAAAAAGCCGCACTCCTATACACACACTGTATACCTGTAGCATGTATGTTAGCCTGTAAGCTAACCAAACTATTTTCCTGTTAAGTCAACTAGAACCTCATGCTGTTCCTACTCCTCTCCTTTTGCTCACTGTAGGAATAACACAGGAGAAAATCAATGAGACACGAGCTGCGCCAGAACAGGCAATGGTTGATGATATTACAGAGATGATAGCAACAGGGCAAGATCTGAACAAGACCGATGCACAAGGTGCTACGCTGGTGAGCCATATTCTCACTGAATTATTATCAGAAGCTGGCTGCCTGCCTGCCTTTGGATGTAATTGGACTTGTAAATCTTCAACATTTCCTTTATTGCTTTTTTGCTGTGGATCTTCTTGAAATGACGGATGTTCAGGGTAGGCGATTTCTTTTTAAGAGGGCTGAAAGGAATTTCAGTTCTAGTGGTATATTATTTTTATATTAGCCCAATCAAATCTTTATTATTACAGTTGATGGCCAGTATTAAGAAACCAGGATAAGAGGGTTATGTTGCTCTTATTTTAGTTATTTTTGTGTTTCGCCTTTTCTCAAGGTTTTCAATAGTTCTTCCCCTTTTTCTCTCTCTCAACAACCATGTGAGATAGGTAAGCCTGTGTTAAAATACAAGACATGAGAGCTCCATGATCTGATGTCCTGAAGCTTCTATTTTTGGTGTTTAAAATTACTGCAAGGGTTTCCGTTTTGATTGGCCCTGCGGCAATAGAGGAAGGGTTGTATTTTCCACAGCGGGGCAAATAGCAGCTTTGCAGGAGGGGATTTAGATCAGGGGAATTTTGCAAGGAGGGAACTGTTAACTCTCCCTCCCTCCCAAATCTTTAACTCTTCTCAGCTGTTTTTTTTATTTTAAACAATCCTTCTGTACTTTGGCCCTAGTATGAGCAGGCATGGACAACACACCCTTGCCCCCCCCCACAGGAATACTCCCCACACTCTGGACTGACCCACAGTCAGACATCTGGGCTCCTGCTGAAATATTTATCCCCCACCCCCACCTTTTTACAGCCTTCCTCTAAGCAGCTCAGCTTGGTGTGCAATGAGGAGTTTATCTCACGACAGCGTCACTAAACCTCTCTGAGGGTTCACCTGAGAAGTGGTGACTAAATATACAGCACTTGTATATGCATTCTGCCATAGGAATTGCTCCAAGGACATCCTTCTGGCTAAAAAAAGCATCATTTCATCACTGGCACAAAATGGGAGATTCTGATCGCTAACTACACCTGGTTTTGTTACTGTAGTTAGGGGTCAGGGATTAACACAACATCGCATGAACTCTTCCAGATAGGAACAGTTTGAGAGTGTGTTTGGGTGTGTGTGGATCTCATCCCTTTTTGCTGTGGTCTTGGGTAACAAAACAGGTGGCTACATAGTGTTCAGTGTGAGTTAATTCTGCAAGTGAGCTTTAAATTGATTCTCACACTCATCAGTGCTTAGGAGAACGAAACCACGTTCATTTTTAATCTGGAATAAATACTGTGATGTTTAAGAGTAGGTTTATATGTTAAGAACTGCCACCACCGACTGCTGAAATGTGGCAGGTCAGGTGTCCTAAATGAAATTGGTGTTTGCAATTGCTGGTTCTCATCAAATGCACAGGTTGCTGCACTTTATTTATTTTAGCATTCCATGGGACAATTGCTAGTATTACTATCCCTCCTTCCCTACAGAGGTGTGCCTGGCACCTTCACTGCATATTTCCATCATATGCTGAAGATGCATCTCTTTACCCTGGCCTTTGACACTTGAGATGCATATTTTTGGACCCACCCTGATCATAATTTGTTTTAAATCATTTTTTATATTGTATTTAAAATTGCAGCAACCTTCACCAGAATCTTAAGAGTGAAGATCTGTTTGTTTGTTTGTTTTGTTTGTTTGTTTGATTAATAATATTAATATCCACTTCAGCTAGGCATTTTAATTCAGGAAAACAGTATGGCAACATAGCTTAGTTTGTAGTGCAGGAGACTCTTAATCTCAGGGCTGTGGGTTCGAGTCTCACGTTGGGCAGAAGATTCCTGCATTGCAGGGGATTGGACTAGATGACCCTCGTGGTGCCTTCCAACTCTGCAGTTCTGCAACTCTACAATTTTAAATCTTCCTCCCCAGTACTTGGCCCTGATCCAAATGGTGGTGGTTTGCGGGGGGTGGGGTGTTACTGCTACACAGCTGTTCCAACAGAGGGGAAATGTGTTGGGAGGTCCAGTTACATCTACTTTGGCCCTAAGACAAGTTGTTTCAGTAGCAAAATTGATAACGAAATTCTGTTTTCCACATCAAGCTCTGGCAAGGAATGCAAGGAGCTTCTCTAGCATAGCAATGCTCCGTTCACTTGGAGCCCCCTATTGGTTTTGTGGAGTTCTGTCTGGCTGTTAATGGTGGGCTATGGATGAAATGGAAAGGTCGTGGGTATTAAATTTATATCAAGCCATGCTTATTTGGCTGGGCCAGTATTAGGAGCAAGAGCCATAAGGGTTGTGCCATTGTGGTAGAGCACACATTTTCCACACAGGTTCAGTTCCCACCATCTCCAAGTAAGGCTGGAAGAGACCAGGCAGACCGATGATCTGACTTGATATATGGCAACTTTCTATGTGCTCATTGCCATACTTTGCTTGGGGCAGTCTTGATTTTGTATTAGGGTCAGGTTATCTGAGCTTGGCAAAACATCTACAGATAATAAAGAGTCTTATTGCTAGCTGTGCAGGTTCAGTGCTAAGAAATTAAGAGGCAATTGCTAAGCATTTGCTTTGAGTTGGAAAGGCTTGGGAGCTGCAGCAATCTTAAGAACTCTTAATTGCTGAAATGGATGCAAAGCTGAATGAGGTATTGGTACAAGGAGCAGGAGCCCAGTTGAGAATACAGCTTAGGTCTTTGGGATGCACTTAATCCTTAAGGTCAGGCTCTAGGTTGTTTCAGACTCATATAAAAGGTATTGCCTTCTCCTTCTTCTCCTTCTCCTAGTTGCATATAGCTGCAGCCAATGGCTACCTGCACGCAGCAGAGATTCTTCTGGACCATGGAGCAAGGCTGGACCTCAAGGATTGGGATGGCTGGGAGCCCCTCCATGCTGCTGCCTTCTGGGGACACGTACGTGTTTTGTTTTCATCCTTTCAGAAGAGGGCTAGACCAACTCATGAGAAGTAGTTCCTCAAAGACTTTAACCTACGATAGCTAAATAGAACCTCAATATCATTGGCTGGGGAGCAACCATGAAGAGAGCCTTATATCCTACCTGTGAGCTTCCCTGCTGTGGGGAGACAAGATGCTGCAGGACTTGACTGGAGAGCCAGTGTAGTGTAGTGGTTAAGAGCGGTAGACTCATAATCTGGTGAACCGGGTTCACGTCCCTGCTCCTCCACAGTCTCAGCCCCACTCACCTCACAGAGTGTTTGTTGTGGGGGAGGAAGGGAAAGGAGATTGTTAGCCACTTTGAGACTCCTTCAGGTAGTGATAAAACGGGATATCAAATCCAAACTCTCTTCTTGACAAGGCCTTCTCCTACCTGCTCTGGCCAGGTTGAAGATGAAGTTCAAAACATATGGAGGGCACCAGGTTGGGGAAAGTTGGACTAGATGGACTTTTGGTCCGATTCAGCAGGGCTCTTCTTGCCATGCCAGGTTCATCTGTATAAAAGACATGGCCCTAGTGTTCAGAGGACTAGTAAGAATTTTGCTTTCTTTCCTTTATTCCAGATGCATATGGCAGAGCTGTTGGTGTCTCACGGCGCAAGCTTGAGCGCCCGAACCACCATGGATGAGATGCCAATAGGTGAGCTGTAATTCTGCCTCCGTTTGCACTTTCCATTCTTGGGCAAATGCATATCCTGGCTCCCCATCTGAATATCAGTCTTCTGGGGGCATGTTCTTTACACCTCCACCCCCCACAAATTGCTGGAGGGGGAAGAATCTGAACCCAAGACTGGTTTATGCACATGAATAAAATAAGCTCATGTTTTCTGTTCTCAGTCTTAGGTGCTGCTGGGCTTGGAGTACTCCTAATAAAATGCAGTGTGTGAGCTGGGGACTGTGGTTACTATGCAGTCTTTAGCTACATCATTGCAAGGCAGCTTAACTCAAGGGTTTGGTTTCTATTCCCTTTAGACCTCTGTGAAGAAGAAGAGTTTAAGGTTCTGCTCTTGGAGCTGAAGCATAAGCACGATGTCATCATGAAGTCTCAGATGAGGCACAAGTCCTCCTTGAGCAGAAGAACCTCCAGCACTGGAAGCAGAGGGTGAGTGAGCAGAGAGAAGCCATGTTGGCTAGATGTATATTTCCATGCCTTAGTGCTTGGCGAGTCTGAGCTTTGTAGCCGCTTAGTGGGATTTCCAACTGGTTGCAGTTGACTTCTGTAAGCTTACTTTCAATAAATAAAAGCAGATTCAGCAAGAAAGGCAACATGGCAAATGCATGCCAGGACTGCAAGATTTAACTTGAGAATGTGGGCTTGTGGTGGGGACAATACTGATTTCCTACAAGAGATATTTTAGGAGGAAATCCTACAGTGTGATTTACCGGGGGCTAAAATTAACCTTTTCCTTATTATTATTTTATATTGCACTGTTACCAAAATGTGTTGTTTTACAGAAGAACATAAGCAAAAAAATACATCAGGTGGTTCTTGCTACCAAGATCTTACAAAAACAATTTTATCTGTGTTAGTTTTAAAATATAGATCCAAAAAAAAGGGGGGGGGGGGAAAGGGAGAGAAAGGCATGGGTTACAAGAAGTGAATCTGATCAAATGCAGTTGCATGCAGCTCTATACATGCTCTAAGTCCCTTGAACACAGTGAGATTTTCTTAGGACTGCATAGGATTGTGTTGTGTTGAATGTGAGAACTAAGGGGTTAAGGATTCTCAACCTTTTTATATACCTACAGTATATTGAGGGAAGACGCACAGTTTGCTAGCATGGAATGAGAGCCACCTACTGACCATTTAGCATCATGGGAACTAATGCTTTAGTTATGAATTATGGAGCAATTACATGTCCTAGACAAAAATATTATAGCAGATTTGCATATTTGCCTATCCACAATAATTTATACAAGCATTTCAATGAATTCAGCTGCTGCTGAACCAAGGCAAAAGTTGACAGATTTCAGGCTTGCACATGGGATCTTTTGAATTCTTTTTACTACTGTCCTGAGATTCACAAGCTGCAGTCTTATGTAAAAGATATACTCTTTGGCCAATTAAAGAATTATGAATTTGAGTAACAGAACTTAAAGGAGCTCACAGCCTTTCCATGCAGAACTCCACTCCTGGGCTCTTCATTTCAACAGTATAACTTAGGGTGCAAGGGGAGTCATTTTGCTGCTGCTATTATTAAATATAACTGGGAGTCAGAATCCCTTGCTTATAACTTCCGGGTTGGATTACTGCAGTATGCTATATATGGGGCTGCCCTTGGCCTAGAAGCTGCAGCTAGTGCAAAATGCAGTGGCTTGGCTTCTCACTGGGGCAGCCTATCGCCATCATGTTATGGTACTGCTGAAAGGATTGCACTCACTGCCAATAAGCTGCCGGGCTCAATTCAAGGTGTTTGTTCTTGTGTACAAAGCTCTATACAGCTTGAGATGAGGGCATCCAAGATATTGCCTCACCCCACCTTGGAAAAAATGACTTTGAGTCACGGCTGGGAAAGGTGGGTGCGCTTAGGCCTGGCGGGTCAATCTCTGAAGTCCCATAGGCCTAATCACTATTACTATTACTACTACTTCTAATAATAATAATAATAAGTACAAAGGGTGAAGGGTACTTTTCTTATTAGCAAGACCTGAAGATGCTTATATGCAACTTATATGCAACTTGGTGAAATATTCTGAAGGGCTGTTCACACCGCAAATGTAGCTACAGAACGATGAATGTAGCTGCTCCACTTCAGTGATTATCATCTTCACAATCCCTCTCCTCTGTCCTTTTTTCCTCAGGAAAGTGGTACGGAGGGCAAGCCTTTCTGATCGAACCAACCTTTACAGAAAGGAGTATGAGAAGGAGGCCATCATCTGGCAGCAAATAGAATCTTCAGAAGAGCAGAGGACCTCTGGCTACAACGGTGACATCAGGGAGTCTTGCTCCAACCAAGAGAACACAGATCCAGTAAGGGGCAAAGTAATAACTAACTAATCCTTCTGTTGGAGTGAAGGTATTTCCAGTGCTCCAAAGTAGAGTGGAAGTTTCGTTATCCCAATAGCCTATGCTCCAGCGTGTGCTCATCTGTCGCCTCATGCCGATCTCATGGGGTTGTCCCTCTCCCCCCTCCCCACCAATCCCAGAAGGTTTTGGATAATCTGACAAAAAGAATGGAAGCAGACTGCCCTGTGTCTGCTTATCGGCTTATGAATGTTTTCATAAGCCACAGGCTAGCCTAACATAGCAGGCATGCATAGCTCCTTGGTGCATGGAAATCAGTAAGCGTCAGTCAAATGATAAATGTTTAGTCTGTGAAGAATAGAGAGAACATAAAGATTTGATTGATTATGAAAGAATCTAAGGAAGGGAAATGATTGAAGAACAGATGTAAAAGCGAGTAAGACAAGTAAGAGACCTGTGGTAAATGCGGTGGAAGTCTTTTATAATATTTTAACTAAGATTTATATATTGCAGTATTTGAAGCAAGAATTTGGTAATGTTCCAGGTTATGAAAAGTATTTTTCCTTTCCTTTCTTTTTCTTTTTATTAGTTTTCATTTGGAAAATATGTATATAAGTGTGTTTACAGTGTTATGTATTGTTCTTTGTTTTTCTTTGTTTAATTTTTATTTTTTGAAAAATTTAATAAAAATATATATTTTGGAAAAAAAAGATAAATGGTTAGTCACGGCTGAGCCTTTTTCATTTTCTTCTCTGTTTCAGAACTCTCCAGCAGATTCACCCACAGTCCTTCCGGAGCTGGTAACCAAAAGCACGCAGTGTGACTCGGAAACCCTCCTCCAGAACGGGCTCAACTTATCCTCTGCCACTTACCAATACTCTATCCCTAATGGAGATGTTTGGAAAATGCATTCTGCCCTGGACAATGAGGCAGGCCAAGCACTGCCCTATGAAACCCCCGGAGTCCCCGACTCTCATCAGATCTGGGGGGGCTACAAAGAAAGGAGCCACCAAACCCTCGCGGAGCTGAAACGGCAGCGGGCAGCAGCGAAGCTTCTCAACCACCCCTTCATCAGCACACACTTTGGGAGCAACGGGGGCAGCACAGCTGAGAATGGGGGAGAAGCAAAAGAGCACCTCATTAGCTCCAGGACTCCTTCCTATACGTCCAATGGGACTTCAGTTTATTACACAGTGTCGAGTGGTGATCCACCTCTCTTAAAGTTCAAAGCTCCCATGGAAGAAATGGAGGAGAAGGTGCACGGGTGCTGCAGAATTTCCTGATCCGATTTCATTGCTAACCAGCTGAGATGCTAAGCTGGGTAGGCATGTTGCCTCCTCTGCTGAGTCTTGGTTGTTATCACTGCGGAACGGGAGAATCTGGATCAGTCATCTCAGGCCAGGCTGTACCAGGCTTACTCATTTTTAGTACCTTACTTTGCTTTTGCAATTCCATTACAAAATCAAGTAAGTGTAGGTGGCAGAGAGAAATCCAGGACAGCTCCTTACTGCATACTCTTGTCCACACGAGAGAGAGAGAGAGATCTCATTACATCCATGTGATTGCTAACCCCATCTCTATTT
Organism: Podarcis muralis; assembly: GCF_964188315.1. Taxonomy (NCBI): domain Eukaryota; kingdom Metazoa; phylum Chordata; class Lepidosauria; order Squamata; family Lacertidae; genus Podarcis; species Podarcis muralis. The sequence goes on from NC_135659.1 coordinate 76,678,169, forward strand.
CTGAGCTTCTTGGGCCACCATGCTCCTGAAAAATGGCACTTTGGGAACAAACCCTCTCAACACATCCTTGGTGCACCATTACCAAAGGTATGCGATCCAAACCCGAGCACTTTTACGAGCGGCGTAGGTGGACTGTTGAAGGACTCACTTTGCCTACACAAATGTGAGGTTTTTGCACACAGAAGACATATGCACTTTACTACAACAACCAGTAGACTGTTCTGTGACAACACAGTTGGGACACTTAGCCATCCTGTTGCCAATTTTTTTGAGCCACTATTTCCTGTTGTGCTCTCTCTCAACACAGAGAGTTGGATAGGTCTTCTCCGCAAGCGGCAACCCTATTATAAATGGGTGGGATATTATGAGCTCGTTAGAGGAGTGATACAGCTAAAAGGGATTAATGGTTCACACATCACCTCCATTGCAGTCCTTTCACTTAGCACTTGGGCATAATTTGACACATGGCTGGCAAATTCAACTTTAAGTTCATCATATTTCATCAGAGAGCAGCTGTGTTTGGATTTCCCCCCCCCCCCCAAACCACTGTTGGGGAAAGATTAGGGTGGATTGGATCTTCTTCCATTTGTCTAAACATTATTTTTTGTCACTTGGACCGTTGTAATTGTATTTTTGGTTAGCCCATGCTTACTATGCCTAAGAGAGTATTTGAAATGGCTCTTGAACATTAAAGTGTGTGGCCTGTTTTGTTTTGGCAAAATCTTCCTGTTCTGCTGTGATTCTCATATCATCCTCTGATATTTACAATTTCTGGCTTTTTCTCAGCTATTCCTCAGCTATTTTAGTAACCAGGGTTACTAAAATAAGGTTTGGAAACACTCAGCTGTTTAAAAAATATAGGCAGTACTGTACATTGAGAAAGATGCAGGGCCTTCAATGAAAATTGCTGGGTTGAGTTCTCCTCTACCATAACATGCAGCAGTAACATTTATCCCATGTTGTGGTGTCATGACATTGTGCATTACCTCACCTTACTCATTGGCTGATGTGACTGCAGATGGGGAAACACTTCATGTCATGACATTGTGCAAGAAATAGCAGATCTTATGGAAAGACAGCCTTATATCATCTGTCTCGTGTAATTCTGCTCGCATGAGAAGCTCTTGACAGTGAACAAAAGCCATCACACAGCAATAAGAATATTATCCAAGGGCTGGAAGCAAATCCTGCGGCCAAATAACAATGCTGCTCATTGAAGGTCTTCAGCATGAGTAGCCTCTCCTTCGGCCACACCATTGTGCAAGAAGTGGCATTCATCTTTAATTCCCCCAAACATCAGTTTTATTTACTTCTGAAAGGCTGCTTAGTTTTGCATGTGCTGTGCAGTCTCATCTCTTAAAGATTAGACTCAGAATTCTTTCTCTGACAGCTCAAAGACCACATCACTGCGGCATCCATTTTGAGAGTGAGGCCTAGCTTTTCCTTTATGGCAAAAACAATATACAATGCACAGCATAGTTATCTAAGATGGCTGACTTGCCGTCTCACCCTCTGCAGAATACAAAGCTGCTGCAGTGACATTCAAAGCAGCTATAGGCCATGTGCAGTCCCCAATCTCCAAGTGGGGTAATCTCTCAGGGGGCTCAGTATATACTTGAGTTGAGCTTCCTTGGGAAGTTGGTCACTGGAAGTTTGTGGTGGTGTCTTTGTGATGCCTGGCTTTATAACACACATACAGGTTGAGCATAAGATAAAAGGGTTCACATCATTAACACTCCAACAGAACTTGATTTCCTAATAGTTTATTTGGGGGGGGGGCTTTTTTTGTGGTTATGGGTCATCACAGTCATTGCTTTGGTTTCTCATCGAGTGAAATCAGGCCTTTGTATGTTCTTTGTCTTTGGTGACAAAGTTAGATCGGCTCCCTTCTTTCCTACTTGCTCCCAGCCAGAGGAAGTGACATGTGGGAGTTGAGCCCTGATTCCCAAATGGCTCTTCCCTTCCAGAATCACTGATCCATTGAGACATCTCCTTAACCGAGTCGGGTCCTTGACCATTCTGCCAGAGCCATCAAGATAATCTTGAACAATCCTAGTTACAGATAGGTAGCCGTGTTGGTCTGCCATAGTCAAAACAAAAAAATTTCCTTCCAGTAGCACCTTAAAGACCAACTAAGTTAGTTCTTGGTATGAGCTTTTGTGTGCATGCACACTTCTTCAGATACACACTTCTTCTGTGTATCTGAAGAAGTGTGCATGCACACAAAAGCTCATACCAAGAACTAACTTAGTTGGTCTTTAAGGTGCTACTGGAAGGATTTTGTTTCGTTTTGAACAATCCTGTTTGTCACATCTGCTTTCTTCTTATCCAACTCTACAAAGAACCATGAGGCTGTGAGGAATCCCAGCATCTTGGCACCCCTTGCCACCCCAGAACATAGCAATATATGTGCCAGGTATAAGCAGTGGAGGGAAAGCAACTATAGCCACTTACTGCTATAGTATGGGCAGGATTCAACCAATGAGTCAACAGCAGTGGAAGCCCATGGAAAGACTCCCACTAGTGGAACAGGGCTTCCTCCACTTCCCTCCCCTGTGCCACCTGAAATTGGCTTGGAGGGTTGTGAGAACTGCAGAACACATGGGGGAGATCACTCCAGCTAGCAAGCTGAAATGTTTTCCCTGATGGAATTATCTATCATAGCACAACATTAAATTCCTCCATATATGTCCTGGGTCTGGGCCACATACCTGCCTAAATGTGACATGTAAATAAGCCTCGGTGTAAGAGAGTATAGAAGCAATAACAGTTATGGCTCATATATCTCATTTAAGTGATTTTGTTGAGAAAGCACCTCTGGAGCTAGAGCTGAGAAAACTAGTAAAATAATCGAAGATTGCACACACAATGCAGTAAACTTGCAAAAACTCTTTCAGCTCAGTTAATCAGGTTGTGCTTAGTGCATTCTTTGTTTCTCCTCGCAGTATAATTTACACCACAGATTTTGAAAAAGCCCCAATTAGTGCCCTCCAGATTTCATTGGGACTGTAACTTCAATCAACCCCACTTAAACCACAAGCTGTAAACCCCCCTCCCCCCCCCCTTGATTCACCACTCTTGGTTTGTGCAAGGGAGACAAACTATAAGCCTGGATGTTCTGGGTAGTGTGGCAGCGGTGGCAGCAGAAGCTGACCAAAGTGATCACAACCTTCAGGCTGGGAATCCATGTTTGCTCATTCATTCTAAGCCGCAATTCAGCTTAGCTGTATGTTCAAAACCAGGTTGTTGTCTTTCCTGTTATCAGATGGAAAAGCAGAAGTAGATATGCACAAGGAATATGGGGGTAGTTTTTGAAGATACAAATAGTTCCTTAACATCTTGAATGTGACAGATCACTTTAATGTTCAGTGTGTCTGTTCTGAACAGAAGTCTACTGTGCCCTCAACTGGAGAGTAATTGTTACTGCACATCATCTATTTTGCTGTCAGCTAGTGAATTACACAGTGCCATTTTCCTATAGATCCTTCATAATCCGTGTAACCTAAATAAATCTGGCAATTTCTGAAGACACAGTTCTTTCCATAGTACGTTTCCGAGCACAGTTCAAAGTGTTGGTGCTGACCTTTAAAGCCCTAAACGGCCTCGGTCCAGTATACCTGAAGGAGCTTCTCCACCCCCATCATTCTGCCCGGACACTGAGGTCCAGTGCTGAGGACCTTATGGCGGTTCCCTCGCTGCAAGAAGCCAAGTTACAGGGAACCAGGCAGAGGGCCTTCTCGGTAGTGGCACCCATCCTATGGAACACCCTCCCACCAGATGTCAAAGAGAAAAACAACTACCAGACTTTTAGAACTCATCTGAAGGCAGCCCTATTTAGGAAAGCTTTTAATGTTTGACAGACTATTGTATTTTAATATTTTGTTGGAAGCCGCCCAGAGTGGCTGAGGAAACTCAGCCAGATGGGTGGGGTATAAATAAATTATTATTATTATTATTATTATTATTATTATTATTATTATTATTATTATTATTATTATTATTTTATTATTATTATTATTATTATTTCCAGGGCTTGTCCCACCATATCAGTGTGACAGAGAGCTGAAGGAAGAGGCAAGATCACCTACATATATGTGTTTTGTATTACAGCTTACATTTCCAACCTTTTTTCCCCAAAAAATTGAAAATGATTCATTTTTTAAAAAGTTGTACATAGGCTTTGACCAGTAGGCTACTTCTTCTGTCAGCCCCCACTTCTTGTACCTTTCCCTGACACTTGAGGATTTCCTACATGTTGTCTGAAGTGCAGCATGGAATGTGTTCCTCTCAGGTGCCCAACCTATGTACTTTGTTGTTGTTTTAAAGAAAGCAACCCGCACACCCGTTCCCTCCTTAGAGATCACACCTTCCTATGCTGCAGCGAAAATGTGTGTTACCACTAGGTAGCTCTGAGAACCACTAGGGGAAACCAAATCTCATAGCTTATCACCCTTCCAGGGTACTCATTCCAAATCCAGACTTGGCAAGCATCTGCTGAAAACTCAACCTAGTGATCATTTGTTTATTAATCACAACTGCATAATTACATGCAAAAGAAAACTTTATTATTTGCCATAAGCTGAAAGCACATATGAAGTTCGCAACCCTGAGAGGTTGTGGTCGAAGATGCAACATCCTCCCGGACATCTTCATATGTATGAAAGCCGTTGTGATGTTGCACAATTTTCACAGGAGCAAATCACTTGCAGGCACTGTGACCTGTAAGATGTAAATGCTAGTTGTATATGGAGACGTGAAGGATATGTAAACTTATTCATTGAGAAGGAAGGGAACTTGTCAATAGGAGAGCACTAGTATGAGGCCTTCCTAATGGGCATCAAAGAACTTTATGGCTCTGCTCCATCTCTAGTCTTGCACATCTCATAGCTCTGGATGTGGATTCCTACGCAGTTATCATAGTGGGTCTCGCATTAAGCATCCACATCAGGTCACCCAAGGAATTCATTTGCTTCATTGGGGTGTCTGTCTGAAGAGTGTTATGGTTATGCTCTTCTTGTTTAAGGTTTTCAGTAAATGGAAATGTTGAAGCTGTAAGTGGCTTCCAGTCTTACGAAGAGCTGCTCTGCTTAGTGTTTGGCAACAGTTCCATGAAACTTAAAGTTGCTTTTGAACTCCTGACAAGACAAACGTTCCCAAGAGTTATTCTTGTAATGCAGCTTCTAGTCATCTTATGCTTCTCTCTCCCTTTCTCAGGGTTTTTCAGATTAGCACCTAACATTTCCAAAATCTTGGTCTTGGGTAAAACAACAGATAAAGTCTATAACAGTATCCTTACTTTAGAGCAGTGTTGCTTCATAATGGAGAGTTAAGAAAAGCAGCCCATTATGTTATATAGCTGTGGGATTTTCTTGATGGTTTTCCTACAGAGTATTAACAAAAGATACTTTCGGTGCATCTTATGTGGAAAGTATAGATCTCTTTTCATTCATTTGAGTTTATTTGCATAATGGTGGCTTGCACAGGTTGAGTCTTGGGTTACAACCCTTAAATTCTTCTCTAGAGCAATCCAGTGAGTGTTAATGAGGCTATTCTGGAAGAAGTAGGTATGAGGACGACAGTCTTGATTTCTACACACATTTTTTTGTGCTCACCTGAAGATTATACTGTCCTTCAAGGCCTACACTCAAGGGCAATATACAGAATGTTGCTACTGGAGAAGTGCACTCCTTCAAGATAGTGACAGAGTTAGATGTTAACATATCTCACATCTAAAAATTCAACTTTTCCAGGTTTTGACTGGAAAGGAAGGAAGGAAGCTGATTACAGAGTAAGTCCTGTAAATGTTATCCAGGGAAGATAAGCTACTGCACATTCAGGAAATAACAGTTTGATCAGCCCTTTGCAATAACTTGACTCTGTGGATCTCCATAAATGATGTACAAACAAAGAATGAGATTGTTTATGTGGTGGGGCCACGGGGCGTGGGCGGTCTTGGCAGGGGAACTACACCTGTATATTACATTAGCAGCATTGTGTACAAAAATGTCATTTTGGCACACAGAATCTAATACAACTTTTAAAATAAGGATGATTTGATATTTTATGGAATCAACTTCATATTGCTGTAATGTATGTATGATAAGATGGTGGTTCCTTAACTGTTGAAACAAGTATATAAAATCTAAAACTGTCTGCGAGTATGATGACAAAACAGTATATGTGTGACAGTATTAGTTTCTGGCTTTGGTGTCTTAACAGAACAATTTTTAATTTAAAAACTATTAAATTACTTTTAAGAACAAGATAGAAGTTGAGTGTTGAGTCCTTGTGCCGAGTTAAAACACAATATAAGAAAGACTTGCCCTCTCAGATTGGCTTTTCATTATGCTGAAAGATGCCTACATATATATACAGCTGTTTCTGGAGGATGGGGAGCATCTGGCAACAGGTGTAGGCCAAAACTGGTCCAGGGCCAAAAGATACTTTACTAGACAGCAGTCACTTGCAGTGCAGGGGTTTCTCATGATGGACAACTGCACGTCACAGCTCTTGACAGTGGGTTACATCAGGTAGTGATTATTGGCATTGGAACAAGTATATCCCTGCTCTCCTCTGTGAAATTTTGGAGCACGTGGTTTAAGGCCAAGCTGGACATGGGATTAAGTGCATCTTGGGATTAAGTGTAAATTGATAGTTAACAGGTATGCAGGGGGCAAGGAGGAAGACTTTAACCCTATTGCTCTTCTGCCAAGATCCTAATTAAAATTGGGGCCTGCTCCAGTCTGACTTGCCCCCACCCCGAGCCAATGGACACACAGTTTGCCCTGTGGGAAGGAAGAAGCAGTATTAGAAACAAATAAATAAAATGCACAGTGCTGCTCTCCATGACAAGGAACAGCTAGTGCATACTAACGTTGGAATGGTGCTTGTGCTGAATATTGGATATCCACAGGGGACAGGGCGAATATGTGTGGAAGCAGGGAGGACAGTAATGCAGGTTGCCCATGCCCATCCTGGCTTCAAAACTGTCAGGAAGTGGTCCTCTGATAGCATAGAGGCTTGTGGAAGGAGGAGCAGGGCAGAGTTCTCCCGTGAACTATTTGCAAGGCTGGTTTCTGCAACGGAGCAATCCAAATGAGTGAGCTAATTCCACGGGCGAAGCTGACGCACCCTGCAAAAGAATGTTCGCAGCATCCATTGCAAAACGTGCTTCCTATTATTCATTGCCGTCTGAATTTTCCCATCCGAATCGCAAAACCTGTGTTCATGGCTTGCTGCATAACAGCCCCATCTCTGAGAAGGATCGCTCAGATTTTCAGCTGGAAAACATGCTAGCAAAGAGGTGCGGCCTAGTTCTGCAAAAAGACCATGTCCAACTAGGGACCCTAGGTGAGCAAAAGCATGTTATGCTACATAACTGGATGGGGAACTGCACATAGAAATAATGCTGGTTGTGTGTGGTTCCTCATTTTCCAGTGGCTGGGGCTGCATGCGTTGAGAACCTTCAGAAAGCTGCAGTTACACCTACATGTGTTCCTGGAAGAAACTGCCCTACCAGTCACAGCACAAAGCATGCTTTGGTGCTAGCCACATCAGTGCCCAGAGAATGAAAGCACATGCCCCACTTCTACTGCAGAAGCTAAGGAGGTCTGTAGATAGGAGACCACCCGGGAACCATTTGGAAGCTGCTGTGAGCTCCTTGGTGATAGGACAGGGTATAACAACAATAATTAAATGCAACACCAGCAACTTATACACACAATGAGAAAAAGGGGTACCATAGCTGTTGCAACAGGGACAACTATACTAAGGTTACCAGATTTTTTTCAATGAATCCGGGAACACTTCAAACAAACAAACAAACAAAAACAAACAAACTACATTCGGGGTGTTGATGCTGCAGCGATGGCAGAGGGGCAGCCGCCGCCTTGACCTCAATCACCACATTTCCCCTTCCTCTGAGGCTTCTATCTCCTTTATCCATGAGCCTGGGCAGCCCCTGAGTTGTTCGTTCTTTGGTGGTGGTGGTGGTGGTGAAGCAGTGCACGGTGGGTCAGGCATGGAAGGCGGAGGAGGGCCGAGAGCAGTGGTGGCGGCGAGGCTCGGGCAGCGCGATGCCTCCCCATCGGAGCAGCCCCGATCCCTTTTCTACTTGTGTGCAAGCAGGAGGGGGCGGGGGTCCCTCAGCTGGGAAGGGAGGCTTCACACTGCCTTTCGGGGCAGCCCCATCCCAACTCCTACTTGCGTGCAAGCAGGAGGGGGCAGGGATCTCTCAGGCAGCACGAGGCCTCTCTTCCCATCGGAGCAACCCCAATCTCATTCCTACTTCCGTGCAAGCAGGAGGGGGTGAGGATCCCTCAGCTGGGAAGGGAGGCTTCCCGATGCCTGAGAGATCCCTGTCCCCTCCTGCTTGCATGCAAGCTCTGATAGGCAGCATGAAGCCTCCCTTCACAGCTGAGAGATCCCCGCCCCACTCCTGCTTTCATGCAAGTAGGAGTTGGGAGGCTGCTCCGATAGGCAGCATGAAGCCTCCCTTCATAGCTTAGTTGCTGGGGTCAGGGAAGGTGGAGGCAGCCCGGAAGCTGCATCTTAGAGTCTCTGCACCACCACCATATGGGGACTTCCGAGCAGCTCCTGAAGCCAGCCAGAGCCAACTGCTCCGGGCTGCTGAGACTGCCGCTGCTGCATTTCCCAGGGACATTAGATGAAATCCGTGGACATTCCGGGGATGGAATTTGTCCGGGGACTTATTTTCAAATCCGGGGACTGTCCCGGGGAAACGGGGACATCTGGTAACCCTAAACTATACAGCATTTGCTTTTGTGTAACTTTGGTTGTCATTTACCTCTACCTGGTGGTAAATTTGGTGTATTGCATTTATTTGAAGCAACTGAATATCATGCTGAAGCATATCCAACACCTTGGCAGATCTTCTTGCCTTCACTTCCTGCCCTGCTGGTATGTGAACAGCAGTGTTAAACCTATTGCTGGGGGCAGTGTGCTGTCATGCATAGTTCACATACAAGTCACTGAGGCACATGTTCCCGCTTCCCCTGCATAGCAACTTTTTGCGAACCTGGTCAGGGATGTAGATTAGCATTTAATCTGGCTTCTACTCTTATTTAAATAGCCGTGCTTGGATTGCGATCCAAGCAATCTTAAATACTGCTGCATGGTTTACTTACTAAACACCCTACAATGAAATATTATACTGGAAGAGAATGTAATTGGGGAGGTCCATAGCTCAGGGGTCAAGGTTTGCACGCAAGGGTCTCTAGGTAGGACTGGCCTGAAAGCGTCCCAACCATTTAGTGCCAACAATACTGAAGTAGTTGGACCAGTGGTGTGGCTTGAAGCAGCTTCCTATGTAATATTTTTTTTTAAGTCATTTTTGTCTTCCTTGTGTTGGACAGATCCATTTTGGGGGAAATGCACCTGAAGAACAAAGTTACATGGAGATGACAAGAGATGATATTCTAGTGTGGGAATGGATATTTTAGTGTCCCCGTCCCCCCTAGTAATTGCTGGACAGAAGCTGCCATCATTCCTGACCATTGGCTATGTTGGCTGATGGGAGGTTGGAGTCCAGCTACATCTCAAGACCAGCTGGTTGGTTATCTATGGGATACATCTAAGAATTCTTAAATGGCTCAAAGGGGAACTCTTTAAAAAATATGTAGCTGGTCATCACCCATTAGTGAAAGTAGGCAATATAATGCCTTATTTCATTTTTAAAAAGAAACGCAGAGGGGAGCTGGGAAATAAGCCTTGGCTATGTTGGTGAAAAGCATAATATAGAGAAACAAGTCTGGCTGAGCAAGAACCAGCTTCTCCTCTGAAAAGGGAAGTCCTTTTAAACTTCTTACAGAGTGTCATTCAAACACATGGAAAGGGCTTTGTGGTAAGTATTAGATAGCAGGACTTTTCCCACAATAGAGGGAAGTAAGCAACATGGGCCTCAAGGCTCTCTGTTTGGATGGGTGCTGTTTATCTTGCTCATAAAATTATTTGCAGTCAGGGATGACAGAATATGACCATGTTTTCAGGCAACACTAGATGATTCAGGATGGTGAAAAGCAAGGTGGAATGCATGTGCTCTAAAGGCAATCTCGCCACACTGGGGAAATGAAACGAAGTGGCACATGTGGTATAATATAAGTACCGGTAACTGCAAAACAGCCTTTGTTCCTGGTGCCCTCCAGATGTTTTGGACCAAAACTCCCATCAGCCCCAGCGAGGATAAACTAAGACCTGAGTTCAAACCCTTTGGCCAGTCACCATTCCTCAGTCCAACCTACCTCACAGGGTTGTTGAGAAGATAACATAGAATGGGGCAGAGAGAGCCTTGAACTCCTTAGAGGAAAGGTGGGAGTACAAATGTATAGATAAATATGAGAGGTACACAAGAATTTGGGGCTCTTACAGCCCACAAGCTCTCTAATTCCTACTGTACCACCCATGTTCTGTCCAAGGCCACCCCAGTCCTAAAACAAGATCTTCCACATCTGTGATCTCTCCTTCCAGATCAATCGTGTAGCAAGGCATTATGCATGCTAATCAGTGTGCTCTACAAGCAAAGACCAGAAAAAAACAAGTTGTGCCATGCCAAAGATGCCCACAGAACAGCTGTGGATGACTGTAGCAAGCATACCATGGAGAGCAAAGAAAGCATTCTTTCATCGCCCGCTATTTTTCTTCGTGCTCTCTGAGCATTCCTGTATACACACATGCTGAAACTCATAACCTTCCATGGCTTTGGGAAAGACAGGAAGAACTCAGAGCCTTAGCCCTTCTCTTGATTAGAATTTGCTTTCTGCCTAGTGCATAAGTACTCAGAAGTGGCTTGTGCAAGTGTGCAACCATCCTGTGCTTCCAGATTGCCATCAGTAGGCTGGAGCTGAAGAGGCTGCTTCGTTTGCCAGCAATCACTGCTCTGTGGGATGGCTAAAAATTAGCGGATGGGCCTGTGTATGCAATGCATACTCTATGGTTTCAGGGTCCTGCAAAGGGCAGTGATACTGTCAGATCACACTCACCCAAGCTGTAAAAGACAGCCCCTAATGGTATTGGAAGTGCTTCACCACCAGCTTCTTTTCTGTCCACCATGGACAGCAAAGGAAGACCTTTCTTAGATCTCCACATACACAAGATCATCCCCAAGCGTCCTGCTGGAGCTGCCCCGAGACCTCCGGGTATAGGGCGGTATTTCAAAAAACAATAAAAAATAATGTGCAAAGCAATGAAAACTGACCCACCCACCCACCAACAGCATCCTGGTACACAAGGAGAAGCTCAAGCCAATTCCTAGTTCCTTCTCAGGAGTTCCTACCATATTCATTCACAGAGGCAGTTTTTAAAGAGATTTATTCCATCAATAAATGAATGAATGTAACTGGGGTTTGAATGATGGACCACCATAAAGCAGAGGCCCAGAGCACCAGTAATTGTAGCCCGTCAGCTGCTATAGATTGATGCCCCATCCAGAAGTCAACTTGTGTGCAACATACACCCACGTGATGCGCCGGTCCCTATCAGCCAGACTGGAAACTAGAACAGACAATATACTTCAGAAATAAAAAGAAAAATTTGACAATCTTGCATGCAAAAAGAATTAAGGCAAAGCAATCCCTGTTTTCTCCTGGCAGAGCTGGAAGAGAACCCTGGGGAACCCAGCTGTCAGTCAGTGTAGACCAGGTGTGGGGAACCTTTGCCCCTTTGCTATGCTTGCTAGGACTGATGGGAGTTGTAGTTCAGCAAAGGTTCTCCTCTGCTGGACTGAGCTAGATGGACAAATGGCCTGACTACTGTATAAAGCAGCCCCCTGTTTCTAAAGCTGGGGGAAGTAAATTAGAACCTCCAGATGAAAACACATAAATACATAATAACCATCACATCTTGAAAAGGATAGGGGGTAGGGTTGTGGCAGCTTAAAGATATATTGTGGCACAATGCCACAAAAGTAAGTCCTGCTACCTTCAGAGGTCTTTAAAAGATAAAGGTACCCCTGACCATTAGGTCCAGTCGTGACTGACTCTGGGGTTGCGGCGCTCATCTCGCTTTATTGGCCAAGGGAGCCGGCATACAGCTTCCAGGTCATGTGGCCAGCATGACTAAGCCACTTCTGGCAAACCAGAGCAGCGCACGGAAATGCTGTTTACCTTCCCGCTGGAGTGGTACCTATTTATCTACTTGCACTTTGATGTGCTTTCGAACTGCTAGTTGGCAGGAGCAGGGACGGAGCAACGGGAGCTCTTTAGTGCCTGGTAAATTCATTGCCGGCCAAGGTAGAAATCCTACACATACTTACCAGGCGGTAAACCACACCGAAGGCAGGGGGGCTTACTTGGGAGTAAACATATACAGGATTGCGCTGTAATATGTTTGTCTCCAAGTTGTCCAAAACCTCTTTCAGTGTGAATTTGCCGCAGTCCTGACCCTACTTACCTGGGAGTAAACCCCATAGAATTAAACAGGGCTTAGATCAAAGTAAACATCGGCTGCAACTCGGCTGGCGGTCTACTTGCTTTGCCGATAGAGAAAAGCGCTCAAGCAAGGACGCAGCCTCAGAGGTTGAGATTATTATTATTATTATCAGCCTCCATCTCCGGCGTGATCCAGGTGACGCCGCAGTTTGCCTTATACCTACCTGATCGCAGCGCAGGAGCGGTTACCCGTCTGAGCTCAGTTCCCACCGCGCCCAAGCTCCGGGCGAAATGAATGGATACGATACATGTTGCGCCTAAGAACTTACGGGAGGCAGAAACTGCTACAGCCGCCGAAATCCTCCCCCTCTTCGCCATGCGATTGGCGAAAGGTCTTCAAACGCAGCCAACCAGAGACTCGCTTTCGCACCTGCAGCCAATAGCAGAGGCGCGGGGACGAGTTTAGTTTCAAACTCCCTATAAAAGGCGCAGTCGTGTTTGGCATCCTCTTAGTCCCCCGGGAGCGCGTCGTGGTTTTTTTTTAAAGAGGCACCGGCTGCCCGCATGGCGAACCAGTCGCAGTGCCTGGACGATGCGCCCTTTCGGGGCTTCCGCACCCTGTGGGACCCCAGCCCGCCGCAGGTCTACAGCGAGGCGCAGCGCCTAGCGCTGGAGGAGCTCATCGCCGCTGGCCGGCCGGCCTTCCACGCCTTCCTGCGCCGGGAGAAGCTGCGCGCGTTCCTCTCCGAGCCCGAGATCCGAGCGGTGCTGCGCGCCGCCGTGCCTCCGCCGGGCGCGGACGAGAGTTCGGATCAGTCCCCCAACTCCTCTCTGGATTGCTCGTCTCTCACTTACTTCCCCGTGCAGTCCGACGTGGAGCCGCCTGTGCTGGAGCTGGGCTGGCCGGCCTTTGTCGGCGGCTCTTTCCGGGGGCTCACCCGGGTCGAGGCGCACTTCCAGCCCAGCTTTGGCGAGACCATTTACCCCTGCAAGGAGGTGGTGCGCAGGCAGATCCGGTCGGCCAGGGAGGTGAGTCAGAGCCGTCCAGGGGAAGCAGCGGCAGCTCCGTTTCGAGGCTTGACTGGATTAGCCGCGGCTGCATGGGAATCCAGTTTTTTATCTGATTCCCGAGGAACGACCTATTGCCCCCGATCCTATTCCCTCGGAGATTCTCCAACACTTCCCAGCTGTTCCTTAGACCATGTCAGGGCGCCGGAATGTGGATATGAAGCCTTCGCGCGGTATCTAGAAGCTTTAATCAGCCTTTCATCCAAGGAGCTCGGGCCTGACAAACCTTAGTTTCTTCCTCCCCATTCAGTTCTCACAAAAGCCTTTTGCAGTAGGTTAGACTGAGACACAAGGCCTGCCTGAGTGGGGATTTGAACTTGGATCTCCCGACCGATAGAGCAGCGCTTTTAACCATTATACCACAGTGAGGCTCTCTATAACAGGGGACCCTTGCTTATGGTCCAGCCAGTGGGTTTCTCCCATTCAGGCTAGTGGCTGCCACATAAATGTCTCCCTGTGGAACTGTTTGTTCCCCACAGTGGCATCTATTTTGAGTATTTAACGTTTTGTTACATTGGATTGCATATATGCTGCCCTGAACTCCATTTGGAAGGGAGGATGGGGCAAAATGTAGCTAAGAAAAGTATTTTTTATATAGGCACCACACCTCTTTTATTGAGCGAAGTAAGATTGTCTGATTTCTGTTTGGTTGCTTGATCTTTTGGGCTGAGGGGGTCTGTGATAACACAAAGACCCCTGCCCCAATGGATGGACCAAATACCCTAGAATGGTGGTTCTCAGTCTTCATTTGCTCTTGTCTATATATATGTGCTGTGTAGCCTGCATCAGAAATGGTCAGCAGCCTAGTTTGAATAGAACAGGTGTCTTGGAATGGTTCTTTTATGCAGCATGGGCAGAGGTAGTAGCTCTCCAGTCATGAAAGGATTATATGTCACCTTTTTAATTGAGACTGCCATAGATGAATGAGTACCATAGAACTGCTGCATAACTGACAGTTGAAGGCGCCCGTGCTGGCTGTTGGAACAGGATGGCTCTGATGCACTTGAATTTTTTTCCACACTTTGTTCTAGTTTTAGTAATGCACATTAAAAAAAATAATACCAGCATGAGATGCACCGCCAGATAAAAGCTATGACAGAATGATGTTGCACGACCTTAATACCACCTCAGACTAGGTGTAACCATTATGCAGTGTTCTCTTTCATCCCTCATCCATGTGAATTTCAGTACTGTAGCTGAATTTAGGAGGAATAAGTTAGAAATCCAACAAAATTATTTGTAAAATACATGCTTTGGGACATATGTGATCAAGTCAATCATTATATGTCTCACATCCATTTTGTGAAATGGAATGAGGTGGAGTATTTGGCCAATACCAATTAGTGTACTGTGCTAGATGGAAGGCAAAGATGGAAGAGAGAAGTGATTTTGAATTGATGTATGATGTCCAGTCTTCCTTGGAGTTTTTCTGTCCATGCATGCACAACACTTCAGATGCATTGATATTTATTACCTTGATTACAACCCAGTAAGCTAGTCCGGTTATGAGTTGAGGTTGCTTGCCTTAAGGTGAGAGCTTATGCTTGAGCTGAGGCTTTAAGCTGGAAATTGGGAAGGCCAGCTTCAACTCCTTTATAACAGAGGTGTGGAACCTCTGACCTGCAGGCCATTCTTGGGGCACAATGCCATCAGCTGAAATCACTAGGTGATGGGTGCAACTCAGTCCTGCTGGGATCAGCTTTGCTACCACATTTCCTATGGGGACCATGTTGTTGATGCAGACCCCCTGCAACCAGCAGAATTCAACCCTCCACTCACCAGCTGATTCAGTCCTGCTCAGTTTGCTCTGCACACTTATTCCCCTCTTGAGAACAAACACAGGCAGCCAAAGCACAGTGTGGGGCTATTTGAAAGCCCTTTTGCAAAGAACCCTGTGCTGTTCTCTAAACTTTTTTTTAGAAAAAGGTTTGAAGAGCAGTGTGGAGTTTGTTTGCAAAGGGGCTTTCAAGCAGCCCTACCTTGTGCTTTAAAGCCCTTACCGTTGGAACTACAAAGCTCAGCATCACATGATTGACAGTAGTTGGCTCTGCCCACCAGTCGAATTTGGCCCTACAGGGTGAGGAAACAAGGATCTTGCCTGCTGGTTTCCCATCCCTCCCTCTTGTGATTCCCAGCAACTGGTATTACTACCTCCAACAGTGGAAATAAGAGCATAGACATTTGGTTAGTTGTCATTGAGATTCTTATCTTCCATAAGAATAATTTCTCTGATCTTTTTACAGTCATCCAAGCTGGTGGCCATCAGTGCATCTTGTGGGAGAAAACTACATAGTTTGACTATGGAAGAAGTGCTTTATTTTTTCTGTTCTGAATCATCCAATATTCAGCTTCATTTAATGTCCTTGAGATCTAGTACTATGAGAAAGGGAGAAAACCGCCTCTCTATCAATTCTCTCCACCTTGTGCATAATTATATACACTTCTATCAGGTCCCCTCTTGACTTTAAACTAAAAAAATCTGTTGCTGTAATCTTTCCTGAAGAGAGGAGTTGCTCCAACTCCTCATAGCAACTACTCTGCCCCCCCTTCATCTTTCCATGATTTCCCTTTCAGCAACAATACATCACAATAGCTTTGCGATTTGAATGGGAGTCTTTTGTTGTTTGGTCGTTTAGTTGTGTCCGACTCTTCGTGACCCCATGGACCAGAGCACGCCAGGCTCTCCTGTCTTCCACTGCCTCCCGCAGTTTGGTCAAACTCATGTTGGTAGCTTCAAGAACACTGTCCAACCATCTCGTCCTCTGTCGTCCCCTTCTCCTTGTGCCCTCAACCTTTCCCAACAGCAGGGAGTCTTTTAACCTATATTAAAACAGGGTTCTGGATCAAGACTCTTTGCAAATAAGCGACACCTGGCAATGTTGTCCTGCATCATACAGCAAGGCTATATTTGACATGGGAGAGGTCTAGTGATCTAATTTTGAAGTACTGGGTGGCAATCCGAGCTAAGAATACTGAAGCAGAGGTACCTGTAGTATTGTGTAGAGCCAATAATTAGCAGTGAATTTTCTCGTGTTGGGTATGTTCCCATGATTTATGACTGCAGTGTGATGCAAACCAGCGAGCTGTTAGGTGGATGATTGCTTCTTTTCCTGCGCACTGCTGACATACCTACTCTGAGAAAGGGCCGTATAGTAGGTGAGCAAAAATGGGGAAAGAAAGGTGGGAAGAGCAGATGTTTTGAATGTGTACTTACACTCTTAGAGACTGACAAAGTCTGTATAAAAGGAGGATAAGCAAAAGTGAAGGGGTCTGAAGTCACTATGGAAGATGCCACCACTAGCTCCATCTTTGTACATGACCATTTTTTTATAAAGGGTAGTTATAGTGTAATTCAAATGCCATGGATATTTGCATGATTATAACTGTGGCAATTTGTAGCGGCAATAACTCACAACATTCTTGTAAGCAGATTGGCTAGATTTTCATTCCCCATGACACATTATGTCATCTTCCTTATTGATTCCACCTGGTAGCATGTGCCATGGAAACCTGCCTGGCCACACTGCGTTTCCATCTAGCTACCATTGCTCAGTCTTGGGGCACTGCTAGACTGTCAGTATTTTGCAGGTGAGATTCAGTCGCATACTGGCCAGCTCCAGTTGAGCAATTAAAGTTGGGGTTTTTTTTGAGCTCTTGTGCAAAGAAGCGACTTTCCACCCTACAAAAAAGGCACTGGGAAGTGTGGAATAACATTTGCTTGACCCAGCATGGGACGACCTCCCTGCAAAGAAATAGGAAAGAATGTTCAGTAAATAACAGATGTACAGTAGTCTAACCTCCCTGCTAGGGGTGGGCAATGTTAAGTTTTCAACATTGCGATAGATCGCCAGCAAAACATTGTGGTTTGGCAATAAACCCGCTATGTTGAAACAAGCTACATTGGCCCCAGCTGGCGAGGCGTTGGGAGAAACTGCCTCAGCTCTCACGGTGGGAGCCGAGGTGCTGCTCAGCTGTGGGGAGGAAAGACTCCTGCAACAAACTGAGCGAGCCCTGATTCCCCGCTTCTTAGCTGAGAGATGTCGGAACCATGGGATGGAAAGCCAGCTGGCTTGGCCCAGCCGGAGCGGCTCCCTTCTCACCCTTGCCGCTGCGGAGATCCATCAGTCATCCTCCTCCGACGTACGTCTGCAACTCAAGTTGCTGTGCATGCAAGAGCACACATTACTCAGCAGAGTAAACACACAACAGATCAGGCTTGAGGCATGGATACTATACTAAACTACGCATTTATTATACATAAATCAGGACAAAGAAAAACATGGATTCTCTCCTTGTCATTCTTCTCGGAAAGAGAGAACAAAAGCAATACAGAGTGGATGTTCCGCTCATGGGACTCCAGCAATCTGTGCTGGAATGTAAACAGACATGTGACATGTAACAATCCCACATATCTGCAGCAAGGATGGAATGGAATTCCCAACATCAGATCCCTGACCCTGCTCTTGCTTGCACACAAGTCTGAGCGGGATGGCTGCTCAGCTGGGGAGTGCAAGCCCCTCCTCTCCAGCTGGGAGAGCCAGGACCTCGCTCCTGTTTGCATGGAGCTGGATTGGGGCTGCTCAGCTGGGGATGTGTAGGCTCCATCACACTTTTCCATTGAGGGGTTCGGGGCTGCGCTCCCCTCAAGGGAGAAGTTCAAAGGAGCCTCCTGCACCACCTGAAGGCAGCCAGGTGAAAACGGGGGACAGGGAAGGTGGAGGCAGCCCGGCAGCTGCATCTGAGACCCCTGCACTGCCTCTGAGGCATCGGTGGGCTGTCTCTGCCTTACCAGGTGGTGCTCTGGCCTGGCTATCAGTTGTCTGCCAGTTAAGTTTGCTAACTTGTGTAGCGTGTTCTTCCCATCGCTGTGGCCTTCTGCAGCATTGATGGCGGCTCCACCTAGAAATGGGTGGATTGAAATTGGTACATACCACTTCACTAGTATTTCCAGCTGCTGGGCTCAGTGACATCATTGCCTTAAAACTGACGGCCTGCCACTTTGAGAGGTACGCTAGCATTACAGATTTCAAGGCTCTAGTTGCTTTGCTAATTCTGTTCAGAATGAATCATTCAGAGAGGGTGACTGCTGAATTGCTTCTCACCAGGGTGTTCAGCTAAGATTGTTCCTTGTATAAGAAGCCTGAATAGGTGCTTGATAATATTTATAAGTTGTCCAATACTAGGTTTAGAAGAAATTAATTTTCTCGCTCAAGTCCAGCCACTGGAGATATCTTTGCGGTTGCATGGCTTGAAGGGTGGCCAGAGAAGCAGGTGTTTAACACATTTTTCCTGGAATACCTCTGCTTTGATCAAAATCCTATATACATACAGCTAGGTAGAATGGCACCACCATACATATACAAGAAGGTGGTATCAGCAGGCTTTTGGGAATATTGGCAGAATCACAAAAACCTTAAGGAGACCCCCCACCCACCCAATAAGGACTAAACATGCTTAGTGGTCTTGAAGTGCTAAGTGAATTTTTTTTTGGGGGGAGGGGTTGGAGGTGGGGTGGAGAACCTGGCCCTGTCTAACTGGAATTCTGAATAGCAGCATTCCATGCTGCAACTTTTAGTTGCATTCTGCATTTGTGCACTGTTAAATATGAAATATGTGGCGGCAGCTATCATACACTGAAGAGGCACAGTATAAACTGCTCTAGGGTTTTTTAATTCTTTTAAAATGTAAAATAAATGTCTAGTTCAGATGCTGGCTCCATGCCTGTTCTGCAGTGCCTCCAGGTGACCTTTATAATCCAGCTGTCTTTAAACAGGATCAAATGCAGATCTTGTTTTCCTTTTTTCCTTTGCCATGAGAAGAGTGCAATGATTTTTTAAAAGGGTGATGCACCCTCAGATAAAGAGAAATAAACAAGCGATTAAAGTTCCTGAAATGCCAGGCAAGAAAGAGCTATTAAGTGACACTCTTGTGATGCATACACAGGAGATGGGAGGAAACTATAATTGCTATTTGATTTCTGTGTGTGCTCTCTCAGCCTTTTTGGGGGGGATGGGACATGTTGTCTACACAGAGTGGATGTGTGTTGAAGGATGGGATTATGCCTTTGAAATGCAGTAAATAAAGTACTTACCAAAATGCTATATAAATGAGTCAGAGAAATTGATTATCCATGTAATTCATTTATGCTTGATCCCTATGGTTAATACATACAGTGGTACCTCTGGTTAAGACCTTAATTCGTTCTGGAGGTCAGTTCTTAACTTGAAACTGTTCTTAACCTGAAGTACCACTTTAGCTAATGGGGCCTCCCCCTGCCACCGTGTGATTTCTGTTCTCGTCCTGAAGCAAAGTTCTTAACCCGAAGTACTATTACTAGATCTGGCAACTTCTGTTTCAGTGTATCTGAAGAAGTGTGCATGCACACGAAAGCTCATACCAAGAACTAACTTAGTTGGTCTTTAAGGTGCTACTGGAAGGAATTTTTTTTTGTTTTTACTATTTCTGGGTTAGTGGAGTCTGTAACCTGAAGCATCTGTAACCCAAGGTACCACTGTAATTGGCTTTGGGGTATTGCCAGCTCAAAGATCACAAGACTAAATCCCTTTTTAAGAATGTGGATCCGGCAATGACTGTTAGGTAAATAGAACCTCCATATTTGCAGGCAATATTAGTACATCCATGTTCTAATACCAAGTGAAGTCGTCTTCTGCTTGTTCTTACATACCCCAAAACCATACCATGCATGAGAGAGAGGTAGCAGTAGACTCTGCGTAGCTAGAAAAGCATGCATAACTAGAAAAAAAGATCTGCAGGGAAAAATCTCTAAGAGGAGGAACCCCAAATCCAGTCCTACATTATTAACTCAGTGCAGAGTGACTGAAACCTTTGAGTGGATGGAGATCAGAATGGATTAGCTGGAAGAGGAAGACAGAGAAACAGATATGTTAGGAGAACTGCAAGTTGAACGGATGATGTGCACAGCCATTGACCATTGTGCACATTCACCAGGCATCATGGAGAATGTGCACATCATCCATCCATGAAGAAGGAAGTATGCACATTCTCTGGCCATGATGCACAATTGCCAAACAGGCCTTGCAGAATGATGCATATCTCAACGGCATTTTGTGCATACTCCAGGCAATATACACATTATCTGATCAGTATGCATAGCCTCCCAGAAACGTGTATTCCCCCCCCTGCGATTCAGACATGTGCAATCTGCATCCCTGCGAGCTGCTTCTAGCACATTGCCTAATGTTATGTGGCCCACAACATTTCCCCCTATTGATCAGCATCTTAGTCAGCTGAGCAACACAATGGGTATCACTGGGTGAGGAAATATTTAAATCTTCCCCCCTTCTCTCACCATCCTAATGGAAATTCCACACACACTCTTTCTGCTATTAAGCTTAGAAAAAGCTCAATAGCAGCATGAGGCTTATCATAATTGAAATTACAGGGTTGGGAAGAGCTAACCAGCCGAGGAAGAGAAAACAGGAGAAGGAGCCGAGAGACTGAGGAGAGAGTGTTCGTGAAGGTCATATTTTTTCTGGACCTCCACTGCTTCTTCCCATGGTTCAGGTGATCAGTGAAGCTCCATCCCAAATTTGGCCTGGCACGTGTCTCAATGATACCAGGTGATTGACAGGTGAGTTGCCCCACCTGCTTGCCAAAATTGGCCCGTAGGGTGAGGACAGAGGATGATCTGGTCCACTGGGCCCAAACGATTCTCCACCCCTGCTGTAGAATGTTGGTATTTGATGCTTTGATTAGAACCTGACATGTAGTGGAGTGAAACTTGAGGTGTTGAGAGTAGATTGAGCCACCTATTTTGTGTATCTTATTAACCACCCCATTAACACGTGTCCTCATGGTGGGTCTTACAAAAATTCAAAGAAAGTAAAAAATTAGAATTATCTTGTTCCAAGTACTAAAGCATGGTTCTAAAAGGCACGAGAAATGAAAAAGTTATTCCCCTCGTTCTGAAAATGTCTTATGTACAGTAAGTACCATGTGAGCCTCTTGGGGGAGGGCATTCCATAATAGGGGTGCCACCACCAAAAAGGCATCTCTTTAGGCAGGGGCACCTCAAGAAGAGCTTTTGACAAAGACCTTATGGTCCAGGCAGATGTAAGTGGGAGGAGGTGAACTTTCAAGTAGCTTGGTCACAAGTGTTTCAGATAGTAGGTGGGAGATAGCATTCCTGAATGTTTCTGGCACTTAAAACTAAACACGAATGAATCGATTTATTTCAGTCACTGACCAGAGTGGAAAACTAAACAACATTTCCCTGCAAGTAGAACACCTGCAGAACAGAAGATCAGCAGAACAGAAGATCCCTTCCCCTTTCAGCAGGGAGTTCTGTTTTTATTGTGGGATATTTTTTTTTTAAAAAAGGTTCTTCTGTTTGCAGTCTGCTTGTCTACCACCTCTGGACTTCATTCTTCTGTCTGTGCAGATCAGACATTTTTCTTTCTAGTACCTAACAGTGGAAAGTGGGCAGCCTTTTTCCTTTTAGAGCTCTGAATCCGGAATAACTCATTCCCATAAACGGAGACTCGATATCCTTTCCTCAAGAAATGGGACAGCTTGTGGGTTTCCCCCCATAGTCCTGAAGTTGAGTTTTGTGGAAAATGACATGGCGAGGAGCAGTTTGGGGAGGATGAAACTGTGTGGTTTCGGTGACTGGAGGAGGGTGTGAAGTCTTTGCTGATCAAGAACACATTACAAGTCAGGCAACTAGTATGGCGGAAACTCTATAGAAGCTTCTGTTTGATGACATTAATTGAAAGGAGTGAGGTGTGTGGAATAGAGGACCATGCAATCTTAACTCATGTAGAGAGGCTTTTATCTTGAGGTCATTCACGGTCCAACCAGAGGGAAGGGTTTAAAGTAATCAAATGAAATATAATTAAAGAGTGAGGGAGATGACACTAATTAAATAGAAACAGTTTTATATTGCTTGGTGACAGGTGAGTCAACATTTGTGCTTTTGATTTAGCCTTGGGACTTCCATTCAGTGACTGCGCTGTCAGAAACACCCCAAAGCCACAAATTTCCTTCTGTCTTGGCAATGGACTTAGCTGCCACTAGTTCTTGAGTCAATGTGAACAGGAGATGGCTGTACAGTATGTACATTCCTGAGTAAGGCAAGAAGACAAGACTCCTGTGTCTTTTAATAGCTGCATAGATCTTGCCCCCCCAAATAAAGTTTTCTGGTGTTGGGCATTTAAGGAAATGGAGGCAATAGTCAGACAGAATATTGTGCCATCCTTGCAACTGCAATTGTTGAACCTGTGGTCAGATGGCAACAAAGTTTTGAAAAATAAAGAATTAATCAGTCTTTTGCTGACAGCTGCAAGGCTCTGGAAAGATTTGTGTGAGGCTAACACAGAATATCAACATCATGTGGTCTGAGAAATAGCACTCCTAGGAAATACAAAATCAGAGTCACAAGAGGTCACAGTAAAAGAAATGTTAGTTGCAGTGTGGTTTGGTTCCATAGATTACACCAACAAGACGGAACATGGGCAAGCGCCACCAGTAGGATTCAAGAGGATTTGGTTATGATACTAGGTTTTCTCATATGTTGTAATAGCTTTCTTTAGGAAGAGACAGATCCTTTCTCAACTCTGCAAGCACATAGATTATTAAATGCTTTGTCCCTTGGCTTTTTTTTACTTGGTAACATCTTAAAGGTGTGGCATTGTATTAAGTTTCCCCTCACTGATAGTTTTGTTATAACTTGTATATTTTGTTTTTATATTGGGTTCATTTGTTTAGTTATTTTCTTTGTGTTGTGACTTGTACATGTTTTGGTATGTATGAGTTTAAACTTACGTGAAAATAAAAAAGTCAACTAACCAAAAATATGGCACATAAGTCTTGTTTCATGCCCAAAGGCTAACACTGAAAAACTGTCCTCTGATCATTCACCTGTGTTTGACCCTGAAGAGGCAGAACATCTAGAATTCATTAACTAATTTTGCCTATTTTTGTCTAGTAACCCAAAGAGTAAGGTCTTGTCTCACTGGCAAATTTGTCATATGGTTCCATGGATAAAGAAGCTTAATGAAGATGATCTTATTACAGTTTTTAGACTGAATGTGTGATTACTCGAAATCACACATGATTGTTTTCTAACAGCCAGTCATATTTCAAAGCTAAACCCACACATTCATAGGAATCCTAGTTATCTCCATGTGTCATCAAATACTGTTTCTTTGTGAAAAAACAAGCAACGTGAAAAAAAATACATTAGTTTGTGAGATGTATATACATTAGTTTGTGAGATGTATACGTATTTCAGAATTCATATCCATTATCCTTGAGCCATTTGGTGCCAGTGTTCAAAAATTGCCAGGTGTCAGGCACATTTTGCTCCTGGGTTATTAGGCACTTGTAACCAATGAAGATGCTGGGCGACAGGGCATTCTTTGTTGTGGCCCCTAAGCTACTCCCTCCCTACAGAGGTATGTCTGGCACCATCACTGTACAGCTTCTGGTGAATGCTGAATATGCACCTCTTACCCTGGCTTTTGACACAGGTGTACATTTTTTACTTTCCTTATTTCTGTGACTGTAGATTGTTTTAAACTGTGCTTAACATTGTGCTTTGATGTTGTAACCTAGGCATAGGCAAACTTGGCCCTCCAGATGTTTTGGGACTACAACTCCCATCATCCCTGACCACTGGTCCTGTTAGCTAGGGATGTTGGGAGTTGTAGTCTCGAGTTTGCCTATGCCTGTTGTAACCCACCCTGAGACTTTGGGGTGAAGGGCGGGTTAATACAAAATAATGACAATAATTATTTTGGTAGGGCTAGCATTGCGGGCTACAATTTAATAGGTTTCAATTAGAACTTTGAAAGTGTTGCCTCTTTGTCCTTGCAACACCCCTATAGGCAAGTCCTGATTTCTGTTTTACAAGTGGGCTCTCCAGTTCAAGAGGAAGAATGTTATTTTTCTTCCTTCCTAACGCAGTGCTTGAAAAATCTCTGGCACACTTCACTGTTTCCTCCCAGCACCTGACAATACCTGAGATTCCTATGCAATGCTAACACAAGGTTTTGCCTGTTTTTGGCCCTTCCTCAATGCTTATGAAGCGTTTAGAGAGAAAAAAAAAACATGGTAGAAGTCACGTGTACCTTGTAGACTTGGCTTTGCTATCTGAAACGCCAAATCCTTTTAATAAGCTGTGTTGGCCTTCCTAACAAACACCTGCAGCAAGCCAGTACATGGCCCAGCCTCTGCCTGGGAGGAAGGGAGGGGAGGAAAATGTTGACTGATAGTTGACTCTGCCACAGTTTCTCTTCAGGCCATGGCATGAGATTAACAGCAGAACACCTTGATTCAGGGGAAACCACAGAAATGCAGGCTCCTCAGTAGACGTGCTGGTGGTGCTGGTGGTAGAGGGATCGTTGTATACCCCCTGGGTTATGAGAACAGATACCTATGCCAGGAGTGGTGCCCCTCCAGATGTTGCTTATTTCATCCCCCCCATTTGTTATATTTCCATGCAGATTTTCACTCACACAAGTCACAAAGCAGCTTAAGTATCTCTAAAACCCTGATCCCACCCCACCCCACCGTGACATATAATTCTTATTATTCAAAAAGTGAACTCCTATTCATGTGGAGGAAGCCTAAAAGGCCATTCGCTGCTAATAACTCATTCTCAAATTGCCCACCTTAAAAATCAAATTGCCCCACATTGGGAACCACAGATATAAAATAATTAACAAATCCTCAGTAAAAGAATTACAAATCACCAGTAAAACAACCACCTTCTATAAAACACTATTAACAAAAAACTAAAAGGAAAAAGCTAAACAACAGAACCACAACGGAAGCCCTATTCTAAGATTCACAAAGCGTTATAGCACCCGTGATGCACAAAATAACATTAACAAACCAAAAACCAACTAAGCATGGTTGAATTCGCAGAAACACTCCTCCCACCCCCATGACTCATAGTCTTCCACTCAGTTGATCAAAAGACACATGAACATAAGGTCCGTGGCAGCAACTCCATTCTGAAGGCTCCTAAGGCTGGATGGTGGGGCAAGGCAGGTGGAAAAAAACCATTGCATGATGAGACAAGGTCTTATTTCCCTATAGCTCCTATGATGTCTGACATTGGCTAGAGCCAATGGGAGTTGGAATAGGAAAACACTGGGGGTGGGGTCACAGGTTTCCCACCCTTGTTCTAACACTATGCAAGAAAATTTAAATGTAACAAGTTGCTAGGTCTGTCTGGCATCCACTGGGGTGCCCTCCAGATGCTGTTAGACGACAACGCCCATCGACAGACCACACACTAGTTGGGGCTGATGGGAGTTGGAGTCCAACAACATCCCCTCCCTTGACCAAAAGCGTGTTACAAGATAAGTTTCTGCACATAACTTCTTATAATTCATTTTTTCTTACTTTTAAATCTTCCAGGTTATCGCTATAGTTATGGACTCCTTCACAGACATGGACATCTTCAGTGATCTCCGGGAAGCCTGTAGAAAGAGGCTGGTTCCTGTCTACATCCTCCTGGATCAGGCCTGCCTTTGTCATTTTATCGAGATGTGCAAAAACCTGGATTTTTCTCCTGAACAGGAGCCTGTAAGTTGTGGGGCGCTTCTGATTTTACAAGTGGAAAACAGATTGATCTTGGATTTACCTCAGCCCATTATTCAAGAGAGGGGGAAAGTCTCATGCTCAAAGCTGCTTTTCCCTTTCCTTGTCTAATACATTTGGATGCTAAACCCTTTACCCAGAAGTGAGGTTCCCTTGATACATCCCAGTTAAGAGACCAATCCAAACTGTGGCTGGAGACCTTGTGCCAGCCAGGATGGGAACTATGCATGGGGTGGTGGTAAATCTCAACTAGTTTGCTGCAGCAGCTCTATCAGGCCCATCACTGGGATACAGTCCTGGCTTGAAGAGAGCTTGGCATTTTGGCCTAAACTGTGTGCCATTTTTTAACAGCTGATGAGAGTCCGAACTATTACTGGAAACACTTATTATGCAAGATCAGGAGCCAAGATAATTGGGAGTGTCCATGAGAAGTTCATGTTGGTTGATGGTGTAAGAGTGACTACAGGCTCTTACAGGTAAGCTACCTGATACCTTTTGTATTTCTTTAACAAACCCGAGAGTCTTCTGTAGAGTGTAGTCTGATGGGAAGTCTGCGATAGCCTCAACAGACAAATACCCATCGCCTGTGCTTGAAGCATCATTTCCCTGGTACAAACATGCCCCCTTGCCTAACAGACCCTTTAAGAAACTGACAAAGGCTCATTTGAAGCGGGGCATAAGGAAGGGCCAGGGGGAGATTGATTAGTCTTCTTGAGCTGCTTTTAGTTCCTTTCACTCCTGATTTGTATTTATATGCAGACACGGCAGTATAGAATGTAGTGTATGTATATTTATTTATTATGCAGAAGTGACATATGGCCTTTCAGACTGTCCAAGCAGCAGCTGTTGAATTTCTGCTAGACAAGCTGTAAAAAGGCACTGAAGTTCTACTGAGGGGATGGGGGTTGTGGAGAAAAAGAAGTAGCAAATGTGTATTTAAATGGGAATGAATTCTTGTTCTGTCTCACAAGGGGGAGCAGTTCAGTCTTACCTACTTCATACCAACAAGAAGAGGCCATGAAAAAATGTTTTAAATAATATTTTCAGTGCTTTTTTCCTGGGGGGGATGCAGGGGTATGCATACCCCTAAACATTTTGTGAATCTAGGTCTGGCCTAGTTGAGTATTTCTATATGAGTAGGAAAATGAGAGTACCGCTGAACATTTTTTTAAAGAAAAAAGCACTGAATATTTTTATTGGGATTTTATCAGAGAAAACCCAGAAACATGTAAATGCTACAGAATGTAAGTAAATAAAAAGGTTGAAACAAACAAACATAGAACATGTGTCCCATGTTGAAAGAACAAGCCCTCCCACAGGCAAAAACACATGTACATTGCAAAAGGCTGGACTCAGAAGTAATCGCTAAGTAGGGACTGAGTACCAGAACAGATACCACAACCAGATTGATGCTGTGAGAGAATGTGAGGAGTAGGTGGTCTAGTTTCCCCTGGAGTTAATGAAGAAAAGGTAACCAGTCATCAGAGAACTTCACATTGGATTCCAACTCCCCAGCCAGTTTGCAATGCTATGTCCATTTGTCAGCCATAAAACATTTTTTTTTAAAGGAATGGTTATGCATAGCATAATACTCTTTTTCTCTTCCTCCACCCCCAACCCCTGGTAGCTTCACGTGGACTGATGGGAAACTAAACAGCAGCAATGTATTGCTACTCTCCGGCCAAGTGGTTGAACACTTTGATCTGGAGTTCCGCATCTTGTACGCACGATCGAAACCTCTTGACCCGAAGCAGCCATCCAGCTACAGGAACAGCGATGCCTCTGAGCACATGAACAGTAAAGCAACACCGTGCAAAGACTTCACTGTGCATAACCTCCTGAGAGCAGAGTTCGCCAGGCTCTCGAGCAGCCCAAAGAAGCTTGAGAGAGAACTGGAGCTGGCGAGAGAACTCCAAAGTGGAAGGGTGACCGCAAAGCGCCCTCACCTGAGTGGCGATGAGGAGTGGCACAATGCCCCAGAGGTCCTAGCGAACCCTAAGGGGACAAATAGCCAGTCAACTCAGACCGAGCCATTGGAAGAGAAGCCCGCCACCACCCTCTTTAACTGCGCCACACAAACCAGCATTTCAGTGGCAACAGCCACCACCCAGACCACTACTCGATCCAGGATGGTGGGCACTCAGACGACCGTTTTGTACAAGACCGCCACAACGCAGACCGAGCAGAGGGAGGCTGCGGAAGTGGTCCAGAATCAAAGGGTGCCTGATCAAAGGCTGCCCGAACAGAGAGTGGTCTTCAAAGAAGCATCTCCTGATCAGAGGGTGCCATCTAAAGAAGTATCTCCCATTACTAGGAAGGCCACTTCAACTTCATCCAGCGCTCGGTCGCTTTCTTCGCTTTCTTCCCAGTGCTCTCGGGCAAGCTCTACGGGCTCGCTGACATCCCTGAGGTCCATAGACTATGCCGCCAACCACAGGGCCGACTATTTCCGCAAGCTGAACAAGGAGAGGGAATTCCACTACTCCGTCATCCGGTCCAAGCTGAATCACATGGTTTCCATGCTGTCTAGGAGGGGCAACGTGGCAGAAAACTACATAGGCTGCCGCCCAATGAGGTGCAACTTAAAGCCTAGGCAGCGGATCAGCACGAGCCTCATAAACCTCAGAGACTTTGCACTGTACTCATCAAATGACTGCTTCTGAGAAATGGGATTGTGAGAGCTGGCACACATAATTGCTGTACGGGACATGCTGCTGGGTTGGTTGTTGTTTTAACTTGGCTGCCCAGCCATATTTGTGATACTGCAAGCCTTTCTCAGGCTTTGCCGTGCCATGGAGAAAAACGGTTTGGAATGCCAAGCCAATATACACATTATAGCTAGCGGCACGATGGTAGCTATCACGTGGAAACTACTTCACGTTGCTCTTTGTGGCTTACTTGTAAGTGCTCCTGCCTTCACACTTGGTCAATTCTGTTCTGCCCTTAGAAATGTTGCTTTCTACTGCTTTTTTGGTCTAAGAAATCATGGGGTAACTTTATCAAGGGACAAAAATATTAGCTGTTTTGATTGTTTAAAAAACCACAGTAGTGCCTTTTTTTTTGTCCCAATATAGGAGCATGTAAAAATATTTTAAGTGTATGACCCTGTAGTTGATGGCCTGATAACCGATGGCTAACAAAAGACAATGTTCAGTGACTCATAACTTTTCCAACAACTGTGGCCATATCTTAGGGCAAATTTCCCAGTTGTTGTTCATTATTTTCATTGTCTTCTACTTTTCTGTATATAACTCTTATTTGACTCTGAAAAATAAAACATTTCCAAAAAAGAAAACACATCTTTCCCAAGTTAGAGGATTTTTTAAAGGTAATATAGTGTCAAACCAAACATCAGTTTATATTCTACTTGAACGCAAGTGTGCTTAAGGATTGCAACTTTGACTTCAAAATGTCTTCACATTTCATTTTTCCCCTAACAGCCATTTGAGGTGGGTCAGTTCAGGACCAAGTGACTTGAACAACTTAAATGCAGATCCAAGCTTATTATTCAGTCCATAAGGGTAATTAGTTCAGAATAAAGAAGAAAGCAAAGTCTGATGTGGCTCAGTTTAATATTACTTTGTGCAGATTTTACTTTGTTCAAAAATGCACTGAACAAGGCCATCCAGATAATGCAAAGAGACAACTTTGAAATCTATATGTCCTTTGTTTCTAAGGGGATCTGCCCACATCTGTATGTATCTCCAGTACATCCAGCTTCTTTGATGAGTAAGTATAACATCTGTTCTGCACTTGTCAGAAATCGATCTTTTTGTATGGCAGCACCTGCACTTTGGGAGAGAACAGCTACGGGTAGTAGAGGCTTGAAAGCTATCTCTGGTGAACGAGGCTTTTGGGTCTCTGACAGTTTTGCCTTCCTTACAATATAGGTCACAATGGGGACTGTTTACACTCTATATTTCCAAAAGCATAAGGCTGCAATCCTAAACTTGCTTACCTGGTGGTAAGTTCCACTGCATTCAGTGAGATTTCCTTCTGTGTAAACATGATTGGGATTGCAGACTCAGTCACCAAAATAACCCCCAACATAATCTCTGCCAAGAGACTACAAATTCTCAGCTCAGAATTTAGTGTTCCTTTTATTTAAAGTATGCCAATTGACACATTTTCTTACTGTGTTTTCTCACATGCTGGCCTGGGCTTCTTTGGAGAAAGGGTGGGATATATGTTTTATTAATAATAACAATAAATTGGGCACTGCTTGTTAAGGAGAAGACCTTAAACTCTTATGGGACACTGATCCCCTGGAAATCTTATTCTACTATATAACAAAACAACAACAACAACAACAACAACAACAACAACAACTTATTATTATTTATTACTTATATTCCGCCCATCTGGCCGGGCCTTCCCAGCCACCTTGGGCGGCTTCCAACAGGATATTAAAAACACAATAAAACATCGAACATTAAAAACTTCCCTAAACGGGGCTGCCTTCAGATGTCTTCTGAAAGTCAGATAGTTGTTTATTTCCTTGACATCTGATGGGAGGGTGTTCCACAGGGCAGGCGCCACTACTGAAAAGGCCCTCTGCCTGGTTCTTTAAGCCTTTAGTTTTGAGATCTCAGCAGGCAGTTTACACATGATGCAAACATATTTCTGCATGCACAAGGGCTAGAAGCTTGCAATTCTCAACAAGCTGAATTATCCAGTGCCCCCAACACATTCTGCAGGATTCTGTACTCCTGTGGTATTGCAGCACACAGAATGCAGTTTCTCTCTCAAAAGTGGTGCCTATTCTATTGCAATAGTATTCCTCCACTAGATCTAGGGCCATCTTTCCCAGCTCTTACAAGCAACACATAACAAACAGAAAATTAAGACTGCTGGATAGTACTGTGGTAACTAGTTCTGAGAGACATGATACATCTTGTTTGCCTTTCAAATGCCAATAACTTAGAACATTCTTTTCCATTAGCCTTCGGCTGTAATCCTATTCATGCCTGCAATCCTATGCATACATAAACGCTTGAGACGAAGTCTCATTGACCTAGTATGACTTCTGAGTCACGAGCATAGGATTGCACTGTTTTATTTCTTGTCTATAAGTGAACACCATTGATTGATGACAGTTCATTTCCTAAATGGAGCCCAATGCAATTGACTGAATGAACAACCAGCTGAACATTGCAACACATTTATTTGACTGGAATGGAATGCAGAGGGTTCGGCAGCAAAATTCTAGCTTTTAGATAATAAATAAGGAAAAGTGAATTGCATTTTGCAAACTAAGCACATTCTGGTTTATTATTAGTGTGAAGTGTTGCTTGGGAATTCTAAGAAAGCAAAAAAACCCACAAAAAACAATTCAGGTTTGAAAGGTTGGCTGCTATCTTGATTCAAAATGGCATTCAACTGTATCTAAACATAGATAAATCTCCTTGATCTCAGGAAGCATTATGCAAAATTTGGCTATGATATCTTCAGGGCACCAAATTCTTAGAGAACAGGCAACCCCAAAATATGGTAGCTAGATTTATGCTGGTTCCAAATCTGCATGTCATATTCTGGTTGCTCTTTCTATCTGCTCTTCTCAAATGAAATTTCAGTGTTGAAAGCTGCAGAGCTGAGTGGATGTTGGTCAATGCCCTTTTTAGCTATCCTTTCATTTGCAGTGAGTTTATGCCTGATTCACGGCGGAAGTAACCAGAGGTGTGGTTGCTTGCAATGTAAGAATCTGGGAAACTGTTTGAAACCACGCCCCCATATACATAGCTGGAGCAATCCCGTTGCACTTTATTTTTTTATGAAGCCCTACTTTAGTTTGGTGAGAACAGAATGCTGAATTTAATGGCCCTTTGACCTGATGCAGTAAGGCTGTTATGTTATTAAGCCTAGATATTACGGTGAACAATTCTAGAGTGGCCTCTGCTATGTTTGCTTGCTTTACACATGCTGGGAGATGTTCTCTTATGAGAAAAGTACAGTTATCTCCTTTGTGTTGTCTAAATTGCTGCATCCAGGAACAAGTTGCACCCAGTGGGTTTTTTTTTCTAGAAAAAGAGGTGCTGGAGCTCACTGTGAACTTGGTGCTGGAGCTGAGCTCCAGCTGAAAAAAAGAAGCCCTGATTGAACCTCACCTTGTGAGAACTTGGCCACACAGGCCCAGTTGTAGCGCCATTTCTGATCCCCACAACTGCAAGAAGGACCTCTTATTGAGCGCATCTGCCTGGGGGAAGGGCCATACTGCAGTAGCATCCACCATTCTGGCAGAAAGCCCCAGGTTTGAATCTTGGCATCTTCTGGTAGGGCAAGACATGTCCCTGGCTGAAACCCCAGAGTAAGGTTACCAGACGTCCCCAGATTTACACACCAGTCCCCATACAAAATCCATTGAAGTTGAAAAGTGTCCCCAGATTCACTGGAAAAAATCTGGTAACCTTACCCTAGAGGGCTGCTGCCAGCCAGGGTCGGTGATACTAATCTTGATGGATCAATGGACTTGACTGCAGATAAAGCACTTTCCCCGAACAGTGAGCTTGTGTTGCCCAACCCCTCTGTCTTGTCCAGTACCAGATTTACGTATAAACTAAACAAGCTGTAGCTTAGGGCCGCACTCTCTTGTCCCCCCCCCCCCCCGAAAAAAATTTTTAAAGGGAAAAAATACTTGATGTACATTTCCAAAATGTAAGATAAAAAGCAAGCTTTGATGAAATATGTATTTTGTTACGTGCAAATGGCTTTAGATACCTATTAGATCCATAAATTACCATATAGCATATATTCAACACAAAGAAACAGCAACAATTTGTTGTTGACGAAGGACAGATGGACATATAAAGCGCCCCATTACCTTCAGTAGCTTAGGGCCTCATCAAACCTAAATCCCGCCCTGGTCTTGTCTGAAGCTGGTGGCGTCGCTCGGCCAACACAGCCTGACTCAGTTCCTCTCCACCTCCGGGTGCCAGCGAGGGAAGGCGCCTCGGGCTGCGACCCAAGGGACCTGTCAAACGGGACGCAGCTTCCAGTTCAGACGTGCCGGGTGAGGAACGCGTGGGTTGTACGTGGGATGAGGAGGAGCGACTTGAACTCAGCGCTCCCAGATTGATCCAGAGGACGCCCATCCATCTCTCCATCCTTAGCCAACGTGGGAAACTTGGGAGAAGCCTCCAGCGAGGGAAGCGGGTTCAGGGCTCTAAAAATCCCGTTTAGGGCAGTTTTTAATGTTTGATCGCGCTTTGAATATTCTGTTGGGAGCCGCCCAAGGTGGCTGGGCAAACCCAGACAGATGGGCGGGGTACAAATAATAAAATTATTATTAAAATTATAAATAAGAAGGGCAAGCTTCTTGGGTGCCTCGCTCATGGCGTGCTAGTCTTAACTGCCTGCCACGGGACTCCTGCGCCGCAAATGGTGGTGAAAAGGACAAAATAAAGCGATTCCTGCTCCTTATGGGATGCAGAGAGCCCGTTTGGAATTCGCCAGGTTTCGCAACGGAGTAAAAGACAAAATGCAACCAAAGCCAAGTGAAGCAAAGCGGCAGAGACGCCTGAGCCATTATTTTGGATACAGAACTGCACAACAGGACAGGGCTTTTATTAGGGCCGACTGCAAATACCACGCAAGGCTTTGCATTTGTTCATGAGGCAGCACCGTACAAAAAAAGCAAAGCTCCCGCTCTCCCTCGCAGCCAGCCTGGCTGGGAAGGAGGCGGCGGTAGCTCGAGCCTGAGAGTTAAAGCAACCATGGCAACCCCGCACCCAATAGCAAAGCCCTCCCCGGGCACGTGACGCGCACTCCGGGGCCGCGCTGTTGCGGAGCGGGCTCCTTCGCTTCCTTTTGACCTTTCACCCCAAGATGGCGGCGCCCGTCGGTCCGCTGAAGTTTTGGAAGCCGGGTAAGGGCTGAACCTCTTGGGGAAAGGGGGGATGGGAGTGCAAGAAGCTGAGGGTGGGGGGGGGGGGGCCGCTGGGGGAAGTTTTGGAGGAAGCGCCTTTTCGCGCGGCTGGAGGGCTCGGTGGGCGGGGTCCGGGATGTTGCGAGGCGCTTTCCTTGCGGAGGACGGAGAGGAGGAGAAGCCTATTTCTCTTTTCCCCCGGCGCTGCAAAGGATGCATTGTCTGGGGGGTGGATAACCATCTCCCCACCGCCACCCCAGGCCGTGTATTCGTGGGACAAACCAAAATAAAAACACTGCAGGCGTGTGAGGCTCCTTGGACTTAGCGGTCCTTCCTTGGGAACGTGGCGGCGTGAGAGGGGGTACTCTGCACGTGCTCGAGAGCACCTTCACCCGCGCCATCCTTACGCTGTTGCTGCTGGTTTGAAAAAACGGGTGCTCGAGTGAGCTGTGCTGTAAACGGAGCTTATAGCGCTACTCCCAGCTTCCTGGTGGGATATAGATAGAGATAAATAGATACAATGCTTTTTTCTAGGGGGACGCATACCCCTAAACATTTTGTGAATCTAAGTTTGGCCTCATTGAGGGGCATTATTTCAATATGAGTAAGAAAATGAGAGTACCCCATTTATTTATTTTAGAAGAAAAAAAGCACTGGATAGATAACTAGATAGGTATAGTATATTGCAGTGAGGGGGAGGGTCTGTGTTGGAGTCCTCTTTCAGTTTCACTGCTACCTGTTAATAGGTACTCAAAACCGCTTTGAACCCCTGCCCCCCATCGTATGTTATAATAAGGCAAAAACATTCCTCTTCTCCCTAGCTAATTAAACAATCTATCCTTTTAAACTCGGGGGGGGGGGGGGTAGAAATCGTGTTTATTACTATGTAGTATATTTTTGTGTTAACTACCCTGTGATCCTCAGATGAAGCATGGTATAGAAATTTAATATGAATGAATGAATGAATGAATGAAGCATAATGAGCCTACACTCAGCTTAATAGGCAAATAACCTTATTCTGGGTTCCCATTCCGAACCAGGCTCATTAGGAACTCCGTTTTGCTCAGTGGAATTTACCTTGGGGTAAATGTACATATGGCAAGACTGCAATCCTTATATTTAATTGTCATTCTTCTATCCTGCCACTTGGAATAAAGCTGCATTATAAACCATGGGACTTTTTCAGTTTAAACCTAGCAGTGATTGGATTTGCATCTTTTCTGCCTGCAGTTTATCAAATGAAAGAATGCTTGTTTCAACAGATGTTATCTAGTGCTAACGCAGTGGTTCAAACAAATGGGAGAAGTTTAAACCATATATGTAATTTGTTGCACAGAGCTGTAATAATAATATGGAATGTTTCCATATTGATCTCTGTACATTACTAAAAGGGCAAAATGTGAAAATAAGGGACATCTGTGAAATATTAGGAAAAGCTTGTGTGTGACTGAAAAAGCAACAAGGTCAACATTTTCATCTGGTGAAATTAGATACCGTCCTCATTGGCTCATGGCTTATGAAACAATACAAACTTAGCAGTAAAGGGTTTCTGCAGTGCTAAGCAATCTGCATTGCTACCTCTTTGATATATGCATGATGCTCTTGAGATGATTGTCCTGGCGTGAAGGATAATTAGCAGACAGTGTTTCACTGCGTGGATGAAATTTTATAGGCCTATTAATATTTATTTAAATTAGAGTATTGCTCACTTTGGGGTCTGGAGCTAACCTGCCCAAAAATTCAAGAACAGTGTTTGTAGTAATAGTTTCTTTTAGTGTATATTTCTTTGTGCCTAGTCAGAAGTTAGTACATGTTTTTGTTTGGACTGTTTCTATCATAAAGAAAGGGCTGCACAGGAGTGTAAGTAATTGGGAGTGTTATGCTTCCACTTTGGTAGAACAAATATAAATAATAGCCTTTAGGCTGCAATCCTATACACACTTACATGGGAGTAAGGCCAACTGAACACATTTAAATTTACTGCTGAGTAAAAATGCATATGATTGCACTGTTATTGTTATGTAAATGTTTGTTTTGGGTATATGTGAAATTGTTGAAGTCAAGTCATTGCAATCTTATTTATACGCACCTGAGAGGGAGCTCAATTGAACTTAGTAAAGGTACCCCTGCCCGTACGGGCCAGTCGTGTCCGACTCTAGGGTTGTGCGCCCATCTCACTTAAGAGGCCGGGGCCCAGTGCTGTCTGGAGACACTTCCGGGTCACGTGGCCAGCGTGACGAAGCTGCTCTGGCGAGCCTGCACCAGCGCAGCACACGGAAACGCTGGTTACCTTCCCGCTATAAAGCGGTACCTATTTATCTACTTGCACTTAGGGGTGCTTTCGAACTGCTAGGTGGGCAGGAGCTGGGACCGAAAGACGGGAGCTCACCCCGCCGCGGGGATTCGAACCGCCGACCATATGATCGGAAAGTCCTAGGCACTGAGGTTTTACCCACAGCGCCACCCGCGTCCCTACTTAGTGGGTCTCTTTTCTGAATCAACATGCAGAGGATCAGTGGGCTCTCAAATTTCAGCGCTGCCCTCTGTGATGCTGAAATTTGGTGCCCTCACTTGCGCTCCGTTCTGCAGCATTGTTGTGGCGCCGCACCCTAAAACTGCCTCTGATAGGATTGATCTTCGAGCTAGGCTAGGAAACTTAAGGCAACTACTGTCCTATGACTGTCCTAAATCAACATTCAGCTTCATTGGATGTCCCCAAATTCTAGTATTATGGAAGAGGGAGAAAACCTTCACCAGACCTTGCCTAATTTTACCGTGACCTTTACTCACCTTCTGTCTAACCTTAAAAAAAATCTGTCTTCATCCGGGAGTTGCTCCAGCACTGTTTTTTTTTACTCTTTTCAGCACCCTTTTCTGTTTAATATCCTTTTTTTGGGAATAGCAACCGGAAATGTAAATACAGTGGTACCTCGGGTTACAGACGCTTCAGGTTACAGACTCCGCTAACCCAGAAATAGTACCTCGGGTTAAGAACTTTGCTTCAGGATAAGAACAGAAATTGTGTGTCGGCGGCGCGGCTGCAGCGGGAGGCCCCATTAGCTAAAGTGGTACCTCAGGTTAAGAACAGTTTCAGGTTAAGAACGGACCTCCAGAACAAATTAAGTTCTTAACCCGAGGTACCACTGTAATATTTCTAGGGTAGTCAACCATATATCTGTATGAAGGCAGTGTGATACTAACAGATTTGTTTTCAGTTCCTTTCCTAAAGATCCCTAGCATAAGAATTGGATGTTTCTTCCTATTCTTGTTTTCTGTTCTCTAACCTGTTGCTGATTCATAAAGCGGATTTCTTGCCTCATATTACGTGATTGCAAATTTATTCAGGAGTCATTGGTGAGGGACTTCACCAAAAGTTTTTTGAAAGTTCAAGTACACAATATTTTTCCAGATTTCCCCTATCTACATGCTCACTGACACAGTCAGAAAGGTTAGTCAGATGCTAGTCAGTCTTGCTCCAGCAAGACCTGCTCTTCTA
Organism: Podarcis muralis; assembly: GCF_964188315.1. Classification (NCBI taxonomy): domain Eukaryota; kingdom Metazoa; phylum Chordata; class Lepidosauria; order Squamata; family Lacertidae; genus Podarcis; species Podarcis muralis. Next base: position 76,715,568 of record NC_135659.1, read on the forward strand.
TATGCTTGGTAATTTTATCTACACATATTGATTGGCATTGAGGAAATTACTGCTGCTTTTTGAAACTGGTTCTTTTGAGCATACTGGATGGTAAATTTAATCTGAAACTATTTTTTGTTAAGTATTATACTGCCGTTTATTTACCACAGGCAATGTTGCAAATTAAACCTTATAACTCTTATGACCTTGACTGCCATAGAAACTATAATTTGATTGGATTTTAGGTTCTACCAATTCTTTTGTTAGCTACTGACAAGAACATTGCATTTGCAGAAGTGACGTACATGATTCATGCCATATATATTTATGATACATCTTTGGACATTGTGTTGCTTCTATTGATCACCAGCATGAGCCAAGTTTTAACAAAGATTGTGCTTGAACTCTCAGATATTTTTAATTGGAACTGACGAGAAACAGGCCGGGATGTAATGGCTCTTATTGCCTCTGCAGGAATAATTTGGAAGTGACCAATTACTTCGTTATTGCCTGAATTCATTTTTTGTGTACCTGTAGAATATGGTGGCGGGGACGCGGGTGGTGCTGTGGGTAAAAGCCTCAGCGCCTAGGGCTTGCCGATCGAAAGGTCGGCGGTTCAATTCCCCGCGGCAGGGTGCGCTCCCGCTGCTCGGTCCCAGCGCCTGCCAACCTAGCAGTTTGAAAGCACCCCCGGGTGCAAGTAGATAAATAGGGACCGCTTACTGGCGGGAAGGTAAACGGCATTTCCGTGTGCTGCGCTGGCTCACCAGATGCAGCTTTGTCACGCTGGCCACGTGACCCGGAAGTGTCTCCGGACAGCGCTGGCCTTCGGCCTCTTGAGTGAGATGGGCGCACAACCCTAGAGTCTGTCAAGACTGGCCCATACGGGCAGGGGTACCTTTACCTTTAGAATATGGTGGCAGATGTATAATGAATGTGAAACATTAGCTATCATTTATGAGTTGTATACAATTAAGCCCTCCTCAGTGACCCATTGAAATTGATAAAACCAAAGGTTGTCACGTTTATTAACTTCAATGGGTCCATTAGCAGGACAAGTGTTGAATTCTGCATTATGCCTGTATTGTCCCCATGTTGATACCTTTCTCAAGTTTGTTTGAGGAGTGCTGGTTTCTTTGGGACCATTTAGTGCTGCACAGTTGAGTCAAAAACAAGCCATGGCAATGATTTGTCCTTGAATAAGAAATCACCCGGAGATGATCTTCAGTTTGTCCAAAACATCACGAAGAACAGCCAATTGAAGCATATTGGCTACCAAATGTGTTCGGATGCTGATGCATAGTGAGGAAAGTTTCATGCTTGTCATTATGGCTGTGCAGTTCTGAACTACTTTTGACAAATGGACGAAATCTTTGAAGTTTCCTAGAACTAAAAGTCACCATCACATCTGAGCTTAATGAAGTAGAAGGTTGGGCTGTAAACTAACCAACTACTGAGAAGCCCGTGAATGATAAACAGTGCTACTCTACAAAATAACAACTTGACCATCATGACATACATAACCACACATATGTATGTAACCAGACATACATGTTTATACTAACAGAAAACACTTTTACTCAAGAGAAGACCCACTGAAATTAATTGACCTAATTTAGTCACGTTATGCGGGAGGCAATGGAAAACAGGAGTGCCTGGCATGCTCTGGTCCATGGGGTCACGAAAAGTCGGACACGACTAAACAACAACAAGTCATGTTCATTAATTCAGTAGGAGTACTGTGAATAAACCTAGTCAAATACCACCCCATGCATATGGACAAATATGTCAGGAAAACCAAGTTTTGGAAAAAACTTGGTGCATGGGGATCTTCAAAATTGTGATTGCAAAGATATATACACACACATACTACTTGAGTACTGCTCATACCATCCTGGAAATGTATCCTGACTGGGCCTAAGTCAGCCTGGCATAATTAGAGGTTTTCATTTATTGTGTTCTGCAACCATATGGCATAGCTCCTACAAACTGAAGGGCATCTCAATGAACTTGCGTAGGGAAAACTGCAAATTATGCATATCCATAATGATGGGGGTGTTGTTTTCTCCTTGGAACATCAGTTGCATGATTCAGCACTTACAGCTGTCAGTAGCTCTTTAGTAATCTGCAGCAAATCCACAAGGATTAATGATATGGTTTTGAAAGGTAAATTTATTTCTGACTAAATGTTTGTTTGTAGTTTGTTTGTAGTTGTTGCGGGCATTATTAAGTGAGCCTTCGAAAAGATAAAACATGTTGAAACATGCATCCTATATGCGTGATAAGTCCTTCTGAGTTGAGCAGGCTCTGTCATCCTCGGCACACTTCTTAAGGAGCTAAGCCATACTGGATTCAGTGAAATTATTTCTTAATAAACGTACATAGAATTGCTGTCTTCAGGTCCCTATTCAATGAATGCATTTAGGATTGGGCCTTGCAGTTGGCTTCTGTGCATGCCTACTCAAAAGTAATCATTAGTGATATCAGTAGGGCTTACTCATAAATAAATGCATAATTTGTTAGACTGTGGTGAACTGCATTCCATCATTAATAAAGAGAAATGAGGGAGTGGGGAAGTTCTGTGTCTTATAGTTAGAAAATGACATGTGCTGAATTTTCTCCTTTTTTATTTTGCAAGCTTTTAAATAAAGGCTTGCCAACTTACCTAGAAACCCCCCAGTCACTTCTGAGATTTTAACAGCCATAGAAATTAGCTGGGGTGATTGTACGCTATGAGAACCAGCATGACCCCCTGCTAATGTCACTGAATACACTAGTTGTTACAAACAGTGGCAGCCCCATTAAAGACACAGGGGCATGATTAGGAAAATGTTGGAACACGTTTTTCTAACCTTATTTCAATTATTAAATTGGTCCCAATAGGCAATCCTGCTGTTCTAAATGGTGTCTCGCTTCTTTTTAATGTGGGTATTTCTTCCCTTTTCTCACCAGTTTCTCATTTTCAATTTTAAGTTTGCCTGATGAGAGAGTTGTAGGAAAAGCCTTCTCAGAATGCACCCAAATTCAAATAACTAAAACCTTTTGGTTTAACATGTCGTGTTTAAGAGCTCTCCATGTTCACTCAATCTCCAAAATGTCAGGAAATTACAGCTGTTAAGGGCCTTAACCGACACGTTACTTGGCAATATTTATATGGTGTGATATCCTTTCCCGTGGATTGTTCCAGCTTCATAACTACCTTGGAGCTGGATGGCTGCCAGCGGCAGACTCCCAGACCTAAGTTCCAGATTTTTCTGTTCAATGGAGTAGACACCTGGATCCTTTGCAATGGAAGTTATGATTCTACGTTCTTCTTCTTCTTCTTTGGCGATCACTCGTAGCCGAGTAAGATTGTCTTCCATAAACACGGTTTTAACAATGAGTCCGTAAGTGATGGTGGAGGCCAATTCTGGATCCACACGTCCTTCCACAGTGGGGACATTGGTTTCCGGACAGGAGTTGATCACGGTGTGGGTTTGCCAAGTGTGCCTTCCTCCTAGCACGTTTCTCCCTTGCGTCCTGAGTTTGAGTGTCTTCAAAGCCCATGACACCTTTGGTAAAGGCTGTTCTCCAACTGGAGCGCTCACAGGCCAGTGTTTCCTAGTTGTCAGTGTTTATACTACATTTTTTAAGATTTGCCTTGAGACAGTCTTTCAACCTTTTTTGTTGACCAACAGCATTACGCTTTCCATTTTTAAGTTTGGAATAGAGTAGTTGCTTTGGAAGACGATCATCAGGCATCCTCACAACATGACCAGTCCAGCGAAGTTTTCGACAGAAAAATAAATTTAAAACTTCATGGAGGATTCTATATCACAAGTACCCAGCTGACAGCCAATACCACCCACATAGAGTGACAGTTTTGGAAGGCTCTATTTAACTCGGTAAAACTTGTTTACATAAAAATGGGGACAAGGTTTTATAGGCCTTGCATTGCCCACACAGACACACACTGGTTATGTATAGATACTCAATCCTCCCCATGGAAGATCAGCTGGGCAGTGGGGAAAGGTGGGTGGGACTTCCTGGGGCTTGGTGTGCTGTACTGAGACTGGCTAAGGGCCACATGCAAGCTATGTCTAGTGGTTTAAACAAATTTTGAATATCTTAGAATTCACACTGGTTTGTAATTCTCCCTTGCATGATAGCCTTGGATGTTACAAAAGCTACAGAGGTTAATTCTGATAAACTTAATTTTCCACTTTCTTTGCATTTGTCTAAAAGTCTTGTCATCCTATTAGTAGTGACATTTATTTATTTGGTCATACAGGGACAGAAGGGCCTGGTGTCAGCCTTTCAGAGGAGAGGCAGAGCGCTGGCGAAAGCTCTAGTGTTTCAGTGATCTATAATCCGTATGTTTCCCTTTCTATTGAACAACAGAGGCAAAAACTACCAGTTTTTAAGGTATCAATTTCTTTTAAGTACTTTGCATTGAATTATTGTGCACATTATCTTTTGGGTATTTTACCATTTCTTCTACATTTGTTTTGCAGTATGAAAACTGATAGTGCATTTGCAACATAGAATGTGCATTTCCTCTGACAAAATAATTTTTTAGAACATTCAATTATTTTGTACAGTAACTCTGAGTGGATGAAAATGCACACGTCCCACTATCAGTTTAGGCACATGTTGGATTCAGTGGGTTTTAAGGAGTTTGTGCTAGGTTGTAATCTATGCTGTTTTTGCGCAAACACTTCTCTCAGTTGATGTTTTGAACTTGTTTTCTTCAGCCATTCTAAATCACATTTGAATATCTATTTTTCTTTCAGCTTAGAAATCACATCCTTTATCTGGTAGAAAATTATCAGACATTGGTGATTGTTGGAGAAACAGGATGTGGGAAAAGCACTCAGATTCCTCAAGTGAGTATGAAATGATTCGTTTTTCTTCATCTGTAGGAATTTATACTCTTACCCTTCAATCCAGTACAGAGGGTAGTTTGCAAGTACAATAAAAGCAGAAGAATATATAAAAGCAGCATAAATGCAAAGAACAGAGTCCAACATTGTATAAATGGACTTCTGCTCTAACAATGGGACTTCACCTTTCTTTCTCCTGCATGCTGTCCATATTTTCTCTGGAGGGTTCCCTAGTGCTAAAGCAGATTTTGAGGGCACCTAGAAGGCTGCAGAGGAGAGATGAAGAAGTTTGAAGTCCTGTTGCATGAGCCTCTTAGCATGGACAGCGTTGGGTGCAATACAGCATCTACAAAATGGATCAAATGAAATAAAAAAGTTATGAGATAATATGATGTCTTCATTATGTGCCTGAAAAGTCTCTCTGAGGAAGGCATTCCAAAACTGGGGCACCACCACTGACTGCCCCCCCCTTAAAACCCCTCACAATGCCCTAGATAGTAGGAGAACTTGTGAAACTCTTATGAGGATCATAGTGAACAACAGGAACATGTGGAGACAGGTGATCCTTCAGGTACCCTGGCCCCAGGCTGTGAACTTAGATAGAAAGGAGAGGCAGGAAGGTTCCTTGTGCTAACAGGAATTGTTGCACCGGCTTCCGCTAGTGCAACTATTTAACTTAGAATTTTTATACCATCTATGTTAATAACTTTGTTTCCTCATTACAGTATCTAACAGAAGCTGGCTGGACTGCCGAAGGGAGAGTGGTGGGAGTAACACAACCCCGGAGAGTTGCTTGTGTTTCAGTGAGTGCCTCCAGTTCAAACTATTTGTCTACGTATTATTCTTTTGGGGAATGATAATATAAAGGTAAAGGTAAAGTGACCCTTGACCATTAGGTCCAGTCATGACTGACTCTGGGCTCATCTTGCTTTATTGGCCAAGGGAGCCATTGTACAGCTTCCGGGTCATGTGGCCAGCATGACTAAGTCACTTCTGGCGAACCAGAGCAGTGCACGGAAATGCCATTTACCTTCCCGCCAGAGCGGTACCTATTTATCTACTTGCACTTTGACGTGCTTTCAAACTGCTAGGTTGGCAGGAGCTGGGGCCAAGCAACGGGAGCTCACCCCGTCACAGGGAACTGCCGACCTTCTGATCGGCAAGTCCTAGGCTCTGTGGTTTAACCCACAGCGCCACCTGCGTCCCAACCTTTTGTATAGCACCATTTATATCAACTTTTGACACAACCCAGTGCATAGCTAAGCATTCCTGAATCTCATTAATATCCATGTGGTAATGGGACCTTAACTGGGCTCCGTAACTGTCTTCTGATACAGAGTCTGACAGATGCTGACTTGCTTAAGGCCCTATGTTTTCAGTGAAAATCTTTGCAATAGGGTGTTAGCCCAGTTTTCCCTCCTTCCTAATGATGTGTGTAGTAAGAACAAAGTAATTTATTTATTTCCCCATCACAATTGAGCATGAATTCTGGTGAAGAATTCTTTCTTGTTTTGACTGAAACACTGAGCAAGTATTGGTGAAAGCTTCTTTCTCAGGGTTTGCTGTCCTGCTTCCAGTTTTTTGTCAATGGGTTTAAACTGCCGCATCCTGTGGTTCTCTCAAAGGAAGCCATTTGCTGGAATAACATCATGGTCAAGCAAAAGATTTTACTTCGAGGAGATGCAGTGCATAGCAGTTTAAAGCTCATCAGCTTAAAAGTAGGAACAAAATAAAAAATATTCCTTCCAGTAGCACCTTAGAGACCAGCTAAGTTTGTTATTGGTATGATCTGAGTGTCTGAAGAAGTGTGCATGCACACAGAAGCTCATACCAATTACAATCTTAGTTGGTCTCTAAGGTGCTACTGGAAGGAATTTTTAAATTTTGTTTCGACTATGGCAGACTAACACAGCTATCTACCTGTAATTAAAAGTAGGAAGTTAGGGTGGTGAGAACAGCTTTGTACAGGATCCAAAGAAGCATGTAACCATTAAAACATGGTTCATATATTTTTTATTACAAGGGCTTGAAGTAGGGTGCAGAAAATATTTAACATTTTTGCAGCCGTTGTTCATTTATTGTGTGATTGTTCTTTGCCAGAAGGGTAGTTGTCATTGTTATTTTACAAAATATTGAACTAGCAGTTATGATGTGCAGGGATTTTATAAATATATATATATAGAGAGAGAGAGAGAGAAAGAGAGAGAATGCTATATTACAGGCATTCTGTTTAGAGAGAATTTTTGCCTCTTCTAAAATGTGCTCCAGGCTGTGTATTTACACACAATTTGGATTTGCATTTTTATGCTTGTTTTTAGTTTGTTTCAAGGCTGCATAGCTTTACCATATGGCCCATTTTGATGAACAAATGTGAAACGTGCCTGGATATTTCAGCCTTTGGCACAAGAGCCTTTCATGGATCCAGTTTGTGCTTTCATTTGTAGCACTATAACTAATTGAAATTGATTTTTAGAGTGGGCTGCTTATTGCTGATAAGAACATTGTTAGAGAAAGCAGTCTTGAAGAAACATAAGCATGACATGGGAAGGAAGCCTAGTTCAGTTTTTGAGTGGCTGCAGAGAATTCGATTTTCAGTTTCGAGTGGCTACTTCAGATTCAATTTTCAGCCTGCCGTCTCCAGTTAAGGGAGTTCAGGTAGCTGAGCTAGGAATTTCCTCTGTAGGAAAGCTGTTGCCAAACAGAGCAGACAGCACTGGGCTAGTGGACAAGTGGTTTGGCTTTGTACAATGCAGTTTTTCTATTCATATGAAGTGTGAGGGGTTTTAAGCTTGTTAGTCTCTCTCTCTCTTCAGTAAGCTGGAAATATTGGGAGTGCAGGAGATGAAAATATATTGCCTGAAAACATGGAGTCAAGAAGAAAGGGACAATGGGAAGATAATGTACACAGAAAAGGCTTCAGTGCTTTTGTGCAACTTATGCTTTGGAAATAGCCAAGCATTCTAAAAATAGGTCTGTAGAAGTAGTTATATTAGTCTCCCGTTCCAAAACAGGAAAGTTCTGCAACACTTAAAAAATGGCAGGAATGTATTGTGGCATAAAATTTGGTGGGTATACCCCACTCTTTTGGGTGCTAGAAGCTGGTGGTGTGTTTTAGACCCTTATCCTTGAGCAGTGGCCTTCTGGGTTGAAAAACCTAGTTGTATATGTTCAGGCATTTTAATGTTGAGACTTCTGCCATTCAAAATTTTCTCTCTTGAATTAGGAAAGTATGAAAATTGAGAGGGCGGAAAGCTAGCTGTTAATCCATATATCCAGGAATTAAGCTGACTGTGTGATTCCACCTTCCTATTTCTAACCATTCATCAATCCTATTTTTTAATTCACATAGGCTGACAGTAAGCCAGCACTGTATAGGTGGTTCCTGAGAGGAGATGTTTTTATCTGTGACCATTTGAGAAATATTGCAATGCATGCAAGGCACTGAGGGATACCAGGGAAAGTGTTAATACATCATGAAGTGCCAGCCTAACTGCTAATACAATTGTAGGCCGTTATATCCTGGGGCTACATCTGGCACAACTAGAATTCATCCAGAGTCAAGTGGTTGATTGTAATTGAGGGAATACATGCATTATAAATAGCCTGCCTGCTGTATAAATGGATTCTAGCTACATTGATGTTCCAGTGTCAGCTTTCTGAGTTTGATGGTGTTTATAAATAATAAAAAATATTATTTATTTGTTACTATTATTGTTTGGGCAATCAAAACCTTGTGTTGAGTCACTAATATGAGTAGAGTTTTCAAATATAGGTTGTGCTAAACCTGTAGGTTGTGCAGTCCCTGTAGAAGCACAGTAATTGCAACTCCACTGATCCTAAAAGATCCCTGTCATACGAGGGATGCTTGTGCAGAAGTTATATAATTGTCCAACAGGATTAGCTCAGTTTAGCCAAATTAGCTGAATTCAGTTTCTAACTACAGACACATGTCAATTATTATTAATGAGGCCTAGTTCAAGAATTAAGTTTTGTTTGATGTCTACAGTTTTAAACCTCCTCCTCCTTCTATTAGATCGCAGGCCGGGTAGCTGAGGAAAGGGGTGCCTTGCTGGGTCATGAAGTTGGGTACTGCATACGATTTGATGATTGTACTGATCCACAAGCTACAAGGATTAAGGTAACATCTTTGAACAAATGCCCGTGACCCATAGGTGCAGAAATTTGTGTCCCTTTATCTTCCTAATCCAGTGAAATGTATACCCATTTCTTTATTCCATACATAGCACTAAAACACTATTCCATACTCAGCACTATACATAGCACCACACATAGCCAGTAGAGATTCATAGGCTGAGAAAACGCATTAGACGCAAGAGAAACCTGCAAAAATGTACATGTTGCAGCATCTGTTCAGTATTCCAGACAGCTAGCCATGCCCTTCTCCAGGAGACTCCATTTCCCCTCACCCCCACCTAGCTTTCTGTTGTTAGATAAAGTTGCTTGTCACTTCTACACAATTTGGAGTTCCCACAATCACGCTGGTACCTTCTTGTATGTGGATATTGCTTTCCTGGCTTCACAAAGTTGCATTCTTGGCTCTGAACTTTGGAAATGCAGGATATTGTGTATCTGTTGCCTAGAGTTTTGTGCTGCTGATGTTGCTGAACAAGTCATCGATTGTTCTTGTATCTGTGTTTTAGTTCCTGACTGATGGGATGCTGGTGAGAGAAATGATGGCTGATCCATTGCTAACAAGATACAGGTTAGGCTAACAACCCTTTTAACTGCTGTATACATGAATGATGTAAGGCTTCCCCCACCTTTTCCTTTTGCTCACATTTATCTTTCGTTTGGCAGCAGTGATTAACTTTTTTCATTTTGCTTATTGTTCTGTAATTTGCCATGGATACTTACGGAACTTAATAAAACAATAAATTCTGAGCACCACCTTCTGTAATTGTGCATCAAATTAGGAGCAGCACCAATGAAGTACAGTGCCCTTGATCCCAGAGGAATACCACAATTTGTCAGGGTTGAAGAACCTCTGTCCTGGGGGCTTAACACAGCTGTCTAGGCTACTGCATCCAGCTCTTGGGCCTCTTCTCAGGCCACACACCCTTGCCCCAGGCTGTACCCTTCACCAGTCCTGCTCTGTGCTGTCCTTGACTTCATTTGCCAGGCATAGATGTGTCATTGAACTGTGTTAATGCCGCCTTCTTGCCTAGGAGGAAGATGAAGGGATGTGTGTGTGTGTGTGGAAACCCCTGACTTTTGTGTGGTTGGAATGTACAGTGGTACCTCGGGTTAAGAACTTAATTCTTTCTGAAGGTCCGTTCTTAACCTGAAACTGTTCTTAACCTGAGGTACCACTTTAGCTAATGGGGCACAATTTCTGTTCTGTTCTCAGTATTGTGCTGAACCGAGGAAAGAGTCACATTTGTTGCTCCACCAACTTTTATTACCCAGTACTGTAGTCACACCCAGTTTTACCTCTGTCCCCACCTGTACTGATGTGCGGCCTCCCAAAGGTTGCTCATAAGGAAATGTGGCCCTTAAACTGAAACTGGTTCCCTGTCCGTTATAAATGAACTTGCATGCACAATCTTCAGGCCTCACATTTTGTGGTGTAGTGGTTAAGAGTGGTAGACTCGTAGTCTGGTGAACCAGGTTTGCGTCTCTGCTCCTCCACATGCAGCTGCTGGGTGACCTTGGGCTAGTCACACTTCTTTGAAGTCTCTCAGCCCCACTCACCTCACAGAGTGTTTGTTGTGGGGTAGAAAGGGAAAGGAGAATGTTAGCCGCTTTGAGACTCCTTCGGGTAGTGATAAAGCGGGATATCAAATCCAAACTCTTCTTTTACCGTTGGCTTAAGAAGAACTATCCCTAGCGTTTTATTACCCATTCCATTTTCCCCCCACAGTCGTGTTTAATTTATGGTTATTGCAGCTCTGCTGGAGTTTTAAATTCAGCTGAGTCATAAATGTGTGACTTTCAAGATCAGCTTGCATACTACTTCCATAATTATTTGAATTGTGCCTATTATATAATGTGTTACACTTGGTAAATTGGAATTTTTCAGGTGGACTTAATTTCAGCTTTCATATCTCATAATTGGAACTCTGCTCTTTTCTCTTTGATTCAGTGTCATCATGTTGGATGAAGCCCATGAGAGGACCTTATATACAGATATTGCCATTGGCTTATTAAAAAAGGTTAGAGCTCTCTTTGTGCATCCTACCTCCATTCCCCCACATTTAATTACCTTGGCCCTACTATCAAAGAGTTTGCTGCTCTGTTAAGCTTGCAGTGGTGCTAATTTTGAGTTGATTTTCATAATGGATGCTATTTTAGAAGGAACAGTTCTGATGGAAACAGCAAGATGAATCCTACCATACTTGTTAATAGTTTACAGGGCTTTAAGTCAAACATCATTTCATAAAACATTTTCCTAAGGTTTGTAAGCATGATACACTGGTGGTGAGGATTATTTTAGTGATAAAAGGTAAAGGTAAAGGGACCCCTGACCATTACGTCCAGTTGTGACCGATTCTGGGGTTGTGGCGCTCATCTCGCTTTATTGGCCGAGGGAGCCGGCGTACAGCTTCCGGGTCATGTGGCCAGCATGACTAAGCCACTTCTGGAGAACCAGAGCAGTGCACGGAAACACCGTTTTACCTTCCCGTCAGAGCAGTACCTATTTATCTACTTACAGTGGCATGCTTTCAAACTGCTAGGTTGTCAGGAGCAGGGACCGAGCAACGGGAGCTCACCCCGTTGCGGGGATTCGAACCACCGACCTTCTGATCGGCAAGCCCTAGGCTCTGTGGTTTAGACCACAGCGCCACCCGTGTGGTATCATATTACTTAAGCTCATACACCTACATGATTTTCAAACGTGGGAATATCTGGCTTGGTTTGTGGTGCATGGACTCTGAATAGGATAAGTCATTTCCTGAAAAATAGAGATACTTGATTTTGCTATTTTTGTATGCATATGAGACCAATGTCTTTCATAAATTAGACAAACAGTTCTGGGATTCTGTGGTGATTAACCATAATTGAGCATTAAAAAACCCCTGCTGTGTCTCACAGGTTCAAAAGAAACGAGGAGACCTTCGCCTGATTGTTGCATCAGCTACACTGGATGCAGAGGTAGAACTAACATATTAGATTCAAATAATTTTCCTGTTTTATTTCTGATAGAAAGTGAAACAATTATCATCTTGTATTTCATTCTATAGAAGAGTAATGGGGAGCCTGTGGCCCCCCAGATGTTGACATCTCCCATCATCTTTTATCACTGGCTATACTGACTGGGGCTGATGAGAGTTAGAGGCTAATAACATCTGGAGGTTCTCTTCAGTAGAGTATGGGACATGGTAGCCTAATCAACACATTCATGCAGAGGCAGACCAAACCCCATCAGAATAGATGGCAGTTGAACAAAATCACTGTTAAGATTTTATGTTCACTCCCATTAACTTACTGGGTCTCTCCCCCTACCCCCATTCAGTTTGGGCAGGGGAACTAATTTCTTAACAATGAAAATTTTGGAGGTGGTGGAATGGGGAAAGGGTTTTCAGCTTGAATTTTAATCTCACCCAGAGAACTTGCACAGCTGAAATGCTTGCCTTCCATTGAGGTGAACATTTATGAAGCCACTAAGATTTGTATTTCCAATCCAAGTAAAATAAAATTTGGATTGCATTGCCTACACTTAATCTGCTGGTACTAATGTGCATGAAGTTTAAGCTTAATTGCTGTTAGTTTTGGGTTACACTACATGCTATTTCCCTGAACTCTGTGAAATGAATCCTTTTAAGAAGGTTTTAGAGCAGATAATACCCAGCTTGTGAAATTGTGTGGTCAGTTTATTTTAAAAGGGATGAGATTTATTCATATTTATGAAATAGTTATTGCAGAAATTGCAAATTTGCATTCTTTCAGTTTGATCTGTTTTTCCCCCTGTTTTTGATTAAAAATCAAAAAGCTGCAACATTTACATTGATGACACAACTTAAAACTTCTGATGTCAGCCATATTTTATCCAAAACATCTGATAATTACTAGATTAAGCAAAATAGGAAGAAATTACAAAACCAAGGATACCTAGACTGGTTGCTACTTTGAAAAATATTTCAGCCCTAGTTATGGGGAAATGTACTTGTTAATGTTATTAGGTTATATATTGAAGTATGTTTTGTAGCAGCATAAAATATCAGAAGTTCACAGAGATGGATTAAATTATTGCTGGACCTCCATAGGTTCTGGGCTGGGGTGGCAAATCTGAGCCTGCAAGCTGGGTCAGACCTGCCCAAGTCATTCTAAGTAGCCTAGCAGGAACTAACTTTAATTTACCACCACCAGCAAAATCTGTGTCAGAAGTCTTCTCCCTCTTTGCGCATCCTGTCACCAACTGCTTGCAGCGATACATGAGGGATTATAGGTGTCTTTGCCAGGTTACGTGGAATGTTTTTTCCTCCCAATAACAACACAACACTAGGAGGAAAAGTTCTTCTTAAATCCCAGGACCTATGTATGCTTTTCCATACATATGTGGATAAGTAAATGAAGTCACCTGGAACATAAGTTGCTCACTGTAATGTCTTGCTTTCCAGAAAATAACAGGTGATATCCAACTAATCTGCTCTGTCAGTGCAAGGATTTTCACTTGCGCAGTGGAACTCGCCATGTGTCTCTTAAATTTGATCTGGGGGTTTCCCCAGTCCTCCAGAGCAGATGTGAGGAGGGCAAGGAACACCCTCAGGGAGATGAATGGGGGAAGGTCCATTGCTCAAGTAGAAATCCTTGCCAGTGACAGAACGAGTTAGTTAGGTCCCTCCCTATGCTTATATTTTGAAAGAGAATAGTAGCAACACCCTACCTTTGGCTCCTGAGTTAGGAACTGGACTCTCTTAAATAACGCACTGATTTTCAAAAAATTGTTTGCTATCTTTGCCCTAGAAATTTAGGGATTTCTTTAACCAAAATGAGACCAGTGACCCAAGCAAAGATACCAGCATGATCCTTACAGTGGAAGGGCGAACATTTCCAGTGGATGTCTTCTACATTCAGAGGTCTGTTCCTGTTTAATACTCGTAAGTGGTGACTAGAGGAGCGTGCATCTTGTGACACCCGCTTGTCGACCAAAAGTCTGGGCGGGAAAGGGAAGCATTAAACGGACCTTAGGTATTATTTTAAAGAGTTGTCTTTACATGGGTGCCGGCACGTTGAGGATGTAAACCTGAAATCTTGCTTTCCAATTGAATGTGTCTTTCTCCTATTTTGTGAGCAACAGGCGCAGACTTCAGTGGAGGAGGGCTTCGGGAACCTTCCCCCGTCCCCTTCTGCACCGGCCAGCTGGAGCAGACTTCAGACGAGTGCTACGGGGACTCGGTGGAATCTTCATGCTTTTCCTCCCCTGGAATCTTAGTCCTTCCCTTCCCCCTCCACAGAAGGGATATGGGCAAACCTGGCAGCACCTTCATGCCCTCTCTCCTCCTCCTCCACAGAAGGAGATGGACAGGTCCGGTGGCAGAAGTGGGCTCGTTTTTTTACCCCTGCACACACAGTGCTTGCTTTTGTGCTTGCGCTGGGCAAGGAAATGTGGGTGTCATAGGCGGATAATCGTGTGCTTTGTGAATCGTGTCCCTTTTATGTTCTTGCGACCTTACTATGTTTGTGTCAGGCATCTTTGAGGAATGCTCGAGTAACAGTGGCAAAGCATTCTGGGGGAGTAGCCATGTTAGTCTAGGGTAGCTGAACCAGCAGACAGTCTTCAGGGCTTATTATATCATTAGATGCATGAAGCAGTGCGTATATATGGGTGTAGTTATTTAGTCCTTTGTTTTTCATTCCTTAAACACTGTATGAGGTGATGGCGTATTATGCAAATATTAGAGGCTTGAGTTTCCAATCTCTCCAATTTTTATTTTAATATTTTAAATATACAAATTTCCATTCTTTTCTGAGGAAAACTAGGACAGCTATTTGATTTAAAACAACAACAACACGTGGCTACTTGCTAGTGCATATAGGGCTGCCTCATATGTGCATGTACATAACTTGATTCCTATATGCTTGGTCCTACCAGCTGAATGGGTGCACTGATTTCACTGGAAAGCTTTTGTATGATGTGGTATGGAAATTCTGTGGATGGCGTTGTATCTGTGATGACCCTCTTGCATATGTAAGATCACATGATGCAGGCATTGAGTAATAAGCTTCCATGTGTGAGCCAGTCCATAGTTAGATGTAAATTTTCATATAGGGCAATGAACTCCTTCTCTGCATGTTAGAGGCTCTTTCAAAATTTGCTTGTTGTGTTAAATTGGATATTGCAAGCCCTTATAATAGATGCATAGAATTTATTCAGGTAATAAGCAATTTTGTGTGTTTGTACAATGCTGAGTGCTTTGTAGGCAAATATTAGTACAGCTGAACTGTTTAAAAAAGTAACTTGTTTAGAGGTCGAAGCAATATATTGATTGAACTGTTTTTCTGCAATTGTGAAATAAATTCTTGTGCGTGTATGTGATATAGAGATGGAGGACTCTCTCGATACAGACATTCAGGATTTGTGATAATGTCAAAGAAACTAGTGAAGTTATTTTAAGTGACTTGTGAAGAATTCAGAAAGGTGCAGCTAGCGCCAGGATTAATTTTTAGGTCATGTATCAAGCATACTTCAAGTATGTGAGCTGTCTGTATTACTTATGAAAATCTAACTATACCCTTTTTTATCCTGGTGATAAGAGCAAGTTTTGCCTTCCTTACTTGAAACTCATGTCTATGCTTTTTCCAACAGTCCTGTTCCAGATTATGTGAAATCAACTGTGGAAACTGTTATGAAAATTCATCAGACAGAAGGTGATGGGGATATACTGGCATTTTTAACTGGCCAGGTAGACACAAAAGAAATGTTTGTCCTGTTGAAATTGTTACTTTGGTATAAGATATGTTCACTTTGTGCTGTGCAATAATTCTGAAAACTTTTTTTTATGCAGAATGTGTGTGAGAGGGAGCAAGGATGTAAAATGACAGTTTCAATAATTCTAGAATTTAGGGTTGCTGCATACACCTGTTTGGGGTTATACTAAACTGTGAAATACCACTGTGGTTCTAATCTGATTTGGGAAGCTTCTAAGTCGCCTGCTTCCACCTGCTTACTATGGTTTTGCTTCATCAGCCATATTTCAGTTCGTTCAATCAGTTGTATTTCGGTACAGCTTGAGCTTCCCACTTACTCCGCCGGGACCATATAACACCGGTCCTGAGAGATCTGCATTGGCTCCCAGTACGTTTCCGAACACAATTCAAAGTGTTGGTGCTGACCTTTAAAGCCCTAAATGGCCTTGGTCCTGTATACCTGAAGGAACGTCTCCACCCCCATCGTTCTACCTGGACATTGAGATCCAGAGCCAAGGGCCTTCTGGCAGTTCCCTCATTGCGAGAAGTTAAGTTACAGGGAACTAGACAGAGGGCCTTCTCGGTAGTGGCACCCGCCCTGTGGAACGCCCTCCCATCAAATGTCAAGGAAATAAGCAGCTATCCTATTTTTAAACGACATCTGAAGGCAGCCTTGTTTAGGGAGGTTTTTACTATTTAATGCTGTATTGTTTCTAACACTTGATTGGGAGCTGCCCAGAGTGGCTGGGGAAACTCAGCCAGATTGGGGGCGGGGTATAAATAATAAATTATTATTATTACTCCGCAAGCTACTCCTATTGTACAACAATACCATGCAAATTTAGCATTCCTTTCTGTTAAGATCCTCAGATGTGGTCCTTTCCATTTGCTTTTCCAGCTCTGGATGTGTCTGAACTGGTGCCTGTGCTCTTTGGCTTTAATTGATCATAGCAGCAACTTGTGAAAGTAGTAATGATGATGTACAGGAGAGAACTACACCAGCATTACGCTTCCTCCTCTACAAACTGTGTCCACGGTTGTAGCACCATGTATATTTCTGTCTCTAACACAGTATGCCTTCCTTGTTGCACAGATACAATGTAGGTTGTAGTGACAGGAGATGCAGTGGTGCACACTTGACTTGGCAAATCACAAGTGTTAAAAATTCCCTGAAATAATTTTGACAATATAGAGGGAATTTGGCCTGTGTGTTTCAGATGTTTGGAAGCTGCAATCTCAAACGGAGATGCCATTAAAACATGTAGATTCTGAAGACTGTCACTTGTACTGCTAGTATGAACTGTTCTATTACCCAGGGAGAAAGAAAATTTATTACAGTACCTCTAAATTAATCAGAACAACTGTATTACCTGTATGGAATAATTATGTGCGAATACCTTTTTGGAGTTCCAGAAATGGAGATAGCATAGCTATTTGGGTCAATTGAAAGGCTGAGCTGTTTCTTACAGCACTTAAACGAAAGTATTTGCAGCTCAGAAGTTCTCTTTCCCTGCTACAGCTTGTAATGTGGAAGGGGGGTTTCCTGGAACTATCCCACTGTGTGGTCCAGCTAACTGCTGAAGCTTGCAGTTCTCATCACAAGAAAATCTTAGTTCAGTCAAGAGAGAGAAAAAGCAGAAATCACTTGTGCATCTTGTCATTTTTTGTTGTATACAAAGCAGACCTCTTGATAGGTTGTGATTCGGAAGTTGGATGTTATGCAGCCTTTAAGCATGAACTGCAAAGTCGGATTCTCATTCTTGTCTGTCTGCTGGAATGGAACGATAAGATGCAGTAATTGGAGGGTTCAGCAGACTTTTCCAGCAGGGGGCCGGTCCACTGTCCCTCAGACCTTGTGGGGGGCCAGTCTAGATTTTGAAAATAATAATAATGAACGATTTCCTATGCCCCACAAATAACCCAGAGATGCATTTTAAATAAAAGCACACATTTTACTCATGTAAAAACACCAGGCAGGCCCCACAAATAACCCAGAGATGCATTTTAAATAAAAGGACAGATTCTACTCATGTAAAAACACGCTGATTCCCAGACCGTCCGTGGGCTGGATTTAGAAGGCGATTGGGCCAGATCCAGCCCCTGAGCCTTAGTTTGCCTACCCATGGAGTATTGGATAAAGATCGCCGGTCATCTGGCACTTGAGAAGAAATTCTAGCAAGACGCTACTGTATTTTGTTTTTTAAATTCTCTAAATCTGCTTCAGTCTCCATGATATGATATAGGAGCTTAAATGCTTAAATGCATTTTGATCTGTTTCTTATATTGATGCTTTTCTAGGAGGAAGTGGAAACAGTTGCATCTATGCTGATAGAACAGGCCCGGGTCCTTGCTCGCACAGGGATGAAAAGACACCTGCGAGTTCTTCCAATGTATGCAGGATTACCTGCTACTGAGCAGATGAAAGTGTTTGAGAGGGTATCTCCCAACGTTAGAAAGGTAAAGTTGCTTCCGTTGTCATAAATGAATAGGGCACTGTGCTTGCGAATTGGTGGCATTGCCCACCATCGATTAATGTTTCGCCACACTGTGTTTGGTAACCGCATGGTAACAATGTGTTTCCCCACGTTGCATTTGGTAACAGATGCTGTAGGGTTTTCTGTAAGTCTCCCTCTTGGGATCAACTTAGAGCAGCCTTTGTCAACCTTGGGCTCCCTGATCTTGTTGGACTACCACTCTCATCATCTCTGACTGCTGCCCCTGCTAGTTATGGATGATGGGGGTTGTAGTCCAATAGCATACGGTGATCCAAGGTTGAGAAGGGCTGACTTAGAGATTAATCATCTCAATGCTTTGCTGCTGTAGTTCATGGTAGCTCATTTACTTCCCTCAAAATGCTGAATGCAAGACTACAACCCCTGCCCTGCAACAATGCCCACCCAGGTTGTTTGTAGTGAATATGTTGCTTTATTTTATCTTATTTAATTATTTGAAGACTTTTTGTTTTTCTTCTCAGCTCCAGAGTACATATCTGCCCTTACACAAATCAACGGCTCTCTTTTTTGCAGCACCTTCAGGGTTTTGTGTGTGTGTGCTTAGTTCTTTTTTTTAATGCAGTTTTTGAAGCAAGCATTATTGCTGCTAGCCTAACCACTCCTAGAAAACTTTTTGAATTAGAGTCCCATTATTGTGATTCTCCCTTTATATCAAACTTTTTTCTGCTTTTATTTTCTTAAACTTAGCTAGTCAGGAATCAGCAAGCATAATAAATCCCAAACAAACTGGCTTTATTTATTCTTTCAGGTGATAGTGGCCACTAATATTGCAGAAACGTCCATCACAATCAATGGAATTTCATTTGTGATTGACTGTGGCTTTGTGAAACTCCGTGCGTATAATCCCAAAACAGCTATTGAATGCCTTGTGGTTGTCCCAGTATCAAAGGCCTCTGCCAATCAGAGAGCAGGTCGTGCAGGCCGGAACCGCTCAGGAAAATGCTACAGACTTTATACAGGTGAAGTGTGTGTAAAACTTAAAGCTTTGCTCTTTTGTTTGTGGCTTGGGTGGCACTGTACTTAAAAATCTTTCGTCTTCTCTTCAGTGGTGTCCCCTGACCCACCAGCTTGCTGTATTTGGGGTGGGGGGTGGGGCACCAGGGATTGCCCAGGTGAGAAGGGATGGGGAAACCCCTTTCCATCAGTTTCCCTCTGTTTACATTTCTCAGAAACATTCACTTTGCAGGCCTGTTTCACCTGATTCAAACCCTTCCACCTCTGATTCTACATGCTTGACATGTTCACTACTCACTTTTGCATTTAGATAAAAATTCTCAGGCACCAGATACTGCAAAATTACCTTCTTCAAACACCTTTTGCCAACATTGTCTTGTTTAGTTAAGTAGTCGTGTTTATCTCAATTCCTTACTAAGCATAATGGTTAACATTAGGAATGTCTCGTGTGTTTTTGTTTTTTCTTAAGTTCTGGAATGTTGTAGAGGTTTTTTGACTTAAAAGATTTGCATTTTAAAACGTGTGCTCTCTTCACAGAGGAAGACTTTGAGAAGTTGCCACAGTCCACCATTCCCGAGATGCAGCGCAGTAACCTGGCACCAGTCATCTTGCAGCTCAAGGCTTTAGGAATTGACAATGTGCTTAGATTTCCTTTCCTCTCGGTAAGTATGGGATTCTTGTTTAATTTTTCCGTGTTCTGTGGTTTGTCAACTTTGTCTACACGGTATAAGCCATTTTACAAGGACTGCAAGGTCTGCTGTCCTGTTGTGTTCACGTGGACCATATGCATATCTTCCTGTTAAATGCCAGATTAAGAAGTGTTCCTTTGCTTTTATGTCCTCTTTTGTTTCTGCCTGTCTCATGGCTATTTTGGAATAAAGGTTCTAAATGCCTGCAGGCTATAAGGAGAGAGGTTAAAAAGAGCTTGTAAGTCTCGAATGTTCTCTGAACATTACTAGTAGGTAGCAGACCATCAGAGGTCAATGGTTCATAGCCTAGTAACTATTGCTCTGACACTCAGGCAGTAGGATAGGGTGGACCTAACACCAAGGTCGAGTGTTTGCCTAAATGCTTCTGAAGAGCCCTGTGTTTGTAGTAAAGAAAGCAAGCACCTCTGGAACCTCCACAGAAAAATAAAAATAAAGCATCCATTTTCAGATGGCTTTCCAATCCAATGCTGCTGTTTTGTTAATTTACACAGTGGAATTTACCCTACCTTTGCTCTGCCTTGCAGCCCCTCTGGTGCAGACAATGTTGGTGTTATTGCCAATAGACTGCTTGGTGGTTGTGGTTTTAAATGTAAACTACTTTGAGATGTTGAATAGCCGAGAAAGTGGTATATAACGATAAATATATAGATCTGTTAACTAGATTTCACAATCTCTTCCCATGTTTAGCTTGTGATTGAACATTATTTGCTGAATGGGGACATCTAGGGGTCTTCATGGCTACCAACATGCTGCAGCATGTAGAATATAGAGTAACCTGGGACTGAATAGCTTTTGGTCACAGCAGCACTGGTCAGGTTCCACATGCCCAGAGCACCCTGTCTTTGAGCAGCACAGCACCCTGGACTTGTTCTGACCAGGAGCCATTGAAATTGCACTGAACAAATATAGTCAGTTCCAACAGAGAGAGTTTTTGGTGATGTAGCATGGAAAGATGTTGCATCAGTCTAGCACAGTTGAGTTGTCCATTGTGCCCTTGTGGGCAGCTTTGGCAGATGATTCACTAAAATTTTATTTCGCTCTGATTCCGTCTCATACAAGTCCAGTGTCTCTTTGATTCCTGATTCTTTTCATCCCAGCCTTCAATACCAGTCTCTGTCCAAAGTATTGGAGCACATGGTTCTAGGTTTTGCAGTGTTCCCCCTGTCATCCCTTCAACACACTCCAGCTGTCATGAGCAATTTAATAAAACATATATATTAAATGTAAGCATACTTGTACTGTTCAAATAATTTCCCCCACTAGCAGATGTTTTAGTTGCAGCTTTCTAAATCTTTGGATTTATTAGATCCTATATATAACTTCCTTTTTCCAGTGCCACCTTACCCTTTGCAGTTCTGGAATATTTAAAGTTTCTGGTTTTGTACTTAATATTTGGACTTCTGTGCTTTATGTGCCTCCACAAGGCAGTTCTGAAACTCTGTTCATGTTAATCGGGGGTCACCAGCTTTTTTTTTAATGTAGTGGGCAACAGTCACAAAATGTGGGCATGGCATAACACAAAACATCTGCCACATCTAAAAGAGCAAAAAAGAAAGAAAAGGGACCACAAAATGGTGCAGCCATTCTTCCTCTTATCAGCTGCCCCATCAATAATGGGTTAAAGGAACCCACATCAGAGAGAAGCTGTTTGTATCTTGCATTGAATAAAATGTAGACATGTTTAAGGGAGCTTGTTTAATTAAAAGATGCTGAGGCATTGTGGACAAGAACTAAGCAGGAAAGCCAAACAGTCTCTTGTGGATTTTTACTGAGATCGTTTATGGGTGCCATGAAAGGTGCTGGCACCTGCAGGCACCGAGTTGAAGACACCTGAGCTAACCATTTGAGCGCAAGGCTCTAGTTTGCTGAGATGTTATCCAGCATGACTGCTAGAGAAATTTGTCTCGAGTAGCTAGCAAAACCAGAGGATTTTGAAGTCTTGATGTTCGCAGCCTGTACAAGGCTGTGAAGCAGTGTTCACCTGCATGGCTCACGACGTTTTTCAGGAAATATCTAGAAAGGTTTTTGACTGGAAATACCTGCAGGCATAAGCGGGACCTGGGTGAGAGATCACATGGGAGCCCTTATCTGTGTCCCTTGAGTTCATTGTAATGTAATAAATGTCCTTACAGTAGGCAGAACAAATGGTATGTATGTGTTTTTCCCCCAGCCTCCACCTGCTCAGTCAATGGTGCAAGCTTTGGAGCTGCTCTATGCATTAGGAGGTAAGGTTCCTCTGCTGATTTCCGTCATATTTTTCAGCTGAATTGTGCACCGTTGCCAGCAATGCTGTTAAGTTCATTAAGGCCCTGCACCTTTAGACTTAACTCCAAAATGTTAAAAGCAAAACTGAACTGTAATAGTAGACTTTTATTAGCATCTCATGAAGAGCATGTCAGGCTTTTGAGATGCTGGGAGATAATGCATTTTCTTTAAACAAGGTGTTGTGGTTTCAAGATAGTCATTTATCTCTACAATCACTGTCTGAGTCGGGTTTCCATGCTCAGATTTTCTGTAGTTGCTTTCACATTGTGTTCCCATAATAATAATTCTGTTTGGTTCGTATGGAGACGCATGTGCAAGGCAAGCCGCTGATGGATTTTCATGGGTGGTTTGCAAGTACAGACATGTGAACAAGCCTTTCTCATTATATAGTCCGTTGGAGTAATTGAGAATTATAATAAGTAAAGCAGTCCTTCAAGGTGTGGGGTTTTCATTAGAACCCTCTCTCTTTCCTATTCTCAGCCTATATGGATATTGACTATGTAGTTTTTATATAAAAGAAGGCACTAACTTATATAGCCAAGTTGGGAGTGATAGCTAGGCCTCTGTCTGCTAATAGTAGCTTTGGCTAGAAGCTCCAGGAGCCCTCTTTGCCCTCTGTGATAATACCTATAATCTGAGGTTGCTATCAGATCTATTTGCAAAGCATGCATAATTAAATCCTACAGTAAAAGAAGTAAGGGTGTGTTATATATGTGCCGCTACAAGATCAGAGACCATGTGAGGCAGCTACCTTGCGGCAGCTGGGAAGATACGGGTCTGGTCAGTAGCTGAATGGGAGCCATCATGGGAATACCGTGCTTACCACCTTTAGCTCCATGGTAGAAGAAGGGTGGGCTTAAATGTAGTAAAATAAAAATGCTTCTGCTTTGCCTCGTGGATGAAGTCAGTACTGCAGTGGTATTCAGGCTGCTGCTTTTGGCTTACTGGTGGAGTTAATAAACAGCAGCTTGTCTATAATCCCATGGAGTGCCCAAGAAACCCATCTTGCATGCTGCAGAATGGCTCGTCTCTGATTCTCCCAGCAGCTCACAGTTTCTGCTTTTTAGGCGCAGGAATAAATTTTAGCTAGAATTTTAGTTCCGCAGAATAGTACATGCAGTATCACAGTACCTCTCTGTGGAGAGAGTCATGCCTATAATTAATTTGTTTTGAAATACTTTATAACCCTGTGTTGAGTCATCAGTATGTATTTGCATTTTATATTGCTGCTCTTTTTCCTGCAGGGCTTGATAAATATTGCCGCCTCACGGAACCTCTTGGAATCAGGATAGCTGAGTTTCCTTTGAACCCCATGTTTGCAAAGATGCTCCTAGAATCAGGTAATGCCAGTGCCATGCAACTGTAAATCAGCTTGTGTATCATTAGTCCAGCTTAATTAATTTGCTTTAAGTCTCCCAGTGACTTCTGTGTTGTGGTACATGGCATGCAAGTGCCATAAATAAATCCACCTCTATTGTGTTTGGTTTTGTTGCCGTAAACTGATTATTTGTTGTTCGAGCTGGATACCATAATGTGAACAAATAAGTCTTTGAATGCCGGATGCAACAGAGAATAGTGAAGAAAGTAGTTTGCATACCTAGGTTTTACATTGAGCTGGAAGCCTTTAATCCACTGCATGGCTCTGGAGATGTAACAGGCAACTCCACAGTAGATGGTATTAGACTGCTGCCAGAATCTTAAGCAATATGGGATTTTAGTTGGATTATCTTCTGTGTGGTTGCTAGTGATGAGCAGACATCCTGCGCTCCCTTCCTCAACTTGATTGAGAACTGAACATGTGTATTAAATAAATGTAGTCCATCAGCAGCTGCTGTTCTGGTATTTGGCCTGCTATCACTATGTTGTTGTTATTATTATTTAATTAAATTTATATACTGCCTTTTATCCGAAGATCACAGGGCTGTTTACAGCATGTTCTAGCCTAGAAAATAGCTGCTTCAACAAGCATTTTGAAATGACATTTAGAGTTTCTGTTCTCCACTACATAGCAGAAACCAAATATTAGGATTGTATCCAGGGATAGCATCCGGCTAGCGAAAGTTTTTCCGTTTGCACAAAGTGAGGCAACACATTTCCACCAATCCCTCGAACCCATTGCGGCCCTCTATGCTATATCTCATACAGTTCCAGGGAGTCACCTAGCCTTTAGGGAAGCTTTTTTTGGTGGGAAGAGGGACTGTATTAAGTTAGAGGGATTGGTGAAGACTGGTTGCCCAGCCCTGCAGAAGCAACTTCTCTTAGATGGAGCCACCACTTTATATAACCCATAGTGTTTCCTGTCATATAGTTCTGTGAAAGCTGCTTTAGCTATTTTTAATCCAGCAAGTGTGAGGAAGATAAAATTTTCTTAATGTGCTTTGTGTTGTCAGTGTAAAAGTAAAGTTCCTTCTCCCCTAAACTCATTTTGCAGGGAATTTTGGTTGCTCACAGGAGATCTTGAGCATTGCAGCCATGATGCAGATCCAGAATATCTTTATGATTCCTCCAAACCAAAAGACACAAGCTGTAAGTGCCATTTCTGAACTCAGCTCTGTTACATTGGTGCTCAGCCACTGGAACTCACTGCCCAGGAAATCTGTTTGCCCTCACTGCTTAACTGGTATTGAAATGCAAACTGAAAAAATGTTGTTCCAGCAGTTCTGTTGCCTTGGCTCTCATTATTTCTGGCTCTTTCAGTTCTGTTGTTTTCATATGATGCTTCTTGCTTTGCATTTTAATTGTGATTGTTATTTAATCTTTGTTGCTGTTAAGCACCTTGGGCATATTTTGCAAGAAGTGGAAAGGTGTAATAGAATATTTTTTTGAGTGAGCTGCTTGCTTTCAGGGTGTGGGGAAAGGAATGAAATACTCATTTCAACTTTTTTTGAGAGGTTGGAAAATGAATGATTCAGTAGCTAAAGAGATTATTCCACTAAAAAAATGTTGGACAGACATACAAATTACGTCTAAGTTGAAAACATTGTATTACATTTATTTGTGCATACCTTCTGGTGGCAAGCGGTGAGCATGAGAAAATTACAGTATGTTTAACTTTTCCCCAAAGATTTATTAGAAATACATAGTAGTTTTAAATACTGGGTATGTGTGCTATTTCCCTTAAAAATGCTTTTAACAAAATAATGTTATTCATAGAAGAAATTGTAAGTACTAAATGCGGAAAGGAATAAGCAGTGAGGGTAGATGCACTGAAAATTGTAAAGGTTGAGGCTTCTGTTCTCAAATTTGTTCACAAATGGAGTCCTATTGATATTGCTGAATGTGGTTTTTTGTCTAAAGGATGTCTGTGGGGTTTTGATGTTGCCACTTTTCCAAAATGTTCCTCCTTTTCAGATCAGAGAACACAGAAAATTTGCTGTGGAGGAAGGCGACCATCTCACTATGCTTAATGCGTATGAAGCCTTTATAAAAGTAAGTAAGCTCAAAAGGAGGTATGAGATTTTTGTCGGCCTTGAATCCAGTTGTTGTGGATGTTAGAAGTTTGGGGACGTCCAACATAGTAATTAACAGGATCAGATGTGTGTTGTGAGCTAAGCAAAGTCAGTTCTGGTTTTGATGTAGGCAGGGAGTTGTACAGAGCCCTAAAGCTCCACTTAGTTTGATCGGAGAATATATTCATCTAAATCGAGCTAGGTTTGTCCTGGGGTGTAACATCACAGCCCCACTGGTATTAGATATTGTCAGAGCTGCCCCTGGTCCCAGCTCACAAAGGACCAACGCCAGTTCCTCTTTATATACAGAAGTCTTTATTGAAGTTCATTATTGGTTTGACAGCCGTGGCGCGCAGCCCTACGTCTGAAACCCTAGACCGTCGAAGCTCCGTCTGAGTCTCCTCCCCCCAGACACCAGTTTAAGATCCTAGCCCTGCTCCACCTCTTTCTCTGCTCCCTCTTCCTCTGGGTCCGCCTGTCCGCCGGGGTTTTCCCCTTTCTAGACTCTTCTGATGCTGACTCCCCCGAGTCTTCCCCCTCCCTCCGGCGGGCTTTAGGACCTGGTTCCCAATCCGGGCTTTCTGCTGTCCCGCGCGCCTGTACATTTGAACTTGGCGCGCGCGCCCAGCCTGCCACCTTCCTTCTGACCGTTATACTGCTCCTGTCGCTGCTTGCCGGAGGAGACGCTGACTCTGACCTATGGGACTCTTCCCCCCCACTACGCTCCGGTGGGGAAGCTGGCCCTGATTTCCAGCTACTGCTTTGGGAGTCTCCGCTGGCCCCCTGCTTCTGGTGTGTCCCCCCTGGGACCCCCCTTGCCCTGGCCATCGGCGCCCCCTTCTGGGAATCTTCTGATTCACTGGAGAGGCTCATGGAATCTCTCGGGTCACTGTCATTCTGCCCTCCGCTGCCCTCAGATTCTTCCCCTTCGCTCTCCATTTCCTCTCTCCCCTGCGCTTCTGCTCCTGAGCCCCTGACAGATATATTTAAAGTATTAGAGTACATTACCAAAAGCTCCATTCATCCATTCTTTGAATTCAGAGATCCACAGCATGCCCTGCATATTATGACAATACATTCTGAAGTAAATTTTGCAGTGAAGACTAGGAACGTGTGTGTATGTTGTGATATTTAAAACAAATGCTGAGGCTCTCAAGTTTCACACAGACCATGTCCTCTGCCAACCCATGACCTTGTAGAATATTTGTTTACCATCATGTTTACTTACACTTGGAGTGTAAAATAATAATAATAATGCTTTGACTGCAGAACTCCCTCATCTATAATGGCTTTGTCAACTAAAATTTAGATTCAGAATGAAAAGAAATTTGATAGTGGCACACATAATTCCTCACAACATTAGAACCTGGGGTCATCCAATGAAACTGAATATTAGTTAACTTTTGTCTGTCCTGAATCTTCTATGTCCACACAGAACATATTTAAACTCCGGAATTTGCTACCACCAGATATGGTAATGGCCACTAAATTAGATGACTTTAAATGCTGTTAAGAAAAATTCACAGAGGACAAGGCTCTCAATGGCTACTAGCCATTATGATGGTGCTGCCTCTGATATTGGAGGCAGTTTGCTCCTGAACACCAGTTGTTGCAGACCATAAGTGGGAAAAGTTCTTTTCAGCTCCTATTTCTGGCCTTCCCATAGGCATCTTGTTGGTCACAGTGAGAATAACCTACTGGCCTAGATGTGTCTTTTATTCAGCCAGGCTCTTCTTAACATTCCTAACATGAGATTCTCCCAGGATCAACTGATGTGTTTGAACTGCTGGAGTAGCTAAGTACCAGAGTCTCCTTTCCAGATTCCGGACTTCAGCATGACCTGTTCTTGCCTGGAGAGTTGTAGGATTTTAGACCGACCTGTTGGAAACTGAATTTTGGCTGGTGCTTGCATCCACATTCCCATAATATTAGGAAAAGAAACCTAGAGATAAAGTCAGAGCTAACACCTTTATAAAGCAAGCTTTATAAGGTCGTTCAGCTGTTCCTTTTTCTTTGCAGCACAACAAGAGTTCCCAGTGGTGTCAAGATCACTTTCTGAATTATAAAGGCCTTGTCCGAGCCACAACTGTGAGAGAGCAGCTGAAAAAACTTCTTGTCAAGTTCAAAGTACCAAAAAAGTCCAGTGAAGGTACAACCAAGAGAGAAGAGATCTTAGCAATTTCTTATTTATTGCATATACTCTGTTTAGTACAAAAAAACACCAGAATTGCCAACTGTAAGCTGCATGGGAGCTTCACAACATTTGTAGCATTGGTTTCTTTCCATTGTGCGTTAATCCAGTGGTGGCTGTCTGCTGATGGAAGAGAATCCATAAACAGAATGTGGCAATTTGTGGTGGTCTCCCAATCTTCCTGTAGCCCATGCCCACTCTAAATCTGCTCCAGACAGTTGAGGTACCTTACAGAGCAGATTTAGTGTGTCATAAGGGACTGCAGTAATGGGTAGGGGTGCCAACAAAAATTACCGCCTCCTGTTTTGCTGAATGAAAGCCTTCCATCAGTGGACAGTCACCGTTGGATTCCACTCTTGCTTTTTCTAGCATGATCTTTTTTATCCATTTGCTTCAGTGATGTATATTGTGTTTTTACTACTGTAAAAACTTTCTAATGTACTAAGTGTAGAGCACCTCTTCCTCACTTTTACATTCATTTCAGTCTTAGTATAACAAGCTAGAATATTTATTTAAACTCATGGGTTCTGGAAACTGGAATAGACTTTATTATCTTGCAGACAGCCCTTTTGGCATCTGAGACTTCCCTCTTTCCTGCAAAGTCTATTTACGTTTGACTAGATTATATGTTGCATGGGGGTGGGGTGGGGAGCCAGGCAACAGTATAGTGTATTGTGGAAACAGAAGTGAACACACCTAACCAGAAAAATTGCTTATGTACCTTAAGCAGGAAGGTGCTTATTAAAGAGAACACAATAATCAGAAGCATGCTCGGCATAAGTTAAACGTGTGCATACCTTGGTTCCAGGTGATTGTAAACATAAAGGTCATACATGATAAATGTAATCACAGGGATATTGTTATTAAGATTTATTCTTCACCCTTCAATTAAGTTATCAGGATAGCTAACAAAAACCCAGTTCTGTAGTACAATACAATAAAATGTAACCCGCCATAGTACTTGAAGTTCAGTGTATTTTAAAACTACTGAAATTGTAGGTGATATTCAACTAAGTTTTACTCAGAGGAAACTCATTGAAATTAATTAATATGACTTAGTGTGCTCTGAGTAAAACTTACTTGCATACCACCCTATGTATGTAAAAACAAAAGCCCCCGAAAGATGTCTGGAAGAATGCTTTCCTCCTCCTCTTTTTGTTAAACAGTTGTCACAGTAAGGAAAAGCTTAGGGCAGACGCATGCAGTGATTTTTGTTGTTTTAATGGAAAGCAGATGTCGATTTCTGCAGATGAATTGTGTGTGTGTGTGTGTGTGTGTGTGTGTGCACGCGCACACGCACGCACACTCATAAGAAGGGATGGGAGCTTAGCCACTTTTCATCTGGCTCTACGCCCTCCCCTCCCTCAGCTCCTTTTTCACCTAGGTAGAAAAGGATATGTGCCTGTATCATTTCCCTTTGCAAGTGGAAGAGCAGCTGGGGGGAGGGAGTGGCGTTGAACAGAAAACCAGCAGTAGAGAAAGGTTAAGAATTCCCTCCCATTCTATTCTCAAAATGTCAGACTCCTACAGCTGGTTTTTGTTTAAACTTTTTTAAAAAACAAAAAACCAGACAACGTGTTACATGTGTTTGCCATGTAAAATTTAGTTTGGTCCTTCCAAAAGATGTCAGAGATCTGTCACATCTCAGAAAGTGATTTCCACAGATAAATGATCAGCTCCACCTATTTTATCTGGTTGTGATAACAATTCAATCATCTATTGAGCTTCAAAAGAGATAAAACAGCTATGTGATGCTTAACATCCCAAATAATGAGTACTACATTAAGTGAGATTTTTGAAATTCCTCCAGCGTTCCACTTTCCCCCCTGCTCGTTTGCGATCATTTGACTAGGCAGTTAATTTGCTCTTGACCATTGGCCACACTGGCTGAAGTTGATGTGAGTTGTAGTCCAAAACATTTGAAGCACACAATGTTGGAGAAAGCTGGTCTTATCTGATGAACTTTGTGGAATGACTGGTCCATTTCCTTCTTTTAGGAGATCCAGACCCTGTTCTAAGGTGTATAGTTTCTGGATTCTTTGCTAACGCAGCCAGATTTCACTCTACCGGAGCATACAGGTAAATGTGAGGTTTGTTGTGATAAACATCCCAAAATGAATAAAAACACTGCCCTGGCTTTACTAGTGATAATTACTGTAGTTCAGGACTCTGAGAGTAAGGGGAAGATGGAAGGGAACATAGTGGGGCCATACAGATCAGAATTGTCTTTAAATCCTTAACAAAGGGCTCATTGGAAAGCCAGTAGCCATAAAAAAATAATGCTTTCTTGTCAGTACCATCAACTGGTAATACGTCAGGTTGAAACAAATTGGCATTTTGTCTCCTGGCTTAGTTGAGCTTCAACAGCTTAGAAGAGGCTGGAAAAAACTTGAAGCAGTCCAATAAGTGGACTGAGCAATATTTCAGACGAATAAGAGGCACCAATAAATAAACAAGTTTTCAGCATCCTTTGATAGTTTTGCTTATCTATGATCAGGCTTATAATTGAGGGGGGAAAGGTGTATTTTTAGGCACAGTCCCATTGCTGCGTAATGAATAAATATTGTAAGTCTAAAATAATTTTTCTTCTTTCAAGGACTATTCGCGACGACCATGAACTTTATATACACCCCACCTCAGTGCTGTATGCAGAGAAGCCTCCTCGTTGGTACGTTGAAAAGGTTTTCATTAGTGTGCTGGTTAAGTTTGACATTCTACATCGTTGAGAGTTGCTTCTTTCACAGAACACAGCCCATCTGGTAGATTGTGGCTTCAGAATACGTGCTGTACTCTTCATTCCACACTACACTTACATCAAGAAAAAGCGATAAAGGTAGATGGAGCACTACCAGCAACAAGTTGTAGAAGTTGTTGCATGACTGGGAAGCCAAGTAGCTGGTTTCTCCCTCCCAAACCGCAGGATCAAGAAGCTTTTGATCTGAGAGGATGTAAACATTTGCTTCCATGAGAGTGGGGAGGTTTGTAATGCCTTTACGAAGGCATGCATGTGAAATTCAGCATATATTATGCATATCCTCCAATTTTGAAGGATGAGGCAATGAGCAATAACTGGTAGTGCTGCCTTTTGTTTTGATTGCAGTACAAAAACGTACACTTGCATTAGATGGTTTCCCAACCATTGGGAATGACATTCCAGGCTGGCTAGTAACCCAGTCCACATCAAGTCATAAGGAGTAGGTAGGCAACATAGAGAGGGATCTTTTATATAGGGAATTCAGGTGGGAACATGCATAAAGATAGTGGGTGGTATTCATATTTTATACATAGTGAATCCATTGAAATTAATGGACATGGCTAAGTCAGGTCTGTTCTTGGTGAAACTTAGTTGAATACCACCCAGTGACTTTTGAATTAAGGCTTGGTGTCTAGATGTTGAAACATTTCCAATGCAATATTAAGTGCAATATTATCCAAATGTTCTCTTAGTGGATGTGCCTTTTCTTGCTATATTTTTAGGGTTGTCTACAATGAAGTCATGCAGACCTCCAAGTATTACATGCGAGACGTTACAGCAATTGAATCTGCTTGGCTATTGGAACTGGCCCCTCACTTTTACCAGCAAGGAACGGTACGGACTCGGCATAGCCTCCAAACGGTACCATTGCCGTATTGGCAGCTCTTGTTATTCTATGCTTTTACCTGTGCTTGCAAAATGGGTTTGCATAAGTATATCCCCTCTCCCCACTACCCCAACTTTTGCTTGTATTTATTTAATTGTTTGACAGTTACTACTAATTAATAAAACTGTGTTCCAGATAAAGATTATATCACAGTATTATGCTGATAAATTAACTTAAAATCACAGTATTTCTTCTAGCAGTGCCTCATGGGATAAGTAGTCCAAGTTGTAGTGTAGCTGTTGCCGAAAGCTCCGACCAGTTTGTGCACTACAACTATTGCAATACAGTGTCTCCAACTGGTCTGGAAGAGTTTGATGATCAATTGTATCAAAGGCTTCTAGAGGTCTAGCAGTGCTCCCTCAGTTGAGTTCTTGGTACAAATAATTCACCAGAGCAGTTTATGTTCAGAACAGTGGCCTGAAAGCTAAGTGATAATGGATCTAGAAAAATCAGTTTCACACGAATATCTGCTGCTTGCATTTTCAATGTTATACGGCACTACAGTAACCATATGCAACCCAGTACACAAAACCTGTATGCTTGGGCAGTGTGTGAACCCATCCTGAAATTATTGATATTGTCTGCTTTGTGTCCTGTAATGCATTCAAATCGGTTGTGCTGCAGAACTTTTTTATGTAACTTTTTTTTATAAAAAAGTTCTGGAAGTGGTTTTGGCCACTTAGCAAAAGTGTTTCAGGTATGGTTTGAGAAGGAAATGAGCCAACACCACCATTATATTAAATCTTCTAGGAATCCGGTATCTGTAATTAAGTGAGTTGATAGCACTAAAATATTCCAATATTGTGCCTCCCTGTGTCACATATAAAGTGGTGCCTTTAACTACACAGCAGTTATGCAAATCATTATTCCATTACTTAATCAAAAGTAACTGGCAATTGCTATAGTAATTGCTCATAATTATCATAGCTTCATATTATATGACTCCATAGGCATGTTGTACCTCCTTCTATGACTAGAAATTCTGGCAGAGACTTCTCAGTGAAAAGGCTGGCACAATTTAAAAATAATATCAGTTATGTGTGATTGGTCAGAATTACACAAATATACGGAAATTTGCTAAATTGAGAATTTGTTCAGTGTTAGTTATATACAGAGTAGATTCATTTAAGTTAATGGAAATGGTTAACCTAAGTCCGTTGTTTTCACTGTGTCTACTCTAAATATCACTTGATTGATGCAACCCAGGGTTTTAGGAGATGGGGGCAATCTATTTTTGACTGCTTTTGTCCTGATTGGAAAATAATAGTCGTATCAGCAGGAAGACTTCATCTTCTTCTTTTAAAAATGCTTCCATCTTTGGACATAATGCAGTCAACAGAAGAAACTAGGAGGCTGTTCTACAATGCAGGAACTAAGGATATCTGGCTCTGTGAACCATTTGATGCAAAGTCTCTAAATTGTGAGACTTAGTGGCATCTCCAGATACGAGAGCTCAGGTAGAAATCGTTGCATGGAGGTGTTCCCTAAGGTATCCTGAGTTCCTACCATATTGGGATGCAGCTTCCTATTTTGAAGCTTGAAAAGTAGAAATGTGAGTAACTCACATACCTACTTTTTACCACTTCTAAGAATGCGCAAAGTGACTTTAAAATAGTCGTTATCTGTTACCTGGAGCAATGTTGTTGGTGCCACATTGTTGTATCCCACGCCACCCTGGCAGTATAAGGGTCCCCCCCCCCGAAGTGATTTGGGCACAATTTCAAGGCAGTTATTGCTACCATGTTGTGTAAATGCACTCAGATCTGTGTAACAGGCGTGATCCAGCATTTTATACCTTGTGGAGTAATGTTGGAGCAACCATAAGATGGCAGAAGCCACATTTCTCCATGTAAAATTCAAAGTAACCCTAAGGCGTACCTGCTAGTGCTACATGCTGGAGGTTGGGTAATAGTATGGTTCTGGAGACAAAGAGAGAAGAGAAGGAATAAGACAGGCATAGGTAAACTCGGCCCTCCAGATGTTTTGGGACTACAATTCCCGTCATCTCTGACTACTGGTCCTGTTAGCTAGGGATGATGGGAGTTGTAGTCCCAAAACATCTGGAGGGCCGA
Source organism: Podarcis muralis (assembly GCF_964188315.1). NCBI lineage: Eukaryota > Metazoa > Chordata > Lepidosauria > Squamata > Lacertidae > Podarcis > Podarcis muralis. Next base: position 76,749,073 of record NC_135659.1, read on the forward strand.
GTTTGCCTATACCTCGAATAAAAGAACTCCTGTAAATAGCTTGATCCCACACCACAAGCATGCACTGGTAGGCAGAAACCTTTTTCTTGGAAAGACTGGTTGGGTGCCTCTGTAATGCTAGAGTTGCTGTTGGTGTGATAACCTATTGTCTTTGCAATAAATAAAGGCATTACCCTGACAGCATTAATACTGTTATGGTAGATAACAATATAGCAGGTGTTTTCCTTAAGACAAGTTATTACAAAACTCAGCAATGTTGCAGGTGTGCAGGGGTGTTTTTGTTTAAGCACCAGGCAGTGAAGTCGTCTATGGCTTTTTAAATAGCACTGATTCCTATACTAGCAATGCTGGCGGGCTTGATGCGTTTTCTAGGCTATTGCAAAATGACATTTTAGTTGGCGTAGAGTTTGTTGCTAACATGGAGACTGACGTAATTTGGAATAGAAAAGTATATCGCTTGGAGCATTTATGAATTTTACGAAAAACAAAAACGATGCTTTCATTTTGTTGCAGCACCTTTCCCTGAAAGCCAAAAGAACTAAAGTGGATGATCACTGACTCGCCGCAGCTGTGGAACTTTTCAGCGCGAGACGCAGAACCTGCCGCCAATTTGAAACTGTGCTACTGTCCATCCAACAATTAGTTGATTAGCAACCTGACCCCACATCAACTATAACTGTTGAAATGCCTGCCTGCCAGGATCCTGTAGGGATTTTTGCATGACCAATACATTGTAACACTTAAGTAGAGCTTGCATTGTGGATATTTTTTTATCCTACAGTCTTAAATGTGATGACCGCTCCTGTTCCCCAGGGCAATTTTGCTCCTTTTAAACTAGGTAGTTTGAAACTAACAATACAAAAGAAGACATAACAAAATTGTAGGGAATTTCGCAATATGTGGATAGCAACACTTGAACCCCTTGGGGAGGAAGGGGGAGGGTGGGTGGGTGGGGAATGACACCCTCAGAATGAGGAGGTGGCGCTCAGGATCCTTTAGACCACTGTGAAAGCTGTTGGTCATCCTAGACCTGCCTGCAAATTGTAGGCAGATTTGGGACCACAAGCAAAGCCTTGAAATACCTTAATGGGTTGCAATGAAAACCTTGAAACTGTGATTGTGCCTAACTGCTGTGATTTTCCTTTTTTTGCTGTCAAGCAATAGGTTTCTAATACTTTATTGACTTTCCCTTCTTTTCTCCTTCACATTTTTTTTCATGACTTGCTTTCAAGCCGAACCTGTTTCCATAAACATGATGTGTTAACGTGCACCAAAGTTTCCCACCCACCCCAAAGTTTAAGCTCTTTTAGAGAGGAGTTTAATTGGGCAGGATGTACATTACGTTCGCAAGCAAGGTTGGATGCAAGTTGCTTGCCTTTTTGTTTCAGAATGAGAAATAACTTGAGGGGCCGCCTCTTGCAGAAATAATCTGGTTGTATTACTAACTTTTTTTTGATCCTGTGGATGTTGAAAAACTGCCGTGCTGGATCCGTGGTCTTGCAAATCTTGCTTTGGAGTGAGAGTCCTGATTGCCACCACCAATTGGCAATTATATATTTTACAAAAGTATAAACCTCTTTGCAGCCTGGAAGCCATCTAGGTAACATATAACATGATAAATGGGATGGTGGAAGGGGGAACCTGCAGGAAAAAAGTGTTGACTGCACACCAGTGAGGAGTGCCATCATTAGATAGACACAGGAGGACCATCTTGAGAGGAAGTCCTCTTTTGTTCTCCAGACTGCGGAGGAGGAAGTTGAAGAGGTGCCTTTCACCAGGAAGTCGGACAGAGGTAGGGCCACTTAGACCTCCACTGAGTCTCGAAGATACTTCCTGTTATTTCCAGACAAAAAACCCACACCATTCCTTATTCTGCTTCTGATGTCACTACAGTATAAGATTGAAAGATGATCTATGAGGAGAAGTTGGGTCTTCTCATCTCCTTATGCTTCTTAATCCCTTTCCTTGAGTGCAAATTTTCCTGAATAGAGGTAGTATCTGATTAGAATGAGTGCAATAAGTTTTAAGTTCCCAGCTTGCAATTTGTAGAACTGACCCGTTTTCAGGAAAAGTTCCTGTTGCCGAGTGAGCTAGTGAAATCTATCTGATGGCGCTGCCTTTAGGTCAGTGAACGCCATTGTGCTTCCATGAACCTTGGAAAAAAACAGCGTATAGGATACATGGTGAACTTAGCAGCTGTTATGACTACCTTCCTCAAGGGTGAAGCGTGGTCTTTGTAGCATGCACTGGTTAAACTGCAGTTGCTGCCTTTCCACACAAAAACCTTTTGTTGCATCAGCAATATAGTTTCAGATAAGTAAATATTTATTTTTACAAAACATTTAATTTACAGTGATGTGGTTTCAATGTGTGGGTTTGGTTTTAGAACATTAGATTGTTATTGTTGTTATTGTTGTTTTTTGAATACCTTGTTCCTTCGCCTCTTTTTAAAACATATGTAAATGACAGCATTTTATTTTTTTTTACACAGAATAAGGGTCTTCCTTGCCCTGGATGTGCATTCAGAGCCACTTTTTCAGACCTTCCCTCCCATTCTGCTCCCCACAAACCTGCAAAGAAGCTTGTTCTGTCAGAATGTGGTCCACTCAGTGTCTTTGTGCTGTATATATTAGCTTAACAAAATTTCATTCCCACCCCTGGAATTCTGATGCAACTGGGTTTGTCCCTCTCTTTCTCTCTCTCTGTATGTGAACTCTGTAGAGCCGGGGTTGTCTTTTTATTTTTATGTACTGTGTGGTGTCCAGAATATTGTTGACGCTCCGTTATGGGCATCTGAACTTGTACCTAAAAGCTGTTTTCCCTTTCAAGGAGCTTACAAAGACCCGGATACAAAGTGTGTAAATTTCCATGTTGCTTTGTCCTCTGGTATCATACTTTATAGAGAAAAAATAAATAAAGCTGTGGAATTAAGAACTATTGGATTGTTGTGCCTATTCATGTTTACTAAGTTGTGGAACCTCTTAAGTTAATTATCTGCATCACTTATTAGGACTTTGTTTTATTATGGACCAGTGGGAAGCTGTTTTGGAGAATGAATTTGTTGTAAATACATCCACTGGCATCGTCATGTATACTCTGCAACTTAATCAAAATCATCTCTCAAGAAAAGCTGTGAAGTAAATACATTTATTTATGAGACTTACTTATTAAACTACTTTAACTTTGCCATTGTGTTGCCCCCCTACCCCTACATACAGCTGTAATTACTTTAAAAACAAATAATAAACCACACACACACACACACACACACACAGGCTCTACAAGCAAAAACAAACATATAATTACCAACAGTTCAACAGCCACAAAGTCACTGAGTCACCAAGAGATGAGGCCCAAAGTTTTGTCGAAAGAAGCCAAATACAGTCATACCTCGGGTTACAGCCGCTTCAGGTTGCCTTTTTTCAGGTTACGGACTGCTGAAACCCAGAAGTACCGGAACGGGTTACTTCCGGGTTTCGGTGGTCGCACATGCACAGATGCGCCGAATCGCAACCCGCGCATGCACAGACACACTGCTGCGGGTTGCGAACGTGCATCCTGCACGGATCACATTCGCAACCTGAGCGTCCACTGTACTCGTTGGAAAATGGGTTGGTGAAGTTGCAAAGCAGGATACCGTATTTTTCGCCCTATAAGACGCACTTTTTCACCTCCAAAAATGAAGGGGAAATGTGTGTGCGTCTTATGGGGCGAATGCAGACTCCTTGGCTTCAGCGATAGCAATGCGAAGCCTCCGAAGCCTGCGCAGGAGAGTCTGCTCTTTGAGGCTGGCGGTGGGGGAAAGCAGCGCTTCCCCCAGCGCCAGAGGATGGGGGGCAGCGGGAAGGCGTGCAATGCCTTGCCGCTACTCTCCAACCCGGCTTCGAGGCTGGCGGTGGGGAAAGCAGCGCTTCCCCCATCGCCAGCCCCAGAGGATGGGGGGCAGCGGGAAGGGACGCGACGCCTTGCCGCTACTCTCCAACCCAGGTTTGAGGCTGGCGGTGGGGAAAGCAGCGCTTCCCCCATCGCCAGCCCCAGAGGATGGGGGGCAGCAGGAAGGCGCACGATGCCTTGCCGCTACTCTCCAACCCAGGTTTGAGGCTGGCGGTGGGGAAAGCTGCGCTTACCCCATCGCCAGCCCCAGAGGATGGGGGGCAGCAGGAAGGTGCGCGACGCCTTGCCGCTACTCTCCAACCTGGGTTTGAGGCTGGCGGGGAAAGCAGCGCTTCCCCCATTGCCAGCCCCAGAGGATGGGGGGCAGCAGGAAGGTGCGCGACGCCTTGCCGCTACTCTCCAACCCTCCTTTGGGCTTTTGCGGGAGATGGGGGAATTCCCCCACCTCCCGCAAAAGCAGGCAAAAGCCGTGCGCTCTTTAAAGGGGCTCCGCGGCTTCTGCTGGCTTTTCTACGGGGGGGGGATTCCCCCACCTAGAAAAGCCTGCAGGAGCCACGCACCCTTTAAAGAGCGAGCGGCTCTTGGGGCCTCTTCCCCAAGGAGGGAGAAGGGACTGACTGGCCGTTTCAGTCCCTTCTCCCTCCTGGTTGAAAAGCCCGCAGGAGTCACGCGGGGCTCCTGTGGGCTTTTGCGGGAGGTGGGGGAATTCCGCCACCTCCTGCAAAAGCATGGAGAAGGTATTGGAGTAGCGCACAGGCTGCGTGCGGCCTGTCCACTGCTCCCAGAGCTGCGGGGGGGAATTAATATTTTTCCCCTTGATTTCCCCCCCCCCTGAAAACTAGGTGCGTCCTATGGGCCCTGCGTCCTATAGGGTGAAAAATACGGTACTTTGTGGACTACCTTTCTTGGTACAAGCCAAGCCTTATAAGATTTGGGGAGATCTTGCTGGTTATTCCACAGCTAGCAAGTTTGTCACTTAGTGGGCCTTAACATAAGGTTACCAGACGTCCCAGTTTCCCGGGGACAGTCCCCGGATTTACACATCAGTCCCCATACAAAATCCATTGATGTTGAAAAGTGTCCCCGGATTCATTGAAAAAAATCTGGTAGCCTTACCTTAACAGCATGCACTCTCTGGAATGCCTTCCCTCAGGTAATTCAAGAGGTGGAGACAGTTGTTCTCTGTAAGTGCCTTTTAAAAGCTCTTTCCAGGTCTTTTAACTTTTTTTATTTTATTTATACATTGCTCAGTTTCATCTTTATTTGAGATATGCACTTCTGTTTTCTTTTTATCCAGTTGTTAGATAATTTTTTGAATGTTGGGATTTTTTATTATAAACTACTTGAGAGGTTTTATTGTTTTAATAATATGTTTATAATTTTTTTACATTTTAAAAAGAGAATTAATGAAGCAGGCCTCCCAAAGGAGACCGTTCCAAATTATGTACTTCAAGATTTGTACATTTTTCTTTCCTTTGTGCAATTCTTTCATTTTTAATACAAAGGGGAGAAATCGTATGAATCAAATAAATAATAATACACGCCATCAAGCCTATCACTTCCCTCTTTTAATAAGAGGTGAGAGATTATTTTTCTAAAGGCTACGTACTCAGAAAGCTGGGTTCTGTGCCCATTAGCCTCATTATGTGCTTTTTTTGTACTTAATGTTGAATCATGGGAAGACAATCAATAGTTCTGAATATTGGCTGCTTGGAACTTCTGAAAGATCCAGGCACTCAAGCAGAATTATACAGATAAGCAGAAAGACAAAAGGGTAACAAGTGTGGGGCACATTCTGAAGTTGGCTATATTATTTAACATTGTCACCTTGTTCTGTACTCATTGATTAAATTTAAGCTTGCAGAGGGATGAATGGCTTCCTGAATTGGATTACATGACTGAATACTTCACTGGGAGAATCTTCAGAAGTTGCTAGTTTTGGTTGATATGTCAGTGGAAATACCTGTGGTTATCGTCTAAACCCCCCCCCCCCCCACTATCTGAAAGGGCCTCTTGTACACTATAACTTCCAAAATCCCTTCACAAGCTCCAGCTCTCTGCAGTTCAGACCCAAGCAACAACATTTTACTCAAGAGTAGACCCATTGAAGTTAATGAACCTAAGTCATGTTCAGTAATAGAAATGGCTCTAATCTGAGCAGGACTAGCAGGACTAGTGTTTCAGTCTTCAAGGTTTACCTTGCCTGGGCCGGTTCACTCCCATGGAGATCGCTCCGTGGGCCAGATTGCGTCTGTGCAGACGCAATTTCTGGCGCCGTGGAAGCGAGTCCCTGCTCCGTGATGTGCTAGTTTAGAACAGCATGCAGGGATTCACTGAGCGGGTGGCTCGGTTCAGGGGTGGCCTGTGGACCGTTTAAATGACCCCCGTGGGCTGCTTGTGGCTCATGGGCTGCAGGTTGCTGACCCCTGGTTTAAAGCAACTTGTGGTCCTGTTCTATTGCAGCTTAGGTGACAGGTCCATCACTACAGAAAGCACAAGGCCAAAATGGCCTGTAGTCAACCTCTCCTGCCCCTATATTGACAAACCTGAGGCTAAATGGCACTTCTTGATGTGCTAGAATGGGCCTTGGGGCACCCACATTTCGTGAATCCTCTCTTGAATTAGCCGTTCTGTGTAATGCAAAGAATTAATCTTCAAGTGCTGCAGAAACCAGGGGTGTGTACCAAGCACAAGATTCAGTTCAGGCCCTGAGTCAGCACTTCAGAAAACAGCCCGATTGGGTCCAAGGCACTTCAGAGGCTGCTGATTCAGGTCAGTCCAGAAGTGCATTTTGGGAAAAAAATGAAACTTTGTGTCTCATTTGCTATTATGAGGCAATTCTTAAAATGGTTACAGCTTCTTGGCAGAAGCAGATGAATTTTGCAGGCATAGTAGGCCCTCCTGAGTGGACATGTCATGCCAAATTACAGACGTATTAAGCCTAGGGTTTTTGTTGTTATGATGCCGGCCACCTTTTAAAAAAGGAAGGGTTATGCACATTTTTTTGGCAGAATTGAATGAAATTTGCAAGCAAGATGTATCCTTTCACATTTCACAAGGATAGTTACAGTAGTTTTCATGTAACTGCAGTTTTGGAGTGGGTAAAAACGGATTTGCTTGACCATTTGTATGAAAATAGCATGTCAGAGAGGCACCCCCAGCTAAGAAAGCAGTTTTTGTTCTAGGTGCCTCTAAGACTGATTTGGTAGGGAGAACAGTGGTGCCCTCGCAAGACGAAATTAATCCGTTCCGCGAGTCTCTTCGTCTTGCGGTTTTTTCGTCTTGCGAAGCACGGCTATTAGCGGCCTAGCGGCTTAGCAGCTATTAGCGGCTTAGCGGCTATTAACGGCTTAGCGGCTATTAGCGGCTTAGCGGCTATTAACGGCTTAGGGCTTAGCGGCTATTAACGGCTTAGCGGCTTTAAGAAAAAGGAAACAAACTCACAAGAACTCGCAAGACGTTCCGTCTTGTGAAGCAAGCCCATAGGGAAATTCGTCTTGCGGAACGACTCAAAAAACGGAAAACCCTTTCGTCTAGCGAGTTTTTCGTCTTGCGAGGCATTCGTCTTGCGGGGCACCACTGAACTTCCCTCCCTCTGGTTTTGGGGACAAATTCGTTAAAAATAAAAATGACCTACATTGTAGAGGGGACACGTTTGGCGCTGTGGTCTAAACCACTGAGCCACTTGGGCTTACCGATCAGAAGGTCTGGTTTCGGTGTTCCATTGCACCAGAAGTGGTTTAGTCATGCTGGCCACATGACCCAGAAAAACTGCGGACAAATGCCGGCTCCCTCGGCTTGTAAAGTGAGATGAGCGCCGCTACCCCAGAGTTGTGTGTGACTGGACTTAACTGTCAGAGATCCTTTACATTGTAAAAATACTCCAAAATTTCAAAAGATTTGGTGCATGGGCTACCGGGTTGTGAGAAATAAAATGAAAACAGCAGTGGTCAGCAAACTTTTCCAGCAGGGGGCCGGTCCACTGTCCCTCAGACCTTGTGAGGGGCCGGACTATATTTTGAAGGAAAAAAAATGAAGGAATTCCTATGCCCCACAAATAACCCAGAGGTGCATTTTGAATAAAAGCACACATTCTACTCATTTAAAAACACAGGCAGGCCCCACAAATAACCCAGAGATGCATTTTAAATAAAAGCACACATTCTACTCATGTAAAAACACACTGAATCCCGGACCGTCTACAGGCCGGATTTAGAAGGCGATTAGGCCAGATCTGGCCCCCGGGCTTTAGTTTGCCTACCCATGGAAAACAGCTTCAGGTTTGTGTTCGGCTCAGCTCGCACCAGAAGTCACAGAAGCAATGCAGTACTAAAGCTAAGGTTCCATCATTAGTGCAAGAATTTCTCCTTGCTGGGTGGAATGTTCTCTCCTTCTCCCATGTGTCCTCTACATTTGCTTTGTGGCTCCCCCCCAACCCTCCAGAGCAGATTTGGGGATAGAGTGGAGTTTGTGGGTGGAGGAGAAGGAGAGGTAGGGAATCCCCTTGCACTAGCACTAAACCTTGCACTTGTGCAAAAATTTAGTTGAATATTGCCTTAAGTTCATAGCTGATTTGACAGAAGTGGAAATGTAGCCATGCCCTGCGTTTTCCAAGCAAGCACCACTAGCAGAAGTAGCAAAGTGGATGGAACAGAGAAGTGCTGTGATTGGAGAGGCCTGGTAAAGCCATCCCCAATGATGAGAAGCTAGACTTGTCAGACAAAAAAGAGCTCTCCTTCATCCCTTGGAATTTTCCTTATATGGCAAGGAACCTTTCAATTTTTGCAGACATGCTGTTTGTCGTTTCTTAACATCTGAATTGATTTGGAGGTCCCTGCTTCAGTTCAGAGCTCTCAGCTTCAACTTTCAACAAGCCCTGCTTTGGTTCTTTGATATGGGATTCATCCAGACCCAACACACACCCCAAACAGAAATGCACACAGGTTGCTGAAGGCCTCTGTCTACTGAGAAGAGCCTCATCATTGTCTCTGGTGATGACAGTACAGTGGTACCTCAGGTTAAGAACGTAATTCATTCTGGAGGTCTGTTCTTAACCTGAAACTGTTCTTAACCTGAAGCACCACTTTAGCTAATGGGGCCTCCCGCTGCAGCCGCGCCGCCGACACACAATTTCTGTTCTCATCCTGAAGCAAAGTTCTTAACCCGAGGTACTATTTCTGAGTTAGCGGAGTCTGTAACCTGAAGCGTATGTAACCCAAAGCGTCTGTAACCCAAGGTACCACTGTATTTTTTTTGGGGGGGGGCACAAATAATTAAAATGAAATATGGCCATACACTTTCAAAGGTAAAGGAGGGAGTCTGGGAAATCCAGTAGGGTGTAGTGGTTAGGGTGTGGGACTAGGACCTGGGAGACCAGGGCTCAAATTCTCACTTGGCCATGAAGCTCGATGAGTGACGCTGGACCAATCACTCACTCTCAAGCTTAATCTACCTCACAAGGTGGTTGTGGAGATAAAATGGGGAGGGAGAGAACTATGCATGCCACCTCAAAATTCTTTGGGGAAAAGACAGGATATAAATGTAAAAACAGGGATGATGAATGGTAATATTCCCCTTTTAGCCACCCGTCCACATTCCAGAGCCAAAATTTCTTTGGGCAGAAATCCTGGCTCAGTTCCAGTCTGTTTCCAGATCCAGTTCACGGTGCTCATGTTGGTGTTTCTGTTCTCATCCTGAAGCAAAACTCTTAACCCAAGGTAGTATTTCTGAATAACTTAGTGTCAGGGAACTGCCATCGGAGCCAGAGGGAGAGGGAGGGCTCCAGAGGGATTCCGAAGAGCGTCCCGGAAGGGAGAGAAGCAGCACATCTTCTGGGGAAGGAAATCAGCGTAACACCAGTGGAGAAGGGGGGCAGATGGGGGAATCGGTGAGGTGGCTCCAAGACTCCTCGCCGGGAACCAGTGGGGAGAGCACTGGTCCTCCGATGCCCACACCCTCCCTGCGCAGAAGGCTTCCGCGCAGAGAAGCTAGGCGGAGACTAGGCGTCAAAGAGCTTCTTTGCTGGAAGAAGTTCAAGAAACGCCCACTAACGGATTCTGCCAGCGATTGAGACAGCCATGGGCGCGTGGCTGTCCAGACAGAAAGGGTTAATTCAGGCAACCAGCCAAGGGTGGTGTTGATTTACACACAAGCAACCCCTAGAACCATTACACTTAGGTTCCAAATACAGTGGTACCTCGGGTTAAGAACTTAATTTGTCCTGGTGGTCTGTTCTTAACCTGAAACTGTTCTTAACCTGAAGCACCACTTTAACTAATGGGGCCTCCTGCTGCCGCTGTGCCGCTGCTGCACGATTTCTGTTCTCATCCTGAAGCAAAGTACTTAACCTGAGGTAATATTTCTATGTTAGCGGAGTCTGTAACCTGAAGCGTATGTAACCAAGGTACCACTGTAGCTGAAAGGCTGCTTCCTTCCTTATGAACCCTTTCAGGTGTTAGAGATGAGCACAGGGGACTCTCTTAGTAGTTCCACCACCCTCTGAATCTTGAGGAGCTGGTGGCTTGGAATCTCTTTGTGGCAGCCCCTAAAATGTGGAGTTCCTTCCCCACAGAGTTTCTTCTTGCACCTTCTCCATGCAGTTTTTGCTGTGTGTTGGAGAGACTGGTCTTTGGCACTTGAGATGTATGTTTTGGGACCCACCCTATTCTTGTGATTGCAATTTATTTTAAACTTTCAAAATCTTTTATTGATGTGTTGCTGTATAAAGTTTTAATGTTGTAGCCAACCTTAGAGTGAAAGGTAGACTGATGGTGGTGATATACTTTGGGATAATTTGGGTTGGGGCGCCAGGTTCTTGTTTTTATATCTTTGGTGGCCTTGTCGGACCATCTCTGAGGATGGCTCCAGCCCTTTGTCTTGCCAAACCAAGTGTGAATCCAGGCAAGCTTGGCGAAAGTGGAAATTGGACGCTGGGATTCTGACGGGAGACAGCCGAGCTTGTAGGCGCTCAAGTAACAAATTGAACAGTGAATATCTTAAGACGGCTCTGGTTTATTGTCCAGATCAGGTCAGCGGAAAAAAATATTGGGAGGCTGAACAAAGAGATGGGCTCCTTTAGCAGATAAATGGGCTGATCATTTCATATTGAGGAACAATCTCTAAAACATAGTTTACTGCGCAGCTGAGGGCTGAAGCATTTGCTGATGCCGAGAGCTCCTGCTCTGACCCTAGGCGCGAGCGGAATTAAATGGTGCGCTGTTTTTTGATGGTTAAACTCCCTGAAGAAGACACACCATTTGTTACCGGGGCTCTGATGAAGTAAAGTGTGGTTTATATGTACAAGGCCGCCCTTCAACTCATCTCAGAATGAATGGAGAGGTAAAATTGAATTTTACACTCCTGCTGCTATGATTAATGTTCGGGCTGTCAGGTGCCGCTTTGGACCACAAGGGGGCGCTGTGGTCTCACGGTCTTGGATCTTTTGCCCACTTATGCAGAGAGACGCCAAATGGAAGGGAGTCTGCATAAATGAATAAAAGGTTGCAAGAATAAACCTGTTACAGCAATAAATTCCCTGCACGCCCACCTCGGTAAAAATCCTTTGATACGAGGCAGTACCTGACAAAGGAATAAACTTGTTAGATGAATAAAAGAGACTGTGTATGTTAAATCACAGCTTTTAACACCACAGCCCACAGCGACAGAGCTGTGGTCCAAAAGCAGAACCTCCACAACAATCACATTGCATCTGGTGAGGGAGGATGAAACCCAATAAAACTGGGCAGGATAAAATATTAAATATTATTAGCCCAGTGTATGTTGCACTGTCTGGTAATTTCACACACAAACGCACGTATTCAAATTTATATCACAATATATTAAATCATCCAATTACAACCTATCATAAATATACTCCCGAAAAGAATAATTATAACCATAGTTTGGCTTGAATTAAACCCCTGAGTCCTACAAGATTCCTAATAATTTATTATCTTACCCTTCCTCGAACTACCTCAGGGTGGTATATCTACCTTCCCGGTTCATCCTCACAAGGCTCCTGTGAGGTGTGTTAGAGGACGCGGGTGGCGCTGTGGTCTAAACCACTGAGCCTCTTGGGCTTGCCAATCGGAAGGTTGGTGGTTCAAATCCCCGCATTTGGGTGAGCTCCCGTTGCTCTGTCCCAGCTCCTGCCAACCTAGCAGTTTGAAAGCACGCCAGCGCAAGAAGATAAATAGGTACTGCTGTAGCGGGAAGGTAAATGGTGTTTCTGTGAGCTCTGGCTTCCGCCATGGTGTTCCATTGCGCCAGAAGCGGTTTAGTCATGCTGGCCACATGACCCATAAAGCTGTCTGTGGAGAAACATGGGCTTCCTCAGCCTGAAAGCGAGATGAGCACCGCAACCCCAGTCGCCTTTGACTGGACTTAACCATCCAGGGGTCCTTTACCTTTACCATTAGAGGGGGAAATCATGACTGGCCCATAGTTACTGAGTGAGCTTCATTGTTGAAAGAGGGCACGGGGGATTTCAATCCAGTTTCTAGCCACTATACCACACTGTGTGTCTCTCATGTACTCCTTGCATGGTAGCTGAGTAAGTTCGGTGTTTGCTGACTGGAAGACTTCATCTCTGCACTTGCAACAATTTTGCTTTCTGGGTTGAAGGACAGGATGGTGCCCCGCTCCCCAGAAGCTCACTGGGGACAGGGCACCACACTTGGCAAGTCCCCACGCGCTGCACTAAACTGGCACAGCGCGGCATGGGAACTCGCTTCTGTGGCACCGGAAATCACGTCTGTGCACGCACCAGAAATCTCCGCTGGAGGGATCTCCGCTGGAGTGAACCAGCCCAGGAGAGGTAAACCTTGCCAACCCCTGCGGAAGAGGGTTTGCACATCTTCCCTGGGGCAAGATGTGAGAATCCTTCCCTCATACGTAACTAACTAACTAACTAACTAACTAATGACCCTCCCTTCACCATCAGGTCCCAGGGCAGGTTACAGCATTAAGAACAATATTATACTGGCTGTATACACAACTATAGCATTAAAGCACATTCGAAGCACACATTTTCCTCAAAGAATTCTGAGCTGTAATGATTCTTTTTAATTTAGTTATATTTTATTGAAATTTTTCTGTGGAGAAAGAAAGCGAAGGAAAGGAAAACAAGGCAAAACAAAAAGAAAAAAATTGCTTGAAACAGTGATAACAATACGATATATGGGTATATAAGTAGGTAGTATGATTGTTCCGACAAGTATAAAATTATTCACAAGTCATTGTTGCTTTTTATACATGCATTCCATTCTGAGCTGTAACAATGTTCAGTGTTGAAGATACATTTGGGAAATGTCTGTGCAGCAATAGGGCTGATGGGCTGAGTGGAACTGTAGCCGGAAGCATCTGTAGGACAGAATTTGGGGGAAGCTAATATAGACTAAGGTAAAGGTAAAGGGACCCCTGACAATTAAGTCCAGTCGCGAATGACTCTGGGGTTGCGGCACTCATCTCGCTTTACAGGCCGAGGGAGCCGGCATTTGTCCGCTTCCACAGACTGTTTTTCCGGGTCATGTGGCCAGCATGACTAAGTTGCTTCTGGTGAAACCAGAGCAGTGCATGGAAACGCCGTTTACCTTCCTGCCAGAGTGGTACCTATTTATCTACTTGCACTTTTTGGCATGCTTTCGAACTGCTAGGTTAGCAGGAGCAGGGACCGAACAATGGTAGCTCACCCCATCACGGGGATTCGAGCCACCGACCTTTCGATCAGCAAGCCCAAGCGGCACAGTGGTTTAACCCACAGCGCCACCCACGTCCCATTAATATAGGCTACCTTGTTTTATATCAGGGATCTGAAGCAAAGATCACATTGTAGACACTGAAATGCCTGGCTTTCTCTGCTCACTGTATTGTATTGACCTAAATTACTACCCAGTAAGTTCCCAGACAACTAAAGCAGAGTGCAGTACATTTCTAACCCCTTCTGTCCCCAGGGACAACTTTTTTTTTTACAAGTTAATAGAATTGTGCATAATTGGATCAAAGAAATGGAAAGATGTAGTCCAGTTTAGGTCACAGGGCTCCTTCCTCTTCATCCAGGCCTATCAAGATCTCTTTGCATCTCTGGCGTTTTTAATCAATATCTCTTTTTCACACTTTGAATAATGATGGTGTGCTACACCCTCTGCAAAGACAAATGTGTATTTCCAAACCTCTCCATTTAACCCTGCCCCCATCTTCCCATTTATAAATATTGCATCCAAGGCTGAGCTGTATTCTTATACACAAAGTTTAGTTTGCTAGTTTCTGAGTTGAGAGTGAGCTTTTGTCTAAGGGCAATTACCTATAGGTATCTCCTGATTTCTTTAGGCTCAACCAGTCCAGGAAACAGTTTAGCCTTGATGGGAGGAAGATGTGATCTGAGAAATCAGTAATTAAGTATGGTGTGGGGAAAGTAGATGGAGAATTTTTGTCTCCCTCTCTCATAACATTGGAACTTGAGGCCATACAATGAAGTGGATTGCTGGAAGATTCAAGATAGACAAAAGAAAGTAGTCGTCCAGCTCATGCCCAATTGGCTCAGAAATTACATTGATTTGACTCATTTCCAAATCACTCTGAAATTTTTCACAAACAGATTGAGATGATATTGCACAATGCCATCAGTTGTACTGGGGTTGTTTGGAAGGGCTGCACACAGGAAACCATTTTTTCCTGGGGGGGGGGGGGCAAAGGTAAAGCCCACCATCTAAGACAATAATACAGAGTTACCTCGGGTTACAGATGCTTCAGGTTACAGACGCTTCAGGTTACAGACTTCACTAACCCAGAAATAGTACCTTGGGTTAAGAACTTTGCTTCAGGATGAGAACAGAAATTGTGTGGTGGTGGCACGGCAGCAGCAGCAGCGGGAGGCCTCATTAGCTAAAGTGGTACCTCAGGTTAAGAACAGTTTCAGGTTAAGAACGGATCTCCAGAATGAATGAAGTTCTTAACCCGAGGTACCACTGTATTTGGAAGAATATTTCCAGTGGCTTCTGCAGCAACAATTGCGTGTTGAGTCACAGTAGCCCCCCAATAATTCACACTTCACACATCAATTTTTGTTTAAGGTTTTTGGCATAATTTTTGGCCACAACTTTATTCAAATACAAAAAATGTGAGTGGTTGCTTAGGCATTGGTTATGACTATCTGTCCTTGCCCTCAGGGACAGAGCTGGCCTTCCGGACACCAGCGGAAGCCAGCGTGGGAAACAAGTATTGGGTGAGAAATAAAGCCGGGAACCAGACCATTACTTCTCACCCTCATGTTCCTGTGGGGCTTGCACGGCCCAAGTCCGACTCCGGGGACAAGGACGAAAGAATGGCAAGCCCCTGGATTTCCTTTAACGGAATTCCCATTCGCATCATTTGGAGGGGTAGGCACTTACCCCTCCAAGCACCAATTTAACCAATGCCTAACCGCCAACCTTACAAGTTGTGACGATTTGCTACGTAGTAGGCAAAAACCAAATGGCACCAGCCAATCAGCCAGATGGCAAAATTCCTACTAGGCCCCCGCACCAAGGCGGACGACCCCATGACAGGCAATAGCAAGGTCAAGCGAGCAAAACAAAAAACCACCCTATAAAAGGGCGGGAGGGCGGGTGATCCGATGCAAAACGGCCAAGAGGCTGTGCCAAAGTCTGGCCCCTGTATATATAGACTCTGACCCCTCCTCCGCAATGGCAACAATCAAAACACCCCAGCAACCCAGTTTAACCATTAAATGGTCGGGATTCAACTAAATTTGCCTAGTCACCGGAGGGTGGCCTGTTCCCAACCGCAACACGTGCTCTCTGCTAGGGAGAACACGCTTTATCATACAGGCCTCAAAAACATCTGGCGGGAGAGAAACAGTGACTTGCTGCTAAATAATCTCTTGTCCCAGTGGTTCTCAGTGGTGGGTCCTGACATGGGCGTAGTCAAGAGGGGCAGCTGTCCCCCATCAAGTAAAACAATAGAAATACTTAACTAACTGACCAATCATGTCAGTTCTGTCCCCCCCCCCCCAGGTCCATGGGTCCTGAATGGATGTGTGGTAAACTAGGAAGTCGTCTGTGACTGAACTGGAGAAGAATTTGGGGGGTTCTAATGCTCTCCTCAAGGGATGTGGGTGGTGCTGTGGGTTAAACCACAGAGCCTAGGACTTGCTGAGCAGAAGGTTGGCGGTTCGAATCCCCGTGACGGGGTGAGCTTCCGTTGCTCGGTCCCTGCTCCTGCCAACATAGCAGTTCGAAACACGTCAAAGTGCAAGTAGATAAGTAGGTACCACTCCAGCAGGAAGGTAAACGGTGTTTCCGTGCGATGCTCTGGTTCATCAGAAGCGGCTTAGTCATGCTGGCCACATGACCCGGAAGCTGTAAGCAGGCTCCCTCAGCCAATGAAGCGAGATGAGCGCCGTAACCCCAGAGTCGGTCACGACTGGACCTAATGGTCAGGGGTCCCTTTTCCTTTACCTTTAATGCTCTCCTCTCCATTGGGGCAGGCATGGCCGAGTCCTCAAAGCTAGTTTCCAGGGCTGAACTAGGGAGTTTGTCATCAGTATGCTCACAAAGGAGCAGTATGACCCAACTGTATTCCTCCTGGTGACTTCAGATCCATCAGCAACCCAATTTATTACCCACTCTGTATCCTAAGGTCCCAATGTGGGTTACAACAATTAAAACACAGTATTAATATTTCAATATTACAAATACTTAAAACAGTTTAAAACAGCTTAAAATGCAGTCCATCAGCCACTTCCAGCTCCATCAGCCTCCATCTGGAATTATCCAGTAGGCACCAAGTTGTGGAAAGTTGTCCTAGTCAGTTTCCCATAATGACTGATGTGTGTGTGCATATATACATACATACACAACCACACACACAATCTCTTTTTATTCCATGGGTGGCTAATCTGTGAACCTCCTGAAATTGTTGAACTGCAGTTCCCACCACCCCTGCCCGTTGCTCATGTTGGATGGAGATGATGGGATTTGACGTTCAACTTCCGGAGAGCCACACAGGTGAGTCTCCCCTGTTTCATTCTGATTTCATCCATTTTATATGATTGTACTTCCCCTGCCCCGTCTCTGCTGTTGTAAGCTCCTTTGAACAAGAGCTGGCAAAGTGGGCTATATATATTTTGAATAAATATGTCTGAGGATGGGCTCCATTTGCTCTTCCACCCTGGCACAAGGCCCCTTTAATCAAGTGGCTTATCAGGGGATGGAGCAACGAAAATACAGAACAGAAACTTCAATTTACAGTGTTCCTCTCCCTTTTGAAATTGCAGTGATCATCATCATGGGGGCAAAGAGAGAAAGCAAGAATCCCTGTGACAGACAATAAATGGCTGAAGGCTATCAATGAGTCAGTTCCCCTCCAAAAGGAGGAAATTGTTTTTTTGACAATCTGCTGTTGTGGTGGAGGGAGGGAAAAAAAAAGGATCCCTGCAAGAACAAGGAGTTTGTGTAGAAGGGGATAAGTTAACATTAAATGGGCATCCGGTGACAGGAGAGGAAATGGTGAGACAGTTGGAAATGCAGAAAGAGAGCTGAGAAAATCGATACAAGATAAGCGTTCAAGGGGTAGCGCTGTTCATCAGGTGACAAAGTTAAAGGCAGCAAGACACTAAAAGGGAGAAAATATCACTGACCCCCTGCAATATTGATCAAACAGCTGAGACACCCAAGGCCAAACTCACCAATAAAGTGAGACGTATCAGCAAGAAGGCTATGAGATCAGATTGAGCTGGTTTGCGAAGGTCTTAAAAAATAAGGGGAGGGGGGAGAAAAAGGCTTAGCTGTGAGAGTTCTTGTTAACCGTCTCCTTTGTCTTGCGAAGTGCAAGGGCTGGGCAAGGTGGAGGCTTAATCATTCCTTGCACATCAAAACTAAAAGTGAGCAGGTACCTACGTTGAAAAGGAGCCCCATTACCTATCGGAGCTCTTAAATGGGCAGAGCGGGCATGCAATGCAAGCGTACGGTTTGTGAATTGGGTGAGAGAGTAGCACCTCCCTTTTGTGATCACACCCAGAGAGATGCTCGAGGCGTAAGAAAATTAACAACGTAGTTGATGATAGGAAGTGCACAACGTGGGTGGAAACAGGTTTCTAGCTCCAATCTCACTAACTAATTTAGAGACGACAAAGACATGCTTGTGCCTTCCCCCCCTCAGAGGATAGAGTCAAGGTGACCTCTCATTTTGAGGTCCAAAAGAGAAGTGTGAGGAGGTTGTAAACAGGATGCAACCTAAGATGTATCAGTCTAGACTTCAAGGGGATAGGGAGGTCAGCAAAGAGGTCAAAGGCACAGGGATAGCCTGGGAATCTGGAGGTCTCTTATTCTATTTGTTTTAACCCCATGCAACCCCCTCTCAGCAAACTGAGTTGCACCCAAACTTCCAGCTATTGTACAGTGGTACCTCTAGTTGTGGACTGATTCCATTTCGGGGTGCCGTTTGCACCCTGAAAAGTCTGCAACTAGAGTGCCTCTTCTGCGCATGTGAGCGGCGCGATCAAGTGCTTCTGCGTGTGCGCGAAGTGCGCAGATCGCTTCTGCGCATGCGCGGGTGGCGAACCCTTCCGGGTTTGCAGCGTTCGTAAGCTGAAAGTCTGTAATGAGCGGGACGCAACACGAGGTTTGACTGTATATGGATGATACCTGCACTAACAACAAAGACTCTTGCAGCATCTTAAATATGAAAAAGTTGGTTGCAGTAAATATTTTTGTAGGCTAGAGAGCTCTTGCTCCACTTGCTGTTGACCAGTGCTCTGCCCTACCTGTCCCAAGAGGCACCTGCTACCTCTGTTTCTCATGCTGCATCTTCTCCTGATTTTGGTGGTCCAGTTTCCAGCATCTCCCTTTCAAGCCCATTAGCTGAAAGCAAGTCAGCCTTATCACTCACGTTTTTTGGGCTGGCCTGCCTTACAGCTGGCCTTTTACATAGTCATTATAAATAGAGGCAAGTGTCTCTGTGTGAGAGCTATTTCTCTCACTTTATCACAGTTGAGATTGCCTGACTCGACAGACAGGAAGAGTGGAAACACAATCCGCAAGCTCAGGCTTAATCTTCTATTAATAGTGCAATTGTATCCTCTGCCAAAGCTGCTTGAGTGAATAGGATAGAATAACACTGCATTTAAGTGCCGGTGTACCATTTTGCACTCGCATGGTTACACTGGACGCTGCATCCTGCCATTTGTGATGCAGAGAAAGGACAGTGTAAGTGCAGCTGCGACACACCAGACATGAGCAGAGCGGAGAGGATTTATTTATTTATGTATTTATAACCCGCACCTTCAGAAAAATATGCATTCAGGTGGTATGCAACATATCAGAATAAAATCAGTGAAAAAACCAACCCCATAAACACCCTTATTATAAACATCGACAAAACCAATATTGTTCGGTTAAAATGAGAAAAATTATATTGCAAAGGCTTGTCTGAACAATATCGCTTTCAAAATATGCCTGAAAAAAGGGGGAAATGGAAGGTTCCTTCCAAACCTCTCCTGGCAGGCAGTTCCACAGGAGTCACATCAAACTTCAGGGGCACCAGAAGTGCTCGCTGAGAAGGCGTCAGCATCCTTAAGGTTGTTTGGGCCCGAGGAGTTTCGGGCTTTGGCCTAGTAGCAAATCAGCAACCAGCGTACCTCCCTCAGCAGCAGACTATCCTGTGTTTTTATGAAAATAATTTATATATAGTAAGAGGCAGGCTTGATAATTGGTGCTCCTGATGTAAGGTGTGGAGACTAAGAGATGATGACCTGGCCAATGTTGTGTTCAGGAGTCAGAATATGAGGGGATTATAAACAGTGGGATTGAACCTTTTTGAAGGTTGTTTGTGCTTTGACCTGTGGGAAGGGAATGGTTGCAGAGTGAGCATCTTAAGAACCTAAGGTAGAGATAGAAGGAGGCCCAGTACAACAAGAATCAGGTTATGAGCATGGGGCGGCCTCAAGGTTAGGGTAAAAGGTTACTGTTGAGTGGGGAGAACTTTTAACCTGCCAGATGGCCAGGGATGATGGGAGTTGTAGCTGAGCAGCATTTAGAGGGGCAAAGGCTCTCCACACCTGGGTTACTGCTTGGTCCTGAAGTCTCAGTAGAGAAGAGTTACAGGAGAGAAAGAGGGGGAGAGTGTCCTGATATGAAGGAAAATTGTCCCCTCTGTGACATTTGGGTCCCAAGAGCCAATTGCCAAAATGAGGTGATTAAAAACTCTGAACTGCCTCACTTCAGATGGTGGGAGAGAGTAATTCTGACTGCTCCCACATTTTTTTTTAATTGACTGCATGTAAAAGTAACATATAAGGCTACTATTTTCTCTCTCTGTCTGTATTGGTTTGCTACATGCAGGAAATTGCTCGAGCTTGTTTATGTGGGAGAGCATTAAAAATATGGTCTTCCTACCTGGAGTCTGAAATGGTTTAGTCCAGAATTCTACCTACACACCACACCATCCCAATCACAAAATCTACTGCTTCATTTTGTGTAAAGTGTACATTGATTCTTACTGATCTGTGTTGGGTTGAATACTGCCTGCATGTTTCCTGTTATATCTCGAAAGACAAACAGGTGTTTTGTTTTAAGATTCAAAAGATGCACAGTGGCGTTGCTGTCTTTTTGCTCACTCATATCATACAGAGCATTCGGATGAGATCATTTCCAAATAGTTGGCTTTCAACTCCTTGTCTTTTCTGCATACCCCTCCTGTTCCCCCCTTCCCAGATGTAAATTTTTGATTGATTGATTGAGCTTACTTATATGCACCTTTTCCACAATGAGTTGTGCTCAAGGCAGCTTACAGCAAACACTCAAAACATCAAAACACAATAAACAAAATACAGAGCTCATCGATAATTTTTAAAAAAATGATGAATCAACAATTTAACAAACACAGAATAAATTCAATGCTACAAATAACCCATCCCATCTACAGGTTTAAGTACATAAATATAAAGCAAAACAAGAGTTAAGTGACAACAAAGTTTACGGTACTAGTCTTCCTGCACTGCAAGGAGTCTGTCTTAAATACAGTACATAAGGGAGGGGGGCCTCTCATCAGGCTAGATGACATACCGCTGGCTCCCATATCCTTATTGCAGGGGAGGCTTATAAGCAGCAGAAGCCCCCCCCCCCCCCCAGTTTTTGCGCTACATTGTAAGCTGCTTAGTGAACCTTTATCATTAATTGATCTAAACATAACCTATATAAATACTTTTTAAAAAGTATTTAATTTTGTTACTATGGCCTGTATCTAACATAGCTCTAAGCTGGTGCAATGGAACCTTCACCATCTCCCCCCCCCCCCGCAATGTCCCCTAAATCTGTTCTGGGATTTTCCCCAAGCCCCTGGAGCAGGTTTGGGGCAATGTGATGGGAGCCATGCCACTGCAGAACCATATAACCTTGCACTAGCAGAACAAGTGTGTTGGATACCACCCGATCTATTGAACAATTAACTTTTACATCTGACTGCTCTTTAGCTTCTTTGTGTCCCCCCCCCCCCATGGACAGTAAGAGGGCATCCTTAACTCGAATCAACTCTTCCCTGCTGCAAATCTCTGAACTAGACAAGACCTTGCAGTTGATCCAGGAGGGCTGTTCCTGTGCTGCCGCTGCTACCAACAATATTTATTTATTTAGCACTTAATGAAAAGCAGTAGTTTCCCTTGACTTACACTGAAGGGGCACATAGTCCCGGGCAACGTTTTGTGTTTTTGAGAGGCCAGACCCAAGTTGTCGGATAACGGATGATGTGCCACTGCTTGAGCGCCTCCAAGCACTGTTAGATCAGCACTCTGCCCGCCTGTTGGTATGGTAACGGCCCTTTATTTAGTGGGACACACCATCCATATCGCTGTCTGGCTATTTGTACTTGTCTAATTATTATTACTCTTTGCATTTTCTTCCAGTGGATGAGTAATGGAGGAGGGTTAGAAGGAAGGGAAGGTGCGGAGGGAAGGGAGCAGTGATTTGTGGAATAGGTATCTTGTCTCTGAGAGGGGAACATTTATCTTGTTGAGCTTCAGCTACGAGCAGAAAGCTGCAGATAGGAATATGTTGTGTACACACACACACACACACACACACACACACACACACAGGCTGCATGTGTGTACTGTACTTGCATGCATGCACCTTGCAACTCTGTGGTTGACAACCTGTTGGGATTAAGGGATTACTTTTTTCTGATACTACAGCCCATGCTCTGATACAAGTCCTGTTCATTTCAAATGTCTTGTACAAAACAACATCCCAGTTCAAGCTGATAGTTCAAGCTGTAGATGTGGATCTAAAGAAGACTATGGCTAGTTCAGTTTCAACAAGTGTTTTTCAGACAGAAGACCTGTCCATGTCACATGGAAAACATCTTTTGAAATTGAGGCTGTGATGTGGTGCATGATCCACTTTATGTTTTGGGAAGTTGGTTGTTCACTATGCATTTGGATACCCAACCAAATTTTGCACTCCTGAATCAAGAGCAGGTTTTTGTCTATGTTCACTTACAATTAGACACCATTTGTCATGGGGCCAGGAGTCAGCTTCGTCTGCTGAACAGCAACCTGAAAGGGGAGAAAGCAGAGTGACTCCACCAGCAGCTGATCAGCCTTCAAGGACACAGAGGAGAAGGCGCTGATGAGAACCAGCTAGCTTCAGCCTTCCTAAGCAGAGATTCCAGAAGCAGTCAGATGTTGGTAACAATGCTTGTCATTCCTGGTTCTACCTTGCTGCTTCCTGTTTGTCTTGACTGTTGACCCCATGATCATTGGATTCCCTGATGCCTGGACCATCTGACCACACAGATTGATGTTCTCTTGACCCTAAGACTGAACCTGACTTTGGAAACTTACTCTGCCTCCAAGCAAGTACACCTCAGAGACTCTTCTGGTTAGCTGGCCTCCCCTTCCACTGAGCTCTTCTCGTTGTTCCTCAGCAATGAGACTACGACACCATTTTGATTCAAGATGGCCAACTGAACCTTTTTAAGCTGCACTGGTTTTAATCAACTTTTGTATGATGGTTCCTGAGATCAAGGAGTAAAAAGGTAAAGGGACCCCTGACCATTAGGTCCAGTCACGGACTACTCTGGGGTTGCGGCAACAGGAATGATATGATAGCCATCTTCAAACATCTTAAGAGCTGTCACATGGAAGATGCAGCAAGTTTATTTTCTCCTGCTCTGGAGGGTAGGACTTGAAGCAATGGCTTCAAGTTACAAGAAAGGAGATTCCGACTAAACATGAGGAAGAACTTTCTGATGGTAAGAGCTATTCGACAGTAGAATGGACTCCCACAAAAGGTGGTGGACTCTCCTTCATTGGAGATCTTTAAGCAGAGGTTGGTTGGTCATCTGCCATGGATATTTTAGTTATTATTGTTATTTTATTGCCCACCCTTCAGCAGCAAGTCCTAACAATTGAAAATTCAGAATTACAAACAGTAAAACAGATTACAGTCAAAGGAATAGGGTGGGCCCTATCTCTCTATCTCTGCCCTTTTCCCGAGTCACTGAGATCAGTATTTAAGTGTGACAAAGGCTCAGAGATAAGAGTGATCTTCATTGCAGGACAATTAATGACTTGCCAAGAAATATAATCCCCAACATATTATTATTATTATTGTTGTTGTTGTTGTTTAGTTGTATCCGACTCTTCATGACCCCATGGATCAGAGCACGCCAGGCACTCCTGTCTTCCACTGCCTCCTGCAGTTTGGTCAAACATTATTATTATTATTATTAATTAATTAAAATTGGTATACTGCTCTTCATCTGAAGATCGCAGGGTGGTTCAAAACATAAAAATATAAAACGAAAACACGAAATACATAATAAAACAAAAGCTATTTGCTTAATACTCCTGGTGTGTGCGTGCGTGTTGGTTATGTGTTGTTTATAAAACAGTACATTCAGACAGTTAAAAAACAACAATGCTGTTTTTTATGCTGTTTAATGAATTATACACATCATCTGCTTTGATTATTCCCAATAGGAAATTGGATAAAAATGATTTGAAATGAATTAACTACAAGTGATGTGGTGACAAAAGACTCTCCTGTGTAGTGAGCCACTTCAGATGATTGACTCACCCCATGGAAGCAGCCACCATGGAGAAGGTGGAGAGAGAGAGAGATTGAGATTTAGGAATGACCAGCAGAAGCAGCTCTCCTGAACCAAGGTAGCCATTTCCATAGCCTTCCTTATAAGTGTCCCATCCGCTATGTGCATGTTTGTTTTTGCTTTTTTAAAAAAGAAGTTCCAGTAAATATATTTAGAATGAAAATAATACAGATTAGTGGCCTTTGCAAAGCAGCTTTCGGCTAAAATAATTCTGTAGGCTGCATGTTTTGGCACCGAGCAGAGAATGCTTGCCAAGGAAGTGGGAATGGTTTCTGCTATTGCGAGTTGGCTTTGGTCAAGCTTGTAAGTTCATCTGTTCAGGATGCAGGGGGAGGAATTGCACTGGCCCATCTCTTTCTGCACAAATGAAATGATGGATGATGCATGGCTACTTGACTCTTAGCCTGCTTTTATATGCCTGGAAAAACAGACTGCAGTATGTTTTGCATCTTATTGATTCTGGAGGGCCATTATTTCCTATTATGTAAGTGTGACAATTATTGAGTGAGAGAGAACTGGATGTGTGGAAGAAGGAAGGCTTGTGCTGATGTGTGTGTATTTTCGTCATGCCACAATTACACCAAACAGACCTAGAAGTCAAGGCCTGTCCAATACCAGAAACTGGTATTAGGCACATTACAAATATGCTGTATATTTGTATGAACTGGTGTAGACCGAGTTGTGATTTAGCACCTCTCTGGTTTGGGTTTGAATAGCACCAGCCAAGTTAATCTCAGAAGTTAAAGGCTTTGGCAATCCCACTTGCTATTGAACACAATGTGTTTTGACTATACTCGATTTTGGCTTTAGGTGTGATCTCTGGAATGGTAACCCCTGCATAAGTTGTGGTCTTACTGTGGACTCAACCACATTACAGGGTGGTCAAAATACAGGGTTATAAATCTGTTATAACACTGTGACACCAGATGGCGCTGTATGGCTGAAATCACATCTCAATGATATTTTCAATTGTGAGCTTTACAACGTTGTTCTGTATATGCAGAAACTGATTGCGTGGGTTTAGATAGCCAGATTGCTTTCCAATCATTATCACCTATAGATGATTCCATATCAGATACCTTTGTGATCTTTAAACCAGCCATGGCATCTATTGCGCTCTTAATTAGTTCAATGTATAGTTTAAATTCTAGAGCAGACCCTGTTCAGAGATATTGGTTGCTTGTAACAAATTTTCAAAATGTGGTGTGCATTCATATTTCACAGTGTGGATGCCAAGTACTTATTCTGTGATAAAGTTCTGCAAGGTCTGCTGGTAAAATGGGAATGGGAGAGATAATTTTCATGAAATTCTGTTTTAAGCCAGCGGTTCCAGTTCTGCAAGATGTGTACTTATGAGGTGGTGGAAGAGCCTGTTTTAGTGTTTGGTGTGCTTTAGCAAACTCACAATTTACAACGCTTAATTTGACAATTATCTTGCTTAGGAGGGAATGGCACTGAAGATGAAATGGGGTAAGTCACTGAATATCAGGAGAGGGAGTGAGGAGATCAGCTTGAACCAGGTGTTTCCCATTCAGAGCTGGTGAGTCTGCAGTGAAGTTGCCCCATTGCCCTAGTGGACCATGGTTGTAGATGAAGTATCCATAGATATATATTCCACTTCTGGGAATCCCACCAGGAAAGACAGCTAGTGGGTAAAAGGTTGCAAATCTATATCTAGGCTGTCCCACTTGCAGGGAGGTGCTCAAATTTTTAAATATTCCACCACAGGAAAAAAAAACCTCTTCACATACAAAATGAAATCTCAAGGGGAAAGATTCCAACATAGCCCTCACACTGATATGCTAATTGTCTATGTGAATGTGTTCTTTATATTGGAAGAACATTCAATCACATGAGCCTCAATGTTCAGTCTGAAGTGCCATAGTCTAGATTGGCTCCTTCACTGAAAACTAAGCTATTAAGTTGGACTAAAAGACTTCTGTGTTTTTTATTCCTCTAGCTTTTTTATTTTTCAGTCACAGTCCACTCTGACCAACAGAATTCTTTTCCTATTACGAAATCTGTTTTAACAGTACAGTGGTACCTCAGGTTACAGACGCTTCAGGTTACAGATGCTTCAGGTTACAGACTCCGCTAACCCAGAAATAGTACCTTGGGTTAAGAACTTTGCTTCAGGATGAGAACAGAAATTGTGCTCCGGCAGTGTGGCAGCAGCGGGAGGCCCCATTAGCTAAAGTGGTATTTCAGGTTAAGAACAGTTTCAGGTTAAGAACAGACCTCCAGAATGAATTAAGTTCTTAACCCGAGGTACCACTGTATCCAGTCCCTGTGCGAAGAAACCTCTTGTTTTTAGCTGGGCCAGGAGGAATATTCTGTATAGCAAACTGATACTGCTTTTTGCAACAACAAAAATTACCAATGCATTGGATCATCATATATGCTTATACATGTATATCATTTGAATGAATCAGAGTGCACTTGTTGGCTGAGTTAGACAGCAATTGCAACTTATGTAACTGTGGGCAGAGAGTGTGGAGTGTTTAGAATGATATAGGATGCATTTAAATTTGCATCCTCTTAACTCTCTGTGCCCCCAGCAAACTTCCGAATAGTATGAGGAAGGGTATGTGATGAGGACAAAAGACCTGAAACGTAAAGGCCTTAGTATAAGTTCATTGTAGGGCAAAGTGTGTGAACAGCCAATTATGATGTTATTATGAAAGATGGCATTACAGCACTGAGAATATTGATTGGGCCTATAGCTATGGTGAAGCACTGAAAGAGATAAAGAATGAGGGCAAGATCAATATATGCATCTTTAGACCTATTTATTGCTGGGTGATTTCTCCATTCCCCTTTCCTGTTCAATCTGGCATAATTTACCTTCATAAAGTGTTCAGCGTCAGGGGTCCATTATCAGAGTAATCAGTTTTGATTAGTAGAGAAAAGGGTACAAAATTGTTTAGCCTCTAGATAGAACTGTGAAAAGTGAGTAAACTATGCTTGACAGCACCTAATGCAGTTAGAATGTAGACTTAATTTGATTCCAATTCTTTATGGCTTTCCGTGATTTCAAGCATCTATTGGTTTGTTAGGGGGGAAAATATAATAGGAAATGGGCCATGGCAGGTGGGAGGAGAGAGATAATTTAGATTTGCAGGATGCAATTTTCCTCAATATAAACATTCTAATGCAATTTGATGCCCGCTGTGTTTTGGTGTGCTCGGGCAGGAGCATTTAGCCTTCAGATTTATTTTTAGAGAAGCTGAAATGTGTACACAGGATGACCAAGGAAGCAGTCTTTGGCTCCACATTCTCACACTCCTTGCCAAGCTTTTAGGAATTCTCTCCTTTAAAAACAATATTTATGCACAGATGGAGCCAAAGGGTTCCGAGATCCAATGTGATGTGGCAGAAAGAGAGTTGGCTTTGGATGTGGGAAAAAGAGAAGAGGTGGAAGCAGCATCAAAAGGCAAAGCAGAAGAGAAGGCAGAGCCTGGAGAGGGTGCTGAAAAATCCATCTCAGATGTTGCCTTGATAGGAGAATCTCAGTGTTGTTGTGCCCTTGAGGAAGGTAGTTTCAGCACTCCTTGCTGCTGCTTTTGCTTTTGTACAATGTAGGAAACTCAGATTCCCAGCTATAGAAAGGGAGTGGGAATGGCAGACTTGGGTTGCTTTGCATTGTTGTTTGGATATAAAGCTCTTGGGACGCAGGTGACGCTGTTATCTAAAACACTGAGCCACTTTGGCTTGCTGATCAGAAGGTTGGTGGTTCAAATCCCCATGACGGGGTGAGCTTCCGTTGCTCTGTCCCAGCTCCTGCCAACCTAGCAGTTTGAAAGCATGCCAGTGCAAGTAGATAAATAGGTACTGTTGCGGCGGGAAGGTGAACAGTGTATTCGTGTGCTCTGGTTTCAATTGCAGTGTCCTGTTGCAGCAGAAATGGTTTAGTCATGCTGGCCACATGACCCGGAAAGCTGTCTTTGGACAAACGCAGGCTCCCTCGGCCTCAAAGCGAGACGAGCGCTGCAACCCCATAGTCACCTTTGACTTAACCATCCAGGGGTCCTTTACCTTTACAAAGCTCTAGTCCAGAGGATGGTGTCTTCTCCATCCTTCTCTTGGTATTGTTCAGTTAGGAAGGCCTGTTCCAAATGGCAGCCTCTGAAGCTCTTACAGTCACTGGATTTATGCTTCCGTAATCATAATGTGGCTCATATTACTAGAACTTGGGGCCGTCCAATGGAGCTGAAAGTTGGGAGTTTCTGGACAGACAAAAGAAAGTATTTCTACACATGGCACATGTAATTCATTCCCATAAGAGCTGGTGATAACTACTAACTTGGATAGCTTAAGAAGATCAGTCAAATTCATGGAAGGTATCAATGGAAAACAGCTATTCTGGACATCTTCCCACCTCCTCTGCTGATGATAGGATGCCTCTCAACTCTAGTTGCTGGGAATCACAAGTGGGGAGAGTGTCGTACATTTAGGTCCTGCTCCTACAGGAATCTGGATGGCTCTTCTTTTTTTATGCTTCTTTACATGATAGCCTTCAGTGCTGATAAATGAGCAGACCCACCAATCCTAGTGATGTCTGTGCAGTGTGATCTGAAGCACATTTAATATGATATATCCCAGAGCAAATATACTTAGGACCTCAGCCATAATGAAGAACTCACATTCCCATGATCCAACCCAGAAGTGCTGCACCAATCAGTAACCTGATGTGAGATAGGGAGTACATAAGTTATACCAACTTTTCCCAGGGGGGAAAAACTTGCTGTGAATATGCCACCCACTATGAACCCTTGGGACAGGGTGTGGAGACAACCGAATATATACACCTCAGCATAAATATTTGGAGTAAGAATTCCTGTAACCTATTCTGAACTTCTCCACTCCATATGATCCTCTGTGGTGCTTTTATCCATCTGTAAACTGCTGGGCTACTAAACGGAAGTCAGCAACACAGCTTAAAGTACAGAATTTCAACGTGGGTTATTGGCAGGATAGCATTTTGGAACAGAGAATTTCTGTACCAACAAACTGCACACCCCTTTGCAAAATTTTCTCTTTATTTTTATGGCTAGCCAATGTTTGCAAGGAATTCATACTGACTGATCAAATGTATTTATTACACCCTGTCTCTTGAGTCCTCAGAAATCGCCAATTGCATTGGTGTAGTAAAGGCTGATCCAAAGAACTGAGCTTCCTGTTTCTTTGCTTAATTTACAGTGAACGACTGATTTACACATATGCATATAGAATCTTCCCTGTAACATACTTGACATATGATAAACAGCAAAATGTAATCAGTATAATGGAATGACTAGCCTATAATTGTCAGAGGAAGCTGCAAGATGGGTAGATGGGGACTATTAAAAGAGCTTTCATATTATCAACTGTATTGTGAGTGTGGTGGGGGAAGGTTGGGAGCAGAATCGCCTTTTGGTGTTTTGCCTCTTCTGATACCATCTTCCCCTTAAATAAGAGGAATTTCCAGTGAATGGAATTGGAAGTCAAGAGCTGGTTAGTTGATTGCCTTTGTGTGCAGAATCTTTTCCTTCTGTGGCTTTGGATTCTTGGTACAACTTGATGCAAAGCAGGGCAGGCAGTAACATTTCCTGATAAGGGTGTAATAGCATTGCTAGTTCTTGGGCTGACCATTCCATCTGCTCTAATGCTTAGCTGAGGAGAGGCGCTTTCTTTGCTGAAATTGATAAGACGTGTAGCTATCATTTCAGGATTCAAAGATTAGGTCTATAAAGCTGTACAGTGGCTCAGGAAATCCATACCTTATTAGATGAGTTCCAGCCTCATCCATCCCGTTCCCTCCTTCTTACTGTAATCTGACATGAGGATTTAATTTCAGCCTTGCTTTAGATAAATAATCAATTATGGAGAGAGGTAGCGAGGAACGCCAGAGCAGCTGGCAGGTCAGTTTGAACATGCTTGCTGTGTGAGCAGTGGCAATGTTCTCAGAGGTGTACAGGGTCACCTGCAGCTGTAAAGTTTTATGCCATTATAAAATTGACAGTAAAATCTGGGCACACAGGACTTTCCCTATATTTAATCAAAGCTTTAAAGCTCTGGTTCCTGACACCCACACCCTCTTCCCTTAAAAGCATTCGGCAGCCCAGTGCTAGGGACGAACGCAAGCTGTCAAGGTACAAATGGCAGTTTTAAACATGATCTGTTATTTGGTGGGTGGAGCTGAGGCACCCAGCTTTATGGCAGCCGCCATTAAAATCTACCACTGCACCCTTCATCTTGGCTGAGATAGAGGCATATCAACAGAGCAACCCACTTCTTCTCTATGTGCTCCCCCCCTGAAAATTATCCTTGTAGATGGGGCTAGATGACCATTTGGGTCCCTTCCAACTCTACAATTATATGATTCTATGCACAAGTCTGCAGCTTTCAGCCCCCCACCCCACCACTCAAGAAAGGATTGTGTTCAGTGTGGTGATTTGTGACCATCCCAGATTTTTCCTCAGCTGTGCTTTCTAGAGAGAAGCAAGCCCTTCGCTTATGGTAGGCATGTAGCCTCTACACACCACAAACGACGTAACAGCTTGTTCACACCTGTTTTGTGTTGTTACGAAGGCTGCCTATATTTCCCAAGGGTTGCCAATGTCTTCTTTGACTGGTCTCAGCACTTGCATGCTTATCAGCAACTTGCCATTAGACATGTAGACATCAGTAGATAATGGTACTTACTTCCCTTCTTTCCCTGCTAATTTCTACAAATCCACTAGGTCACATCCAAACCATACATTTAAAGCCCTCTTACACTTGTTTAACAGTCACAGAGATTCCTGAAAACTACAATTTCTTCAGAGTGCTGGGAATGGTATGTCTGTGAGGTCAGCACCCTTAACAAACAGCAGTTCATTGGATTCTCCATGACTGTTAACACAGTATAAGATGGCTTTAAAGGTGTTGGTGTGGCTGTGACCTTAAGAACCAAAGTAATATGTAATGATTGGCAAGTAGTTGATACTGATAGCTGATACATATGGGGAAACTGGATCAGGACCCTGGCATGAGGGGAGTAGGGGAATACAACAAACTCAAAACAAGAGAAAAAGCAAAAACACAAGTTTTGTTAGAGCAGTGCTAACAACCCACATATAGATATCAAGTTCTAATGGTCCAATTGCAGCACAGCTTTTAATCAGATGACTTTCCGGTGACCTCATTCCCATTGCTTGCCCCTCCTTCCCCCCAAAATGAGTTATGAGCTCCAACTTTACGCGGATATTACACTCTACACAAAGAGTACAAGCAAGGAAATGTATTTTTTATATAAAAAAATAAAGAAATAAAAAATACCAGAAGACCATATGCATCTTTCATTAGTTTGTCCAACTTTTATAATAAGACTTGTGGCATTTGGATAATAAATCCATGATCTTAAAGACCTTGTAATCAAGTTCAAGAATTCAAGGGAAAGCACTAATGATGTAAATACAACAACCTTGGGGAAGAAAAACATTTTTCATGCAACATTTTTCATATACAAAAGAGCAGCCATCTGCAAGGGCAAAATGACTTAAAATTAATTACCCTGAGCTCTTCTGGATTGAACAGACATATAAACCCTCCACTAGTTAGAACTCAAAAGAGGTTTTGCTGGAGGCAGCCAATCTTCAGAACCCGCCTGCCCTGGTTTATGAGTCCAGAGGAACTGAGGTCATTGAATACTGGAGAGGAAGAATGGAGGCTTCATGCGCACGTATGTGCAAGGTGGAGAGGGAATGCAACTTTGAATTCTTCAAAGGTAAAATCACTGCCTGCGTCTAGAAAAGCAACACAGCAGGAAAGAAGGTCCCTGGGTAGCTCAGTTGATTAGAGTGCACTGCTGATAACGCCCAGGTTGCAGGTTTGAGCCTTATATGGAACAGCTGCAAATTCTTGTATTACAGGGGGCTGGACTCTTCCAGCTCTACAGTTCTATATTCTTAGGCAGGTATAGGCAACGTTCGGCCCTCCAGATGTTTTGGGCTACAATTCCCATCATCCCTGACAACTGGTCCTGTTAGCTAGGGATAATGGGAGTTGTAGGCCAAAATATCTGGAGGGCTGAAGTTTGCCTATGCCAGTTCTAAGGGCCTGTGTGTTGTTGTTTTTAACACACAAATGGAGCATTCTCAATAATGGCATTCTCCACCTGCAGGCTAAAACCAACAGTTCTACCACCTCATTCTCCTACAGCACTGTCCCTACATTCTGCAAAATAAATTTAAAAAAATAAAAAATTGTCTAGTAGCACCTTAAAGGTAAAGGTAAAGGTACCCCTGCCCATACGGGCCAGTCTTGCCAGACTCTAGGGTTGTGCGCCCATCTCACTCTATAGGCCGGGGGCCAGCGCTGTCCGCAGACACTTCCGGGTCACGTGGCCAGCGTGACAAGCTGCATCTGGTGAGCCAGCGCAGCACACGGAACGCCGTTTACCTTCCCGCTAGTAAGCGGTCCCTATTTATCTACTTGCACCCGGGGGTGCTTTCGAACTGCTAGGTTGGCAGGCGCTGGGACCGAGCAACGGGAGCGCACCCCGCCGCGGGGATTCGAACCGCCGACCTTTCGATCGGCAAGTCCTAGGTGCTGAGGCTTTAACCCACAGCGCCACCCGTGTCCCATAGTAGCACCTTAGAGACCAACTAAGTTTGTTCTGGGTATAAGCTTTCCGGAACAAACTTAGTTGGTCTCTAAGATGCTACTGGACAATTTTTTAATTTTTTAATTTATTTTGACTGTGTCAGACTAACATGGCTACCTACCTGAACCTACATTCTGCAGTTGGCAGATACATTTAAAAAAAAATGCCTGGGATAGCTTGACTGTGGTAATTCAGGCACTGGAAGTTTCAATGTTGGGTTTCTGCAACACTCTATGTTGGGCTCCCCTTGTATTTTGGTTCAGAAGTGCAGAATGCTGCAGGACAATTGAACACCCCTGCTGGGAGATCTTCATTGGCTCCTGATTTTTTACTGGGCCAAATTCAAGGTGTTGTTGTAAGCATTTAAAGGCCTCAACAGCTCAGTGCCAGTTTATTCCCAGGATCAACTACCCCGCAAGTGTCCACTTGACTGCTTAATTTTTTTTGGAGCCCTTTGATCTTAGGCAGGCTCCTTCACTGTTTTGTTTTAAGCACCTGCTAAAAGATTTTCCCCCTCTAAGGAACCCTACCTAGGCATGTAAAGTTATCGTGCAATTTTAGCATGTGATTCTAGTTAGTATAATTGTTTTAAAATAACTGATTTCGTTCGTATTTTACTTTTCATGTCACTTGTTTTTAATTAGTATTTTTATGAAGGTTTCAGATTGCCTTTTGTAAACGGCTTAGAGGTATCTTTGAGTCAGTAGCATAGATATATATATTGCTAAATAATACAAAGAATCACACAAAGAAATTCCTTGCCTAGTGACAAGAATTAGGGCTGCCATATGCCTGGATTTTCCCAGACATTACTGGGATTTCAAAGGCGGAATTGACAACCCGGGGGAATTTCTGAAAGGGGGCACTTTGTCCTGGATCTTAGGCAAGTGAAGAAAAAAATTGTAGGGTTTTTTTGGCATTTTTGTAAAAAATAAAATAAAAAAGGCTTTACAACTTTGGGGTTTGTCTTAAAAAAGCTTAACAATTTTGGGGGTTTCCTTAAAAAAGCTGCCAACTTCCAGGGTGTCCTGGTTTCTACTTTTTGAAATATGGCAACCCTACAAGAATGGACCCTGCCAAATCAAAATTCTATCTCAGAGTCCTCTTGGCTTTGCTCATTTTTCAGCTGCAGTAGTTTTGTGCGTGTGCATGTGTGGTTTTTTTCAGGGAAGCATTTTAAAACTCAGCTGCACTCTGATCTACTCTGTCATAGAATTGTAGGATTGGTAGGGATCATCTAAGGGACACGGGTGGTGCTGTGGGTTAAACCAATGAGCCTAGGACTTGCCGATCAGAAGGTTGGTGGTTCGAATCCCTGCAACGGGGTGAGCTCCCCTTGCTTGGTCCCTGCTCCTGTCAACCTAGCAGTTTGAAATCATGTCAAGTGCAAGTAGATAAATAGGTACCGCTCCAGCGGGAAGGTAAACAGCATTTCCATGCGCTGCTCTGGTTCGCCAGAAGCGGCTTAGTCATGCTGGCCACATGACCCAGAAGCTGCATGCCGGCTCCCTCGGCCAATAAAGCGAGATGAGCGCCGCAAGCCCAGAGTCGGTCACGACTGGACCTAATGGTCAGGGGTCCCTTTACCTTTACTTAGGGATCATCTAGTAGTCCAACCCCCTGCAATGCAGGAATCACAACAGAGGAATCCCTGGTGGATGGCCACCAAACTTCAGTATAAAAACCTCCAATGAAGGAGAGTCTGCTGCCTTTCAGGGGAACCCGTTTTGAACTCTGTCATCTCTTTTCTGCTACATGTACCACTCCTGCTAGGTTTCACTGCTGTTCCTGGAAGCAGCAGTCCTGCCTGAGGTTGGCCAGGGATTGGAAGGCTGTACCTGCCAGATTGTACACAGTGACTCCGAAGGGAACAGGATGCTTCCCTTCCAACTGGAGCATTGCTGGACGGGGCTGGAAGTGAGACGGCATCCTCTGTTAAACTCTTCGAGCGAACAGGTAGCACACACAACATATTCTGCCAAAATTGTAAAGGTACTTAAGGTATTTTGGGGGGTGATTGTAAGTAATTAAGATGTCTTTTATCCGATCAGCGATCAGTTGGCATTTCATGCTGCCCCTTTATAGTTCTTACGCCATTTTAATGTTGATTTATTGTGTTTTCGTGTTTTATAACTCACGTTGAATGCCCGTCTGAAAGCAGGAGGTATAAACCATGCAAATAAAATTGTAACGCAGAAACTATTTTTTCCTGTATGCTAGGGGAGCTTACGGGGGACGCGGGTGGCGCTGTGGGTAAAAGCCTCAGTGCCTAGGGCTTGCCGATCGAAAGGTCGGCGGTTCGAATCCCCGCGGTGGGGTGCGCTCCTGTTGTTCGGTCCCAGCGCCTGCCAACCTAGCAGTTCGAAAGCACCCCCGGGTGCAAGTAGATAAATAGGGACCGCTTACCAGCGGGAAGGTAAACGGCGTTTCCGTGTGCGGCTCTGGCTCGCCAGAGCAGTGATGTCATGCTGGCCACGTGACCCAGAAGTGTCTCCGGACAGCGCTGGCCCCCGGCCTCTTGAGTGAGATGGGCGCACAACCCTAGAGTCTGTCAAGACTGGCCCATACGGGCAGGGGTACCTTTACCTTAGGGGAGCTTACTAAAAATATGTGACATGTAGATTGTCAAATATTGCCAGCTATTAGGGATGGATGACTCGGTCAGTTCTGGTTTCTTGCCATTTGTCTCTCCCCCCCCCCCAATATTAACTTCAACTTCATGTTAACCACATTTCTGTATCTGTTTACAATTTAAAAAATTAAATAAAAAGTCCTTGCTAAAATTTACCAGTATTTAACTGTGCAGTTCTTCTTATATAAACATGTTTGTCTGCCATTTTGCCTCATATTCACATTTTTGCCAGTAGTTTCCCCAAATATAATGCATTTTTTAATATGTCATTTTCATGAATTGGTGCATATTTGTGCACACTTTGCCCTAATATGCACGTAATTTGCACACATTATTTGGTTAAATTGATCTGTTAGGCAGTTCCTTATCTCAGCTGGCATTGCAGCTGTTACCCTGCTGTGGTTTTTTTTTTTTTGAAGGGTGTGAGTCGTCTTCTTGAACAGATCCTGGGAGCTGTGATAGTGTTGGCCCTCAGAGTAGCATTGCCCATCTGCTTGGGCGTCAGGAAGAGATATCTGCTTCTTTTTCCCTTCCACTTGACGTTGTATATTGGAATTGCAGTAATTCTCCAGGGCCATCACATGAGAGCGGTGATGACCTGCTCTCTCCGGAAGAGGATCCTATTATCAATACAGCACAAAGGCCTCCTTGCAATGATGAAATTTCAGAGCTGTGGGTAATCCAGGAATGTGCCTTGTTAATTTTGGAGTGGAAGGGAATGGCTATTTTCTAATATCTCATTCACTGTTTGCACAGCAGCTGAAAGGCCATTAGCTTCACTTGGCTAAATTTCCTGATGGTAATATGCAGTTTCCTGACTCCTTATGGACGACAGGAGGCGATGAACTGATAAAATCAAGGGTTTTCCTCTCAAGATTTCAAGACAGGTTTTAATTAGCCATGGGAAGTTAAACCTTATGTGGTAATAATAAACACACTCTGCTTATCATCTCTAGAGCTCAATGCTGCCACGAAGAATAGACTTCTCAGCCCCAGAATATGAGTGTAGGGAGAAGGGAATGAAAGAAGGAACTATAAACTTATGATGGGTGCATTAAATTGGAATTCAGAAACTTATTCAAAGCTGAAATGAGTTTGCCTTCATAATTCTTATTCAAAAGTCTCCTCTGTGACTTTTAAAAAACCATTTTAAGATTTGCAGATATGGTATATGATGATGGCCTCAATTCAGCTAAATTTAATCTTGACAGTCCCATTGAAAGCAACAGCACAGGAAATAATCACAACTGACTTGTTCTGTTGGTTTCAATGGATCTTGGTTTCTCAGTGGCCTTCGATTCCACCATTTATTTATTTTATGTGTACGCTGCTTTTCCACACACACACACACACACACAAATATATCAAACAAACACTATAAAAACAATTTCACGATGGACCAGACTTGTTTTCTCCTACTCCAGTAAGCAGGACCGGAACCAATAGCTTCTAACTACAAAGAAAGAGATTCCGACTAAATATCAGGAAGAACTTTCTGACTGTCATTGCTGTTTGGCAGCACCCTTGGGAGTGGTGGACTCTCCTTCCTTGGAGGTTTTCAAGCAGAGGTTGGATGGCCATCTGCCATGGATGTTTTGCTGAGATTCCCGCATTGCAGGGGGTTGGACTAGATGACCCTCAGGATTCCTTCCAACTCTACATTTCTGTGATTCTAGGCAAGAAGTGGAAATGATCCTGCTCCACATCTTCCTCATGTTTCTGATTTGTGGGTGTGGCAAGTAGTAAAAATAGGGTTGCTAACTTTCTGTTTCTGTCAAAATTTATTTGCTGTTTACTTTTTGGTGTGCCCAGAAATGCAGGAGGTGAAACTCCACTTGCTCCACTTGCTATTTCTGTATGGTATTCTTTGAAAAAGCTTCCTGCTAAATTTCTGCCACTTTTTGCAGAACATTGAAAGGACAGAAGCCCAACCAGAAAACCCCCCCAATAACCCTGATAATGACCCTATGAGTGGGATTCAGCTAACAAACCCCACCAGCTGAAAACCTCCACTAGGGCTTCTGCTTGCACAGCAGGGTGTCCTCCCTCTCCTCTCCCTCTGTGCCCCCCATGTCCCCAAATGTAATGAACACTGTGAGGATTTGCAGGGACCAGGCTCTGGCCATGCTTGCCTTGGGGGAATCAGGTGCAGGCCGGCAGGCATGCTCAGATGATGTGATGAGCTGCTGCTGGGGGCAAGCTCAGGACGACTCATATAAGGCCTGCATTTCACCCTTGGTTTGTGTCACAACAATGTGGCCTTATGCCAAGCTGTAGCCTGCTTCGGTTCCTGTGTTCCAGTTATCCTGCATCCTGGCCTCCTCTGGTCTCTGAGCTCTGCTGGACTTGCGTCTGACTGTGGACCCACCAGTTTGACTGCTACCAGTGCTACTGCTCATACACTGGTTCCGGCGTGCTGGTCCTGGACTCTTGCCACCCATGCCCCAGATCACAACACCAAAATTGTCCCAGGGTGGTTTGGAAAACCCCCAGAACAGCAGATGGAACATTTGTAACAGCACAGTGTTTAACTTCACCGTATAAGTTCTGCTTAATGTAGGCTAACAGGTCCTTCAAGAAGTCTATAATCAAACTCTTTCTGCATTGATTTGTCTGCTGAGAACTCTGGTGAGGGCCCCGGGGGACATGTTTCTAGGATGCCTACTCAGCTTACACAGGGCTGTGACCTAGCTTGTTGGGATTGCCTATATCCCTGTGTGACTTGAGTGTGCAGCCTAAAACAGGTGTCAGCAGACTTCAGACTTGTGGGATTTTTACTAGAACCTGATGTCAACCAACCAGAGCCAGATGCAAAACGGTGGCTCACAGGGTGGAGTCAATGACCTAACTACACGTCACATACTAGAATGACCTGCATGTACAAGCGCAATTCTACACCTGAGTTATTTTTATGGAGGCTTTTTGTGGAGCTACAAGAAGTCAACCTGCAATCTACCAGTAGATTTTAATCTACCTTCTGTCAACCACTGCCTTGAAACATACGCAACACTCCCTGGCAGCTGCAAAATGCACAGACAGAGCAGTCCTGGGTAGGCAAACTGTTTTTCAGGAGAGCTTGTCCACCTTTCCGATAAAAGGACTTCTGAGGTGCCCAGAAACAGTGTTTGCAAACTTCTGATTTAGTGTAAAATATGAAGACACCATTACTGGTTACGCTATGCTTTGGAACAGTGTGATCACTGCACTGTTCTCTTGCTCTGAAGGAAATGCATTGCCAGGGAGCAACAAACCTTAAGAAAAGAGGACCTGCAACTTCTCAAGCCGCACTATGCCTCAGCTGAGGCGAAGGGGGGGAAATCGGAATTCTATCCCTGTCTGAAAAGTAAAAGGGACAAATTAGTTTCTTGTCACTGCGCTGCAATAAATACATTGTCATTTTTATACCCCAGTGAATCATATTCTCCATTTCCCCCGTAACTATTATACAGTCTGCTGGCAGTACATCATTTTTTGGTAATTTTATTTTCGCCAATTGTTTTATGAAATTTTTGAGTTTTATGGACACTAAAACAAATCTAGCCTGCAAGTGTTATAGCCCCTTAAATCACCAGCAGGAAATCTCAAGGTTCCTCCAGACTGTGAGGGAAGGAAGCTTTAAGAAAGAAAGATTGCCCCTAGCTTATAAACTGAGCAAAAACCCAGAGATAAGTTTGTAAAAGGGACATACATCACTGGTGGCAAAAAACTGGAACATAAAACAACATCGCTCCACTCAGCTCCCTTAAGAATAAAAATGGATTTTTATTTAGCAGAAGCACTAAAGGAGTTAGGAGAAAGGAACACACAAGCTTCTCCATGCTTTCTTAGCCATAACAATCCTTATTTCCTGCTGAGCAAAATTGTCAGGCAGTATTATGGGGCGACTTTGGAAGGTAATAGCCCCAGCACCAAGAAAATAGACTAGCGGAAAACATTCTTTTGCTCATAAATATAATGGTTCAGCTTGGTTCTTCAGAAAGTGAATTGATGCTACATTCATGAAATGGACAGTGTGTGCCCTTATTCCTCAATTCTCCTGGTATGTTTTAAGTTTTAAAAGCAACTTATAAGATTTCAGGTTATCTTTTTCAACTCACGTACACACTTTCAAGATCTTGGCTGACCTCTTCTCTTATTTACTAATTGTAAAGACCTATTGCTATTGGAGTTAATTAGCGGCATTACCTATTAATATGTAGTTTGATCATTATGATCATGCAACTTAATAGACAGTGCTGCTTTTTCAGACGTACTTCATTTCCAAAATGATTTTCTGAAACCATGTTTTCTGTAGATTTTGATGGTGAAAACTGTTTTAAGAAAGTGTTCTTTTTTTACTTTCTACGCATTTCCTTCTGTTAGTGGGGTTTTGTTTTTTTAAAATGCCCTTTGATTCCTCTCCAGCTCTTAGTTCTTAGAAGATATTTGGGTATAATTTGCCAGCATTTTTAGCAAACTTTGCACCCAAACTACAGCATCTAAGGCGAGACAGCAAATACTTGGTTATTTGTTTTAAAGTCCAACTTTCCTTATTCTTTTCACATTAAAAATACTTGGAACATCAGTCTGCTTAGAAGCTCTTAGGTATGTATCAGAACGGCATGTATCAAAGGATTTCCACTTCTTCTCTACCAGGCTCTGCACCCAGAATTCTTAGTGATGTGCAAATAATTGTGCTGCATAAAACTGTTAAGCCACATGGCTTAATTTCTACAAGAGGAGGATTCAGGGTATTAGTTAAGTTTGGGAATCTGGAATATATACTTGTGAGTTGCAATATAGGGTCACTCATGACAACTGAAAAATCAAGTGATTTGTTATATCCAAATAAACCATCAGAAATACAGCACTGCAGGTGAAGTTGTCACTCTTTCTTTTTCTTTTTTAGTGGTGTCTTATCTACCCACCAACTAGCCACTGCATATAGGAAAAAATCACCCAAGTGATATACATGGCAAACATGTATGTGTGAGTCATAGCTGGTTATATCCTAGTTTAGATATTAAACTGGAACCTTGGAATTGGACTGCAAGACTGCATATATCCTCTCATGTGCGAATTCTGCCCCGCTCAGGTAAAAGGTGGACTTTTGCTAACCTAGTATAATGTCCAGGGTATGTTTCCCTAAACTCACTTTGAAAATCTTGATTACCGGTAAAATTCAACCCTATGTATGGAAATTTGGGTATGAAGAGGACGAGATGGTTGTATCTACAGTCCTTGCCCACAACTTCCATTCATCTATCATTCTTGTGTTTGGAAAGGTTCCACATGTACAAATATTTTCTCTGTGTGCATGGTGCATTTGCAAGGAAGTAAACTATGTATGCAGAATGCATGTGAGCAAGACTAGGTGCATGTAGGAACAATTAATGTATAGAAGTTGCGGGCAAGACAGGAGGAATAATCCCACTTCTTCCTCCATGTGTTCATTGTACACACATTGTGAATGTGTGAAAAAAGCTTGTCTTGCTCGCCATAGAAAAATGTAGAAGACCCTAGTGGTTCACTTCCAGTACCAAGGAAGTTGGGATGAAGAAGTCTCTCTTCCATATCTAAGTGTGTCTTCTCTTCTTCTCAGAGGTGGATTTAGGCAGCGTGACTAGTTCAGTCATACTGGACGTATAGCCTCGGTGGTACTGCATAGACTACAGTGTCTGCATAGACACCACAACTATGATGTAGAATGGAAGGTGAGAGGTGGGGAGGGGACACTGAACTTTGGTGTCGCAAAGGGCGCCACTGAAATTTGAGACCCCAAGGTCTGCCACTGCTCCTCTTCATTCAACTTCTGTGTGACTGTGTTGTATTTTGAGCTATTCTTTTCTAGAACTAGGGATCCAACACAGACATGTACAACAGTGAGAGGAATAGCATGGATGCAAATGTTAGGATTCTCCACTGGGAATGTCTCTTGCACAAGCACCATAGAAATGAATGGGAGCTGTGCAAGAGCAGTGCCATGCTCTCGTTTAAGTTCTATTTGTTTAAATGTGGCAGAGAATATTTCCACTGAAAAGTAACCATTAATTGTGCCTACCTTAGGCTGTCCCAACCTGGTGCTCTGTAGAACTTCCACCATACTTGACCTTTGGTCAAGCTGGCTGAGGCTGATGGATGTTGCAGTCTAAGCTAATGGGAGGCTCCAGGCTGGGGAGGAATAGCTTAGCTTGATCACCACAACATTGAGTACATAAGCCTTTAGAGCTGGGATGGGGAACATGTGAGTCTGCAGATGTTCTTGAACTACAACTCTCATCTTCCA
The DNA here is from genome assembly GCF_964188315.1 of Podarcis muralis. NCBI lineage: Eukaryota > Metazoa > Chordata > Lepidosauria > Squamata > Lacertidae > Podarcis > Podarcis muralis. Next base: position 76,790,593 of record NC_135659.1, read on the forward strand.
TAATCATTGGCCATGCAGGCTGGAGCTGATGGTATCCAACAGTATCTGGTGGGCCACAGTTTATCCACCTCTGCTTTGAAGGATCTTTACACATTGCATTTTCAGATGTACCCCTAAATTACTTTGGTAGTAAAACCGATTTGGGAGACAGATAGACAGCATGCATTATACAGGTGCATTTGTCAGATGGCAGGCTGGCACACCAAGGTTTGTTGCAGAGTCATGTGTAAAACCACCTTTGGGGTCATTTAGCTGAGCCAATCTGCTAGCTGCTCTGCAACACAGAACTTATTCAGATTGCACTAACCTTCAATGCCATGTTTCTTTATTGTAAGCCAATGCAAACTTTTAAAGGGCTTCTGCAAATGCTAATTGCCCATCGTGCTGAAGACCTGGAAGGTTTTATGTCTTCCCAAGCACTATTACGTACATCTTTACTCTTCTTGTCGCCGTTGCCCGCCAGCCCCGTGTAACATTTAATCTCTAACTTGGAGCCCCAGAGCTGGTGTGGTTTTACAACAGTTTTGTCATGTTTGCTGTCACACTCCTGACAGCTTCGTGACAGGTGGCAGATGTGCTGATGATGGATGGTTTCTCCCCTGTGCAAGGACGATGGGATAAAAGGGCAAACAAACTGGGTAATAGATGGGAAAAGCAGAGCGGTGTTGATAAGGCCCGGTCCAGACTCAGTGATGTATGGGAAAGCAAGCTGTGGGCAATTTGTTTTGGTGGAATGAGAGAATTTCAGCTGAAAGAGAGGAAAGGGAAGCAAGCAAAATCAAGAGAGACTGTAAAGGAATTGCACAAGAAAGCAAGACACGGGCCTTCTCAATATATCAGGAGTTGAGCCACTTCGTGCTGAAGTCAAGCTCACTGTAAGAGCACCCCAGCTCTTGAACGGGTCTTATGTCTAGGGCTGAGTGTGTAACTCAACTTCCATGCCCATTGGCTTCATTGGTTACAGACTTTGGGGGAAAAGTCTAGGATTTGGGGGGAAGAGCCAGAGCCCAAAATGATGCTAGAGTGTGTGTGGCAACAAGCTGTGGCATGCGCAATGAAGTAAAATACAGCCATACCTCAGAAGTCGAATGGAATCTGTTCTGGGAGTCCGTTCGACTTCCAAAATGTTTGGAAACCAAGGCGCGGCTTCTGATTGGCTGCAGGAAGCTCCTGCAGCCAATCAGAAGCCACAGAACCCACGTCAGATGTTCGGGTTCCAAAAGAACATTTGCAAATCGGAACACTTCTGGGTTTGCGGTGTTCAGGAGCCAAAACGTTTGACTCGCAAGGCATTCTACGTCTGTACTGTGCCAGCCAGGCTCCAGCCATCTACCATCTTCATCTCCTGAGAAACACCTTGGGGATTGTGTGGGAAACCAACATGGTGGATAGTTGGGAGTTTCGGTTGGTTCCGCAAACATGTCACTTAAGCAAGCAGGGAAGCAGCATTGTCAGAGGGAGGGAAAGCAGCCCAGCTGTGCAAAAAGTTACAAAGTTGAGTACAAAGATTTTAAAAAGAAAAGAAAAAGAAATCTTGGGGCAGTTGCAGTGTAGGAAAAGAACAGAACAACCAAGGCAGTAGGGGCAGGAGAAAATGGGGGCAGTCAGGTTGAATCAGGAGCAGGAAGAAGGGCACAGCTTGGAGCTGGTGGTGGAGGGGGAAAGGTACTTTGCTTGCAGCTCTTGCAAACCTGGTGCGGACCTCTGTCCATGAGAATATACAGAATCTGACATTGTGCTAGTACAGATGCAGTCTATAGCCGTCCTCTGGTGGTCAGTTTGAATGCATGGAGAGGTGAGTGGGAGTGTGTGCAGTGAGCCTGGCCTCCTCGATGACCTTGCACATGCTGGAGCACTCTCTGGCCAGTCTGAATTGATCTGAAGCGGACTGCCTCACTCAATTAAATTCAGGTCGAACTCAAAGGCAAACATACCTAATTTGCACTTTCGAAAACAATATGCTTACTGAAATGTGGCTATCTCTTGAAGTTTGCACCTATCTGAATTTTGCAATGCAGTTCTTGTACCAAATAATGCATACTAGGGTAATATGTGCATATAGTGCATTTTATTGCAAACTTCTCTTGTGCACATTTTTGTATCTGATTTTGCCTAATGTATACATTTTTGCAATTTCCCTCAATGCAAAACAATTTTATATTTTATTTTCACTGATGTATGCATTTGATCTTTAGTATGGGTGTGGGAAACCTTTGACCCTCCAGAGGTTGCTGGACTTCCATCAGCCCCAGCAAGCATGCCAAATGGCCAGGGAGGATGATGATGATGATGATAATAAAAATAAAATTATTTATACCCCACCCATCCGGCTAAGTTTCCCCAGCCACTCTGGGCGGCTCCCAATCAAGTGTTAAAAACAATACAGCATTCAATATTAAAAACTTGTTGTAGTTTAGTAATATCTGGAGGCCCAAAGATTCACCACGCCTACTCTACTGAGGGTCTTTTTGTACACATTACTTGGCTGCAGAACAGCAATCTGAAGAAATGTGAATTTTGCAAAAGGATAGATGTGTTTCGGGTTGCATGCTGCTTTGGAATGTGCGAATTACATAGATTCACCTTTAAATGTGCACTGAGGCAAATTATTCCTCCATCTTTATTATGCTGAGATTCTCAGATTTCTTTCCTGGGTGGTGCCAGCCAATTTAAATCACCAATGTAGATGTGACTTTGTGTGTATTTCATCAGGGCCAGAGTGGTTGGTGGGAAGGGAAAGTGTAGAGCTAAAATTACATGCTCTGTCACTTTTCCCTTTAGAAATGCTTTAGCCCTAACTGGCAATCATTTTGAAATGCAGAAAATGTCTTACGGGTATTGTGGATGGACACCTTGGTGTTCCTCTTATCAACACACAGAGATACATGAGCTCAGCTACCCATTTACTGGCATGTAAATTTCCAGGACTTCGTCTTCCTTCCCAGCCTGTTCTGTCGATGTCAGGGACTTATTTAGGCCCATAATAGTGATAATTTATTGCAGCACACTTCCTACTGTGAGTAAATAAGTCTGTCTCCTTTAAATTCCCTGGGCAATTAGAAGAATGAAAGACTGGTGGTGGTACATATTAGCATTCATTTCCTCCTGGCGTTTTATACAAGGCCATTTTCCCGCTGACAAATTGTGGGGCAAATTGTTCTCGAAAAAGTCTGTCAGATGAAAAGGTGTTATGATTAAACTGCTGGTGTAAATTTGGGCGACAATAAATCCTTTTATTGCATTAGCTGGATTTATTTGCTCGCAACTGCCATTAAGAAGGCAAGGAAATAATAATAAACAGAATGGGGAGCGAGCCATGTGGTGAAATTTGCACCTGCTTAGGGGTAATTAATATGCCTTCTAAAAATAGACGAGGTTTCTTAAAACTAAATCAGCAGTTCAGGAAGCTGGTGATGTAGCAAAAGATTCCAAGGTCTGATTTGCCAATAGTACAACAAACAATTTAATACATTATGAATAAACCTCTGAGCATTGGGACAAATGAATTCAGGGAAGGGAGAGCATCGTGTGCATGTCAATCTCTGGTCTAGGCACATGAGGCCAGTCCTTAGGCCACCACCCTCGCTGGCCCTGCTTTGCACCCTGAATATTTTTGCCAGGCTGGAATGTATCCATGAGCTCTGATAATTCCTCGTGCTAGCCTAGATGGAGGCTAGAAGTGTGTGTGTGTGTGTGGACACTAGTTTACTGTAGAAGGTAAAATTTATACATGTTGCTCCACCCATGTCATACCCTCCAACATTTCTCCGACGAAAACAGGGACATCCTATTCCATAATAACAGTTTTATTATTTATACCCTGCCCATCTGACTTCGTTGCCCCAGACACTCTGGGCGGCTTCCAACATATATAAAAACATAATAAAACATTAAACATTAAAAAACTTCCCTATACAGGGCTGCCTTCAGATATCTTCTAAAGGTTGCACAGTTACTTATCTCCTTGGATCGCTGGTCACATAACTCCATACTCTCCAACATTTCTCCGATGAAAATAGGGATGTCCTAAGGAAAATCAGGACATTCTGGGATCAAATCAGAAACCGGGATGACTTCTGTAAATCTGGGACTGCCCCTGGAAAACAGGGAGACTTGGAGGGTCTGCCAATTTTGGTCTCTGGCCCTGTCTACCACTAACACATGGCCTAGAAGGGGCCTTGGACTGAAAAAGGTCCCCCACCACTTGATGTACAACCAATTAATGATGAAAATATGGTGGTTTTTGGGGGGTTCTTTAATTCCCAAATGATCGTGCTTGTTCCTTAGCCCTGCTCAGTCTGTGATCTGCCAAGCCAAACTCTCCATCGATCTTGTTTGCCAATGCAGGCAGCGGCACGTCACAAGAGAATGTGGAGTAGGAATGGGATGCTAGGCTGCTGCAGAGCCTGAGAAGGGTAGTCATGCCTAGAGGGAATGAAGGTTGAGATGGAGCTCTTGTCTGAGCAAGCTCTGGGCTTCCTGGGCTCTGTCTGGTATCCTGAAAGACCTGCCTATGACTGCCCTTGTTTTCTGGAAGCCTAACCTTGCTTAAACCCCTCCTGCCTATTTCCTGCCTGTCCTCTCCTTTTATCCTGGATTGTTTGTGGGACCTGCATCATCCGAAGCAATCAATGGATTCGCTTCACCAAGACTGGGCAGTATTGCATTCTCCCTGACATTTCTATAATTCTGCATAAAATGTTATTGGCAGCAACCCAACTCTATTAGGCTTAGGGAACATTTGTGCCAAGTATCAGTTAACCACCAAGAGTGTCCAGGTGGCTTCTTAGGGTAGGTTCCAGTTGATGCTTTTGGTTCCTGTCAGTACATGCCCAGCCTTTCAAAGGAGTCCAGCCATTTCTGGCATAACTTCACCTGCCATGAGGATAAATGAGATGACGCAGTTTGCCCTGACATGCTCTATAAACTTTATAAATAATCAAAGATGTAACTTTCCATTCATTAAAAGAATCCAGCCACGGTTAAGAGCTCTTAAGTCTTGTTGGTGGGAGAAAGTTAAGCATGTGTATAGCCTGATCTTTCCCATTTCAGAGCCCCAACCCCAGACTGGTGTTTCATTCTGGATGGATTCTGCCACATGGACTTGGATTAGTGGAGGATTTATTCTGCCTTACTTGATTCTGCACTGTGGGTTAAACCACAGAGCCTAGGACTTGCCAATCAGAAGGTCGGCGGTCCGAATCCCCGCGACGGGGTGAGCTCCCGTTGCTCGGTCCCTGCTCCTGCCCACCTCGCAGTTTGAAAGCACGTCAAAGTGCAAGTAAATAAATAGGTACTGCTCTGGCAGGAAGGTAAATGGCGTTTCCGTGTGCTGCTCTGGTTTGCCAGAAGCGGCTTAGTCATGCTGGCCACATGACCCGGAAGCTGTACGCCGGCTCCCTCGGCCAATAAAGCGAGATGAGCGCCGCAATCCCAGAGTCGGTCACGACTGGACCTAATGGTCAGGGATCCCTTTACCTTTACCTTTACTTGATTCTGCCAGGCTGCCCCAATGCTTTCACACTGTTGCTTTTCAGATGGGCTACAGAGCAACAAATACAGGACAAAAAAATGTTTGCAGCATAAGAAGTTACAGGATTTCCACAGGAAATTGTGGAATAGGCACTGAATGGAAATGAAACAGTGTGACTGCTCCAACATTTCTGCAGGCACAAACTGCAATAAAAACGAGAATGGTTGGGAGCACAAACATATTGAATATGCAACAGGGGCCCTAAATTTATGGCAGGATTGGTGTGAATTAAGTAACTGGAGATGGGGGATGGGGAATTCACACAGTGGGATTGCAGAACAGCTGGTATTTAAACTCATCACAAAATCTGCTCAATTTGGGGCTTGTGAAGTTAGCTTCTTTTGATGAACAACAGTGAAAATCATTCTGGAAATATCTGGAGTATACACCACTTGCCTTCCTGCCTCCTTCCTACTGCTCCCATACACTGACACTGTTTTGATCATATTTTTATTTCCTGTCTTCAAATTTTGATGTAAAGTTTGCAAAGAACTGCGAGCCAGGCAGAGGAGTTTGCGCAGATAGTGTGATGTTGCAGCACATTTTAAAAATGTGGGCCAGGAGTCATTTTCTGAAGACCCGTAATTACTTAACATTGCATCTGTGCAGTCTCATAATATTAGACTGAATCTTGGCGTTTCCCCTGAGCGGATAGCAATGCAATTGACAAGCCCAAACTATAACCAGACGTACATTGCTTAAACATTTATTTTTGCCTGATTAAAAGTCAAAAGTTTTGCATGCACGTTTCCTCCCCATTTCCTTTGATTTATCAGCTTTTTCCTTCCAATGGAAGGGGCACGTTGCATTTGCTTCGAAAAGAACGAAGCAAAAGAGCAATGTGATCTATGGCTGTTTAGAACCAATGCTACATTAAATGGGAAGACCCTCCAGCAATGAGACTATATAGTTCAATGGAACTTGTATATATTTAATTAAGAAACGCCACTCATATAGAACTGAAATGTGCTAACCTAATTTACTGCCATGTCTGTCTCTGTCTAGCCTTTGTCTCTCTTCGCCCTGTATACTGGCCTACCATCCTATTATAACAAGGTAGGTAGATTCTTGCTTGGCTGAGCCGAGATCAAAAAGTAATTTTTCTTTTTGCAACAGCCGATTAGAAATTCATTTATTTTCACATTACAGACATTTGGCAACAAGAACAGCAGCAGCAACAACCCCCCCCCCCGACTCTTTGGCAATTTAGCTCTATTTGTATAGTCTGCATAATGGGAGATAGTATAGTATGGCTGTTGGAGAGGGGGGGAAAAACATGGCCTAGGGCAAAAATTAAATGCAGAATCATGTATCAGAAATGAGATGTATTTACTATTGTTTTTGAAAATTAATGGTGCATTTTTAGTTTTTATAATGTAATTTAATGATGCAATTCATCTAATAAAAAAATCATTTTAGCATAGTTATACAGACCTACTGGGGCAGGGCAAAATGTACCTTTCAGATGTAATACTCTCCCCCCTCCACTTTTCTTTTGCAAAAATAAATAAATAAGTGCTTAGGGCTTTTTTTGTATAAAAATGAGAGAGAGAGAGAGAGAGAGAGAGAGAGAGAGAGAGAAACTATGCACGCGCCAGCTAACAGCTGGGATATCAGCAGGAGTCCAATAAAAAGGACATTTTTCTTCCTAAATATTGGTGTTTGTGCTGCATACAATAATATTATAAATGCAGTGCTGAGCTTGAAGTAGAACTTTGCCGTTGATTATGGAATGCCATATGGCGGTAACATGTTCAACTGATCAGAAGGAGGAAGGATTGTCACTTCAAATGCAGTGGGTGAGCGGTTTTTGCTTAACTAGTACAAATATACAGTATGGTATAAATGCATTGATTCTGTCAACTCTTTGAAAGGAACTGGTAGCAAAACCAGGATGGAGGAGACCACCTCCATTCACAGTGAGTTGCGTAAGAACGTCCCTTTGTTCATAGCAGTTGTGTAGGTGCAGAATTATTGACCAGGAACTGGAGAGTCCATGAGTGATATTATTATTATTATTATTATTATTATTATTATTATTATTATTATTATTTTCCTACTCACGGATCACAGGGTGGCTGGTTTTTATGTCTGATGACAGCCCTTTGTAACCTTCTGGAATACTTCTCTGGATGACCCTGATTTTTTTTGGGGGGGGGTTGGGTGGGGATTTTCTGGGAGTTGTGGGCTATGTCATTTCAGAGAATGCCACATACTTGGGGGAAGGCTGCAGCTCAGCGGTAGAGTGTCTGCTTTGCATGCAGAAGTTCCCAGGTTCTATCCTCAAAGACGCCAGGTAATAATAATAATTTAATAATAATAATTTCTTATTTATACCCCACCCATCTGGCTGGGCTTCCCCAGCCACTCTGGGCAGCTCCCAACAGAACATTAAAAAGACAATAAAAGATCAAACATTAAAAACTTCCCTAAACAGGGCTGCCTTCAGATGTCTTCTAAAAGTCAGATAGTTGTTTATTTCCTTGACATCTGATGGGAGGGCGTTTCACAGGGTGGGTGCCACTACTGAGAAGGCCCTCTGCCTGGTTCCCTGTAGCTTCACTTCTCACAGTGAGGGAATTGCCAGAAGGCCCACGGAGCTGGACCTCAGTGTCTGAGTGATGGAGGTGGAATAGCTCCTTTAGGTATCCTGGGCCAAGGCCATTTAGGGCTTTAAAGGTCAGCACCAACACTTTGAATTGTGCCCGGAAACGTACTGGGAGCCCATGTAGGTCTTTCAGGACTGGTGTTATATGGTCTTGGTGGCTACTCCCAGTCACCAGTCTAGCTGCCACATTCTGGATTAGTTGTAGTTTCCGGGTCACCTTCAAAGGTAGCCCCATGTAGAGCGCATTGCAGTAATCCAAGCAGGAGATAACTAGAGCATGCACCACTGGGAGATCACAGTGTCTGAAATTCATGAGAGTTGCTGCCTGTCACTAGGTTACAATCTACATTCTAATCACATTTGTGTATCACCCATATATTGTACAGTGTAAATTATAGTGTAATTTCCAAACATTTCGAGTTGGTGACACACTTTTTAGACATGCGTCATTTTGTGACACAGTAATTCAGCTTTACTAGCAAACCAGAGGTTAAATTAACCCTTTCCAGCCCCAGGAAGACCATGGGGAGCATCCGTGCGACACACCTACACACTGCAGCCGACACACTACTGTGTTGTGACACACAGTTTGGAAAGCTCTGGTGTAGACAATGCTCATGTAGATGTACCAATGGTTTGGCTTGGTATAAGCCAGGTTCCTATTGCATTGGATTTATTAGTCCAAGTGTAGAGAGAAATTAAGTAATTTATCTACATACATGAACAAGCTCTAAGACATAACTTGATTTAACTTTGTAGTCTGCTTCATTTATCAATGCACAAGGAGCTGACAAAATCTTCTCTTACTTTCTTACCCCTCTCCACCAAATGCAAACTGAAATAGACCCTTTCCCCAACCTTATGAGATCTGTCAGATGTTTAGGACAACCCATGTGTTATATACCCCTTCAGTTACTTGCACTTTCAACAGCTTGTACAAGTGTGGTTTATGAGCAGTGTAATGTATGGGCGGGGAACTGTCCTCATTCTATAGGTCAACTCTTGCAGAGGCAACTTATTTGAAGTTGATCTGCAGGACTTGAATGGGCCACCTGAATTGCCCTCACTTGCATGGGAGGGAACATGTGTGTGGATCTTATGTATGAACCAGCCTTTCATGTGTTGATCCTCTGGGCAATGGGAAACACTTAGTACAGAGGCTGTGGAACATTCCCTGCTCTTGTTATGCCTTGGTTTGCACCTGGCCCTGGAAATCAACAAAGTGGCACTAGTAATGAGGCAGTTAGTAACAGGTCAATGGACTGTCTCAGTCACACACATCCAACCCTGGGGAAGATTGTCAGATTCCTTTTCACTCCCATGGATTCCACTTATCAAGCAGTGGCCAGCATTAGAAAGTTACTGAGTGGAAGTGGAGAGACAGCAGCTTGCTTTTAATGGCAGTAATTCAGGAAGGTTTTAGATTTGAACCAGTAGTGTGGAAGTAGAAAGCTCTGTCTTTTCCTCTCCTTTGAACCATGCAGCCCTCTGCTCCACACTGCAACATATATAAGAAAAGTGGCTTTTGGATCGAAACCCAGTAAATGGCCTGAAGAAATAATTTCTTATGGAACTTCCTATATGTAGTCTTTTATTGCTTATGGTTGTGGCCATATCTAGCTGAAAGCGTCATCTGTCTGGAAATTTTATATAGCTCTTTCTTTCTTTCTTTCTTTCTTTCTTTCTTTCTTTCTTTCTTTCTTTCTTTCTTTCTTTCTTCTTCTTCTTCTTCTTCTTCTTCTTCTTCTTCTTCTTCTTCTTCTTCCTCTTCCTCTTCCTCTTCTTCTTCTTCTTCTTCTTCTTCCTCTTCCTCTTCCTCTTCTTCTTCTTGCCACTTCTTATCTATGAAAGGAGGCTGGCAGAACTGGACTAACCAGTATGTTAAGTATGCTGCAAGTCACTGGTGGGGAACCTTTGCAGCCTGAGGGTTGCATTCCTTCATGAGCAATCTTCTGCGGGTGCCAGTGGTGGGTAGTACCGGAGGAAAAAGTGGATGGAGCAATGTACCTGGCTTGTGCCTTTGTACATCTCTCCATGTGGGCAAGCAAGGGACATTATCACAGTTCAAAGACACATTCCAGCCAGGCACTTGAGAAAGGTGCAGAGCTGGGCTGGTAAGGGATGTGGCCTAGTGCTTGAAAAGACAAGACCAAAGTATTCTTTTCTGGCTGAACCTGTAAAAGGATCCAGCCTGTTTCATAACGCTAGAGGTGGTTCAAGACGGGTGGCTTTTTTGTGTCATGTGTAATTGGTTCCTTGCATGCATGCAAGTTTTGGATGGTCTTAGACTGTGCTTGGGTTCTTAGGGTGAGAGTTGGAAAATGGATGTCACACAGCAGACAAAGCAGATAATATTGGTCCCCAGGCAAATTCCCAGATGGACTTGGAAACCATTGTGGGCATAGTCCCTCTGGAGCCTATATACAGCCCAAGGAGTAGTTTAAAATCCTAGCAAGCACTCCAGCCTGCAGTCACAGTAGCTCATTGCATAGAGCCACTGCTCTATGGATCTGCAGGTACCTGGTTCTAAACCCAGCAAATCCAGATGTGGCAAGAAATTAGCTGGTGCACTAATATTGTTAAGTGGTAGCCCAGGGGGCTCCAATTCTTTTCTGTTGGGCTCCAGATTTCCTTTTCATCCCTGCCCCCACCCTATAAAACTTTTTAACACAAACAAACACTTTCCTCATAGGGTGCCTGGACACACTGCAAAGTACAGTGCGAATGAGGACTAGCCGCCATCTTAATTTTCCCAGAGGCTTGTGCAATAGCTGGATGGGGTGGGAAAGGATATGCATATGTGAAAGGGTGTGTAAGAGCAAAGTCATGTTAGATGTTTGACAAGACCTCTTTTGCGTGTTCAGACCCAGAAACCTCCCCCCAAATAAATTCACACTTGACTCAAATTTTGGTTTTTTGGCAGAATTTAGGCCATAACTTTATTGATTACAGAAAGTGAATGGTTGCACAGGCTCTGGTTTGACTAGCTCCCTGCCATGCAGGTAGCGCTGACCTAGGGTTCCAGCATAGGTCAGCCGAGGGTGAACACCTGGATAAGCGGATAGCTGGGAACAGGTTATCTCCGCCACCCAACTGTCCCCCTGGACTCAGGCACAGGCACAACCCCCTCTCAGGGGTTGACCAAACCATTGAGTCCCTGAATCCCTTTAACAGAATACCCTTCACATAGGGATGACGAGAGCTTTCTCCCATCCCTGTCACCTGAACCAGAGCCTATCTGCAATCTTACAAGCTGCAGGCGAAACCCAAATGGCATCAGCCAATCAGCCAAGTGGGGTAAATTACTGCCGTGCCCCTGTCCCAACGACAGACGACAGCATAGCAAGGTCAAGCACAAAACCCTAAAAGTAGGGAGAGGTGGGCAGGTGTTCCGAATGCACGCACCGAAAGAGGAAGCTCTGGGTCACGTGCATTGGTTTAAATAGGTCCCTCGAACTGTTTGGACTGCGTCCCATTGGCCAGATTGCACCCAGCTACAAGGGTGCTAATCAGGTGTTGTGGCTGACCAATCGTACCCACCCACAACACAGGGTGTCGGTTTCCAGGTCTCACCGCAATACTTCTTTAAGGGAGGACCTGATTTAGCTTTAATATATACATAAGCATGCAGAAGGTCCCTGGTTTGATCCCCAGCATCTCCATGTAGGGCTGCAAATGTCTCCTGCTTGAAACCCCAGAAACCTGCTGCTACTCAGTGTTGATAGTATCAAGCTAGATGGATAGGCAGTTTTCTGTGTTCCTGTGTTGGAGTGGAGAGCCTTAATGTACATTTCCTGCACTGGGCTCAGAGAATCCTGTTAGCTCAGAGTAAGCCCTGACATCGAGAGCCAGTGTTTGTTTTGTCCCTCTGAAAGTAGGCACTGATACATGCAAATTAGCAGATGTGACATTATGTAGAAAATAGTCTCATAGGCTTTTTTTAAGGTACCAGCAACACCTCTGAAGTGATGCAACAGAAAACGAGACTCTGCCTAATAGATGCATTGTGTTGTATTGAAAATATACAGCGCAGAACACCAGTGTGTCATCAATAGATCAATAAATCATCCATTCTTCCTTTAGCCACAATGCATGTTAATTTCTTCTATATACCAAAACTAATGGATCTGAAATCATTTTACGCAGAGCTATGACCAAGTCAAGCCACTGGATTTACTGGTTGGATAAGGATTGTTCTGTTGTATTATGCTTGATATTATGCTCAGTAATGAATTGGGGGAGGCAGGGAAGACATATGTCAATTTTTTTTTTTTAAAAAAATTGTTTTCTAGATACCCCATCCTAAAGGAAGAGAATCAAATTTATTTGCTAACTGGAAAAAACACACAAAAACCCAGTCCTCCAAGGGAGGTGTACGGAAGGTGGAATTGTTCAAGGCTGCTCCTAAGTGGCTGCTTGTGTAAACACCCATGAGAGAAATTAAGAAGGGATTAAACAGCCTGTAATAGAGAGAAAGTTAGATACAGCAGCTTACCCAGATGTTGAAGCAATAGAATGCCTGTAATGAAACACACGTGTTTCCTAAACTCAAACTGCTGTTGAGGGGGAGGTGAGAGAGAGACTGGGGAAAAAAAAATCAAGCACATTTGTTTGGAGCTCGTAGCTAATTTGCTGGAAATTGGGGGAGTGTGTCCTCGCTCCCTCTCCCTCTCTCTCTCTCTCTGCGCAAGTGTGCATGTATTGCTGCATATCAATAAGTCAGTTTTGAGTTTCTAAAGAAAGGAAGAAAGGAAGAAAAATCACATAATTTTTCAATGAGAAATCCAGGAGGCTGGGAGATGATGTTATGGTGTGAATTACATTGCAGAATGGCTGTCAGCTGTCCCAGTCAGCACTTTCTCAGATGCCATAATGTGCAGTAAATGCTGGGGCTGCAGCTATTAGGATTATTGTGGTGCTGTGTTTTTTGGGAGGAAGAGAGAGAGAGCCACAAATTAACAGCCAGTGAAACATGCTTCTCTTTCTTTTTTTTAATTGCTCGAATCCCCGAAATGACTCCAGCGCCTCAAGCTTTAATTTCTTTATTCCTTTTCTTTTTAAAAAAAAAGAGAGAAAGAGAAAGTATAGTCTTTACTGTGTGTATTGAAAAAGAACTGTGTTTGGTCATTTATTTATCTTTTGCTTCTTGTTGCTATTACATTTTAGGACACTGATCCTAAACAGTATGTCTGGGCACATTAGTGCACTATGACAAGGGGTGAAATGTGCTTGGAAAACTGCTGTAGGATACATCAACTGCTCTATACACATCAGAGCAGAAAGGCCTTGCCAAATGGATCCTGCCAGGGGTGGTGGAGAAATCTGGTTTAATTGCCATTTTAATGCAAGCCTGTATAATTTGGACCTTGCAAAATAATTTGCAGACTGAAGTGCAGATGTCTCTTGAAATCTGTGTTTCTCCGAATTTGGTGATGCAGTTCTCTAACCCCAAATTTGGTGATGCAGTTCCCTAATCTCAGATGAATGTGAACATAAAAAGGAAAGTGTGAATAAAAATGTATATGTTAGTGTAAGGAATTTGCTGCCAAGGAGTGTGGTGGAGTCTCCTTCTTTGGAGGTCTTTAAGCAGAGGCTTGACAACCATATGTCAGGAGTGCTCTGATGGTGTTTCCTGCTTGGCAGGGGGTTGGATTCGATGGCCCTTGTGGTCTATTCCAACTCTATGATTCTATGATTCTAAGGTTACCAGATGTCCCCATTTCCCGGGGACAGTCCCCGGATTTACAAATCAGTCCCCATACAAAACCCATTGAAGTTGAAAAGTGTCCCTGGATTCATTGAATTTTTTTTGGTAAGCTTATATTAGTGAAAATAACATACAAAAGGTACATTATATTAGTGAAATTTGCTTGCAAAAATGTGTATTTTTGAAGGTATGCACACTAAAATTTGAAGATATGCACACTAACTATTTTGGGGGACGATTTTTTAAATTAAAAAATATATGGAAATATGATGAACCAAGATTATGTTTGCGTAAATGAGAAATGGAGAGCAGCCCAGTTCCTTTTTTTTATTTTCAATCTTATATTCAGTTCTCCACATTTCCATAACAGTTAGTGATTAAAAAAATAAAATAAAGCTCATCGTGAAAATCCATTAAGATGTTAGTACAATACACATTTTTAAGGCATTTTTGCCCAATTTACACATATATTTTTTTTGCAAAGCAGCTTTTCCACTAGTTTATACATTTCTGCAATATTTTATAACAGTATATGCATTTTTTATTCAATTTTGTTAGTAGTCATTGTACTTGGCTGGAGAAGTGAATTCCAAAAGTGTGAATTTTGAGGGATGGCTGTGTTTCAGCTTATTTTGGAAAGCACAAATTAGGTAGGTTCACCTTTAAATGTGAACTGAAACAAAATTCTCCCCCATCCCTAGCCCAGGTTATTGGCAGCACCATCATCCTGTGGAATGAGTAAGGACACACTGGAAATCCCTGACCTGCAAAGGGGAATCCCATAAGCATTGCTGTTGCCCACAAAACATGTGGCTCTTTCTGAAACACCACTGACTCAACTATCCTTCTGAGACTATTTTTGCCAGGCCCTCTTTCCCTGCAAAGAGGATACCTGCCTGTTATTCTGGCAGCTGACTGAGGAACTAAACATTTATCCTTTCCAGTTTAATACTGAGCAATGGCTCCACTTCTTTAACCCTATAAAAATGACACAACCACTCTGTTCCCCTGGTAGCAAAGGTCTGCACTTACATGTCAGCCTGTGGTGCTAACCCAGGTGATGAAATAGATAACTTTACTATAGCTGGTAGACTTTATTTTTGTTCTTTATTCTTCCAGAGTATTACAGTGCAGGGACTCTGATAGATATCCTTTATTAAAGGATAAGTCCACACGGTCAACATTTGTGTGATTTATTCCATTATATGGTGCTACAGAGGTCCATGGCCTTCCATCTTGATTTGCACTCTACTCATGGTTTTTAATACAGTAACTGGTATAATACATAATACCGAGGGCCTTCTCGGTAGTGGCGCCTGCCCTGTGGAACACCCTCCCATCAGATGTCAAAGAGATAAACAACTACCTGACATTCAGAAGACATCTTAAGGCAGCCCTGTTCAGGGAAGTTTTTAATGTGTGACATCTTAGTGTATTTTTGGTCTTTGTGGAAGCCACCCAGAGTGGCTGGGGAAACGCAGCCAGATGGGAGGGGTACAAATAAATTATTATTATTATTATTATTATTATTATTATTATTATTATTATTATATCAAATCTTCCCATGAGGTTCTTTTTGGCCACTGCAAATGTCGCCAGGACAATTTGGCGATTTCCCTTCAACTTTCTCCAGGCTGCATGCTATTTAGCTTTAAATTTGAAGAGATCTGGGGGCAGTGATTCTAGACCTCAAAGAGTTTTATTTATGTATTATTTTTCCACCTTGCCCATTCCTCCCAAATGAGCCTATGGGGACAAACCCCAAAGCAGGACGAGGAGAGTCCTGAGGGCCAGGTTTGAGAGGCTTGAAGAGGCTTGAAGGCATTGGCCCCTGAGCCTCAACTCACAGGACAATATAGAACCTTTGTATGATCCTTTTCTGAGCTCAAACAGCACCCCAAAGAGTTTGTGCAATTTGAAAGAAGGATTGCTGTACACAACAAGTATTATTGCTAATGTTTTTGTCTGCTTACAGTGGTCTCTCAAGTAAATTAAATTTTTTCCCTATTCTTTATTAAAGTTTTGGTCCTCTTGGTTCCTGAGCTTTCCCGTCAGTTTTGCCATTTCGACATAGTCCAACAACTTACCGTAGTTTGCCATTCTTCTCTGGTGGGGACTTTGTCTTCTTTCCATCTCTGGGCTAGTAACATCTGCACAGCTGTTGTTGCATGCATGGAAAGTCTTTTCTGCTCCTTTGGGATCTCGGTAACTACAATTCCTATTAAAAAGGCTTTTTTTTTGGTTAAAGTTATTTTAAACATTTCCCCCCAATTCATTATATATCATTTCCCAGAATGCTTTTGTTACCTTACACGTCCACCACATATGATAAAAGGCGCCTTCTTTTTCTTTACATTTCCAGCAGATATTTGTACTTGCTGTATAGGTTTTTGCTAGCTTACTAGGAGTCAAATACCACTGGTACATCATTTACATATAATTTTCTTTCAGCATGCAACATGACAAGAAAATACAATGTAGAAAATACTATGGACAAAATGGAGAGACATAAAATTTGGGTGATGAAATAATATGCAGTTGAAAAGGTTGATAATAGGACCCACGGAGGGGAAGGTGGGAAGTCTAGAAGTTCTGAGAAGTCTCTAAATATGGATATGTGTTTTGTATTGTTATAATTCCACACTTGTAAAATCAAATAAAAATTATTTTTTTTGGGGGGGGAAGAAAGAAAGAAAGAAGGATTGCTCCACATGGTGTGGCCGCTTCCCACTTTTGGCAATGTTCTGGCAGCTTTGTATTGCTTCCAAGTCTACCAAGCCTGCTCATCTCAAGGTGGACCTGGGGGAAGGAGGCAGGAGAGAAAGAAACTACACTACATGGACCGAATCACCACTTTCAGCTCTTTTAGAAATATTGTTTGTCCATCTGTCTCCAGCCTATAGCAACTCAAGCCATTTCCTACTGAGATGTGCAACTTCCTTTCCGCCCTGTAGATGACACTCTTGGACTGCTCTGCAGATTCTTCAGGTCTGTAACAGGCATTCTTTCTGCCCTGTAGTGAACAGAGCATATTTATTCACAGCTTTGGTAGATCTCTCCTATCATTTGAAGAGATCTGGCGAAAATGTTTTATTTGTCCTCCAGGCTCTCTCTCCCCACCCCCACCCAGTGCTGCATTATTTTAAAGCACATTAATGGAAATAATTAAAAGCATGTGTTTTGGATATGGACTTGTGGAGAAAGAGAGAGGCATTGTGTGCCCATCTTCTGCCCCCTTCCCCTCCAATTGTTCAGCTCCAGATATGCAAAGAGGCCTTTTGTATGTGTGTAGGCTCTGCCTATGTGAATGGGTTCCTGTAAAAAGCAGCGTTCCTAATCAGATGTGCAGAGTTTGTGCATGCAAGTATCCCTGCCCTAACTACTGTGGTTGTTGGGAAGGAAGTCCCTCTTTGCCACAAATGTACATGTGGAGAAAACTATGTTCAAGGGAGAACAGAGCCTCCAAGTGTCCCTATTTTCCAGGGACAGTCCCAGATTTACAGAAGCTGTCCCAGTTTCTAATTTGATCTAGGAATGTCCTGCTTTTCCTTAGGAAGTCACTAATTTCATCAGAGAAATTTGGGGGGGAGTAGGGAGTTAAGTGACCCCCCTCAAGCCAATAAGATAAGTTACTATACAACCTTTAGAATACATCTGAAAGCAGCCCTGTATAGGGAAGCTTTTTAATGTTTAATATGTGGGGTATAAATAATAAAATTATTATTATTATTATTATTATTATTATTATTATTATTATTATTATTATTATTTAAGATGTCCCTATTTTCATCAGAGAAATGTTGGAGGGCATGTGAAAATGGGTACGGGAGGTAGTGACAGGTATTTTTGAACTACGTCCTAAATTAGTCTGAAAATTCAGACTCCTGAAATTATCACATTAAAAATAAATGGACAGACTTGGAAATGGAATGCTTTATAGGTGCCTTGCACAAAAGGCATCATTTTGCCCTACCCATTTAAGGGGGAAGGAGCTGCTTCTCCTTTGTACTGCCCACACAAACCTTGCTTCTCTCTGATGAGATGACTGCTGTCTGCCTTGGGAATCATATGAGACTGGAAAGGGGCATAAAATATAAGTAATGATACTTTGGCCTACATGCTTGAGCAAAGTGTCTTACCACTGTAGAAGGTCTTCTGGTGTTTGTTTTTGCATCTCACCCCATTTGCTTGGCTCTCAGATGATTCATCATTCTACTTTTTTCCGAAGAAGCATGGAATGTTTTTTCCCCCTCCCCATCTGGATGTGTGTGGGAGGAGAAGGAAAGGTAATGTTAGCTGACTTTTTGGAGCCAGAAGCTAATGTTTAGAAGATTATATATATGCTGTAAAACATGTTTCAGGGTGCAGGGAAGAATAGTAAGTGGTTGCCTGCGGATAAATCTTTAACTATGATCTAACATATTTAACTACTAATAGTCTGCTCCGATTTATTACAGATACTTGTCACACTTCGGTATCAGAGATGAGTTCTTTAATGAAACTGAATCAGGAGCTTGGAAACATCACAGACAGGGATGGGCAAGTCTGTCAATTTTGGTTTCTCTCAGTTTCTCGTCTTTCCAGTCTCAAGTTCAGTTCTTCCCATTTCTACATCAGTTTTCAATATTTTTAAAAAAAGTTTTAATGCAAATTCATCAGCATTTTGGTGCATATTTCTTCGAATGTAACATGTTTGTTTGCAATTCCATTCAATATACACATTTTTGTAAAGCAATTTCCCTGAATAGAATGCAATTTTGTGTGCTGCTTTCATGAATATATGTATTTTTTTTACACACACTTTATTTCGACATGGATTTTTGTACACATTACTTAGCTGGAAAACTGCACTGAAAAGTTCAGAGTGAATTTCCAAGGATGGCTCTGTTTCAGTTCTTGTATTGTTTTGCACACTGTGCATTCTGTAGATTCAACTTTAAATGCAAACGAAATTGAACAACTCCCTCATCCCAAATTATGGCATGTATTTCAGATATTGTAGGGGTGATTGGCTATTTACTTAAAATGTGGATCACTTTCTAGGAGGTGTCTTGTTGCTTTTAGTGTTCTGGCTCCAAACAAAAAGTTCAGGAGAATTTCTTCAAGGAAGAAGGTCTGGCCTGGCCTGGCACCACAAGGTGGCAGCTTAGCTTGTTTAGAATGGATGGAGCCAGTATGTGTTGCAGATGGACAGGCACCAAGACCCTGGGGGTGGGGGTAGGGTTAAATTAAACAATTGTAATGTACTTGATGCTAAAAAATAAACCCTCTGTGTAGATGAAAGTATCTTTTAGGCAAGCCTCACTCCAAGTGCCAATGGAATATTGAGAATCTAGAGAGGGACAGGAAGTTATGTTCTTCACAGCACACAACCTTTTCAAAGTATCTTTCTAGCTTAAAAGGCCTCTTAGGATAGGACTTCTTTTAGGGCCAGTATTATAATTATTTATGGTTTTTAGATTTCTTACCATCCGTTCGCCATAATATCCCAGGGTGAGTTACGACAGTGTAAAGACGGAACATTAAAATCAATTGAAACAATTTACGATCAGAACAATAGAATGGGTCTTAAGTATATCAAGTGTCAGAGTGTCTTTCTAAAGAGGAGCATTAGAACTTAAGAAGAGTCTGCTGGATCAGACCAGTGACCCATCTGGTCCAGCATCCTTTCTCACAGCGGCCAACCAGATGTCCATGGGAAGCCCACAAGCCTGATGCAAATATTCTTGACTGCTGTGGTTTCTGGCAACTGGTATTCAGACAGCATACTCCGACGGTATACTGGTATATGGTATACTGACCATGTGCATCTTCAGCAAGCAACACGAACTGTAACAGGACAGTGCCAGGCACACCTCTGTGGGGAGCAAATTCCACAACTTAGGGGCTGCCATGAAAAATGCCTTCATCAGGGACACTCCCACCCCCAAAACTCAGAGGGCAGTGGAACTACCAAGAGGGCCTCTCTATTGATCTCAACACCCAAGAGCGTTGGTTGGAAAGGAGGTTGAGTGAGATCTCAAGCAGTTGGGGAGAAGGAGTGAGAGTTGGATGATGGCGCTGTTTGTGTCATGTGTCATATCGTATGGTAGCCAAATGCCCTCTATGCCAGGCATCCCCAACCTTTGGCCCTCCAGATGTTTTGAACTACAATTCCCATCATCCCTCACCACTGGTCCTGTTAGCTAGGGATCATGGGAGTTGTAGGCCAAAACATCTGGAGGGCCAAAGGTTGGGGATGCCTGCCCTGTGCTAACCCGCTGTCTGCAGGAGAGATGGAGGATTTGGTGTGTCATCATCAATGTTGAAATATAATTCACCTACCAGTCTGGTCAGCTTTTGTGTGTGAAATTGGGGGGTGGGGGACCTCTTTTCCTTCATCTTAGGTAGCAAAATGTCTTGGGCCAACCCTGGTCTCCCTCTGACAAGCTTTTTGTTATGGATGCTTCTATATAGCACAAATTTTGGGCATGCCTTAAACAAAAGGCCTTCACTCATTATAACAACCTTTCATTCCTCTCCACCGATTACTTATTTCCCCATCCAAACTCCCAGCAGAACAAAGCAGTTCAAAAAAGAGAAAGCACTAGATTAATCATTCCTCTTATCCCAAATGGCGAAAATATATTTATTCAAAAAAAAAAAAAAAAAAAGAAAAGAAAAGAAAAGAAGAAAAAGGAAGAAGACATAAGGGAGGTGGGGAAGAGCAAGGCAGAAGAGGAGGAGAGTTGGGAAGTGGAAAGCGAGATGCACAAAGCAAAAGAGAGGTTTAGGCAGCAAGCCACAAATACACACCATCAATCACACTGCAGTCAAAAATGTTCATGTGTTTGGTACCTGCTAGTTATTGGCAGGACTCAGGAAGTCTCTAGAGTGCAATCTTTGAGAGTCTCTCTCTCTCTCCCTCTCTCTCTTTTTTAATGTTCCATTTTCATCTGAAAAACTGTTTGTCAGCACCAGAATGGCAGGTGCATTAACTCCCTCAGAACCAGATTATAGGAAAAATTGCAAACACAGGGAAATAAGACATTAGTAAACTCCAGGGTCCCTTTCCCTCTCTCTCTCTCTTTTTCCTTTTGAAAACTATTTTCAGAAACTCATATGCACATTAATGGTCCTGGGTTAGGAAGAGGGCAATATTTCACTTTGGTCGCCAGTCTCTTGATTCCAGTGTAGAAGAAACGGGTGGATATCTGGTCACTTTCGTTCTGGAAATAGACCTCTGTGTTTTTAAGAAATGTGTTTTTCTGTGTTTTCCCAAACGAGAGAACTGTGTTTTAAGACCAGTGCTGTGTTCAAAATTTCTGCCACGCCCTTCCCCAATTTCCCATCAATTAATGAGAAAATAAACTGCATTCCAAAAGTATCAAAGGGGAGAAAACATTTTGGTGAAATTCTCAAAGTTGGTGTGCAAGGTTATTGATGCACTAACCTTACTTTGCAGGTAGCCAAGGAGTGTTTGTGAGAGTCGTCTCTTTTATTGCACAAATTATTTAGCCAGTCTTTTCAGGTGCCCACACTTCAGTTAAGGCCCAGGGGAAGACATTGTATCTTTAATTCCTCCCATGGGGCTTTTAAAATACCACAGAGTGTTGATAGCTGGGGAGACAACAGAGTGCTGTAGAAAGATTTCCTGGAAAGAAAACTGGAAGCCACTTTGGAAAGCAAAAACAACCTTCAAGAAATGGAGGTCAGATTTTGGAACAGCCCTAATCAGGACCCCAAGGGCCCTTGCAACAAGGGAAGAATCGGACAAATGATTACTTCAGTCAGTTTTTTATTATTTCTGGCCAATGGCCATTGCTTAACAAACAAATGCCTTGACTTTAAAGTTAAGGCCTGATAGTTTGTTTCCCAAACCAAAATTATTTCCTCCAGTCTTGGCAGTTTGCTCCCTACGCTTCCTTTGTCTGATTAGGGCAGATTTTGCAGTATTTTGGCAAATGTGTGTTCCCAAATCCCTGGTTGTTGAGGGAATGGGGAGGTGAGGGGGAACTTACAAGGGGAGGCCCAGCAGATGGGCTGGGCGTGTGAGTGCTTGACCCTCCTGCTCCTGCTGATTCTCATTTGAAGGAGGAGACTGCTCCCCCCCCCGGCAGTTTTTGCTAGTCAACCTTCCTATTTCAGAGTCTGAGGAGAAAAGTGACTTAAAATAGTATCAGGACCCATTGGCAGGGGACATTCAGTAGGTGAAAGAGAGGGTGAAGCATTTCTTTCGTATATAATTGGTTTTGGCCTTAGGTTTTATAACAAGGTTTTAACTTATGCTTGCAAAAATTTTGAATAGATTTGTGTAGGTTGTTGTTGTTGGTAGCCCCTCATCATGTGCCCTTACAAATTAGTGCTTTTCTGAAGTGGAGTGCAAGTGGCATACTCCTTCCCTCAACTAGGGCCAGCACTTTCTAAAAAGTCTTGCTGGAGACACTAGTTCTTGCATACATCTATCCCTGCCTTATAGTCAACCAGGTCACTTCACACTGTTGCATGGCAGGGCCCAGTCCTGTTAAGAGCAATTTAATCTGCAATCAGTAGCAGGCAACAACACTGACTGTGACTTGTCCTTGTAATGCTAATCCATGGCTTTGCATTAAGTGTGATTGAAGCCAGCACATGCCTTGGATATCTGCATATGATGCTGCTAACTCAGGACCAACCTTAGGGATTGTTTTCTTGCACCTTAGGCTAAATACTAAAAACTCCATGGAGTCTTCCATGCCAGCTCACAGTCCTGATGCTCAGTCTTTTCAATGCCCACTCTGATCCCCTTGATCACCCTAAGTCAGGGGTCATCAAACTTTTTCCACAGGGGGCCGGTCCACTGTCCCTCAGACCTTGTGGGGGACTGGACTATATTTTGAACCCCTGGACTCTCCCCTCCCTTCTCCACAGCACCGGATGAGCCCCGGTGGCTGCTTACCTGTGCCTTGTGAGTGGCAGGGGTTGGTGGCAGCGGTGGCAGAGGGGCGATGGGCGGCGCAAAAGGGCTGGCTCCGGAGAGGGGCTGTTTAAAATGGCGCTTAGCCAACCATGGCTCAACAAAGCCCAGCCCCCTTCCTCCTCTAGGCAGGGCGGGGAGAAGCCAGGAGGAGGGAGGGAGGAGGCGCCACTGCGGTGTGTGTGTGTGTGTGTGTGTGTGTGTGTGTGTGTGTGTGTGGAAATGGCACAGCCCAAACGATCAGAATTCCCACACCGATCCACGCGGTTATTCTCAGACCATCTGTGGGCCGGATCCAGAAGGCCATTGGGCCGTATCCCCCAGGCCTTAGTTTGCTGACCCATGCCCTAAGTGCTCTTTCTGAACATTCTGTTACTCCTTCTTCCTATGTCAATCAGCTCTTTAACCAGATTCCTTTTTCATCTATGCTACCCACCTAGGAATGGATGAAAGCCAATTTAGATTTCTCTCAGTTTCTCACTTTTCCACTCTCAAGTAGGCTATTTATTTATTTTATTTTATTTAAATATCATGAACATTCACCAGCATTTTCATCTGAATTTCTCCAGATAAACACATTTTTTCCCCCAAGCGAATTTCCATAACATAATTTTGGATTAAAACAAAAAAAAATCCTTCCAGTAGCACCTTAAAGACCAACTAAGTTAGTTCTTGGTATGAGCTTTCGTGTGCATGCACACTTCTTCAGATACACTGAAACAGAAGTTGCCAGATCCTTCTATATAGTGAGAAGGTGGGGAGGGGTATTACTCAGAAGGGTGGTGGGAATGGGTGATTGGCAGATAGCTGTGATGAGCCTGTTGACGACTCTTAACGACTGCAATAGGTCTTACAGGAAAAAGCAAGGGGTGAGAAGGTGAAAAATGGCTTTGTCATGTATAACTAATTTATACTGCAACTAATTTTGGATGGTTATTTTCACCAACATAAACATTTCAATGCATGCTTCTCACTAATATTTGGTTTGAGAACTGCAGAAAAGTGGGAATTTCAAAGCTTAGCTGCATTTCCATTAGTGTATTTTTTTTCAGAACATGCCGGTTTGGGAGTTTCATATTAAAATAAGACCTGAATTTCTCTGCCATCCCTATAGCTACCCAAGTATAGTTATTGGCAAGAGTGTTCTTTCAGTGTATGGAGGGGAGCCCTCTAGGTGTTCATTTGAAGCCTATACCTGTACAACTATCTCCACACTAGTGGGAATGCTGAAAAAAAAGACTTCCTGATCTTGTGCAAAGAGCCCTTTTGTGATGGCTGAGCGATGGGCAGAAGTCAGAGATCAACCGAGGTGGGGTTGCCATATTTAAAAAAGTGAAAATCCGGACTCAAAAGTTTTGGGCAAAGTTATTGAGCTTTTTAAAGATAATTTGCCCCCCCCCCAAAAAAATCAACACTTCTGACATGGGTTACCATACACCCGGGTTTCCCTGGACATTTTTACCATTTCTCGGCAGTTCCACCCAGATACTATTTCCGATAGACAAATCCCAGATATGTCCCAGAAATCCTGGAAGTATGGCAGAATGAAGTCAAGGCCTACAGAGTGAATTCAGGACTGAAGGTCAACCAAAGGACACAGGAAGCTGAGAAACAGCACAAGGATCCGGCTTCCCCTGAAGATTGAAATAATGTTTAACAAACAAGGCTAAAATTATTCACAACAACAACAACCAGATGCTCTGCCACCGAACTACAGCCCTTCTTCCCACCTGGTCCACTTAGCCTTGTATTGGTCACATTGGCAGCAAGCTTCTCTCCAGGATTTCAGATATGTCTCAGCTCTACCTGGAGATGCTGAAGATTGAACATGGAACATTCTGTCGGTCAAAGCAGATACTCTGCCTTTGAGCGATGGCTGTTCCCCTTGCTATAGCCTTCCTCTTGTTTGAGTACCGTGGGCCCATCACATTCATGAGGGTTCGATTCCAGGGGTCTGTGTGCAACGGCAAATCATATGAAGACTCCCTGGAATTGTACCCCCACCGTGAGGCAGGAATGCTGTTTAGCACACTTTGGGATGACACATTGAGGTCTCTGGAATGCTGCCAGAACTACCTCACTTATCTGGCTTTGGAGAGGTGGTGCCAGGGTTCTGGGAGCATCTCATGGCCTTTGCGTCACCTTCTCAAAGCCCAGTAAGCAAGGATGACAGGCTGGGTGTGGGTGGGTGGGATAGGGAAATAGAGAAATGGAGTGTGGAGCAGTTGGTTTTCTCTGCTCTCTGTTTATTTGTTTATTCCCCCCCCCCACCTGCGTAAGGATGTGATTGCCTCCATAAAGTGGGCACAAGCTGTGGGTTTACTGTACATGAAACTAATGTAGACATCACATTACAGCAGAAGGATGCCACATTTGTGACGGAATAGCAAGCCAAGTGACACCCTTTTGCCTCAGGCCCACACAGTCATTTGGACTCGGAAAGAACCCTAGATCTTTTGCATATGCCTTTTATATCTATTGACCTCTTAGTTTGTCTGCCAATGGAAACAGTTAAATTATTTACCAGCTTTAACAATTCTCTTGTAGGTTGGAACAGCCAGAAGGTGGCACTCTGGGGCTTTGAACTTTGGTTATCCTGGTACCTACCAGAAGAAACATAGAAAACAAGTTTGATTTTTTTTTTAAAGGGGGGGGGGATCATATTGTTAATTGGTTCACATCTGACTATCAGTTAACATGAATCAAAACTACCTAGGTACAGAAGCCTGAATCATGCCCACTGTTTCTTACTCTTTGGGTATCATTTCCCCAGTGAAATGAACTTTCTGCTTTCAGGGTGAGTTTATTCTTTTCTCTTGTATCTAAATTTCTAGGAGAATTAAACTGTTCGATCTTTTTGATACCTGATCCATTTCAGCTACCAGTACCTCTTTCATAGGCACTGATCTGACTTCCGTAAGCTGGAAAACTATGTCTAGAGTGTTCCAGGCATGTATCTCCCCAAAGCTGGAGCACCTTCAAGCACATCAATTTGAATGGCACCGTTCAGTGCTGCTCCCACAACATACAGTTTTGAAAGTGCCTTTTTAAACTTCTGAGTATTTTTGCAGTGATCTTGAGGATGAAACTACTGAAAACAAAGAGGTATCTACTTTTTTCTTTTTAAAAATATGGCCTATGTTGTAAGGATATATCAATTTTGAAGTGACCATGTTTCAGAACTTCTTTGCAAGGGAAATAGGGTTATACTGTTTTAAATGTTGAAGTCCAACTTTTGTGTTATGCATTCCTCACTCACATATATTTTTATTTATTTGTTACACTTGCAGAGTTTGAAGCAGAATACATATGATTCTTATGGAGTTGACAATCCAGGCAATTTAGAGGGCTGGAGTTGTTCTTTTTCTGAATCATTTGCCTTCAGACCTTTCCCTGAATTTACAGCAGCATATAATACAAAATCAGTATACACACATTTGATAAATATTGTGTGGCTTATCTGAAGTCCAATCAACATAAGGATAGTACTTTCCTAAGCTAAGCCTGGCTATCGGTAAGCAAGTTTGCTTATAGGCCTATAACCCATAGCCTTGTGTGTATTGTGTGTGCGTAAGAGAGAGGAAGAAAGAAATATGAGATCAATGGCCCTTTGGAATTCAGTTTTTTTATATAACCAGCTTACATTTTCTTAGCAGGATATTAGAGCCCACTAGCAGCAAGTAAGCCTACTAATATTGAAATGAGAGTTTACACAGCTTAATAATTTGCTCATGTATGATCAACTGAACGTGTCGTTCCTATATTCCTGCAATGTTTGCTCAAAGACTCAGCTGTTAGTTTGTTTTTTCAAGGGATGCCCTCCCCTTTGTAGTGCACTTTTCAAAGCCAACGAGTGCAAAGCATGTCAGATCTCTTCAGCTTTGACTGGCTGTTGTGACAGATCTTGAGCATTTAATTATGATCCTTTCCACTGCCAGAATTAGGGGAATCTGTTTGGGGAGTTTGGTTACTTGCAGTTCTGCCCATATTTTAAAAACACAAACAGAAAATATAATCAGAAGTGGAAATGAATGGGATCCTTATTGACACAGGCTTGTAAATAAAAATAAAGTACAGAGTGCAAATTTTGGATAAGGGGGTTTAGATCAAGGCAGAGATACTAAGGTGAGTCAATAGACAGAGAAGTAGATGAAAGTTTTAATTATTAAATATCCGACAGTTAAACTGTCACTAGTTTAGAAGAGGCATTTGAAATCCAAACAGTTCAGTGAAATATGGACAAAAGCATCTATCAGATCTCCGAGTGGCCTACTAGGCTAATAGAGATGTTGATATGTTGCTCTTTTTTTTGTGGTGGGAAAAATAGAGTTGTATTTTCAAAATTAAAGCAATGTGACCATATTAAATGCTGTAATATACTGGTTGTCTGGTGCAAATGTAAAACTAGCTGGAAAACAATAAAAGTGCAAAAAACAACCCAGTGATCATCTTTGGAATGTTACCAGCCCATTTCTGGTATTATACAATCAAAGCAGGAAGGTATGCAGGGCAGAATCAATCCATCAATAACTGAAACTTAGCAGAGAACACATTTGTGTGCTTGTGCATGATGCCAAAATGTTATGGTGCACTCACTGCTCATTAAATTGGCAGTTTTAAAAGTATGGAGATCTTAATTCCACCCCACACTTAGTGATTTCAGAAAAGATAGAAGGAGAGAAGGGGAGAATCTTTTTGACACGTTAAACTTTTTCTTTTGTCAAAAATTGTCAGCTGTTTCAGACTAACGTAGATGAAATTGTTTTTGCCATGAACATATATAATTTACTTGTGCAGCTGAAATCTAATTTGTTACAGCTTGTGCAGAATACAAACCCATTGCTTGTGCACTGAAAAAACAACAACAAACCTTACCAGATTATCTGAATGCTCCCTTAATGGGCCGACTGCTCTCATTTGTAATGAGACACCAATTTCCCACTGTACTTTCTTTTCTCTGAAGAAAAATAGCTGCACTCACCATACGGAGGTGAATCTACATTACATTCAGAAAACACATACCTTCCTTTTGAGTTACTTGCTTATAATTTAATGGTTTTTGACCTTCTGTTATTCCCTTTCTGGTGGTCCACATCTTTTCTTAAAAAGCTGTGCTTATATGAAGGTTATCCTTTTAAAATATTTAGGTGCTGAAGATGCTAGTTCATCTATCGAAGATCCTGCCTGAAATTACATATGGTTATCATCTGGTCATTTCTTTCCCTCATTTTGTTTCTTTTTGTTGTTAAAAACACACACAACACCATGCCTTTTATTTTTTTACATTTATTAAAAATAATGTAGCTTTCTTGAAATGTAGCAAGGAAATCCGGTTGCAATCCAAATGCACTCTTACACACAAGTAAGTCCCACTGAAATGAGTGGGTTTTATTTTGACTACACATTCTTGGGCTCAGACTACAAGTTAACTGAAATGTGTTTATTAGCTTGAATATGAGAGAAAATGGGGGGAAATGGAGTGAGGGTTGTTTTGGTAGAGTTTGTTTTCTTTAAAATTTTGAGCTAGGGTCTTTTGGAAGGGGGATACATGTGCCTTAACATTTAAAGGGTGAGTTCTCTCTTGCAAATAACTTATTTTTAAATGCTTTGTTGATTTACAAAAGTACAATACGTTGCTTTGTTAAAATGTCTCTGATGTTAATAAAAGGGAAACTCTGAGCACTGTTTCCTTACTGGATAATAAACCCCCGGAGGATCCAATTATTTTTTATTTTAAAATGTTAAGTTATGAAAATCCAGCCCAAGACGTCCTTTGAATGTTAGAATTAGAAAGATGAGTATTCCTTTTAATTGGCTCTTAGAAACATTTTATCTCTCTCCTTTTGTGTTCACCAGTTCAAAGTTCTTGTGATGGGTTTTCTAATGTACATTACAATACTGTAACAATGAAATCTGCTACTCCCTTTTAAACAGCAAGAGAATTAATTATTGTAGCCTCATTCAGAAGATGTGGCGATGCTTTAAGTTAACATTCTCTAATGGGCATTTAATTCTCATTTAATAAGACTATTATTGCATGATAAACAAATGCCAATTGATTATTAAACACATTTATTTCGGATTAATAGAAATGCTAGATTTAGATTCAGTCATTAAGCATTAGTGAAGAGACTTTTCATTAATAAACTGCTATTTATTTGCCACAGCAAGTGTCATGTTCAATCTAAATTAAATATCTATTTGGGGTCTTTAGCTTGCAGTATTATCAAAGGCGTCTGAGTGTTTGTTTCATAAAAAAGTATTTTCAGTTCAGATGTGCAAAATGCAATCTCCAAAAAAGTGTGTGTGTGTTTGTGAAATCAATCCATATAAGAGGAGATTTGTTTGCTACTATATAAGTAATTATACAGGCAGATCTTTTGTGCAATTCTATATTAGCTATTCCCCCCGCTTTGAACTTTGGTTCAGTTTCAAAATAAATTTAATTACTCATTGATTACTTACAAACCATTTTCTTCTGTAATTTCATTCTGATTGTAAAATAGAAAAATAGGAAAGGGATGCCAGCATAATTTTTGAGGAGAAATATTAGTTCATTGCATCAAATTCTGAAGCAGTGTCATGTTGGGTGGGCATGCATGCTTTGAATGCACGTTGGGAAAAATAGATCCCCCAAACGCAGTATTTGGCTTTCCATGTAAGTTAATATTCAAAAACATTTTAGCAGCCACTTGTGTGCTGAGGAGAAGCTCGCAAAGTGTTTCATGCACTTGGCTTTTCAGAAGAACTGTATGCGAATATGCAAAGAGAGCCATTTTTATAAATCTGCCGGGTTTGCTTCTTTCACCATCGTAAAGCTTCTTTATTTGAAATAAAAGGTCAGATTCATTATTGAAGGAGAAAGCAGAGTTGCACAAACTATTTTAAAACCTTTTCCTGAAAGTGCATCTAATCGCCTTGAAGCGCTATTTAAAGAAAATATGCTTTGTTCAACAGTAAACAAGTGAGCCCTTGCTATTGGTAATACGTAGTGGTAGATGAACCGGGGGACATCACTAGAAATTGACGATAAGCAAATAAAAGGAAATGCTCCATGTCATTGCATACTAAAGTGGAATGAGGTGCAGGGGCAGGGTGTTGTTGTTTTAGCAATTTGTTTGAGGGTGGCACATTAGTACTTGGATTTAAAATTAGTGTATTCCGATGTGATCGGGAGCTGGCTGAGAGTTAGTGTGGGTGAAGGTGTAGGCAACAGGATGCTTTAGCCAAGCTTTAGAAAACAAGGAGAGAGCCAGTGCAGTATACTGGCAGTGGCTGAAATGTAAAGCAAGCAGTTCCCCAGTTCAAATCTCATCTCTATCGCAACCGACAAGGAGAGCTCAGGCAAGACTTCATCCCCCCCCCCCCAGCTCTGCGGCGCAGTGAATTAGTGCCTCTGTCTGCTAACCAGAGGGTCGGTGCTTTGAGCCCACACAGGGATGGATGTGGGTAGGATTCCTGCATCGCAGGGGGTTGGACTAGAGTGGAGAACAGGTGGGGGCATGGCTGGCGTGCATCCCAGGGGGCATGGCATGCGTCCCGGGGGTGTGGTGTGCTGCCCGGTCGCCCCGTGTGGTGTGGTGGGGGAGTGCGCGGCAGGTGTCGGGGCGGCTGCAATGGTACCCCCCTCCCCGATGGTGCTGGGGGCGGTGCGTGTTGGGATGCGTCCGGGGAGACGGGGGCATTTGGCAGGCCCCCAGCTGGCTCCAGCCACCGGCCAGCAGCTGGGCGAACTCCGGTTCTCAGAACAGCATCAATCAGAGAACCAAGCCTCAGAGACCTTTAGAGACTTGGCATGCTCTAATCAGCAAAGAGGAGACTCTTGAGAGTCTGATGGACTGCAAGAAGATCAGACCTCTCCATTCTTAAGGAAATCAGCCCTGAGTGCTCACTAGAAGGACAGATCGTGAAGCTGAGGCTCCAATAGTTTGGCCACCTTATGAGAAGAGAAGTCTCCCTGGAAAAGACCCTGATGTTGGGAAAGATTGAGGGCACAAGGAGAAGGGGACGACAGAGGACGAGATGGTTGGACAGTGTTCTTGAAGCTACCAGCATGAGTTTGTCCAAACTGCGGGAGGCAGTGGAAGACAGGGGGGCCTGGCATTCTCTGGTCCATGGAGTCACGAAGAGTCGGACACGACTAAACGACTAAACAACAACAATCAGCAAAGTGAATAACTTCTCACAACGGAAGAGGCGGACAGAGACATGTGTAAGCATTATTTACAGGCGTTTATTCAGCATAGTTCAGGAACAAAGGAAAAAACATGTCTGCTTCCCTTCGTGTCCAAGCAAAAAGCAGTATAGCATAGCAAAAGCAATATACAAATGGAAGTTCCCAGCGAGCTGTGCTGGAATGTAAACAGGCATGTGACACACAACAGTCATGCCTGTTCCTTTTAAGGTGGAACGGAACTATATCCTAACAGTGCGCTCCCCCTGCCCCCCTTTCCTCCATCAGTGACTAGATGACCCTCGGAGTCCTTCCCAACTCTAGAATTCTATGGTTTTATGATTCTGTCTGTGGAGGTATTGACATCAGCCTACCTTGCAGGGGTCACACACCCTCTGCCCTTCTCTCAATGAAGGCCCAATGTTGTTCCCATCAACTCCAGTCAGCATAGAGAGCACAGAGTAATACGATGGGAGTTTTATTTATTTATTAATTAAGTTTATACCCCGCCCTATTTCCCGAAGGAGCCTAGGACAGCAAACAAGGTGGGATAAAACAATGAAAACATATGAAAAATAATTCTGATGCGGATCTAGAGTGGAATAAAGAATTCAACTGTGAAATGGTTGTGAGGTTCACACGAATTATATGGGCATCAATTTTGTGTTGACTCTGGTATCTGTTTCCTAATTAGGAAAGCTGAAGATTTCAGTCCTAATTTCTAGCTTTCATGGATGTTGAGATTGCTTATACACTTGGACACAATGTTCAGAGCATGGACCAAATGGCCCAATTCAGATATACAGTCTTGGCTTCATAATTAGTGTTTTTTGAAGCTGGGAATGAGCATCAGGACCTCCCCTCCTGCACCATCTTTAGTCCAGACATCCCGGTTTATTTTAAAACCAGACTTCTCCATTATGGGCATAATACAACACAACACAACACAACACAACACAACACAACACAACACAATATAATATAATAATGTGAAACAACACAACACAACATAGTTGTACCTTGGTTTTCGAACAGCTTAGTTCTCAAACGTTTTGGCTCCCGAACGTTGCAAACCCAGAAGTGACTGTTCCAGTTTGCAAACTGTTTTTGGAAGCTGAACGTCCAATGGAGCTTCCATGGCTTCTGATTGGCTGCAGGAGCTTCCTGCAGCCAATCAGAGGCCACACTTTGGTTTCCGAATGTTTTGGAAGTCGAACGGACTTCTGGAACGGATTCTGTTCGACTTCCAAGATACAATGTAATATAACAATCAGGGCTTATTATCTTGGTTAGTTAACCAACACTGAACCAGAGTTTAATGGACCCTGTGAGGAATTCTGGTTTAAAACAAGCTGGGAACTCCAAGCCAGCTCTAGCACAAAAATGGGAGGGAAAAGTGCACAGCACTGACTCTCATTTCTGACTTCATAAACCATGGTTTGTGAAACCAGGAACTTACAACCAAACTGGATCAATAGGGTCCCCTCTCTCTCAGAGCATTCAGTTATGTTTAGTTACATCCTCAGTTGCCTCCCAGTTGCTCATAGCTATTCTTGTTATGAACCATCCTGTGCCAAAAAGAAGGGGGATCACGTCCTGAAACAGGCCCGATACCAGACTGAGAATAAAGCATGCAAACTTATCCCGTTTATGAAAAACAAGCAGCTTTGCAAGTTAAGTGGTTTGTTCTCACATAATCAAATGCAGTGTTTGAATTTTCTGGAGCTCAAGGGGTGCAAAGGCTGCTATTGTATCTGGGGTGGAATCCTTTTTCTGGCAGCAGAACATAATGAACACTGATCCCAGTGACGCAAAGGCTGCTGATGCCTTTGCCACACCGAAACCTTGACCCACATTCTCAGAACACATTCTTTATGCAGGGGCGGAAATGACACAAATGCACTCGAAATATCCTGATGAAACTGTGCCCTGATAAACCTGCTAGATAGTTTCT
Source organism: Podarcis muralis (assembly GCF_964188315.1). NCBI lineage: Eukaryota > Metazoa > Chordata > Lepidosauria > Squamata > Lacertidae > Podarcis > Podarcis muralis. The sequence goes on from NC_135659.1 coordinate 76,823,503, forward strand.
GCAAGAAGCTCCCCTGGGAGAACTTTTGATTCCGAAAGAAGACCGCAGCATTGCTGAATACTCAAAGCTCTGCATCTCTGCTGATGGTTTTGTTGTGCAAGAGACACAAAGGACAATGCCTGCCTATGGGATTGTTGCCGCTTCATTGACTGTGCAGCTCCCCTGGAGTGCTTGTGTGCAGATCCTGGGTGGTATCCAACTAAGTTTTACTCACAGTAGACCCATTTAAATTAATGGACATAACAAAGTTTGGACTCATCCACACTTGTTCTTAGAAACTAAGGTTTTTCCACTTGTCCCTTGCTTCCTGGGCATGGATCTAAGGAGTTTTGTGTTTCTCCCACAGGTTGTTCCACTGAATTGGAACAATCAACAGTCTGCAGAAAACCCAGTTGCCAATTGGTCCAATTCAGTAGTGAACCACGGGTTTTTCCAGGGGAACAAAGCAGGGCAAATGGAGGTTTGGACAAGGCCTCAGGTAAATTCATTTCACTGGGCGTACTCCAGGGAAAACATACAGTGGTACCTCGGGTTAAGTACTTAATTCGTTCGGGAGGTCCGTTCTTAACCTGAAACTGTTCTTAACCTGAAGCACCACTTTAGCTAATGGGGCCTCCTGCTGCCGCTGTGCCGCCAGAGCACAATTTCTGTTCTCATCCTGAAGCAAAGTTCTTAACCTGAAGCACTATTTCTGGGTTAGCGGAGTCTGTAACCTGAAGCGTATGTAACCTGAAGCATATGTAACCCAAGATACCACTGTAGTTGGATAGCATCCCTTGAGAACCAGCCCTGCTTTGTGCGTCAAGGCTCTGCACCCCCTCCTTTAATGAATAAAAACACATGGACATCAGTATTTTAGGTTAATGGGCTAATAAAGGCCACAACTTTATTGGTTACAGAATGTGAGTGGTATTGGCTTTAGGCACTGGACCTGAACCAACTACACCTGACGCCTGCCTGCCATGCAGAAAGGGTTAACCATCAGTAGGGGGAGCCCTGTTGATGTACATCAACTCAGAGCTCCCCCTAGGGTGACTGGAAAGGTCGTGCCATGGTCCATTCCATCTTCACCCATCCCTGGTTCCCATTTCCACCCCTCTAACAGTCAGCCAGCATTTTGTGGCCACTTGAGCACTTTTGGGTCTAATCAGGCTCTTCTGATTCACAGTTGTCCTGCAAGTACTTTTTACAAGTGACATGCAGGTTGGAACAGTACAGAATGTGGTTGTTGAGTTCTGATGTGATAGGCACAATGATAACTACAGGTACAGAACACCATTTTGAGTATATGGGAGGAATCCAACATAGTGATAAGGCAATTGTTTTGTAAGGGCGAGCATTGCAAGATGGAACAATCACCTTCTCTTCCCCCTCACAGTCTAATCTAGGGGTTCTCTGGGGGCCCATGAGGCATGGGGGCGGGGAGGAGAGGAAGGAAAGCCCCAGTGTGCAAGTGGAAGTTGTTGTTCAGGGCTTCTGCTGACAGGACTCATTAGTTGAATATTGCCATACACATACTCTCACTCTCCACCCACCCCCATTCAACTAGCACAGTACAGAGAACGCCGGACTAGAACCTTTCTCACGGCTGTGGTGCTTTTCTACTTGCAAGGATTCCATTCCTTCATGATGTAGCAGGACATTCAAAAATGATATTCTGTTTCATCTTTCTTGAGCGATGCTGTACCCTATGCTGTCCACAGACTCTTAATGGGTGTGTAGACCCAGCTTAAAACCATTTGAGTCTGTTCTGTAATATGGGAAGACAAATGGTACACACATTAAGGACTTTTCATACTTGTTAGGAGCTGATTTAACAAAAACCTGATTTCAGGCCAAGCTACACATTACACTGCAGCTGCTGCAACATTAGTTTGATGACCATCCATGACCTTGTCCTGACCCTGGTGAGATCCCACTAGACCAAAAAAATAATAATAAAGTGCAGTTATATCCCTTGCTTCTAATGTGAAACAAACAATCTCCGCTAAAAAATAATAAATAGCTCTAGAACAGAATCAACCCACAGAAGCACAAAAGGCAATCAATAACCTGGTGACATTGACATGCATTTCGTAACATTGATTTCCTAACTTTATGCATATTCGCTGTCATTGCATTTGTATAGCTGCTCCTTGCTTGGATTGCCCTGGAGAGAAAAAAAAGGAACTAATTCCTTGCCTTCCAACTTTTCACCTTAAAAATAAATAAAATATTGAAATGAAAAATGCCGACTATGATCATAAAGGGTTTTTTTTAATAGAGAGAATCAAAACCTCCCATTTTCTTAATAAATAGGTTGAACAAAATGTTTTCTCCCAGGCTTTGGGTCTCTATTGGGGATATATGGCTCTGTTTGTTTGTTTGTTTGTTTGTTTATTCATTCATTAGATAGGCCCACAGTCGACAAGAAGGGGGAACTGTGGGGTTATTAATCTTTCCTGTCATCCATTCACAGATGTGAAGTTCACACCACAGCAAATGTGAAGTCAGCAGTACGCAACCACAAGGTAGAGATTTTCAAGCGAAACAAGCTGAGAGAAAGAGAGAGAGAGGGAGGGAGGGAGGGAGGGAGGGAGGGAGGGAGAGATGATGGTGTGCGGGAGGGAAAGATGGGGTGGGGGGAATTAGTGTAGAATAGAGGATGAAGATGTGAAGAAGATGAATGGAACCAAAAAGAGGGGAGGGGGAAAGATGAGGAAGACATATAAAAGAGAAAGGGACCCCCCAAAAAAGATAACAGAATTTGAATATGTAAGAGAGAACACAAGGAGGGGGGGAAGAGTGGAGAGACAGATACCAAAATAGAGAGAATATTTTAACTAGAGTGTTAATGTATCCATGGCATATCTGGGTGTCCTGGAGATGTAAAGGGTAATCACTCTCACAGCATGTATATGCTATTGATATGTTAATATCACATATATTTTTCTTTATCTACAAGCAATGAAGTTTGCAAACTGACTCTGATTAACTAGGTCTAGCTGTCTCTGTGTGCATATACGTACATCAGCAAATGCATGTACATAAATATTTATGCTGTATACACAATAGTGTCTGAAAATTCCCATAGAGTAGTGGCCAACATGAAAAGTCCTCTATTAGTATTGATGTGACATCAGACAGGCATGTTTGTGCTGATATAACCCGCAGCAATATCAATACTAATGTGGCTGCTTGGGAATACGAAATATATAAGTAGATTGAGTTCTTAATGGAATCAGGGTAAAATCCGAAACACTGAATAAAATCTGCAACAGGAAAAGCAATACAAATTAATTTCATCTTGACTCGGATACCTTGAGCATAGATGGTGCACTTTTCTGGATGCCCTGGGAACCAAGTCACAACAGGGGTTCAAGGAGGACCAGAGTTCAAATCTAAACACACCTCATTGTATTTACAGAGCAGGGATAATGGAGGAATTTGATCTTGGTGAATCCCTGTATGAAACAAACTGATCAATACCTCTCAGAGTAAGTGCAGATCAGAACTTAGCTATTCACTGGCTTTTTGCACTTCTCTGAATGTTGCAACACGATTCCAAAATGTTTAAATAAAGAAATGAATATTCTACACATCTTTTTAAAACATCATTGTTCAGACAGGTCTTAGGAATCCCTTTTTTTTTACTTGGGTTTTTGTGTTTTACACCGTCATGCTATATTTCCTAGGAAAGTGTGGTTTATGATTATTTAAATAAAAACAGATACGTTGAAAATATGTGTTTTGAGAAAAACAAGCATTTAAAATAATTTATAAAGAAATGCTTTTAGAGGAATTGAAAAAGACCTCTGACTGCAGTGAGTGTTGGTTGCGTGTGTGAGGGGGGAAAGCTTGTTGGGTCAAATTAGGAATTTCGATTTGTATGCTGTCGGTGGGTTCTTGTTGTGTATGGGAAACAGCCCAACTAAAAAAGCTAACCGACAAACTGACCTAGCATGGGGACAAACAAAAGAGGATGTCTTTTCTCCTGGGCATGGTCGGCCAATTGGTGCCAAAGAGGGACAGAACTTTCTTTATGTATGCTACTACAGCAGCAAGAATACTTATTGCAAAGTATTGGAAGACACAAGATTTACCCACTCTGGAAGAATGGCAGATGAAGGTGATGGACTACATGGAACTGGCGGAAATGACTGGCAGAATCCGAGACCAGGGAGAAGAGTCAGTGGAAGAAGATTGGAAGAAATTTAAAGACTATTTACAGAAACACTGCAAAATTAAGGAATGTTAGAATGATGTTGGATTGAAGTTAAGCGGTTTTTAGTAGCAATGTTATAAAGGAATATATAAAATGGTTTGTTAACAGGTGATGATATAAAGCTATAATATATTAAGATAAAAGATTAAGATAAAATAAAAAAGGGAAAGGATTTGCTGAACTAACTAATTGAACTGGAATACAAAAAAGGGAGGTGTGAGGAGGTCAGGGAAACAAGCAAATGAAAGATAAGATTTGGAAAACTGATTTGTTTTTAACTGTTTTTACTTTGTATTTTCTTTTTTCTTTTTTTCCTTATTTTTGTAAAATGTTGAAACTTTAATAAATATCTTTTAAAAAACAAAAAAACAAAAGAGGATGTCTTCACCCCTGTGCGGCTCCCCTTTATTACGCACCCAGCCCAACAAGACGACAAAAAGAAAGTTCAATTCAGACTTTTTTCCAAATGTTGAATTTGCTTCAACTCTCACTTTTCTAGTGTCTTTTTATATAAACCTGGATATATTAGGGAAGGGGGCGTGGCTGAATCCTGCACCCCTGTCCCACAGTATGAAGGGTTTATATAGGACAAATGGGTAGCAGGCAATTCCTCTACCCTGCTGGCAACAAATAGGGTGCCCTGCACATTGGCTGCAATATAGCAATATAACTTTCAGGCTAAGGCAGCAGGAGACATCATAAGCCTCATCCAAAGTATTTATTAGCTGGCGCAGCATGTCTTGGGATAAGGGCATTAGGTCTTGGGCAGGTGATTTTTCCACTATATATCCCAGGGCATGCTTGCTCAGTCTCCAGTGATTCTGTAGTTGCTGCAATATAATCTAGTAATGCCAGGCAATGCAAAAGCCAAGCTCTGTCACTTTGAATTGCAAAGTCTCTATGTATTCATAATGCATAAGCAGACTTCTACCATACAGCACTCAGATGCTGTCGTCTTGCAGGTCCGGAAAATTGGACAACTTCATAGCCTTTTATGAAAATGCTATGTTCCCCCCCACCCTCCTCCACGCCTCATCTTTGGGGGTAGTAAATTATGCATTTCAGAGCAGGAAACATTAAGAAGCTGCCTTTATTACTAACAAAACTCTGGGTCGGTAGGATAGGCAACAACAGAGCCTCTGACAGACTGTTAATAACTTTTGTGATTTTTGTTTCCTGGAGGTGATGTTTTATAATATGTGTTTCCCCCCCATTCCATTTTATTGTAATACTTATTCGGAAGATCATTGTTTCGTTTGCTCATCTCTAACTTCTTCCTGAGTGAAAGGATAGTCTCGTTTGGGAACATTGTCACTGGGGGAAAGCCTGCATTGTATCTTGTCCGTGGAATCGGCTGCTGATTTTTAAGGGTTGTCCTAGTAGTCCACAGAGTGACTTCAGGGACCGTTAACATCCCTCTTAATTATTTTATATAATCGTATGAGAAATACCCAGTGCTTAATTTCCAGAAGAAGACATGTCAGGGTTGAAGTCTGGCTGCAAAAACCACTCTTAGAGGGCAAAGGACCCCATTTCCTACTTCGGCGAGTCCTTGCAGGGTTACCTGGTGCTAGGCAATGTCCCGTGGCTGGAAGTGGCCATTTAATTTTCCCACAATGCCCTTGATGAAGCAATGTGGACAACCAGGTTAGTGAATAGAGTGTTAGACTAGGACCTGGGAGACCCGGGTTCAAATGCTCACTCAGCCATGAAGCTTATTGGGTGGTCTTTAGCTAGTCACTGTCTCTCAGCCTAACCTGCTCCGCTGAGTTGTTTGAGGATGAAATGGGAAGGGGGAGAGCCATATGCACCACCATGGGCTCTTTGAAGGAAAGATGGAATGTAAATACAGTGGAACCTCGTTTTGCGGCCGTGATCTGTTCCAGAGCCCCTTTCGCAAGCCAAAAATGATACAGGCCAAAGTGCCATGTCTGCGTACGCGCGCGGAGTGGTTTTGTGGTGCATGAACGAAGCACAATTTAGTGCTCCTGCGCATGCGCGAGCTGCAAACCCGGAAGTAACCCATTCCAGTACTTCTGGGTTTGCTGTGCACATTCGCAGGAATGGACACAAGCGAAGGCGGACACAGGACGAGGTTTGACTGTATAACCAACCAACCAACCAACCAACCAACCAACCAACCATGTTACGCTACAATCAATTCAAATAGTGACTCTCAGCTACCTTGCACTCTCCTCTTAAGGTGGGGTGGGGAGATGTCAGCAGTGTGTTTCACCCCAGCAACTTCCTGAAGATGATGTGTGCTCACTTTCGGAAACCTTTTGCTATAATTCCTTATTTGAAGGGTACCTCCCCCCCATCCTGCATCACCCTCAAAAGAGGGCAAAAGCTTGCACAACATTTGAAGATTCCAGTTTACCAATTATTGCTGTGATTTAAAAAGAGCTACAGTCTATCTCAACATAGTGGGGAAAACTGCGAAAGTGTGTCCCCTGTGCCTACTCAGTCTGTTGCTCAGGAGTTAACTGTTGACGGAAAATTTCAAGGCCCTCTCTCCTCACTGTTCTCTATCTTTAAATGGAACCTGGACTGAAAAGCCCTTCAAATTGAAGGCTCTATTCTGTTAAGAATGACCCATTTGCACTTGAGCACTGTGCTAGCTTAAAGTAGTGGCTTCACTTAAGAAGGGAATTTCTTCCATATATGGTGGACATGCCCTAAAATTAAAAAGGGATACTATTTATGAAGAATTAAAGAAAATGTTAAGACATACTTTCCCCCAAAAAACCCCAGAAATGTTTTTATTGGGCCTATTAACAACAGACATCCCAAAAGAGATGAAAGGAATATTTTTGTATGCAGTAACGGTGGCCAGGATAGTAATTGCTAAACAATGGAAAAGTAACATAACACCAAAAAAGAAGAAGAATGGGTCCTTAAATTGTCAGAATATCTTGAACTGGCCAAAGTCACAGGTTTAATAAGAAATTATTTCAATGAGAAAATAAGGAGAGAGTGGGAAATCTTTATAAATTATATGAAGAAAACCGATTCCCAGATCCATACTTGGTTTAGCTTAGAATAAAAACCTCACAGGTTATTAGAATGTTTTTCCAAAATTTAACCATTACAGACAACCAGTGATATGAGAAATAAAGATCCACATGGAGTTAGTTGGAAGTCATTTTTTCACTTTTTCTTTTTATCTTTATTTCTCATTTTTTAGGGAGAATATAATGCTCATATTTTTGATTGTAGTCTATGTAATTATTTTGTATCCTTGTATTTTTCTTTTCTGTTTCGCTATTATTGGTTCACTTTATTTAAATTTTGTTTGTATTATGCATAAGTATAAATAAAAATTTATTAAAAAAATAGTGGCTCCAAAGTGTCTGGTGCTGGCGGTCTAAGGGGGAGGAAAGAGGGTGCTATCAATGGGTTCTGCCAGGCAATTGGCAGCTGCCTGAAAATGGTGGGTTGAAGCCAACTGAGTGAGTGCACGACTTCCACTCATGCAACTTTGGCTGATGCAATGACTTCTGTTCATGCAACAGAACTTACTCTACCTCTCCTCTTTTATGTGCCCTCCTAGTCCCTCCAGTTCTGCTCTGGAGGGTTAAAAGGTACCCCTGCCCGTATGGGCCAGTCTTGACAGACTCTAGGGTTGTGCGCCCATCTCACTCTATAGGCCGGGGGCCAGCGCTGTCCGCAGACACTTCCGGGTCACGTGGCCAGCGTGACAAGCTGCATCTGGCGAGCCAGCGCAGCACACGGAACGCCGTTTACCTTCCCGCTAGTAAGCGGTCCCTATTTATCTACTTGCACCCAGGAGTGCTTTCGAACTGCTAGGTTGGCAGGCGCTGGGACCGAGCAGCGGGAGCGCACCCCGCCGCGGGGATTCGAACCGCCTACCTTTCGATCAGCAAGTCCTAGGCGCTGAGGCTTTAACCCACAGCGCCACCCGCGTCCCTTCTGGAGGGTTGGGAGCCCCCTAAACAAATTGTGTGTGTGTGTGTGTGTGTGTGTGTTTGTAGGAGTTAGGGGGTGTTCTGTTTCATATTTCCTGGGAGGCTGGCTATATATATGAATGAGTTGAAAGGAACTAGTTTCACAGTGCTTTGGATCCCGGGCATAATGCCTTGTGCAGAGTGTGACAGCCACATTGAGGACAAGAAGGTTAGTGAAAAAGGAGGAGCAGCGTTGTGAGTTAGAATATAACTAAACAAAGCTTGTTCAATAAAAGTTGGAGGTGTTGGTAAATTCTGCATGCCACAACAAAGTAAATCATTTCCCTTATGTGTGTTTAAAAATATTGTTTCAGTTGGGACAAGATTAGAAAGGAAAATATTGCATTTATTTGTCAACTTCTGCTGTCAAAAATCCTGGGATCTTAGAATGAGTTCCTCTGAACATGTGCCAAGAGCCTTTCCTCCAGAGAAAGGGAACAAATGTTGTTGTTGTTTTGATTTTGTGTGTGTGTGTGCACACAATATGTCTGCCATGTGATGACTGCTTTTAATCACTCCCCCCACAACAGCTGTCTCCTTCCAGTGCGCTTTTGACTCGCATCCATTCAATGTGTGGCTGAAGCAATTTCCCCTTGATGCTACAGACCCCCTTTTTTGGTTAGATCTGCACGACAAAGGGCCATCATCCTCATGGGAAGCCCATGCATGCAAACAGTCCACTATGTGGAGAGAACCATTGCAAGTTGTGCTTTAAAGTGCACTGATATTTGCAACTGAATTCTGGGCAGTCCTATCGATTCAGTGAGAAGACTCCAGAATGCTTGTCTGTTGAAGCTTGTCTCTCCTCATAAGAAAGAGAACTTGGATGGCTTTAAAGGAGGATTAGAAAATCCACGGTCAATAAGGCTATACTTGCTATGATGGCTATGTCCTACCTCCACCACTGGGGGCAGTATCCCTCTGCATGCCAGATGCTGGGAATCACATGAGGGGAGAGTGCTGTTGCATTCAGGCACTGCTTGTGGGCTTCCCATGGACATCTGGCTGTCCACTATAAAGACAGGATGCTGGACTACGTCGGCTCTTCTTTGGTTCTGATTTGGGGACTCCTTTTAGTTGTGCCTTTCCTGTAAGGCGATATCAGTGGGTGCTAACTGGTTCTCCCTTCTATAATGAGAATAGAATTAAGGCAATATCATTCCTTACCCATCATGGTTCCTGCTACTCTGGCATCCAGTCCCATACATAAAAGTTCTCTTCAGGAGTTTTTCTGAATATCAAGAGGGTGAAAAACATACATGGAGATTGAGTTCTGCCAACTATGGTCTTGTAGTCCAATCTTTCTCAGTGAATAGAATCCATTTTTCACACCATTCCTGGTGTATATGATCTACAGAAAAGTCACTGGGAATCTTTGGAGGAACAGTTTTAGGGGTAACTATAAAATGCAAATAAGATTTTCATGATGAAATATTTTAAAAACAACCATGACAATATTTACTTTCTCCCCCTTCTTCCCAAATGACTGGTTTTGCTTATATGCTGCTGGCAGATGGGATGTGGATCATTTTAATTAGATTTTATTGGACTGTTATATGGCCCATAATTGTGATCATTACTCATTTTCACTCTGATTCAGGCAGTGCCTCTGCTTAGACATGATGGCATTTTGATGAGACAAAACCCCGTGTCACTTGTTGTCAAAGCAATGGAAAGAGATGTTTTTCAAGGTAAAGTTGGACTAGATTAATGAAGGATATAGGTTACCATTTTAATTTTCAGTTGTGTCCAAATTGTACATATAATAAACAAAGCACCTGTGGTCCTGGGCCATCATCATGTCATAGAGGGGGGAAATAACAGAAGGATATTGTTCACCAGTTTCTAGAAGCCAGACAATTCACTCTTGGGAAAGGGGGCTTGAATTTGCCAACCCCTGGTCTAGACAAAAAAAATTCCTTCCAGTAGCACCTTAAAGACCAACTAAGTTAGTCCTTGGTATGAGCTTTCGTGTGCATGCACACTTCTTCAGATACACATACCCTGGTCTAGAGTATTGGCTATTTTTGATCATCCAAATGTTGTTGGAATCTGATCAGCCCCATCTAGCATGGCCAATAGGCTGGGATGATGGGAGATGAAGTCTATCAACTTCCAGAGTACCCAACCTTGGTCTAGAGTACTGGCTATTTGTGGCCCACACCTCCCACCATCCCAGACTACTGGCCATGTTGCATGGGGTTAATGGGCAATGTAGTCCACAACATCTGGACTCCATAACTGGTTTCACCAGTTCTAGTGCTTTGAGAAGTAGCGAATCCCTCATTTGTATCCCCTTTAACAAAATTAGGTGGCCTTCAAACATCAAACAGACCAGAGAAATCTGAACTCTCTAGTTTCTTCCTCCTTGTTTATTGTAAGTTAAGCAACTTAAATGGTTTAACTTACAATAAATTACACTAAAGTAAGGCTTGGGAATTTTACTGGGCAGTCATATTTTGGTTCATCTCTCCATCTCTGTATTGGTCCACCTTACTATCTCTGTATCCAACCTTTGATGCTCCATCTGTGAATTGATGACCTATCCTCATTACTTTTTCTACATGCCCTTCCCAAAAGAGTAGAGCACTTTTTCTCTCACTGTTTAATCTTCATAGTTTACAGCCAGAAGATCTGGTGTGTAAATGGGCTGTGAACAATGACTCGCCTTGCTGTAGCTCTGTCTATGACAGCTGGACATCTTGTTTACTTTGTCTGAAGAGATGACCTCCACACTTGCTGGTGCAGGGTGATTTTTCTCTCCGTTTATGCAAAAGAGACTCTTCGTCTTTTACAACTCTGATGGACTTGTATATAAATAGCTGTGTGTGCAGCAGAATTCAACCCAGAAGCCTTAAGCAAAGTCAGCAGCGGTAGGACTTTTTGAGCCCAAGTTAGAAACCACATGGAGCTTAATCATTAATCACCAGTCTTTAATTAACAGCTCTGAGCTTTGAACAAAAGGCGCTTACCGCAAGGCTGCTGAGGAGCCCTGAACCTCTTTGGTGTGTTTTCATTTGGAGCACCCAGTGGTCTTCAGAAGAGAAGCTGATAGAGCAGCAACCCTTTGTGTCAAGGGTCAAGATAATAAGGAAGAGCAGATGTTTGTGGCCTTTTCTAGCCTGGCAGCAGTTTCAAGCTGACTCAACATGTACAAGCTGCCAGGTCTCCAAAGCAAGAAACCTATTGCAGCAGTGACTCATTGAGAACAGGAATCCAGGCGATGTTTGCTGTTACCAGCTTTGCACAGGTGAGAGTCAAATCAGGTAGAAGGAAAGCTTCTATTGGCCTGGGAAAGTTGGTGTTCAGAGTGAGATTGTTCAAAAGGGAGGGGGAAAGCACTTTGCAAACTGTCCTGAATACTCTTTACAACTTTATGAAATTTTATTTTAATATGAGCTTTCCCTGCCTGGTTATTATATGATGTTGCAGTAAAATGATAGTACAATCACTGCTGTGAATTGGCACAGATTAATAAAGGATGTTTAGCATTAGAAACATTTTTTTGGGGGGGGGGGGAGTGGAGGATGTTGTTTGCCCCCCTCCTAGTACCATCAAAACTGGTAGTGGATCTTACCTGAAGTCACAACCAAGTAGTAAAAGGGAGTTTGGGGGAGCATGGCTCTGATTTTGGGTAGCTATTATGGTCATGTATACATTAGACCATGGGTAGGCAAACTAAGGCCCGGGGGCCGGATCTGGCCCAATAGCCTTCTAAACCTGGCCTGTGGATGAGTAGAATGTATGCTTTTATTTAAAATGCATCTCTGGGTTATTTGTGGGGCATGGGAATTTGTTCATCCCCCCCCCCAATATAGTCCGGCTCCCCACAAGGTCTGAGGGAGAGTGAACCGGCCCCCTGCTGAAAAAAAATTGCTGACCCCTGCTTTAGACCAATGCATCCCCACCCTACTCCAAAAACGTGTAGAGGCAAAGCACTCCAAAAGTATTGCAAAGTTTAAATTTAGAGCAGTTTAGCATTTGACCTATAACCATTTCCTTTTGGTGTCACATTTGATGCCCTGTGGATACCCCAAGCTGTTGCCAGTAAACCTGGCTAAAAGTTCAGATGGGAACTGCATGTATCTTGCCCAGTTAACTGGCCATCACTAGCTTCCAGAATGCATCCTCATTTGCTTGATGCAATGTTTGAGTTACAGAATTGACTGATAGAAGCAACCCAAATATGCAGGGCAACCCTACACAGGTTTACTCAATCCCAGTATATTCAGTGGGGTTTATTTCTGCATTAGCCACTTCACCACTGCAAAAAAAAAGAAAAAGAAAAAAGAGAGGATGAAAGAAAGGTTATATATTTGTATATTTCCTTATGCTCATCAGATGCAAATTTAGAAATGATTTCTATACTTTAAGCAGAAATAAAATGTGTAACATGATAGTGGGGGAGACACTGACAAGGGCTGGATCTAGACACATCAAAGAAGTCTTTCGGTTAAACGGGTTGCAAACTTTGTATGAGAAATCGGGTAAGCAAAAACAGAACTCCACAGCGCCATCTGGTTTCACAGTGTTATAATGCATAAATGACGTATACAAAGCGTTTTTTCTTTGTCAATGTAGATGTAGCTGAGTCCAAGGTGACCTCTGTGCTTGCTGGCCCCTGGTTTCCAGCTCTTAAAATAGAGGATGCCTTCAAACAGAGAACTGTCCTCCATTAGCTATTCAGATAGAGGGCTGTTTTTTCTTTGATCGTGGGCCACCTGGCTTAGTGGGACACTAAGAGTATAATTCCAAACACACTAGAGAGTAAGTAGAGTGCTCTTTACTCCATAGCAAGTGTGTTTAGAACTCTGGCCTTAATTAAGCACAGTTCTTAATATTTAAAAAGATCAGTGTTGGGGCTTTATGTTGCCTAGAAACTACACCTTGTGTCTTAATAGTTCTTCCTTCTAATCACAAACAAGTGAGTTGATTCTGGTTCACTCATGGTGAGGGAGAAAGCACTCTGCACATGATAGAAGAGCTCCCTTCATTATATTTTAGGGCCAGGCTTTGGCAACAAAAACCTGGTTTGGGGCTATGCCTAGACATAGGAATGAGAATTTGTTTTAACCATAAGTTTTCAAATGGTAAAAAAAAAAAAAAAAAATCTGGACAAAAATAAATATCCCATATATTTTCTTGCTTCCCCCCATCTTATTTCTTTTTCTCCATGTCAACACCAAACAAGACAGGACTAAAATTAATGGGGAAAGCAGCAATTAGCAAATTAGGTTAGCGGCATGTTGCAGTGTGCCATGGCTGCCAGGTGTGAGGGGTTCTGGCAGTATATTTATTAGCGGCTGTCAGAAAAGTGACACTTTGATGAATGGAGCTGGGTAATCAGCACCCTCCGACAGTGAGCACGTCGAGGCCTCAACATGCTAAACTGCAAAATCAAACCTTTTTTTAACCCCCTGCACAAAAATAATAGAAGACCAAACCCCCTACCTACCCACCCCCATTCCTCTATAGGGGAAATATATATTTTCCATCAGGAATTAAAGATGTTGATGATAAGAGAGAGAAAGAGAAAGAGAAAGAGAGAGAGAGAGAGAGAGAGAGAGAGAGAGAGAGAGAGAAATGGAAAAATAATGCAGTTTTATGTAGAAGAATTTCTGGGGTATGGATCCCCCCCCCCCAAGATAAGTATCACTTTCACATTTTGGGAAGTAGAATACTTAAAAATATGGGCCATGTAGATCTATGGATGGTGGGGGGAAACATCTTGTTCTGGTAAGGTGAATCGAGTCAGTGACTTTGTGTGTGTTGCACCCTAACCCACAAATCAGTTAATTTGAGGTTTCTAAATTAATTAAACTGATTGACTCACACAACAATTTTATCACTTTCTGTATCTGTACTCAGTAAATTAATAAAAAAAAAAGAAGTACAGGTCTGGAGGCTGCAAAAATAGGCCTCAAGAGATGGTATGTGTATGTACAGTGGTGCCTCGGGTTAAGAAGTTAATTTGTTCTGGAGGTCCGTTCTTAACCTGAAACTGTTCTTAACCTGCAGTACCACTTTAGCTAACGGGGCCTCCCACTGCCACCATGCAGCTGCCACACGATTTCTGTTCTCATCCTGAAGTAAAGTTCTTAACCCGAGGTACTATTTCTGGGTTAGGGGAGTCTGTAACCTGAAGTGTCTGCAACCTGGAGCATCTGCAACCCGAGGTACCACTGTATGTATGTATGTATGTATGTATGTATGTATGGGCTCAGCAAATCCCATCAGATATGTAGGAGAATTTTGGGTTTAGGGAAGAGGTGGTTAACTTCCTTTCCTCAAGGACTACCTTGAGGGACCACTTCCCTCAAGGGCTGCATGTACACACTCCTGCCACAGATACACATGCACAGCCAAAGTAGGCAGGCAAGCATCCATGCACAACAAAGGGGGACACACTCAGCACACCTAAACGTTAGGAGAAATTCACTTCCTTCCTAACTCCCCTCATCATAGTAGAAACCAGCCTGCACCAGCTATGCATGCTGCAAGTTATGGAAGCAAGAATTTTGGTTTCCCCAAGGGGGTGTGTGAAATTGACCTCCGAACCTGACTCCCTCCTCCTGGATCCATGAAGCTGCAAGAGTTCCACCAGGGAAATAGTCTTCAGGGTTGGGTTAGTGTACCCTTTGGGGAGCAGCAAAAATGAATGGCCAGAAAGAAACCCATCTCTGAAAAGCCTGGAAAGGATAGAGCACTGTGCCAGGTATCTGCTTTGCATCTGTTTTGCGGGCAGAAGATCCCGTTTTCAATCTCCTGCCTTTCTTCGTAGAGTTGGGAGACTCCTGCCTGAAACCCCAGAGAGCTTCTGACAGTCATTGGAAATAATACTGAGCCATATGGTCCAACTATCTTACTCAGTATAAGCACCCGATGTTCCTATGTTCTCAATTTGAAATGTGGAACTTTTCATGCACTAAAACCCACGAGAACACAGAATTACAGAATTGCATGATAATTGTAGAATATAGAACCTGCAGCGCTATTTTTAATAGGGGGGAAAATGGTGGCTATACATGAAGCTGTTGCAGTAAGTTCCATACTTTTAACTTTTTAAGGCAAAGGTGCCAGGACTGTGTACTCTTGAGGATACGCTGAAAAAAGCACCGAGAAGCTGAAAATACAGAATTGCAAGTGGGGACCTGAGACAGTAGGAGATGGAAGTCAGTTTCTGGGACTACATAGATAGTTCACTGGGCAAAGGCTTCAGAAGTGACCCAGCCTTGAGCACTCTCTTATTTCATACCCATCCTAAATAACTTATGCCAGATTTCCAGTCTTGATACTATAAAACTGAACTGTGAGCAGGAGAACTCCCTTGCAGACATGCCCTTGGTGACCCAGAATAAATAAATACAGCAGAGTTAAGCTTGTGTTGCATCAGAACTATTGTTTCAGATGCCAACCTACCTCCTCTCGAGCCCTGCCCAGCCTAGTCGTGACTGGTGCCATCTTCTGAGTAGTAGATCATGACTCTGTCTCACCTCCATGATCTACGATGCCCATACATCCTTAGAGCGAGAGTGCACTCTGGTGATGCATTACACCAATACATCATGGACACAGAGTTTGCTCGGGTGATGTATGAGTGCCCTGAGAATGTATTTCTCAAATGGTAGTATTGTTCAGGGACAAAGCCTAGCCAAAGAGTAGATTCAATTTAATTACAGTGCAAGTGGTAGTCCAATCCTAGGAGGCACTTTGGCATCTGAATGTTGGCACCCTAAAGAAATATAGGTTGCTGTTGCTTGTGCCATTGAGTTACATCCCAATGTGCCACATTTTTTAAGTCTTTTCTTTTTCTTTTTTTTTGGAGGGAGGAAGGAGCACAGGTTCAACAGCTATTCTGGGCAAAAGGCGGGCAGTCTTTGGAAAAACACTTTTGGAAGAAAAAGCCATGATGGATGCAGGATGAATAGCCAGTCATATCCTGTACACAAGAGAAACTAGTGTCTGTGCAAAGGGAACTGGTCCCTAGTCTGCAGGGTAAACAATCTGTGCAAATTCCTTCTTGTACACTTAGAACCGTAGAATCATAGAATCTTAGAGCTGGAAGGGACCCAAGGGTCATCTAGTCCAACCCCCTGCAATGCAGGAGGAAGCTCTTCTATAAGTAACCCATAACCTCTGGTTGTATGCTGCTGTTACTTTGGTTGTGTAAATAATAGCCTGCTCATTTCTGCTTCCTTACTCCACCAGTGAAGATAATTATGAGCTAACACAGGCATAGGCAAACTCAGCCCTCCAGATGTTTTGGGACTACAACTCCCATGATCCCTTGCTAACAGGACCAGTGGTCAGGGATGATGGGAATTGTAGTCCCAAAACATCTGGAGGGCGAGTTTGCCTATCCCTGAGCTAACATCGGTTTTAAAGTATATGGCCACAGCTAATACAGTAATGCATTTTGGCTGAAGAACTGCTGTTATTGACAGTGAGGTTATGAGTCCTTTAAAACTTGCTCTAGTAAACAGAACCAGTACTTCATTTTGGGTGATCTAAATACCATGCCTTGATTTTAAGAGGGACAACCTGGAACAAAGGAACTTAAAGCCATTTATTTAGGACTGAATTGCAACAACGGCTTCCTGTTGCACTATGCTAAAGGTATTTACCTGGCAGTGATGGGAATGATTCTGTTGTATCACCGATTGCTACTCCAGTGAAGGGTCACTGTGCTTGTTTTGTATGCATTTATGCTCTAATTGTATTGTCCCTTTTCTCAGCAATGCTAAGATGGTTGTCTTATCACCAGATTCGTACGACTGCTGCGAAGGTTCATTTGGCATACATTTAAACGCTAATTTAATTGTTGCAGACTGTGCTCTTTCATTCCATTGCCACGTGACTCAGTCCTTTATGCACACACACCTGGGAGGTAACTGAGGGTCATACCCTGTGCATCTGATGAAATGGTCTCTAGTCCACAAAAGCCAATGCCATTATAAAATGTGTTAGTCTGTAAAATTTGTTGGTTTCGCTGCAACTGACATGGCGATCCCTGTGGAAATTTGCCTCGGCTTCCAGAACATTCTACTTCCAGGTAATTTACCCTGAAGTCATATCCCCCCCCCCAAAAAAAAAAAATAATTAAAAACACCCATGACATGATGTCCTTTTTCATTGTGAATAATCATTTGGGTGAGTGAGTTGCAATGGCTCTCATTCTGGCTCCTGTTCTGTTCCTCTTCCCCCACCCTTCCTAGACATTGTTTTCCCTTTCTTTGCCAAGAGTTCTATAGGCAAAAATATGCAGTATCTCCTGGGGAAAGAAAGGAAGGAAGGAAGGAAGGAAGGAAGGAAGGAAAGACCTTCTTTGAAATCCTCTCCACCTTAAAAATGGGTCCTTCTGTATTTACTAGGCATGTTCTAAATTGTTCTTTGTTTTATTAACCTATGCAATTTTACACCTTGTGCACTCTTTCTTGCCTCTGTGCATTAGTCTGGTCTTGGATATTTATTCTTAGTTAAATGGTAAGTGCCAGGTACACAAGGTTCTGTTCTCTGGCTTCTACCCCCTACCCCAACACAGCAGCACGTAGCTCACTAGTAGCGGCTGCTATAAGTCTTCTTGATGCACCGTATTGTTAAGCCATTAGACTTTGGTTTTGCAAGAGACGCGCAGAAAACGCTTTCCCCTCCCCACCTCCTCCAGCTTTTGTGTGACCTGAAATGTAGGTTCCGCTAGCAGTGAACTCAATCACGGTTCTCTCCTAGGCTGCTATTAAACCTTGGCTCTAACCATCCAAGAAATTAATCTCCAATGCCCAACCTCTCCCGGTCCCTACTGTGCTCTGTAGCAGCTGCACACCACCTTTGATCCCCAACCGCATGACTTCATCCATAAACCTACGTATCTTGCTGTGACTATTGAACCTCTTCCTATCGTCTCTTGTAAGTAAGGGCCAGGAGAATCTTCAGGACTTTGGTGTTTTACATGTGTCTGCCTCAATCATAGTTTACTTTTACCCTGGGTTTTTAAAAAATAGAAAGGAAATCAAGGGCTTCTCTTTCCCCCAAGTTTTATCCTGGTCAGATTCTTTGATACAGATGATAACTTACACAATACAGTGAGGCAAAGAGGAGCCAAAAAGCTCCCATGTTTTTATTAGATATTGGATGCAAATTTCATTGGGATCCCTGATGGTGACTACGTGTCTTTTACTCCAAAACCTTCTTTTAGTTTAAAATGTTATGATCCCACTCTGGAAGTGAGTCTTTACATGGTTAGGCCTTCAGATAAAGGTATTATGGAACTAATAATAACAGCCATTTGTCTAGTGCGGTTAAACCCATTTCACACATCTCAGTAATCCTTACAATGGGCCTGCAAAGAGTTATTTATTATTCCCATTTTACAGATGGACTATTGAGACGGAATGATCATGGCTTGCCAAATTCATGGTAGAGGCAAGATCAAAACCTGTGACATTTGGGTTCACAGCATGCTCCTAACCATGTCTACTCAGAGGTAAGTCCGATTGAATTCATAGGCTTGACAACCAAGTAAGTGGATTTGGATTGCAGTTGCCTCTGCTTATTACTTTTACAGTTTTACAAACCACTTCTCAGCTCCCAACAAGATTAAAAACAACAACATTAAAAAGCAAGATTCATCTAAAGAGCCCAACCAGTGGAAAGCTTGCGCAAGGACATTGGCTTGTACAAAAGGACTTTGCTCTTGTGCCCCCGAAATTGGCTCTGGGGAGGTTCTGGAGAACCCCCTGGACAGCACAAGTCGGGAGGAAAGAGGATTCATTCCATATGTCAAACTGAAATGCTTGTACAGATGGAATATTCATATTGGTGTAATGGTGAATCCAACCCAATAAATCCATCCCTAAGGTAAAGGTAAAGGTACCCCTGCCCGTACGGGCCAGTCTTGACAGACTCTGGGGTTGTGCGCCCATCTCACTTAAGAGGCCGGGGGCCAGCGCTGTCCGGAGACACTTCCAGGTCACGTGGCCAGCGTGACAAAGCTGCATCTGGCAAGCCAGCGCAGCACACGGAAACGCCGTTTACCTTCCCGCCAGTAAGCGGTCCCTATTTATCTACTTGCACCCGGGGGTGCTTTTGAACTGCTAGGTTGGCAGGTGCTGGGACCAAGCAACGGGAGCGCACCCCGCCGCGGAGATTCGAACCACCAACCTTTCGATCGGCAAGCCCTAGGCGCTGAGGCTTTTACCCACAGCGCCACCCGCGTCCCTTATCCATCCCTACAAATGTACAATTAATTTTAATATTTCATAAAGGACTGGGTCACACCTCAGGGAAAGCCTTCTTAATCAAAAAGGAGTTTTTCGTTTTCTTTTGCCATTATATGCTACAATTTGTCTAGTCCTTCGATGGGCAAATTGCCACTCCGGGGGGAAGAAAGGAGCTTCCAGAGAACAGCTGAATTCACAGTGAGCACATTTGCATGACCAGGTTTGGTTTTAAACAAGAATGCTAAGTTAAGAGATTTTTCGGGCACATGGC
The DNA here is from genome assembly GCF_964188315.1 of Podarcis muralis. Taxonomy (NCBI): domain Eukaryota; kingdom Metazoa; phylum Chordata; class Lepidosauria; order Squamata; family Lacertidae; genus Podarcis; species Podarcis muralis. The sequence continues at coordinate 76,843,162 of NC_135659.1, forward strand.
TTCACTTTTTTTGGCTGTTGTGTGATGTCGAGGTCCCACCTTGCAAAAATTCTCCTTTAATTACTTCTAGGGAAGCAAGATCCAGTTGGTAAACTCTGCAGCTCGAGGACAACTTTTCTTGCCAAGCATGCATTACCAAAGACTAATTGTTAGGATGGTGCACCTGCCTGCTCCCCTGGTAGGTAGAGCCAATGAGAGGGGGGAAAGTAATTTATTAATGATCAAGTCACAACTAGCAATGGAAACAATAGGAGTGTCTGCAGGCAGCACTGCTGGGGGCAGAGGTGCAGGTGCTTCGTGCCCTAAATGGGAGAGTCGGCATATTTTTTTACGAAGCTTGTTTGTAGCCCTTTCTCCATTTCCTTCTGCTCTGTGCATGCTCCCTTCCCTTCTCCAAATGTTTTGCCTTCACAACAGGCTCAGCATTCTTGCTTGGGGTGATAAAATAGCTGTCAACTTGAGCATGGAGGAAAAGCACAGAAGCGAATACACACACACACACACACACACACACACACAAATGCACAAACAACAACAACAAAATAGCCGTAAAGACCAAATGAATTGGAGCTGAATTTCCATTGAAACAAATGATTTGTATTGAGGCTACTAATGTGGTACGTACAGCTAAAAAGGAAAATGGTGAAAGAATGCTTATAGCTGTGGACACCTTTGAGGAGTTAAGGGCTACTCTCAGTCAGTGACTTATTCTTTTTGTGAGATTTGCTACAACGTTCACTAGTCTGGATGGTTAGAAAATACACAGATTTTCCAAAAGATTTCCCACTGCTCTGAGTGGCATGTATAATGCTGCCTTATACGCAACCAGGCTATTGGTCCATCTAACTTAGCATCTTCAACTCTGACTGGCATTGCCTGACACAAGCTGCTTGCTGGAGTGAGCATCAGAGCTTGGGTGCTTTTTAGGAGGCTAAAACAATTGAAACTTTATGTGCAATGGGGAAAACACGGTGGGAAGATACAGCAGACCCCTTTTCCATCCTGGAGTTTGCTGGCAGTTAGAAAGGCGTGTAGGAGCTTTCAATGAAAAGAAAACAAAGATCTATACAAGTGTTCCAGCATTTTTCAATTCTGGGTCCCGTTATGTTGTTGGACACCAACTCCAATAATCTTTAGGCAGCATGGTCAATGACCAGGGATAATGGGAGTTGTAGTTGAGTGCTATATAGGGAGCCAAAGTTGAAAAAGGCTGATGTATACTAACAATGTCTTTTATAAAAATATATTGGTATTGTTCTGTCATAGATAGGGCCCATCAGGTTTGACAGGTGGCAGAACAACCAGGACTGAGATTTCTTTATGGTTTATTTCACAAGCCTCCACTCTCATTTCTCATTTCTACTGCTTTCTTTTCATTCAGTGTTGAGGCCATATCCTTAGGCATAGCAAGGGGGCAGAGCCGGGAGGACTTTTCGAAATCTGAATTTGCTCCCTCAAAACAAACACAGTTTTCACCCTGAGAAAAGGAGATAATAAATATTTTGGAATAAGACAAGTTACACTAGTGGAATGCGCTCCCCAGGGAGACTTGCCAGACACCATCTTTGTTTAGTTTTAAGTGACAGGCAATACTCCCCCCCCCCAATGCTTTGGCCTTCAACTCAAAGGTTATTGTGGCCTCTTTTAATCTATAGGGTTATATTTTGTGAGATAAGTGATTAGCAAATACAATAATAATTAATAATAGTAGCTGTAATGCAGGGCAGGGCAGCTCTCAGGTTTCCCCCCCAAGCTGTGATGATATCATCTGTTGGCGTGATGATGTCAGAAGTGATTATGTCATCTGCCAGATCATCCTTGTTCTGGCAACTGAATGAGGCAGCAATACAAACATTATTCTTTAAAATGATAGCATGGAGGAGGACTCTCATCCAAGGAAAGTTTCTGTTTGGTTTCTGTGCTCATTCTCTGACTTCTGCTGTACTAATTTGACCCTGCCTTTACTACAATTTGAAGGCCTTGTGATCACCTCATTCATTCGCCAAAGCAAGTGGAAGCCATCACTTACCGTGGTACTCTGGCAGATGATGCCATTGCTCCTGCGCTCTCTCTCTCTCTCTCTCTCTCTCTCTCTCTCTCTCTCCCTCCCTTCCTCCCTCTCTCTCTCATCCTGGAGCTGCACTCCCTTGCTCCCCAGGTCCTGCTCCACCACACCATCACATTTAAAATAAATACAAATGCAAGTTTCTAGCTCTCCTGGATGCATATGAATAAGGAGTAATGCATGCAAAATTATTGAAATTAATCCAGCATGCAAATCTATCATTGTGTTTCGTTTCTCTCTTAATAAACTTTATGCCAACCAAGCACAGTTGGCACATAGTTTATTAGGGGAGAACCTAAACACAGTGATAGATTCGTAAGCTACGTTAATTTCAGTGGGGCTTTTGCATGCATTAATTGATGAAGGATTGTAATGATCATCACATCACAGCAGGATTGTGATTTAGCAAGAGCAGGGTTGTTTTTTGTTTAATATTCTGAACATATTTGTACACTTCTAATTGGAGTAATCCAAACAGATCCAAGGCTGAAATTAATTAAGTCTTGGTTCTCACAAGGTAAAGGCATGAACAAGGGCCATGTAAGAGACAAAGAAGAAAAATGAGAGTTACGGAGGCATAGCTCTACTTGCGCACCGTCATCAAGCATGTGTAATAATTACCCATTTCTTTTTTAAGGAAAAAGCAGCTGTCAGGACTAATAGGAGCTGTAGTCCAGCAACATCTGGAGAGTCACAGGTTCCTCATACCTGACAAGTTAGCCTATGAGCTTTTCAAATGGGAAATTAAGCACGACTATGCATGAGAGCCCTTTGCCCTACATAATGAGGGTTAGGACAGGAAGGCTGTTGATCACTATGCATTCCCATGTTATGCTGCTTTATTTTATACAAAGAGGAGAGATGTAAACCAGGCTTCTGCGGAATGTCCCCACTAAGCTGAATTCTAAGGCAGCAATCGCATACAATAGCTTTATCCATTCAGCAGTTCAAATCCATATTTACCCTCCAGCCTCCTGATCAGCATTGGAATTTTCTAGCTTTTTCCTCTGGGTTAACGCTGCTGCAAAGCTGTCCATCAGGACCTCTGCTGGCTTCCGCAGAGCGCCATTAATAAAGTCAGTGAAATAGAGAAATGGGATCCTTCTAGAACTGCTCAGATTGTGGTGTGTGTGTTTTCACCCCTGTGAAGCCAGCTGGGGTGCCCGTGTTGTGGATAAATGCAGTGATGAATGGTGGGTCAGAGAAGGAGCAGGCTGATTTCGCTCCAAGCTTGACCCTGTCTCAGGTCTGACGTTTGAAATGACAGGTGCATTAAAAAGTTATTTGTTTGGAGTGGGGGAAGGGGAGTCATTTGCAGTGCTTGGTGGACGCGGCACCTGGCCTAGCAGGAAAAACTGGAAGAAAAGTGATCCAAGTTCTTTCCTGCGTACAGTGCAATCTTTTCTTTATGAAGTCAGCTAGTGTGAAAATTCATGGACAGGTCAATGCACCAGGTCAGCGGCTTCTTCTCGCACATAGGGAGAATAAATGGGTTAGTTGTAGTCTCCTTATTGAGCTAGTTGTGTGGGAAGGAACTTTATAATAATCCATCACAAATAATCCAGCTATCTTATCATTGATTTCTCAAAGCATCCCACCCCCTCCTATTTAGATTTAAAAAGGGCTCACGAAACCTTGGAACAGGTGTTCACATTTCGATATCCGATTGCTCCTTGCAATCTTGAAGTTTCCGTTTGCCATCTGTAAAGTGGAGATAATAGCAACCTGTCTGTCAGGGTTGTTGTAAATCATCCAAAGCACAGAGGTGTGCAGAACATTTTGTGGAGAGAGTGGGCTACGTCTTTCCAGGGGAAGGAAAACTCCATTCCTCCCATCTCAGCAGTGTGGTGTAGTGGTTAAGAGCGGTAGGCTCATAATCTGGTGAACTGGGTTCACATCTCCACTCCTCCACATGCAGCTGCTGGGTGACCTTGGGCTAGTCACACTTCTCTAAAGTATCTCAGCCTCACTCACCTCACAGAGTGTTTGTTGTGTGGGAGGAAGGGAATAGGAGATTGTTAGCCACTTTGAGACTCCTTAGGGTAGTGATAAAGTGGGGTATCAAATACAAACTCCTCCTCCTCCTCCTCCTCCTCCTCCTCCTCCTCCTCCTCCTCCTCCTTCAGCATCCTCAATTTTGACTTTGCACACAATGCCTTAGCACTCTTGCACCTCCAAGAAGATATGGGTGAATTTGTCAGTTTGGGTGTCTCTCAGTTCCTTATTTTTCCCATTGAAATTTCAATTATCTACATTTACATACCATTTTATGGATTTTTTTTTAAAAAGAAAAAGTCATTATGAAGAGTCATCAACATTTTTATGTGAATGTCTCCTGATGTACACAATTTTGTGTGCACTTTTGCCTCATTTACAAATTTTTGCAAAGCAATTTCCCATAGTACAATGCATTTTAAAATGTTCTTTTCTCTAATATATGCATTTCAATGCAAAATGTACACTAAAAAGGTAAAGGTAAAGGTACCTACGGGCCAGTCGTGTCCGACTCTAGGGTTGTGCGCCCATCTCACTTAAGAGGCCAGGGGCCAGCACTTCCGGGTCACGTGGCCAGCATGACGAAGCTGCTCTGGCGAGCCAGCACCAGCGCAGCACACGGAAACGCCGTTTACCTTCCCGCTAGGTAAGCGGTCCCTATTTATCTACTTGCACTTGGCGGTGCTTTTGAACTGCTAGGTGGGCAGGAGCTGGGACCAAAAGATATATATACCTAGTATATGCATTTTTGTACACGTTATTTAGCAGGAGGACTGCATTGCAAAATTCAGAGAATTGTGAACTTTGATGGGCTCCTGCGATTTGGTTCACACATTGTTTCAGAAAATTAAAATTGTGCAGGTTCACCTTTAATTGTGAACTAAATTGAATTTCTTTCCCCCTTCTGTACATTAAATTCACCTACGCCAGCTTGTCACTATTTTAGAGGACAATAAAAGCAAGATTGGATGCAAAACAGTGTATGGTTTATGATGTTAGTGGATCAGTCCTTTGTTAGGTAAATTGGGTGGCGCTGTGGGTTAAACCACAGAGCCTAGGACTTGCCGATCAGAAGGTCCGCGGTTTGAATTCCTGTGACAGGGTGAGCTCCTGTTGCTCAGTCACAGCTCCTGCCAACCTAGCAGTTCGAAAGCATGTCAAAGTGCAAGTAGATAAATAGGTACCGCTCTGGCGGGAAGGTAAACGGCGTTTCCATGCGCTGCTCTGGTTCGCCAGAAGTGGCTTAGTCATGCTGGCCACATGACCCGGAAGCTGTACGCCGGCTCCCTCGGCCAATAAAGTGAGATGAGCGCCGCAACCCCAGAGTCGGTCATGACTGGACCTAATGGTCAGGGGTCCCTTTACCCTTTCCCTTAATATTGGTCATATGGCAGGAGATAATAGTTAGGACTGGGACGAGGAAACTGACTTGTTGGATAAAAGCAGCAATGCAAAAGCCAGCTGCAGGTGGCTGGAAAGCAAAACAGGATGTTGCTGTCTGGAACTGTACTGTTGGAGAAAAGGGGCAGTCTTTTCTCTGTACTGAGCACCGGATGTTAGCTCAGAGTGTCATCTGACCTGTGCTGGAAGTGCAGGGGCGGAGTTGTGACTCTTCTAATGGAGTCTGAAGGGTGCAGTCACGATTCTATGTGCTGCTGAATGACAGGAATAAAACATGTAAATAGGACTCCTATCTGTCTCATTTCCCCTCCCTGGGGGGGAAAGCTGGAAGAGAGAAGCAGAGGGTGTGTTCTTTCTCACGTCTAATGAGAAGAATCGCCGATATACGACCTAGTCTGCCGGGGGTTGCAGACGGAAGGTAAACAAGTATCTCGCTCAGCTGCCTCGGGGGAGGCCAGGTACCTCTGACTGTGAGCTGAGATACTGACATATGGCAGCATTCGGGTGGTTGCGATTCATCGAACATCTGCATGAGAGGCTGGTGGATTGTCCTCCTCTGCTCCGAGGGAGAAGATAAGCGTCTGAGGGCAGCCGGAGGCTGACCTGACGGATGGACCCAGAGGAAAGTCTTTTTCAAGCAACGGAGCTCAAGGTATGCTGCATTTCGGGCTAAAAGTGTGAACGCAGATTGATTTATTTCTCTGGTTCACGGGAGAGCTACGTTTGAAAAAAAGCAACAGCTCCGGGAGGAGAGGCCTGCAGCTCAGAGGCTAAGCCTGCATTCCACAAATTCCTGTGGTTAAGATAAGCCTTCCTGCATGCGCAGTAGCTAAGCGATGCCCCGTCAGAGACGTGGAAATTTACTGGCTACGCAGATGGCTCTGAGAGTGAGCCTGGGAAGCGAAAGATTGTTTTGTCTACGTTTCCGAAGCTGTGCAAGGTCTGAGAAACAGCTTGCAGCTTGCCTGGAAAGGCAGTAAACAACCCAGCAAAAGGCTATTGGAGTATTAGCAAGGCTGGAAAGTGAGAGAGGCTTGGCTTCAAGATGGATGCCAAGAAGGGGGGGCTGCCTTACCCACCTCCCTTAAATAATGACAATTATTCATCTTGGTCTGTAAAGATGAAGGCCCTGCTGCAGAATCAGAGGCTTTTTGATGTAATTGAAAACCCAATCCCTGCAGCACCAACCAGAGGTTGGGAATCACAGAACGTGAGGGCCAGGACTGCTATAATTCTGTGTGTCTCAGATGAGCAGCTTGTGCATATCCAGCATTTAGAAAATGCGAAAGAGGTTTGGGATACGCTACGTACGACGCATCAGAGAGATGCTGGTTCTTCAGCGTTGCTGTATTTTGAGAAGTTGACCAATCTGAGATTAGTGCCTGATGGAGATGTTCAAGCGCACCTGACAGAGATGAAGTTTCTGCGTCAACAGATGGTGGAACGCAATTTCCGTCTACAGGAGGAAGTGTTTTGCTTCATGATGATAAACAGCCTGAATCGCACCTACAAGGTTGTTGCCAGTCAGCTTGGTTCCCTACCTGCGACAGACCTGACTTCGGAGAGAGTGTGTGCTGTGGTCCAGAATGAACACGACAGACTTGCTGCACTGGAAGTGAAGGACAGGGGGAGGCAAGAACAGAGTTCAAATCTCTCCACTGCTGATGCTACTGGAGAGCATGGTGTAGCATTGAGTGCTGTCCGATTCTACAATTGTGGACAGACTGGGCATCTACAGCGAAACTGTAAGAAGCCGCGACAGTCAAGAGGAGCAAAGAGCAGCTCTACAAAGCCTGAGGCGTCAGGCAAAAGCCGTTCCAAGTGCCAGGTGAAACCTGCAAAGGCCATGATGGCGAAAGAAACCACGCCAGATGTTGGGAACACATTCATAATCGACACGGGCTGTACAAAACATTTATGCCCGCACCGAGAGCTGTTTTCGACGTTGAAGAAGCAAAGCTTCGCTGTGAAACAGGCCAACGGTCAAGAGTTGGAAGCGACCGGAATTGGGACTGTGTATCTTGAGAGTCTGAACTTAACTATAAGTGATGTTTACCTGGTTCCAGAACTGAGATTTAATCTGCTGAGTGTGTCGCAGATTGCAAAGAAAGGACTGAAACTGTCCCATGATGCTAAAAGCTGCAAGATCTTCAAAGATGGAGAACTGTATCTTACTGCCAAAGAGAAAGATGGACTGTATTTGTTGACTTTTGATCAAAGTGATTACATGAAATGTAATTCTTCTGATTCTAACGAAATTTCTCTTGCAGGTTTGACCAACATGAACACCAGGAAGGTGAACAAGAAGGTCGACAGAGCATTTCAGCGGGTGTATGCTGATGTGATTGGTCCTCTAGAACCATCTAGAGGCGGTGCAAGATATTACCTTGTGTGTGTGGATTGTTTCACTAATTATTCTTGGGTTTATTTGATGGAGAAACCGCAAGAAACTTTAGAAAAGTTTCAGGAGTTTTGTGACAAGGTTAAAAATATGCATGATGCTAACATTGATTGTCTCTTCACAGATGACAAACAAGTTTTTCTGTTACAGAAGTTTCAGAAGTTCCTGGATGGAAAAGGGATAGACCACAAAGTTTCTGTTTCAGCCGAAGCGTGGAACAAGGGGGTCTGTGTGAGGGTGAACAAAGAATTGCAAAAGGGGATGTATGCGCAATTGCTGAGTTCACATTTGCCACATGAATATTGGGCCGAGTCGCTAGCGTCCTATCTTCACGTGTGGTTGAGAAAGGTCTCAACAGAGTTGGGGTGTTCTCCTTTTGAGAAGCTGTTCCATAGAAAACCTTCTGTTGCCTATTTTAAGGTTTTCGGGTCTCATGTGAGAACAGAAGCTCCAGGTGGAGTAAAGAATGCCAGAGGCATTTTTGTGGGTTATGAAAAGGGTCTCTACAGAGTAATTTTGTCTGAATCTGGTCAGGTGATTCTCACAAAGTTTCTAGAGAGTGCTCCAGAACAAGAGCGGGTTGTAGTACAAACATTTCCCACAGGTGACGATTCAGATGATGATTTTTCTGATGTCACAGATTACAGTGGTACTGAAGATGACAGTGATAGCTCAGAGAGTTCAGTTGTAACAGTCATTGAGAGGAAATCTCACATGATGGATAGACCTTCACAGGTGAAGGAAGAACCACTGTTTGCCAATGCTACTGGTTCTCAACAAAGTCCAGAGGTTGAACCAGTGAGCACAGATGATCAGCACCTCATACGTAGGTCTGAGAGAGTTACAAAGGGTGTACCACCAAAGAGGTATTCCAAAGAGTTTGCTAACATAGCTGTTGCATGTGTTGCTATTGTTAACAACTCAAAGCAGGTTAAAGCAGTGTCTAAGTCAGAGACAAAGACACAACAGAGAGTAGCAAGCCAAGGTAATGCAGAAGCACTCATTCCTTGGAAGCCAGACAACCAAAGAGGTACACTGGTGAAACCAGTGGTGGGGAGTTCCGAGGGTGGAACTGAAACGACAGGGGACTGTTATATGTATAACAACTGTTTGTTTTCTTCTCTGGATCATGTTTTGCCTATTGTTGCTTTTGGGGGAGATTGTTGGATAAAAGCAGCAATGCAAAAGCCAGCTGCAGGTGGCTGGAAAGCAAAACAGGATGTTGCTGTCTGGAACTGTACTGTTGGAGAAAAGGGGCAGTCTTTTCTCTGTACTGAGCACCGGATGTTAGCTCAGAGTGTCATCTGACCTGTGCTGGAAGTGCAGGGGCGGAGTTGTGACTCTTCTAATGGAGTCTGAAGGGTGCAGTCACGATTCTATGTGCTGCTGAATGACAGGAATAAAACATGTAAATAGGACTCCTGTCTGTCTCATTTCCCCTCCCTGGGGGGGAAAGCTGGAAGAGAGAAGCAGAGGGTGTGTTCTTTCTCACGTCTAATGAGAAGAATCGCCAATATACGACCTAGTCTGCCGGGGGTTGCAGACGGAAGGTAAACAAGTATCTCGCTCAGCTGCCTCGGGGGAGGCCAGGTACCTCTGACTGTGAGCTGAGATACTGACATGTGACTCTCCAGATGTAATTGGACTTCAGCTCCCATAATCCCTGACCATGGACATGCTGTCTGGGACTGGTGGGATTTCAGAGTCTGACAACATCTGGAAGGCCTTAGGGTCCCCAGCCTTGGGTTAGGAGATGCTTAGAAATCTCCCAATGCATTTGTGTGAGACACCCACCGGAGAGAAGGTGATATTCCCTCTAAGTGAGGGCAGGAAGCAGATTTGTTTGTTTGTGTCTGTGTGTCCCATCAGCTCCAGCCACCATGGCCAGTGATCAGGGATGATGTGAATTATGGAAGGTGTCTCATCGGTTATCCCTGTGCTACTTGATTTAAGTCAAATGTTTTGGCTGCAGAACAACACACAGTGGGAAAAAAAGCTTTTCTTCATTGTTTTGTTTTGTTTTGTTTTTAAAAAACAAATGAACAGCCCAAATTGGTTAGTTCTTCACATTTACCCAGTTCCTAGTTTTGTGGAGGAAGGGAATGGCTTGCTCAGCCTGTGCTTTTATCCAGCCCAGCGCCTTTTGTAATATACATTGTTCATTTACAAATGCACCCATTGTGCAGATGCATATGGGGATGCAAGTTTCCACCAGGGAAAAATCTTAAAATTCATTTCTCTCTCTCTGCCAATTTCAACCCGACTTCTTTCTCTCTCCCCTCCATTGTTATTATTTTTTTACATGCATTTACCTAAGAGGAACACAAATATTGTTTTCCCCACCCTGCCAGCTAGGGTTGAGTTGCTTTCCTAGCAGATCTCGATTTCCCTGTGAATTGGCAGCCATCAATACTGGACAAACCACCGCTCAGTTCCATGGCTCATAACACTCCTGAATAAGCCCAAGCTGCTTATTCAATGTATCTGACGAATGTCCCCAAAGAACACCTTACAGGCTGGTTCACTACAGCTCTCTTACCAGCACAATGTGAAATGAAACAAACATTTGTTATTAAGCCATGAGTGTGTTTTTTTAAGGCTGCCAAAAGCTGAAAACGGGCATTGGAGATCTCTGTTGTACTTACACAGAACAATGAGGGCCTCATGCTGAGGTTGTTTACTGCTTTGCCTCATGATATGAGAAGATGGAGTATCGGTCAGGAAGAATACAACCCCCCCCCCCCAAGCAAAACTCTTTTCTCTGTAGTGAGTACACACAGACATAGAAAAGGACCGTTCCTGAAGTGACACTTCAGAAGCAAGTCTCTCCGCAGCAACTGATTTAATGGGCCATTTGGGAGAAATTGATGCAGCTTTCAATAGATAACTGATATGGCTACTTAAAAAAACAAAACAAAATCCCACCACACAAGCTGGTGTAAATACTCCCAGCATACAAAACATTCCTGCTAAATATATAGCTCAGTAGTAAATATATACTGAGGTAGAGGTGCTGTAAATACCTTTAGGTGGCAGTGATTAATATAACACCTAGGTCTGTAAAAGTCAAGAGAATGTGGAAGGAACCGTGTGGATTAGGAGGTAATGGTCTTAAACATACCCCATTTAGGGTATATACGCCTGTGTGTTTGTGTGTGAGAGAGGAGGGGTCCCTCAGAGTTTGGAAAGCTGTGCATTCTTTTTTCAGACACAGACTTTCCCAGCTTAATTGATTGAGAGGCTGTGCACTTCTTCAAAAGACCAGTGCATTCAGTGGACAAGACTAATAGTGGGTTCAACAGTCAAGAAGTCAAGAAGGTGCTTTCTGCACATGATGTAGAGGGAATACTACTACGACTACTAATTTTATACCCCTCCCATCTGGCTGGGTTTCCCCAGCTACTCTGGGCGACTCCCAACAAAATATTAAAAACACAACAAAACATCAAACGTTAAAATTTTCCCTAAACAGATGTCTTCTAAAAGTCAGATAGTTGTTTATTTCCTTGACATCTGATGGGAGAGCATTCCACAAGGTGGGTGCCACTACCGAGAAGGCTCTGTGCCTGGTTCCCTGCAACCTCACTTCTCTCAGGAAGGGAACCACCAGAAGGTCCTCGGAGCTGGACCTCAATGTCCGGACTGCATGATGGGGGTGGAGACACTCCTTCAGGTGAGGGTAGATGACAGTGCTATCTTCTAGGGGTGCTCAAGGGTACACAGGACTGGCACCTTTTCCCCACCCCAAACGTTAAAAGTGTGGCCCTTACTGTAACAACTGCAGTAAGTGCAGATGGAGTTCATCAGTCTGGGAAGGTAGCCCATCTAGGAGAAGGAAAACTCTGATCCTAAACTTCCACTGCCTTGCGGGATATCTTTGGGAGAAGAAATGGCTAAAGAGTATTATTACTATTAATAACAATTCCTGCTATGTGTACTGTGATTACAGTCTCAAAATATCCATAATAGTGGTTCTCCAAACTGCTTCACATATTCTGATAAGGTGCACAACTGTGGTGAATACTCTGATGTTTTGTAAACAAGTGTTCACTTATTGGTTCCAGTTTATTGTAGCTTCCAGATGCATGCTTGCCATGAGTATGAGATGTACCTCATGATATTTTACTGGGGTCACCATAGAGATATACCTTGAATAAATTGGATTTTGGTCCCTGCTCTTCCCTGTCCCTACCCTGGCATGCAAATATCCTTTGGTTTTCAGCCCTCTCGGGACTGGTGGCAGCTAGAGGAATAGTTATCTTAATATGTTTGAGTGAATCAGTGAATATAAGAATATTATACATTTTATGTTCTTTCATAAATATTTGGTGCACAACTCTCCGATCTCTGGGCAACCCGTCTTACCCAGGACACGTTTGTGTAAAGCTGTAAAACCTACCCAATAACTGGAAACTGTAAATCCAGAAATTGGCACATCAATGCTCATAAGTAAGGGCAAGACCTTTCTGTCAATGTTCATTTGCAGAACAAATGCTGGGGGACTATTCTCAGCGGAGCTGTAAATATCCCCATTGTACTAATGTACTGGGAATCATTGCCTTAGGCTAGCGACTGTTTTTAATTGGAACTCTGGATTAGTGAAATCAGATGAACTGAGCAGCATCACAAATATTTTATATATTTGATGGTGCTGATACTATTAATAATATAGCAGTTTTCATAGACCCCCACAACTACTGATTAAGCTGCTTTACATAGCTGTAATACAATAAAAAATACAATTAAAAAAGAGTTTAATTTTTCATTTAAAATTTTCATTTAAGCCTAAATTTGAAAGGCGGGGAGGAAGTGAAAAAGTTAGCAAACACCAAAGATGGCTGATTTGGGAATCCTCCAGCAGCACCTGGATTTTTTACTTTAAGAAAAAAATCCTCCCTACTGGAAGTGAAAATGCTTGATGAATGGGAGTGAAGGGATAACCCATATATCCAGTATAGTAATGGTGGTAGAGGGGAAATCTCTGGATTGCAACCTGACAGCTTTATTTTGCAGTTACTTTTTAAATCATCATCATCATCATCATCATTATTACTGCAACAGACCCTGGCTTGGTGAGCAAACATGTGAAGACACTGTACAGCCTTGGGTTACATACGCTTCAGGTTACATACGCTTCAGGTTACAGACTCCACTAACCCAGAAATAGTACCTCGGGTTAAGAACTTTGCTTCAGGATGAGAATAGAAAACGTGCTCCAGCGGTGCTCCGGCAGCGAGAGGCCCCATTAGCTAAAGTGATGCTTCAGATTAAGAACAGTTTCAGGTTAAGTACAGACCTCCGGAACGAATTCAGTACTTAACCTGAGGTACCACTGTACCTGGAAATGAGAACTGAATCCACACATCTGGAAAGCAGGAAGGCGAAGTCTTGCTATGGAGGCAGTGGAGGTTAAGGAAGAAAAAGCTCTGCTCCCACACAGAGATTGGACTCCTTGAGAGTTCATGGAAAACTTTCCAGCATACACCTGAGCTTGCAAATTCATTGTGCAATATGTTTAAAAAGGAGAGAGAGAGAAGTGCAAAGATAGAGGGAGTATTGCTCAGCCAGCCTAAACCAGAGCGTGTACCTGGACAGCTGGTACTTTTCAAAGTGCCTTCATTTTATAGCTATCCATCATGCACAAGGGAGAGCAGCCAAGCCCTGAATTGCAGAACTAGTACCTTGGGAGTGTTCAGCTGTGAAACCTGAGTTGGCAGCACAGATTTGCCATATGAAAAATGCTCGAAGGGTTTCCCTCCCTCCCCTTTATTTGAAGGAAGCGAGAAGGGTTCACAGTCTCTGAATCAATTCCCAAAGAAGAGTACTGTAATTTTTGGCAAGGAAACATCCAACAGGATGTATTTTTAAACCAACAAGATCCCCTCAGAAACATTTTGAACTTTGGGTCTGAAAGCTTATGGAGATCAGTTAAAGAAGGTGATGAGACTGCTGCTCACGTTACATTTCGTGCCATGAAAATGTTTTACATAAATATGTATACTGAGGGAACCTGCTTATAGAAATGTGTCCATTAGGAGAAATTTGGGCTAAAATCCTGAGGCATGTTCATGATGACTTTTTGAAGAAAATTCAAAAACTGGTGTAGAAATGAACTTAAGGTTGGAAAAATTAGAAAGCTAAATTGGAATATTCACTCTTCGCCAGAGTGGACCCGCCGATTTCACCACTGCTCAGCAAAGTAACTACTGAGGGCAAAACAACATGTGATGATAATAGGGTTTTTGAAAAGGCATGCCTAAGCCAGAAGTTTTTTTTTTCAGGGGGTGCACAGTTGTGAGCCCCAATCCAGAATATGCTCCCAACCCAAATCTGGGAGCATGCGCCAGTTTCCCACTGAAAACCACCACTGTGGCAAGGTGCAGTAAACAATACTTTTGCAGGGCAAGTAACTTCCAGAAATCTGTGTGATGCTTGGCTGGAGATTGCCATGGTCTCCGAATACAAATCCCCCCTTCAGAATGAAAGCAGATGATTTAAGTGTGTGGTGTAGTGGTTAGAGTGCTAAATGAAGACCCAGAAGGTCAGGGTTCAGATCCCCACTCAGTCATAAAGGTGACGTTCGGCCAGTTAAAGTCTCTCAGACTATCCACAGTCTCTCAGCCTAACAACCTCACAGGGTTGTTGTGGGGAATAAATAAGGTGGGTGGGGAGAACCAAATATGCCACCTCGAGCTCCTTAGAGCAGGCATAGGCAAACTCGGCCCTCCAGATGTTTTGGGACTACAACCCCATCATCCCTAGCTAGCAGGACCAGTGGTCAGGGATGATGGGAATTGTAGTCTCAAAACATCTGGAGGGCCGAGTTTGCCTACGCCTGCCTTAGAGAAAGAGGTGAGATATAAAGCAACAAACCAACTGCTGCTTGCTATAACTAACATTTGGCCCTGGAACCACCTCAGACATATGTGTATTCAAGGATTTACTATTGAGGAGGTTGTTTTGCATTTGTTCACCCATGCCAGAGGGCAATTTGGGGAAAGCATGCGCATCCTGGGGAACTTCCATGCACCTCACTAAGGAAGCCAACCTTTCGCTTTGAGAATTACTGCCGTTAAGCCCCATAGTCGGCTCCAAACAGCAATTCTGATTTAATCAGGGTTCCGCAGTCTGTAAGTCCATAGGTAAATAAAGCAGCCGCTATAGTTTATCATTTATTTATGAACCTATTTGCGGCCGGTGTTTTGCATATTAATCAGCGGTTCTCCATGTGGCAATTCTGTATTGAGAAGAAAAGGCGGGGGCCAGAAATGGCCCGCTCCTTGCTATGTGACTTCTCTTGCCCCTGGATAATATGCAAAGAATTAGATTAGAAATAGCCTTATGAATAAATGATGAAATCCCGAGTTATGTATATATTTAAATGGCGGTGTCACTCTTGAGAACACATGGGAAACAGCTTCCCTACTGCCCCCCCCTGACCTGCCTCCACCACATCTTTTCCACCATGAGGCCACAACGGAAAATGCTGTGTTAAAATGTGTTTGTCTTGCTTTAGGTGGAAAAGAAGCACAGAGCATCTGAGGTGAAGAAGACTCCCTGAGGACTAACCCAAGGCTGCTGTTGTCACAGAAGACCAAGTCACAGGCTGGGACTTTAACCATGTGCCCAAAATAATGGGGTGCCAGGAGAGAGTCAATGAGTGGAAGATTACAATGTTCTTGACCACAGATGATGAGGACAGAACCCACCACTGTGACACATACCAGCTTAGCATACAAAATATGTAGTGTCTCTTATGTTAAGATGAGAATACTGACATGTTTCTTTTTAAAATCCACATATGTATGGATATTTCCCGGAAGGGGTAGCTGTGTTAATCTTTTGCAACAAAAGCAGTGAAGAATCTTGTGGCACTTGAGAGGCTAACACATTTACTTAGGCCAGGGGTGGGGGATTCTGTTTGCATTTTGAAGAGAAAATACCCAATTTGCACTTCTGCAACCAGTTACTGAACTCAAATCACTGAGGAAGAGCTGTAGCTAAGCAGTAGAGCACTGCTTTGCATGCAGCAAGGCCAAGGTTCAATCCTCAGCATTTCCAGGAAGGGCTAGGAAAGCATCCCTGGAGAGAAAATGCCAGTCAGTATGGACAATATGGAGCTATATGGACCAATAGTTCGATTTGGTATAAGGTGGCTTCTGTTAAAGAGATGTTTCATATGCATAACATGTAAAGTTTATATACACTGAGGTTTGAAAAAAAAACTTATGTAAAGGTTTGCATTTGCAAAGTAGAAAAGTTTGTATTAGGCATGAGAGGTTTCACACTGACAAATGCGGCAGAAAAGGTTGAATGTTCCGTTTCAGTCTTTAAGCTCATCGATGACTCATCCTGGAAACCTGAGCTTTAGATCTCTCACAATAAGAAGGTGAAACCTGAGACTTCAGCGTCTCTGTCAGCAACGGAGCTTGAAATAGAAGCAGTAGTGGTTTCACTCTGCAATGATGGATGAGCAACTTCCTTAGGATCTCTCTTTCTCTCTTTGGGACTGAAGATGAGAAAGTTCTTGTACTAAATCAAGGACTAAAAAGAAGATGGGATCACATTGCTTGCTTGATTAAAAGCAATGAGTTACTTTGTATCTTGTAACAGTTTTTCAGAACAATTTTAAGTTCAACAAAGCTTTGAAACTTTTCTTGTGGTGGGGAGCCTTTATTTCTACTCTGCACAGGATCCAAATCAGGGATTCTATTGCTGCAACTCTAACTGCCTCATATGTTCCTAAAGCACAACTATCCTTTGAAATTCACAGACATTTGAATTTTGCAATTAAGTTCACCAACCAAATATTGTGTATAAAACTACAGATATTGGGGGGGAAATGTGTTCAGAAGTACATATATTAGTGGAAACAGCATACAAAAAGGCAATGCATTATGTTTGGGAGAAGCACTGGCAAAAATATGCATATTACTAAAAAAAAAAGGCATACAAAAATGGGCAGTGAGAGAAATTTGCACTAAAATGCTGACAAATTTTCATGAGGATTTCCTTTTTTAAACAACAAGAAGTGTAAACCGCTGCAGTAACATGGAAAAAATGCTTTTAAGATTGGAAAAATGGGAAACTGAGATAAGCTGCAATTGACAGTTTCTAGGAGTTGACAGGCTAGTATAGGGCACTAGGGATATTGATAATGATCTATTTGAGCCAGTGAGCAGACCAGTGCAGGGCAAAAGGCTGCCATGTTTCATGATATAAACAGCCACCTGTATACAATGTGTGCAGTGGCCATGCTGGGAATTCAAAATAATGCCACGTGACTCATGTAGCCAATCACAGCTAGCAGGCCTCCAGAATTGAGTCTCTGCTATGCCGGAAGTGAGTATTTGCTGAGAATGGCCTGCCTCTAGTACAGAGTTACATTGTTACTCGAAATAACTCCAGTTAATTTTCCTTAAACAATCACAGACTAAATTTGGAAGGAATGCAGATGCTTTTCCAAGTCTAATTATAATGGTGCCTGCAACACTGAGCTATTATTTCAAACAAGGACTACTTCAGCAGGATCCCTCAGATTGGGCCTCCCGGTCATTACTGTACCGCTCTGCTGGCTTGCGGACTTGGCATGCATGCTTTATGCTGTGGATTCAAACGCACCTTATTGCAACTGTATTAACTCCCCAAACTGCACAATAATATACTAGACGGAGAGTATTGGCCCAGAAAGTCATGCCCTGCTGCTAATGAGGGTTGTTCTCTTCAGACATTTTATTGCCCCCTGTTTCGGGATTCCTTAATTGCTTTAATCTTGGCAGAAATACTTATCTGGGGAGGGGGCTTAGGGTGAGGGAGGGCTGCCTAAACCAGCAAGTCCAGAGTCTAATGATGATTAAGCCAGAGACAACAAGATACATGGAAATCAGGGTCCGATACAAAGCCAAAAAGGGGAAAACTCACCCACAGAAACGCAGCATTTGTATACAGGCTTTGCTTCTCTGATATCAGAGAAAGACAGAAATGCAGTTTCTTCCAATTAGAGTCCACCAAAATTCTATGAGAACCCCTTATTTACCTATGAGGCATTGCTAGCTATACAGTCTTTCCTCAGACTTTGCCTTCTATCAAATATATGCTTATGCTGCTGTTTATTGGGTTTGTTTTATGGTTATTGCATGGCTTCTGCTATTCTTTCTCCTGATTGTGCCATACTTCCTTTTGTAAGTTGCTTGGAAACTCCTTAAGCATTGAGCCACTAAAACATTCAATAAATAAATAAATAAAAATTCCCAAACAAATTTTGTTTTCCTAAAGCACTATCAGTCAGGAATTCTTACTTTTACCCTGTCATACACAGCTACCAAGGGACGTGGGTGGCGCTGTGGGTTAAACCACAGAGCCTAGGACTTGCTGATCAGAAGGTTGGTGGTTCGAATCCCCGTGACGGGGTGAGCTCCCGTTGCATGGTCCCTGCTCCTGCCAACCTAGCAGTTCGAAAGCACGTCAAAGTGCAAGTAGATAAATAGGTACCGCTCCGGCGGAAAGGTATACGGTGTTTCCGTGCGCTGCTCTGGTTCGTCAGAAGCAGCTTAGTCATGCTGGCCACATGACCCAGAAGCTGTATGCCAGCTCCCTTGGCCAGTAAAGCGAGATGAGTGCCGCAACCCCAGAGTAGATCATGACTGGACCTAATGGTCAGGGGTCCCTTTACCTTTACACAGCTACCAAGAGTGATGATTATGACTTTGTTAATTAATTGCTTTGAGATAGGAGGTGTCAGGTATATTTTTGCATACCTAGAAACCACTACCTTGTTTTTGGGTGGCCCTCTTGCACCTGATAAACTGTTAGCCTATAAAGTTTTGTATAGGGAATGATTAGAAAAAGATTGTAAGTCAAATCTATGCGTGTCCACCTTATTTAACTAGACCATCAGCTTACAGTGTCAAATCCCCTGCTGTAGTAGCATGGCTATGCAAAATAATTAAATATGAATATTAGATCACCAAAAGGAGATCAAGTCTGTGAACCTGCCAGATAAGCAGCTGAAATATTATGATCTGTGGTTTCTCTTGGAAATCAAGGAAACTTCAGATCCCCATGCAAAATGCTTTACTTTCAGAAGTCATCAGGACCTTGACTTTGAATCTCATTTGTTAAATTGCCTCTTGCAGGGGGACAGGATGGGTGCCTGCCTGCCTTGATACTTGTAGGTGTTTGGGCTGTTTGTAACGGCTGCAAGGTTTTAAGCGCCACAAGAAAATACAATCCATCTGAGAACTCGCCTGCTGTTAGCTGCCAACAACTCCTGAATACTTCAGCTAATTTTGGGCTGCTGAAATGTTGACAACAATGTGATTTCTTGAAAGGTGGGAAGAGCTGGCTGGTCATGCAATCTGTACCGTGTCTGAGTCAGGAGTTTCAACGCTTGTTACTCTGCTCACCATGCAGCAACTTTCACTGCTCTGTCATCATCTCCCAGGAATAATTACCTGAACCTTTAAAAGTTCTCTTATTGTGTTAAAGTAAAAAAAGCAACAAGGTAAGACTTAATTGTTTGCTGTACTTTCTTTCTCTTATGAAGTATTTCCTAGCTTTCTGATGCCATTGCCCTAGTACCGAGCTGTTTGGAGAAGGCTGGTGTTGTTGTTTAGTCATTTAGTCGTGTCCGACTCTTCGTGACCCCATGGACCAGAGCACACCAGGCACTCCTGTCTTCCACTGCCTCCCGCAGTTTGGTCAGACTCATGCTGGTAGCTTCGAGAACACTGTCCAGCCATCTCGTTCTCTGTCGTCCCCTTCTCCTTGTGCCCTCCATCTTTCCCAACATCAGGGTCTTTTCCAGGGAGTCTTCTCTTCTCATGAGGTGGCCAAA
Organism: Podarcis muralis; assembly: GCF_964188315.1. Taxonomy (NCBI): domain Eukaryota; kingdom Metazoa; phylum Chordata; class Lepidosauria; order Squamata; family Lacertidae; genus Podarcis; species Podarcis muralis. The sequence goes on from NC_135659.1 coordinate 76,862,860, forward strand.
GTATTGGAGCCTCAGCTTCAGGATCTGTCCTTCCAGTGAGCACTCAGGGCTGATTTCCTTCAGAATGGATAGGTTTGATTTTCTTGCAGTCCATGGGACTCTCAAGAGTCTCCTCCAGCACCATAATTCAAAAGCATCCATTCTTTGGCGATCAGCCTTCTTTATGGTCCAGCTCTCACTTCCATACATCACTGCTGGGAAAACCATAGCTTTAACTATAGGAAGGCTGGTAGTTTTATCAAAAAGCTGAAGGCTGACCACTGCTCATTGTGCTCTTATCCCACTTTGGCCACTAGTAAACAGATTTTGTAGGTTTTATTCTTGTTTCAAAAGCCTGCAAAACCTGATTAACCAGAGGTAACAGCAGGGCAACAGAGAGATGAGTGTTTACTATGGGAAGCAATGCCTCTGCCAAATCACTTTGGTTCTGCCCCCCCCCCCCAAAACTATTGCCCATCTCTTGATTCTTTCATAAAGTATTGTCCAAAACACAGTAGTCATAAACAGTACTTTGAGTAAGGATGGGGGAGAAATCTGATTCAGTTTGCATTTAAAAGTAAAATTACCTAATTCACACTCCTGGAACAATATAGGAACTGAGCACAACACAACCCATCTTTCAAAATTCACCCTTCTCTGAATTTTGCAGTGCACTTTTCCAACTAGGTAATGTGTGCAGAACTGCACATAATAGGGTAAAGTGTGCAGATAAATGCATGTATCAGTGAAAATAACATATAAAGGACATTATATGGGGGGGGGGATGTGAAGTAGGTAGGTGTGGTTTGGGGGAAATGGCCTTGTGGGCCAAACTGGAACCCATGCAAGCCCAAATTTGGCTCATGGGCTGAGGTTCTCCCACATCTTAAAGTAATCAGTGCTTCCTATTATTAGACTTCAACTCCTTTCCTCTCTGGCCATTGGCCATGCTGACTTGAGTTGGAATTTAACATCAACTGGTCAACGGAAGTTTCTTCAGCCATGGACTAGATGGACCTTGCCCTTATCCACAGCCCAGCACCCAATGTTTTTATGTTCAGACTGGCTTCTACTTTTACCTCAGAAATCGACATATTACATCTTGAGAGTAATATGCAGGCAGGCTTTTGTCTCCCTTTTTATGGACCACTTAGAAAATAAGTGGCACTTTAAGTATCCATTAACTCTCGCTTAACTAATGCTAAATTGCATTTGGGCACCTATGGACACACTTGTGAAAGCCATATTAATACCAGATGAATTCATTAGGAGCGGGGCTATTACTTCCAGTGCTAAATGAATTCATAATGATGGGAAATCTGAAATAAAGTGTTACCAAAAAATAATCCGTAGCACGTTAAGTGTCCATTAAGTACAGGGAATTGACACTCGAAAGCCTGTGTAAAATACAAATGTAACCCACATGAATGAGAGTTGCATGATAGAGCTACTGAACATGATCCTTATCTTGGGAAAACAGGATAATTAAAACACAAGTCAGAAAGACCTTCTGTGAATAGCTTCCAAGTTGCAGCAAACTGAAGGAATCTGGGCTCCTTTGGGATTCTTATATAGCCCATGCTTGGTATGTCTGTGACTCTGGAGTTGGGAGTTGTCAAAGTGGAGACACACTTCTTGTTTTTCTGCCCTCTACCCTCCCTGAGTGTACCTATGCTGTAAAGGAAGTTAATTCCAGCATCATGCAGGGAGAGTTCTGGTTGAAGACTCCATATTTGAAAGAGACAAGAAACGTCCTTCTTCTTTTTGCCCTGACTCTGTTACCAACAGAATAGGGAACTGTGGCTATGTTGAGAGCTGGTGTGGTGCAGTACTTAGACCGTGGGTAGGCAAACTAAGGCTCAGGGGCCAGATCCGGCCCAATCGCCTTCTAAATCTGGCCCGCGGATGGTCTGGGAATCAGCGTGTTTTTACATGAGTAGAATGTGTCCTTTTATTTAAAATGCACCTCTGGGTTATTTGTGGGGCATAGGAATTCATTCTTTTCTCTCTCCAAAATATAGTCCAGCCCCCCACAAGGTCTGAGAGACAGTAGACCAGCCTCCTGCTGAAAATGTTTGCTGACCCCTGACTTAGACTAGGGCTTAGACCCCTTGTCAGACTAGGGCTGGCAAGACCTGAATTCAAATCCCCACTTGGTTACTTTGGAGTAGTCACCAACTATCAGCCCAATTCACAGGGTTGTTGTGAGGATAAAATGGATGGTGGTGGTAGAAAGGGCCACATACACACTTCTGTGATCTCATTGGAGGAAAGGTGGGATATGAATATTATATTCTTCTCACCCCCTGGCTCCCTTACAGTTTTGGCTTCTCTTCTTAATCTAGATTGCTAGGTACCATCTTTGTCACTTGAGTCAGAAAAGTCCGGCTCTAGAAAATGTCATAATTGTATTGAGGAGGAGGAGGAAATGTGTTTGTGTGTGTGCATTTTCAAAAGAGACTGTAGCAGAAACAAGTGATCAAGCTAGAGCAGATTTTACTAACTTTGTTAAGTTGTAGGCTGCATTATCTATCTATAAAAAGGTAAAGGTAAAGGACCCCTGACAGTTAAGTCCAGGCGCGAACGACTCTGGGGTTGCGGCGCTCATCTCACTTTTCTGGCCGAGGGAGCAGACATTTGTCTACAGACAGTTTTTCTGGGTCATGTGGCCAGCATGACTAAGCCGCTTCTGGCGAAACCAGAGCAGCACACGGAAATACTGTTTGCCTTCCTGCAGGAACAGTACCTATTCATCTTATTGCACTTTGTCATGCTTTTGAACTGCTAGGTTGGCAGGAGCTGGGACCAAGCAATGGGCGCTCACCCCGTTGTGGGGATTCGAACCGCCAACCTTCCGATCAGCAAGCCCTGGGTTTGGTGGTTTAGACCACAGCACCACCCGCATCCCTTATCTATCAATACCATGCATTTAAACTGGTTCAATATACACTCCCTCTTCCCAGTGAACCCTCTCCCCATACTAACTGGCCCAAACATTGATCCTGACCCTCACCCACAAGTAAGAGGATTGCAGAATATGCTTGTTATATATAATATATAGGAAGTTGCTTACCTGATAACATAGGGGTCACTTAGGTTTATTGTTCTGTAATCTGTTATCCATGTACATAAAGGAGAGAAGCTCTTAACCTCATATTTCATTTTAAAGTAATGATTAGTTTTGGCTAGCATCTACATTGGTTTTCTTGTGTTATAGCTACTTTGCGGCCAACATTTATGCGCATCTTGGTGAGGTAGCCCATGGGGGATGCTCTTACTTGTGTGCGGTGTGGGAATTGTTGAGGAGGGAAGTTCAGTTTTAAAAATGAGCATATTTGTCTTGTGCGAAAAGATGATTATGATTTATTTTTACTTAGGTGAGAACAAGCCCTAATTGGCTTTTCTATGCAGCAAGGACCACAAGCTTCATTTGTATATTTCCCAGACTGTGATTAACCCTAATATGTTAAATGGTAGGAATCACTGTTTTTATATACTATCTGAATAAGAATTACTAGCATACGGTTATTGGACAAGCAAATACCTCCTCTTTTACTATATCCAAGCATTTTCCTGCATGCCATGGAATTTCTTTCCTGCGTGAAATAAATGACTCATGCTATATCCACTGTATTTATTTATTTTAGACAGTGGTTTTGTCAACAAGTAGGGGAAGGCATTCATTCTGCAACCAGTGGAAAATGGAAACAAATGGGATCCATTTGGTTTACTTTCCATTTGTTATAAATTGAATGATGAGTAATGAATGGGTATCAGGTTCATTACCCCATTTGTACCCATTCAGAGGTGCTGACTTGGGCTACAGATTGTGGGTGCCCAGCAGCACAAGCATAACTCTCAGCCTCTGCCCGCCCCTTCTGCCCACTGCCTTGCCTCTGCTTGCTCTCCGGCACCGTGGTGGTGACTGGGCTGGGGCCTCTACCTCTGCCATGGGGCCTCTGTTAGAGGCAGCACCTATGTCATGCCTCCATGGTCATAAGAAGTAATGCTTCTGAATACCAGCTGCTTGAAAGTGCAGGAGGGAGGGGAGGATGCTCTTGTGCTCTGGTCTTGCTTGCAAGTTTCCCTCAAGCATCTGGGTGGCTACCATAAGTACAGGGTGCTGGGCTAGGTGGGCCATTGCCCTGATCTTATGTTCTTATTGATGCTGTCAAAGCTTTCCCCATATCATGGAAGAAGCAAAGATCACTAGTGTTGAAGCAATGATTCTTCAACATCAGCTTCGTTGGACTGGTCATGTTGGGTGGATGCCTGATTATTGACTTCCAAAGCAACTACTCTTTTCCGAACTTTAAAATGGAACGTGTAATGCTGTTGGTCAATGAAAGAGGTTTAAAGACTCTCTCAAGGCAAATCTTTTAAAAAATGTAGCATAAACACTGACAACTGGGAAACCTGCGAGCGCTCCAATAAGAGAACCAATAAGCACTCCGATAAGAGAACCAAAGGTGTCATGGACTTTGAAGATGCTCAAACTCAGGACGAAAAGGAGAAATGTGCTAAGAGGAAGGCACGCTTGGCAAACCCTCACTGTGATCAACTCCTGCCCTGGAATCTATGTTCCCACTGTGGAAGGACGTGTGGATCCAGAATTGGCCTTCACAGTCACTGATGGACTCATGGTTAAAACTGTGTTTATGGGAGACAATCTTACTTGGCTATGAGTGATCGCCAAAGGAAAGAAGAAGAAGAAGAAGAAGTGGTATCCAGGTACTTAGATATGTGTCTCAGGCTAACACATGAAAGGAACTGTGAGTTAAGGAGCAAAATATTGAATATAATTAAGATGTGATAGCAAGGTCTGTGGGTCCATTGACATTAATGTGCATAATGTAGTCATGTTCATCAATTTCAATGGGTCTGCTCTGAATATTATTATTTATTACATTTATTAGCTGCTTTTTCTTGCCAGGGCAACTCAAAGGGACTTACAAAAGCATCCTAGATGAATACCAACCTGTATCCCCCTGTCCTCCACCCCCATCTCTGTCAATGTGCTTAGGAGAGTATCTTTGGGTTGTCACCTACCGGTAACTTGCATATTGAGATGTAGCAATATTCTTGTTTGAGTGCAATCGTGGATTTGATTTAAGGTTAACGATCAAATGCATTCATCTGCCAACAAGGCATTTCTCTGTAACTTATTTCACTATTCAAGTTTTTGAAGAAGGGGGCGGGTTTGCAATGCTCATCATTCTTCAGGGGTTTCTTTGTGGTGTTGTAGGATGTGACAGATTCAATTACTTATGAAGCTGAAGTTTCTTAGGCTTTCCAATATGGGCTTAGCAACTGTAAATGAGAGACAGTGGAGAGTTGAAGGCTGTGCATGCCTATGCGCCTGTATATAGATGTGTGCGTGTGTCTATTGAATAGAATGCAGAAGTGTGATTTCTCCCAGATGTTAAAAGAAATCCCTGCTGCAGCTGAACAAAGGTGTATTCTGTCCAATATAATTTTTATTCTGAATCTTCGATATTGCAGCTGATGGCAGAAAATGTGCAGTAAAGCACGGGGGAGGCCACTGGGTAATATCCACTGTAAAGTGTTAATTGCCTATTGAGGCTGTAAACTACGTCAATACGCCTGGATCTGAGTTATTGACAGGCCTCCTATTTATTCCAGCCCCACAAAAGCTGGGCTCTTTAGAACTGGGCTCTAATCAGTCATGCTTTACTGATCCCACCAAGAAGCACCAGTCGATAAAGGCGCTTGCCATCTTAACCCTTTGAAGTTTGTAAAAATTACAAGCAGGATTGATAACATTGATTCGGAGAAAACCCTTTAGAAGCAGAGGCTCCTCAGGGGGAGTGGCATCAAGCTCAGACTCATAGGGAATGTTAGGGGTGCCCTGCAGTGAATATGGGTGGATGCCCTCTTGCTGGTTCAAGTGCAAATGGCTGATGGAGATAATAAAGTTGGGACCACAAGGCTTCAGTTGTTTGGAGTTGATTGCTTGTTGTGGATGTGGGGGAATCAGTTCAACAAGCACAAGCCACACACTTCCCCTAGGGCATTTGGTAGCTATTGATTTGCAGAAGGACACGGATACTGGGACTTTTGCCTCTCTGGAAGCCACATTTGCTAACTTCCAAATCAATCTTCAGAATCCATTAACATGGCTTATCGATAAGTTATCGTTTCCCCGTAACACACTTTACCGACTTTATTGTATTCTTGATGAGGGTTTTAATTTGGCAAAAGGTAGATTCCCGGACACTCTTATAGTGGCTGTTTAGGGGCAGGGAATGCAACTCCATAGAAGAATCAATGGCACCATCTGCTGGAGTGGTATTTGCTTGTGCTGTAAGCTTGGGGGACTGGATGACAGTTCTTATCCCTTTGTTAGGTAGGCTTGACTCAAATAGGCTTTCCCTTTGTTAGGTAGGCTTGCCCAAGGTCACCAAGGAAACTCCAGGCCTCCATCAAGGGCAGTCCCATGTAGAGTGCATTGCAGCAAGCCAAGTGGAAGGTCACTAGAGCATGGACAACTGAGGTTAGGCTCTACCAGTCCAAGAAGAGGCGTATCAGGAGAACCAGCCTAAACTGGACATAAACCCTCCTCGCTACAGAAGCCACTTGAAACGCCATTGACAAATTGAAACCCAGGAGAACCCCCATGCTACAAACTTGATCCTTCAGGAGTTCAGTGCCACTCAGAACAGGATGCACATGGGAACCACCCACCCAACAATCTTCTATTTTATCAGGACTTCAGCTTCTGTTTATTGGCCCCTATCCAGTTCATCACTGCTTCCAGAAGCTTGTCCAACACCTTCACAGCCTTTTCTGATGGAATGGGCAGATAGAGCTGTGTGTCATCAGCATACTGATGCTCCAACTTCCTGCCTGACAGATCCCATTGGTTTCATATAGATATTAAATGGCATAAGGGACAGAATGGACCCTTGCTGGACCCCACGGCCCCAAAGTCATGGAGCCAAATGACAATCTCCTAGTAGTACTTCCCAGCAGTATATAATGTGTTGTATATGAGGGGGAAGTGTGTATAAAAATGCATAAAGTAGTAAAATAACAAAACAATGACATTTTATCCAGAGGAAATCACTTGCAAAAATGTGTGCATTGCAGAAAACCACATACAAAAATGTGCATAACAGGACAAATCCACACTAAAATGAATTTTCATGATTTTTTTTTTTTTTTTTGCAAATTAACTTAAGACTAACCCCATCACCCCTTGCAAAACTGCAGTTGAGAGTTTCATCCACTCCTACCTTCTGTGCAACAAATACCTCTTCAAATTTAACTCCCCGTAACCATCTTTAATGCAGGAAACTTAATACTGCCGGAACGATTCACCTAATCTCCAAGAATAGTTTGTGTGCTACTCAGTGAAAAGCAATGACAAAGAGAGGGGAAGAAGTGTGATGGGTAAGAGGAAATAACAACCCCACATGATTAAATTGTGTGTGTGTGTGTGTGTGTGTTTGTGTATCATCTGGCACAAAAGGGACCATACATACAAAATACTCTGAGGAAGGTGTGTGGCTATATAGGTTGTTGCTTGGTATTCAGTTAATTTGGGCTTCGAGCTAAGAGGATACGCGTTAGCCTTTGTGGCATACTTCACACCTCTTATTGCTGATTGTGCAGCGAAATGCCTCTGAATAGATTTAGCATAAGGCCTGCAGACGTCATTAATGTGTTTTTTCTTCTTCTGTGGCCACATCCAATCTGAGGGAGCCAATAAAAAGAAACAAATTGAAAGCACGGGAAAGAAATCAGTAGAGAAAACCAGTGTCAGAAGTCAAATTGCATGTAAATTGCAGGCACAAGGGTAAGTCTGCGTGGAATTTGCAAGGTTGTCTTTTATTTGACGGGTGGGTGTGATGCCTGCCCCCTCCTCCTCTATTTCTACAGACTTCTTTGCATGTTTACAATCTCTTTGTGATGTGACCACTAGAGAGCAGGCTTAACCTGGTAACAAGAGCTAATTAACGCCTGGCCTCTTCCTTTCCTCTCAGCCCCTGCCATGCCTCTCCAAGCCCGCTCCACAGCCCCCTTCCTTTCCCTTCCCTTCCTGTCTCTTGCTTTAATATATAGGCAGAGGGGATTTCGGCGATTCTTAGCTCTGCCTCCAATGCTGTGCAGTCTTAGGCCTAATTAAAACGCCACAGACGGCCTGAACCCCACATTAAAATTTGATGAGGAATTGATCAGCCAAGCAAACAGGAAATTTAGCTTTGTGAGTGAAGGTAATGTTTGCTCAAATGTGTAATGAGTTCCATAGGGAATATTTATGGGGACCTCGGCGACGGCTCGAGCAGTTCCTTCCCTTGATTTTCATCATGCTCACCTGCCCTCTCCATGTTCAGAGCAGATGCATAAAGAAAAAACAACAACCCAAGATTGCCTTGGGGAGGGGCTTGCGGACCCTGAAGAGCCACTGGCTTCCTTTGCCGTAGAAAACCGCATCAGGCAGAACGATTTGAAATCAAACCGAACGGGGCAATTGGGCTTTGTCCCAGGGAGAAACGCAATGTGGATTTTGCACAACATAATTATCCAGGAAGATTCATAGCAGAATCTGTAGGCTAGAACAGGGCTGATGAACAGGATCTGACCAGCAGGGTCATTCCTGACTTTCCCCTCACCCCCACTTGCCATTTTGACAGGTGGGCCATACCCCATGCCTTTCACAATGATATCAGGCAACCCAAAGTAAAAAAAATAAAAATATATACCTGCAGAGGAACATTCTTTACATCATTGCCTCAAACTGAAGCTGGCGATGTAAAGGAATATTTGTACTTACAGAATGCCCTGACACCAGGTGTGAGGTAGGTGGGAATAGTCTGCAGAAGGCAGTCTTGCAGGTGAAATTGGGACCTGTGCCAGGTTGGGAGCTCCTAACCTTTTGTGATCCAGGGGCACACTTGGAAATCTAAGAAACAGTTGTGGGCACCACAAAATATCAAATATTAATTTTAAAGAAGCCAAACAGGCCCATTGCAATACAAGAGGCTTGGAAAGTAACATGCCTTTCAGAAGCTGTTGGACAGTGGTCAGGAATGGTGGGATTTGGAATCCAGTCCCATCTGAAGGGTCACAGATTACCCCATCCTTGTTAATATGCTTACTGATTGGTGGATAGAATAGAGAAAGGAATAATCATGCTGTTGTTTGGCCCTATTAAGGGCAGGTGTGTGTTCTAACACTTGAGCAGCAGAAGCATCCAGCCTAGTAAAATTATATGTCGCCTATCTGACTGGGTTGTGCCAGATACTGTGGGCGGCTTTCAGCAAGTTACTGTATAAAACATTAAAACACCATACATTATAAACTTCCCTATATAGGGCTGTCTTCAGATGTTTTCTAGAAGTCAGATAGTTATTTCATTGACATTTAATGGAATGGCATTCTACAGGCCAGGCACGACTACTGAGAAGGCCTTCTAAGGACAGCATAAAAGCAAAACCTGAGTTCCACTATAACCAGCAACCTCTCCATCGATGCTGAGCTGGACAAGCCTATTGGCAAGGCAGCTACAGCGATGGCTTGCTTCTCTGAAAGTGTATGAGAGAATGTGATGCTAGCAACCAATGCCAAGATTTTGGGCATCACATGGCAGGACAGAGTTTCAAAGAAAGTTGGGCACTCTCAAGCCCATAGTCCCAGCATTTTTGCACTCCTGTCTCAGTCATGTCTACTCTGGCTTGGTTGTGTACACAGAATGGAAGGTGGAAGAATCCCCAAGGATGTGCCCTACGGGGAGCTGGCTTTGGGCACCAGGCCCTTTGGCAGACCAACTCTGCATTACAATGATATCTGCAAACATGACATGAAAGCTGGCAGCATCAATCCCACTGTGTGGGAATCCCTTGAAGAGGACTCCAGTGCCTGAAGACAGACAGTCAGGTTGTGCATCCATAGCAGTGACCAAAGGAGGAATGACCGCTAGGAGGAGTGCAGAGAGAAGAAACATCATGGTGCATTTACAGCAGCACAACCAGACACCTTCACCTGCCCCAGCTGCAAGAAAAGATGTCTCTCCTGTATTGGTCTCCACAACCACAGCAGGCCCTGTAACTCTCCAACAGTTTGACCACCCCCAAAGGCACAATCCTCTATTGTCTCTCGAGACAGACAGATGCCAACAACAATGTGATGTGGTTAGCCATTGCTCTGCAGAAGTACAGTTGTACCTTGGTTCTTGAACTTAATCCATTCCGGGAGTCCATTCAACTCCCGAAACCATTTGAAAACCAAGGTGTGGCTTCCAATTGGCTGCAGGAGCTTCCTGCACTCAAGCGGAAGCTGTGTTGGATGTTGGGCTTCCGAAAAACGCTCGCAAACCGTAACACTTCCGCGTTTCTGGTGTTCGGGAGCCAATTTGTTCAGCAACTAAGCTGTTTGAGAACCAAGGTGCAACAGTATTAGGCTTACATATGAGCTTCCAGACTTGGTTGCCTCATGAAAGGGGAGTGCTCAGCTTACAAAAGCATTAGAAAAAGTGTGTGTTGCTTGTGTCCATCTGCATTGTGGTCATTTTCCCAGGGGCACCACAGAAGTATAACACTAGCACTCCCTGGAGGGAGATATGACAAATGAGTAACAACTGCACATTTATTGCACATGGAATGATTTTGTAGGTACTCAGGCTATAAATGAATAGTCTCTCTATCGTGCTGGAGTTCCTTTGACATTTTCATTTTGGCATAATTATCCAATGTAAAAGCGGCCTATTTTTTTTTCTGAGCTGGAAAACAAAACAAAAAACCTGAGAACCAATACTGTGCGAAGTGTTATCCAAGCAGAAAGGCAAGAGCTGGGTATGTGTTGCATCCAGTGTTTGAAGCCTGGAAACACTGGCACGTGGCACATTTTAAAATCGGTTCATAATAGTTCCTATAAGGCTCTGCGGTCTTGATAGGCTGAAAAAGCATTAGACAACCAAACATAGCAACTGAGCTTTGTGAGATAGGGAAGTGTTAATTATCTCCATTTTATAGATGAACACGTTTAAACCTTCTGGAAATTTTCTTCTTCACTTGCATGCTCATTTAATCCAACTGGCAAAGGGGAAAATGTTGTCATTCAGTAATCTTGCCTCCTGCTCCTTTCTCCTTGTTCTGCCCCTTTCCCTGTGAAATGCAACATTGTCTATAAAATATCACCAGCTGACACGTTTTAATTTTGAAATTCCAAAAGATTAGGGCAATACCTTTTGGGGGCCAACCAAAATGTCGTGTTAGTGTGTGCAAGCGTTCAAAGGGCCTCAGAACTCCACAAGGGACTATAGTCAGATTATAAAGTGCATAACCAGTTCTGCAAACATGATAATATAAATCCACTCCCCTTCCCAGTGGGGAGGAGTTGCGGTGGACCACGTGGCCATCCACTCCCCTCCTGGAGGTCCCCGGCCATGTCATTGTTCCAGCCAGCCAATCTGCTGGCTCGGGGGGGGGGGGCATGGCCATGCCCCATTTAAACCGTGGCGACTGGGCTCTATACTGTGAAGATGGCCTATTTCATGGCAATGGCAAATATCTTTCCGATTGGGGAAACAATGTTTGGTTGGCCAGTATTGCAGAAGGCATAAAATATTGGTTGCAGGTGTGAGGGTATTTGGTGGTGAGCTTTGGGCTCGAGTGGTGGTTAGGCATTGGTTGATCTTGTGATGCGGGAGGGGAGGTGTGGCCATCACCTGCCTTTCCAAGTTTCAGGGTATTCCGTTAAAGGAATCCGGGGGTGTGAATCTCATCCGAAGCCCAGGACAGGGCTAGGGCCATGCCACGACCCCTCCGGGAACCCAGGGGGTGCTCAAGTTGGTTTGCATTGACGGAGCTCCCCCTACTGGTGGTTGACCCTTACAGGACTCTCTATGTGACGGGCAGGAGTCAGATATAGTTGGGCCAATTCCAATGCCTAACCAATACCGCTCACATTCTGTAACCAACAAAGTTGTGGCCTAAATATGCCCAATAACCATTAACCCAATATGTGTGTCCTTGTGTCTTATTCATCAATGGGGGGTGGTGGCTATGGGGTCTCGACATGCAATCACATTAATTAAAACACACAGTCAAACAATCCTATTAAAACATTAGAAATATAAATATCCACAATGAATAGCTGTTAAAAAAACCAACAACCCAAGGTGGGGTTGGAGGGGGCTGGTGGTGTTAATCAAGACATTCATGCCTATGTTGGTACGTTTTAAGATAGCATATGATGACTTGTGAGGGGAGTTGGAAGCAGTGGTATTGCACTAGTCAGAACAGGGATGGGTCAAGGCAGTGGTGAATTTGAGAGAGCTCTGGGGAGGAGGGAGGCCCAGCAGGTGCATGTGAACCTGTTGGACTGCAGCCACCAGCCCAGAGATCATTCACTGCTGTCCTGCTTAGTCCTGCCCCATCCTGACAAGTGCAGTGGCACCACCAGGAGATGCCACTGACTCTGCCCACCCCCCTCACAAACCATCACTAAGTTTTATGTATGTTGTACCATGAATAAACACATCAAGTCTGAACCCTCCATTTTAGGAGTACACGGAAAAATGTCTAGTGTGAATTTTTCAAGACCTACATTCTTCTTCGGCGATCCCTCATAGCCGAGTAAGATTGTCTTCCATGAACAGTGAGTCTGTGGAGGCCAATTCTGGATCCACACGTCCTTCCACAGTGGGGACATAGGTTTCTGGGTGGGAGATGATCACCGTGAGGGTTTGCCAAATGTGCCTTCCTCTTAGCACGTTTTCCCCTTTCATCCTGAGTCTTCAAAGTCTAGGACACCTTTGGTAAAGGCTGTGCTCCAACTGGAGAATTGTAATTGTTATATGTTCTCCATATTACAGCTTTATTTGTCAGCGAGCTGTGATTCGCTGCTCTTTCTTCTGAGCATAATCAGTAGCATACATTAGATGGGCAGGTGTTTGTGTGAAATGGTCCTTTCTTCCTGTGCACGGTTGAGAATAGTTTGTATTTAAACAGCTTCTTGGCAATGGAAATTCTGTGACTCAGACATTGCTGTGGTCTCACAACACTGTAATTGTCATAAGCGTGTACTCTGCATTTAAGGCATGCCTCTCATGCATTGCACTGCTTTCACTGTCTGTACGAAAACCTTCAGACTGGTGATTAACTCAGTAAACTCTGCCTCTAGCCCAAGGACCTGTGAAAAAAGGGTATTTTTCTTAAAATGTGAATGCAATGTGATCTAAGCACTAAAAAGTCACAGCACCAATAGTTAACTCTAAGAACATTTAATGATAGGCCACAGAAGATCAGCCTACAGGCAGTTTCTGTCATTACTCCTCTGCAGTGTTGCTGTCTAAATTAATAAACTTTTCATGCACCAAATTTCAATTAACAGGGAGCATATCTTTCAGATTTGAAATCAAATCAGGCATAGGCACGTAACAGCTCTGAGGCTGTAGTTAAGAGAGCACAATCTTTACGATGTCATATGGTTCTCTTATAGCCTAGCTTTGCTCCCAAATAAGTATCAATATGTATCTGCAGGGGCATGGTTGGGGTTGCTCCACCCCCAACATGAACCCTGAATCTCCCCAAGTGCCCCAAGTATTTCTGGGTGGGCAACGAATTTGGGGAAAATTGAACTGGGAATGAACTGAGTGGTATTCTGGGTGGTATACTGATTTGAGGGATACATTCATTTCAGAAGACATCCATACAGGATAAGTGGGAGGTAGTGAAGGGAGGTAATAGAAGGGAACTTGGATTGGTTTGGAGCAGGATCTCGTAGGAAGTTAATTGGGGGTAAATGAATGGAAGAGAAATGGATGGGGTGATGTAGGGTGTGCTGCAAATTAGCTGATGGGTCTGGGGAGGTTAGTTGATGTGTCTTTTGTGGCATTTATAAATCTAAATTTCCATCCACACATTTAAATTAACATATGCAATTTTTACATAATTTTGTATCTGGGGGGGGGGGGGCCCTGCCCCAAATCATTAAATGTTTTAGTAATGCTGGTTTCTCTCTTATGCGTGAGAGAAACACACACCTACCGCATTAAAGCAACCATCTTTTGCATTCTTATTTGGGATCAATAGCTAGGTTATAAGAGATTCATGGAAAGTAGCTTGATGCTACGGTATATATGTAAACAGATGAGGTTGATTTTGGAGCCTGTACAGAGGGGCGCAAATTCAGTTCAGGCAAATTCCAGGAAAAGTTGTTGAATTTCAGTGTCCAGACCTTGTCCAAGATTTACGTGAGACCAGACCTAGGAGGAACGTGGCACCTGGACAACCTATGATAGCTGATAAAGAGCTATAAGTTGTTTATCCACCCGTTGTTAGCAGGAATGGGGAAGCTGTCAGGTGATGTCAGTATTAAAAACACCAATAAGGGGCTAAACTCTGCTGTAAGAGATGCTACCTGGATAACCCAAGCTCTAGGTCAAAATATGCCAGAGACAAGAGCAGAGGTTATTCAGCATTGCCAGCAAGTCGAAATTCCACAACCAGCTCCTTCTGGCAATAATGGTGATCATAAATGTTGCTTAGCACAAAGAACCTTCAGCTGTCTTGGAAGGACTCTTTACTCTGAAGGTCTCCAGAGCCCATTCTTCCAGGATAGCTCTTTAAGGGAGTCCTTCAGTATCCCAAGAAGGGCTTTTTATGAGTTGTCTGTCATTGCTTCAGATTCATTCCTGACATGAAGCCACAAGGGCCCCATTCATAAAGGATTTGTACATCATCACAGTATATGTCCTCTGTTCTTTTCGACATTTCCAGGTGGCAATAAACTTGTGCTACCAACCCCCCCCCCCCCACCATTCTGTCTTTCTAACCAATTTGTAACTTTCTTAGGTCGAAGACCTCATTTACCTCCATCCCGGATGTAAACTGTCTACAAAGAGAGTGTGAAGGGAAGATACAGATAATAGAAGATCTGGCCCATTCATAGAACCAGAGCCCTCTCTAAAGCTTTTTAGATTACAATAGAAAGGTTAAAATAGAAGAAAAAGAAGAAGGCCAGTTCATAAGCTATGGGTTCAAGGTCTAGCCACTTGCTTCTAATGTAGGCTTAAACTGTAAACAAGCTGAGATTTCACACATCACTGAAAACTTTCATTAAGCAGAAGTAGAACCTTGAGATAACAGCTTCTTTGTATCTTACCAGTGGTCCATTTAATCCAATACAGTCTTTAGCAGTAGTCAACAAGATGCTTTTTTGAAACCTGCAAACAAAAGGAGATAAATGAAGTTCCATGTTACCTTTCATGGCTAATAGCCATTGAGAAGTCTATCTTTTATTCAGTTTCCTTAAAAAAAGAAAAGAAAAGCTAATGGTTATCACTACATATTGTATCAACAAATTCCACACATTTATTACAGACTCCATGAAGACGTATTTCCATTTGTTTGCGCTCAGTATCAATCAGTTTTATTGAAGGGTCCTGAGTTCTGATGATGTGGTATTTGAGAGAGAGAGAGAAAGAGAGACTAATTGTGTGTGTGCATGCACACACATGTACACAGAAATGGAAAATGACTTTAAATGTGGATAGTGCTGTAAAGGAAGCATGAATACCTTGTAGGAATGGGCCAAGCTGCCAATTTCAGTTTCTCATTTTCCAATCTCAAATTCAGTTCTCCACATTTCTACAACAGTGTGATTTTTTTTAAGTTCTCATGAAAATTCAGCAGCATTTTCATGTGAATTTCTCCTAAGACACACATTTTTGTTTGCAGTTTTGCCTAAGATAAACTTTCTCCCTTATATAATGCATTTTTTGTCTGTTATTTCTACTAATATATGCATTTTTATGCACACTTTATTTAGCACATGCATTTTTGCACACATTGCTTGGCTGGAGAACTACGCTGCAAAATTTGGAGAAGTGTGAATTTTGAAAGATAGAGTCAGTTCATGTATTGTTTCAGAAACTTCAGATAAGGTAAGTTCACCTTTCAGTGCAAACTGGGTCAAATTTCTCTCCCATCTCTAGTGCCTTGTAGTTCAGGTTAATGCAATATATTAATCTTGCCTGGAATTAGGACGTTCAAGAGCCACCAGTAGTGATATTAGCTCACAATGTGCAGAAAAGGATGGGCATCTACCTGCAATAAGATATTGGTATTGGTGATTAATCCTTTGAGGGGGGACAAGGCATTTTCAGGCATTGGTCTGAACACATGAATGCTCAAAGTATAGATGGGAGCAGGAGTGTGCATGCAAGCCTCTCCCCTAGTGTCCTCATGTTCATCCCCCTACCCTGCTGTCTCTCATACATAACCTTCCCATGTTTTACAGGGAAGCTCTGCATGTGACTTCTACTCGCATTCATGCAAACATGGTAAAAGCCCCACACAGACCTTCCCTATGCAACATAGTAATAATAATAATAATAATAATAATAATAATAATAATAATAATTTATTATTTGTACCCCACCCATCTGGTTGGGTTTCCCCAGCCACTCTGGGTGGCTTCCAACAAAGATTAAAAATGCATTAAAATGCCGGACATTAAAAACTTCCCTGAACAGGGCTGCCTTCAGATGTCTTCTGAATGTCAGGTAGTTGTTTATCTCTTTGACATCTGATGGGAGGGTGTTCCACAGGGCAGACACCACTACCAAGAACGCCCTCTGCCTGGTTCCCTGTAGCTTTGCTTCTCGCAGTGAGGGAAACGCCAGAAGGCCCTCGGCGCTGGACCTTAGTGTCCGGGCAGAACGATGGGGGTGGAGATGCTCCTTCAGGTATACTGGGCTGAAGAGGGTCAGGGACTGGCCAGGCATGAAGGATGCACATGAGAATGTTGGGGCAGGGCTTGCAGTTGCGCCTCTGCTACCAACTACACTTTGAGCATTCATGTGTCTAACCTGAATGCGCCCACGGAGAAGCAGGAAAACAGGACACATGGCCACTTCTGCTTCCTGGTTACTCTGCAACAGAATCATGTCCAAAGCTGGTCAGACACAGTAGTCTCTAACTAAACAGATAGGCTAGCGCAATGACTTGAAACTACACAATATACTTTCCAACCCTCTCCTGTCCCTGTGCACACCAAGCCCCTCTTCAATCTGTTCCAGAAAGTTGGAGGAATTCCTGGAGCAGATTTGGGGGGTGTTGGGGGGCTCAGGGAGAGGGCAGCTTTTGCGCAAGTAAAACTTATTGTGCTAGCATAACTGTTTAGTTAGACACTGACTGTTGAGATTAATATTTCCCAATTCACTCTCTCCATACACCATTCGTAATTTTGCTGGTCACCTGACTGGTTTCCCATGGGGGCATTTTGAGCTGACTTTGAAAATCAGAAATATCTGGGGTGTTTATGGACTACCCATTGCAGATGACCTCTGGAGATGACTCTGAGTCTTGGAATACAGAAGTTTTTGCATTGACACCTCCCGAGTTCCAAAACAACAAATTAGAAAGGGAAGGTTCAATCTGCTTGTCAAAACAAGAGAATTAAACAAGAGATGGCATTTTGCCTCTAGGGCCTTCCTTAGGCTACAGAGGAACAGGATGTCATTGAGTTTGGCTGTGTCCTAGTTTCTCCGTGGCCTGAGGAAGACCCCCAAGGCTGAAACATTATTTCTAATTGTTCTACAAATGACCTTTTTTTCTCCTCTCTTGCTCCAGATGCCACTGATATTGGCATGTACGTGTTCCTTTGTGCTCACTTCATTCTGGCAGGGCCCTGAACTAAAAAGTACCTTACTACATTCTTTAAAAAGTCTAGTCCTTGGATTTCAAAAGCATTTTATCTGGCCTTTCCCCTGTTTTCTTAGGGTGGGCATATGGCAGAAGAGAGATACTAAGAAATGTCCCTGGCTTTGAAGTAATTGCTACATATATAGCCCAAAACTCTTGTAACAAAACTTTTCACAGAGAGAGACGCCTACCACACAGTTTTCTCCCAGTATGAGAGGATTCCCTCCATCCTAATCCATTTATGGTGAGTTCCATGAGGAATTGGGCTTAGCAAAGAGGCGATCACACATTTAGCTCTCCGACCATCATGGTGAACCATGTGGGATGAGATGAAAGGAACCTGGATGGTTCTAGTATAGGCAGAAGAGCAGCATTAGCAGGCAGTAGCTGGAGAAAATAAAAAGAAGAGGAAATCTCAGTAATAAGGATGCTGCCTAGACATTGGACCTGGATAGCTCATCTGGTAGAGCAGAAGACTCTTAATCTCAGGGTCGTAGGTTTGACCCCCACATTGGGCAAAATATTTGCAAGGGGTTGGATTAGATAACAGATGTGGACCCTTCCAACTCTACAATTCTATGATTCTAAGGCAGGACCCAAGCATGATAGGGAAAATGTTTATGCTTTACCAAGGCTTGGGAATCCAATGGGCCTGCTGTCAGCTAGAATACAAGCCAATTGCCACTAGGGGGGAAAAGTGAGGTGAAAATGTAGGTTATGCTTCTTATGCAGAGTTGCTTCCCTGTATCTGTACGAGGTATCCTTATCCTGTCAGATCTTTTGATTTCACTTCAACCGATCAGAAGCAATGCTGAAATAGAAGAAGCAACATTCTGAGCTGTGAGTTGCTGGCCCAGGCTGTCCTCTACAAAAGAGAGGAGGAGATAGAAAGAGAGGATGGGGGAAGGAAGGATAGTCTACAAAAACGCAACAGAATAAGGTGACAGAACAGACTATACTTGCAACTTCAGATTACAGGAGTTGCACACCAATGGCTTCCACATCTGCTGTGTCAGGAAGGTTGCAGGCTTCTTATCTCCTTCCCTCCTACTCTCTATCAAGGCAATATTGTTTCTATAGAAAATAAAAAAAACTGAGGTAAGCAACGGTAAGTGAAGATTTTTTATTTGTAACCTGCCCTCCCCGGCCGAGGCCGGGCTCAGAGCGGCTAACATCATAAAAACAACACAATATGCATAAAACCAGACATCAATTAATTAAAATACAACTTAAAATTAATTCAGACAAGTTAAAATCTGGGCAGGTGGCAATTATCAGGTTGGAGTTGAGAGTGGTTAATACTTGCCAGGACCAACTGTTTCCACTGATCATACAAGGACCTGTGAGTGGGTTTGTGGAGGATACATCACTCAGACTGATGATAGACCCTCAACAGCTGTAGAAACTGGTCAGAGTGTACCATGGGTTTCATATAAATGGAGTTACAAATCCTTTCATTGCTTGATTTGGAATATTTTGGAATAAAGAAGATTTATGTTGAATCACAAACCAACTATTTTGCTGCATGACTGACCCTTAACGTGGCATACATTTTTTTAAAATATGAAAACTTGAATAACTTCAGCAGTGAGAAAGTCACTTATTTATTAGGAACAGACATACTTTAAAAATAAAATAAAAAACCCAATCCTTTGGCAATGGAAAAAGCTGTATTTGGATGAAGGATTGATGTGTTTGAATTTCAGTCAATCAGAACCTCCCTCACCCTTTTCTAAATTTCTAGAGAGTAGTTTATAATTGTTTTGACTGTATTTATGTAAAATCATTTCCCAGATAATTTTGGTTGATAATTGTTGGCTCTAAGCCGTGCTTATCAGCAGCCCTGCAAAGTTCTACATTTCCAGTGATTAGATTTACAATTAGGAATATTTTTCAGGAAAACCACAGTTCTGAAGAAAAAAATTCTTGATCTGGCTTTCCCTACCATCCCTTGCTGTCCAAGTGCTGCTATACTTTTAGGATACAACAATATGCCCAGCTAATTCCTTCTATGCCCACCGATTTGTTTCTTGCCTTATTCTGAAGTGTCAGAGCAGAGAAGCTGTAGGGGTCCGCAACCTTTTTAAGCTGTGGGCCGGTCCACCGTCCCTCAGACCATGTGGTGGGCCGGACTATATATATATTTTAAAAAATGAATGAATTCCTATGCCCCACAAATAACCCAGAGATGCATTTTAAATAAAAGGACACATTTTACTCATGTGAAAACACGCTGATTCCTGGACCATCTGTGGGCTGAATTGAGAAGGCGATTGGGCCAGATCCGGCCCCTGGGCCTTAGTTTGCCTACCCATGGTCTAATCCTCTTTTAAATACATCCAAGTCCGCGGCCACCATTGCCTCCTGTGGGAACGAGTTCCATAGTAACTCCCTGCTGTAGAACATTCATATACCATATTTACTTGAATCTAATGCTCACCTTTTTTCCGCCAAATTACGTCGTGGAAATTAAGGTGTGCATTAGCTTCAATGGCACATTTACATTTGCCAGCAAATACTTTTTTTTGGTTTCAAGGTTCTGAAAATTGAGGGGCGCAATTCCAGAACATTCCTGTTTCTCACCTGTCCATTCCTAAGTCCATTATGTCCCATTTCTGCATTAATTGGAGGTATTATTATTATTATTATTATTATTATTATTATTATTATTATTATTATTATTATTATTATTATCTGCCCTTTACCAGCAGGTCCAAATTCAGAACAATTATACATAAAAAACTATTAAGGCAGACTACAACCACAGGAACAGGATGGGCCCTTAAAACACACATCTCAGAAGACAAAGACTAGTTTAAAGTGGTGGTCCTATAGCATTTGTGGAAAGTTATGTAATGAAGGTGCTAGGTGCACCTCTGTGGGAAGAGAACTCCACAACTTAGAGGCTGCCACAGCAAATGCCCTCTCTGCCTGAGAACCTCTGAGGGATGCAGAATTACTGTGTTCTGATCTCAGCACCCAGGAGTACCTGTACAAAGTACCTGTACAATAATGTTTAACAGAGCAAACCAAGCTATAGTGGCACCAGGCTGAGAGGTAGTTTGAATTGGACAGAGATGACCCTTGCCAACCCCTGCCTGCCTCTGCTGGACTCCCACAGTCTTCTACCTGCAGGATATGCTAGTGTCAGCTTTACTGATGTACAGCTGCTCCTTCTGCATATCAGAAATACAGGCAGGCGAAAGTACCACTGCTGGGGTCCCTGCTGGCAGAAATCCTGAAGAAGGGCTTTCTGAAGTTGGGGAGTGGCTGCATCAACCTGGAATGTGTTGGATGCCATGGTGGCCTTGCCACTTTCGTGTGATGACTTTGGGCCTGATCTGGGCCAGATCACTGTGACAACTCTTGTCTGGTGCAGCAACCTGCATCCCCAGTTAACTTCTGTCCCAGCTACAGTGCACAGCATGGTTTGCCAATACAGTAAGTCCCTCCATCTGGCATATATAATTGCCCTGCATCCACAGATCTCAGGGTGGTTCATAGCATAATAATAATACAAATAATACATAATAAAAAAAGAAAAACAAACAAACCCAACTTCCCCTGCCCTATAAACACATTTTAAACAGTTTTGGTATAATTTTTTGACTCAAGAACTGCATTGCAAAATCTGGAGAGGTGTAAAATGCAAAAGATATTTACATTTCTGATCCGCCCATTAGCCCAGGATGTGCAGATGGGTTCAGTTTGCAGCAGAACTCACAGGAATTGAATTCCTCAAGCACCCCTAGCCCCAGGCATGCCATATAGCAATCAGGGGATGGGAATGGACAACAAGGTCAGAAAAGGAGAATAGAGAGAATCCAGAGGTGTCCTAGATCCTGCTGTGTTGAGAGTTTTAAAGGTTTGTGGCCATTCTCCAGGCTTCAGTCTGTCTCCCCTAGTGGAGGGCAAAGGACTCTCTCTCCTAGCTTTGTTCACTTTCCTTCCCCCTTGGTTTCTTGCAAACCCCTGCTTGTACATCTAAATTACTCCAACTGGAGTCAGAGTTGTTTGGTTTTTGTTTTGTTCTAAGTCCCAAAGTGCTTAACTACTGTTGCCGCTCTCACCGGCTGAGATGAACGAGTTTGAATTAAACAATCAACTGAGTAGCAACACACAACAAACGTGTGGTTGTGAATGTTGCCAAACTGAGTTCTGGCGGTGCTCCAGCCAGAGCCTGTTCCAAAATTGTGAAGGCCTTTTGCTGACAGCTAAGCTGCCAATCCTCTCTGCGCATGGAGCAGCTATTTGCAAAGTGCTTAGGAATGTAAATACAGGGCTTTTGGGAAGTGCTGACTATAAAGCATTATAGTAGATGGCATAATGAACCTCTCTGTGCACAATGAATTTGGCAACCTCCTTGCAAACTGCCTTGTGCTGGGTCTATTTTTATCTTTATCAGTTTGATAGATAGACTAATGTACAAAGTAGGAGGAAAAGAATAAAAACGAGGCTCTGGCTGTAATGTTCAGATTTGGAATTGGCACATCCTTACATTATGTGTCTGGCTGAATACTAAGCGGTTGCTCTGATAAGGAGAAAATACTTTGTATTGGACTGGGCATGTGCCATGCAATGTGTGCCTAGCATGTACTGGTTCAACATCACATACGGCCCTTGTGTTTTGCTGCAGCTGATGGGATGTACAGACATGATATCTAGTGTGAACCAAATCCTACATGAATACATTAGCATGTGAGTTGATCCTACTGATGCAATTAGGTAAAGATAAAGGGACCCCTGACTGTTAGGTCCAGTCGCAGACACTCTGGGGTTGCAGCACTCATCTCATTTTATTGGCTGAGGGAGCCGGCGTACAGCTTCTGGATCATGTGGCCAGCCTGACTAAGCTGCTTCTGGCGAACCAGAGCAGCGCACGGAAATGCCGTTTACCTTCCCGCCCGAGCAGTACCTATTTATCTACTTGCACTTTGATGTGCTTTCAAACTGCTAGGTTGGCAGAAGTAGGGACCGAGCAACGGGAGCTCACCCCATCGCAGGGATTCGAACCGCCAAACTTCTGATCGGCAAGCCCTAGGCTCTGTGGTTTAGACCACAGCGCCACCCGCATCCCTTACTGATGCTATTGAGGTAAAGGTAAAGGTACCCCTGCCCGTACGGGCCAGTCGTGTCCGACTCTAGGGTTGTGCACCCATCTCACTTAAGAGGCCGGGGGCCAGTGCTGTCCGAAGACTTCCGGGTCACGTGGCCAGCGTGATGGTATTAGTTTGCTGCAAAAAAAGGGGTGGATCACATGCTTTGGGCATACGTGGATCTGTGCACAAGTCTCATCTCACACTAAACTGCTCAAGGCTTGCTCCTGCACCATGTTATGTGTGAGACAGATAGGCTGGGTCCTAGTATGAACTGGCCATGTGTGCTTAGGTTCGTTCATCTTTCCTTGTGGCAGAGTCACTGTAATACAGAACATGGCATTTAAGGCACATGGTGCGGCAACTTTGCTGATACATGCTAGTCAGTGACTGGATGGGAGAAAAAAGTGGAGCCCAAGAAGCTGGCGAGGATGACTACCCAGTGCCTGAAACTGGTGTGCTCACAGATTTTGTTTTTAAGAGAAGTACTTCCTTTCACCTTAAAAAGAAAAACTTACTGCATATAGTTTGCCTAAACAACACCAGCAAACAGCTGTCAGGTGCATAGCAGGCAACCTCTCCAGTTTCCTCTACTTGCAGGAAAGCTCATCCAAGGGTGCCATGAGGTTTTCAGGAAGTGTAGACACCTGGGGAGACCGCAGAATACAGTGGTACCTTGGGTTAAGAACTTAATTCATTCTGGAGGTCTGTTCTTAACCTGAAACTGTTCTTAACCTGAAGCACCACTTTAGCTAATGGGGCCTCCCGCTGCTGCTGCGCCGCTGCTGTGCAATTTCTGTTCTCATCCTGAAGCAAAGTTTTTAACCCGAGGTACTATTTCTGGGTTAGCGGAGTCTGTAACCTGAAGGGTCTGTAACCCGATGTACCACTGTACAGTCTTTGTGTGATCAAAGGAAGGACATTTACAAAGCCACATGGCCACCGGCAAAAAAAGGTAAGCATAACAAAAAAGACCACATGAAAAACCTCAACCCATATTTCTCTAAAATTTTCTTTCCAATCGGTTAATTTTTGAATGCAATAACTTTTTTTTCATAATTTTTGAATACAATGGCATTTTTTAAATATTTGACAGAATGGTTGGGAAAATGATTTATTTATTTTTTACAGCTCTACATTGAATACAGATGTGATACCATATTTATGCCTAGTAAACTAGATAGCCATGGAGGAAAAAAAGAAAAGAAAAACCCGAACACACACTTTGTTAAAATGTAGCTTGCATAGTTGCCTGCAAGGTAGAGATACCTGTCCTGTTCTGATGCATAAAATTATAAAGCAATTGGAGCCAACGAGCTTGTGTGCTTCCTTCCTTCCTAAGAAGTTGCCTTCCTCAATTCTTTCAACAGTGGGATGTTGTTTTATCACAGAGGTAGCAACCCCCTTCCACAGACATGCAGTGCTCCAGCAGCTGTTTTTCACACTCATCCGCAATCAGCCTCTGTATCTGTTTCTTCTTCTTGTAGCCTAAAGATAATTCATTAAAGTTGCTCCCCTCCCCATTTTCTGATCCACCTCTCCACCTTCTAATACCCCCCCCTAAAAACACCATCAATATTTCATAAACGCACAGTGACAAATGTATTTTAATGTGGTCCGCAGAGGACCCGAGATTGATTGGCCTCTCAGAAATATGACACGTTTCAAAGTAGGATATTCAGGCAGTGTTTTAGTGCCTACATTAGTCAGAGAGAGGCAGCACCTAAATTTATCATAGTTATGGCTTTCTCGGTATCTATTTTCTTTTAGCCACTGACAGCAAGTATCTGAATGGTCCCTATTGATTGGCTTTGTGGCTGGGTCCTCAAAATGCCTAGGCTGTGGAAGTTTTCAGATCAAATTAGGCCCTCGCTTCCTGGAGTTAGTATGTAAGTACATCACAAATGCAGGCAAACTGGCTTCATTCATGCTGATTTTCATTCACAAGGGTAGGGGTACAGGAAGGAAGAGTGGTTATTACCTGATCATTCTGTAAGTGAACTTCTCTGGTCCAAGGTGAACTTCAAAGTTTTCAAGAGATGCAATATAGTGGGGATGCTAATGGC
The DNA here is from genome assembly GCF_964188315.1 of Podarcis muralis. Taxonomy (NCBI): domain Eukaryota; kingdom Metazoa; phylum Chordata; class Lepidosauria; order Squamata; family Lacertidae; genus Podarcis; species Podarcis muralis. The sequence continues at coordinate 76,887,673 of NC_135659.1, forward strand.
TCCTGTTGTTGATGCACTTACAGTTAGCTAATGGATACTTGTGTAGTCTGGGGTGGGTGCTGAAATCATGGCTGAGAGTCGCTCATAGATCCTTCAGTTTTCAGTTCTAGGTCACTGATAATCACAGCACAAATTTATAAGTGACTTGCTGTTTTGTCACAAGAAGATTCCTGCCAGCAAGGTCAGACAGTTTGTTTAGGGAAGTGTTTCTCAACCAGAAAGTGCGCCCTTCTGGCGGGGAATTATGAAGATTTCAGTGTGCATGTGAATGTTTCCAAAAGCATGTACAATAGAAATTAATAAAGTCACAAGATGCAAATCTATTTGAAAATTCTCACAAAATAATTATGGGAGTGAGAACCATAGTAATAGAACTATGTGTTTACTGAACTTGTATCCCACTTTTCTTTCATCCGTAGGGGACCCAAATCTACTAACGGTACAAGTATAAAAGAAACTAAAGTGTAAAACAAAAATATTTTAAAAATCAATTTTGAAAGATAAAATCAGACCAAACCAAGTGTGCAAACCCATACAAAATATAACTTCTTGTGAAAATCTGGCCAAATGAAACCATATTTACCAAAATATCTGTTGCGATGGCTTTTGACACACTTTCCACCCAGGAGGAACAGGGATCACATCTCAGTGATAGATATCTTTGTTTACAGAAGGTCCCAGGTTCAATCTTTGGTACCTCCAGTTAAAAAGCATCAGGGTAATGGAAAGAACTCTGTCAGAGACCCTCAATAGTAGGAGCTGCCTATCACAGTAGATCAGGATAGCCAATATGCTACACTCCAGATGTTGTTGGGCTCTGAACTTTCATCAGCTCCAGCTGGCATGGCCAATAGTGAGAGATTATGGGAGTTGTAATGCAGAAACACCTTCCATTACCCCTGGAATAAGCAATAATGGGCTGTGTATCTGACTCAGTCTAAAGCAACTGCCTATGTTCTTCAAAGTTGTGGTGATGGTAGCTCTTTGTTGTTTGTCTTTAAAATTCAATACACAGGCTGCTTATGTGAGGACAGATTTTTATTGGTCAGGGTTAGAGCCCCTACTTGGTAATGGATGCATGGAATAATAAAGACAAACAAACACCAACATACTCTAAGGGAAATTGTTCAAGTGGCACTCTGCGGATCAGCTGATCAAAAGAAGAACAGTGAGAATGATTACAGTTCTGTTGCTTCCCGAATCGCACATCAAGAATGTATCCTCTGTGTCATGAACCATTTGCTTTACCAATCAAAAGAAATAGCTCAGGGAGCCCTCAGCTGTATTTTAGATGTGATCTCTGTAAAAGAGACCCTGCCAAAGACTCTATTTGAACTTACTGGGGACACACACACACACACACACACACACACACACACACACAATTTATCTCTTGGAGCATTCTGTTTTTTGTGAGCTGTGTCTTCACTTTTATGAGGAATGATATAACATGTCCAAGACACTGCAAATTTGGACCTCACTGTATGGTAGTATTTGACTGTAGGCAATCATTTCTACAAAGCAAGTCAAAGAAACGATCAGATACACTTTGTGAGCTGAATCTGTTTGGAGCGCTGATGCTGCACTCCTAATTTCCTTTCTTTCTTCTATCCCTCTCTTATTTTGGAAAGATCAATTTACATGATGCTCCCTGTCTAAAAGTGGATTGGTTTGAACAATATCAACCATATTATGCTCCCTGATACCATACTGAGAAATCTAGGGCACTTCTAGGCTTACAAGCTTTTGACTTCAAAGTCTCTGGTATCTGGTAAAGGACAGAGATAGGGTCAATGTCAAATCAGGTCATGAAGCTTGGTGGGAACCAATAGCAGCAGAACAAAAAGGGCAAAAAGATTTGTTTGCTCCTGAGGCTAGTGGGGAAACACTGAGCATAACTGGCCCTTGTGAAAGAGATAAAGAGGGAAGTGGAGTGGGAGCAATCTGACTTCATGGTCAGGGTGGTGGGCAGGGATAGCCAGCTTCCAGATGTTATTGGACTGCAGCTCTCATCAGCACCAACCATGGACAATGGTCAGGGATGATGGTTTGTAACAATGGCCAGGGATAATGTTTGTAAAGCACCATACTGGCTATTTTTGATCTGTAGCTGCTCCCTCTCTGTTTCTAGTCTTCCTATCCATTCGTGATGGCCTGGGATCCGGGTTTGGACTCAGAACCAGAGCAGTCTCAGTCTGCACCAGATCCTTTGCCTCAGGCACCATCTGAACCAAGTCTGGGGCCTGATCCTGAAGAGTCCCAGTCTGCACAGGTTCCCCTGCAACAAACACCAGCTGGTCCTGGCTCCAGATGCGGGGATTATCTCGTTGCCTTCAGCTGGGCCATCACTTACAGCTGCTCCACTTACAGCTGGTCAGGGGAGGCTGAGGCGGCCCCTGGGTCTAGTAACCCACCGACATCTCCTGAGCTTCAGAGACTAAGGTCTGAGAGAAGGAGAGACCTGAGTACTTGCAGGAGGAGTGATCGCCTTCAGGCGAGACAGGGAGGTGAGTCACCAGGGGATCAGGACTGGCCGTTACCCTGACAAAGATAAAAGGCTGTCAGACCTCGCCCCAGGTTGCGGGAGCAACATTGCTGTATGCCAGATCCTGCCTGAGATCCTGTTCCTGTCCTTGCCTGGTTTCCTGCCTCGTGTCATGCCTTGACCCTGTCGGACTGACTCCTAGTGAAACCTTTGGATTCTGGACCAGACCTGGACCACACCATTTGACTGACAGTTTATATCTTGCGTTGGCCACTCAGGACAGATGAGGGGTTGTGCTTGACTGGATGGAGGTGGTATTAGGTTTAGTGCTGAGAACTCCCAGGATGGTTTTCCTGTGTAACTTCAACATTGTTGCCAGGACAGCTTTGTTCAGGGCAGCCCAGGACTTCATGGCTACTTTGACAACCATGAGATTATCCCAACATGTGATTGTCCCAACACATATAGCAGGACACATTTCTTAACCAGGTGGAAAACAAGTGGTGGAACCAGGTGGAAAGAAAGTGTTCTTTCAGCGTCCATCCCACTCTCAATGGTCAGATCACTTCCTCTTGTGATTTGGCCTTATGGTGTTCTTGTTGTGTTGCATGAGTTGGTACCTCGTAGAATGATCCACCCCTGGAGACTAATGAAATCTGAGGGATTCCTAAAGCCTTGTGGCATTTTCTGGCTCGTTTGGCTGGTCCTCCTGTTGGAGCTCTAGTTGCTCCATAGAATTGAGAGATGACTCAGGCAGTGGACATGATTGCTCCCAAGTGCCATCTTTTTCTGCTACCGTTCACCCTGCTGGTCTAGGCTCAACAGAACCAGTGGTTGTGGTGGGTTAAGGAAGTTCATACATCGCGTTCTACAGTCTTTTAAGCAACGACTTATGAAATGATTACCAGGAACTGAGCTCAGACAGGGGAATGAGTGTACAACAATGTCTCTTTCTTGACATGAACTCTGGCAAGGGAGAAGTATTTGTTGTCTCCTGCCAGTATATAACTTAACACAGAAGATAGCATCTTCAAACAAAAAGCAATTTTGAGGATAGTTCTTTTTTGTTCAAACTTTTTGTTCAGCTGAAGGATTACAAGATCGCACTAATGAAGCAGATATCCAGGGAGTATCGTGAATGTTGGCATCTCCAGCCTGTTCTCCGTGGAAGTTATTGTGCTACTGAAGAAGAAGAAAATATTCTGACACCTCTCAGACACCTTGGATCACATGTGCTCAAAGTTATGCTTTGTGTGAGGTACAAACACCCACTTAACACATGAAAACACAGCTCCTTTAAGCTTGGGAAAATATCATACAACCATGCATAGAGAACCACAGATAACAATGGACGATTCCCCCAGCCCTCCACCATCACCAGCGTGTTAATTCTCAATATCTGTTACTTACAGGGTGAGAAGTGATTCTTAATCATGCGATAAATGAAGTGATATTATTTTGACATTTTGCCAGATGGCAAGGTTTCCCCCCTTTTTAAATTGTTGTAATGTTGCAAAGAGTTTGGTTCTGGGAAAGCTGGAAGGAAGGGCAAATCAAGTAGGCTGAAGCATTTGAAATCTGCATATGCTTGTGTGTTGTGTGTGGCCTTTTTTTTTTTTTTTTTGCCCTCCAGCTGTCAGGCATGAAGTGGGTACGGGAGCATGACAGAGCCATGTTAAGTGTCAGTCATCCCTAGAGCCTCCAACAATGAGCAAGGCTTAAGCAAGAAGATTGGGGGGGGGGGGGAGAGAGAGAGATCTTTGTGCAGCTTTAAATAATTCATACACATTGCATCTATTTCCCTATTCTCTGCATTTAAAAGCAAGATACAAACTGCTCTTGCAAGCATTTTCTTCCTTGTTGTGATGTGAAGGGAAGTAATTGCAAGGCCGACTACCTCAAATTAGGGTTGCTACCCAATTCTGCCTGGACTGGAACTTGCGTTGGAATTTGGGGTTCTGCAAAATGTTTGGGGGAGTAACAGGCAAACCTATACAGAGCTTTGCTTTTTATAAACCTGTCCATGGTCATCCGAGAGATGGTTTCTCTTGTTTAAATTTAATACATCTTTAATTCAACAGCACCTATGGTACATTGGCCCAATGCAATCATATGTCAGTATATTAAACCACATTATGCGCAAGCCTTTTGCTTCTTTGCTCCTGTCTTTGTGTGAGTCATGATTAACCATAGTTTCCTGTTTCATCTGAACTGGAAAACTGTGGTTATTAACTTTGGAAGAAGCCAGAATATGAGAACTAATTAAAACTGTGGTTTAATATTTTGGGTTTTTCTGAAGTTTGTAATCACAGTTCAGAAAGGGACTATAATTAGAGGCCTCCTGGTTTAATTGCATAATGGGATGCATGAAGGGACAGTGTATGCAGGCAAAAGGCTTGAGCATATCTTAGTTCAGTAAGCTGAGATACTATTGCCTGAACATGGCTGCGGCATAATCAAACAAAATGGAGAACTGTATGGATGACTAAGCAGATTTAAAACTACAAAACCCATGATGCTTTGTAACACCAAGTTAATGAATGTGATCAAATACACCCAAGGACTCAGATTATAGAAAACAATTTTTAAAAATACTTTAAGGATGGGATTTCAAGTCAGGTAATGGTAGTCAAAACAGAAAATTGAATTTGGTCAGTAGGCTTTGCAAACCATTACCTCAAATATCTCACATAAATAATTACATAATTTTTCCATCAGAAGAAACAGCTGTTTACCATGAAGTACAGGGCATAGCACTCTAAAACATTTACCCTTCTGAGTAGCCACTGCATATAGAGAGGTGCAAGAGATTTGTAGTTGGAGTCAGTGAAAGGGACAAAAGTGATGGCATTTGTAGACAATTTCAGGCTGAAATCATATGCACGTTAACCTGGGAGTGAGCCCCACTGAATACAGTGAGACTTCTCTTCCAGCTGGTAAACAAGCTGTTAAACCTAATTGTCCTGATCTGGAAATCCTGGCCAATGCCACAAAGGTCTCTCCTGTGAAACAAGTGGTGATCGGCATTATCAAATTGACTGATGATTGATTTACAAAATGCATAGCCTATACCTCCAACAATATAGTGTTTCCAGGGTAAGTTACATATACAATAAGCAGCAACAAAATTAAGCAGTAGGGGTACCCGACAGACACAACTCAAAGGGGCTTTAACATTGTTTTACTGTTGGAAGAAGAAGAAGAAGAATAGTTTGGATTTGATATCCCACCTTATCACTACCTGAAGGAGTCTCAAAGCGGCTAACATTCTCCTTTCCCTTCCTCCCCCACAACAAACACTCTGTGAGGTGAGTGGGGCTGAGAGACTTCAAAGAAGTGTGACTAACCCAAGGTCACCCACCAGCTGCATGTGGAGGAGAGGAGACGCGAACCCGGTTCACTAGATTACGAGTCTACTGCTCTTAACCACTACACCACACTGTTGGAGGGAGGAATAGGTTTCCAAGAATCTACTGGTATTCCCAATAGTGCTGAAAGTTGTGTGTGCTGAGAGGTGTAGCAAGGCTGCGAGCGCTCCAATTGGAGAACAGCCTTTACCAAAGGTGTCATGGGCTTTGAAGACACTTGAACTCAGGACGCAAGGCAGAAACAAGCTAAGAGGAAGGCACGTTTGGCAAACCCTCACCATGATCAACTCCTGCCCAGAAACCCGTGTCCCCACTGTGGAAGGACTTGTGGATCCAGAATTGGCCTCCACAGTTACTTACGGACTCACTTTTAAAACCATGTTTATGGAAGACAATCTTACTCAGCTACGAGAGATCGCCGAAGAAGAAGAAGAAGAAGAAGAAGAAGAAGAAGAAGAAGAAGAAGCAAGGCTGACCTTCCCACAGAGAATAAATTGGAGTTTTCTTGACAAAGAACCCTCCTGCAATTTTGTGTAGGTCTCTGTGTTTGTGTAAAGTCCAGAAGGATGGTAAAAGCCTTTTTTCTGGACCAGGTTCTGGACCAATTTTTTTTCTGGATCAGGATCTATGTCTGTTATGGAAAATGTGGGGCCTTTCAGACATTATTGACTTTAACTCCCATCCGTCTTAGCCAGCATAGCTCAATAGTCAGGGATCATGGGAGTTGTAGTTCAAGAGCATCTGGAGATCCAGAGGTTTCCCATTCCTGGCCTATACAGTGCTGGCAGGTGTCCAGAAAATTGTAATTTATGCCCTGTAGAAAATTCCAACTGGATTTTACTTAGAAAATTATTCCAAAAGATAACAAAAACATGAAGGAAATGCTTCTTTGGAAGAAAAAGAAAAAGGATTTAATAGTTGACCTCTTGACAAATGAATTAATCATCCAGACTAAAGATATTCCATATGCTTCCCAGTGGTCATTTCAGTACATTTTTCATTGACAAAACGTAAGTGTTAATGATGCTGTAAGTCTCTTAACTAGGATGAAATCATTCATTTTTACATCCATTTTTTGTTTTTTTAAAAAGGATAACATTTCTCTCTCTCTGCTAACCAGGCACTATTATTTTTTTTATTATTATTAAACCCTAAAGTGTTTTATTTGAAGGATTGGTACTTGTCAACCATTTTTACTTCGCATTGGCAGGCAAAATATATTTTCTTTTTGCTGAAATATTTAGAAGCAATAAAAAAGTATTCTTCATAGAAACTAGAACACTTCTGGTGTTAACACAGTGATTAATTATGGTAATTTTGAATGGGTCTTTACAGACAAACTCTTAAGAGAGAGAAAAAGGCTATCACAATTATTTTTATCCACACGCAACATTTATGCAATCCAAGAGAGAGCTCCGTAAAGAGGAATGGGATTTTATGCAGGGGGAAAAAGATAATGATTCATTGATTATTAATTGTGTTCCTGACCACAGGGGCCTGATCCAGGTCACTATTAATTTAGCACCATTCAAATGGAACAAGATACTTGGTGGGTAGGTGCTTCGCTTCATATTTATTTGATCCCACAGTTGCCTTTTGAGAAGAATAAAAGTGAATGAGACGATGTGTTATCAAGGGTTAGAATGGGCTGGGGGTGTTTCTGTTGTGGCGTTGTGGAAGTGTCAAGAAGGGGTTTTGACTCTCCAGCCATGGGAACACTCACATATGCCCAGTTTTTTGATCTGGGAGACAAGATGCAAGGCCTATCTGTCCATGGGAGGAATGAAGAAGACTGCGTCAAGAAAGCTAAAGGGCACATTCAGATATGATGGGAGATCCGTGATTGGATCACCTGTGATTTATTTATTTTTAATGCTCAATGCAGCCACTGCCCCCCTCCTAGATTTTTTTAAAATTTTAAAATAAATTTACAATTTTACAATTTCAAACAAACATTTTACAAACTTTAAAATATCCAGTTACTTCCCTTCTTCTCTTTCCATTGTTCATTTTACATACCATACATCCCTGCATATTTTGCTATAACCATTCAAATCAGTTTTCCACTTTTACATCCATCAAAAATGATTTACTCTGTTGAATTTATCTCAATGCTGCCAGTGTTTTCAGCTCCATATAGTTATTTTCCAAATATTCAATAAATGTTTTCCAGTCTTCTTTAAACAGATGTTCTTCTTGCTCTCTTATTCTATATGTTAAATCTGCAAGTTGTGCATATTCTGTCAACTTAAGTTGCCAGTCCTCTTTAGTTGGGACCTCGCTCACTTTCTATTTTTGGGTTAACTAAACATGGGCCGCAATTGTTGCATACATAAATAACCTTTTCTGACACCTGGGAATTTCAATCTGGGTTATTCCCAACAAATAGGACTCTGGTTTTCTTTTTGAAAGAAGTTTTGAATATTTTTTTCAATTCATTATGAATCATTTCCCAATACACCTTTTTACATGTCCATTCCCCCACCATCCTAGATTTAGATTGGAATTGCTGTGCTGGGAAACGAGGGTTTTGCTTTTCCGAAGCTGAGTCCCCCACCCTGAGTTGCTCAGGGGAAAACCAAACATCATATAGACTGAGCTCCATAGTGGTTGCATTTAGTCTGTGATTCTATGATTCACTTGCCTGGGTGTGTGCATGTGTGCATTGTAGCACTAGATACCCGTGTAATGCTTGATGTGGTGGGGGCAGGGCAAGAATGAATTCCTGAAAGACAACACTCCATTTACTTAACCTGAAGAGAATTTGAGGTGGAACTTTCCGTATTATCTTAGTGGGAAGCATTTAGTTCAGAGCTGAATTTCATATCTTACAACCTGCCTTATTAAAATATATATTATGCCTTTATGAATCTTTAATAACAAGCACTTAGTAAAGTCTGCATAATAGACTCTATCAAGCTTACATTTTGAGCTGTTTGATGAACTCGTTCATGGGCTTCATATGGAGAGTGCAGTCTAGTTGGGGAGAAGAGTCCTATTGGAATGGAATAATGATGAATTGATTATTAATTGCCTTCAGGACAGACATCTGGGCCTGATTCATGTCCCTTTTAATTCAACACCACTTAAATGGAAAAGAAAAATTACTTGTATTTCACTCAATAGCCAGTGATCCTGTGGGAATACGAGGAGGCCTTTGGGTCTGTTTTAGTGCTAGGATATGTAGTACTTTCATTGGCGGCTGTGAACATAGGTCCATGGGGGCATTTTTACATTTCTCTAGGGGACAGGGGGGGGAATCCTCTTTCCTTTTTGGAATTCTTTTCAGTACTGGGACAAAATGAATTTGGGACTGGCTTGCAGGGTTGGTCTATGCTTACTTCAGAAGGTGTATCTGAAAGCAGGATTTTATTTTTTTATTTTTTTAGTAGAATCATTTGGTGATAGGTCATTCAACTCATTACTCAGCAAATTGGTTCCTTTCCAAAGTTTAGAGAAGGAAAATGGAGAGAATGCATTATCTGAATGCAAACCATTCTCAGCCCAATCCCTATTGTACAGTCTGGCCTGGCACAACAGTTACAAAATATCTGTTTCTGGGAAATTCAGATTACATCGAGTGCGTGCCTCAAGAAAAAGAGATGGAAATGGCTTAATAAGCAGCCCTGAGCATATCATTGAACTCATTTGGAATTAGGGATGGGCAATTCTCTGAATTTGGTATATCTGAGTTTCTCATTCTTCCAGTGTTAAGTTCAATTATCCACATTTCCACATCAGTTTACAGCTTATTTAAATTCCTCATGAAAATTCACTAGCATTTTAGTGCAAATTTATCTGCATACATGCTTATTTGTATGAAATTTTGCTTAATATTCATGTTTCCAAAGCACATTTTCCTGATATGCATTTTGTACGCTGTTTTCACCAATACGCCTAGTACATGCATTCTTGTACACATTATTGAGCTTCACAACGGCATTGCAAAATTCAGAGAAGTGTGAATTTTGACGATTGGCTGTGTTTCAGTTGGCATATTATTTCTGAAATCGTGAATAAGGTAAGTTTGCATTCAAATGCAAGCTGCATTGAATTCTTCCTCCATCCCTCATCAGAATGAACATGCTTGGGATCAGACAAGCATACGATAACTGAGTATGGGCCTGGCTCGGATGGAGTTGCTAAGCTGTAACCCAGAGAATTGCTCTTTTCCTTTATGTCAACTGCGGAAGCAGGAGAAGAAGCAGACGTGCTTTTATGTGCCTATACTTCCCCCTCACTGTTCATGTTTCTCCCACTCACTGGAGGCCCAAGAATGCATTTATGTAATTCCATGCACTTCCAATCTTGTGAATGGTGGTAATGGTGGAATTAGCAAGACTATACTTCCTGGTCCTGAGTCATCTGTTATATTCCATGGGCTGGAAGGGATGCTCTTAAATGAGGAGTCCATTTTATAAGCGTAGGCTCTCCACATGGCTGGGGTTCTACATTGTACAGGGAGTCTGCATGTATAGAATAGGCTTCCCACTTCTGATCTCTCCCCTCCACCCCGCAACGTGTTGATGATGGCAGGTCTGGGTGATGGGAACACAATAGAGGATAGTGAGCTAGTGAGCAAAGCCCTTTCCTCTCATGGGACTGGAATTGGGTGAGGAGGAATGTCCAAGCAAAGCTCAAAATGAACAGAAATCCAGGTATGCCACAGAGCAAATGGGGAAGAGGATCAGGGGAGGGAACAGGTAGAAGAAACAGCAGTTGATTCATTTCACCACTTCGTCAGTGGACTTGATGGTCTGGTTCTAGCCATGGAAGCAGAATGAAGTGCTAGAATCCCGAGGTGGGAGAGTGGATTACTCCTCCATGTAAAACAACTCCCTGAAAGTAAAAGTAAAAATATAACATCAGGGCTCTGGCACACATTCTTCTCTACGGGAATAAGATTCAGACTCGCAGGTAGATTTTAACAACAAACACAGTAACCAATCAAGATTGTGGTTCCCCCTTGCAATCTGTAACATCACCATTTCATTCAGCTGCATCAGTAGACCAGACAAAAGGTACTAAAGTTCGAGCCTCTCGGTTCTGAGTTGGCAATCCCTTGACCTGGCTCTGACCTGGTCAGAGCTATAGGTGTCCTTCTCTCATCAACTGGGCCATTTATCTACTCACAAAATGTTGGTAAGGATTAGTAAAGAGTTAATTAAAAGAGATAGGTCTGTGCAAGGTTTTTCTTTCCAAGAATATATTTTTGGACTATTTTCCCTCCAGTAACTGTGATAGGGCAGGTCTCATATGCTCCCTGACACCTTACTTCCTTGGCAATCTTGGAGAAGGGAGGAGAATGAGAAGGGGGGGGGGAAAGGTAATGGAGGGAAAAAAAGAATCCTTACCTAGGCTTCACCAGGAGCAACATGAGCATATGCAATTATAAGATAGCTGGCAGATGACAGAGTTAGTTAATGTAACAAGCCCTGTAAAGCATTTAGCCACATTCCAGTGTTTAATCAGCTGTGTAAAGTGCAATATCTATCTTTCAATTTTATGCCATTAAGGGAGACAAGATTTTGATTAGGTACTTAATCTGGCCAAGAGGAAAACAGGCCCACAGCAAGCCCACAATAGGCTGTGAAAAGGGGCATTGGACGGAGAATTCGATAAACGAGAGAGACAGAAATTTAACATAAAAGAGAATTAGTGCAGCTCCTTTCAATTTAGTGCACAGGTTTTTATGGACTAATCAATTAGAGGCTGTGGCTGTGCTGCTGGGAAGTGGTGCCGTGTTAGTGGCTTTGCCATATTAATTCTGTTCATTATGCTGAGGTCAGACGGAGTGCTTTGGGGGAAGCCACCATCGCGGAGCAGGTCACATCCCGGGCATTTTCTCTGTGCACTGGGGACAAAGAAAGGAAGCTGGACACTGGGGTGGAGGAACCAACAAGAACATCATGTGTGACATAGTGTTCTCTCCGTTCTGGCATGTACCTGCTGATATCAAAACATGGCAAGCATAGAGATCCTGCTTGAGAATTTTGGTGGTCCCTTGGTTTATGTCTGGGGCTCTCTAGACCCTCTGGTCTCAAAGCTGGAAAAATGGCAAAAGTGGTTTTTCAGCTGAATTTGTAAAAACGCAGACTTTGCACATAATTTTATAAAGTTGTGGGATGTAAATTGCTTAATTTGTATTATCACAAGGGGGGTTCATTTCTTTTAAAAAGAGAGGTGCTGGTGTTAAATCCTGCCTAGAGGTAACACCCCCCTGAAATTTCACATTTCCTCTTAGAAGGTTAGCAACTGTCTGTGCTTGCAAGCAAGAAAGCAATCTGTGTCCACCAAGAGACACTTTCATCTTATTATTTTACTTATTGCTATTATTTGTATGCTGCTATTTGGCCCAAAGGTTCCCAAAGCACTGAACAGCACATCAAAACTTAATATTCAGTAGAGTACAATCAAATGCTACAAATCAGTTGGGAAGCAAAACAAAATTAAAAAATGGAAGAAATTAGATCCAAAAGAAAGTGTTCCCAGGCCAGAGGATTAAAAGGTGCTCTCACTAACCACACACCCAACACTCTTACGGGCTAGAAGCTTGAAGAGATAATAAAAAATACTAAAAAAGCTGATGCCAACAAGAATAATTAAGGGTGTTCTCACTGCCACCATGTTGAAGTGATTAGTTAACACTAACAATGAAAATTGCTCCCAGTCTTGGTAGACTACTCTAGTCAGTAGTCTGATGGTCCTATTGGGGCTTAATATATCTGCAGATCTTGCTTTAACTGGTTTTCAGAAGTTGTTAAATGCAAGATCTTGCTATGTGGAGGCACTTTCAGAAGTAATAGTTGTTGTTTAGTCATTTAGTCATGTCCGACTCTTTGTGACCCCAGAGTACGCCAGGCACTCCTGTCTTCCACTGCCTCCCGCAGTTTGGTCAAACTCATGTTGGTCGCTTCAAGAACACTGTCCAACCATCTCGTCCTCTGTCGTCCCCTTCTCCTTGTGCCCTCCATCTTTCCCAACATCAGGGTCTTTTCCAGGGAGTCTTGTCTTCTCATGAGGTGGCCAAAGTATTTGAGCCTCAGCTTCAGGATCTGTCCTTCCAGTGAGCATCCAGGGCTGATTTCCTTAAGAATGGATAGGTTTGATCACTACTCATGTATCTCCAGAAAAAGGGAAATGGATCACCAAAAATAAGAATATGGATTTGCAAAAATTAGGCACATGCTGGCACATTTGCACATGCCAGTTTATCTGCATAGATCTAAACAGAAATGCAATGAGAGGAAATCAACATAGCACTAAGAAGATTGTTCCAAAAGCGCAAATATTTCTTCTTGTCAGATAGAACAACCCCCCCTCTCCTTCCCCCACATGCTGTTCTGAAGGTTCCACCAAGCTCCCCAAGCCAATATGGGGAGCAGAGGTGGGTGGGAGGAAAGCAGGAATGCCCCACTGTGCTAGTGGAGGTCCTTTCAGTAGGCTTCTGCTAGCTAGATATGTTAGTTGGAACGCTTGCATTCAATTTAGTCCTACTCAGAGTGGACCCACTGGAATTAACGGGTCTAACTTAGTCATTTCCATTAACTTTGATGGGTCTACTCTGAGCAGAAGTCACATTGCATAGCACCCAATATACCTCACCATACTGGGGAAGGCTCTAATGGGTCTGCTCAGTTTACTGTCCATGTGCAATTTCAGGGCTTAGTTGCATACTCATTTCAGACACCTTCAAACAGAGAACTATCCTCTTATAAGGCAGAGAACACTTCCCACCCCCAAATTCAGAAGAAACACTCGCTGTGACAAAATGGCAAGTAAAAATAGCCTCACGGTAAATTTACTATGTGAGAAATTATGACTGCTAGGCTTAACTAAAAGAAAAGAAAAATATTGCATAGCCATATATTTTGAGTTAGAGAAATTATTAAAATGGGATAACGCGTCAAAGGGAGGCCATTTCTCATCCCACATGAAAGAGACGACTCTTTGCCTCCTAATTGACTCTCAGGGTGCATAAGCAATATGTAGCAAACTCTTCTGGGATAAGCCTGGTGGTTTTTTTTGGCTGTCCCACCAAAGCCAACAATATGGCAGCTTATCTCTAGATCTATATGCTTCTCGGGCTCCTTTTAGCCTTCTGTAGCAATTGTTTGTGTCATCTGTAGTCTTTTTGCCTATTTTAACGAACGGTGGTGACATGGCAGTTAAAACAGCATGCTTAAGCCTTCCAAATCACAAGATTAATACAATGCTTCATCTCAGATTGCTGTTTGGGGTGTGTCCACTAACTGTGTTTGCTCTCTGCTGTGTGGTGTGCAGTAGGGCAAGACTGAACAATTGCATGCAAAAGTCTGGTTGAACCAAGGCATGAAATCACTTGCAGTTAGAATTTTCAGATCTCTGAAATGCTGCGAAAGAAAGAAAAAATCTAGTGGTGGGTTGCTGTTGTTTGCATTTATATCCCACTTTTCTCTCCAAGGAGCTCAAGGTGGTGTATAGAGTCCTAAAGGTAAAGGGACCCCTGACCATTAAGTCCAGTTGCGGACGACTCTGAGGTTGCGGCGCTCATCTCGCTTTACTGGCCGAGGGAGCCGGTATTTGTTTGCAGACAGCTTCCAGGTCATGTGGCCAGCATGACTAAGCTGCTTGTGGCAAAACCAGAGCAGTGTACAGAAACACCGTTTACCCTCCTGCCGGAGTGGTAGCTGTTTATCTACTTGCACTTTGACATGCTTTCAAACTGCTTGGTTGGCAGGAGCAGGGACCGAACAACAGGAGCTCACACCGTCGCGGGGATTCAAACCACCGACTTTCTGATCAGCAAGCACTAGGCTCTGTGGTTTAGACCACAGCGCCACCCGTGTCCCATAGCTGTCCTACTCCTCCACATTTAATCCCCCAAACAACCCTATGTGGCATGTTAGGTTGAGAGGCAGTGACTGGCCCAAGTGAGCTTCATGGCTGAGTAGGGCTTTTTCTCTGGGTTCCTAGGTTCGAATAGTAATATGCCTCCTCTTTAGTGGGGCATCGTGCCAGAGGTCTCTGCTCTAGCTGTGTGGCTGTACTTTACAAACCAGTACTTCCTCTGCCCCTTCACTGCCTGGCAAGTACATTGGCCCCTGCTCCTTTTCTTAGTTGCCACTCAGCTGTGGAAGCCAAGCACAGCATTTTCCTATGTGCAGGTCCTTAATTCATGCCACAGGACCTCTTATTTGAAGCCAGATATTCCCAAAATAGGGCCTAGTAGGGAAAATAGGACATTATTTCCTCATCTGTCCCCCAAATTACGGAATCCTTGCTGTATTCTTGAGGATTCTCAGAAGTGTGTGGATGCAAGAGGGCTGTGCTTCAGTTCAAGCTCTGAATGGAAGAGGCTGGTAGACAATCAGACCTGACAGCTATTTATAACTCTCAGATATCAACCTGATACCCTTTTATGGTGACAGCACATAAATCTGAAGGGCTACCTTGAGCTGCTGAATCATGTCAGTATAACAAGACCTTTTGCTGCCTTGAGTTTTCCAGCCATTTCAGGCTCTTGTTATAGGAGGATGCTATAAGGGTATTCAGAGGTCTCAGTGGTAATATCCTTGTGCGTCTAGAGAGGCTTATAACGTGACATCCTGGATTGCACACTCCATCTTCCTGTGAGAAAAACATAGATCTCCCCTTGATTAGCTCAGAAGCACTTCCTTGCCCAGCACAAAAAAATGGAGTAACTCAGCATTGTCACAAGTTTTGCTTAGCCAAGTGCTCAAAACAAGAAATAAGTCAGCTTCTGCTGTTAGTTGTTAAAACTGCAATCCTAGACACACTCACAGAGCACTACTAAGTATAGGAAGCTGGAAGAATTTGCACTGGCTGAAATTAAGCCATCATAAATTACCCTGCTCCAAACTGCATTAAGGAATTGAGCTACTGTTGGCTGGAAGGGACTGTGAGGCTCATCTAGCCCAATACACTGAGATGTAAGAATCCCAAATACATCATACATGGATGGCTGTCCAACCTCTACTTAAACACCAACAAGCAGCACCGCTGAGTTGTGCCCAACTTTGTGGGGGCCTGTTGCACGTGCATGATGTCACACACGTGATTCCCCCCTTACCTTTGCACAGGGCACATCCCTGGTGATTGTCAAAGGGATGTGCGGGGCAAAGATGCTTCTCCCTGCGCATCCCTGGTGATCCTCAAACTGACGCGAGGGGCTAATGATGATGATTGTATTGGGTCCCCTTTAAAATATTATTTCTATGCTAGCACTCCTGCTAGCCAGGCAGTAGATCTCAACACCCTTTTAATTTCTCACAATGCATACAAACCAACGTTGCTCGAGGCATTCTGGAAAATAAAAGGGGAGCTAAACTAGGGGTGGATCTATCAGTTTTTGGTTCTCATTTTTTCCAGTCTTTACGGGCACTTTGCATTTTTGTTCGCATTATTAGGCTGCAGAACAGCACTGGGAAATTCAAAGAAGTGTGAATTTTGAGCTGTAGTCGTGTTTTGGTTTGCATATTGTTTTAGAAAGTGCAGATTAGGTAAGTTCACCCCCAAATGTGCACTGAATTGAATTTCCCTCCCATTCCTAGGCCAAGCATGTCCCACCCAGAGCTGAATCCTGCTCCTTCAGCAATGTAAGCCTGCCAGGGTCCCGTGGCAGAGAAAGGGCCCCAGCAACAGACATTTTGCCCAAAGCGTCATCAAACTTGAAGCAACCCCCTGCATGTGATGGGGAGGGACTTTTGCCTCCTCCCCTCCCCTCCAAGGCACCCACATGCTTCCCAAGAGCTGAGAAGACTTGTGAAATTTGTTAGCTTTTGAGTGAGGGCCCCTCTCTAGGTATTCAGGGTTTTTCCTTTCCTACCCTGAACCCCTTTTTACCCCTTTGCAGAGTAGTGGCTCCTCTAAAACATGGAAATGCCTGTCAGCAGAGGATGAAGTGACGGAGTATATTAGTTTATGGTAAGCTGCCGAAAACTTGAACTCCCTGACTGTTCAATTCATGCAGAGTTATGACAGGTTATGCCCGCAGGCTGCGAGTTAGGGAAATTATTTTCTGTTCAAACATTTCATTTCTCTGCTACTCTATAATTTTCTTTCCTCCCCACCCCTTCACCCCCTCCCCTCCACCTTCTGCAAGGAAAGCTCTGTGATATGAAACACTCGGGCTCTTGATTGCTTCTTCCTTGCATCCATGTGTGAGGCTGGAGAAACAAGCCCCCTTTCCCCCCTTTTAATCATGCAGCCATCCTGTTTGCTAACCAAGTGCATCTTAGGGGCACCAAAGCTGAAAGGAAAAAGAGCAGCATCTGCCTTTTAAATTCCTCTGGGTCTGCCAGGATTTTGACACCTGGAGAATACCCTAAAAGAGCCACATGAAGGGGTTTCCTGCCGGGAGACTTCAATTAGTGCACTAAGGCATATTATCAAAGTAAGGAAGTCGAAGCTTTATTAACAACAGCCAGCATTTCTGGAAGGCTCCCTATAAGTGGCTGGGAATCTAAAGAGATATAGAGACTAGGTTTGCATCAGTTTCTTAAAAAACAAAATCAGATTATTCATTTCGAATCTCTTGATCTTCTGAGACAGCATCACAACAATTCTGCATGGTGGGGGGTTTGGAACTACAGCTTTCTATACCTGCTTACGCTTGGCCTTAATAGCTAAAGATGATATATTTGGTGACAGGTTGCATTTTGTCGCCAGCTGGTGTAACTAGGACGGGGTGAAGGTGACAAGGCCACCTGGACCTGGACAGGAAATAGTGATGGGGACAGAGTCTGTGTTTGGATCCCAAGACTTCGAATCTCTGTATCAAAAGCCTGGTTTTGGCTCATCCCCTTCTGACCCTGAACTTGAAACTGAAACCATGATAAGGGAAATGTGTCATTTTCCCATTCCTTCCTGCTAAGTGGAGGTTTTGAAACTTCGTGGCACATATCAACCTCAACCCTAAACCCCTCCACTCTAGGATACTTATTGCAAGCTCTTGGGGCTTTGGCATGTTGGTTCTCTCTTCTAACCCCCCCCCCCCCATTTTATTTTCTTCTACCTCCCTAAACTGACACTTCATCATATTGGGCAACATCTAGACTAAATTTGTCATGCTTGAATTAAGTTCAATAGGATGATGAGTCATGACTAAGCTAAGTCCCATTGATTCACTGAGACAAAAGCATGATGAACTTAGTCTAGAACCAAACTTCTGTACTTTCTGGAAGCTCATGGATCCTTTTCAGACTACCTTTTCAAATATTTTAATTTAAAAACATAAATGCTTACTTGCTTAACTAGGGAACCCATATGCATGTATGTGTATCATCACCTTATTTTGTTTCAAACTGTACGCACTCAACCAGCTGAGTTTGTTATAGGAGGGAATCATTGAACAAATTCGTGGGTGATAAATTCGTGACTATTAGCCATAATAAGCTAAACAGAACTTCCATCTCCCATGACATTATGCCTAGGCTTCTGGAGTACCAGAAACTAGGGAGAAGCGAGAGGGGTGAACAATTCCTTTCCTGGTCTGCTTGCAAGCCTCTCAGAAAGATCTGACAGGCTGTAGGTCTGAGAGATGTTGATACTATCCAGAAGGGCTGTATGGAGTCATAGGATATAGTTACAGAAGGCATCAGGTCCCCAGGGACAGATAAATGTTTGCTACACTGAACCCTAAACAGAAAGGTGGTGATAATGTTCCTGTAGGGTTTGGGTAACATGTGTTGCCACAGCAAGTATCAGGATGAAGCTCATCAGAAGATGCTAAACTCCTGACATGCATTTCCAACATGCAGCTAACATATGGCAGAATAGAACACTGCCGGAAGGTTTATATTCAGGCGGCAACAGTGGGGAGGGGCGGGTGGAGTAGAGGGAGCGTAGGAGAATAGTTATTAAAAATAATAAAACTGCATGATAGGCTATATGAGCCTCTCGGCATGAGAAGCTGTATGATACTCCATTAATGTTATTAACAACCCTATCTACTTTTATTGAAAAGATGCTCTCTGTATCAGAATTTGCCACTATTTCAGCCCATTTATTAAGCCTGGAATAGCGGGAGTCACTTCAGACCGTATTTATTATTATTATTTGCAGGGTGAGTGCTGTGACTATTGCACTCGTGGGGATTCGGGGAGATAAAGTGTCATCTCTCAGTCTACAAGGTTTCCCCAGGGAGCAATGGGGAGAATGTTCTCTCTCTGTCTTTTCCTATTAGATTTCCCTCTAATTTCTATTAATGGGGTTCTTAGACCTGCTCTAGCACTTTGAAATTTATCTTTCCCGTTTCAAATAGCAATATTTAACAACCTGTTACAGTGTGCTGAGATTATTTTTCTTCCCCTCTTCATACCTCTCTCTGTTTCTGCAGTGCAAGATACCAATGGCTGCTCTGTAGCTAAACTTCTATTATATTTGAAGGTTGTTTGAGAAAGGGGAGAGCTTATAGGTGCCCATGATGGAGAAAGGTGTCTGCATTGTATGTCCTTTGAGATAACAGCAGTTTGGCATTCACATAATCATAGAATTGTAGTGTTGGAAGAGACCCTGCAATGCAGGAAGCTGTCCCATGCAGAGATCGAATCTGCAACCTTGGTGTTATCAGCACCACATTCAGGGGCACTGAACTGCCCCCCCCATTGGGGGGAGGGTGCATCACGTGACACATCACATGACACATCACGTAACGCTAAGGTTACCAGACGTCCCTGTTTCCCGGGGACAGTCCCTGGATTTACACATCAGTCCCCATACAAAATCCATTGAAGCTGAAAAGTGTCTCCGGATTCATTGAAAAAAATCTGGTAACCTTACATAACGCCCCTGCCCCCATAGAGCATCTGAGCACTCGTGCGCCAGGCCAGGACACACAGGTGTTCTGTCCCCACCGCCGTGATGGGGGATGTAGAGCTGGGCTCCTTTTCCCTGCACAGCATCGAGTGGGGAGGAGGATGCGGAGTGCGGCTGAAGACCCCTCAGCCCCAACTACTCAGTGCCTGACCACATTGTAACCAACCAAGTAGCAGTGTTAATATTTTCTAAGGCCGCCTCAGTTTGAAAGATCCAATGGACTAATCTGCTCAAGATCTGTCTTAGCCTTAAGCTGTGGAGAAGCACTCATATTTTTTGCTAACACTAATCATTGCCATGGTTGGGTATGGGGAGTCATGGAGAATCGGGCTGGGAAGAAAGGCTTAAGCTTAATTCTATTGGACCGACCCAGTAGTCTTTTATGATGTTCTTATGGCTGCTCCTTTTTACTGCTCCTCATTTTTATTGCCGTATGTTGTTGTTGTTGTTGTTTAGTCGTTTAGTCGTGTCCGACTCTTCGTGACCCCATGGACCAGAGCACGCCAGGCACCTCTGTCCTCCACTACTTCCCGCAGTTTGGTCAAACTCATGCTGGTAACCTCGAAAACACTATCCAACCATCTTGCCCTCTGTCGCCCCCTTCTCCTTGTGCCCTCCATCTTTCCCAACATCAGGGTCTTCTCCAGGGAGTCTTCTCTTCTCATGAGGTGGCCAAAGTACTGGAGCCTCAGCTTCACAATCTGTCCTTCCAGTGAGCACTCAGGGCTGATTTCCTTAAGAATGGATGCGTTTGATCTTCTTGCAGTCCATGGGACTCTCAAGAGTCTTCTCCAGCACCATAATTCAAAAGCATCAATTCTTCGGTGATCAGCCTTCTTTATGGTCTTTATTGCCGTATGTAAGGTATTTCAAATCTTTCATATCTTTTGCAAACTGCTTTGGATTCTCAGAAGAGGAGTTCAAGGAGCGTTTACAGTTAGCTTCTCATTCACTGATTCTACCAGAACCTGTTATTGGTGACAGTGAATAAGTGTATTGGACTAACCCTATAAAAATAACATCGTTTTTGTGAATGTAAATGCTACTTACTCTCAGAAGACATTAACTTTAGATATCTGCAGGATCTAAACTGCTCGAAGCCTACTTGGCCATCCCTTCCAAGCCTGCTTTGTCAGCCTCTAATGTAAAAATACTTCAAAAACACAAAACAAAAACCCCTGGATAGTTTTTAAAAGTTATTTCCAGGTTTATATGTACTCTGTTCATGATTATGGGATTAATCTGGGTCAAGATTGATGTGCAAATAAACAGTGTGGTATGTGAAGCATTTGTTTTGTATGCTCCCAGTTTGTCGGGTTCTTTGTTTCATTCCTTTAAGTGTTCCTTCTTCTGTTCCTTTTGAGTTTAATTGAATAAGATAACACACACACACACACACACACACACACACACACACACACACACACAACACAAGCAACTGAGTAAACAGAGAGACTAACAAACACATGTTGAAAATCTGGCAATGGACTTCCGTGCTTTCCTGTGCAGGAACAGCACAGACTATATCTGGAAAATAGATGTAGAGTCAAGAGCATTGTTTGCAGTGTTGAGGCCCTTGCATCTTATTCAGTCATGCTGGGAAATGCCAACAGGCATCTGATTGACACAACTGTCAAGCATCTGGCAGCCATGTTGCACCAGTGAGGACCATACAATTGGGGTTGAGCTGGATTTAGGGGCTAAGCAAGTCCCATAAACCAAAGGCAGATGTCCCAGTGCTTGACTGGAGTCAGTCATGTCCCTGATGTTACACATGCCAAATGGTCCCAGCCCCTGACATCTGCACAGATAATATGAATATCTGCAAGTTGGGAGCCTTCACACATACAGCTGTATACATGGAGATTCCTCTCTGTGGACATTTCTGCTGCTCACATGGAAGCCAGCAAGTTAGGACCACCCTACTCTTCTACTGAGACAAATCATGAGGGCAACATCTGAATTCAACTAGTGAAAGCAGTGAATGGGTTCAGGATGGGTTCAGGGCAAAAGAGATTAGTGACAATGCAGCAAATGCAGAGAGAAAAGGATCAGAATGCTCACCGGTAGAACATCAAAGGCTGGGGATGACTTGAATTGGAGCAGTTCCAAATGTGAAGAAAAAGAATTATGCAACAGAAGGCTTAATCCTGAAAAGAAAGCTCCCCAAAACGGAGCATTGATTAGAGCTGGCACGTCCAACAGGTAGATTGTGATCTAACAGTAGATCACTGGACGTTTGTGGTAGATCACTGGTAGATCACTGGCTCCCCCTAAAGAAGCTCAACAACTTTGCCCCCCCTAAAAAAAGCTCAACAGTTCTGCCATGCACCTCCAAAAGCGGGGCTTTCCACCTCCCTAAAGAAAGCTCAAAAAGGGGGTAGATCACTGGCAGTTTTTAACTCTGTGAGTAGATTGCAGTGTCTTGGGAGTTGGCCACCCCTGGATTAGAGGGAGCATTCAAAATGCCATACAGTGGTACCCCGCAAGACGAATGCCTCGCAAGACGGAAAACCCGCAAGACGAAAGGGTTTTCTGTTTTGGAGGCGCTTCGCAAGACGAATTTCCCTATGGGCTTGCTTCGCAAGACGAAAGCCCATAGGGAAATCTCCGGGGACCTGTTTTAAATTGCTGGCGGTCGGGAGCAAAGACTTTCGCCCACAGCCGGCCTTCAGAAGAGGTCCTGGACCTCTTCTGAAGGCTGGCGGGGGGCAAAAGTCTTTGCTCCCCCCCGCCTGCCTTCCCGGGACAGCGGAGACTTCTCCGCTGCCCCGGGCGATCTTAAAATGCTGGCGGGCGGGAGCGAACGCTTCGCTCCCGACCCCCAGCATTTTAAAATCTTTGGGCGAGTGTCTGCAAGCCTCGCGCGCCCGGCAGGAGGTCCCGCCGGGTGCGCGAGGCTTGGGGCGGCAGCCTGTCACCCGAAGCACGGGGAGCCCTCCGGAGGGCTTCCCCTGCTTCGGGCGAGTGTCTGCAAGCCTCGCGCACCCGGCAGGAGGTCCCGCCGGGTGCGTGAGGCTTGGGGCGGCAGCCTGTCGCCCGAAGCACGGGGAGCCCTCCGGAGGGCTTCCCCTGCTTCGGGCGAGTGTCTGCAAGCCTCGCGCACCCGGCAGGAGGTCCCGCCGGGTGCGCGAGGCTTGGGGCGGCAGCCTGTCGCCCGAAGCACGGGGAGCCCTCCGGAGGGCTTCCCCTGCTTCGGGCGAGTGTCTGCAAGCCTCGCGCACCTGGCAGGAGGTCCCGCCGGGTGCGTGAGGCTTGGGGCGGCAGCCTGTCACCCGAAGCACGGGGAGCCCTCCGGAGGGCTTCCCCTGCTTCGGGCGAGTGTCTGCAAGCCTCGCGCACCCGGCAGGAGGTCCCGCCGGGTGCGCGAGGCTTGGGGCGGCAGCCTGTCGCCCGAAGCACGGGGAGCCCTCCGGAGGGCTTCCCCTGCTTCGGGCGAGTGTCTGCAAGCCTCGCGCACCCGGCAGGAGGTCCCGCCGGGTGCGCGAGGCTTGGGGCGGCAGCCTGTCGCCCGAAGCACGGGGAGCCCTTCGGAGAGCTCCCCTTGCTTTGGGCGAGAAGTCTCTGCTGCCCCGGGCGATCTTAAAATGTTGGCGGGCGGGAGCGAAGCGTTCGCTCCCGCCCCCCAGCATTTTAAAATCTCCCCGGGACAGCAGAGACTTCGCTCCCGCCCGCCAGCATTTTAAAATCGCCCCGGGACAGCAGGGGCTTTTAAAATGCTGGCGGTCGGCAGCAAAGCCCTCCTGTCCCCAGAGCTTGCGGGGCGGGAGGTGGGAAGAAGGGCTTTTTTTCCCACCGCCAGCCTTCAGAACAGCCTTCTGAAGGCTGGCAGTGGGAAAAAAGCCCTTGTTCCCCCCCCCCCCCAGCCTTCAGAAGAGGTCGGGGAACAGACTGTCCCCGGACCTGGTCTGAAGGTGGTTTCCCTAGGAATGCATTAATTGATTTTCAATGCATTCCTATGGGAAACCGTGCATCGCAAGACGAAAAACTCGCAAGAAGAAAAAACTTGCGGAACGAATTAATTTCGTCTTGCGAGGCACCACTGTACCTGAATTCTGAATAGAATGCCTTGCTCTGAGGAAAGGCCTCCCTGGGTCTTTCCTAGAGTGAGGAAGCAGCTGGAGCTGGAAGGCCTCTCCCTCACTCTGCCTAAAGTGGTCGAGAAAATGTAAGCTGAGGGGAAGGGAGTTCTGCTACCCAGGGCCAGCCCACCCATGAGCCAAGGTGAGGAATCCACCTCAGGTGGCTAGAACAACAGGGGCAGCAGATCCAAATCTAGATCTTTATTCCCCACCTTGTTCCTGATGTAGATATTTATTCACCCCTTCTTCCTTGGTAGGGAAAGGGATGCCATTTTGTGGGTGGCCCTGCTGCTACCACTGCCATTATGAAGAGGATGAGGGGTGGCAGAGGGAGAGACAATGCAGAGAAGCAGTGGCAGTGGCGTGGCAGTGGTAGTGACTTAGGCAGCACAAGTATTTATGCCAGGCTTGCCTCCTAAAATGATAATACACTAGTGCAAGGTTTCCCCAAATTTGGGTCACCCGTCGTTGATCCCTGACTGCTGGTCCTGCTAGCTGTAGTCCAAAAACTGCCAAGTTTGGGGGAACCCTGCACTAGTGCTAAATATTCGGTAACTAATAATGTTAATAAATTAAAATGCATACATAATTCTACCTGGTCCTGCTAAGTGTATGCCAGCTGTCGTTTGCTGAAGGCATCCATAACATAATTTGTGTGCCACTGAGCTGTTAATCATCACATACTTGAAACTTTTTCAGTGGTGTGTAAAATCAGGGCTCCTGCTCATTTAATAGTTCATTTACTGAGCTATTCAGACAACCCTTTCAACATGAGCATAATGCAATCCAGGAAGGAAAAGAACCAAACGCAGGCTAACTGGTCTGGTGAATTAGCCCTTGTTTCAATTTGAAATAATACCCAAGAACATGGGTGACTGTGCTCACATTTTGAAAAGCTGCTGGAAGGAACTCAATAATGTGAAACCTACTTTTGACAATGTTCCAAAGCATTTTTTCATGGTTGAAAGATTTCCACACACACACCACCAAGTACACATTGTGATCAGAACTGAATGTGTCAAATGCCGCAAAACATATTTTCCCTCTGTCAGAGGTTCACACGGTTTGAACAAATATCCACCAAACTTCCTGAATGCCAATAAAAAGTGGAGCACTTTTAATTTGTCAGGTTCAAAGCCCGTACTTATGGGTTCCAGAATTGTGCATCTTTCAGTGTAGTTCTCTTTTACTTTCCTAGCCCAACATCTTCCGAGTTATTCATCCTCAGAAGTATTTGTACATGATTTCAATCTCTTGCCTCTTCCTTCCTTCCCATTACTACTGGCAATGGGCTTCTTCAAAAAACTGAAGGCAAGCTGAACTTATAAGCAAGCTCAATATATTAAATGTATAAATAATGTATTCTGTGATCTTATTTATAATGCAGCAACATTGCTTATAATATAAATGTTAGTATTCCCCCCCCCGTCCAATTTGACCCTTTCATCACTGAGCATGTTACCCTCAGCTGTTTCAGAATGATACTGCCATTCATTTAAATGAAGGTTCCAAATACGTTGATGGGATGCATTTAATTGCACTTCAGGGGAAAAGGTGTGTTTCATTTAATAGGAAAACAGTTTAATTGCGAGAGTTCATTGGAAACCTATATGGATAGAGTTTTTCAAGAGAGTGACTGTTTTGAGAAATATAATGATTTTGGGCTCCAGGTCTAAAGATGTACAGTAATAATGCCGCTGTTCACTTTCCTTGGATGAAAATATCTATCTTTGCATGTTTGAATGTGTAAATCGAAAGGTTTGGCTCACTACAACAACTGCCATTGAATTATTTCTGGTAAGTTGCTATAATGGTAATTGCGTGTCGAGGTCCCCAGGGCCACCCCAATAACTCACACATCACACCAATTTTTTTGTTTAAGGTTTTTGGCATAATTTTGGCCACAACTTTATTAAAATACAAACATGTGAGTGGTTGCCTAGGCATTGGTTGCGACTATCTGCCCCCACTGTGGGGGACAGACTGACATTCTGCACACCTGCGAAAGTCAGAAAAGGGGAATACACTTGAGGGTAGCGACGGAGCAAGAAACCTGCTCTCAGCCCACCCCAAATGCAGCCAGGAGCTCTTGCAGTTGCCCGAGCCCCCTTGACAGGGTGGACAAGCAATAGTTAGCCCCCAATTCCTTTAACGGAATCCCTTGCAGCAGCAGCATTAGAGGGGCAGGCACAGCCAATCCATGCCCCTCAACCAACCAAACCATAAACCAATGCTTAACCGCAACCTTACAAGTTGTGACAATTTGCTACGGAGTAGGCAAAAACCAAATGGCCCCAGCCAATCAGCCAGATGAACAAAATTCCTACCGGGCCCCTGCCCCAAGAGCAGACGACTTCATGACAGGCATAGCAAGGTCAAAGCGAACAACCCTAATTCT
This sequence comes from Podarcis muralis, assembly GCF_964188315.1. Classification (NCBI taxonomy): domain Eukaryota; kingdom Metazoa; phylum Chordata; class Lepidosauria; order Squamata; family Lacertidae; genus Podarcis; species Podarcis muralis. The sequence goes on from NC_135659.1 coordinate 76,913,824, forward strand.
AGGGAGGGGGGGGACGGGCAATCCGATGCACGGGCGAAAAGAGGAAGCCCTAGCCTCGTGCAAGGAGTTTTAGCATTTCTGGCTGTCAATCAACAAATGGCAACATTAACTTCTTCCCAAGAAGGGAAGCCCAATCGCATCAGTGGCCAACGATCAATTAGCCTGCCCCACAACTTTGGAGTGTCCTGGCGGCCCCCACTGCAACACGTGCTCTCCATGAAGGAGAACACGCTTTGGCAGTGGCATGCGGTGTAATTTTTCATTGGGGAACAGTTAGGGCGAGAGACACCAACTTGCAATGGTGATGGGGGGGGGGGGCGGACAGATGTCGTGCCAGTGAGCATTGCACCTACTTGCGTGTCAAAGCCCCTAAGCCACCCCCAGGAGGAATAAAGACACAAGGATACGGAATTTTTGGTTAATGTTAATGGCCAAATTTAGGCCATAACTTTATTGGTTACAGAATGTGAGCGATACTGGCTTAGGCATTGGCATCCATATCTGACTCCTGCCCGCCTTGCAGGAAGTCTGTAAGGGTAAACCACCAGTAGGGGGAGCCCCGCCGATGTGGATCGACTCGAGCATCCCCTAGGTTCCCGAAGGGGTCGTGGCATGGCCCTAGCCACTCCCCAGGCTTCGGACGAGATCCACACCCCTGGATTCCTTTAACAGAATACCCTTCCCCATGGAGGGGCAGGTGATGGCCGCACCTCCCCTCCCCCACATTGCTATTCCAATGCCTAACTGCCAAACCTTACAAAGTTGTGACGACTGCTACAAGGTAGGCGAAAACCAAGTGGCTGGTGCCAATTTGCCAAGTGGAAAAAATCCTACCAGGCCCCTTAACAGCAACCAACTGAAGTTGTAGAGGTAATGCTCTGCTTTGCGAAGGCAAATCTCACACCAGACATGCAACAGTATGTCCAGGACCTGCTTTCCCTGACCTTCTTGGCTAGAAAACAGGGTCCCCCCCCCAACCTTTTGTCCTCTCACAATTTGTTTGTTAGACATAACGCTTGGCTGGAGCATGACCGGGGATGCAGACGTAATCAAGTATTGGGGGAACATCTGAGGGAAACACCTGCTGACACGTGTATTTGCTAATGCTGGAAATGTGCTTAGATGGAAACACGTTAAGTTCAGGGTGGTTTCACTACTGTTTCCAATTGTTGACTTCTGCTAATAAAAGGAGCCTCAGGAGAGCTTGCCGGCAGCTTGCTTGGAGCATGCTTGCCAGCATGCTTCTGCTCAGCTCACCTGCATCCAACCTCCTGTCATCTCCGTTAGTCCTACACGAAGTCCATAGCAAGGCCAATGACACAACCTGAGAAAGGGACCTCAGAAAGGGCAGGAGATCCGTGGCGCAAGGCTGGATAGAGGAAGCTACAGCATCACACCATGGTTTAAATCGGCCCCAGCCATGCCCCCAAGCGAGCTGATTGGCTGCAAGGCCCCATGGCATTGCCGGGGTTGCCCCAGTGTGATGCGGGTGTCCCCAGTTGGAGGTGGAACTGAGTTCCCCAAGCTGGGCAGAAGCTTCCCAGGCTTTGGGAAGGAGGAACCAGGGGAACATTTAGGGGACTAGCCTCTTCCTTCTAGTCCAACAACCGCACACCATTGGTAACTGGAAGCATCTAAGGTTACATTCCTATGCAAATTTACCTATAAGCCTCACTGAACAGCATGGGACTTAAGTTTGAATAAGTATGCATAGGACTGTGCTGCAAGTGACAGGAAACATTTCTGTAGTGATTCACTGCTATTCAGGCAGCCAACAGATGTCCTGAATGCTTTCTTGAATTCACAGTCACCTCGCCCACTCCCAATGATCTCCCAGAGACCTCCCAGACAGAGGTGTACAAAATTATGCATGGTGGAGAAAGTGGATAGAGTAATAACTTCATGAATATGAGTTGGGGGTGGCGGCGGCAGGTGTAGGGAACCCAAACAAGTAATGCACATTGGGTGAAGACATCTGTGTCCTCTCTCTGGTGTATACAGCAATGTGCAAATGCTACTTGAAATGCAACAGGGAAAAATGATACTTTTGTGTTTTAAGCCACTAATGTATACACAATCACAGGGATGTGATCAAGGGCACCTAGTTAGTTTCATGGCACAGTGGAGATTTGAATCTGGGCTTCCAGATACCATGCTGGCTTTCTGTACAATATGGCTCCCTGCTCATGATCTGCTGATTGCCGGCTGCAATATTTGTCTTAAAAATCCTTTTTGATCTGCCACAAAGGCAAAACTGCAACTAAAAAAAGAGACTCCATCTTCATACATTCCAGTATACACCTTTAGACTCCAGGCAAAAATGTTTCTCTTTAACCAGGCCTTTGCCTGATTCAAAATGTGTCAGAGGGGGTAGTTGTTTTTGTTTTTATTATGTATTTTGTGGTTTTTATATTGTGATTTTATGCTGTGAACCACTCTATAACAATGGTATAGGGTGGTATGCAGATTTGTAATAATAATAATAATAATAATAATAATAATAATAATAATAATAATGTCAGGAGCAGCAGTCAGCGATCCCTGAAGATCTGGGCTTCTATTATTATTTCCCCCTATACTTGAAGTTCATATGTTTTATATGCACAGAGTACAATTCTCCTTACCCCCTGCCTTTCTTTGTTGACTGGCTCAGGAGGGAGGGGGGAAACCCATAACAATGAAGTGCAAAAAAGACAGAGACTTCGTAATCTCTTATTTAAAAGGCTGTGGAAATTTGAAAGGAAAGGAAGATGATAGCATCGGCCATACAGAGATGGCAATTATAAGTCCCGGGAGGAAATGTAATAAAGCCTTATTGAGTAGAGATAGCCGTGGCGGCTGCAGGGCGAGTGTTCTGTAAGGAAAAGGCTGGAGGAAAGCCTTATCAGACCTTTTATCCTGTCTCCGTCATTCCCATACAGATTAATGAGCTCCAGGATGCCCTCGGCCATGTTCAGACTAGTCTCCGTTTCCCAAAATAGAAGGAACCGTCTTGTGCCAGAGTGTCATATTCCCAGGCTATCAGCACCATTGTGTTTTATTACCCCATTGTATTCAGGGGTTACATCCGAACTTTTCCTCTTAGGTTCTTAATCACTCGTTTTGATGGATTGATTCCCCGAGAAGAGGCACCGAAACATCTGACCTGAGTTACACATCATGTATAAAAGAAAGTGGCATGAAGCATTAACTCGTGGGTAGTTCCGCTGCCAGGGGGATACGTGTGCAAGAAATCGCTTTCCATAGCCAGGGCAAGTCTCGTTTAGTGCTTTTTGAGAAGGTCCTTGCAAGACCAGGAAATCGACTGAGGCTTAATCCTGACAAAAGAGAAGTAATTGTTGTTGGCAAGTTTGATTATCAGTTTGGAGAGTAGCTTAGAGTTTTCCTGTCATGCAGCTTAAAAGTTCTGCTGGATCTTCTATCGCCCCTGGACCTCCCAATTAGGTTGGTGTCAAAGAGTGGCTCCCCCCACCACATCCTGTTTGGTAAGGCAGTTACATTGCTACAGCCATATCTGACCCAGACATTGCCATTTATTATCTGCACTTCATGACACTGCAGCGTACTCTGAGTGGGCTGACCACCCCAAGTGACACATACCAAATGCATTTAAGGTGGAAACGACTGAATTATTTAACATATTTTAATGTATTTATATTCTATATAATGGCCCCTGAGAAGATACCCTGGGGTCTGTGCGACAGTACTGATCTCCCTTTCTGCAGACAAGCAGAAAGATCCATCTGTCTGGGAGGAAGGTCTGATGATGGAGGCTTCCCAGCAGAAGAAAAATCTCCTCCATCTCCTCCAATGCTACAGTGGTATAGGGAGAAACAAGAATGCATTTGGGGGTCATATTGGGAGCAGATCGCAAGAGATGCGCCTGGAATGGAGAGGCAATATGCTAGCCCTGTGGCTGCTGTATGGTTGCAACGGGAGGGAAAATAATTTTCTTAAGCTTCTGAAAGGAGGGGCTGTGGGAAGATCAATGCTTCTCCAATTTCCACCCTGTTGGCATGAGCCCAGCTTGTCTTTAGAGTTGGTGGTTTGATTCCCATTATGCCTTCCTTATAGCAGATATTAGTATTGTGCATCTTGAAGCAGTAGGCTGAATAAAAACTGTCTCCTCTTGGAATAAAATTGTCCAGACCCCAAATATGGTTTCAAAGCTTTACTAACAGAACTTATTCCAAAAACAGACAAAAACCAATCAGTGTTACATCCAGATAGTTGCATAAAGCATATGGTTGTCAAAGCACAGGATCCACTTCTTACAAATATAGAATAATTACAATCAGAGCTAAAAACCAAGCCTGCACTCTCTCATAGCCTGCACTCCAGCCTAAGGCATTCTCTTCTCCTGAAGGTATTTGGGCATTCTCTTCTCCCGAAGAGAAACCATCATCATATCCTTTGTCCTCTGTGGCTTTCAGAGAAACATACATACACAAAAAAAGGCAATTTGCAATTCAATACCTGTCACATGGTCTAAAGTTAAACACCATGTGAGAGCTAGCAGAGAACATCCTAAGTTAATTATCAACCCATTAGGCACTCAGAGAGTCCTTCTTAGCTTCAGTGGAATTTCCCCAGTTAGCAATGCACATATAGGCATATACAGAGTTATTTTCCATTTCAATGTACAATTAAACAATTATACTTAACATTCCTTCCCCACCCAGTAGGGTTTTTCCTTTTAATATAAATTTTACTACAGGGAGAGCAGCATTTGTTTTTTGTCAGATTCCACAGGCATCTGGTGGATGCTGTTTATATGAACCAACCACAGTCAGGCTATTGGTCCACCTAGCTCAGCATTATTCATGTTATTTTGTCCTTCAGATACTGATGGCCTCAGTGGCAGACCTACATTTTTGTGGCCATGAAGCTTGAACTGTTATGGAGGCCCCTTTGCAACCAGCATTGAGGTAACCACTGTTATCTTCTTCAATGGGGTTGTTTACAACAACATATGTGCTGCTAACTCTCAAACTTTGGGAGTGTTGAAATATATACAACAAAAAAATAACCATTTTGAGTTATGCAACTGAAACTAGCTCCACTTTTTAAGCGATGTGGACTCCTAGCTCCATTTTTTAAGCGATGTGGACTAAAGTTACTACTTGGGCCCCTCCAGGATTTGGGACCCTGAAGCTTCATTTGTTTCATGGTAGATCCACACCTGGATGACCTCCAATCCCTATATTTTCTGACCATTGTCTATGCTAGCTGGGGCTGATGGGAGTTGGAGTCCAACAACATCTGAAGAGCTTTAGGTTAGATGCCCTTGCTACACACACCTACCTGAGAGTAGAGCCCCATTGAGCCCAATGGGTTTCACTTCTGATTCTGAGTAGGCAAGGACTGTGCTGTAAATGAATTCTAACATTTCACAACCGAGTTAATTTAAATCACTGGAAGGTTTGCAATGACCTACTCAATTTTCAAATATTTCATACTATGTAAAAAACACACACCCCCCAAAATATGTTTTATCTTTGTTCCCCCAAATTGTTACTAGACAGGCAAAACAAGTGTCAAAAAGTAAATACATACATTATTACATGAGTGAAAATTCAAACGTTCTTGTTAAATAGCAATTTAATATATTTTGCGTGCAGGCAACTCTACATCAGGGATTCATATAAAAGTAGCCTCCCCAAAATAGCATCCATAGTATTTCTTCCCCTACTCCTATAATATTGCTAACCACCCTCAGGCTAAGCATGGAAATAGGTTAATTAATACAAATTGTACTGTGCAATGAACACACATCCCCCTCCTTTTTAAATAAAATAAAATAAAATAAATTTACTGATCATTCCAGAAGAAATCAATGATGGATCTAAATGCTCAGAGAATCCACATTTCACCTCAGAATACTGGTCCGACTATGATCCTTTTGAAACGATGCCAAATAATTTAATCGAAGTGCCGCAACATCTCTGTAGGGAAAAAATGCTTTCATGCAGTTGTTTCCAAAGGCTCCTGAATGCTGTGCCATTTCCCTGCTTCAGTCCTGGGGAATTATCCATATCTCTGACAAGAGAATAGGTTACTAATGCACCAACACAGCTGTTTTGACACTTTTGATGAATAACATTCAATACTATTAATTGGAACAATTGCTTTTCATTTAACTAAATCACTAGAATTGCTAAACTAAATTGAAACGGAATGTAATTTTGCCTCACTCTCCTTTAATATGGGCCTCTAAATGTCTTCTCCCTGAAGGATTAGTAACTTAATCACCTAACAGTGATAACTGTTTCATAGCCCTCAGCTGGAAGGCTTTTCCTGCTAAGCAGTATTGCACGGGAACAGAGTGTTATAACAGGGAGGGGGCAAAATCCCATCTCCTTCCTTTCTTCCCCTTTTTGCTGCAATATTAATCATATTAAAAATGATTCTTTGCTTTCTTTTTTTCGCTCTCCCATCCAGATCTTTATATATCATTATAATTTCAGCCTCCCTCCCTTTCATTCGGCTTGTATCAATCACACACATCTAACTGTGTGCGGTGCAATTATATCTGTCCATTTTGTTAAGAGATAGATTTTCACTGTCATTGGCTGGAAAATAGGCTTGGACCTATACATCTGTAATATATATATATATATATATATATATATATATATATATATATATATAAAATGTTATACAGTTGCTAGCCAAGAGAGAGCGCACACATTGTAGCCTGATTGTGTACATGTTGGAAGTGGGCCTTACTAAATTTGGTGGTACTTTCCCCCAAGTAACTGCATTTAGGATCACATCCCTAGTCTAAAAATGTGAAGAAGTAAGCATTTTACGAACTTATTTTTTATTGTGTGATTATTCTTTCTCTCTCCACCCCTCCCCCTAATTTTTGTCTAATCTACTACCTTTGGTCCAGGGGGACGCGGGTGGCGCTGTGGGTAAAAGCCTCAGCGCCTAGGGCTTGCCGATCGAAAGGTCGGCGGTTTGAATCCCCGCGGCGGGGTGCGCTCCCGCTGCTCGGTCCCAGCGCCTGCCAACCTAGCAGTTCGAAAGCACCCCCGGGTGCAAGTAGATAAATAGGGACCGCTTACCAGCGGGAAGGTAAACGGCGTTTCCGTGTGCTGCTCTGGCTCGCCAGATGCAGCTTTGTCACGCTGGCCACGTGACCCGGAAGTGTCTTCGGACAGCGCTGGCCCCCGGCCTCTTGAGTGAGATGGGCGCACAACCCCAGAGTCTGGCAAGACTGGCCCGTACGGGCAGGGGTACCTTTACCTTTACCTTACTACCTTTGGTCCAGGTTGATCCTCAAATGTGATATTATTAATCCCACTATATCTGATTATGCACATTTCCTTGTCGAAGATCATCTACAGCTCACCCAACAGCTGCCTTTACTCTTGTGGTAACAGAAGCTCCAATAATGTTTTATTTACTCATCTTGCATAATTACTTGGCCAGGCTGAGAAGAATCTCACAAGGGCAAGTGTGAGTGTAAAGCAATTACTGCAAGGCATACAGAAACATAGCACTTTACAGATTAAGACTCGAACTTTCAACAGTTGGCAACGCAAGTAAGATTGAAGGTAAAGAGTAAACACCCTAAACACAAAGTGTCTGCTTTGTAGGGTGCACTGTTTGACTCTTTTGGCTAGCCCTAGGGACACCTATCTAGTAGGAAGTTCCTTTGAACAATCATGCACACAGTTAGGAAGATTCTATGGTGTTATGAGTTTGGGATGTTAAACTGTGTGCCAGGCTCCTCTAATCCCTGGATCCGGCACAATGGGATAAACTCCCGTTGTTCTGTCCCAGCTCCTTGCCAACCTAGCAGTTTGAAAGCACACCAGTGCAAGTAGATAAATAGATACTGCTGTGGTGGGAAGGTAAACAGCGTTTCCATGCGCTCTGGTTTCCGTCACACTCTGGTTCCGTCAACTGCACCAGAAGCAGTTTAGTCATGCTGGCCACATGACCCAGAAAGCTATCTGTGGACAAACGCTCCCTAGGCCTGAAAAGATATGAGCACCGCAACCCTATAGTCGCCTTTGACTCTATTTAACTGTCCATGGGTCATTTACCTTACCTTTTTTTTTACCTAATCCCTGGATGCATCAAGTGTTGCTAGAGCACTTCTAGATTACAGCTATGTTTGGGTTTACCCAACTGCATACCAGCCAATTGCTTCCCCAAAAGATGGGACATTTTCTGATAAGAAAAGTGACTGGGAAATAATGCACTGGAAGGTGTGGGATAATGCTTGATGCAACCTTGTCTACCTCCTCACAAACAAATTGGAAGGAATGCTCAATAAATAGCCAGTATCGTCTAACCTCCCTGCATACAAATCAGGACGAAAGCTCAATAAACAGATCATCCGGAAGCAGCCTTTGGAAACTTACACAATGACCCACAGCTGGCTACTGTTTTAGCAAACAGTTACTGCATGTACACAAGTCAGCTTCAAGCAGCCTGAGACAGTCAGAGCAAAGGGAGTCACAGAGGCAGACAAAGCAAATGCCGAACCCTTCAGCAAGTTGAAATGTGGCTTCCATTTTGGCTGCAGAAAAGCTGAAAGCGATGCAGTTGGGAAAGATGAGTGCTCTGTGAATTGGGGGCATCTCAGAGGAAGTAAATCTGCCTCCTTTGGATCCAGACTGAAGATTGGCTGAAGGGGCCTGGGTAAATAAGAATCAAACTTCACTAGCAGACATTTATATGGCCGTGATTTATCGGTGCTCTCGGTCCCTTTGAACCTTTGCGGCCCTTTGGGGGGAAATGGTGTGTTACAGCAAAAAGAAAAAGGTGTTTAAATAAATAAATAAGTTGCCTGTGGCTGAACAAAAAAAAAGAAAGCAAAACAGATTCCCCCCTCCCAACTGCCCCCACTCTATTGTATCATTTGTTCCAACAGCCTTGACATGTTCGGGGTTGTTTTCCTAAATTTGATTTTTTTAAAATAGGATTTTGGCCAGTCAGCCAACACTGTAGGAAATAAAACAACAGTTTGACAGATTCTTGCTTCTAAGCCCCTTCCCAGCAACTTCCTGCTGCTGGTAAAGAGAACTGAGCTGCAGGATCCTGATGGAAAAATCAAACAAACCTACAGAGCATAGCTGAGGAATAATAGGAGTCTCCTTGAGTCTCAAGGCCTTGCCAGTGTATGATGATCACACGGTTGTTATTCTTATACCACATACAGGATTTCCTTCCTTTTTATTCACCTCTTAAAATGAACACCCATGACATAGTGCTATATGTCCATGCTCAAACAGCCTACAGTATGTCTTTGGGCTCTGGGAATGGGCCAAGCTTCTAGTGGCAGCTTGCTGGTGGCCTTCACTCTGTTGCAACTGATGGGTCACTTGCATAGAAGGGTGAGGATAGAATGCAATTGGTAGATGCTTTGGGTGATATGTTCAGGAAAGCTCTATATATCACCCTGTCTGGTAGTAACCACTGCTGTCTTTAAATCCTTAGACCCCAAAGCTGCCCTTAGTTTGTCATTCTCTAGTACATCCCATTTTCCTTAGAATAACTCTGCAAGCTGGCAATTAATGAGAAACGGTAGAAGTTGTGTCCCAGGGGATGATTAAACCCCACAAGCCAATTAAAGGGAGTGTAATTGCCCCTGCTGTGCAAGTTGTTAAACAAGCTAGAGGTTATTGTCCTTCAAGTCAATGTACTGGAACAGCCAAGAATAGCCTATCAGGAAAGTAGGGAAATAGCCTACCAGTAGGGAAATGCTACTAGGACAGTTCGTTTGGCATGAAGCTTTGTCTTGTCTTGGGGGAACTCAGGAGCTGCTACAAGACTAATATGGCAGTCTTTGCTACAGGAAGCAAAATACTTAAAGCAAAGAAAAATAAGGGAGGCTGGGGAATCTGTGTATTTTACAGTCTTCTGGGCAGCTAAATAGAGATATTGACAGTCTTCCCCCATGCACTACCACCAGCTGAGAAGACTGGAAGATCATACAGCTCCCATAACAAAGTTCTGTCAAGCAAGCTATGCTTCTGGAATTTCAGCTATGCTACTCATGGGTAAAACACCATGGTTGGTTATGACTGGAGATATTTGTCTCCAAATTACTGAGTCGTTGATGCTGTTGTTTATTTTTGTTTTTTCTTTATTTAAATTATTATTATAATTAAAAATGGCAAATATATGGAAAATCAATATATAAAAACAATGGTATATAAAAATGAGATGATTGGATATATAACTGGATAATAGACAGCTGACTGGCTTGGAGAAGCTATATGTTTTAGAACTACTGCACTTAAAAAAAAGAAATCAGATCACTTGGAATGAGATTTTCTTTTTTAAAAAAAACTTCATTTTTAGAGCCATTTCTCATATTTTTCTTTTTATTACAATTTATAAACAAATAGAGCAATTGTATCAAATTATTCCAGCCATGGGATATAGCATTGCCCCTAAATTCCTCTTCACTGCTAGAGTACAGCAAAACTAGATGGGGGGGGGGGGCGAGTGGGGAACTATGCTGGCCTATTGACATCGTTGTGCTAGCAGATTACTGCTGGTACAACCTGATTGGTAAGGCACCATCAGCAAAGAGGCTGCTGTATTCATAGAGGCTCTCAGCACAATTTTTTTTAAAAAAACCCTGCGTAGCCATGCTACTAAATCTCATGGGAAGTCTCCATGAGTACAATGGGCCCTCTCCTCTGCAGATACTTGCCCTCAGACATATGGAGGGTGGTGGCGATGAAGATGCAGTAGAGCTAGCACTGTGGGTTCCAAACCTTTCTCCCCACAGACCACTTGAAAATAGCTGATGGTCTTGGCAGACCACTGAATTGTTTTCTGACTAGTAGCAATTGTGCTGTGCTGTGCTAGACTAAGTTTGATTTTGCATTGTATTTTCATGCTTCTTTTATTTCTTTTATTGCAGTTTATTGGATTACAATTTGCATTCCATAGAATTCAAATTGTAATGCGATAGCATACAATATAAGAAATAAAAGAAGCAATAAAATACAATGGAAAAAACAATACAGGCAACTCCTGATTGACACACGTCCGTCTGACACGCGATCGTGCATGCACCGTGGTGCTGAACCTGGAAGTGACAGAAGACATCACTAAATGATCACTAAAAGGGCAAAACAGGGGTGGAATGCTTTATACAGGCCCCACCTATGTGCACAGGAGTCCAGAATGTAACCCCCCTCAGGCAAAATGATGTATTAATATTTCATGTGGACATGCCACAGACCACTTGAATGACGCTTGTGGACCATTGGTGGTCCACGTACCATGGTTTGGGTTTGGGAACCCCTGAGCAAGGAAGTCCTTGAACTCCCCTTCATTGATTGCAGACAAAAACGCCTGTACATTGGTACCTCGGGTTACAGACGCTTCAGGTTACAGACGCTTCAGGTTACAGACTCCGCTAACTCAGAAATAGTACCTCGGGTTAAGAACTTTGCTTCAGGATGTGAACAAAAATTGTGCAGCGGCAGTGTGAGGCCCCATTAACTAAAGTGGTACCTCAGGTTAAGAACAGTTTCAGGTTAAGAGCGGACCTCCAGAATGAATTAAGTCCTTAACCCAAGGTATCACTGTATAGCTTAAGACTTTCTGGAGCGCAACGCAGCTGTTCTGCCTTCCAGTACAGTATCTCAACTAGGCTGAAACAATGGCAAAAAAGTTTATGCTCAATTTATGAATGCGGAAAACAGAAGAAGCAAACGATCTGGTTGGAAAACCATCATACATCAGCTCCTCACACAGGTCCATATCCAGAGGCCTTGTGCCTGTCATTATTTTAGGTAATAGATCACTATTGACTGCCGGTGTGGCAAAGCTTGGAGTGAGAGAGTGGCAACTGATGCATGTTCAACATACCGCCATGCAATTAACTCCTGATAGTGTTCAATAACCCTATTCCACAGCTACACTTCAATAGCTGTGTGTATGTTTTATGGAACTCCCTCACTGAGCAGGTGCATTTCTTATGTCTGCCCATCCTTCATGGATTTTTATTAAACCAAACTATAAGTGGATTGATTTTAGAATACTCAAGTGCATTTTTATTTAATTTAGTTTGGTATTCGAGGTATTGTCTCAATGTGAATCATGCTGGTGGGGCATGTCAAAGGAAAGACGAAGAAACAAAAATAGTATCAGCTCACCTGGGCCCTGGGATCAGAATGGGTTGCCTTCTTGTTGTCACACTGCTACATGCAGCTTGCAGGATAAGACCTTCTCTGTAGTAGTATCCTGAAGCCATCATCCCCATTAAGGAATGGTTGCAACAAGAGAACATAAAGAAAGACAAACAAGGCAATCTTACGTTGGTGGCTGATCCCATCTGACTGGTCATGGCCTTACTAGGACTACATTTCAGTTCCGAGTTCAGATGAATCAGTGCATTGGCAAAATACCGTGGTGGGGGAAAAATTGTTGTGAAATATGAGATAGTCATTCATTTGCAAATGCTTATTAATACCTGGGGGGAAGTGTGTGTATGTGAAATGGAGGCAAGAGAATCTAGAATAGGGGTGGGGGAAGGAGAAATTCTAAGGAGCCTTCCCATTGATTAATCACTTGCCCAGGGATAAATATAGTCCATTTGAGCTGGGTTAATGTGCTAGTCGCTTATGGGTTGCAAGAGAAAGAGTCATTGTTCCTAATGGAAAGCTATAGCATTTATCAGCAAGCAGAAGTGGCAGCCTACAAACTAATGACATGCCAGCTGATTTGTTTATGAAATCATGATTGTTTAACACTGTCACTTTTGATTAGGATTAAAAAGAAATATAATATGAAACAGGCCAATGACTTTGAGATCGGCAGAAAGAATATCAGAGGCATAGAAAGGGAGGCCTATCGGGCTATTAGAGAAATGCAGTACATTTAGGCAATGCCAGATTGAAGGAAATGGATGCGCCTTATTCGTACTAAATCAACAGGCATGGTCTCAGTGCCTTGACCCTTTTAACATTTCACTTTGTTGTAGGTTTACAAGAGACTGGCTTTGTTTTCTGCAAGAGAAGAAATCAGTATCCAGCTAGTGAAGATGGACATGGGTTTTAAGAAGGCATCACCCGATCTCACAAATGACAAATGGCTCCACATATTTCTTTTTTATGGGATTTTTTTTAAAATGGGAAATAAAGAGCTTTGAGTGTTAGCTGTACAATATGGACACTGCAGGTATCCTCATGGTGCTTAGGTGTTGCATTATGTGGTTCATCTGGTTCCTGTTTTTGGAAAAAGAGGGAACAGTACTACTTTTCCCATCCAAGAAATGGGGAGAGCTTGGTTATGCTGAAGGTTTGTGCTGAGCACAGAATTAATGCTGGAACAGTTGAATAATTGCCCATGCATTCAGATCATGATTCACTGTGCCCCCACAAAGCTTGTTCAGAGATGTGGTGAGCTGCAGCTTGGAAACTCAGCACCACACTCAACCTATTTGGCATGGGTAGGGTTCAATATATAACCATAAAACCCAGTAACCCATTAAGAGGATCCCATGAAACGATTCAACAGTTTCTTACTTTTGGGTAGCTGATATGGGTGGAATCTACACACATATAAAAAACGTTGTGAAAATTCTTTTTTTAAAAAAAAGTTTTGAAAAATATATTGAATTTGCCATTGCTCACAATCGCCACCTAGTGTCACATTTAAATAATGCACTTTACAACACACTTAAAAACGTTTTATTTGCAGCCGTATTGCTGAGTCCATGGTGCATCTGAGAATACTTTTTAGGTGTTGCCAACATAGATGTTTGCTGTGGAAAGACTTAACTTAAGAACATAAGAAGAGACTGCTGGGTCAGGCCACTGGCCCATCTAACTCCAGCATTCTGTTCTCACAGTGGCCAACCAGATATCTGCAGGAAATCCACAAGCAGAACCGGAGCACAAGAGCACTCTCTCCTCCTGGGGGTTCCAGCAACTGGTATTTGGAAACATTACAGCCTCCAACTGCGGAGGCAGAGCATAACCATCACAGCTAACACCCATTGATTGCCTGATCCTCAGTGAATTTGTCCAATCTTGTTTTAAAACCAAGTTGGTGGCCATCACTGCCTCCTGTTAGAGCAAGTTTCCTAGTCTGAATATGTGCTGCATAAAGTACTTTGTTTTATTCATCCCGAATCTTCCATCATTCAGCTTCATTCAGTCCATGAGTTGTAGTATTAGTGACTTCTATGCTGCACAGTTTAACACTATCCGTATTTTTGTTGTGCTGTATTTCTGCAGAGAGGTAGCCCGCAGTCCAAATAACTTTAAAACAAAAGAACCTGCTAAAGAACACAAATAAATATCAAATTCATTCATTCATTTGTTATATTTATATACCACTTAATCTGAGAAATTTCTAAGCGGCTTACATAAAACACAATAAGACTATTGTGTTTTTCTAAGTGAAGAAAATATGTATAAAACATTGCAACGCAAAGTAAACAGAAATAAAACAGAATCCATCAATAAAATATTCAAAATGGTATCAATAAATACAAATATCTCCCTCCCTCCCTCACACACAAACAAACAAACAAACACACACAGTTCATTCGCAATCCAGAGCTTTTTGTCCTGGGGTGGAGAAGAGCAGATTTCTCCCCATTCAAGCAGGGAAGGAAAGATCCTTTGAAAGAGGAGATCAGATGGTGACAAAAAGCTGTTTGGGGGGCTGCGTGGTCCACACATGATCTACACAGGGGCGGGGGAAAGTGCTCAGGGATTATTCTCACTGCACACATTCCTCTTCATCACAATTGAATTCAGAAGAAGCAGGGGATGGAGGTAACTCAGTGGTGGTGGTGAACAACTCAGACATCCATTTGGGCCAGTTTGACTGCATGTGATTGACAGTGAAGGGGAGGCTTTTCAGAACGTTTCCTGTATCCTCAAGTATAGCTTTCTTGCCATGGAGAATTGTGTGTGTGTGTGTGTGTGTGTGTGTGTGTGTGTGTGTGTAGCTAACAGGGAGTGAGATGTAGCATCAGAAAATTAATTGAGTGTTTTGATTGTTCATATTGAATGCTTGAAAAACCCTTTGAGGGTTTCTTTCTTTCTTCATTTCTTCTTCTTTTTTTTAGCATTCAGCTGGAATACTCATAAAGCCCAATTCATTGTCAGCTTGATGAAGATGGGGCTCACACATCCCAAATGTAGAGAGCCATTTAATGCAAAAGAATACATGTAGAGAGTACATGCACAGAGAATTATGCAAACCCAGCTCCGGGGAAATGGCCATGAAGCATCCTTCAGCCACAAGAAACAAAAAAGTTTTCTAGGAAGTGGCAGAAGAAGAGAAGGTTGTGTCAAAACGAGGAGATGCCATGAAACTTAAACAGGCTCGTAATAGGCCATACCAGTTTACTGATCTGAGTGCTGGAGGAGAAGTACAGCTAAGTGCGAGAGTGCTGTAGGATGTGGGCATGTGAGGCTGTGGGTGTGTCCGGTACCTGCATGTAGGTGTGCAATTCCCCCTAGATGTTTTATGCAATGCGGCATTGAGCTATGAGCTGGGTTATTAGGCAAAGGTAGATTAAAGATGCTTTTAAATTGTGGTGCTGGAGGACTCTTGAGAGTCCCTTGGACTGCAAAAAGATCAAACATATCCATTCTTAAGGAAATCAACCCAGAGTGCTCACTGGAAGGACAGATCCTGAAGCTGAGGCTCAAATACTTTGGCCACCTCATGAGAAGAGAAGACTCTCTGGAAAAGACCCTGATGTTGGGAAAGATGGAGGGCACAAGGAGAAGGGGACGACAGAGGACGAGATGGTTGGACAGTGTTCTCGAAGCAACCAACATGAGTTTGACCAAACTGCGGGAGGCAGTGGAAGACAGGAGTGCCTGGCATGCTCTGGTCTTTGGGGTCACGAAGAGTCGGACACGACTAAATGACTAAACAACAGCAACATTAAAGATAGACTTGTATAAACGACTAAACAACAACAACATTAAAGATAGACCTATATGTAGCAGAGTGCATACACAATCTAAATAGGGTATTGGGTCCTGCCCCTGAGCATGTGGTTTAAGAGAATCTGGGGGCATCAGCCACCAATGGGCTGATTGCCAGTTCTTCCTCATTCATTTGGAAGCTGCTGGCCCATATGCTGCCTCTGCCCTCCATCCTCTTGTTTTTCTGCACAATCCTTCAGGCTGGCAAGCTCCATAATAAGTGCAGATAGATGAGTGTATGCACCATCTCCATTAACATGACTGTGCAGGCTAATGATGGGACCACCCGCTGCTCTCCGCTTGTTTTCTGTTGATTGTTATGTAATGTTCTGCAGCAGGAGGTAAATTCCTCTCCAATTCCAAGGCCTGTTCCAAGACGCAAACCCCACCATGGGGAGTTTACGGTGATTGAGCTTTCGAATCAGGTCCCATGCTGACAACAATAAATCAGCCTTATTATAAAGCCGGGGAAACCTTTGTGCAGCAGAGTCTAGGAGCCACTCAGGAGTTTATTCGGAAACATGGAAGGGGCTGCAGGGCGATAGTTTGGGGGCTTTTATTTCCAATGGATGTTTGTGCTCATGCAGATAAAGGCATTGAGGTGGTCTGGCAACTGCTAGTCTCACTGGGGTTTTTATGGGAACTCTTTGCTTTCCATATACAACCTTAATGCTTCAAGATGGAAGAACTTTTTGTTGTTACTCCAATACTGCTTAGTTAGTACCCTCTGTAGCATGTGATCACAGTCAGTTGCAGCTTTTTGTGGAGCAGCAGTTTGGTTAAATTGCAAGCAGATGGAAAGGTTGCTTCCTTCCTGATGCTATTTTGGCAAGGTGTTTCTCCTGCTCAGGAACTGTAGGAGGAGAAAAGCTACACTGGAATGTAGCTACACTGGAATGACGGTGAAAGATTGTGGCCAAGAAGTCTGAGGGGGAAGGAACTGAGGAGGAGGCTATCCTTGGCAGTGGTGTAGCGGGGAGGGGCACACAGGGGCAGTTGCCCTGGGTGCAAAATTGTTAGGGGGTGCAAAATTTCAGCATCTGGTGCTGCCTCAATACAGCTGTGTGCTTCCATTGCTGGGCTCTGTTGAAAACTGCTTCTCTATGCAAACCAGAAAGTGACCTCTTCAGACAATGGAATGATTCTTATTTTATTATCTCTGTGGCTGCAATTTTCTGGGTGACATTGATGCCGTTAGGCAGTTGAATGTACATTCATACTCTGTCTGTTTCCCTCCCTCCCATCCCCACCTTCCTCCCAGCCCTGGACACTGGCAACCCATGCTACTCCACTGATCCTTGTCGAAATCAGTAGGGAGGAGGATGGGACAAAATTAGAATTAGTTGGCTCTGCATGTGATTGGTCCAGTCACTGCATTCTGCCCCATCAGTCTCAATGGGCAGCAGCAATTCTGAATAGCTGGTGTATGGGGATCTTAACACCTCAGTATAAAGGAACCTCTTTCCCCTTGCCACCCTTCCTGGCAAAGGTGGATGCATGTCTCCTCCCAGCAGCCTTCTTTTTTTGGGGCGTGGGGGTGGGATTTGCAGCCTCTCTCCTCACCTTCCCATTCAAGTTAATGGAGAGACTGCCCTGACCCATTCACTTGCACAGAGTGTGTAGAAATCATTCCATCACAGTGCTGAGCTTGCTGGAGAAGTTTAAATTAGTGCTGTGATGGGGAAGTCATCAGAGCACTGGGGTGAGAGGAGAGGTTTACACCGCTGCTGTTCCACCTCTTCCAAATGACACAGGTGGCAGGATGGAGAAAATTGGAGGCACTTGAAGATAAACTAGCAAGTCGTTTTTGCAATTCTTTTGGCATTCATGATAACAATACCCGTCCTGATGGGCTCCTTGGGTGTGAATGCAGCTTTTCAATATGCAATTCCATGGAATTTACACAACTGCTTGGTGCTCATTAAGTCTGCTTTATTGTAAAGCGTTGCTCAGAAAAAGGTCTTCTTGCTGATACAGGGAACTGCTTTTGCTTCAAGTTAACTGCCTAACTTCTGAAATCTGCAATTTTTGTTTGTTTTTGCTTTTGCTTTTTATAAACACTGTGCGGTACATTTTTTTTTTTAGTCTATACTTGAGGTCCTCTGCTATGTATTCAAATATGTACACTGATATAATAGAAGGAAATAAGTTCTCAGAAATAACTGGACTGTTGGGGAGAGATCAGGGAGGGGAATAATTCAGGACCAAGAACTCTACTAAGTCTTCTAGGGGAAATTATTGCCTTTTGTAGCTTGAAGAAATGTTGCTCCCAAAAAATTAAAATTAAAACTGGCATTGGCTATTGCCTACAGTTTAACGATTGGTACCTGGTATCTGCTAAAAATGGGCTCTTCCTTCTTCAAAACATTACAGTCTGATCTCCAAATAAACAACTATTGCATTAAAGGAGCATTTCAGTCATTACGTGTAACTTAAACAGTAGATTAGCCACTTTAAAGCCAAATGCAAGTTAATAAGATGCCTCTTTAGGACAGATTTCCCCACTGCTGAGATATTTTTTGACTTGCAAGGGCAGGTGCTACCAGTATGTGAGCTGAAAAATCACCCCATGCTATGAAATGGCAACAAAAATTGCATGAAGCAACTTTTATTGCTCCCAGATCTGCTCTATTCGCTCATTTATGCAATTGTCAGGGAGTGTAGCAATCATGGGAGATTACTAGAAAAATCCTCCACTAGCCAGTTCCCTTTTCCTGGCCAGCTGGTTGTGCTCATGCACCACCGTGCATGTGATTCCATTTTTGACATGCACTGTTCCCTACTCCATCCTTTGGCATTGTGTTTTAAAAAATAAATTTGGTTCAGGGAGGAAAGTGCAGGGATGTGAAGGGGAAAGCCAGTAGCTCAGTGGCACATGCCAGGCATGCAGAAGGTCCCAGATTTAATCCGTGGCATCTCCAAGGACTTCAAGGAACAAGGCTGGAAGACATTCTAGCCTGGAGCATTGGGAAGCCACTGTCAGAGCAGATCAAGGATGAGGAACCTTATCCTGCAAAGAGTCATGTTTTTTTCCTGAGCAACCTTCCAGGGACCACATGCTGACAGTGGTCACGTCCATAATATAACATGGGCGGAGCAATGAATGTAAATTTTACATTGATCAGTAGGCTAGTTTATATACCCCCACCCTTCTGTCCTTCATCTGGGCAAGCAAAAGGCATCACCAGAGTTCAAGGACACATTCCAGCCAGGCAAAAACACCCAAGGAAGAGGTGAAGCAAGGCTGATGAGGGGAGTAGCCTGGGGACAGAGGGTGTGGCTTAGAAGGGGTGTGGCCTGGGGAGAGTCAGAATGTCCAGATACAGAGCTTCCCCACTGCTGAACTTAAGCAGACAGTTATGAGTTAGATTGTTCAATACTCTGACTCTGCCTATGGCAGCTTCAAATGCTTCTGGACAGCATGCATGCCAATGAGCCCTCGAAGAACTGTTTATTTCTGTGCTTGTTCTGCTATTTTATTTGGGAAAGGTATACGTTGTTGGCATTGTAGCTAACCCATATCTTTTGCTGAACGTGGCAGGCTGCTGATGTGACAAACAGATAAACAAGACAAGCTGCATTGATAGTTTTGATTCATTATATGGGATCAACTGGCTAGCACTTCCAGCCCCAAATTCTTTCTTATATTCAAGGCAGGAATGCTTAGAAGTGGGGTATATGCCCACTTTTCTAGATAACAGGTTAAAAAAGCAATAATCTGCTTTGTGAAGGAGACTCATTTCTGGATGTTGTGATATGAAGTTTTTTCTTTTTTCAAAAAGTTCTATCCTGTCTTTTCACCATGAGGAGGGGTGTGACAGCAGGAGCGGGTTTACTTGGTCTGATCCCACCCCTTACCTTCATATTGTTGCTAAAAATGGAAGTGAAGAATACCCAAATTAGGATGGAAGTGTTCTAGTAGAGTGTTATTTGACCTTGGCTCCCCCGATGTTCCTGGACTACAATTCCCACAATCCCCAGACAGTTTAGCCAATGACCAGGAATGTAGTCCAACTGATCAGCTGTAAGGCTACCTAGGAAAGAACCTTCACTAGGTAGTATGTCGCTGAATACCAGTTGCTGGGGATCAAAATGGAGAGAGTATCGCTGCACTCACAAGCTTGGCCATTGTGAGAACAGGGTGCTGGAGGAGATAGCCCTTGACCTCATCCAGCAGGACTTGTTCTTATGTTCTTAGTAAGCTGAGCAGATAGGGGGCAGGGAGCATGCACACACATGACATGTTTCTGACCTCCCAACTTATGATCAAAATCTGCATTGCAATACTGAATGCGGCCAGTGTTCATTTCTCCAGTGGATGGCATCACACACTGCACACAAATTTCTGGAAAATCTAGCTGCTTTGGGAAGATGCCTGTTTGTTGGTGAAAAATGGGTGACATCCTAAAATCACTCCACCATCATCTAAAGATACACTAGTGACCAAAATTGTGGTAACTTTTGGAAAAGTGTATTTCTGAGGCCTGATGGCTCATAACACCATTTTTTGTTGGAGTAATACCGTAAAATTATATATCGGCTGAAAGATGATTTAATGAAGAATGTAATGCAACGATGTTTGTTCAATTATCTGTATTCCATCAAAATATATAGCCAAATAACCAGAAAAAGGAAGCACAACTTGCTTAGGTTGATATGCAATAGCTTTCCTTCATTTGAATGTAGCCAGTGAACATGAGTGTTTAGAGAGCCAATCAGGTGTTATGAGCCATCAGAAATATACTTTCCCCAAAAGGTTTCCACAGTTTTGGCCACTAGTGTATGATGAAATCTAGGTGCTAGATCATGATGCTTGCAAATAGCCCTAAAATGTATAACAATTATTCGATCTCCATCTCTTGTCTGAAGAACCTACTCTTATAGTTGTTGCTGATGGAAGCCCGGGGATCAATATTCCAGAGACAGTGAGACCACCACTGTGAGCTCCTTGTTGCTTATTATCATATTAATATACAGCTTCTCAAGTGAGCACCAGGCAAAGGACAGTATATCTTTAATTGGAAATTTAAAGGACTGCTCATGGCCTGGCATGAACTGGGAGGATTTATGCCTCCCACTCTTGATAGGATTGAAGGGAACAGTATGATTCACAGTGGGGCTTGCATGTCACCTGATTTACTGCCCATCATTTACATTCTGCTAAAGTCAATCAGTGCAGAAGGTCATTCCCAACTTGACTTTTTTTCCACATTAAATCTTTTTTCTTTTTTTTTTTGCCCCTTACCAAACTCGTAGTTGCTCTGCCACAGCTCAAGCAGCTCTTCTAAGAGAGGTGACTCTTAGCTTCCATTTTCAAGTTCAGAAGGATGAAATGTCTTGGATGTCTTGGGACAGCACCTTCCTATCTTGTGCAAATCATCATGGGTGCAAACACCCCTGTTGTACTACAGCGACCCCATGTTTCACCACTGGGGTAATTCTAGGCAGCTATCTTGATCTGGAGCAGCAGAAGCAAATATTGGAAGAGACTTTCAGGCTAGATTCTCTTGACTCCCCCCTCCCCCACTGCTAACCAGCAGGGAAAAGGGTAGAACACTTGAGTTTGTTTCATCGGTGTGAGTTACAGTGCATGATTCTCCCTTGGGCAATAGGGCTTTTCCTCCATCCTTCCTCTCCTTCATATGCAGTCCACAACCTCCCCAAATCTGCCCCAGAGGGTTGGGGAAACCCCAGGACAGATTTAGGGTGTGTGCGGGGGGGGGGGGGAGAAGAGAAGAGGGGAAGTCCTGTTGTGCAAATGGCAATATTGCACTAATGGGATGTTTACATAGAGCTTTGCTGACAATAAGGGGTGTGTGTGTGTATGAAAATCTGAAAAATCAATATATACCAATAGCAAATTCAGTTCTTCAAGTACTATTCCTTGGTATCCTCTGTAATCAGCACTATTCATGCATAAGAGGTCTCAGGGGAACTCAAAGGATTGTGGAAGTGCCAAAAATCCTTAGGACAACACCCGTCCTAAAGTGGAGGAAATTCCAGGAAGAATGAGGACTTAGTAGGCACAGTGGGCATGGGATACTGTTGAGGAACCCCCTCCCCTCTGTAAACTACAAGGGAATGCAGAGTGTCTAGGGAGCCACTACCAATTGTTGTTTAGTCATGTCCGACTCTTCGTGACCCCATGGACCAGAGCACGCCAGGCACTCCTGTCTTCCACTGCCTCCCGCAGTGAGTTTGGTCAAACTCATGTTCGTAGCTTCAAGAACACTGTCCAACCATCTCATCCTCTGTCGTCCCCTTCTCCTTGTGCCCTCAATCTTTCCCAACATCAGGGTCTTTTCCACTACCAAAGATGCCTCGTTTTTCTCGCCTATATTTGCTTGATAGAGGGTGCCACCCGGAGGCCACCCTTCACAGAACGTAGGGATTGAGACAGCACATAGGAGAGGAAGTGAGTGATTACTAAGCTATTGCAGCTAACTGACTTATAAGGGAAGCGTGTAGCAGTGATACTTCAGTGCACTGTTTTGACATTCGTTGGGGGGCGGGATTTTAATCAGGGCACAAAAAGCATAATGGGGGTCAAAAATTTAAAAATAATTCTGGAAAACCTTGCAAATTTACTGTAATCTGTCCTCACATTATACACCCCACTAATCTATTTAAAGCCATGTGGAATTAATTCATTGATTTCATCTTTATTTGCCTTAATTGAAACCAGATCTAACTTGGCAGTTTCACTTGAGTCGTCTGTCAAGCAGCTGAGCTAGTCCTTTTCCAAAAAGCCAAGGATCCCAAAGGGGCCCTTGTGGAGCTGGGCATTCTAATCATTCCTGATTCCCCCATGGCTAGTGTAATTAGCTACATTGCTACATTTTCTTTTTTTTTAAAAAAAGAGCTTTGCTTTCTTGTTTTTCCCCAAGCCATCAAATTGGTAAACAGCAACAGCCATATTCACTAGGAGTCAAATCTTTGCTTTGAGGTTCAGTTTGGACAAACAAGAACTGCCTGTCTAGCCAATCAAATATCGTGGAATAACAACTCTTGCATGCCAGCCTCTCACTTACGGCAGATCTGCATGAATTTAATGCACATTTAATGCACATTTAAAGCACATGACTTATTGCAAAGAATACAGGGAACTGCAGTTTGTTAAGGGTGCTGGGGCTCGTAGTTCTGTGAAGGGAAAACTATAGTTCACAGGATTATTATTATTTTTTTTGGGGGGGGGGAGAAATGGGCTTAAATGTATGGTATGGATATGCCCTTGGCTATACATTCAAAGGATGAAGTAGGGTTACTTCACACATTATTCCAGTTGAACCTGGAAAATGTAACATGTAGCTGAGCTCTGAATTATCATGGGATTCTTGAATAATAGCAAGCTTGTGATATCAACTGCCCTGAGATAAGCAACTTCTGAACCATCATCATGTCAACAAACCCCGAGCTTCCTTGGGTTCATTAGATATAAGAGGGGCAACTTCTAAGCCATTTTAGCAAAGGGAATGCTTTTGGTTAACTGCACCTTTCATAGCCCCTCAGGCAGAGAGGTCACAGAAAGGTTTGGCAAGACCCAGGCTAATTACTTCAATTGTTCCTCTCCCTCCTCCCTCCCCCGCCCCCCACCCTGGCTCTTTCCATGCACAAGACGTAAATAGAGAGATTGTGAAAATTTATTGAAAATATTGCAGGCAGTTTTCACTGATTGTTTTATGGTTCATTAAAAACAGACTGAAATTGGAATGTGTGTCGTTCAACAGAGATTGAGCTGTTTCTCATTGTTGTACTGTACACGCCGCATTTTGCAAGATCTGCAAGTGACTCAAACTCATTAGTGTCTCCCTGGCGGTTTTTGTCCCCAGGGATGAAATCCACCAGCATAATCAGATATAGTATTCTAAATTTCAACACAGCCGAGTTCAGAGTATTGTTTGTGCAGCCTTTCCTCCTGCCGAATGCTTACAGGAGAGTTTCCAACACTTCCAGCTGTGGCTCTGATAAGGTTGTTCGTAGCACTGCCTGTCTACTCTCCTGATTCAAGTATCACTTTTCTGATTAACTTAAGATACTGTTGGAGGTGGCCCAAGGCACTAAAACAGTTCAAGTGTTTTAAGGCAGCTTTAGTGGTTAACATGTGTTAAAACATTTGGCAGTGTCTTAACATTTAAGGCTACCTGTAAACTATAGGAGAGGAATGGGGGAAGGAGAGAGGAATGCAATTGTAGCAATAGAATCCCTTGTTCAAACACTTGCTCAGAATATGTGTGAAAAAGAAAGACTCTAACATTCTTATTATTTAACCTCTGTTCTTAAAATTGAACCACAATTGGGGAAGAGTAGCTTTTAATAAAATGGGGCTGCCTCATAGGAATCTAAGAAGGTATTGTTTTCTGTTCTGCCTTGTACTTTTTGCATGTAGCAATGTTTCTGTTCCACTGAAGTTCATCTTAAGCCAAAAACTACATTATCTGTCCCGCTGTCCACTGTGGCAAAATTACGTAACATACATAATGTACATAAATTGTGTGAGTTATGTGGTCACTATTCCATTAATTTCAATGCAAATGGGGAAAAACCATAATCTATTGTGCATTGTTTGAGGACTGAAAGCAGCAACAACAGCAAATTCCAATCATATTCGCTTGATTGATTTCCATCCTGGACATGGGATGGATAAGTGAACATCCACCTTTTTTGCTCCCGCTTCTGTTTTTGTTGGACTCTTCCGACATCCCTACTGTCACAACTACTTCTAGTTTGGTCTAAAATATTTGAAAATCAGGGAAGAGATAAGACATTAAACTGTAAGAGTTGACCTCACATGCAAATAAACATGATTTGTATGTCATTCACCATGACCACGGTTAGATACAATCTGAGAGCGCAGGAACAATCAAAACCACTTTGATCAAACTGGTCTCCCAAATTTGCACACCCCTGTAAGAAATATTAAACATAACAGAGTTCAGTTACAGGTTTTTCTTGTACCTGAAATCTCTTTAAATGTATCTGAGAAAGAAATGTTAGGTTTATTTTAGCATTGTCCTGCTAACATCCTATTCACTGTCTTCTCTGTAGCTCATTTGAAGCCTTGTATGATCTCACTGTGGCATGTCAGGGTCCTTAGCACTGAGAAATCGCTGCTTTGATTGGGCCTGAATTGTATGGATCTACCGTCAGCTTTCAATGAGGGCCAGGTGCTGTTGTTCGATAAACAGTGGATGTATAGTTGACCTGTGTATAGGATACCCATCAATCACAGAGTGATTGATATGCTGCATCCATAGGTACCAAGCACTATCAAAGGAGGGGGATCTACCAAGGGCGCCATGTGGCTCTCTTGCATGGTTTAAAGTGAGAGAGCTGATGTTTCTTTTCTGTCTCTTAACATTGTGCTCAGCTGCTGCTGACAATGGATCCTTCCCCACTACCTGGGTTGTTCATGAATTCAGCTGGTCTCCATTTCTTCACTTCCTCCTCCCCAGGCAGGTTTATAATAATAATAATAATAATAAATTTTATTTATATCCCGCCCTCCCCAGCCGAAGCCGGGCTCAGGGCGGCTAACAACACTAAAACAGTACAACATTATAAATACATTCTAAAAATTAATTAAAATACAAATTGATGGCAACCATAGACTAAAGCTTTGTAGAGATTGCCAAAGGAGGGAGTCAGGCTGCGCCCTGACCAAAGGCCTGGTGGAACAGCTCTGTCTTGCAGGCCCTCCGGAAAGATGTCAAGTCCTGCAGGGCCCTTGTCTCTTGCGACAGAGCGTTCCACCAGGTTGGAGCCGCAACCGAAAAAGCTCTGGCTCTAGTTGAGGCCAGCCTAACCTCTCTGTGGCCTGGGACCTTCAAGATGTTTTTATTTGAAGACCGTAAGTTCCTCTGTGGGGCATACCAGGAGAGGCGGTCCCGTAGGTATGGCCTTGACTGTTCCCATTTCCCTTTCCACTGCCACTTCTAGTTTGGTCTAAAATACTTGGAATTCAGGGAAGAGAAAGGACATTAAGCTGTATGATCCTTTTGCCCTTTGTGGTTTATTTCCCAGATGTGGTCATGTAGTTTAATGATATATAAGATGCATAGCATCTTCACTTTACTCCTTGGCAGTTGAAATAATAGGCTATTGAAGCTCAGGGACAGCCCTTAGGTTGCTACAGCTAACAGAGCTACCTACCCTAGTAGTTTAGCAGGGCAAAAAAAATTGCCTTTGAGTTGGAACTTAGTCATGTCATGACCCCTAAAGCCATGCTCCTTGTAGCCTCTCTTTAATGCACAGGCTAGAATAAAAAAGATGTAGAAAATGGTAACATAGGAAGCTATCTTATACTGAGTCCAGCCCTTGGTCCTTCTAGCTCAGTCTTGTTTACACGGCTGGAAGCATCTCTCTGGGGTTTCATAACTGCATTGCAAAATTTTGAGAAGCGCGAATTTTGGAGGGTGGTTGTCAGTGCAAAGTACAAAGATTCACAAAATGTTTGGGGGTGTGCATACCCCTGCGTCTCCCCAGAAAAAAGCACCGGTGGTTGTGTTTCAGTTCGTGTAGCTTTCCCTTTTTCGTTTCTAGTTCTGTATCTGAACAATATATATACAGCCGTACCTCGGAAGTCAAATGCCTTGCGAGACGAATGTTTTGGCTCCTGAACGCCGTAAACCCAGAAGTGATTGTTCTGATTTGCAAAAGTTATTTGAAATCCGAGCATCTGTCACGGCTTCCGTGGCTTCCAATTGGCTGCAGGAGCTTCCTACAGCCAATTGGAAGCTGCATCTTGGTCCCCAAAGGTTTTGGAAGTTGAACTGACTTCTGGAATGGGTTCTGTTCAACTTCTGAGGTTCAACTGTATACTGTTTTGAATCAGTGGGAAGGAAATAAGCTATGCCAGCTCTACTATAAGCTGGTGTAGTTTATTGCTGTGGTGGGAGCATGTCAGAGAAACTGGTGGACTGTGGAACATGTGGTTCCACAGTCTCTTCTGCCCCCTCTGCATGTCTCCCTTCTTGCCCTTCACAAAGTCAGAATGCTGGTTGTTTTGACCTTTCTGCAGCCTCATAAAAGAAACAAAGGAGTGGGATCTCCCTTTCTGTTCTCGGAGAGAGAGATCTGATAAATTCTATGAACCCTAGGATGCCTTCCTACCGACCATTAGCAACATTCTTAAAATGAACTTCTCTTTTTTGTTCTTTTTGTAATTTATTCTTAAAACATCTTGAAATGTATCAAAGAATAGGCCATTTCAACCTTGTACCTTGCTTATCTGTCAGATCCTATCACATCTTGGCTATAATATATTGTCAAACGATGACTGCTACCATATAATTGCTGGTGTCAAACACTGTTGCTGAATAAGAACCAATATTTGGCAAATAACCACCATCCAAATTTTCAAAGGATAGCTTTTGCAAAGATTTGCTTGGAGCAAATTCATTTCAGCTCTGTGCCTGTAAATGAGTCCTGCGCAACCACACCACCCCCTTCTCATTTATTGTACCCAGTTACATCATATTCTGAACAATTCTTGTACCCTGAATGCAACATGCATTTCAGAAAAAGGGGGAGGATTATAATAGTTCCGCAGAAGTCCCCCTTACTCCCTCATCCCAATTCTGATTTTTCTGCATTGAACAGACATACTCACATTTTTGAGATTACATCAAAGAGGCAGGGCTACTTGAATAGACTTGAATCTAGAAATCTCAACTGCCTAATATTGTTAAGCCTCCTAACATTGTTATGACACACTTTCCCCTCCATTCCTTCCATATCTTACTCTTCACAGACAATGAGTTTATCCCTTTAAAACCTTCACATCTACAGATTACTACCCTGAACGTTCCACGTGTTGAGAATCTGCAGCATGGTGTGGTGACAGAGAGCTATGGAGCTACTTTTGAGCAGCTATTGGATAAATATCCATCACCAATTGACTGATATGTGACCCACAGGTACCACATGCGTTACCTAATGACCAGTCACTTAATTATAGACTAGGTGACATGTTTATAAGGGTGAACTTTAGAGTTCTATTAGAGAATGGACAGATGAACTATACTGATGCCCTCCGGGTAGATTTCACCCAGCCTCTGCTGCCTCGGCGGACCCATTACATGGTAATTAGGGCGATTTTTAAGTAGGATGCAAAGAGTTAAATGACTACCCTTGTTATTGCTTCATTTGTCACGGTGGTAAGTGCTGCTTTGGTAGGGAGCTGGAAGAGAAGATGTGGGGAGAGGGGGAAAGAAAGCAAAAGAGAGTGGATGAGAGAACGAGCATGTAAAAAAGGGGACAGGGATGCTTGTTTTAAATTAATCTTTGCGTGTTCAGACCCAGAAACCCCCCCCCCCCTAAATAAATTCACACTTGACTCAAATTTTGGTTTTGGTTTTTGGCAGAATTTAGGCCACAACTTTATTGATTACAGAAAGTGATTGGTTGCATAGGCTCTGGTTCAACTAGCTCCCTGCCATGCAGCATAAGTCAGCCATGGGTGAATACCTGGATAAGCAGAAAGCCGGGAACAGGCTATGTCCACCACCCAAATGTCCCCCTGGACTCAAGCATGGGCACAACCCCCTCTCAGGGGTCTACCAAGCTATCGAGTCCCTGGATTCCTTTAATGGAATACCCTTCACATAGGGATGGCGAGAGCGTTCTCCCATCCCTATCACCTGAACCAGAGCCTATCCGCAACCTTACAAGTTGTGAAGATTTGCTACGCGGCAGGTGAAACCCAAATGGCAACAGCCAATCAGCCAAGTGGGGAAAATTTCTGCCCTGCCCCTGTCCCAACGATAGACAACACACAACAGCATAGGAAGGTCAAGCGCAAAGCCCTAAAAGTAGGGAGAGGTGGGTGGGTGTTCTGAATGCACACGCCGAAAGAGGAAGCTCTGGGTCCCATGCATGGGTATAAATAGGTCCCTTGAACCGTTTTTACTGCATCCCAATGGCCAGATTGCACCCAGCTACAAGGGACCTACCAATCAGGTGTTGTGGCTGACCAATCGTACCCACCCACAACACAGGGTGTTGGTTTTCCAGGTCTCACCGCAATACATGCCCTCTTTAAGGGAGGACCCAATTTCCCCAAATTTGATCTTTCACTAAAAGTCTATTGGGGCCTCCAAAAAAAATTTGTTTGTAATCCAAAAAAATGGGTTGTAATCCAAAAAAAGGTGGCAAACCAGGACACGCACTTCCGGGTTTGACATGTTTATAATCCAAAATGTATGCAAACCAAGACGTATGCAAACCAAGGTACCACTGTATTATAAACTGCCTGATGGACCGTGTATATATGTTTTAAATAAAGAATATTGTTAGGATCACTATGGAACATATTTGTGCCAAACATCAGCTAGAATCTCTTCACCTGATAAAAATGCTGATTGAAACCCTTCCAAGGGTTTAAGGTGTCTATTGGGAATGGGAAAGAAATTGGTTCAGTCCTACCTAATTCATACTTTCCGAATGAACAAGTGAACCTAAACACAGCTTTCCTTCAAAATTTGTACTTCTCTGAATTTTGTGATGCAGTTCTCTCTCTGAAAGACACTGAAACTGACAGATTTGTGCATTTCTAGTGGAGCTCTGGACCAGTCAGGTCTAGACCTTGGTGTGTATGTGTTCAGCAGGCATTTGAAAAGTTGTAGATTGATTTCTAACCTTTATATTCTTTTAGTGAGCCTTTGGAGTCTGAAAAGTGGCTTATAATCAATTTCAAAAAATGCAGCGTTAAATATGCACATTCAGTCACAGTAAATGTGAAAGATATGCAAGTTCTGAGCTGTTTGCAGAGAGGAAACACCTTGAAATGCTCTGGGTATAGCAGGGTCTCTTTATATTTAATATATGTAGTTTTTCCTCATTTGTTTGTCTGTCTCTGCAAGTATACCGTTTTTCTCCTGTATTGTTTTGCGGCGGTGGCCGCAGCGGCCGCAGCAGAGAGGGCAGTTGCGTTGTGTTTACTGCATGCAGGAGATGAAACTTGTCCTCAAATTTCTCAAAACCTTTATTCACTGTGGAAGAGACTTCCATTTGAATGGCAATCTCTCAGGGCATTTTAGCATTTATTTATACTTGTAAGATCTTACACTGGAAGGACCCTTAACAATCCTGAGAGCTAACAACATGCCATGTGGGAATATGTAGAACAGCCTTGATACTATTCTTTTCTTAATGAAAGATTGTGGTACGAAAATTACGATGAATAAGTGGTTAACCATCTCCCCAACTGTCATTTCTTTATTCCAGTTGAACTCCAAGAGTCCCTCTTCCACTGCATTTGAATCCTGCACATCTAGCATTTTATCACAATATGGATTTCCCACCACCTCCCCCCCCCCTTTTTTACAAGATGATCAGGTCTGATTCCACCCCCTCCTTTCCTTTTGTTTGGTTTTTAACTTCTTCTTATTAGCTGTTTTATAATACATGTGCTATTATTATCTAAACTATCATTAGTTCTTTCAGTAATCCCCTGCTTCTATTTCAAATCCTGCCTGTGACTTCATGTATGGGTATACTTTGACCCATTCCTCCTTAAACACTTCATCATTAGGTCCTCTTAGTTAATTTCACCATTTCAGCATAGTCCATCAGTTTCATAAGCCATTCATCCTTTGTTGGTATTCCTCTGTCTTTCTACTTTCCACTTCTGTATATAAAGTTATATTTATTTATTATATTTCTATCCCTCCTTCTAGGGTAAGCCCCCCTCCTACCGCACCATGGATAACTGCCTTGGTTCTTGCCGCTAACTCGAGCATAGATTAGTTTTCTGATCCTTATCTAGAAATGCAGACCTTGATTATAGATTCCATTTTGGGTTTAGCTGTCCACAGGTCCAAGACTAGGCTCTAACCTTGCTGAGGTCTGTCAACGCCTTGAAGGCATGGGCTGTTGGTGTAGTCTAAGGATCTCTGATTCTTGGCATCACTGGACTTGGCAAATGTTTCTGCCAAATATACTTGGCAAATGTTTCTACCATAGCTTTTAGTGCAGATGCCTAAGGATCTTGCATGTTTTCTCAGTTTTATCTTCCTTTCCTTGCATGGAAACATTACATTTTAAGAAAGCCATTTTGATGGAAAAAGTTAAATGTTAACAAAATGTTTTTAAGAATGACCCTCCCTCCAGGAAATCGTGTAGTTATTCACTGTAAGACTTTGAAGAAGGAAAGAATGACTACATCTAAAACAGATTTTTGTTCACCTGGAGATCAAGGTGGGAAAAGCCTTTCTTGCAGCCTTTAATGTGCCAGAGGTTTAGGGCATGGTATATTATTCCTTTAAAATGTGTGGGTTTTTTGGTGTGTTTTTTTAGTGTTTTTAATACATATCAAATGATTCATGGAGTAGTACCAAAAATGTTGTTTTGTTTTCAAATAGGCACTCTTCCTTTTTCCTTAAGATATTTCATGGGTACTTTAACCACTGTGTTTTCCTTTTTTCCTGAAAATTAATAGCCTCAGTTCTCTGATTTATACATAAGCCAATGGTAGTTCTTAGAATAATGGAAACCATTCAGAATCATATGATTCATTGTAAACATCAATAAAAACCCAGGTATGTACAGTCTGTGAGCAACTAGATGTTTCATCAACTTGGGTGAAATTTCATTTCTTTCATTCAGTCCAAAGAGAACAGAAAAGGGGAAAGTAAAATGCTTTTCTTTTCAGGACATTCCCATTTTTCTTTCCATGTGCTGGTATTTGGGTAGGCCAGTTGTTATGCATATTCTAGACCACTTGCCTTTGATTCTCAAATTGTGTTTGATCCAGGTTCTTTGGTACATAAGGAGAAATTTCAAGCTGTTCTTTGGATGCTGTTGCCATTGGGAGTGGATAGAAAGCCGGGGGTGGCAGCTGTAGAATTCTTGACTTCTTTGGTCAAAATGCTTCCAAAAAAATTCAGCAGTGGGGTGTGCAGGATCATATGGGCAAAGGTGGTATTTCCAATTTCCTGGCCGCAAAACCATTTCTGTGTGGACAAAAGCCCACACTTTGAATTCCTCTCAGAAACAAACTGGATGTCAGTGCAGAATGAAATGAAACTCAGGTGGCGATTCAGAATGCTGACTTGCTTTGAGTTAAATCAGGGGCAGCAAAGCCTTTTCAACCAAAGGGCCACACTCTATTCCGGGAAGCCTCCCGGGGGCCACTTGCCAGTGGTGAAAGGAGCTAGGGACAAAAGTGGGCAGCATGCTCTTGTTCACTGTGCATGATCAATGAGAAGAGAAAGGAGCCTGGGCTAGAGGCCATTCTAGGAACAAGCACATGGTATAAGGAACAGGTTGTTTTTAGCCACAAGGTGCTTCACCAGTGTTGTCTTGCCTACCAATTTGCTTGACCACAGCCTCTCTTGTTGACCACTCTTGTTACTGTCCTCTTTTTCTCTTATCCAGCCCACTTTTGCTTCCTATGCTTGCAGACTGCCTACTATCCTGGGGAGTTTTAGTCTCTAAGTGAAGGCTCCTAGGGGCTGGAGCAGTAATTACAATCAATAGTATATTTGCTAAAAGAAGTATATTAAATAACATGCTTGTTACTTAATCACTCATGTGGCTTCTCTATCCACAGTATGTATACATTACGATGCACGCTTTAATGACATGGTCGTGTCAGCATGTGGGTTGTGGTCACCCCACTACACCAACTACTCTATAGATTCCCTAGAAGCATCCGTCTCCTGTCACGTGTGTTTATTCATAGCACATTGGGCCCAGATTGATACACAGCATTTCCAATTTTCTCAGGGCTCTTGCCAGCGATGAGCACCACTCAAAATAGCAGGAAACTTCACCCCACGTTCCCTAGCCTTTGCCAAGGAACAATCCACAAGGCCCCTGTTAGTATACTTTTGAACATGCAGGGTTTGATATGGATGAGACAGATGAAACCAAGAACAAAGTAAGCTGCCTTTTGCCTACCTAGTTCAATATTGTCTACTGAGTAGCAGAAACTCTCCATGGTTACAGGAAGCTTTCTCTCCCAATCCTACCTGGAGATGGAGGGGATTTAAATCAGGCTCTTCTGCATGCAAAACAGATGCTCTACCACTGAGCTGTGGCCCTTCTCTAAGCTACAGAGAGAGACATTATTCCAAAAGTTTCAGTCCTGGGTCATTTAGGGCATTATAAGTTAGGACTGACACCTTGAATTGGGTTCTGTAGTGCCCACCAACTCAGATCACACAAAATCAGAGTTCTAGTATTCTGATTAGTTAAGCCACTCCAAACGGCGATGGTTACGTTCTGCACAAACTGCACCTTCTGAATTCTCTTCAAGGGTATCCCCATGTAGAGTACATTACAGTAATCTAATTGGATTATTAGTAATCTAATCATGGATTATCATGGGAAGATTACCTTAGTCCAAGAATGACTGCAGTGCTCAAACCATCCGGAGCTGAAAATGTGACACTGATGCCACCTGGGTCACCAGTGACAATGCTGTCCTGCATGCAAGGGCTGTCCTTTATTTTTGCTATTTGACTTTAAAAAAACCCACAAAAAACTTAGCCTCCATTTCAGCAATATAGGCAATTTAAAATGTACATTGAATGTACCTATTTTATTGGATATATGCAAAGAAGAAATATCTCTATCAGTTTGAGGGACATCAACTCAATCAATACATAAGATTGGATGATGGACAGACGGACAGACAGGTGGCAGTAGAGAGAAAAGCAGCCCTCTAGATCTGGAAGCTTTGATGCACCTGAGATCTTGAGTCTTGGGATAGCTTTGGTCCATCTTAGAAACAGAAGACGGGGCGTTGGAATGACTCTCATGATGGTGCCGGAGTTACAAAGGTGTATGGAAAGCGTGTTCCTTGAGGATGGAGAAGACTGAGGGAACATTATCTTCCCATACCTGCACCAAAACTTGTTCTCTGATGCCCTAGAAGGCAGGACTAGATTTAATGGGCTTAAGTTATAGAAGCAGAATCTTCTTTATGATGAGATCAGCTTGGCAATGGAACCAAGTACTTTAGGCAGTGATGAGTTTCTTGAGTGATGAGGTTTTCAAATGTAGGCTGGACAGTCATCTGCTGGGGAAGCAGCACTGGATTTTCTGGTCTGAGAAACCTACACCTTAACCTCCAGCTCTAAGATTCTGTGATTTTTGCCTTGGAGTCAATCAATTGCAATGTACAGCCTGAGATTGCATGTGAAAGGGGGCAGCAGTGGACCAGCGGCAACAGAGGAGTTGGTCTTCACTTTCGCAGCTGACAGGGCAACAGCCTGGTGGTGCTGAGAAACCTGTAACATAAAGATTGAAACGTGTGCAGCTCCACCAGGAAATTCCATGGCTAGATTGAAGGCTGGTACCCAGGAATGTAGGAGTTGGGAAATTAATTTCAGATGGCTCTGAAATTTGCCTGCTAAATAAATAGTCTGCCTATCCCAGTATAAGCATGTAATTTAAAACAGCGTGGGGCTTTCAGGGAATTAAGAGTAAAGTGATTTCTTTTTTAGAGTAACTTGAAGCAGCCTTAAAACTGAAGGCAAAGTGTCGACAGCAAAATTCAGGCAGTTATCAAGTTTAAGGGTGTCAATGAAGTAAGGTAACAAAAAAAGCACACTGTGTAAAAGCTATTCTGGCTCACTTGATAGACACATTGGAAAGGCAGTTTTGCACAAGACTATTTAGTGTGAACTGGGTCTTGACAAAGGCTCTAAGGGCTGACCTTACTATGAGCATTCAATTGACAACTTTTTTAAATTTCTTGGTCTTCCTACAAAGTTGGGATAGCACCCCCCCCCTTATTTGCTTGTTTTATTTACCGCTGTTTCTACTCCAGCTTTCAGTTTAATACCAAAACCAAGGCGGTTTTCAAATGCACAATAGAAATAGTTAACAATACAACCATAGCAAAAGCAGTACTATACCAGCAGATACCCCACTTAGCACTGCATTGAATTCCACCCCAATGCTGCAAAAACACAGCTTGCAACATGTTGCATGCCCGTCCTATTTGCCTCATGACTGTACCTCCAAATCCAATCTATCGTTAGACCCATGTCTGGTCAACAAGAAGCCTTCAACTGGTGCTGATTTTATGAATGAGTGCTGTGCTTCTTCCATCTGAGTCATCCCCATCAGAAGATGAATATCAGAGTGTCAGGGCTGGTTCAGATGCAGGTTGGCACTCAA
Source organism: Podarcis muralis (assembly GCF_964188315.1). Classification (NCBI taxonomy): domain Eukaryota; kingdom Metazoa; phylum Chordata; class Lepidosauria; order Squamata; family Lacertidae; genus Podarcis; species Podarcis muralis. The sequence continues at coordinate 76,948,890 of NC_135659.1, forward strand.
GACAGAAAGACAAGCAGAAAAATTAGCTCTCTGTTCAAGAAAACAAGGCAGCAATGCCTACAAGCAGAACTGGCCCCAATAAGACAGTTGCCAGGACTGAAGTCCTTTGCCTTCTACTTCCCTCTAAGTCTCATCCCCAGCCACATGTTTTCCAAGCAGCCTCAAACTACATCAGGGGTGGGGTGGGGTTCTGTGCCCATCATTCTGCTACATGCATAGCCCTCTGTGTCCTAGGAGAAAAAGAGGGCAGGGCAGCTTAGGACATTAGGAGCAACAAGCTCCTGGGATGCTTCCCTTCTCCTCTGCTCGCTAAATCCTGTTGCCTCTTCAACATCCAACCATTCCTTCCCTCCTGCCCCCTCTGACCTGTCCTCAATGTCCCAACACCACTCTCCTGGCTGTGAGCCTTCCTCCTCTGAGGTTTCTCTAGAGGGTTCCCCGGCTGGTGCCTCCCATTACTCCTCTTCATCCAGCTAGTCCCTAACATGGAGCCATTGCTATTCTGCTTCACCTGTACAAGGCAGGATACAGACACATGCCCAGCAAAGTATCCTTGATACAGGAGAGAGCTAAGGATGAAGGACAAAGTGTGACTAGAAAACATTGCTTGTATTTTAAAATGGGGTTAATTCTGAAGGTTAGGAGCATCTAAGGGAAAAAAGTGGATATTAGAGAAAGCAGAATGTAAAGATTTAACCTTTGCAGTAAACTACCTCACCCCTCCTCATTCTGAACTTTTATCAATTTGTTGGAATGAGCTTCCAATCTGTCCCATATTGATCACCAGCACCTTGTCGATATCGGCTGTTGTAAAGGTGAGCTAAGCCCGCAATTCAGGTTAATGGAATTTATGTCTCACTAAGACATGAGAATGAGACAGAAAAACATGCACATATGCACTTATGTGTGCAGATATATGGTGGGATCTGACTTCTCTGTATATGACAACATGAATTTTCTTTTTTTGGGGGGGGAAAGAGAGCACAGCTTCAAGCACAGCAGCTTTCAGCCTGGATCAAGAAGCAATTTGACAGCATCAGCCTAAGCCATTTTGAAGCCTGGGGTGCCAAAATAAATAAATAAGTGCCTCTGTATCACTTCAGTCCATTGTACCAAAAAGTAATTACCACTACCACCCTCAAATCTATCAGTTGATTAATGGAGGAGGGCTGTGGCTCAGTGGTGGAGCTTTTGCTTTGTAAGCAGAAGGTCCTGGGATCCCTCTTTGGCATTTTTAGGCTGAGAGAGAGCTGTGCCTAAAATCCTAGAGAGCTGGTGCTAATAAAGAATTCTGAGGTAGGAGGACCAATGATCGTTTACAGTATAAGGGAGCTTTCTGTGTGATTCTTATGGTGTCTTACAGAAATCCAGAAAATGTTCCCTCTCTGCAATAGTCTTTTCTCCCTGCTGCCCAGGCACTTGCATTCATTTTCACCTCTGCTGCTGTCCACCTTCCACACCTTCCTTTATGGAGTTCCTCCCCAAACTAGAAACAGGTATGTGAATGTGTGTGTGTGTAAAAGAGAGAGAGAGACCTTTCTTCATAGGGGAATCACTCCAGCCTCTTGATCATTTTGGCAGCCCTTTCTGAACCTTTTCCAACTCAACCCTTTTTGAGCTGAGGTCAGGTGACCATGAAGTGGTTTCATGAGACTTTGGTAGGCATTCTGAACATCACACACAGAGAGAGACTCTGAAAGAGCCGGTATGTGGGAGCCCTCGACATCTGACAATGTCTGATAGACCTTATGCACATTTTTCTGTGAATAGGCCCCACGATAAAGGAACTGACTTCAAAACAACAGGCATAGGCATGACAATTAGCTTCAATCATTCCTGCAATTCTATGATGGGCAGACATGGGATTTTCATGAAAAAATGCTGTTCTGGTGATAATTCAGGTGATAATTTTTTAATTTTCAAACTTTGAATTTAAGCAACTTTTGAAATCTGGTGACGTTCCTCTTGTAGCTCTCATGAATTCCCTCACAAAGGCACAGGGTTAGAGCAACTCCTGAACGTTGAAATTCTGGTTTTGTTTTATGTGCAGAACAGGCAACTTTCCTTGGCCATGCTAATTAAAGATTGATCACTTAGGTGGCATGTACTACCACAAGGTCTTCCACCTTGGGCTTTCAGTAAAAATGATCCACAATTAATTAACTCTGTGTTCAGTCTATCTGACATCTACTCTGGCTTAGCATAAAAGGGGCTTTTAGAGAGACCACATGCTGTGTATGTGAAGGAAGTGATGCACTAAGCAGTTTTTATCCTGGCAAAGCATGGGCTTGTGCAGGTTGTGGCCACTGACACCGTATAACCAATCCACATCTCTCACAGTGCAAAGTTAAGCTAAGTCTAGGCCTTCAGAACTGTTTTGACATTTCTCCACTTAGCCACATCACAGAAATGGCTAGGATCTAGGGTGGCCATGTGTCCTACTTTACAGGGGACAGTACTCTATTTGAATGATGCTTCTGTTTGAAGGGCTGTCCAGTCCAAGTCTGGTTTGAATATAAAGAACCATCAGCGAGGAGAGCAGGGATTGTGCTGGAGCCCATCAACATCGCCTGGAGAGCAGGTAGACAGGTCACATGGTCGTGGCATTGACTATGATGGTGCACTGCATCGCATAACCATAGTAAAAAGGTAAAGGTAAAGGTACCCCTGCCCGTACGGGCCAGTCTTGCCAGACTCTGGGGTTGTGCGCCCATCTCACTTAAGAGGCTGTCCGAAGACACTTCCGGGTCATGTGGCCAGCGTGACATTGCTGCTCTGGCGAGCCAGAGCCGCACACGGAAACGCCGTTTACCTTCCCGCTAGTAAGTGGTCCCTATTTATCTACTTGCACCCGGGGGTGCTTTCGAACTGCTAGGTTGGCAGGCACTGGGACCGAACAACGGGAGCGCACCCCGCCGCGGGGATTCGAACCGCCGACCTTTTGATCGGCAAGCCCTAGGCACTGAGGCTTTTACCCACAGCGCCACCCATAGTAGTTTCTAAATTTTCATCTATACATATAAATCAGTACATGCAAATCTTATGCAAATCAATATCCCATTTCCCCCCCCCCCTTTGTTGGATGATGAGTATATAAGAGGCCATGTTGTTAGGCTCTCCAGATAAAAAAAAGGTGGTGCGTGCCTTGTCAATGACAGAGAAATAAGTTTCTTAGAACAGCTGACATGCTATTAAAACACATGTATACTTCAGTTGGCGTTTCCGTGTGCAGCTCTGGCTCGCCAGAGCAGCAATGTCACGCTGGCCACGTGACCCGGAAGTGTCTCCGGACAGCGCTGGCCCTCGGCCTCTTGAGTGAGATGGGCGCACAACCCCAGAGTCTGTCAAGACTGGCCTGTACGGGCAGGGGTACCTTTACCTTTACCTATACTTCAGTTCGTGTTTTAACTGTCAAACATTTTAATTCAAAATAAAGTTCACTTTTCTGTGAACAATATAATTCTGACATTTAGTTGGCCTGTAAGAACATTTTAAATGGCTGTTTCTAGTTGATTTTGTTAAGGTGCCAATAAAACTCTTCAACAATTGTGACATTGGGGTAGGGGGCAAGACAAGCGGTCATGGGTTAGCAAACGAAATGGATAACTTTGCTGTGCAGGAACATATGGGTGTGAGAAGGAAAAAAAATAATAACTGATACCACTTACGTTCTGTATATCTTGTAGTGGTGTATTGCATAGAAGTTTAATTTGGCATTGGTCTATTAATAGAATGACATCTGGACTTGTTAATGGGATTGTTTTGCTTTTTTAGTTGTCTGATCTTCATGGCTGTATTTAATTGAACTGAATGACTTCATTTGTGGAGATGTTTTCAAAATGGAATTTAGGAAGATGTCTTGCATTGTAGTTGCCAGAGAGCTTTGTGGAAACCTATGAGAGCCTCTTGGCAAAACAAATTAGAAAGCTGCATGCAGGTCATAGGAATATAGGAATCTATCTTATACTAAGTCAGACCACTGGTCCATCGGTACTGTCAACACTGACTGGCAACAGTTCTCAGAGTTTCATGCAAGGAGTGCTTATAATTGTGAGCAGACTGGGCCTCCTTCCTTGCTGATTTCCTTGAAATGTATTGATGATCAAAGTGCAACTCTTGTATTGGATTTCTCTTCTGATTGGGAAATCACAATTAGATTACATCTCACCCTCTCTGACAATCTCAGGAGATTTGGTGATTAGAGAGAGACCCCTGCTTTCTTTTGACAAGCTTTCTAATCAGCAACATATTACTGGGTACCATAGTGCCAATCTAATCCCTCCCTCCCATTTACACATTCATTGACCTGTGTGATGGTTTGCTATAATCATAGCCAAGTAAATTTAGTAATAGGCACTGTAATTAACTCCGTTCTGTGTACTTGGGCCAGTACTTCTGTAAATATCAAGCATGTTGTGCTCGGTTTCTTTGCGAATGAAAGAAATTGGGTGTGCATATTAGGGTCAATTAAAATTAATTCTGTTTGTATCGACTGCCTTTTTGCTTATGCAAAGATTGTGCAAAGCAAGTGTGCAGCGAGGGCTTCCTTCCCTCTAAAATCCATAATGTTTGCGTTTGGAGCTGGGAGGAGGAGAGAATAAAAATCACAGGCTGTTTGAAATTTAAATCAAAGCAACTCTGGTCAATAGAATCAAGGTTACAGTGCCCTGGAAGGTTTTCATTGGCCAGTACCAAGATGCATCCTGGGCAGGAGTGACATGAAAGGTCAATTGACAGGTGTCTGAGGGGCAAGCAGGATGGATGCTCGCATGGAAAGGCTGGTTCTTGCCTATTCACGGGAGTCATCTGGGTTTGCTCGGAGGTCAAATTAACCTTCATGCGGGAGCCCAGTTTAAGCAATAAATACATAATAATTTTAATTAATAGCTGAAGCTCCACTCTTCCCCCTTTTTTTGAAAAAGGCATACATCTAAGTGGATGAGAGGAAAGCAGCCAAAAATGAGATGAGATTGTGGGAAAGTGGTGAAAAAACCTGGGAGTCCAGTTTCTAGTTGATGCACAGGCCTGGAGCTGGATTTGAATGTTATTACAATCGTAACTTGGATCCTGAACGCCTTAGTACTTGGACGTTTTGGCTCCCAAACGCCGCAAACCCAGAAGTGAGTGTTCCGGTTTGTGAAGGTTCTTTGGAACCCAAACATCTGATGGGGCTTCCATGGCTTCCGATTGGCTTCAGGAGCTTCCTGCAGCCAATCAGAAGCCGCACTTTGGTTTCCAAATGTTTTGGAAGTTGAACAGACTTCCAGAGCAGATTATGTTCGACTTCCGAGGTACGACTGTACAAGGAAACACAGAGGAAAAACAACATGCGGAATTATCTTGTGAAATAAGGGGAAAGACAAGCTAACACATCTGATTCAGAAACATTCATCCAGAAGGGCAAAGTAGGAAGGTAGATACTTAGGAATCTGCCTTATGTCAGGTCAGACTGCTGATTCATCTAGCTCACTATTGTGTATACAAACAGTATTTCTCGGGGTTTCATATGGGGCATTTCCAGCCCTATCTAGAGATGCCAGGGACTGAACCTGGGACCTCCTGCATGCAGAACAGATGCTCCACCACTTCCCTATTGGTGTTTTTGGGATGGCCTCGACCCAGTATACCTGAAGGAGCATCTCCACCCATGTCGTTCTGCTCGGACGCTGAGGTCCAGCACCGAGGGCCTTCTCGCAGTTCCCTCACTGTGGGAAGCAAAGCTACAGGGAACCGGGCAGAGGGCCTTCTTGGTAGTGGCGCCCGCCCTGTGGAACGCCCTTCCAGCAGATGTCAAAGCGATAAACAACTACCTGACATTTAGAACACATCTGAAGGCAGCCATGTTCAGGGAAGTTTTTAATGTGTGACATTTTAATGTATTTTTAATCTTTGTTGGAAGACGCCCAGAGTGGCTGGGGAAACCCAGCCAGATGGGCGGGGTACAAATAATAAATTATTATTATTATTATTATTATTATTATTATTATTATTATTATTGGTGTGGTTGGCAAGTGCTTTCCTGATACCTGTGTATTCACTTAATGAATGAAGGTGTTCTTATGAAAGGCAGTCTCTGTTTCTTGATTTTTTTAAATTTCATGATCAGGGTGTTCTATCCCTAGCTCTTTTCCTATTAAATTCAGGGTTGTTTCTCTACCTCCACACCTCCCTCCAGATGTCAGCCTTTGATATTCTGTGGACTGCAAAATGCAAGTGGAAATGGTCAAAGGCAGGAAATGGAAGGTTTGGCTAACAAGGTAGGGGACGGACGCATGCAAAGTACAGGGAGATGTGAAAGGCAGCTCTGAAACCTAGGATAAGGATGCGCAGACTGCCTGTAAAAACAAACAAACAATAACAGTCCAAAGTCCTCAGTTTCCTTTTTTCACATCTATGATGAGAGCGTGTTCCATTTGGCTTGCAACATGACCCTGCACCTACTAAGGAAGGAGGTGAAAGACATGGGGAATATTTTCCCATTAAGCTTGGCTTTTCATCTACTTCCCTGACAAATGCTAAGTTGATGCTGATGGTATTTTTTCCATTCCTATCTAATCCCTTGTAAGACTGAACTATAGGCTGCTGTCTTGTGTCTTGGCTCAGATAATGTTTTTGTGCTAACATAACATAATGCCATACAATTAGAAATTATATGTTAGCTCTTAGTCATAGCCCACTGAGTTTACATTAGACAAAGGAAATTAAACGGGAACCAGAGGAGACCTAGTAAGTGCTGTGTGTTTCTTTTCTACTCAAGGAATATTACGTTTCTATTGATGAGCACATCGTTTATGTCTACAGAAAGAAAGCTATCTGTGCTCTGTAGGTAGGAGGTTTCTTGGATTCATATTGACTTGGCTTATGCTAGTAGCCTTCATCTAGTTTCAAGAGGACTTTTTTCTCTCAAAAAAAGGTATGCTGCTCAATTGAATTCATTTTACATAGAAGCAAATCCTACTAAGCTCAGTAGGGTTTACAGGGCCAAAGTTATTTTGGGCTTTAAAGGTCAGCACCAACACTTTGAATTGCACTCAGAAACATACTTGGAGCCAATGTTTTAAGACCAGTGTTAGGACCAGCTTCCAGTTACCAGTCTAGCTGCTGCATTCCATGTTAGTTGTAGTTTCCAAGTCACCTTCAAAGAATCTGATGTTTTATTTAAGTTTCTATAATCATGTATTGAGAGTTTTCTGTCACTACTGGTTTATAATCCCAAAGGCATTCTGAGCAAGCAAGTACTGTCATTTTTTGTGAAAGATTAAGATTTTTTAGTTTCATTTTTGCAGGATTAAAATAAGAAGTTAAAAAAAATCCCATTACTTGAAATTGGAAGATAGGTAAACAAATACAAACATTTTCAACTCTCCAGACCCTGAACACACACACACACACACACACACACACACACACACACACGTACACAGGCACATAATTTTTACAAGCTCATAATAATCAGATTGGCATGCAATTATTTTTATTCTATTTTCCTTCACTTTGTTGCATGTAGCCAAACCACAAGCCATTTCTGTTCCTGATTACATATAGAGGCATGTGCAGCAAGATGTCAGGTTGGAACATCAGATCATCAGTGCACTGCCTCAACAATAATAATCCCCCCCCCATCATTCATCCATTAGGCATTCAGACTCTTTCATACATCCCTCCCATCTATCCTCTCTTTCCCCCTCTCTCTTGTGAGAAGCTGGTCATTTCAATGCCTAGTATTGGTGGTAGGAAGCAAGTGAGTTGGTAGGGGCAATAGCTAGTGAGTGGGAGGTCACAAGCTTTGTGAATGCCTGACTCCTGATGAAGGAATTAATTTTATTATTATTTATTAAATTTCTATACCACCCTTCAAAGATCACAAGGAAGCATTGGAACCCATGGTTCTGCCACGAGGAGAGTGAGACAGACAGACAAGGCATACTGTTTGATGCTTTACTGTGTTTGATATTTTAAATTTTTGGAAGCTGCCCAGAGTGGCTGGGCCAACACTGTCAGATATGCAGCACAATAATTACAACAACAACAACAACAACAACAACAACAACACATACAAGCTTGGAGGTCTGGCAATGGATCACAGTGGCTCAAACATTTTTCTGAAGAATGCTACACAACTTCAGCTGCTGTGCTCTGTGGTAGGTCAATTGAACTCAAACATGTGTATGCCTGCCTGCCTGCCGGTCTCCCTCTTTTTCTCATTCTCCTCATGGTGGCTACAGAACTGTGGCATGGAGCTGGAGTATGTGTGTGGCAGAAAAAGGTAGGAACAGGGACAGAGCAAGGGATGGAGGTTGATGGGATGGGGCCGATGGAGGACTAGTTGCATGTCAGAACAGAAAGGTTTGGGGGCCTGATCTAACTCAGAGGACAGCATTTCCTGTTCTCCCTGGCCGCTGAAAAGCGGTGTTGGCAACAGAGAGCCTTCCTGCACAAATGAGGTACCATAAGCAAAAATGACCCCTCTCTAGTTATCACCTGCTTCACCTCTGAGAAGAAGGAGACAGAGAGAAAGGCCTGCATTGATGATTCAATAATAAGTGCAGGAAGGTACAGGACTTCTACTGGCACCAGGGTACCAACCAAGCCACATAGGGCTTATGATAACACTTTGAAATGGTCCTGGAAGCAGCTAGTTCAGCACTCTTTAGCACCGAGGAGGCAAAACCTTCATATGCGATACCCACCAAAAGCTTGGAAGTGGTATTCTGCACCAACTGAAGCTAACAGACAATATTGAAAGACTGCCTAGTATTAAATTAATCCAAGCAGCAGGTTAGCAGGTCACGGGTACATCCTTGAGTTCAAGGGTTTGCAATGTCCACCCAAGTACAAGGCCTCAAACATCTGCAGCTACTTGGCAGAGGGATGTAGTTGGTGTCAGAGTTGGAGGAAAGCAAAGCAAACTTGGAATAAGCTTTTCCCATTTTTAAAAAAATGCATACTCTTGATATGTAAGGGAAATTCTGTTTTTCAAAGATAAGCAGAAAGCTGTTCTTGGTGAACTTTGAAGGCTCTCACAATCAAGACCTTTATGTTGATAGCTAAGTAAAGCTCCCTCAATGTCCTGTTTTATTTCCTAGTCTTATGTCTACATAGTGGGATCAAATCACAAAAGTGGCTCCCTCCCTCTCCCTCCCTCCCTCCCTCCCTCTCTCTCTCTCTCTCTCTCTCTCTTGTCCTGCCTATATATCCCCAACGCCATGCTGTTTAAATAACAGTGGAGGAATGTGAGGATCAGACCATTCAAAAGAAAAATAATTTCAGATCTGTGGAAGAAGTGGCAGGACTACATGTGCGGCAGCAATAACAATTACCCAGGACCAGTATGCTTATTTGTGCTGGGGGCTCTCTTGAATGTTTGGGAACCATGGAGCCAAAGTTAACATATTTCTGAGATGTAGATAGTAAGATAGATTTGCAGGGCCTGGAAATCAGGGGGTTGGGGTTGGTTACAATAATTTTAGGAGGCCCATCAGTTTTATGTGGCAGAGCACACAAGTCGCAACAAATCTGTGTAGGGTAATAGCTATCGATGCCAACTAGAGATTGATGTATTGGTCAGTTTTTCATTATTCCCATCTTAAGTTTGGATCTCCACATCAATTTGCAATTTTTAAAAAACAGTTCTCATTGTCAGCAGTTTATTGTGTATTTCTCTCAATGTACACATCTTTGTCTGCAATTTTGCCTAATATACACATTTTTTCAAAGCAATTTTTTCTAATATAATGCTTTTTTGCAGGTTGTTTTCACTTACCCTAGTATACTTCATTACTTGGCTGGAGAACTGCATTGCAACATTTGGAGAAGTGTGAATTTCTAGGGATGGCTGTGTTTCATGTTGAGTATTGATTCAGAAAGTGTGAATTTGATAGGCCCGTGTTTAAATGCAAACTGAATCACATTTCTCCCCTATTCCTAATGGCTTGCAGTCATGCTGGCTATATATTACCTCCTGTATCAGAGGCAGCATGCCAGCTTTTGGCTAACATGAACAGGAGAGAGCTTTTGTACTCATGTTCTGCTTGTAGGCTTTACACAGGTTGGCCACCAGGAGAGGGAAATACTGAACTAGATGGGCCATGTTTATGATCCAGCAAGGCTCATCCTATGTTCTTGCGTATTCTTAGGACCAGAGCTTCCCTGTTCAGATTCAGCATACTTCTGAATATACCATATTTTTCTCTCTACAAGACACACAAGACCATAGGACGCATCTAGTTTTTGGAGGAGGAAAACAAGAAAAAATATATTCTGAATCCCAGCAATGCAAAACCTCTTCAGGGCATCGTGAGGAATGCTCCCCCTGCACTGAAGAGGCTTCACGTGGCTATCTCAGAAGCCAGAACAGCAAGAGGGATCGCTGTGCAGCGCTCCCTCTTGCTGTTCTGGCTTCTGGGATAGCTACACAGCCTGCATTCGCTCCATAAGATGCACACACATCCCCCCTTACCTTTTAGGAGGGAAAACGTGCGTCTTATAGAGCGAAAAATATGGTAGGTGTTTGAATACAGGGGGAATGCCGTAGGGTCTTTTCTGTGATAGTATCTGTGATGGAACTCCCTTCACTCTGGATCAAAGCTGGTCTTGGGCCCTCTTTCAACACCAATTTAAAACACATTTTTATTATCCCAGAATTGTAGTGGGCACCATTGCCCATCTAGCCCATCAGAATCTGCCCAGGCCACAATGCTCACCAGGCCACACCCCTCATAGAATCATTGAATTGTAGAGTTGAAAGGGACCCCCCCATCTGCAATGCAGGGATTTCAGCTAAAGCATCCATGACAGATGGCCATTCTCAACAGGCCACACCCCTCACTAGCCCTTCACCAAGCCCTTCTTGAGAACTTTTCACCTGACTGGAATCTTGAATTGTGATAATGTCTCTTCCTTCCCTGGAGGGAGGATAGAGAGGGTTGTGTGTGTGTGTGTGTGTGTGTGTGTGTAGAAAATCTGTCCTTTGCTTGGAAGAAATATAGACTAAAGTACAAGTCATATTCATTGCTCCATCAACTGTTTACCTGTGGTCATGCCCACTAGGGCTGGGAGAGAATTCCCAGCCTAGAGGCACCTGCCCGTCCACTGATGGAGACATAATGCAGTTAACACAACTCATCTTGGATACCATGTAGCACCCAAACATGTGTTATGCTAGGTCCTTGCAGAATCAGAAGACCAGTTGGGTAATTGAAGGATCAACATGGATGCTGCAGTCCATATCAGGGAAGGATGCATTAAAAACAAAACAAAAATCCATCACAGTAACATTTAAATTGTTTGCAGAACTTGCAGTGATTAAAAACCTGACACCAACTTTCCCAGTAGGTAATTTGTTTCTGGGCTTTTACCAACTTCTTGCTTTGGTTAATCAAACCTCTTGAAGTTCTAGTTGATTTTGGAAATGCTGTCCTTCCCTTCTAACCATAAATCCTTGCAAAAACATCCTAAGGGGTTTCAAGCAGCTGTCCTCTGTTGACAATATCGCAGCTGCATTTCAGTATCGGATACGTTTCCCTGTGGGACTGTGATATCCTTTGTTTTCTTTGGAATGGAAGGCAACTTGTGAATAAATTATCAGCTTCAATGCTACGTGGAAATGCATAATTCAAGTTCATTTGACAATGACTCTGAGGTCAAAGATTTGATGCCCACTCTGGATAGGTACTGTTTGACTTTCGGTTTAGCCATTTGATGACCATCTGTCCTGACGCTTATCACAAATGAATCCAAATGAAATGTCCTGTGGTTCTCTAATTGTGATCCATATGATATGGGTGGATCTACCTCAGGCATAAGAGGTGGGTGGAACATCAGGGTCTATCATGTGTTCTACTCTTCAACAACAAGAATAATAATACTAAAGAAATGGGCACACATTGTTCTCATCCACCTTTGGAACATCACTACAGTGGGAGTAGAGAACAATGGGTCCTAGTGAGTGGTGAAGTCAACAGTTTGGTTTGAGGCCAAACCAAAAGTACTATTGGTAAAATCACTTTAGCTACAAGTATGTGTACTGTCTAGCATCTGTTTGCCTCTTGTGTTTTCAGATTCTGAGAAAACTCCAAGAAATAAAAGCCCCATACCTCGGGTTACAGACACTTCAGGTTACAGACGCTTCGGGTTACAGACTCCGCTAACCCAGAAATAGTACCTCGGGTTAAGAACTTTGCTTCAGGATGAGAACAGAAATCAGGCTGCGGCGGCACGGCGTCAGCGGGAGGCCCCATTAGCTAAAGTGGTACCTCAGGTTAAGAACAGTTTCAGGTTAAGAACAGATCTCCTGAACAAATTATGTTCTGAACCCAAGGTACCACTGTATTTATAAATGTGTAATGCCGGAAGTGTTGATGATCGTAAAAAGCAAGGGTATTCTTTTCTGTATGCTATAAACCACTTTTGGCCACAATTCCCAATGACGCTGAGGAGGCATCTGGGTGTGACCCATCTTGAGAAAACCAATTAAAAGTTTCTGTGTTGGTTCACTTCAATATAAAAAAGCTTCTCTGGCTACAATATTAATGTTTATATCTGAAGCATCCGATACCTGCACAGACAACATGTATGTACAGAAGGAATGTGTACTATAGAACAGTGTTTCCCAACCTTGGGTCTCCAGCTGTTTTTGGACTACAACTCTCATTATCCCTAGCTAGCAAGATCAGGGATGATGGGAATCGTAGTCTGAAAACAGCTGGAGACCCAAGGTTGAAAATACTGCTATAGATAATGATGTGCATAGCGGGAAGAGAGGGAATTCTACTTGCTGGCTCTGTCCTGATCCCCAAACGTTCACCTGAACAGAGCCTACATCTGCAAGGATTGGCCTCCGGTTTCTCAAATACCTTTCATCCCCATGTGAAAGAGGCTTCCATTTTTCTTCTTCTTTCTCACAGTGCTTTAGAATTTCTTTAGAGCTTTGGTGAATGTGTTTTTCTTTCCATTGTACATTTCCAGGCTTCTATGAAGCCTCTCTAGAATGATGCCAGAAGCCCTTCACACGGTTGGCTACCTAAATCCGTGCATTCTCTGGGGAACCTAGATCAGGGCCTCCAAAGGTGAGATAAATATGGCAGAAGGTGATCCTTCAAGTGATCAGGTCCCAACCATTTGGGGCTTTAAAAGTTAAAAACAGCCCTTTAAATTGTACCCGGAAACAGACTGGATTCTAAATGAATGTGGGCTGTACGTGAGATGGCTTTGCTCAAACCGAACATGTGGAAGTTGGTGACAGAAACAACAAGCAAGATTCTGGACACCCCTTTCCCCAATAGTTAAACTGTGGAACTTGCTCCCACAGGACACAGTGATGTAGAATCATAGAATCATAGAATCATAGAGTTGGAAGAGACCACAAGGGCCATCGAGTCCAACCCCCTGCCAAGCAGGTAGATGGCTTTAAAAGAGGATGAGGAAATTCATGGAGGAGAAGACTATCAATGTCTACTAGCCATGATGACTACGCTCTGCTTCCACAGCTGGAGACAGTAATGTATCTGAAAACTGGTTGCTGGAAACCACAAGAGAGCCGAGGCCTCAGTGCTGCTTGTGGCTTTCTCACAGGCATCTGGGTGGCCCTGCAAGAACAGAATGCTGGACTAGATAGGTCCTCTTATTCTGTTCTTAATCCAGACATTAATTGTTTGTGCAGATGTTGTCTGGGCTACTGTAGTAGTTAAAGGGAGAAGCAGGCTCTGTGCTTTCATGTCTTTATAGGTGTTTTGGTCAACTGGCAAAGGATGAGGCTGAGGAAGGTGATAATAATTCCTAGTATTTCTAAAGGGCTCCATGCAGGGGGAGCATTATGAATTGTTTTGGAACTTGCTAAACCCTGCCAAATTTTAATTGTTGCAAAATGGCCTGACTCTAACCTTCCAGCACTCAGAAATGGCTTTCAGACATTTGAAATCTGGCCTCCTTAATGGCTGAATTGACTGTAAAAGTCTGCCTACGTGAGGTCAAATAGAAATGCAAAATATTTGGAAAGACTTGAGCTCCATTTATTGTTTATATAAACAGTAACTGCAAGTTGGACATTCATTGCCATGAGGCCTTTTCTCTGCTGTTATAAAGCTACCCCCCCCCATTGAATACATTTGTTTGTTACACAGTAAATATTTGAAAAGGAATACTTTGTAATTAAATAGCAAGTCTCCACATATGTGATTGCAGTATGATTCATACAGGATAAGAGAACACACTGTAAAGCCAATGGCCTCATCCTTTGCACCAACTCTGATAGATATTGTTGCCCAACACCCAAGTGGTGTGAAATTTCAAGGGTTTCAGAAGCTTAACCAGGGTTCGTGTTTTCTTTTGGATTTGTCATTATGATATATGGCTTATTTATACCTATACACAACCTGAGCCTATGATGGAGGGGTTCACAGTATTAGCGCCCCAAAAGAGTCTTCTTTCTCCCATAGCTGCAGCCTTGGATTCAAACACAAATCAACCATTGCTCTCAAATGTTGCTCTGACTGTCTCTCCAGCTTGCTGCTTTACTTCTCGGTCACATCACTGCAACTTTCAACTCTAATCTCTGGATTTGTCCTGAGCTGGCAGAATGGCCACATCCATTTGCCTTCTCACACAGAGCCCTTTTCCTTTGTTCCCCTTAATGACCCATCACCCGGGCTGTCACCTCAACAAAGGAAGCTAGCCTGGCTTATATTTTGACACTGGCCAGATCCAGGCCTTAGAAGAACCTCACGTACAGCCTACTTCCTCCCACCCAAATTCATAACAATATGTTCATAATATATGTTCTGGTGAAGTGGGACATCAGTGAAGCGCTTGCTAAATGAATACACAGAGATGGCTTAATTGCAAAAAGAGTCATCCTTCAGAAGTGAAAGTCCATAACATCAATTTTCATTGATTTATGGCAAAAGAAAATTGGTAGGAGCCTGCTTTATACAAACATGATATGACAACAAGGAGGCACTTACCTAACCCATGCCATTTGGACTACTTAGGGACACCTTTGCTTAATTTGGGTCAGAATGGCCATAGGTCAACTTAAATCTCTCTCTCTCTCTCTCTCTCTCTCTCTCTCTCTCACACACACACACACACACACACACACACACACCAAGCAAACCAAGAAGATTAGGGAAATGAAAACAGAAGACAGGCTGAAAAGGAAAGAATGTGTCAACTGACAGTGTGTTGAGAACCAATGGTTTGGTTAGCATGTCACATTAAACCATAGTAAAAAAATAAACATGGTGAAATTGCCTGTGCTTCACTCCAAACTTGCTTCTGCCATGCTGCTGGTTTGGCTTAGCCATGGTCTGGCTTAGCATGATGTATCAACTTTAACTCATGGTTTGCATCTCTCCAAACGACAAGTAGTTACCAAGGTTAGTTCTTACCTTACCATTTGCAGTTTGTGTGTGAGAAGCACAACTTAAGTTCAGATTCAGAGGCAATGCTAAGCCAGTCAATAATAATAATAATAATAATAGTAATAATAAAGTTATATGCCACCTATTTGTCTGGGTTGTCCCAGCCACTCTGGAACAGCTTTCAGCAATTAAAAAACCACAGTAAAACATACTAAGGCATTGTTTTCTATTCCACTCTGTATTTGTCACATGCAGCACCGCTTCCATTCTGCTGCAGTTTGTTTTCCACCAAAATCTCTGTAATTTGTCTTGCTGTTCACTGTGCAGAAATTACATAACTTATGGAATTAATTATGTAAATTAAAGTGCCGTAATGTCATCCAACCCCATTCATTTCAATGCAAAGGGAATGCAATGCATAATGGTTGGGGAAAAATAATCGGCTATGTATCATTTGTGGACAGAAAGCAACAGCACATTCACTGGATTGATTTTCATTCTGGAAAAATAAGTGAACACTGGCAATTTCCACTCCTGTTGCCATTCCCACCAGAATTCTCCAACATCCTTAGCTGAAGTGCAAGATACAAATAACTTAAGCAAGCAAGCAAGCAAACAAACAAACAAACTGTGTCACTGGTCCTGAAACCACTGCACTGGGTGCCAGTGAGGTACCGGAGCAAATTCAAGGTGTAAGTGCTAGTGTATAAAGCCCTAAATGGCTTGGGACCTTACAATTGCAGGTGAGGCCTTGGGGATGGTGCTGCCTTTGGTGTCTGCCCTGTTGGCACTGACCCATGATAGGGCCTTTTCAGCGGTGGTTCCCCAGTTATGGAATTCCCTTCTGAGTGAGGTGCATCTGTCTCCCTCATTATTAACTTTCAACATAAATTTGAGAATATTCATCTTTACTCAGGCACCTGATGTTTGAAAGACACTCTCTCTGGCAACCTTGAGATCACTAGCTGAATTTTTTTTAAGCTCTTTTCAGAACATTTTAAACTTTTTTTTTTAATGCTTTAAAACTTTTCTTTTCTTCTCTTTTTAAAAATGTTTTATCATTGCTGTGTCTGCTGGCCTGGGCTTCTTTGAGAGGAAGGGTGGGTTATAAATTACCGGTAAGTGAGCAAATCTTTTTTTAGCATCAATTGTAAACCTGACATTTGGGAAACAGGGCAAAGTTTTGGCTGTTGTACTGGCCTCTCAGGACACGGGCTACCAATCTGTCATAGTGCACAGGACACATTTTCTATACATTTGCAAATTCTCAGGTGAAGAGATTCCAGTATACTTTCTACAGGTGTAAGCTAGAAGATCAACAAAACATCCCAAATGTATGTCCGTACGCTCTTTTTAAATACACGAAAGGCCTCATTATTAGCATGATTGAGAAGTTGTGGCTTGTATAGAAAGACTGTCATTTCTGGAACTCCACCCTCCCCTATTATTGGCAGTTTTCCCTTACAGAGGCTTAAGAGCTGCAGGACATGACTGCACTACTGGGACAGCCTTTCACGAGACTCATTCCATGGGATGGGGGTGGCGTGGGGTTCTGACCTCTTGTGTTCTCTGACATTGGCTGGAACAAAACATTGCCAGTCACTCATAGACATCCTGTACATGCCCCCTCTCTCCCCTCCCCAATAACTTCTAATGCCCTCCATAAATAAATTGAACGGGATGTCTGCTTGACGTTGCTCTCAAAGTGCTTTTGACTCAGCTTTCGAACCCTGTAGCCCCTTTATTGAAACACAGCTGGATCCTTCTGGGATGGTCTCCAAGACGCTCCTTTGATATAGATGAAATGCAGCCACTAATGAGCTGTTCCCATCTTTTCTTGGGGAGGCCGTTCCTCCGTTTCACATTT
Organism: Podarcis muralis; assembly: GCF_964188315.1. NCBI lineage: Eukaryota > Metazoa > Chordata > Lepidosauria > Squamata > Lacertidae > Podarcis > Podarcis muralis. The sequence continues at coordinate 76,966,116 of NC_135659.1, forward strand.
GTGCTACTTTTAAAAATAATAATAATAATAAGCAGCAGGGTTGGGTTTTCCCTTTTATTTAAGGACTGAAGAAAGGGGAAGGGACTTCGCCTAAAAGCCACCTTCCCTTCCTTCCTTCCTTCCCTTCTCTCTGTGGGAAATGCGAATGTTGAGATGGCCAGGCCAAAGGATTTTTATAGAATGGGGTGGAGAGGTTTTTAATCCCCCCCCCTTTTCTTCTCTCCTGGTGAACACCTGGGCCTTCCCAGAGGGATTTCCTGTCAGCTGCAGGCTCTGAGGCTGTCCACATTTCTTGTTTGTTTTGCTTTTGAATAGCATTGGCCTTGGCCCTATGGTTCCAGTATACTTTTCAAGTGCCCACAGTGTAGTGGTTGGCAGAAAGCTGGAAAGGCTTGACAGGAGAATGAATATTTTTATATTCCTCATTTGCCCAGCAGAATATTTGTTACATGGTCAGGGCAGCTTAAGGGTAAGCAGGGAGCTGGAACGGCAAGTCTATCCCCTCAGTTCCACCAGTGAAGGTGACCAGTTACATACTCTCCAACATTTCTCTGATGAAATTGGGGAATGCCCTGGAAAATAGGGATGGCCTGCAGTTAGAGTGGCCACCAGGCCAGTTAGAATGAGATAATCTGCATGTGGAATTCCTGGAAGAGTGAATAATTGCAGGAGGGACCCATTTGTACTCCAGAGGCAGCATGGGAGGAAGAATATCTGGCTGCTGTTTGCTTTATTGATAACATGGGTGACTGCCATTAGAGGCTATAGGCTTCCATTGAGTTTTAAATTCAAATAAATGGTTAATAATAATAATGATAATAACAACAACAATAAAATTTATTTGTATCCTGCCCTCCCCAGCCAAAGCCAGGCTCAGAGCAGCTAACATCATATAAATAAGACAATATGCATACTACAATATACAATATGCAAATAAAATAACATTCAATAACATCCAACATTCATTAAAATAATATAGAATGGTTAGGTCCCTTTAGTAAGTAGTTATGTCTTTTCTTACCTGAAGCCCAAAGATACCGGTGGCTTTCTACCACAGCACAGAGAACAGCCCTTTTTTTTGAAGGGCTGTTTGGTCCCTGCCTGGTTTAAAGATAAAGAACCGTAAGAAGAGAGAGCAGGAGGGACCCTGAAGTTGTCCACCAGCTGTTAACAGCTGGATAGCAAACTAAGCAGGCACACAACCTGGTCACATTCATACATGCTATGATGAGCTGAATTGTATTTCTATTTAAATTTCTTTCTAAATTTGCACCTATTTGTGTAGACATACAAATTAGCACATGCAAATTTAATGTGTCTTGGTCCACTCTCTTTTTGGGTGAAGCTTAAGTAGCTACTGTGCCAATTCTGCTGAGCTGCACTCATCTGAAGCGCTGTGAAACCACACTGATCTACCTTATTTGAGGTGCATGCACAGGCGTTTTTGAAATGCAGAAAATCTAGAACAAGCTCTGATCAGGGAAATCACCACTTCAGTGCAACCTCAGCCATGAACTCATGAGGGCACTATTCATATAATCCATGCCTCCCCACCCCCCATTATTGGTTCAATAGGATTGACCTACTGTAGAGGTTTTTTTGTAATAATAACTGCAATACATGTATGGGAAGCTCTTTGAGCATTTATACATTATTTCCATGGCTTCTAAAGTGGGTGGTGCTACACCCTGGGGTGTGGAAGGTGGTTACATACCATCCAACATTTCTCCAATGAATGTCCCATTCTACAATGATAATTTTACTATTTATACCCCACACATCTTACTGGGGTGCCCCAGCTTCCAACACACATAAAAGCATAATAAAACAGTAAATATTTTTAAAAGCTTCCCTATACAGGATTGCCTTCAGCCAGCTTGGGTGCTGGATAACTCCATACCCTCCAACATTTATCCAATGAAAGTAGGGACATCCTAAGGAAAAGTGGGACATTCCGGGATATAAATCAGAAAATGGGACAGCTTCTCTAAATCAGGGACGTCCCTGGAAAATAGGGACACTCGGAGGGTTTGTCGTTCTGAAGGTGCCAATGACTTTGAAAAGCTGGTAATACTGGATCAAGTTCATCATTTTTGTTAAATTAATTAAACTAAACAGTTTAATTCAAATTTAGACAAATGTATGATTAACTGTTACTATTTAGAATGTTAGTGTGCTATTATCCTCCTTTGTGGGTCATGAAAACCATTATTCTGAATAATACTTTTTATGGTGTAGGGGGCACTAGGGATGAGTTTATGGAACCAAGTGGGTGGTGGCCAAAAAACTTTGGGAACCACTGTGCTATATCATTGAGAAGTACAGTGGTACCTTGGTTCTCAAACGTAATCCGTTCCGGAAGTCTGTTCCAAAACCAAAGCATTCCAAAACCAAGGCATCCTTTCCCATAGAAAGTAATGCAAAATGGATCTATCTGTTCCAGACTATTAAAAACAACCCCTAAAACAGCAATTTGACATGAATTTTACTATCTAATGAGACCATTGAACCATAAAATGAAAGCAATAAACAATGTACTGCAGGCACACAGTCATTCAATCAGTAGCTGAACTGGGTTCCACACAGTCACAAAAACAAAAATAGCTGCAAAAGCAAAAACACAAAATAAATAGCAAAAACAGACAGACCTCAGAGTAACACTCAAAACAGAAGTGTGGCACTCAAAAGGAAGCACGTTCAGCTTCCGAAAAAAGGTCACAAACCGGAACACTTACTTCTGGGTTTGCAGTGTTTAGGTTCCAAGTTGTTTGAGTATCAAGGCATTTGAGAACCAAGGTACCACTGTATTATAATTAAATGCTCCCTGCTCAGTGTGATTCACAAAGGAAATGCACAATTTTCTTTCTTCAGTGATTATCAAGTGGTGTCTTTCAAATGGCAATGGTGCCCTGTGCAAGGCCAAATTTTGGTGCCCCCCCACCTCTCGCCTTCCATTCTGCTCAACTTACTACGTTCTAATTGTGACACCTGGCAGCACCCCTTCGGCTTGGCACCCAGTGTGGCAGAACCAGTCATGCTGCCCTAAATCCACCACTGGTGTCCAGAAGGATGGGATTCAGGTTTGGATCTGTGTAATGGAGTGTCTCCTATGAAGTCCTGCCATCTATGAACTTCTCACTGCCTATTATCAGCCTTGCTGCCACTAGACTGTGCTCCCATCGTTCATTGCAACTGCTGCCATTTTCTCCTGCCTTGAGTCGTAACTCCAGCTCAGGTTTGATGAGAGGTAAGTCTCTTCTATTTTTAAAGAAAAATCTATGGCTCTTGACTGCCACCTGAGCTCCTCTCCAACACAGTAAACTAGTAATACAGTGGTACCTCGGGTTACAGACGCTTCAGGTTACAGACTCCGCTAACCCAGAAATAGTACCTCGGGTTAAGAACTTTGCTTCAGGATGAGAACAGAAATCGTGTGGCAGTGGCGCGGCAGCAGTGGAAGGCCCCATTAGAAGTGGTACTTCAGGTTAAGAACAGTTTCAGGTTAAGAATGGACCTCCAGAATGAATTAAGTTCTTAACCTGAGGTACCACTGTATGTATAAAATAGTTCTGATTACAAAATACATGTGTGTGTGTGTGTGTGTGTGTGTGTGTGTGTGTGTATGAAGTATATGCACTAGACAGTGGATATTTCCAACCTGCCCAGCCTAATGAAGGTTGTATTTTCCTACTTTCTTGATGTGGTTATGATCACAATGCTGTAGAAAGACAGGCTGGGACAAGATACAGCTGCATCTGGAGCGGGGGAGGCATTCTTTTCTGTGGTCGTCTGATGGATTATCCCAGTCAACTCAGAAGTAGTTTGGGGTCCAGGACTTTGAAAGTGAGAGATTCCCTCCCCCTGCCCCCACCTTCTGTCTCCAGCTCTCTTGGGATTTTTATTTGAGTCACATTACACTCACTGCAACTTCAGATCAGTTGTAATCTGGCTTTAATAAGGACTTTATTTTTATGGGTATTATTCTTGGCTGAGGGGGGATTCCTGAGAGCTTTGTTGTCAGACTCAGAGCAGAGGCAGCCATGAAATCTCAGCGCTGAGGGGAGACGGAAAGGCAAGAGGTGGATGCAGTCATCCCTAAACGTGGGTAGTTGGAAACTCACTCCAGGGTCAAACAGGAGAAGAAGGTCCCACTGCTCTGAATGAAGGGACCGTGGCAAGATTTCCAGTAGTGGAATAAAAACAAGATCAGGACAGGCTTGCCAAATTAACGTTTTAGAAACAGGGGATGCTGTGAAAAGTATGATATGTGTTCCCTATAGTTCTCTGTTGCCACACTCACCAGATTCAATTGCTCTGCATGCATACTCCCTGTTTTTTTCTGTGATGAGTAATGGTGTGCATATGTTCGTTGTGGGCATGGCACATATTCATTATCTCCCCCCCCCCCCCAGTTCAACATCTTTAGATGTTGGGGATGCTCATCAAATTTTCAGATGGCACCAAACTGGGAGGGGTAGCTAATGCTGCAGAAGACAGAATTGGGATTCAAGATGACCTTATCAGATTGGAGAACTGGGCCCAAACTAACAAAACAAATTTCAATAGGGACAAATGTAAGGCTCTGAATACAGGCAGGAAGAACCTGCTGCACATATATAAGATGGGGGGCACTTAGCTTGCCAGGAGTACATGTGGAAAGGATGTAGAGGTCTTAGTAGACTACAAGTTAGATGCAGTGTGATGCAGCAGCAGCAGCAAAAAAAAGCTAGTGCTATTCTAGGCTGCATCAACAGAAGTCTGCTGTCCCAATCAAGGGATGTAATAATGTTGCATTCTGCCTTGGTAAGATCCCACCTAGAATACTGTGTCAAGTTTTGGGCATCACAATTTAAGGAGATTGACAAGCTGGATCGTGTGCAGAGGAGGGCAACCAAGATGACCAAGGGTCTGGAAACCAAGCCTTATGAGGAACAGTTGAGGGAATTTGGTAAAGAGGAGACTAAGAGGAGATGTGATAACCATCTTCAAAAGGGCTGTCACAAGGACAATGTAACAAACTTGTTTTCTCCTGCTCCACAGGTTAAGACCTGAACCAATGGCTTCAAGTTACAAGAAAAGAGATTCCGACTAAACATCAAGAAGAACCTTCTGACAGTTAGAGATGTATGACATTAGAATGAACTCAATCGGAGAGTTGTGGACTTGCCTTCCTTGGAGGTTTTTAAGCAGAGGCCATCTGTCTTGGTTGGCTATCTGTCTTGGAAGTTTTAGTTGAGATTCCTGCATTGAAAGGGGTTGGACTAGATGACTCTTGAGGTTCCTTCCAACTCTACAATTCTACGAGTCTAAACTTCTGCTTTTTTGTTGTTCTTTAAAAAACATCCTCATAATTTTCCAGGCAAATGTGAAGTTCTTGGAGTATATGCCAGACTTTTAAAATAAAGATGCTAACTCTCATTAAAGGAACAGTCATTTGGGAAGCCTTAGGATCCCCGCATTTGACTTTTCCACAGCCTCCTGTCAGTGTTGGCCAGAATAGATACTACAAGGGAAAGTGTAACTTAGACCAGAGGTAACAAAATCTGCATTCCCAATCCCTGTGTGGTCCCTGGTGCATCCTGAAGGGACAGAATTTTAGGCTGGCAGATGGCAGACTCAGAAACAATAATAGGTAGAGCCAGAGACAAAAGTGTTATGGGTTAACTAATTGGAATGAAGACTACCCTGCTTCAGTACTGGTTTTGGCTACCTCAGATTAAAATTCCCAGCCATATGCAGATCTACTCATAAATAACTCCTCCTTGTGGTTGATATCTCAGACAACCTCTTTTGGAGCATTCATTCTAGACTGATTGTTAGGCATGTAGACTTAACACTGTGAAAAGCAGTATGTCACTAGTATCTGCTGTAGCCCTAAAGATTTACAACTACTTAGTAAGAGAAATGGGTAGCTGAGGACTTCATTCAGTGCACATGGTTATTTAGATTAGTTTAACAGCATGTTTATGGATATGATCCATCCAAGTTAAAACTTTTTAGTACTGATTTCAATAGGAAATATTTAAATGCATGTTTAACTTTTGTATTTAAATATACCAGACTTAACAGAAAGTAAGTATGCATGGGATCACTTTGTGCATGTGAGAAAGAAGCAAACATACCTTCTTGCTAACTATCACTTCTGCAACCCTCGTTCTAACATACAAATAAAAAATAAAAAGCTACAGGTGAAGAGAAAAGGTAGACTTTTTCCTGGGCTTCTAAGTGCTTTGGGTTTGGTTAGAAGGAGTCTGTTGGCTAGCTGCAGTATGTTGTGCTTTCGTTTTTTCCATATGTGATCCCAGCCTAGGGTCACTTGAGAACTGTCCAAGTGATGACTTCAGCAAGAGGCTTAAGCAAATTGGGATCAGGCGCTGAAGGAAGAATTCTGGTTGTGGTCAGTCTGTCTGTCTGTGTCTCTGGAAATGAAAACAAGTTAAGAGAAACTGACAACAAATTTAAGATCATGAATTTATTAGTGACAGGCAATGAATTTATTGGGAAAGGAGAAAAACTCCCAAAGATCCTGTATTTAATATTTCTTGCCTTATATGGCCATATCTTGCTTTTGCTAATGCATCATTTGGGGGCTGTTTGCATGCTTTAGAAAATCATTTTTACAGACTTGGAGGGGCATCTGTATCTTTCATGAGGAAAGTTGTGGGATTCATGATCTCACACCTTTTCCCCAACTCAGAGTTCCCATGTATGTACGGGAGACATCTCATCTCTTTCTATGATCAGCATTGATGAACAGATTTTGAGGCACAATGTTATTATTATGTTTGCAGGGCAGGGTGATGGGGCAGGCCTATTCTCTAAGCATTAATATCTCCAGGGCATGGGATTATTGGAAAATGACAAATAGCCAGGCAGGCAAAGAAAATATGAAAACTGATGCAATAGAGGGCCAGCCAAGATTTCTGTTCATATTGCAGTGACCAGAAGAAATTTACATTGGAAAAACCCTTCTGCCTCCAGGGCTGAATGTTATGAACTTTCCAAGGTTTCTTTTTTTCTTTAAAAGAAAAAGGACCAAGACTACAAAAATAGGTAATAGGGCTTTTCTACATTGTTTCTTGTGAAGTATATTTTAGCAGGATAAGAAACAGCGACGCTGAGTACTGCAGCAAAGACGAAGGCAGATGGACCATCCATCCAGCACTGTCTACTCTGAATGGCTACTCTCTTCCAACGTTCTGATACCTGAGTTTCATAAAAGTGCAGTCCTATACTCAAGAACAGTTGAGGTAGTTGGGTATGTTTTGCCTGGAGAAGATGAAGAATGAAAGGTCATATGACAGCCGTCTTCAAATATCTGAAGGGCTGCCACATGGAAGATGGAGCAAGCTTCTTTTCTGCTGCTCCAGAAGGTAGGACCGGAACCAATGGATTCGAATTATAAGAAAGAAGATTCCAACTAAAGATGAGGAAGAACTTTCTAACAGTAAGAGCTGTCTGACAGGTGGCAGGTTCTCTTTCACTGGAGAATTTAAAGCAGAGGTTGGATGGCCATCTGTCAGAGATTCTTTAGCTGTGATTCCTGCATTGCAGGGAGTTAGACTACATGACGCTTGAGGTCCTTACAATTCAAACTGTGATTTAAACTGTACTACTCTTAGCACGGTTGTGATATGGATGAGAGCATAAGTCGCCTCTATGCATAAGTATACTAATCCTGCCCAATAAACATACAGTCATACCTCATGTTATGTTCGCTTCATGATACATTTTTTCAGGTTGCATCCCGCGGTGACCCGGAAGTACCAGAAAGGGTTATTTCTGGGTTTCGCCGCTCGCGCATGCACAGAAGCGCTAAATTGCGCTTCGTGCATGTGCACAAGCGCCAGATCGCGCCGCGCACCTGTGCAGATATGGCGCTTCAGGTTGCGGGCTTTTCATGTTGTGAACGGGCCTCCGGAACGAATCCTGTTCGCAACCAGAGGTACCACTGTATGTGAATCTCCAAGTGTGAATAGCTGACACCTTGCCCATTGCTGGCTGTATTCAGGCTGTAGTCTCTCATTCTCTCCCTTTCTCTCTCTCACACACCACAGCAAGCAACCCCTGACCACCCGCTCACCACCATCTGCAGTCCTCAAGGGCAAAAAGTTGCTTAGTTAGCCCTGCTATTGAGCTACCACAATAAACAAGTATCCCGTAGGGTCCACAGATCTCATCCTTTGAAAGTCTTGTTACAACAGGAGGTTTGAATGCAGCCACACTGCTTACAAATCCACCACAGCAGCTACACTTTAGCCTAAATCTCAATTTTTGTCCCCTGCTTTTTCTCGCCCTCTTACGTTTGCCAGGTCATGCAAGTTTCACACAAGCAATTTCGAGCTTTCTTGATTCTCCATGTAGTGTTCTGCACTCATGCAGAAGAGTTTTGCATGTCCAAAGGGGTATACTCCATTTACGATTTGTTGTTGTTTAGTCGTTTAGTCGTGTCCAGCTCTTCTTGACCCCATGGACCAGAGCACGCCAGGCACTCCTGTCTTCCACTGCCTCCCGCAGTTTGGCCAACCTCATGCTGGTAGCTTTGAGAACACTGCGATCACTTGAAAATTCTTTCCACAGGATGGAGAACTATCAGAAAGTGTCCGAGGGTTTTCCTAACGTGACCCAGAATCTTGATAATCGAGCTCTTGAAGCAATGCACCAAGTAGGTACTAGTAGATAGCTACTATGTCTAAAGCCTAAAGCATAATGGAGCAATTAATCTTTTAGATATAGAGACTGTTGACATGAAATTACCCTTCCATAGCCTCATGATGGGTTCACACCACAGCTTCATATTTTTCCATTTCTTGAACACCAAATTTGAAAAAAATGAAAGTCTTATTTTTCACAAGAATACTTAAAGAGTGGGGACAGATTGTGCAGTACAATTAATCCCACATAGTACATAACTTAATTGGAGGAAATTAAATCAAAGGTTATTTCATGCTGAACTCTTAACACATGTGCTTTTTTTAAGGTCACAAATCAGTTCTGTTTAATCAGATAGAGCAAGTATCATTTCTGTTGTTTTCCTGAACATCTTTTACCCAGAAAAAGTCTCAGCTCCCAGCACGCTTATCCTAAGATTGACCTATAGCTGGACCCCATCCCCTGCTTATCCTACAAATAAACCATGCATAGAGTTTCATATATCTGATAAAAAAATATTCATGACTGCAAGAACCTGGAATTTTAACAAGCCTTTTTATTATCAAGCTAAGCACAAGCTTTATCTGCATTTTGGGTTATTAATAGGTTTGTTCTAATTCCCTTTTAGCTTGAGGCCTTGCGTGACCCTAATACTATATTTTACAAGGTAGTTTACAATTGTGCTTTTTTTTTTGGTGCGTCTGTGAATTTTAATTCTACTGGCTTCTGTGCTGAATCCATGGGCTTGGATTGGTCCAGTTCCCCCAATAAATAACCAAACAGAGACAGCAACAGAGTGTGGTTTATTCAGATACATGGTTTAATTTCTAGGCAAATGATTCATTGTCTGTACACAGAGACAGCAGCTGGAGAGCAGAAGACCCACTGGCATGGAAAAGGCCAAGACTCACAGACCTTCCACTCCACCTCCATCTGTTGGCCATCACCCTCTTAAGGTTGCTATTTTTATGTCTCAGAATAACCCAAGAGTCAACATTATAAATGAAGTGTACAACATGGAAGGCCTTTGGGGGAGGGAAAAACCCCCATCAAAAACCTTAACCCTGACCACAATTTGGCTGTACGTTCTGTGTTTCTCTGAAGACATTTCACAGCCCATATATACACATACCATACATTTTCAGCCATCGCAGAACATTAACCAGCCTTCTAATACTTGCCGTATCTGCTGTTGTCACATATATTTTACATACTGCACAAACATTTGGCCTTGCTTCTTAAAAAATAAATAAAGATAACTCAAACCATGCTTACATCCCTGTTCCCAGCTGCCAGCTCTGAGAATGCTGTTGTGTTTGTGCACTTCGCTATCAGCGGTTTTTCCTCCCATTAAGCTCCAAAGTAAATCAAGATCGGGAGGAGATTGACTTTATTTACTTTGCAAAAGTTTCTGGTTCTTATGCATACAGATAAAAGCTTGACCTGATTCTACTGCGCTCAAAAAATTTCAAGAACCACATGTTAAGTCAAAAGGTTGGGCCAGGGGTAAGGGTTGAGGAGAAATCTGATTCAGTTCACAATTTAAAGATGAACTTTCCTACTTTGCAGTTTCTGAAATGAGATGTGGATTGTAGCATAGAGACCCTTCAAAATTCACACTGACTCCTCTGAATTTTGCATTGTAGCTATCTGATGTGAACAAAAATGTCTCTGCTTCTGCAAAGTGTGCATATAAATGCACATGTTTGTGAAACATAACATACCAAATGCATTATGTCAGGGGAAATCGCTTTTTAAAAATGTGTATATTAGGCAAAAATACATGAGCAAATGTGTAAATTTAGAAGAAAAACCACACTAAAATGCTAATGAATTTTCACGAGGACAATTAACAATGATGGTATGGTGTGGTGGTTAAGAGCGGTGGACTTGTAATATGGTGAAGCAGGTTCGCGTCTCCGCTCCTCCACATGCAGCTGCTGGGTGACCTTGGGCTAGTCACACTTCTCTGAAGTCTCTCAGCCTCACTCATCTCACAGAGCCTTTGTTGTGGGGGAGGAAGGGAAAAGAGTTTGTTAGCCACTTTGAGACTCCTTAGGGTAGTTTAAGTGGGATATAAAATCCAAACTCTTCTTCTTCTTCAATCATGCTTAGTCTGAATGTGGTCAGTGTTTGGATGGAAGATTGGTAGGAAACCCTATATGCCAATTAAGATCCACTGGAAGAAAAGTGGAAACTAGCTGTATTCACAGAATAAGAGAACATTTTTTTTGAGCATGAACTAAGTGCATTTTCATTTCTTCTGAGTAATCTCTGGGAAGAATTTTTAGGCCAGGGAGTCGAAGTTTCAGGCAGGTTAGTTTTAGAAATTAAGCACTGCCTGTCATGACTTGTTCACATGTTTTAATAGTAATGGTGGTATTAAATCCTGAGATTTTACACTGCACAGTGCAGAAATATGAACAAGCTCTCAGCTTCTTCTTGTCCTTGAAGAAGCATCTACATTATGCAAACTTTCCCAAGCTCTCTTCAGGACTGTTTGTCTGTGTGCTCATTAACACTTACCAGCTCTCTTTCAATAGTCCAACAGCTATATGTGCAAATGGCTTCAGGACATGGATTTTTAGCTGCAATTTTTCACGCTTTCCAACAGCTGGTTTCAGACTATTTGAGGTGTGTGCAGAAGTGCCAGGATTGTTAGCAGTCTTATAAATATAAGGGACAACTCTGGTTTCCCCCTCCCTTTAGTGCACGTAAGTCTAAGGAATGGGTGACAGTTTACATGCACTCCTCCTACAAGTGGACTGACAGAGAGTTAAACTGTCCAAGTTAAGTGTCTATTTATTGGGGACATGAGCAAGGGCTCAAGTAAACACACACACGATAATAGAATAAATTATTGGGGAAGGATTGTAGTTCAGTGGGAATACATCAATCCTTGGTATCTGCAGATAGAGCTGGGAGAAAACTCTGTCTGAAACCCTGGAGAGCCTCTGGCTGTCAGTGTAGACAATACTGAGCTAGGTGAAGCAGTGATCAGACTCAGTTTAAGACAGCTTCCTGTGATCTGCCTTGCATGCAGAAGGTTGCAAGCTGAATGCTCCATATCTACAGGTAAAGGCCCTGCCTGAAACCCTAGAGAGCAGCTATCAGTCAGAATAATGCTGAGCTAGAGGGACCATTGGTCTGATTCAGGAAGACAACTTCGTATGTTCCTATGAAGCCTATAATTTAAATTGCTAGCTTGTGTCTGTATTGTGCACATGATATGTGTTGGAATCTAGAAGGAATGCTGCCTCCATCTTTTCCCAAGGGATCAAGGAACAATGACAACCTAGTGCAAATGTAAACTAAACAGGTCTCGTTCATGCAGGCATACCTGAAGCCTTTGCTAAATTACATTGACATGCACAAGTTTATGGTCTAAAATCTTAAGATCCTTCCCTACAGATCCTCTTGGGTGTTAAGATCAGCAGAGGGGAGCATCTTCATAGTTCTATTGCCTCAGAGGTTTGGGATGTGTGTGATCTGAAAGAGGGCATTCTCTGTAAGGTAAAGGTAAAGGGACCCCTGACCATTAGGTCCAGTCGTGACCAACTCTGGGGTTGCGGCGTTCATCTCGCTTTATTGGCCAAGGGAGCCGTTGTACAGCTTCCGGGTCATGTGGCCAGCATGACTAAGCCACTTCTGGCGAACCAGAGCAGCACACGGAAACGCTGTTTACCTTCCCACCGGAGCGATACCTATTTATCTACCGTATTTTTCGCTCGATAACATGCACCCGACCATAACACGCATGTAGTTTTTAGAGGAGGAAAACAAGAAAAAAAATATTCTACACGAAACAGTGGATGTATGATTTTTGTGGTTCATGCTATGGCCACAGACATGTGATCTGATGGTGAGTTTGGGGTTGCCCAATGCAAAAATCCTGAGGATCCATGTGGATCCATGTTTGTAACCATGTTTTTGCACCACTGCGGCCCCAGGCAACAGTGGGTCCGCGATTTTTTTGGTGCAAACTGTATCCATGGACATGCTATGTGATCTGATGGTGAATTTGGGGTGACCCAGTGCAAAAATCCTGAGGATCCATGTGGATCTGTGCTTTGTAACCACGTTTTAAGTGGGGAGGGAAGGAAAAGCACTCAAGGGACAAGGAGCACGCGTGGGGTGTGTGGAGAAGGATGCTGCTAATAATGCAGAAGAGGGGTATAAGGGGAGAAGGCTCCTCTCCTCTCCCGCTTTACTCCTTTAAAGAAGCAGGCACTCTGTCCCTCTCTCCTCCCCATTCAGCGGCTCTTCTCCCGCTGGAAACCACGGAGGAAGGAAGCATTCGCTCCGTAACACGCACAGACATTTCCCCTTACTTTCTAGGAGGAAAAAAAATGCGTGTAATGGAGCGAAAACTACGGTACTTGCATTTTGACGTGCTTTCGAACTGCTAGGTTAGCAGGAGCAGGGACCGCCGCCTGGGAATTATCTAGGGCTATGAAGAGGGAGTGGCTAAAGAAAGATCCTAGGGTGAAAATGGCATGGCCTGTGCATGATACAATAGGTTTAAAGGATTCTAACAGCATTATAGTTTTTCACCGACAAGTTGACTATTCTTCCGTCTACTTGACCCAATAGGCCCAGCTTTCGAGGACATTTATCCTCTAATCCCCTTTCCACTTTCAGCCTTGATCTTGGCATCGCCTTGTGGGCTTTTGTATTCTGGGAAACAAGCACCCTTTGTTTGCAGGGGAAAAGAAAAACAAGATCAAAAATTATTCTGGCCACAAAGGATATGATTTGCTTCACTGCAGCTGCAGGTTTGTAACATGAGCACTGATTTTTGTCTCTTGTTTCTAATTACTATACTGCACTGTATATTATCAGGCAGGGCTATTTTGGTGAATTCTAAGCATAAAAAGTGGAGAAATTAAAGTTACCGTTTGTGAAAATGCCTCTTTTTCAAAATTGATTGAAATAGTCTTTAGTAAGAAAAGTCTTCACTCGGAACAGGACATGAGGTTGTAGTCCTACTCAGGAGTACATGCTAGGCCTAAGTCAGAGTACATCTGTTGAAATCCATATACCTAAGTTAGCCATGTTCACTAACTTCAATGGGTCTACTCTGGGGCAAGCATTGGCTACCATCCATGATGTCTTTTACAAGAACCCCAAATGTGAACAGAGAACCTAAATGATTGATGAGTGTGACTGTCATGCTACTGTAGCCAGGTGATCTTGCTGAACTACAACTCTCATCATCTAGGGCCATTGGTCATACTAGCTAGTACAGATGGGTTCTGAAGTTCAGTGACATCTGGAGGGCCACAGGTTCCTCATCCCTAGCACCACCACCAACCAACCTTGGATTGTGACCACCACCTTACAGTTTTCACATGCCACCACTTCCCAAATCACCTGTCACCAACACTCTTCCTCTATTCCATCCTCCCAAACACTCCATTCATCCAAGCTTTTTATTTGTTGATCTCCAGGCCATTGCCCCTGCCACCACCCTTAGCTGTTGGAAACCTGTTGGCCTCCAGGTGTTGATGGACTCCATTCTCAACAGGCTTAGCCAGCTTGGCTAATGGTCAGGATGATGGGGATTGTAGTCCATCAATATCTGCAAGACCACAGATTTCTCTTCCCAGTTGTAAATGCAAGCAATCTGAAATGCCATACTTCACTGCACTCCATTTTGCTTGCCTCTAACTATCTATCAACCAACTATCTATCTATCTATCTATCTATCTATCTATCTATCTATCTATCATCTATCTATCTATCTATCTATCTATCTATCTATCTATCATCTATCTATCTATCTATCTATCATCTATCATCTATCATCTATCAATCTATCTATCTATCTATCTATCTATCTATCTATCTATCTATCTATCATCTATCTCTCTATCTCTCTATCTCTTCATTATGGTCAATGACCAATATTGGCTTGCCACAATCATTGACACTTACACTGGTAATTAATAGGGAATGGCAGGCCAGGGGCTGATGTTGTGGAATGGAAATACAGCAGTTGGAAAGATGTACCTTTTTGACCTAATAATGGTACCAAACTCTGAGGATGGCTTGATAATTTGTGTTTAGTTTGGTGGGGTAGAACAGGCTGTATTGGGAACCACTAAAGAGCCCAATAATCCTCCTACGATTTATGCTTTTGAATCTGCTTCTGTAGGCTTCAATTAGTTTCACTGATGAAAACGAGAAGGGTTGTTTGTGAAGCCAACATTTTCACAGCTTAAAGGGATTGTTACAAATGTCACCCTATTTTTCTCTCTTGTTATTTTGGGGATTTGGCAAAGAGGCCCCCTTAAAAGTAGGCCACCATGTCCTTTCCTATAGTTCATTATGAGTGGGCTGCTAGGAAAACTCTCGACTGCCAAAGCCTCTATTTTGGTTTCCTTTTTGCAGCATGAGGGCAGAGTTTCCTGGAGGTATCGCTTTAACCAGGGAATTCTCGTGATAGTCTGTAGTATATAATTATAACTTTGAATAGTAAAAAAAGAAAGAAACAAGAATCATAATCCATAATGTCGCTTTGCTATATGCATTTTCTATAGCTGCGTATAGTATTGTTGACGTAAGTAGCAACTATTCTATAGCTAAGGCTGCATGGCAGTCTTTTCTGTATGGTGCCCTCTTTAACAAAGCACACTGCTTTCCGAGTGGAGGCTGCCTGAAGAATTATTTTTCTTGCAAAACGCTGGAGTAGAATTCACTTGGACACTTCTGAATTATGAAAGAATGAAAAAAAAAAAAGGCACATTTCCTGTGGGAAGACAAAAAAAGTGCTTGAGACACATACAGCTACAGCAAAAACAGCTAAAAGCTTGAAACTGGGCTTTAGGGTTGAAAAGAACCTTTATCTGAAGGGAAATAAACAAGAGGAAACATAGTAGAAAAAAGTGGCAAGTGGGGTGCCACAGGGTTCCATCCTAGGCCTGTTGTTGTTCAATGTCTTTTCAAACGACTTGGATGAAGGTATAGAGGGAATAGTCATCAAATTTGTAGATGACACCAAATTTGTGAGGTGTAGCCAATGCCACAGAAGACCGAATCAGGATTCAAAATGACCTTAACACAATCTTCCTCAACTTTGGGTCCCCAGATGTTGTTGGACTACAACACCCATCATTCCTAGCTGGCAGGACCAGTGGTCAGGGATGATGGGAGTTGTAGTTCAACAATATATGGGGCCCCAAGATTGAGAAAGGCTACCTTAGCAGTTTGGAAAACTAACAAACTGAATCTCAGTACGGATAAATATCAGTTTCTGCACTTAGGCAGGAAGAACCAGCTGCAAAAATATAACATGGGGGACACCTGGCTTGACAGTAGTATGTGTCAAAAGGATCTAGAGATCTTAGCAGATCACAAGCTTAATATAAATCAACACCCTGCCCTGCATCCCCTAAGCTAGGCTGTTAGCTTGTGTAGTAGATGATGTTGCCCAGCCAGCAGTATATTGAGGAAAGATTCAATTGCCATTCTAGAGTGTTCTTCATACATGGAGCACTTTACCCCAGGCAGGAAAATGTCTTGGCCCAGCCATTCACAGCTGGTGGTGCTCTGTTGCTGACCTGGATTTCCACTGTCACTTATCACCAAGAAAGAGAGGAGCAAGGCAGGTTGCTGTTGCACCTGCACCATGCCAAGCCCCCACTACTGGGTCAAAGTACACTTTACACACTCTTCGGCATTCTTTTCCTTGCCATATATATATTTTTAAAGACCAAGCCAGCTCGGGCACACTGCAGATATTGTGAATATGGCAACCAGTTAATAAAGGCCTTATTATGTGTAGGGTACTTCTGTACACAGTTTTCCTCAAAGTCTTAACGTGTATCTGAGATTAGAAAGCAAAACAACAGCTATGCCCTAAGAAACTCTTAAGTTATTCCTGGCTCCCAAGAACATGACTATCCTCATGCTGTATTCTGATCCCCATGCATCTGGGTGCACACTAATGCATGCAATAGGGTGCTAAATGATTCACATCTGGTTGCACCCGCTGCATATGTTTGCTTACAAATGCCAGGCAGAAAAACCAATTTACATGTGTACAGCACCAAGCTTGCTCTTTAAAAACTAATAAAACCCTGCTGCATTTCTAAGTTACTGATTGTAGAAAAGACATCTGGTTTCAAAATAATGAAATTATGCTTTAGAACTTTTTTAAAAAAATGCCTAGAAATCATCAGGATTTTGAAAGTAGAACACATGAAAGCATGTCCTTTTCTTTAATTTTATCTTTTGGAGTGGCCCTGTTCTCATCCAGCAGGGTATGTTCATTTTTAAAAGACAAATAGAAAAATAAATGTTTGAGCTCCATTTGTTTTAGTTGTGAAAACAAATCGGAATCCAAATCAATGAGTTCTACATGGACATTTGCTCATTTTTAATTTGTTTGATATGTTTGATTCGTTTTTCATCTGTTTCCACTGGAATGAGACATTGAAAGAGTCTGAAACAGCCTGTACAAGAATCAGAAAGGTTACAAGGAGGGCAGAAGAAGAGCAAGCAAACAGTGAAACTGACAGATATAATATGAGGCCGATCACATAGGGGTGCAGTTTGAAACATGGCAGGCCTGATGCCAGGGGATTAAGTGAATGAATGGAAGCACTATGCCATTTGGATGGCAAACAATGAAGGGTATGATTGAAAGTAATGTGATTCTTATGACTGGAAATCAAAACAAATGAAAACAAAATGGCTTGGTGAAATAAATGGGAAAACCTCACCAGGAAATGGTCTACCCATAACAATTGGGTTATAATGCCTTACCACCCAACCAGATAACCAATCACTACCACCATTTACAAAACAAAATTGGCCTTCTTGGGAATGTTGGGAATGTTGAAATCTTCCAGTATGACTATCTCAGGGTGTTCCAGTACTACACATGGGACCACCTTAGGTCCTGAGGAGGGAGTTAGGTAGTGGGGTGGCAGATGAGATGCACCCACAGAATACCTGTTCTGTTTCTATGAATCAGTGCCAAATGCAACCTCTCAAATCTGGTTCCCAAGGGGACTGGTCTCTTGAGGGATGGAATCCCAATGGATAAAGGTGACTTCCCCAGTAGCACCATGCTGGAAGGCTTGCTAATATGATAGCCTAGTTCCCAAAAGTTGGGGGATGAACCAGAGGAAGGAAAATTATTGCAGCATATCAAGCTTCTTCTGATCTGAATACGCCACCCCCCTGCACCACACTCCCCTCTCCCTAGGATTGTTGGAACAGGGTTCTCCAATTGCCTCCTTCCCCACTTCTCTCATTCAGTCACCTGTTCCAAACCTGTTTGCCACTGAAAATCAGATAAGGAATGCTACCAGAGTGATCCAGCAAAATGGGTTTAAATGGAGTTTGAGAGCAAAGCAGATATAAAAATAATGCAGATGTAGGAGATATAGTAAAAAAAATGACCTGTGTGTGAGATGTAATAAATAATATTGCTTCTTCTTTTTTAATCAGGAGGAGGCTATGGTAAATCGATTAATTCTGCCTTATAAATTTTCTGTGAAAACACAAGCCTTAGGGGGTGTACCTGCTGTTCACTGTTCTCGATTTGCTAGGACAAGGGCTCTTTCTCTAGCAGATGGGTGAGTTTTAATGTTGCACTGATGTTTAACTGATGCAATGCAACAGTTGCACTAGCAGAAACCCATTTTGCAACAGATTGCACAATCCACCGTGCAAAAAAGTCAGCAACAACATGCTTATGCATTCTCTTATGCAGCAGTTCTGCTAGTGCAAAACATTTCGGCAGCAAAATAAGTGTGTAGCAATGTAACCTGAAGTTCTGCTTCCCCTCTTCTCTTCTCTCACACCCTTAAACCCTTTTGCTCCTTCTTTAAACATCGACATAAACACAGCTCAGAAAATGATTGGGATGTGGTCCAAGTTTTGTGAAGCCAGGCTGGTGGAAATGATTTGACTACAAAGGCTATGGCAGTTTCCCCAATATCCAGTGGCAACATAGCCTTCTCTAAACCAGCAGGAGGATATATTCTAATTTCAGATATGAGGGTGATGGGCTTGATTTGATGGGGCTTTAGAAAGAGACATGGGAGTGTGTGCTCTGCACAGCAGCCTGATTTGCCCAGTGTGATGCTCCTTTTGCTATGTCTGAACAAAGAGATTTTATTCAAATGAAAGTTTTCAAGCGATCTGTGAATTTTTGTAATGCTGTTTTTGCTAAACGTGAGCTGAATCTGTTGCATAACAACCTAATGTGAACTTCACTGCAAGTGGAGATGGCCTGAGCAGCCATTTCTGTCCCCTTTCAGTCTCACTGGAACTCAATCGTATGTCCATTCCACTCTGTTCTGACCAGTTGTGTGCTATTCTGTCCTGTCCCACTGTAGGCATTTTGCATGTCTTCTGTGAACATTTTTTAATGTAAAGTACACTTTTCAATGTGTTTAATCCATAAAATATGAATTTTTATATAAATAATTTTTATTGAGATTTGAGATCATCCACCAACACCCACCAACACCAGTAAAACATCAAATCTTATTACATATATCCTACTTTATGCTCCGTAGAGCTGTTGACTTCCGTCCTTCCCTTCCATCAGTTTTCCTATTCTAGTCTATAGTTCACAGTTTCTTTGATTAGATATTACAACATGACATAAGATTTACTTCAATCCTGCCAAAGTTTTCAAATTTGTACAGTTCTCACTTATATAGATCAAAAATTTACACCATTCTTTTTGGTACTTTGTCTCCTCCTGATTGCGAATTCTGTGTGTGTGTCAATTTAGCCATCTCAGCGTATTCAACCAGCTTTATCTGCCATTCTCCTATTGTCGGCATCTCCTGTTGCTTCCACTTTTGAGCTAACAGAACTCTAGCTGCTGTTGTTGCGTACAAATATAATCTTTGATCAGTCTTCTTAATATCTTCTCCCACCAAACCTAGCAAGAATTCTTCCGGCTTTTTGGGAAAGCTATACTTAAACATCTTTTTTAACTCGTTATAAATCGATTCCCAGAACTCTTTTAATTTATTACATGACCACCACATATCAAAGAAGTTGCCATCCTTTTCCTTGCATTTCCAGCAAGTTTTACTACTAGTTCTGTACATTTTTGCCAATTTGGTGGGAGTAAGATACCAACGATAGACCATCTTCATAACATTCTCTTTTAGAACAAGCAGTGAATTTTATACTCTCATAATAAAATATGAATTTTTTTATGCATTTCTTACATAAAATACATAGTTTTGTTTCCTTTTTGTCCACCAAAAAGGCATTGCAAAATTCAGAGAAGTGTGTGATCCGAGTTGATTTCTGATCCACAGGCACACAGTGGTATCAGACCAAATTCGAAAGCAGACCAAATTCATTCTTCCCTGATTCTTAATTTTAACAGGCACAGCTAGGCAGCTGGGGAAAACCAACTGGGCTCGGTCCCCTTGCCTGACGATTCACACACAGCCTCTAGCCAGCAGCAGGCCACTCCAACTCTGCTCTGTCAGTGCAAGTCATTGAGCTTCCAGCTCAGAAACAGCATGATTCTGAATTCTAGAAGCTGACTTGAACAAGAAAAGACTGCTGTCTTCATGTTCTGCTTTTAAGTTTCCTAGGTGCTTTTGGCTGTTGACACTTGGAAGCGAGGATTCTGGTAGATGGCTCAAGACCACAAAATGAGGACATGACAGAGCCCCAAATATCAAATCACCATTGACCCAGCGTTTGCTACAGCAACATCTGTTTTTATGGGATGCAAACTGGTGAGGTTCTCTCTGAGTCACAGCAAGGGTGCTTCCAGGTCATCACTACTTTCAGGTGGGATTCAATCACAAAACAGCAAATTGAAGTTGCACAATTATGAATGATTGGGAGGTCTTGCGCAATAAACCCGCGTTCCCCAAAGATGTGACTTTTGCAATAAGGAAAATGATGGCTAGGGAAACCCAGCCAGATGGGTGGGGTATAAATATTATTATTATTATTATTATTATTATTATTATTATTATTATTATTATTATTAGTGCTGGAAAGTGTGGTGCAGCACTGGCTTTCATAAATCATCATAGCCTCCCTGCAAGTGAAACAGAATGAATGCTCAACAAACAGGTCATCCAGAAGCACCTTAAGGGCAGGGCAAATTTGAAATTGCAGAGGCCTCCAATTTCTCTGATCTTCCTCAAGGAAGCCAGGAAAGATCATCTGTCCTCCTTAATATTTCAATCATTTGCAGAGTGCTTTCTTTGGGCGGGTCATCTGGATTCAACCTCACATCAGCCCCAAAAGAAACTTCTATTTTGTTTGCTTAAAAAGCAACACAGTTTGTTTGTTTTTTAAAAGATAACCAAAAGGAAATTGTAAAGATCTGGTGCATTTGCTCTGGGGAGTATCTTAAATGAGGTGGGGCCAAGTGGGTCGTGACACATGTACACAACTAGTTGCAGATCAAGAAGGTCTAAAGAAGAAGTGAAAGAATATTTTAAACATTGTTTCCCCCTTTCCTTCTTCTGCTGCCCCTGTGGATCCTGCCACCTCATACATCTGGGGGATGGGTGAAGGGTTGTGTATGGCAGAGGCTGTGCAGAGATTACAGGAGAAACAGCCTGATGGGGCACACTTTACACCAGGAACATGGCATGTTGAAAAAGGGTTATGTCCTCCTCTCCCAGTCTTTTGTTGTCAGCACAATTCTCCACTCCACTGGATAGTTTTAAGAGAAAGTTAAAGGGAGTCTGAAGCTGGAGACGATCATTTTTCAAAGAGTTAATGGTTTAAAAAGGAATCACTCCTTGTGGTAGGTGCACTCATTCCCTCTACTGGCCAGTTCCCAGGGTTTTTCACTGTTTCAAACCCCCACCGAAAAAACTGCCTAACTCTACAACTAGCTTAAAATTATTTTTGTTATTATGTTTAGTGGTTTGTTGTGTGAAAGAGCATAAGGATACCTCTGCTGAATCAGGCCAACGGCCCATCTAGTCCAACATCCTGTTCTCACAGTGGCCAACTGAGTGCCCATGGGAAGCCTGCAAGCAGGATGTGACCACATCAGTACTCGTCCCTCCTACAATTTCCAGCAACTGTGCAGGAGGGTTCTCCCCCCTACACACCCACACCCAGAATGCACTGTGAACAGACACACAAATGAAATATTTCAAACATTCATATGTTGGCTAGTCATGGAAGTGACTTTCGGGAGTGTTCCCTTGATTGAAAATTGTAATATGGCTAGAGCAGAGAGAAAGAAAAGAGGGGAAATTTTCACTTAATGTAGCTGGCTGGTAAAGACAGTCAACCTATCCCTTGATACTGTTCCTGTTCTACCTCATTTACCACCACAATCCTCCATAAACCAAAGGGAGCACAACAAGCCTAATGTAGCATGAGGAGTGAGGCGGGGTTAACTCAGCTGAAGAGATTTACAACAACCCTTGAGAATGGTGGGGTTTAGTGAGTAACACCCCCCTCCTTTGCACTGTCACAATCCTCCTCTGTTTTCTCTACAGCACACACACACACACACACACTGTTGAGGACACACTTTTAAGTCTTTTGTTTTTCCTCATTAAAAGTGCCAAGATGCATGTCAAATGCCTGAAGCAGTCTCTGGCTTTTATAGTTTTATTATGGTACTATTACGACTTGTCTAATTTCTTTTTATTTTTGTGGCTGGGGTGGGGGGTGGGGTGGCAGACTTAATGCATCTAGTGCAAGTGTTTATGTCAAGCAGAGCTAATCTCTTGGGCATCCGTTGATGGGGTGGAATTTTAAAGGGGCATAGCTTAAATTCTCTTTCCCTGTTCCCCAGTGTGAAAAACAAAAATCCAATGTTGGGAGAATCAAAATATTTAATAACCCCTTCTTTTTTATGTAACCTGATGCTGAATTGGGCATATTTAGAGTTGAATTACTAAAATTGAGAAATATTGGTGCATATCTTTTTAATGCAGTTTAATGCTCAAGTGATGGTTTTTCTGTTATTGGAATAAGATATAGCATGAGAAGACTCCTGTTGAATCAGACAAGAAAACCATCTAATTCGGTATCGTGTTCCTAACTGTGGCCAACCAGATTCAACTGAGAAGCCCTTCAGCAAGCAACTGAGGCAACAAACTCCCCACATTGCTTGTTCCCAACGTTTAGTATAAAGAGATACTCTGAAAAGATGGTTCTGTTAGCTATTATGCTTAGTAGACAATGAGAAACTTATCAAAGATACAACTTACTTTTTTCTGGATCATGCCCAATTTCAGGCCACTTTCACAACCGATGCTTCATGGATAATTTTTCCTTTCCTCCTCTTAATTAGAACTCCAGCTGTATTCTTCCTGTATTTTTATTTCAAAATAAAATTCCATGTCACACACCCCTAATACTAGCGTAGTGTTTCAACAGTTCAAAGTGTTTTTGGTTTGGGTCCAGAGTAACTGAGTGATTACTTTACTCCCTGCTACATCCTGGCTGTTGCAAAGGATCTGAAGGAGAGACCCTTCTCTGTGTCACAACTAGACTGGAGGCATAGCTAATGGCAGCAAGAGATAGGGGAATTGATGTGGGTGACCCCCTTCTCTGGTTATATTTTCCAGGTAATAAAGAGGTTTTTCTTTTGGCAAGCTTTTACCTGCTTGGTATCTTTTATGTATGGGACACGGGTGGCGCTGTGGGTAAAAGCCTCAGCGCCTAGGGCTTGCCGATCGAAAGGTTGGCGGTTCGAATCCCCGCAGCGGGGTGCGCTCCCGTTGCTCGGTCCCAGCGCCTGCCAACCTAGCAGTTCGAAAGCACCCCCGGGTGCAAGTAGATAAATAGGGACCGCTTTCTAGCGGGAAGGTAAACGGCGTTTCCGTGTGCGGCTCTGGCTCGCCAGAGCAGCGATGTCACGCTGGCCACGTGACCCAGAAGTGTCTCTGGACGGCGCTGGCCCCCGGCCTCTTGAGTGAGATGGGCGCACAACCCCAGAGTCTGGCAAGACTGGCCCGTACGGGCAGGGGTACCTTTACCTTTACCGTTATCTTTTATCTGCAGTTTCCAATGGTTATTTTTACGACCTTTTTTATTTTTGGATTTTGCATTCCTTGGAGCCATAGGATCATGTGGATCTCCTTTTCCAAGGGCAGAGAGAGAGGGCAGGGGATTCCCCCATGTTGAGAGGGCTGAACACAAGGGCCACTGCCAGTCTGCTCTCCACTGTGCTCCAATGGAGGGTGGCATGGTGGCATTCTGACATGGACAGAGGAGATTAGGAGTCCTCCTAATGACACACCCCTGGAAAAGGGATCTCACTGCTCCTGGGACGGACATATGCATTTTCCTTCCCATGGGAACCAATGGGATGGAAAACCTTCAGTTGTTTTTTTTTTAAGAGGAGAGAGAGAGAGAGAGAGAGAGAGAGAGAGAGAGAGAGAAGGGAGTTTGGACTTGATATCCCGCCTTCCACTACCCTAAGGAATCTCAAAGCGGCTAACAATCTCCTTTCCCTTCCTCCCCCACAACAAACACTCTGTGAGGTGAGTGGGGCTGAGAGACTTCAGAGAAGTGTGACTAGCCCAAGGTCACCCAGCAGCTGCATGTGGAGGAGCGGGGACGCGAACCCGGTCCACCAGATTACGAGTCCGCCGCTCTTAACCACTACACCATGTTGGATAGGTGCTTCCTCCCACCCTCCTGACATGAGCTTTGGATCTAACAGTTCATCCTCCACAATGCCTTCCTCCCCGGTCTAGTATGATTGCTTTGCTAATGAATTTTTACTTTAATGTGCTCATTTTATTATACTAAACTGTTGCAAGCCACTCTGAGCAGTGCATGGTGTTGAGGAGGGTGGAGCAGAAGTCTCTATGTAAATAAAGATAGAACATAAAATAAACAACTGTATATGGTAAAGTCAGTCCAGTTGCCCCTCTTATGGCAGATAGGGAGGGGACTGGGGCCAAGAGAGGAGCTTGATCAAGGCCACCTAGTAAGCTCAAGGCAGAGGTGACATTTGAACCTAATTCATAGTACAATTGACTGTGTTAGCAGGGAAATTGATGCTCAGGTTGATACACATGGGATAAATGTTTTGTAAGAGACCATTCTGAATTCTCCTCTATCTTCCTTGCATTTGGGGTTTAGCACAGTTCAGACAGTTGAGATCCCCCGCAGTGGAAAAATGCTCAGTGTAAGAGAGCTACAGTGTTTTTAAAAGCATTTCCTACATGCAGCAAAGCCAAATCGGCCCAGTAGCGTGAATTTCCTTTCAAGCAACACTCATTCCTTTAGCACTTGATTATCATTGCCAGACTGAAAACCATAACAAGGAAATCGAGACAGACAGTACATGCAACAAGGCCGGGACCTCAGTTCTGTGACTCATCCTTTTGGAGAGCACTGGCTGCAAATAACAATGAAGCTGCGATGGTACCTCTCTGCACATGGCATGTGAGAGAGGTTCGCAGCCAAGAGGCAAGAAGTCTTTCCACTTGGATGGGAACAAGGGAAATGGACCTCCCTGCAAAGCTGGACTGAAGGTCATTTCAATATCCTTTTTCCGCTGAAGTTCCCTAAGCTGCTGCTCCTGTCCTTCCTTGGCTGACCTTTGGAACACAAAAATCAAGTTGCTTCCTGTTCTTAAAGTCTCAGCCCTTGCTGAGTTAGTCAGTCTAGACTGGGTGTGTGTATAAGGTGAATCTGGACCTGGTTCAACCAGGACTATCTCAATTTTTTGTTTCCATCAATAAAATAAAATAAAATAAAATAAAATAAAAGCTGTCAGTTCCATTCCTGTATTTGCTGACATATTTCTTTTATTTCTTTCTTTTTTCATTTTGGTCTTTCTGTTTAAATGATTGTGCTGAAATAAATAGCCTATGCAACATGGGGCATGTTTGCTCTCTGAGCAAAATCTGAAAATGGTCTGGGTGATGTAGGGATGAACAATCTGAAGCCCTTCATCTGTTGCTGGACTACAGCTCTCATCACCGCTGAACATTGGTCCTGCTGGCTGGAGTCCAAAAACATCTGGAGGCTCCAGGCTCCCCAAGGCTGGTGTAAAGGAAATAGTCACTGTGTACCAAAACCTTCGGAACTGTTCCTAACTGTGTATGCTGCTGCAAACTACAGAGATCAACACCTAACATTTTTTCTTAAAAGTATGGAGTGGTGCCTGATCTTCATTTAAACCTGGATCCTGTTGGATTCTCCAACATTTAATACGAAAAGAAAATGCATTTGAAAATTATTAGAGGGGAGAGAAAATTTCAGTAAAATTCTTGAGCGTTGAGTGCAGCGTTTTTGTGATTTGCTTGCTTTTGAGGTGGTTGAGAGATGTTTGTGATTGTCCCTTTAAAAATTCTACAAATCATCTTATATGTGGCCTGCACAATGCCAGCTTCCTGGGTGTTCATACTTCAAGTCCAGGGGAACGCACCATGAGACAAGTCCCACTATGAGGTGGGGGTTGAGGTTCAGGCTAGGAAGTATTGCCAGCTAGGGAGGTTGCAGACTGCTGGGTAAACGTTTCCTGGAAAGTAAAACAGGCACACCACCCTCAGCCACCTCATAATAGCTTTGGGCCATTAATTTCAATGGATCGGCTCTATGAAGAACTAGCATTGACTACAAACTTCAATGTTTAAATGTTCTCTCATGTGAATGCTCAACTACTGTAGCTAGAATGTTGTATTTACATGCTAGGTGTGTGCGTGTGTGCGTGTATGTGTGCATGTGTGTGTGCGTGCAGAGGTTATTTGTTTTTAATATCATGACTGGATATTCAAACATTTGTGTCCCCATCTGCATTCTGAAGTGGTACAGTCCAGTAAGGGAGCATCATATTGGCCCCTGGTCATGTGCCTTAGCTCGCAGTCTCCATTGGCTAGAAATTTTAAAAAACAACAATAACCTTGGGATACAGACATTAAGAGGTAAAAGGTAAAGGTAAAGGACCCCTGGATGGTTAAGTCCAGTCGAAGGCGACTATGGGGTTGCGGTGCTCATCTCACTTTCAGGCTGAGGGAGCTGGCGTTTGTCCACAGACAGCTTTCTGGGTCATGTGGCCAGCATGACTAAACCGCTTCTGGCGCAACAGGACACCGTGACAGAAACCAGAGCGCATGGAAACGCCGTTTACTTTCCTGCCAAAGTGGTACCTATTTATTTACTTGCACTGGCGAGCTTTCAAACTGCTAGGTTGGCAGGAGCTAGGACAGAGCAATGGGAGCTCACCCCATTGTGGGGATTCGAACCACCGACCTTCTGATCGGCAAGCCCAAGAGGATCAGTGGTTTAGACCACAGTGCCACCTGCACCTATCTGATTGCCTTAATCACAGAAACTTGAAGGCCAATTCATATGACCAAACCATTGCGCTTAAAATGTGGGTCAATCTCAGTGTGTCTGCGGGGATTCCTGTATTCAGTTCATGTGGTCATGCTTCACCAGGATATATAAATATATTTCCTGTGCTCACTCATCTCACATGTACAAAGTTACCACTCGATATATTCCTTGGGTAGCGTTATTGTGCTGCGGTGAATAAAGGTTGATGCTGGGCATATGGTGGATCAAGCACATGACCACTCAAAAATGTACTGCATTCCGCAGGGATCCTCTCAACCTACATTCTCAACATGCCCAACTTAATTGTGTGAACTGGCCTTTGAGAAATCTGCTTTTCTGTTTTCGTTATTAGCGACTAGACAATACGTTGCGCTGCCGGTGTGGGATCCAATCCTCCATGGTGCATTCCCGATCAAACAGTTCAGATAACACAAAGACTTGTGTGCCGTTGATTTCTCAGGGACACCCTTGAAGTCCTGAAACCTCAGAACTCTCTAAGTACAACACAGCTATGCATGGACACACTTTCTACTAATCTCAGCACATAAACACTCGGGGGCTCCAGACGCTTGGAGAAATAAACACACTGACTCAGTATTAATATTTTATTGCAACACACTAAAGTTAAACCTTGCTGATCCAGAGTGACCTGCAACCACTCAAGAAAATGTTTCTTTTCTTTTTTAAATAATTTAGCTCTTTATGAGGGAACAACATAAAGCGGAAATGGTCCCCTGCATGGCAGACATAATGCAGATAAGCAATGCAGTCTTAGCCCCAGCAAAGTCACTTGTTTACGGGGATGCTACTTTGAGCAAGTTCATGGAGGACAGCTTGCAAATGTTGGGTCCAGGGATACAGGATGCTGTCTTGTATTGCCAAACAATGTGTTTTCTGAGGCAGTAAGGAGAGAGTATTGCTACACGTTTAAAGGGTTTCGTTCAATCAAATATTGCCAGCTTGTCATTATTAGGGCTAGCTTATAGTAAAAGGAAGTTGGATGTAAATTAATGACCAATATCATTCAAAAACAACACCAAGAATGTTCCTTTGCATGCTCCTTCCTTTCAGCTCAGAGCTGGATCAGAAAGGGGGTTCAGATTCAGAAGGTGCTTTCTCTGTGGCCCACACCCTCTGACTTCAGTTTCTTCCTCCTCCTTTAAGCATTGAGGGAGACTGTCCTTTCACAGATGAAAGCTTTGCCCTATGAACTGCCCTTTTCACAAGCACTGCAAGCAGAAGGTGGATACTTGGCCACAGAGGACACTGCCCCTCCTTTGAGTAGTCACCCCCCCCTCTGAATTTTCACAGGTCTCAAAGTGTAATGGCTGTCAATTTGTTCTGTTTTTAGAACAATGTATTTATATGCTCTCCTTGTGCATTTTCTACGACCCTGGCTGTAGCTCCTTCTCCCCCTGCTTCCTCTAGTGTTTTTACAATTCCCTTGCTGTAATTGATGGCCTCTCAGTACTTTCCAGCTCTGTCATTCTGGAACTCTTGCCTAACAAGACACACTGGCCACACAGTGGAAAATATCTCATTTATGTTAATCTTCAGCAGGTTCATTTAATATTGTGTGCAGCGTACAGCACCAGGGAACAGAGATGGATCCAGAGACGGCCCAAGGTATATATTGGCACCATAACAGAGATATTAAATGTTACACACATACAAAACTACTGCTTCCCCCAGCATAGAAACTATTTTCCACCAGCTATTTTCCACCAGCAGCAGTTTTTTGCATGGACAAATGTTTCCTAAGTACTGTGCTTAGATCTTTAATCACTTCTCCTTTACAGCTAAGTAACATCTTGACCAGGTTGGCTGGAGCAAAAGGTCAGGCCAATAACCCTCCTTCTTCATGGAAAGTTCGCACGGCAACTCTCCATGGTGTGTGTGTGTGTGTGTGTGTGTGTGTTTTACATTGTGGCATGCAACCAGAAGTGGGTGAAGTAGCTCTCCAAAATGCAGGTACTCTCCACCCCAATATCTTGGGCCAGTCAGATGGGCAGGCAGAAGAGGGCCATAGGTAGTTTTAGGGTAGCAAAACCGGTTCAGCAGCACTGGGCACTGGCACCACAGGGGATGCTGCAACAATGAGGTATAATGGAACTCGAGAGTCAGGGGACACCGGATTCTAGCATCACACAGGTTTCCACTGAAATTTGAGAACCCAAAGTCCGTCACTGAGAGGGTGGAGTTTGTCTGGGCCTCAAGCTCAAAGCAGGCCTCAAATTTAGACGCTTGTTATTTTTTTAGCATTTGATAATCCCTATGCACATATCCCTGTTATTCATGTTGTCCCCATGGATGGCTTGCATATTCTGGGTGCCTGTGCATATAGACTCTGGAGAATCAGAGACAATGAACAAATCTAAGCCAAAAATTAATGGTGTGGAGATTTGTTTTAACATTGGGTTCTAACATGCAATCTTCCTGTTCCATTGACTCTTGCTTCTTGTGCCTGACATCTCAGTGAGCCCCAAGCCATGATTGCTTCAGGCTCCCAGCATGTTCTCATGAGCCAGTGTTTCCTCTGGTGCTGCCCATAGCAAAATGTCATTGTAGGCAACCAACCACATAGCTGACCCAGAGTAAAAGAAACTGTGATCCTACAAAGTGGGGCATCTACATGGGTGGCTGAACATTTTTGGGGGAAAGGTGGTGGTCAAAATGTTAGGTTTCCTATACCCTGTGTTTTGAATGTTCCACATGAAATCAGTGCTAGGCAAACCGTAGCATGAAGGCCATTCCATTATTTGGGGTAGGCAAGACCTCTCTGCCCTAAATTAAACCTCTGTATCTGAGTTTCAACCATTGCTTCATCTTTAAAAGTGAGTCGGTCCTATTCTGGCCCACAGAGAATTTAATAGAATTCCGTGCAAAAAAGCAACCAAAATATGTACATTGTCCACAGCAAGGAACACACAGAAAATTAAACCGTAGGCTCCAGTTGTGATCCTGTGCCAAAGAGTACTTAGCATAAGAGTTAATCCAGCCCTGGAGGAATGCAATCCCTCTCGTAAGAGTCTGCATCTGCAATGGTCAGTGGGGATTCTCCACACTGACTTCAGCTGGCATCGCATCAGGCCTGAAATGAACTTTGCCTGCAGGAGTGTCTTTTTGAGTCATTCTGGATATAATCATATCACGCAGAACACAGAGACATCAAATCTCTATTTGGCTGTGAAAGTACAGAAAGATGCCTCCCGAGTCCAGCTATGCCGGGAGAGTTCCCAACTAATTTTTAGAAATCCTCCAGTGTCTCACCAGTAGTTGGCAGACATTCCAATTATTTGCATGGACAAATGTTTCCTATCTCTTTAATCTCCTACCCTGTACAGCTAAGTAACATTTGGACATCAAGTTGGCCAAGGTGAAAGGTCAGTCCAATAACCTTTTTGCACATTCCTGCATCCAGGAGATGAACCTGAACGCTGAAAAAATGTAGCTTATTCCTGGTAACTGGATGAACCTTTGCCGCCTCTGGCTTACCTTCCCAGTTTTGTTTGTTTGTGTTTTAAATCAGCCCTTTAAAGAATTATTTCAATTTCCCTTCCTTTGTAATTTATGTTCTTTTATTTTGTTTGGTTTTAATGACTGCTAAGCGCTCTGACATATGCACATGAAGAGAGCTACAGAAGTGTACAACACTGATTGATTGATTGATTGATTGATTGATTGATTGCTGGCTGACTGGGGGGTAAGGAAGAAGAGGAAATAGCTTGTTCTGGACTGGGACTGTTCCTATAGTGATGCCACAAGGGGCAGCAGAGAACACTCGTAAGAAGTGTGATGGATAGCAGTACCATTATCGGTACCAAAATTTTAACAGGGTGTTCTTACAACTAGGGAAGAAGAGTAAGTAGAATTTTAATGCAAACTTTTAGGAGTTAGCTAAAATCAGAATGGTGCGGCTTTGATTGTACTTTGGATTCATGTAATGAAGAATATTTGCACATTGCTCATTTTGGGCACAAAGTAAAGTTAAGAGCAGCTGTGATTCTAAAATTGCTCTCTGCTTCTTCATTCAAACCCAGTGAAGGCTCAAAGGAAACTGGATGTTTTCATTAACAGTGGAAACATGTACTGATCATTGTTGATGTATACCACATGGGGCCACTGATATCTCCTGAATGATTTCTGGAAAAGGTAGCTTTTTTTCTCTTTTTAAATGGAGGATGAGTTCACTCTCTCTGCAGTGCTGCTGCTGATTTTTCACTGCTGTCTGATCCACAACTCTCTCTCACACACACGTCAGTAGGCCTTAATGGGATGGTGGGGTCTATCACCATATCCAGAGCCCTGCCACACATGGCAGTTGGGGTGGAAAGTGGTGGGTGGGGGCAGGCAAATTGGTTTGGGTCCAATGCTGTCACGTGGCCGTAGCAGGCATCCACTGTGTTTTCAATGAATAGCTACGCTGAATATCTCTGTACGTCTGCATTCACTTATGAACCTTCCAGACCTGTTAAGCATAACAGTATTTGCACCTTTCCCCAGAATGAGGTGTCTTCTTTATAGGCATGCATGCAGATCTGAAATGAGGGTGAGGATTAGAATAATGGCTGTTAATGTCACAAAGACACAGATGTTTTCCATAGGCAGGAGAAAGCTGGGCTATAGTATTCTTGTATGCGGTTTCAAGGAGGAAGGGTCTTCGTTCCAGGAGAAAGCTTACTGATTCTGACCCCGAATTCGATGCTATCACAAGTAAGGTCATGCAGACCAGCAGAAGTGTGGGCCATTATTATACAATATGTGTGTGAGTGCCGTTTGTTCTGTCCTTGTAACAACGCACCCTGATTTTGCTGTTTCTGTACAGCAGAAATACACCGCAATGCAAATATTTCTTTTTTTTATAAATCATATTTATTAAAGTTTCCAAAATACAAAAAGTAAATATAAAACAAAAATGGAATACCTTTAAAACCTTATTTTCATTACCCACTTTCTGGGACTCCCCCCTCCCCCATCCCTACCATATTCCCCTTTCATAACGTTGATTCTACAAGCTCTCACTCCCAATTTAGAACTTAATTTGTTTAACCCCATATTCAAATTTAATTTTATACAGTCATCATCATTGCCTTAAATAAAGATCAAAAATTCTCTCCCCAGGGTCCACCCCATTTTCCTTCCACGAATTCCCTTTTTTTAAATAGAAACGCCCCAACAAAATATAAAAAACTATATAAAGATAAAAAAGATAAGAAGTGTATATAAAAAAAAGTTCAGAAAATAGTTACACAGCCTTTGGATTCTAAATCTCCCCCCCCCCTCTTCCCCGGTTTAGATTCCCCATGTCCATCAGTCTGTCTGTTGTCTGCCTGAAGATCTTGGATCCATAATCAGATTTTCCCTCAATTCCTTGCCAGTTTTTTTAAAAAGTTATTTTTATAATATTTAATTTCAAATTTCCAGTCCAAAAACGGCCCCTAAGGGCCTTTAATTTCTTTAGTCATTTAAAGCTCCCCCATTGTTCTTTCCATGTTGTAGTCCAGTTTCTTGTCTTGTTCCGTTGCTAAAACGTCCTAATTCAGAAATTCAGTAGTTCTACAGGAGTTGTTGTTGTTCAGGAACAAAAACTTACGTTCAGTCCCTTCCTTTCTTCAATAGAAAAGTTCTATTGTCTCCTTTAATATAAACACCCCTGTAGACAAAATACTAATTCAGTTTTGCAGCTTTCCCAAGAGATAACAAGTCCTGTAAAATTCCAAGAGTATTTTTCCACTTGCGACCATCTTTGTAATGTCCCGAAACCCCTCTAGGGGGATTATGGTAACTTTGTTTCCTCTGATCCAAAAGTCCAATTGTTGTTCCATATTTTCGACATTTTATATCCAAATCGTGGCAAATTGTAACGACATTAACTAGCAAAGCCCTCGTAACAAAGTCCTATTTAAGTTTTCCGACTTTGACAGCTACTTTGACAGCTGTCAAGGCCTCCGTCTCTTTTCACCAGGCTCTCTCGCGAATCGCCCCGGTTCCCGGGGGGGGGGGGGTTACATTTTCCTTCTCCCTCCACTCTTCTCCTCCAGCACAGTTCTTGTAGTTTTCCATCGTGGAATTCTCAATTTTTGTCCGAAATAGACTTCTTTCTGGACCTTGGTTACTCAGTCCTTGTTTTAAAGTGTTTACAGTAGGGAGGGGGACTGACTTCCTTTTTGGATCCCCCCCCCCCCCCCCGCTCGTGCCAAATCCGAAAAAAATTTCTTTTTTTCTCCTTTTAAACCCAGTTTCCAAATTACTCACGGGTTGTTGTTAAAAGTCCGAATTTTCAATGGAAGAAGTCAGCGCTCTCCGCCGGATGGCATGCGGCTTCGCTCGGCAGGGAAAGCAGAGGACTCAAAGCACCATATTATACAATATGTGTGTGAGTGCCGTTTGTTCTGTCCTTGTAACAACGCGCCCTGATTTTGCTGTTTCTGTACAGCAGAAATACACCGCAATGCAAATATTTCAAAGGGGAAATCATAGAGGCCAAAGCCAGTAACCTCTCTTAGCATATGCTAGGTATCCAACTCAAGAAGGAGCCCAGCATGTGTAAACCTGCGAGACAAAGCAGTGCAGCATCAGAACTGGAGCAGAAAAAGTAGTCAAGCAGCATAAGTGACAGAAACAAAGCCAATGCTTCAGTTTCAGGCAGTGGACATAACCAAGGGAGCATCTGCTATCCCCCCCCCCCCCCATTCTTAACATTTGAAGTTAGTGCACTTATTCTAGGGCTGGGAAACTCTGTCTATCCCAAGGGCCACCTTCCCTCCTGGGGCAACCTTCTGGGGGCCACATGCCAGTGGTGGACAGATGAGAAAGTGGGGGGAGCAAGTAATGTAAAATTACCTTTGTACAACAGGCTTGTTTGCACACACACACACACACACACACACACACACAGAGAGAGAGAGAGAGAGAGAGAGAGAGAGAGAGATCCTAATCCTTCCAGACAAGCAAGAGGAATTATCAGAATTAAAGGACACACTCCAGCCAGGCTAAATCATTCCAAAAGAGTGCAAAGCAGGGTCTGAGAGGGGTGTGGCCTGGGGAGACGGGGTGTGGCTGGGAACAGTCCCAAAGGCCAGACGGAAAGGCCTGGAGGGCCACCCCTCCTCCATCCCCCAAGCCTTGAGGTTTCCCATCCTTGATTTATTGTCTGTTTTCCGTGCAATGGAAACCTTACTTCCTTTGCCCAAAATGTACCCCTGAGAGTGCTAGTTTTTTGTGCAAGCAACAACCTAAGAAACCTATTGTCCTCGCCTCGATTGTAGCTGTGGTTCCCCCAGGCCCTCCACCCACTTACCCACCCACATGCCTTTGGGCCAACTGTAGCGTAGACCTTTGCTGCAAAGGCTGCACATGCCTTTGTGCCTGGAGAAAGCTGATTACATATACTTCGGTACGGTTGCCAGATTTTGCAAGCGGGTGGGT
The DNA here is from genome assembly GCF_964188315.1 of Podarcis muralis. NCBI lineage: Eukaryota > Metazoa > Chordata > Lepidosauria > Squamata > Lacertidae > Podarcis > Podarcis muralis. The sequence continues at coordinate 77,000,475 of NC_135659.1, forward strand.
GGGGGGAGCTTCTGCATTCCAGGCAGTAGGGAATGGAGCCCTCCTCCCACCAGCCTGATCCCTTTCCTGCTACTCCTCCACCCCAATTGCAGCTAAATGGTAGGCTTGTTCTTCTCACAGGGGTCCCCTCTCCCTTTGTAAACATGAAATTCCTTAAACAAATATGGCAAGAGACATATATTTTTAAAGGCCTGTGTTTATTAAAAGAGAGCAAGCCAATCCTTGTGTTTATGTGCAGTAGGGTGTGTCAACTTCAGAGCCAACCTCGCTAATGAAATTCATGTGTTTCCACCTTCCAGCTGTAAGGGGGAAGGAAGGGAGAAGGAGGAGAAGGAGAACCCCCAACATTATGTGGTTATGTGACAAGCGGGAAGGTTTTTGTCGTCATTTTGCTCAGAAAGCATCAGGGGGAAGAGATGGAGAAGAGAAGCAGGGCTTGGAGAAGTAAGTGAACTAGAGCAACAGAGGGAAATATTCTCCTCTTCAATTAGAGTAATTAAAAAGTAGTAAAAATAAGCCACCCGAGAGAGAGTCTAGCCAAAACACAGCCTTAATGCACAGTTATGGTTTCGAAGAGTCTGCTGTGGGCCCTCCACCACGTGTTGGCACAAGTCCCTTGCGTCTGCCTCTGACATTAAACAGACACCACCGCAAGAATAAGGACGGGGCAGCGGTTGGATCTCGCGCAGGTATGCAGCCTAACCAAAAGCGGAGCAGCTGAGGCGTGCAGCGTTCATCGCAGAGGCCTGCCAAATGCCACTTACTTTACTGAGGCATTGTAGCGCCAAGCTGAAGTTTAAGTTTAGCAGCCACATCAAGTATTTTCAAGGAATGGTTTTGGAGGCCCTCTTCAACTCAGAGGAGCTGATGGCAGGAGAGTATGAAAACCCCTTTTGAGTGCCCCAGCACCCTCGCCTCAAATATTTTGTGAGCTAAGGCTTAGGGGTATAAGTGTATCTCTGTGGGGGTGAAAGAAGAACCCAGTTCTTGCTCATTTTCAGTCAAAGCATATGCTAGTTTGAAATTGCCCACTGCCCAGCACTGAGACACAGCTAAAAATAAGTGTCTGTGTATGTAGCTATGTAGTTTGTCTGTATGTAATCGGCCAAGCTAGTTTCAAAGTGTCAGCTCTCCTGAATAGGGGCTAATTGCTACCTTTCCATGTTCACTCTTATATCAGTGGGAAGTTGTGAGAAGAAATAATTGTGAGTGACATTTTGTCGATAAATGTCTCCAGGGTTCACCAGGCTACCCACCAGAATCTTGTGGGTTCCTCCATAAAGGCCTAGGGCCCCCTTTATTGTTCTGGATGTTGCTGGTTCCATATAGAGAAACTATGTCACACACTGCCTAAATCACACGTTTTAAAAATCTCTAAATGCTACTGCTACACATAAAGCATAGGAGATATTTAGCCTCAAGTCAGTTTAATGATCCCAAGATCTCTTGCGCAGCACTGCCAGTGCAACCAGCATTGGCTCCAGACCTCAAGTTGAGGCCATGTATCCCAATTTGACACATGGCAGTCTTCTTTTTGAAGGGCTGTCCAGTCCAAGCCCACTTTAAAAATAAACAACCATAAGCAAGGAGAAAAGGTACCCCAAAGTTTCTCATCAACTGTTAGCATGTGAATGGCAGACTGAACAGGCACAAAGACATGCTAAGAGGTATTGTGTTTCTATTTTAAGTTATAGTAATTATTTCTAGATTTGCATCTATCCATGTAAATTGGCACATGCCAAATTTTATGCAAATCTTTGACCTCTATTGTCTTCTTCTTTTGAAGATGTGTAAAGGGCTACTCTAACTTGAACCCAAGTTCAGTCTTGCAGTATATGAAGGGGAAATATATTGTCCGATCTGAAGAGTGCTCACTTCGGAATATTGATCTAGCCTTATACCTGGATTTACAAAAGAGTAATTCTAAATTACAGGCAGCACTTTCCAGACTTTGGTATCTTGTTTTAGAAAGTAAGGAATGGTTTAGCGCATACTGAGATTGTGCTTTTTCTAATGGTTTACAAGTACAATAACAACATTGCTGGTTTCTTTTAGAGGCAAGAAAAGGGCAGTTCCATTGACTGTAGATTTGCTGGGGAGGTGGGACATTACCCTGAACCTTATATGCCTGGACTTCTTTTAGTTCCCTCTTCTACACATGCGCTTTCTCTCTTCACTTCCATTTGTTACTCCTGCTCTTAAACTTTAGAACATCATCTCTGAAGGATGTGCTATACACTGTGTTGAGCTACATAAAGGTAAAGGTAAAGGGACCCCTGACCATTAGGTCCAGTCGTGGCCGACTCTGGGGTTGTGGCGCTCATCTCGCTTTATTGGCCGAGGGAGCCGGCATACAGCTTCCGGATCATGTGGCCAGCATGACTAAGCCACTTCTGGAGAACCAGAGCAGCACACAGAAACGCCGTTTACCTTCCCACCGGAGTGGTACCTATTTATCTACTTGCACTTTTGATGTGCTTTCGAACTGCTAGGTTTGCAGGAGCAGGGACTGAGCAACGGGAGCTCACCCCGTCACGGGGATTCGAACCGCTGACCTTCTGATCGGCAAGTCCTAGGCTCTGTGGTTTAACCCACAGCGCTACCCGCGTCCCTTTGAGCTACATATAGGCTACCATGAATTTTGAACGTTTTCTGGAACAACTATCCATCTAGACTAGGTATCCATCTAGACTTGGTATCCATTGAAGGATACCAAGGCTATGCACTGCCTCCACAGTGGGAGGCAGCAATGCTTCTGAATACCAGTTGCTGGAAACCACAGGAGGGGAGAGCACTTCGTGCTTGGTTCCTGCTTGAAGTTTCGCACAGGCATCTTGCTGGTCACTGGGACAGTATGCTGGACTAGATGGGCCATTGGCCTGATCCAGCAGGCTCTCCTTATGTCTGTCTGTCTATCTATTTATTTATCTGTATCTATCTATATCTATCTATCTATCTATCTATCTATCTATCTATCTATCATCTATCTATCATCTATCTATCTATCTATCTATCTATCTATCTATCTATCTATCATCTATCTATCTATCTATCTATCTATCTATCTATCTATCTATCTATCATCTATCATCTATCTATCTATCATCTATCTATCTATCTATCTATCTATCTATCTATCTATCTATCTATCATCTATCTATCTATCTATCATCTATCTATCTATCTATCTATCTATCTATCTATCATCTATCTATCATCTATTTATCTATATCTATCTATATCTATCTATCTATCATCTATCATCTATCATCTATCTATCATCTATCTATCTATATCTATCTATCTATCTATCATCTATCTATCATCTATCTATCTATCTATCTATCTATCTATCTATCTATCTATCTATCATCTATCTATCTATCATCTATCTATCATCTATCTATCTATCTATCTATCTATCATCTATCTATCTATCTATCTATCTATCTATCATCTATTTATCTATATCTATCTATATCTATCTATCTATCATCTATCATCTATCATCTATCATCTATCATCTATCTATCATCTATCTATATCTATCTATCTATCATCTATCTATCATCTATCTATCTATCTATCTATCTATCATCTATCATCTATATCTATCATCTATATCTATCTATCTATCTATCTATCTATCTATCTATCATCTATCATCATCTATCATCTATCTATCTATCTATCATCTATCATCTATATCTATCATCTCTATCTATCTATCTATCTATCTATCTATCTATCATCATCTATCATCTATCTATCATCTATCTATCTATCTATCTATCTATCTATCTATCTATCATCTATCTATCTATATCATCTATCTATCATCTATCTATCTATCTATCATCTAAAACTGTGTTCAGGGGAGGGGGGAAACAAATTGATTTTCCACTGAATATCTGCCATATGCATAATTTTCTCTTTTCTTACCTAGTTCTCATTGGGGCAGGGACATGAGATAAAATAAATATTAGCCTTGCATAGTTGACCTTTCCTATTTATTATTAGAGACTTCAAAATATACTAACTGACTTATTTGTATTATTAGCAGCTTGGAAAATATGCAGGCCCCCATAGACTCCTGCAAGAAGCCGAATGGCCATGCAGCCACTAAATATTAATTCTTGATTGCTTTATAAATAGATCACATTCGATGCTTGTTTAGCTTGAGCGAGAGCACAGAAGGGCAGCAGAGTTCAGAAGCAAGAGGTGCAGAGCATGGCGCAGATGGAAAACGAACATGATCTCTTCAAGTGTTGTTACCTTTAGTCGCTCTCCATATTGAAATTTGCCAGGAAAACCATAATTGTGGATGGGCCTATATTGTGTGCACATTACCCGGAGATATAAACATGCTCCATATGTTTCACACAATGATTATTGTGCTTAGTGGCTTAAGGTAGTTACCTGTTAAAATGGCATCCCAAAATTCTCCAGGCTATTTGTAGGTGGTGAAATTGTGTGATGGGGGATGGGGTGAGGATTTAACTGAATATTCTTTGGAGGCAGAAATTTCCAACAGATTGTGTGAGAGTGAAAAAGAAAAAAACTCAGAGCATTTATGTGACATCACAGTTTGGAGAGTCCTCCTCAGAGAAGAGCTAGGAGGATACGGCCTCACACCAGTCCTGGGACAGGCTCCATCTGTGGGCAAGGGCTCAGGGTCATGTGACAAGGCTGAGAAAGGGCTGTCCGCACCCAAGGAAAGTTCAGCTTATGACATGGAGGCCAAATGGATTCAAGGTCTCACCATAAATGCCTGATGGAAACGTGCCCCATCCAGAGAAGTGTCTGACTACAGGCAAGAACTCCTCAAGGAGACCTCTGGAAAGAAGGGATAGGAGGCTGAATTTGGAGTGTGGTTCCAGCAGCTCCAGCATAAAGCCCCCCAGTACTTGGCTGGAATAGCTGCTGATGCAGCTCTGTACATTGTCTATGTACCAGCTCTGTGCCCTGCCTGTTATTGGATCCCCTGCCTATGCCAAATGTAGCCTTGAACTTATCTGAATTTGCTTCTCACTTGACTCTTTGTTGTGGACTTTGCGTGCTCGAACTGGCACTTGGGCCAGCCCTGGGTACTGCTTTGGTTGTTGCCCCATTGGTGGTGCTTCTGGGAAGGCTCCTGTTTATTCAGTGAGAATAATAGGACATCAGCAGAGAAAATTCAATGTGTAACTGATGGTTAATTCTGTTCTCAGTGTCAGTCAACTACACAAGAGGGTGTGTGGGTGTGGGTGTTGCTTAGCATGAAGCTCATTGAGATAACACATGCTATGTGCAAGTCCTGTTCATTATGATTGTTCAGCTTCTTCAGTAATCAAGGCTTTTCCCTCTGGACTCCATTTGTGTTATGTAAGTGAGGTTTTTTTTAACAATGTGTGCAACAACACTCTTCTTCTGCTCATGTTCCCCGGGAACTGGTATCCCAAGGCACATTGTCTCTGATGCTGCTGGTAATATATAGTCACAGTGACTAGTAACCATTGAATTTGTCTAATCCCAAGACCATAATCCGCCATATACATTTTAAGATATATATTTTTAGCAATATTATTGCTAAAGCAACTCTTTTTTCTTTTTAAGGCAAGGAGATTTGTGCCTTTGGCATGCGAGTTAAAGCAATAGCTTTTCAAGGAACAATAAAACCTGTGAGTTGGCCAGAAATACAGCTGCTTCTGAAGCATTATCACATGTGTTCTGAGACATGGAAAGGAGAGGGAGAATGTTCTCTCTAAGTGCTCCCCTGCCTCCATTGATCTGTTTCAGTTGTGTGACCACTCAAACTAACAATTTCACCTTTGGCTGGCTGAGTACTATATTGGCTTCTGCTCTGCGCTCCGAATTCGGTGCCCACTGACCGGTGATGAGGGTGTGCATCTGGCGCTGGGAGAGGCTGCAGCACATTAATTGCTGCAAACTCATTATAATGCATATTTATTTTATATCAGCTGTAGGGCTCTCTGCTTGGAAAGTGCAGCAGCGGTATGCCAAAGGCTGGCATGCGATCGTGGGATAATTGAGCAATTAACTTATGCCACCCCTTCAGTATAAACGTGGCCTTTCTCCATCGCTGTAGAAACGGCAGTCATCAAATCACTTATCCTGGAGCACCCTCTTCAACTGTGCCAGAGCAAGTGGTTTGAGGATTACAGCCAAGTTTCAAATATTTCCAAGCACTTCATGTTCAGTCTTAACAGGAGAGCTGCTCCCGCCTCTCCTTGGTGCTTTCTCCAACTTCCAAGTGCATTAGCTGCTTAATAGCTATTAACACACAATGGTAGTGGGGGTGGGGAGGGGAGAAGAATATTGGTTTCTATGATGGGGGAGCTGTATCGGTGCATTTGATAAGGAGTCTAAATTAAACCAGAGGAGAAGAGCTATAATATTTAAAAATGGCAAGCAAAATAATATATAATTTACAGAAAATGACAGGGTAATGTCAAGGCTATTTTTAAATTGACAGTAAATTAGAATTCACAGAAACCCTCCAATAGGTTTAGCAGATGGCCTGGATCCTCAAATCCAAAACCCACACACTTCATTTCCTAGTACGCTAAGAACAAAATAATAGTAGGCAGCCTTTTGTAACTTGGGCTGAGATTTCAGAACATTTCGTGCTATTAAACTACACAGAAGTTAACTTTTTAGCTAGACTGCAGTGTGCTGGGTATATAAAACTGGCTTCCAGTGTAATCTAGCTGGTTGGGAAAAGAAGTGTGGTCTTTGGAACAACCATTAGTTACATCCATTGGATCAAGGGTGAGAATAAAGCTGGTAAAATTTAACTCTTTGAGACAAATGAATTTTTCATCATGATCATCAAGGCTCTTCTACCAGAAAGAGCTGGTGTTGTTTTCAGAACTTATTTTTGTAATATGCTATGATATACATATTTAATTTCAGAAGCACGTCTTTCCTGCACTTTTCAGCAAGAACCAAAAATTGGATATAAAGGGGGGGGGGGGAATGATCAAGGGCTCAACCAAGACCAGGTGGGATTGTTAAATTTTAATCTTCAGATTGAAGGTGTCAACAATTGTCAAAAAGAGCATGGAGGATGGAATTTCCAACCTCTGCTCTTCTCTTCTCCTGTCGTGAGATCATCCTAAACACATCACAGTATAAGACGCTCTTTGGCAATATTCATTTTGTTGTATTGAATGCTCAACAAGCATGTGGGTGCCCCTGAAATGTTTAATGCATAAGCAGTAAGAGGTTAAAAATAGTCTTTCACTCTTGGCAGGGAAGGTGAAGCTTTTTTCTTCACCATAGGCTCCAACTCTATGCCCCCACCACAAAGTATGCAGGGACAGGGGCTGAGTCCTTCCAATCTTGAGGAGCCAGGCCCCGCTAGGCCTCACTGTGGTGGCGGAGGGCCTCCCCAGGCCTTGAGGCCTCCTCCCTATGTGTGTGTGTTGCACATGTTATGTCACATACACACAACAAGCCCCCCCCCATGTCCCACAGATCTCGGCATCTCTGCTCTGCATGGAGATGGAGTAATGACAAAATCTGGATGACTATGATTTGGATGACTATGATTTCTAGGTATGTTTGACCTACCTCACACACACACACATGTAAATTTTGAATGTGAGCACCGAGGAAGCCTCTTAAGTGTTCATAGCAGTGTGCATGAACGAAACATGCTTTGGTAGCTGTACCTCCATTATGATACCACACATCCTGGCCACATGCTCATGTCAGCATCGCCCCTGAGCCAGTTCTCCCAACTGGACTCATCCACTTCAGCCCCGACTGGGCTAGGTGAGCTGGGTAGCACTTCCAGAGACCACCTTCTGCACAGGAACAGGTCAAAGTGCTGTGGACTCACAGCTTAGAGTTGTGAGCACCGGATTCACTCCAACAAGAAGACAGTCGTCGCACAGCAGAGTACAGCAGAGTATAGCAGAGCATAAACGACTCAGAGAGCAGCTCTGTAGAATATCTTCTTTATTCTATCTAAAACTATAATACACAACTATATACAGAGCTAAATGAGGTCTAAGTGAAAATGCTGAACTGCACTGAGTGTCTGCAGCTGCTCTTAGCAGCAACCTTATCTATACACACGATCTCTCTCTAACACTCAGTCTCTCTCTCCCTTTGATGTGAGGCTGGAGCGAAATAAGTAGAGAGCAGCCCCGCCCCCTCCTCTCTGGAGAATCAGCAGAGACATCAGCAGATTCTTGGATATGGGAGGGGTGAAATCTCCTCAGCTCAAGCCAACATGCAGTTGCCTGAGTCTGAAGGTGTTCACCTTCATTGCATGCAACATTCACATCCTCATCATGGAAACCATTGATGTGGTGATGAATGGACCTTTTGAACCCAGTTGATTGTGCATTGGCTTATGAGTGTGGCCAGTCTAGAGAGGGCAGAGCTAACTCCCACATGCCCCATTCACATGTACTACCACAAATCCCTGAAGAAAGCATATGCCTAATGGCAATCAGACTGGAAGGTGTGCAGAAACACCAGTGGCGGAAGCACTGCTTTTCTGGTAATTCTTATATAAACAGTTTGGACCTAGAGTCCCAAATGTGCATCTTACTCCTGCCTGAAAGGGAGGACTGGGATTGTGTGTGCCTCTTCTCTGGAACTGGTTCCCTCAGGTTGCAGATGAAGGGAATGCAGTGAAAGGCAAAATGAGGTAGATGTGGCAAAAGTGTGCCTGTATTAGAGCAGTGTTGGGCAGCGGCAACCAGCGGGGTGTATTCCAGATGTTGCTGGACTCCAGCTCCCACAAAATCCAGTCAGCATGGCCTTCCATTCCAACAACATCTGGTGGGCACCACGTTGTCTCTTCCTGATGTAGATGTAAGCAATTTATAACTTGAGCAGGAACACGGAATATCTAGTTTAAAGCTTGGAGGAGGTGTGAGATTTCATAAAATCCGAGAAACACTGCCCTGTGTTCATATTTCAAGGGAATTGTCCTATTCCAACTTCATTTGCAGTTATGATTCCCATTTGCAAAGAGATACATCCAGTAAGCCATACACACATATGTGGGCTGCTTTGGATAGTGACAGAAACCTGGCTTCTCAGCATATGTGGGCTTCTCCATACTTTAGGAGGGCTGTAGCGAGAGTTGCCTGGAGAATGCTGATTCCACTCCTGCTTTAGCCTTTTATTTTGGTTGGCTGGCTGGGATTGTTTTCACTCTCTGCCAGGTGCAGAGTTGAATGGCAGGCCACACTGAATGGCTTCTCTTTTGCAAATCCACCCACGGTACAGATTTCTGTGTTTATCACACTTGGTGACATGTAGCTTGAAGAATTCCCCACCACCACCCCAGTCTCTTTAGCTGAGTGTTCCTTTCAAAGTGAATGTGGTTGCAGCTGCGAGAATTTAGGTGGATGAGTTTGAAAGTAGAGGATGGAAAAGTCAAGAACAGTTATCCAGAACTTTGTAGACAGCAAGAAGGGGAGAGCTGGTTCCAAAATCCTGTGCAAACTACAATGTATGATGTTATATATGTAATAAGTGAAAAGGGAGGCATTTCAGTGCATGGAGAAAGACAAAAAGAGTCTTGATTTTTCTGTATAAAATGAAAGCCATGTTAGTCTTCTCTAATAATGAGATGTTTAATGGCTCCTTGACGCTAACTGTTAATAATGTTGTGAGTTGGCGGTGGGGTCGGAGGTTGGGAGTGGGAGGGAAGCCTGTATTTCTGAGTTCTTTCCAATTTCTGGATCCAGAATTTCTGGAATAGCCAGGAAGTTTATTGGTAATAATTCATGTATGGTCATTAAGGTAAAACAGGAAGTGGTTCTGTGCCAGAGTACAAATCAGTGGTGCCACTTCCTCAGTTGTCTGTTAGTTAGAAAGACCAGCAGCTGAGGTGTGCAAACTAGAAGCTGCAGGCTGGGCAGCTGAGAGGCAGAGCCATGCCTGAGTTCTGCTTGAATCCAAGGCTGTAACTATGGGAGAAGCAAGAACTTATTGGAGTGTTAGTGCTGTGAGCCCCTCCATCGTAGGCTCAGGTTGTTTATATGAGTAAATATATCATACAAGAAAAACATCATATATCATAAAGACACCACAGTCTCTTATTCCAAGGAAACTGAACCCTGGGTAAGTGCCTGCAACCTCTTCAAGTTAGAACCCCTCACATATCAGATACTGGCCAGGTTTGAACCATGTTAGCAAGCCACATTCCTTGCACAAAAAAGACAGGCTCTGTGGCCAAGGTCAGTGGTGTCCCCACAGTAACTCCATTCAAGAATATGTGGAGACATGGTGAGGCAATTGCTCTTTAAAGAGGAGGCGGAAGGCTTCCTCTCAGAATCTCAACACTGAGCACCGCAGTGCAGAGATTAGGGAGCATTTCTCTTTAAAGATGAAGAGTAAAAGGCAGCATTTCCCTCCACCCCACTGCAGAGCTGGTATTGATATTAAACAATGTTTTCCCAACATTGCAATCATGTTTGCTTTGTTCCTGGAAACTCTGACTTCTTAATCTTCACAGATCATTCTGTGAAAAGTGAAAAGCAATGTTGCCCTTCCACCCCACCGCCCGCCATCCCAGCGGTGTGACTTTGTAGAGCATGCAGAGACAGCATGAGATAGCTGTGTGTGTGAGAGAGAACGGAAAAGAAGAATGGATAGTGTGTTTCTCTGAGTGTGCCTACATGTGATGGTGTGGAAGAGAGACAGTTGTGTGCCTCCATATAAGATGGGTTTGCTGCATGTGGGGAGAGTGTGCATGAGTGGTATGTATGAATGGTAAATGTGTGTGTGTTGTTTGTGGCCTGGGTAAGCATATATTGGCCGTGCCCGCCATTGCCATGTGGCCCCCAGAGGGGTGGCTGACCATCAATGTGGCCCTTTGTCACAAAGCTCCAAAATTATGGTTGTTGAGCCAAAAAAAAGAAAAATGAGGAAAAATGAGGAGACTGATTAGTGTAATAACATCATGGTATATGTTACATAAAGGGTTACTTACATTTGTCCTAATCCAGCCCTCCATTTACTGAACAATATGATATAGTCCAGCAAAAGACTTTAATACACACAAATACACAAACATTATGTCTCTAGCCCTCTGCTTTTGATTATGCATTGCATCACAGGTGAAATTTGGGTTAAAGATAATTGTAAATATGGTATTGATATTAAATGATGTTTTCCCAACATTGCAATAATGCTTGTTTTGTTTGCTGGAGAGTTTATTACTTTTTGATCAATAGTGTGTGAGATCTGTGAGGGAAATTAGCATAGTGAATATCAATTAGGAGGAAAATCAATGGCATTCAGACAAATAAGTGACTTGAAAAAGTCCCATAGGCATGCACATACTCTCAGAGATTCTTTAAAGCAAAATGCATTTCATTTTGAATTCCAGAATGGGGCGGGGAAGGGAAAAGAGAATGATATTGGATGGGAAGGGAACAGCCGCTGATGGAGCTACAAATGTACAGCTAGGGGAATGTATTACCACTTAGTGTTTCTAATTACTTCAGTGCATGGCTCCTTTTCTCTCTCTACTTCAGGGATAGTTTCTCTGTTTCAGGGGGCTGATCTCGGGATCCAATCTCAGAGACCAGGGGTGGCCAATACAGCACCCTCTATGGTTAAAGGTAAAGGTACCCCTGCCCGTACGGGCCAGTCTTGCCAGACTCTAGGGTTGTGCGCTCATCTCACTCTATAGGCCGGGAGCCAGCGCTGTCCGCAGACACTTCCGGGTCACGTGGCCAGCGTGACAAAGCTGCATCTGGCGAGCCAGCGCAGCACACGGAACGCCATTTACCTTCCCGCTAGAAAGTGGTCCCTATTTATCTACTTGCACCCGGGGGTGCTTTCGAACTGCTAGGTTGGCAGGCGCTGGGACCGAGCGACGGGAGCGCACCCCGCCACGGGGATTCGAACCGCCGACCTTTCGATCGGCAAGTCCTATGGTTGCGTCCCTCTATGGTTACTAGACTATAATTCCTGCCATCCCCGACCATTGGCCATGGCTAGGGTTAGGGCTGATGAGAGCTGCTATCTAATACCATATGGAGGCATCACATTGGCTGCCCCCATCACAGGGCCCCACTTTTTAACAGGGTGGTTGTTAAGTCACACCAGTTGGTCTCTCCAGTTGGTCCATGCTGACTGGGACTGATGGGATTTGGATTCCAATAACAGCTGCAAGTTCTCCAGCTCTGCTCTAGGAATTGAAGCTTGAGAAACAGAAAGGTGTGCCACCTGGTATGGCATACTGTCTTAAGACCTGCATGCCCCATAGTTCCTTAGTGCATGCTGGTACTTCCTATGGACAGGAAGGAGGAGACAACATGGTGTGGATTTTGATTGGTAGCAGGGGAAAGCATCACAATAAATCAGGAAAAATGAGATCTCATGGATATGATTTATAGGAGCCAGTAAACAATTTAGGCCTCTGATAATCAAAACACTGATCCTGGACCATAAAGACTGAAGTCATTCGTCAAAATTTGAAGTTCTCTGAATTTTGTAGTTCATTTCGCAAGCAAAATATTGCGTATAAAAATGCACACACTAGGGTAAAGTGCATATATTCGTGAAAGCAACATACAAAAATGTGTTATAGTAGAGAAACTTGCTGAACAGAAGTGTGCATATTAGGTTAAATTGCATATTAAAATGCTTACCTTAGGAGAAATTTGTACTAAAATGCTGATGAATTTTCATGACAACTTGTTTTAGTAAAAAAAAATATTGCAAACTGATCTCAAAATATGGAGAACAGATCTTGATTGAAAAAAAATGAGAATCTGAGAAAAACAAAAGTTGACAGATTCACCCATTCCTAGTCTGAAAGACACTTGTCAGGAAGGTAAGGCGCTTAAACAAAGGGAAATAAAAACAGCTCAAGGATCCCAATCAATCCCAAACTTTTCAAAAAAGAAAATGTATTTGTGTGTTTGTGTCAATTGTTCAAAACAGGCGATGGTGTGTGTGTGTGTGTGTGTGTGTTGAAACAAGTTTGTACTGTCTTGGGCCCAGATCAGTGATGTGTGGACATTTCTAATCACTAAGCATATGGCTGTTTTTAATCTCTTGGTCTCAAGAACTAGTACACTTCTAGATCTGCCTCTTTGACATAGCGACCAAGTTGGTTTTCCTTCTGTAGATCTATGCTGTGGTTCTAACAGCCTGGATGTTGGTTGTTGATCGTGAATTTTTCAATGTCTCTAATCTCACAGGTGTATCAGCTGGGCTTCACAGTCAGTCAGCTGATGGGCCTCACACCCCTCAATGTGCCATCGCCCATATGCGCCAATGTGTGACATCTCCCAGTACTCTGTTTGCCTCTGTTAGTCATCAAACTCAGAAACAGGCTGTGCATACACAATACATTGAATGTACATTTTAAACCCCACCCCCAAAAAAGAATCACAGGGACTGTAGTTTATTCCTCACAGAATTACAGTTCTCAGCACCTTTAAATACTACGGTTCCCAGGATTGGGTACATGCACTTTAAATGTATGGTGGGTACACAGTCAATGTTTCTTCAGTGTAGTTCCTGCAAAGTAGGGATGGGGAGCCTGTGACTCTCTGGGTGTAGCTGGATTGCACCTCCTACCCTCCCCGACCATTGGCAATACTGGCTGGGGCTGATGAGGGCTGGATGCTGGCAACACATGCCGTAGAAGAAAGAAGAAGCCTATCCTTTGCTTATAGCTCATGTAGAGGTTTGTGTTCCGGTTATTCGTGGCATTTGAAAAGCTCTCCTGCAGTCCTGTTCTGGAATCAATGTTTAGAATAATAGCCCTGCTTGCCTCTGAATTGAGCTGGTTAATAACCATTGCTGGGGAAATCAATCAGTTCTATGATATCTTATTACTTACGCTAATTTAATCACAGGGAATGGATCATTGCCTCAGTTCAGAGGGCAGAATCTGTGTGGGTGGGTGGAAGGGTAAGGAGAAAGAGGAAGCAGGGGAGTGAAGACTCCATCAGTTGGAGGGCAATATTGACAAATGAAAGATAAAAGGAGTTGGCTAGTGGGCAGAGGGGAGAGGCAGAGGGGCGGGGGAGAGAAGGATATTTCCCACCATTGCACTATATTGTTACAGTCAGATATCCCCCTCTTTTCTGTTTGTCTCAGCTTTAGTTCTTGAAAAAAAGCATTGGAAGATTATGAAAGATAATAGGCTGCTGTGGACTGGGGTTGCCCATTTTTCAACCAGCCACTGTAGCTGTGTCTCTAACAGCAGTCTGAGCAGGGGATCGGGTTTAGCTATGAAAAGCTTCATCTGCTGATTTCAGCTGGTGAAACGTCGGCTAAAGGGACAGAAGCAGACCAGCAGGCTGTTGTTGTATGTTGGCTGGTTGGCAACCTTTTTGTGGGCTTGTCTCTTTGCACATGACACAATAGGAAGGATGGCGGTGGTGAGGGGAGGGGAAGAGACTTTCATCATCACTACTGATACTGAATTTAATATATGTATCTGTTCAATAGATACTAGCTAGTAGCCACAACCCAAAGGAATACCTCTTGTGTTTGTGCTGCTGTTTTTACTGGTTAGTTTTATGATTTTATTTTAATCTTCCATTGTACCTGTTTTAATTTTGTGACCTACCCTAGAACCATTTCATGATGCCTCGGCTCCAAGTATAAATAATAAATATTTTATTTATATAACATAATTTATTTTATTTAGAGTACAATCGTACCTCGGAAGTCGAACAGAATCCATTCTGGAAGTCTGTTCGACTTCCAAAACGTTCAGAAACCAAGGCGCAGCTTCCGATTGGCTGCAGGAAGCAATAAGAGAAGAAACACGCTGGCGCATCTGTAATAGCAAAACTGGATGGCTTCATCTACCCCAACTGCAACAAAACATCTCTCTCCATATTGATCTCTACAGCTACAGCTCTCCCACAGTTTGACTTTAACCCCAAAGGCACATTCTTCCATTGTCTCCTGAGGTCGACGGATGCCAACAAATGCAATTGGAGGAGGAAGCAGTGGCAAGGGCAGAGGATGAAGAAAGAGCTATGAGTAGATGGACCCTTTTTTAATTTTTTGGACACCTTGGAAAATTTAACAGCCCTGCTGCATCCGGAACTGGGTGGGGAGAGTGCAGCTGATAGGGACACAGGTGTGGGCAGCCTGAGGAAGTACCAGCTACCTTGCAATTTTGCCAAAAAAGCTACCCTAATAGAGTGAACATTAGGGTGATGTCTGTTGTTTCCAAGAACTCTTCTTGTTGAGCCTGGGGCTTGCCAATCAGAAGGTTGGCTGTTCGAATCCCCGCGACAGGGTGAGCTCCCGTTGCTTGGTTCTGGATGAGCTCCTGCCCATCTAGCAGTTTGAAAGCACGTCAAAGTGCAAGTAGATGAATAGGTACTGCTTTGGCAGGAAGGTAAACGGCGTTTCCGTGTGCTACTCTGGTTCACCAGAAGTGGCTTAGTCATGCTGGCCACATGACCCAGAAGCTGTCTGCGGACAAACACCGGCTCCCTCGGCCTATAGAGTGAGATGAGCACGCAACCCCAGAGTCGTCCACGACTGGACCTAACAGTCAGGGGTACCTTTACCTTTACTGCTGTTTCCAAGATCTCTTCTTGTTGTGTGACTTTGTGGGATAGCTGAGTGTTTGTTTAGACCCAGAGTCAGAACACAGTGGTTGAGAGGGAGGGTGTGTCCAAAGGAAAATGAATTGATACTGATTTGTATATATTAATAGCTTTGTATAAGTGTAGCATTTTTATATGTCATTTTTATATCTTTGTAAAAAAAAAATTAAGTTGTCTGTTGTTACACTGCTTAGAGATGTTTCTAATATATTAAGCAGGATAGAAATTACACAATTAATTAATCACCTACTGAAGATACAGAACCACCTGTCCTCTTCTGCATCTAGCCCCTGTACGGAATTAGCCCATGAAGCTTTTCATGGCACGAAGATAAATGAGAAGTTTAACCTGCTCATTGCTGCAAAGTGAGTAGCTACAGAGCCAGATTCAAAAGATGGCAACCCTGTTGGGAAAGATGTCTGAGGAGTATTATCTGCTCAACCATGAAATATGTTGGGTCCTATTGCTTGGCACAGGATTACAAACCCATTTAGCTTCTCTGAGTTTCAACCTCCCCCCAAAAACACACCCTTGGACTGCAGCACATATGAAGGAGCAGACAGCACTGTCTTTAAAAAATAAATCTTAGGACTAGGGACATCTTGCTGCAAACAGATGCTGTATGGAAGCTCCTCTGGAGTCTTACCTGCAAATGCAAAGGAGCAATTACTCTTAAGTCCTTGTGGTCTCTAGACCCCATTAACTCCCCCTTTCAAAAGAGAAAAAATGTGATACCCCAAAGCTAAACAGCTGTGGAAAAATAAAACTGCTGCAAAAGCAGGAAGCAGAGAAAATCAATGAAGATAACTTGCTTAAGGAGCCCAACCTGCTCTGCATAGCTCAGAGTACTTCTCCAGAGGAAGTGGTTTTGAGAGGGGAGAGTGTCTTTCATTCGAATTCTGCTGCTGTTGTTTACCTCCCCCCGCCCCTTGCAACCATCAAAGGAAACTTTTTCAAGAGTGATTCTACGGAGCTGAGCAAAGCATGTCCTTGTGCTCCTGTGCCTTGCCTGGGCTATAGGCCAGGACTCTTTGATCCCTCTCATTTGGTTGTTGTTTCTTTATTATTTTGCTGACACCTTGAAGCCTTTGTTTTCTCTGCTCCCCCTTTGCTTTGTACTGGTTTTGCAGTCATAAAGAGCTGTAACAACTTTGATGTCGTTAACCCTTGACTGATCTGCTGCTGTCTTACTCCTATAAAAGGCGTAACCTTTATTTCAGTGTGCTGTC
The DNA here is from genome assembly GCF_964188315.1 of Podarcis muralis. Classification (NCBI taxonomy): domain Eukaryota; kingdom Metazoa; phylum Chordata; class Lepidosauria; order Squamata; family Lacertidae; genus Podarcis; species Podarcis muralis. The sequence goes on from NC_135659.1 coordinate 77,017,273, forward strand.
AGGCATTTTGACTTCACTCTCTTTGTAAATGTAGGCCTTATTCTTTACTTTGGATGGCTGAAAGCATGAAGTACTTCTTAGCTCATTTGCAAGGTTACCTCCCGGCTAAGTTGTGAACTTAGATACTTTATCTTCCCCCACAACGGCCCTTACATGAACAGGTGGGGGGCTGGTGCATTAAGTTTTTTATTTTTACATACTCTGAGGACAAAGAAGCAGGACTAAACATCCACACTTGGTGGGGTACATGTAGTGCTCCAGAATTTGTTGGACTGCAACTCCCATTAGCTCTAGGCAACATGGTCAGGATGATGGGAACTGAAGTCCAACAACATATTTGGCAATGCAGTGGCACCTCGGTTTATGAACTTAATCCGTTCCAGAAGTCCGTTCTTAAACCGAAACCATTCTTAAACCGAGGTGCGCTTTCCCTAATGAGGGCTCCCGCCGACAGTGCCCTTCCACTGTTCAGATTGTATACAGCGGTGCCTCGCAAGACGAAATTAATCCGTTCCGCGAGTCTCTTCGTCTTGCGGTTTTTTCGTCTTGCGAAGCACGGCTATTAGCGGCTTAGTGGCTTAGCAGCAATTAACGGCTTAGCGGCTTTAAGAAAAAGGAAACAAACTCGCAAGAACTCACAAGACGTTTTGTCTTGTGAAGCAAGCCCATAGGGAAATTCGTCTTGCGGAACGACTCAAAAAACGGAAAACCCTTTCGTCTAGCGAGTTTTTTGTCTTGCGAGGCATTCGTCTTGCGGGGCACCACTGTATTAGGCAAAATTGCATATAATCAAATGCATATTAGAACTTCACTGATTGTGCTGGTCCCAGGGGGGATAAGGTACTATTACCGTAGGCCAAGATCAACAGGGAGCCGGGCGGGTAGCAGGAACGATGGTAGGGCAGAAGCAGGAAGCCAGGCGAGGAACAGGAACACTGGTAGGGCAGAAGCAGGAGTCCAGGCGAGGAACAGGAACACCGGAGAGTCAGAAACAGGAAGCCGGGCGAGGAACAGGCACACTGGGAGTGCCGAACAAGGACTGGGTAAAGCAGATACTTCACAACGACGTTGCTCCCGCAACCTGGGACCGGGCTGCCTGACCTTTATCTTCTTCTAAGGCCGGGGGCGGTCCCGGCCCCCAGAAGCCCCGCCTCTCTTGGCCTTAAGGCGAGCACTCCTCCTGGGAGACACCAGTTCCCTTCGCCTCTCTGCCCTAAGCCTCTGCAGATCAGGAGAGGCCGAAGGGTTACTGGGCCCCGGGGGAGGCTCACCTGTAGCCACTGAGTCTTCCAGCACCTCTGGGGCCTGAATGATTTCACCTGGTGCCTGCTCTTGAGTTTCCTCAGCATCTAGGCCTTGCCCCAGTTCAGCCGGCCCTGGAGGCGGGGACTCCTGTGCCGGCTGGGATTCCTCCGGATCGCTCTCAGACTCGGAATCCCAGGCCATCACACCATCCCCCCTCCCAGGCCCCCCCCTCACTTGAGGGTCCGGACCCGGCTTGCTGGGGTACGCTGCATGAAACTCCCGGATGCAGGCAGGTGCGTGGACGTTGACCGCTGGTTCCCAGGAACGGTCCTCTGGCCCATACCCCTTCCAGTCAATGAGATACTGCAGCCTTCCCCTGCGGTATCGGGAGTCCAGAATGCGTTCCACCTCGTACTCAGGCTCTCCCTGCACCAAAACTGGCTGCGGTCGGGGACGGTCCGGGTGGAACTCGTCGGGTGGGGCCACCGGACTCAGAAGGGACCTGTGGAATACCGGGTGAACCTTCAGGTTTGCTGGCAACCGGAGACGGAATGCCACAGGCGAGACCTGGTCCACGATAGGGAACGGGCCGGTGAACCGGGCGTCCAGCTTCCGCGAAGGTCGAGAAGGGTGGAGGTGGCGAGTGGAAAGCCATACCAAGTCACCGACGTGAAGTTCCGGCCCCACCTGGCGGTGGCGGTCGGCCTGGACCTTGTACGCCTCCTTGGCCTGGCGCAGCTGCTCCATCAACAGCTGTTGCTGGGACTGGAGCTCCTGAAGCCACTCTGTCACCGCAGGGACCGCAGATGCCGGCAGCACATCCGGAAACAACCGTGGATGAAGGCCATAACTGGCTTGGAACGGGGTCTGCTGGGTGGACGCATTCACCGCGTTGTTATAAGCGAACTCCGCCAATGCTAGGTGGTCGACCCAGTCGTCCTGCTGGTAGCTGCAGTAACACCGGAGGTACTGTTCCAGCACCGCGTTCGCCCGTTCCGTCTGGCCATCAGTCTGTGGGTGGTAAGCAGATGAGAGACAGACCTCTGTTCCGAGGGCCTGGTGCAAAGCACGCCAAAACCGGGACGTGAACTGAACGCCGCGGTCGGACACTACACGCTCAGGTAGGCCATGCAGGCGGAAGACATGCTGAAGGTACAGCTGCGCGGTTTCCTTAGCTGAGGGTATGGATGGGCAGGGGGCACAGTGCACCATCTTCGTGAAGTGGTCGGAGAAAACTAGAAGGCAGGTGCAGCCACGAGACAGGGGTAACTCCACTACAAAGTCTAGAGAAACTGTGTGCCAAGGACGTGGTGGAACCGGCAACGGCTGAAGAAGGCCGGGGGGTCGCCCGGTAGGCCCCTTGGCCCGCCTGCAGACGTCACAACCAGCGACGTAGCGAGCCACGTCAGCCTTCAAACGGGGCCACCAAAACTCACGGCTTACCAGATGGGTGGTCCGATACCGCCCAAAGTGCCCCGCCGCTGGAGCGTCATGGGTCATCCGGAGAACCTCAGCCCGCAGCGGCCCTGGTGGGATGTACAGGCGCCCGTGGTGCAGCAGAAGACCCTGATGCGAGACCAGCCCTGGATACTGAGGGCATGATCCTTCGGCCAGTTCCCAGAGTCGTTCCTGGGCCCAAGCGTCGACCCGCTGCTGTTCCCGCACCCGAGCCTGCAGTGGCTCAACCTCCTGGGTGGCCAGGAATGCAGCTGGTGGTAGGATCGTGGTGGGTGCTGCTTGCTGAACCGTGTCTGCGTTGTCTTCAGGTTTCCGGGACAGGGCATCCGCCTTCTGGTTTTGGGAGCTAGGGATGTAGCGGATCCGGAACTGGAACCGGGAAAAGAACAACGCCCACCGGATCTGCCTTTGGTTCAGCTTGCGGGTGGTCTGGAGGTATTCCAGGTTCCGGTGGTCGGTTCTCACCTCCACCGGGTGTCTTGCTCCTTCAAGATGGTGGCGCCAAACCTCAAAGGCCACCTTGATGGCCAGTAGTTCCCGCTCCCACACGGTATAGTTACGCTCCGCTGGAAGGAGCTGGCGGGAATAGAAGGCGCAGGGTAAGAGTGGCGCTTCCGGTTCGTGCTGCTGAGACAAGACGGCACCGAGAGCCGTACTGGAGGCGTCAGTCTCTACCACAAAGGGTCGAGAAGGATCCGGATGTTGCAAGATTGGCGCTCTCTGGAAACAGGCCTTCAACCCTTGAAATGCCTCCTCCGCCTCCTTGTCCCAGGAAAACGGCGTCTTGGGGCGCAGAAGCCGGGTCAACGGGGTGGTGCAGTGAGCATAATCCGCAATGAAGGTCCGGTAATAGTTGGCGAACCCCAGGAAACGCTGTAGGTCCTTGCGGTTCCGAGGTGCCGCCCATTCTCGAACCGCTGCCACCTTCCCAGGATCCATCTGCACCCCACCTGGTGAGAGTCGATGACCCAGGAAGTCCACTGACTGCTGATGGAACTCGCACTTGCTGAGCTTTGCATACAGACGATGCTCGCGCAAGCGCTGCAGCACGGTCCGGACATGGCCCTCGTGGCACGCCGGGTCACGGGAGTAAACCAGAATGTCATCCAAGTACACCACCACGTACTTGTCTAGCAAGTCCTGGAACACGTGGTTGATGTACCGTTGGAACACAGCAGGCGCGTTGCACAAACCAAAGGGCATAACCAGGTATTCGAACTGTCCATACCGGGTCCCGAATGCTGTCTTCCACTCATCCCCGGCGCGGATCCGAATCAAATTGTAGGCTCCCCGGAGGTCTAGCTTGGTGAACACCTGCGCCCCTTGCACCCGCTCCAGTAACTCCGAAATAAGGGGCAAGGGGTACCGGTCCGGGATGGTAATTTTGTTCAGGGCCCGGTAATCATGGCAAAGGCGGAGCTCCCCACATTTCTTTTTAACAAAGAGCACTGGCGCAGCAGTGGGCGAGGTAGAAGGTCTAATGAACCCACGCTCCAGGTTCTTGCGCAAGAAGTCCTGCAAAGCCTCGCGCTCTGGCTCTGTTAACGAGTATAAGCGACTCACCGGTAGAGGCGCTCCGGGCTGGAGGTCTATGCCGCAGTCAAAGGACCGATGCGGCGGCAGCTGGTCTGCCCCCCGTTCCTCGAACACGTCGTGATAGTCCCGGTACTCAGCGGGGAGCGTTGCAGCAGCCTCCTCAGTGGGCGCAGCTGCTAGCATCTCAGTCTCAGCAGGAGAACTGGGGTCTGGGAAGTGTACAGTCCGTTTGACCCAGTCAATCTGCACATTGTGAGCCTCTAGCCAGTCCATCCCAAGCACCAGGGGGAACCGGGGCATGGAGGCAATATCCAGAGTTCGCATCTCACGGTGCTGCTGGAGGCACAGGACCAGGGGCTGGGTCTCTTGAGTGACGGCGCCCGAACGCAGTGGCCGTCCGTCGATTGCCTCCACCTGTACCGGTTCTGGCTTGTTCCGAAGTGGCACCCGATGCTGGGCAGCAAAAGCAGCGTCCATATAAGAGCGGGTTGCCCCTGAATCCACCAGAGCATGGGTAAGAATCCATGGCCCTCCTGGAGGGTATAGATGTACTGGAACCATAAGGTGTTGTAATTCAATTGGTGCGGCCCCATTCTGTGCTGTTTGGGACCCCAGGTAGCCAGGGCCATCAGCTACTGGGGTTGGCGGTTTCTCAGGACAGGACCGTGCATAGTGTCCGCTTCCGCCACAATAGAGACATAGATTCCCCTCCCGACGCCGCGACTTCTCTGCGGGGGAGAGGCGTGGCCGCACTGCCCCAAGCTGCATGGGTTCCTCCAATGACTCAGCTGGGCCTGTGGGGCTGCTGGTAGACACTGGGGCCGAGAACTGGAGGTGCCGGCGGCCCCGAGCCTGACGCCGGTCCTCTAGCCGATCGTCTATCTGTAGACTCCGCTGAATAAGGGCGTCTAGCGTGGTGGGGCGTTCCATTGTGGCCAGCTGGTCCAGTATCTCATCTGAAAGCCCCTCGAGATACTGGTCCCGAAGAGCAGAGTCGTTCCAGGTCAAGTCCTGTGCCAGCAGCCGGAATTCTGTGGTGTATGCGGCCACCTTGGACTTGCCCTGTCTCAACCGCCGAATCGCCCGGTTGGCTTGACTCCCCTTCTGAGGGTTGCCGAACGCAGCCTCCAACAGATTGCAAAACCCCCCGTAGTCTGCCAGCAAGGGGGAGTCTTGCCTGAGCAGCGGCAACGCCCACTTGGCCGCCTGGTCCTTTAACAAACTAATCAAAAAATGCACCTTGGTGCGGTCGTCAGGGAAGTTCCGGGCGCGCCCCTGAATATACAGCTTGGCCTGGGCAAGGAACATGGGAAAGCTGGCCGGAGCCCCATCAAATTTCTCAGGCAAGGCCACTGGGTACTTGCCAGAAGCCGGGGCGTCGGCCCCAGGAGCCGGTAGGGCGTCCAAACGCTGCTGTAGTGCCGTAACCACGTTACTGAGCTGCTGCACGGTGTGCCTCAAGGCCTGGTTCTCCTGGGCTATTGCCAACAATGTAGCCGCTTGGTCAGCCATGGCCTCTGACTCTTCCCGAACGCACCCCAACAAAGAGGGAGTGCGGGTGTGGCGGGAGCAAACTGTGCTGGTCCCAGGGGGGATAAGGTACTATTACCGTAGGCCAAGATCAACAGGGAGCCGGGCGGGTAGCAGGAACGATGGTAGGGCAGAAGCAGGAAGCCAGGCGAGGAACAGGAACACTGGTAGGGCAGAAGCAGGAGTCCAGGCGAGGAACAGGAACACCGGAGAGTCAGAAACAGGAAGCCGGGCGAGGAACAGGCACACTGGGAGTGCCGAACAAGGACTGGGTAAAGCAGATACTTCACAACGACGTTGCTCCCGCAACCTGGGACCGGGCTGCCTGACCTTTATCTTCTTCTAAGGCCGGGGGCGGTCCCGGCCCCCAGAAGCCCCGCCTCTCTTGGCCTTAAGGCGAGCACTCCTCCTGGGAGACACCAGTTCCCTTCGCCTCTCTGCCCTAAGCCTCTGCAGATCAGGAGAGGCCGAAGGGTTACTGGGCCCCGGGGGAGGCTCACCTGTAGCCACTGAGTCTTCCAGCACCTCTGGGGCCTGAATGATTTCACCTGGTGCCTGCTCTTGAGTTTCCTCAGCATCTAGGCCTTGCCCCAGTTCAGCCGGCCCTGGAGGCGGGGACTCCTGTGCCGGCTGGGATTCCTCCGGATCGCTCTCAGACTCGGAATCCCAGGCCATCACACTGATGAATTGTCTTAAGACTTTTTGAAATAATTTTTCACAAACTGATGTGGTAAGGCGGAGAACCGAATGTGAGATTCGAAAAATGAGAAACTGAGGGGAAACAAAACTTATAGATTCACCCACCTCTGCCTCCAACCCTCCAGACTCTAGAGCAGATTTTCAGGGCTCTGCAGGGAAAAGAATAAATGACAAGAACAGCCAATGCAATTGTTTCCCATGAGTGGGATGTTTTGTGAGCACCCATTCACAAGACTTCTGGATCCAATGCAACCCATTGCATACATGTCAGATTTTATTGTGGTCAGTATGAGCCCCGGAAAAATGGTATAAGAACTTTCCTGCTGTATTTTAAAAATATTCTGTGATGTTTCAAGTGGCGGGTCCTGCCCACTAGCCAAGCCTAAGTTGAAGAGAATAGACAGGGCTTCTTATTTGTGTTGGGCAACAACACTTTCTTCAAATGTACTCTATGCAACTATAATATGCGTCCAAAATAGTAAATGCTCAGATCTTTTCCTGCCTGTTTTCCTTGGAAATTCTGTTTTTAAAAGCTGAAAAGATACTTTTGCATTTCTATTGTTAAAGTGTTTCACTGTGGTGAAAAAAATGCTCTAAGTGTCCATGTACCACTTGGATAGGATATGGGAAGGGGGGGGGGAGGAGGCCTTGATGATAAAATTGCTCTATAGCACAACAGAAACAATAAAAGTAGTGCTAGTAAAACTCCATCAAAAATTCAGGATTCTGTAAGTCTCCAACAAGTAATCAATGGACTGATATAAATCAGCTTTCGGCAGCTCTGAATTGCTCTCCTAAATAGCCCTGTTATTAGGTATTCATTTTACATTTCCAATAAGCTTCTACTCTGCAGTTAAAGCTGCCTCTACTCTCCCTAAAGGAAGGGAATTGAGGCTGTGTTGTTTGTGAGAAGGATTTGGAGTTGAGTTTCAAAAGCAGAGAGCCTTGGGACATTGTAAATCATATGCCAATTTTCTTCCAAAGAAATCAAGGATCTTTGCCACCTGAGCTCCAATTGATCACTGGAGCTAGGCTTTTAAACCCTCCAAAAAGTTCCAAGAGAACACGTGGGCAGCTTGACTTTAATGCTAATTTATTAGCAAGTTTGTTAAGATCACTATACAACTAACTGAGGGCCTAGCGCTCTCTGACACTTGTGATTATCAACAGGATGGTGTCACCAGGTTGTCATACTTTTTACCAGCTGCCTTATTGCCAGCACAATTTCTTCTTTCAACTGAAGGCATTAGTCCTTGAGAAGATCTGCCCAACTCATTCATGTCCATCCTTCCAATGCTCCATGTGCCAAACACAACTATGTGTTGTTGTTTTTCCTCAAAGCTTTTTGGAACGTCTTGGCCCTAGATTCTCTCTCTACCAGAGCCCAGTTAAAACTATGATATTGATTGATGTGAAAGGTCCCAGAACTGGCAGGCGTGAGATATACAAACACAGAGCTGAAGGACATCCCACTTGTAATGTCTCTACAGGAGGACAAATGCTTGGAGTCTATTGTTGAAGAAGATTGCTTTTCATCAAGATGACAGGGTGCAGCTGCTTTGGCTTCTTGGAAGCTGTTCCATTTCCTCTTGGACACAAACTCCCCAGGGGGTTCCTGCACACTGATCTGACATCGATAGCTGTGCTGACTTAAGGCCAAGCAACATGCTTTCCAATTAATGGAGGTTCCCCCCGCCCCATAATTATGACAAATGTGTCTGTCTATTGTCAGTGACATCAACGGAGCCAGAGCAGTAAGAACCAGTCCGGCAGGAGACTGTCATTGTTAGCCAGCGTGATGGATGAGAATGACTTCTGGGTAGTAGCTAGCTATACTGCAAGCTCAGTAGGGCTAGGGCTAGTGCAGAGCCTAGGGAAAGAGGGGTGAGTGAGCCTGGCCTTTTTGTATTTGAAGAGCTGACACCTAGACAAAAAGCAGAATCTGACAGTTTGGGGTTTGAGTAGGAACTACGGTACATTTCCTATTCCTTTTTGATAAAGTGAGTTGATGTTTTATAGCAGTACTCCAGCTGCATGAACTGGAGGTTTCCATGGGTCTTTTTGTTAAAAAAATGTTGGGCTGTGTTCATGCCCAATATACTTGAAGAATCTACATGGCATTTGGCCCCTTAAAATGCTCACTGCTGCTGTATACATGCTTAGGTTGCTTAGACATGTGGTCACTCCCAGCCATCAACACAGCTCACAAGAAATTGCATGGGTTGGACAGCCCACAAGCATAGCTTTCCATGGTATGTGAAGGGAAGTCCAGAGCAAAATAGGACGTGTCCTACTTTACACAATCCTCTATTTGAACTCTGCTTGAGGGTCTGCCCAGACAAGGAAAGAGAGCAGGGTCCTTGAATTTGCTTGTCAACAGAATGGGTGGAGCTGCAGTCTAAATCACTGAGCCTCTTGGGACTGCTGGTCAAAGTTGGCAGTTCGAATCAGCACAATGGGGTGCGCTCCCATTGCTCAGTCCCAGCTCCTGCCAACCTAGCAGTTCGCAAGCACACCAGTGCAAGTAGATAAATAAGTACCACTGTGGTGGGAAGGTAAACAGCATTTCCATGTGCCCTGGCTTCTATCACGGTGTTCCTTTGCACCAGTAGTGGTTTAGTCATGCTGGCCACATGACCCGGAAAGCTGTCCGTGGACAAATGCCAGCTCCCTTGGCCTGAAAAGTGAGATGAGCTCTGCACCCCATCATTGCCTTTGACTGAACTAACTGTCCAAGGGTCATTTACCTTTTTTACCTACTTGGAGAGCAAACTGAGCAGTCACACAAGTCACCTGATTACTTTTACATCTCACCATAGTGGGAATTTCTATTTAAGATACAGTAATTCTTTCAAAAAATGAGCTGATCCATAATAATAATTTATATCCCCACCCATCTGGCTGGGTCACTCTGGGCAGCTTCCAACAAAATATTAAAAATACAATAAAACATCAGACATTAAAAACTTCCCTAAACAGGATTGCCTTCAGATGTCTTCTAAAAGTCAGATAGTTGTTTATTTCCTTGACATCTGATGGGAGGGCGTTCCACAGGGCGGGCACCACTACCAAGAAGGCCCTCTGCCTGGTTCACTGTAACTTCGCTTCTCACAGTGAGGGAACTGCCAGAAGGCCCCCAGAGCTGGACCTCAGTGTCCAGGCTGAACGATGGGGGTGGAGACGCTCCTTCAGGAATACTGAATATAAATTAGAATATGCCAAGTTTATGTAAATATGTGACTTCCCTTGTCCTCTTTTTTGGTGTTGTATAAGTGGCCAGCCTTTCCCAGGAATATCTCTCACATATACTAAATAAGGACCACATGGGTATCTCACCTGTGGCTTTTCAAATTTTACTTGACTAGAACTCCCATCTTACCTGATGGCAGTTGAAGTCTTCATGAAAGCAACAACTGTAGGGCCACAGTTTAGATTCCTCTGCTTTCCATCATGGTTTATATATTTTAAAATCAATATTAAACTATTGATTGTCATATGAAGCACACACCACTTGGATAATGTTATAATAATTGCCCAATTGCTGATAACACACAAATAAAACAAAACCAGACCAAAAAGTTCACTCTAAGGCTGGGTCTATGAACACTTTAAAGCATTTAAAGACTTTTAATTGTTAAAAAAAAACACCAAACCACTATTTCTGACTTCCTGGTTTTGCCTGAGGAGAAGCAGGAAGTTCCATAAATCACAGAAAGATACTTCTGGCAAGATTACTAGGCTCCTTTTGCTTACGTTTGGCATTTGGATTGTCTGGAAAAGGTTCAGAGCAGAACCGGGAATTGTAACCTTCTCCAAGCCTAGTTTGAACTTTCAGCCACAAAAGGTTGAAACTGTAACTGCTATAAATGACTTGGAGGCCTCCTCTAGCTCCTTTTCACCCACGTATGAAGAACAAAATATGAGTGGTTTATATTTGAGTTGAACATAGTGCAGTACTCCTGAAACAGTCAAGAAGAAGAAGGAGGGAAGGCGGCAGCGGGGGGGTGGGGGGACTAGGTAGACCCAAACAAAGCACAAACAGTTGTTGCAAGCTTCTTTAACATTCTGCCAACAAAACCCTTATCTGACCTGTATCACTTTCTGGTTTTTGCAAGGCTAATGAATTGTTTTCTAACAGAGTTCATTGTTTGTGCACCAATAGTCTCCTAGGCTGAGATTGGCAACTATCAACTTTCTGAAATATATAGTGTAACGCAAGCAGAGTTTGTTCTAGAAAATGTTTTATTGAAATACATGAGTTTATCCTAACAAAACATTCTGAGTTAATCTAACACACACACACACACACACACACACACACAGAGAGAGAGAGAGAGAGAGAGAGAGGGAGGGAGGGAGGGGAGAGCCATATATATGAAAATGATCTTTTGTTATGGAAAATGCCAAATCAAATGTGTCTTTCAAATGAGCATGTAGAAAGGATAGGAACATTGCTTTTGCACCTCTCACACTGTCCTTCACTTACTGTTTTTTAAAAATGAAGTCAAGCTAGACTGTAACATCAATTTGAATTATATTTGTATCACTGGTTTTTGTTTCTGAATGATAAATATTTTTTCCTGTTTGAAACCAAAGCCCCGGGTTCTAGTTTCAACATTTCCAAATTCAGTTTGAGAGCATTCCCCATGTTTTGGGTTTTAGAAGCCCACATTTTTTCATTACAATCCAGACTGGAAAGCCATGGTGCTTTCCAACTCTCCACGGGGTTCTGAACAGACTGCATGCATGGATTATGTGTGGATAGTTTAATTCAGAGGTGCGGAACCCTTTTCAGCCCGAGGGCAGCATTGTCCTGTGACCTTTCAGGAGCTGCATTATAGAGGTCAGTGGGACCAGAGGAAAAAGTAGACAGAGCAACAAATTTGACTCTTCTCTTTGTTCAGTAGCACTTCCATCTCTCATATAGAAAAATTGCATCAAAATTTCACCGGTTTGCTATTTAAACACACAAAGTGTGTGTGTGTGTGTGTGTGTGTGTGTGTGTGTGTGTGTATGTGTGCATTTCAAGGATTTGCCATTTAAATGCTACTATCCAAACTGCAACCAATTCATCTTCCAGTCACATCTCCTCCTCTTCTAACTAGCAAAAATCAGGTTCCCTTCCCACTCTCCCTCCTGCTCTACACACAAACCACATCAAAACTTCAATGGTTTTAGTTGCTTCAAGTTACTTGTGCTTGTGGTGAATTTTGTGCTGTTTGCTTGCTGTGATGGTTTCTGTGAAGTTCCCCGCTACTTCCTTGATTTGGAAGGGACTTGTGAGTGTCAATGGGATCCAAAGTGGTGATGATCAGTGTGTCTTCCAAAGGTGACAGATGTCCAAGGAAGGAGGAAGATTGGCAAATAATGCTTCACAGCAGCCATTAAAAATATGGTAGGAGGTTGGTGGGCCTGTTCTGGCCTTCTAACTTCCTGTACCCTTTCCCAGTTTTAGTCACTAGGTGGTACTGGACTTAATTATTAGGTGGTACTGGAGTAATGATTTTCTTGTTATATTCCTTCTATAGGAAGACAATAACCCGCTCTGCATATCTGAAGTCATGACATAGGTTGCTTTTCTCCTCCTAGCAAAACGGAGTTCAAGTGCTACACCATGAACACAAACTGTACGTGAGAACCAAGGAACATAGGAAGCTGCCTTATACTGAATCAAGTCATTAATCTATCTAGCTCAGCACTGGCTTTTCTGAGTTTCAGGCAGGAGTCTTTCCCAAGCCTACCTGGAGATGCTGGGATTTTGAACCTGGGTCCTTTTGCATATGCACAACAGATGCTCTACAATTACAATTGTCATGAACTTGTTGAATGTTGAAGAGTGGGGGAGGCACCATCAGCGACGAAAGCTCAGAATGAGGGGATTGGTGGTTGGATGATAATGAGGGGTCAGAGGAAGGAGAGAGAGCAAACAGGGAGGAGGAGGGATTGGAAGCTGCAGAGGTAACATGGTTTAGTGAGCAGGAAGAGACGGTGGCAGAGAGCAGTCCATAATCAGAGGCAGAAGTGGAGGCTGAAGAGGAGGGGGGCCCAGAGGCACAGATGAGGTAGGCTGCTGAAGAAGAAGGCTGCTGTGTCAAGCTCCCCCCTCCCCCTCTGTCACCCAGAACCCTCAAAGGTATGAAGACAGCAGAGCAGAGTCAGGCAAAATGAATGAACCTCAGATTGATTGAAAAGGAACCAAAGGAGGAGGGCTGTGGGACGGCAGGGAAATCTAGTCCTCACGACTGCCTCATTAGGGTAAGATCCACTGGGAATAGTTGTTGTGCTCACTAGGCCTGAGCTGTTTGTTTCTCTGAATAAAGAGTTAACTTTACTGACACCTTGTGGGTTATTGCTGACTTGCTCCTGACAGCAGCAATACACTCCATCTCCAGAATTTCCAAAGTTACACATCCACCCATTTGAAAGGGGTTCAAAAGCATGCTGGCTAAGCTGCAATCTTGAAGTATGGTGAAGAATTCAGAAGATTACTTTACCAGGGGCATGAATTGTCTACCCTAGATTTACTTGATCGACCTGATGTGCCACAAGTGGTTGTGTGAATCAGTCATTTCACTGGTACTAGCATAGCAGCAACCCTCTCATAAGTAACACTGTACATAAAATTCTTGGCTAAGGAAGTAGACAGACAATAGGGTCTAGTACCTGTCACACCTTGACTTGTTGAGTGCTAACACAGCCCGGGGGATCCGAAAGCTGTCATTACAAGACATTAGCATGAGAAAAGGAGCACCCCTTCTGTTTTGGCATGTCATACCCCGGTGACAGGGAGCACAAATACAGTCAGGAGCATAGAACAGTGTGACTCAGTGTTGCCTTTGACAGTGTTGGGCACCAAGGCTGTCACTCTTTTGACATGGGCCCGCCCTCCCCACTACCCACGCTGGTGTTCGAAAAACAGCAGCTCGCCCACCACTTTCATTTCCACACAATGTGTCAATAATTACTTGTCAGGGCTTTTGCTCATAGACCTAGGAATGGTGAATAAATGCTCATTATGCTGGGGGAAGTGGGGAGGGGGGGAGAGAGAGTACTGTTGCAAGCTTTACTATAAATCTTGTGTTACAAATGCTCACAATAGGGGCTATTGACACAGCGGCAAACACTCGCATTAACTTGTAAAGGCATGCTGCCGTAAAGAGGGTTTGACAAACTAACTTGCAGCTGAGGAGTTTGTTGACCTGTTCCTCGCCTGCCTTGCCAACCAAACTAGGCCCTGTCTGTAGTAAACTCCAGGAGGAGGTGGCTGCTGTTTAAACAGCCCTTTTGTCTCTCTGAGGCAACATCCTTATCCCCTGCTGCATAGGAGCTTTGGAAATAATTCTTTGCAAAATGTAATGGTGTAACAAGAACAAAGTAGAGCAACAACTCAGGACTGGTCTTCAAACTTAAAATAGGAGTAGAGGAATACATAAACTCAAGATAGGCTTCTTCCTTTTTTAATGGAAGGGGCTGTCCTAGCAGAAATTTGGTGCTGAAATGGCCTTGGCAATCACTTAATATCTGGCACTTATCTCATAAATTACAAGGTCACAATTCAGCACAGAGTAAAGCGGTCTTAAGCCCGTTCATTTTCTGCCCACAGAGTTGACGGTGGAAGTTCCCCTCTCCAGGACTTCCCTGTGCTGCAGTGCCTCAGTGGCAACAAAAGTTCCCTATAATAACAGCAACTTACTGCTCTGGTGGTTGAGTTTGGAAATTGTTGGTTAAGGGAAAACATTTCACACACGTCAAGATTTTCTCAGGACCCGTGAGAACAAAAAATGAAAACAGAACAACTTTGGCATCTGAGACACATCCTGGCTTCCGAGGGTCAAACTGGACATCACTTGGTCAGCTGTGACTGTTGTTCATGTGTCTTTTCCATTCACACATATAGAGGGTTTCAATGGGTCTAATTTTTTACATCTAAAGGGATATAAAGGTGAAGGGAACGGAACACATAACCTAGCACCTTAGGAGCCTCTGACAAATCTCCCAAAGTACCTCTCACCCACCTGGCTCTTACACCTGAAAATAGTTGGACTGGGAGAAAACATTGTGAAGTGATGTGCTGTGGAAAAATAAGAGGAAAGAGGGTTGAGCTTGTGTCATCTGAGTATTCTCTTTTGACACACTATTCAAACTCCACATCCTGCTTTATGTGTAAATAAGGGTGTTGGAGAATTCCAACACAATCAGAAATGGGAATGAAAACCGGGATGGAATAAATCCAGTGTCTATAATTGGCATTCACTGTTCTTGCTGCATTCAGTCTGTAAATGATATATAATTTATTATAGTCCTGTCCCTATCATTGGCATTGTGTTTCCTTTGCATTGAAATGAATGGAGTGGAATAATACAATGACAATTTAAATTATGTAATTAATTAATTACATAAAGTACATAAGTTATGCAAGTTACATGCTTTTGCCACAGCAGATAGTGAGACAAATAACATAGCTGTTGGTGGAAGATGAACTGCAGTGGAACAGAACCAGTTCTGCATGCAATAAACACAAGGTGGAATGTAAAACTTTGTGTTCATGCATCCTTATGTGTAAATGAGGAACTCTCATAATAAATGACAAACTTAACCATCTAGTTTGGCTCTCAGAGCCAACTTTCAGGTTTCCAGGATGACTAGGTGTCTGCATATCTGTTAATATAACATTAACAGTTAAAGCCAAGATAAAATAAAGTAAGCACAAAATATGACAGGAATGTGAGAAATTCAACAGCAGGGAACTACCAATAGGAAGAGCAGACCACAAATGCCAAATTCAGAGTCTCCAAAGCTGAAAAGCACTGCCTTTGCCCTGCATCTAAAGATCTGTAGAAAGGGGGTGGGAATGAACTTTCCTTAACACTTGCCCCACCACTGAGAAAACATGTCTTGGGTAGCCCTTTGCCATAACACTGATAAAAGAGGAACCTTGAGGAGGATCTCCAAGGAAACTTTCTGCTAAAACTTACTCCTTCATCTTTTATAAATAGGCTCCTAACATCACAATCCTGCATAATGCAAATGGGTGAGGAACCTCAGAGCTTTTGCTGTATGTTACTGGCTCTTGTATTTTTTATATAGGCATGCAGTCAATGACTGCATAGGGAGTAAAAGGAAAGAGTTGAGTGATTTGCAACATTTAGTATCCACTTCTGTTTTTTTATATAAACTTATTCTCTTTTGCCTATGGTTCTATTGCCTTTTCACAGTTCCTTGCTGTTGCCTTTTGCTTGTTTAACTCACGCTGATTTACTTTTTGATTGCCATTTTGTAGGTATTCCCCAATGTTTGTTTTAAACCCCATCCTATTTTCTGGCTTGTTTTCTTTTCCCCATTCACATTAAACACACACTCCCGCCCTCCCCGCTTCAACTTTCATTCAGCCCAGCCAGTATAAACGTAGCAAATTTCACATTTCATGTTTGTCCTTAGCCAGTTTCCAATGCATTTCATTTTCCAGTGGTAATGTAATCCCTTAAACTCAAGCACTATTCATTAAATATATATATATATATAGTTTAAATTGTAATTTTGGGTGCATATTCTGAATGTCCTTAAGTTTTGGAAACAGCTTATTTTAACAAAACCTAAACATTGGCCCCATATCACTGGATAATATTGCCTTAGCCAAGCCTAACACTGCTTGGCAAGTAAACCTCCCACTGTGTTGGCATAATAATGATTTATGTACAACATGCCATGGCTTAAACTATGATTGTGTAAACTTGTGTGGAAACCACAAGTTTAAATCACACACATTTACAAGGTATTTGTTTTTGTAAATGTTCATTTAAACCGAACAGCAACATTATCAGAGGCAATGCACTGAAGCCACATATTCACAACTGCTGCTCTCTTTACCAGAGCCAATTTTGTACCCAAGATGTTGCCAAGCCACATCTGGATTGGATCTGGAGTCAATCCATAGCTCTAATCCATGTGTGTGCCATGTCCTGCCGTCTTTGCCGTTTCTTCCTCCAACTGGCGTTTCTTAGTGGAATGGCAACTAAAAAGATTTATATAAATTGCAATTTTCCTGCTGACCATTTGCCAGTGAGGATCTTGGTTAGAGGTGGTGGACAAGTCTCCTCTTCTGCTCTTCTCTGTCCATACTTAATTAAGCAGAGGATTGTGGAATCCGGAATATCGACACATAAAGGTAAAGGTAAAGGTACCCCTGCCCATACGGGCCAGTCTTGACAGACTCTAGGGTTGTGCGCCCATCTCACTCAAGAGGCCGGGGGCCAGCGCTGTCCGGAGACACTTCCGGGTCACGTGGCCAGCATGACAAAGCTGCATCTCGCGATCCAGAGCCGCACACGGAAACGCCGTTTACCTTCCCGCTGGTAAGCGGTCCCTATTTATCTACTTGCACCCGGGGGTGCTTTCGAACTGCTAGGTTGGCAGGCGCTGGGACCAAGCAACGGGAGCGCACCCCGCTGCGGGGATTCGAACCGCCGACCTTTCGATTGGCAAGCCCTAGGCGCTGAGGCTTTTACCCACAGCGCCACCCGCGTCCCTAATATCGACACATACATGTAGTTTATTTTCTGTGTTTTTATTTCAACAATTTGTATGCTGCTTAACCACAGTCATCTCAAAGTGGTGTATAGGAGACCCAATACAATGAGACCAAAAAGTTGTTGTTGCTGTTTAGTTGTTTAGTTGTGTCCGACTCTTCGTGACCCCATGGACCAGAGCATGCCAGCCACTCCTGCCTTCCACTGCCTCCTGCAGTTTGGTTAAACTCATGTTGGTAGCTTCAAGAACACTGTCCAACCATCTCGTCCTCTGTTGTCCCCTTCTCCTTGTGCTCTCCATCTTTCCCAACATCAGGTTCTTTTCCAGGGAGTCTTCTCTTCTCATGAGGTGGCCAAAGTATTGGAGTCTCAGCTTCAGGATCTGTCCTTCCAGTGAGCACTCAGTGCTGATTTAATAATAAGGTAACATTATAAAATTAGAGCGCTGTTAGAAAGGTTGCTGGAATAAAATGTTTTTACTATTTTTTGTTAAGAGCTGCTCAGAGTGGATGGGGCAATCCAGCAAGATGGGCATCATCATCATCATCATCATCATCATCGTCGTCATCGTCATCGTCATCATAAATGAATCTATGAAAAACAAGTTTAGTAAGCACAGGAAGTTCACCAGAGAGGGTCCTGTCTGACCTCAGCTAGAAGGGAGTTCTACAAAATTGGGTCCAGAATATTGACTGCATGGCTCCTTATAGAGATTAGCTGTGCATCTGAGCCATGGGGGCCACTAACAGTGACTCTCCCAAATACATCAGTCTATGGGATCAGGAAGAGCCTGAGATATCCTGGGCCCAAGTTCTTCAGGACATTGTTAATTAATACAGAGACTTGAACCTGGCCTGGTAGTATTGGAGTGCAAGTTTTTTAATTTTAAGCAGAAATAGATACAGAACAAGAAAAATGATTTAGCTGGGACAAGGAGTAGAAAATAGGGACTGTCCCTAGTAATAATGACATTTGCAGCATATGGAATCTTATTTGCATGGAGACAAAATCATATTGTGAAAAGCATGTGGGCTGAGACTTGTTCAGAAGACCAATGATGAGAAGTGAATGCAGCTGGTTCCCCATGAATGGCATCTTGGAAGTCTTGCTTGAAGGCTGTAGACAGAGAGGTCATCCTGACTGTGAGGATTTGAAAAGCAATGGGAAACGATAGGCTTACCATAATCACAAATGCTTCAAGGTGTTCCTTGAGCCTGTCAACAGTGTTAACTGCTGCTTTTCTTCACTGCAAACCGTTGGACATTTCCTGCAATGAGCAGTCATTTGTAAATGTTATGGCGAACAGAAACGGAAATGAAGACTCAATTTCCTATAAAGCTCAAATTCAATTTAAACCATGGTGTGTCGCTTCCATTTATACAGCAGAGGTTAACATGATATGATATGTAATAGAAGTAAATCAACTTGATGGATAAATGAATACAGCATTCAGACTGCATTAATTAATTAAATGTTTGGGGTGGTCTTTAGCATTGTATCACACCATTACGGCATGCAGCATATCATTTATTACTAGAAGTGAACTCAAGAGTGGAGTTATTATTTGGTTATCTTTTATTAATATTTATTTAAAATATTTCTTGATCATTCTGTTTCCAGGATGATTCGCAACAATAAAATACACATTAAAAAAACAGTTATAGTAATAATCACAATTAAATCACATCAAAATTCATCCCACTGAATGTTAACCTTAAGTTTGGTATTAACTATTATTATTATTTACATTTATTTATTGCTTTCTACAAAAAAGGTCTCAAATTGACCCATAAAACACAAACAGCATAAAGAACCAGCTAAAACCCAGATATGAAAATAAACAAGATCCAATAAGCAAAATCCCTGAAGTGTTTATTCAACAATACTATAAGCAGAACAATTCTTTTTCATTCTATTTGAGCACCACAAAAAGTCTGAAAGCATACCAGTGTGTGATTCAGATAAACTACCCAAAGCCTGGGTCAACAGAACATCTTTACTTGCTACCTGAAAGCTGACTGTGATGGTGCCCAGTGTGTTTTTCTGAGGAGAGTGTTCCACAAATGCTCTCCCCGGCAAATGATTGTGTGAACAAAAAGGTAAGGATGGGGGAGAAATTATATTCAGTTCACACTGAAAGGTGAACTTACCTGAATCATAGAATTGTAGAGTTGGAAGGGACCCCAAGAGTCATCTAGCCCACCTCGCTGCAATGCAGGAATCTCAATTAAAACATCCATGGCAGATGACCAACCAACCTTTGCTTAAAAACCTCCAAGGAAGGAGAATTCACCACCTTTGAGGGAGTCCATTCCTCTGTTGAACAGCTCTTATTCTCAGAAAGTTCTTCCTGATGTTTAGTCAGAATCTCATTTCTTGTAACTTGAAGTCATTGATTTGAGTCCTTCCCTCCACAGTTGGAGAAAACATCTTCCATGTGACAGCCCTTTCAATATTTGAACATGGCTATGCTATCTCCTCTCAGTCTCCCCTTATACAGCCTAAACATATCCAACTCTCTCAACCATTCCCCATAAGGCTTGATTTCCAGACCCTTGAACACCTTGGCTGCCCTCCTCTGCACACGTTCCAACTTATCAATATCCTTCTTAAATTGTGGTGCCCAGAACTGAACCCAGTACCCCAGGTATGGTTTGATCAAGGCAGAATAAAGCAGTACTATTACTGCCCTTGATCCAGGTTAGAATATCTGTTGTTGTTGTTGTTGTTTTCTGCTGCATCACACTGTTGACATGTTAAGCTTGAGGTATACTACGACCCCTAGATCCTTTTGAGATTTATTACTGTCAAACCAGGTGTCCCCCATCTTATATTTGCGCAGCTGGTTCTTCCTGCCTATGTGCAGAACCTTACATTTGTCCCTACTGAAATTCATTATATTAGTTTTTGTCCAGGTCTCCAATCTGTTAAGGTCATTGTGAATCCTATTCCTGTCTTCTATGGCATTCTCTACCCTTCTCACTGTAGATTTGATGAGCATCCTCTCAATTCCTTCCTCCAAGTCATTTATAAATACATTGAACAACAGCACAACCAGAACAGAACCATTAGTGAGCCCTCTTTGATTTCAGCCAGTCAACCAACTACAAACCATGCTTTCCAAAAGAAGTCATGAACTAAAACACACAAATCCTTTGAAATTTGCACTTCTCTGAATTTTGCAATACAGTTTTCCAGCCAAGTAAGGTGTAAAAAAATTGTGTATACTAGGGTAAAGTGTGCATATTATTTAGATAAGATACAAAAATGCATTATAAGGAAACCCT
Organism: Podarcis muralis; assembly: GCF_964188315.1. Classification (NCBI taxonomy): domain Eukaryota; kingdom Metazoa; phylum Chordata; class Lepidosauria; order Squamata; family Lacertidae; genus Podarcis; species Podarcis muralis. Next base: position 77,037,554 of record NC_135659.1, read on the forward strand.
TACATCTTACATGGGAGTTTGGTTCCAAGGGCAACAATTATACACAAATATTAGGTATACCAAATTTGTGTTAACCTTGGAGCTACCCCATCCCTAGCCAGCCTCCCTTCTCTAAAGAGAGAGAGCATTCTTACCATGAGCAGAGCCAGCACATTAAGCTGGCTTTGCCTGAGAAGCAAGGCTAAGAGCTTAAAAGGCCTTTTGTGCTGAGTAACCTCAAGCGGACACGGCACAAAACCAGCTTTTAAGCTTTAGGCCTTGAATCCTGTGCAAAGTCTGCTGGGTGTACCCTACATGCAGCACAGTGGTGCTGGGAGTGGTTGGGATGCTCCAGGGAGATCTTGCACAAAGTCAGGTTGCCCCACAAGATCTTGCAAGAGCATCCCCACTACTGCCATAGCCAACACACTATGTTTGTTTGTTTGTTTTTAACTAGGAAAGTAGCTGTTATTGACACCACTTCTGACTTGGTCTGCCCTATGCTAGGACTGCTTTTTAAATGAAGTGAGAGTGTATACCATGATCCTGTATGTTTATGCCATTTTGGCTGACTTTCCCTTGTCTACCTGAATTATTTGTTGTCAAATCAAATCACACTGTGGGCCTGAACTGGAGAAGGGCTGCAAAAGCATGACAAAGCTGCTATCCTCCTGGGTTCAATTTCAGGAGTGTTCCTCCATTGACTTCAGTGGGAATAAGTGCATGTTGCTGGGAGTAGAACTCTGCGGTTATATAAATGCATATTGTTAACAATAATGGACACATGTCTGAGAACTGGCAGAGTGAAAACATGTGGAAGCAGGGGGGCAGATCTGTAGTTCATCATGGATGGGTGAACTTGGCCCCAAGTTCCTAGATCTCCATGGTCATCAATCTCGTGCTGTTACATGTGAATAAAAACAGGAAGACTAAAGAACAAGATTGGGAGAGATGGGCTGGAGGAGAACCATAATCCCCTCTTAGTTTTCACCAACATCAGCATCCTATGAGTCAGTGGCACATGACTGAGTCCTTGGAGTCCATCTGCGGAACCAGGACAATAAGCAGAACATGTTGTTGCCCTGAGAAGAGCATGCTTTCAGCATCTTTTCTGCCCTTATCTCTTCTTATTTATGGCTCCACGGGGAGAAGAATGACCTTCTATCTTTTTCCATGGTGGGTAGATTTTGTTTTGAAAACACCCTCTTCAGAACTGACTCCACAGCCAATCGTGGTCTAGTTTATAGAGTCTTAACTTGTCAGAACTACAGCCGAATATGCAATGCAGACTTGCTGTTGTTGTTTAACTTTGAAAGAGATTATGAGTCCCATAACCCTGAAAGAGTTGGTTAACCTCTCCATTGCTTGATATTTCATGTATTTTGTTGTTCTGTGAACATATTTGTCCAAGTTAGTTCTAACCGCCATGGAAACAAAAACCACAAGTTTTTAAAGCACTGTCTTTGAGGCATGCCATTGATTTAAGGAGCTGTGTGTGTTTATAAGGTTATTTCGGAACAAGCTTTAGGCTGAAGATATATATGTGTGTGTGTGTGTGTGTGTGTGTGTATATATACGAAGGATTTGTGTAGAAATGTTTGCTTCCAGAATAATCAACTGGTGCAACTGGTGCAATGCTGACATAAAGTTTGTTGGTTTGGAGAGAAAGAAAGAGAGATATTTGCCTAGACAAAGAGGCTATGGGAAGGTTCTATAAGTATGAACAGATACCCCAAAGTAAAAGTTAACAAGAGAATACAGTGTGTGAACCCTTCACCCCCTCTCTCAGTTATTTCCTGTCTACTGTCACCCAGGAATACCAATCATTTCTGACCTGAAAAGGGGGTTAAATGAAAATATGTGTGGAGGGATGGGTAGCAGCACTGTGTCTTGTAAAGCCAGGGTTCCCAATAGTATGGGATGAGTCTTCTGAGCACGGTGGATCAGTGCACATTTTATTATGAGTGCACACAGGGCCATTGGGTGAGTTGAGGATGCCACCTCAAGTGGCAGAAGCCCCCAAGGCAGCACTCCAGGTACCGTGCCTGCCTTGCCACCTCCACCAGTGGCAGAGAAGCAGCACCAGCATTTTGGGTGAGATAGTGTCCATTTGGGCTAATATCCAACTCGAAATCAGAATGATCTCACCAAAAATTGGAACCCATGGCAGCGGCACTTCTTAGAGGGTTTTTTTTTTTTAAAAAAAAAAAAGTATTTGTGGAGTATGAATTGATTCAACAAATTAATATTTTTCTTTTTTCTTTTAAAAAAGGGCTTCTGCTTAAGAGGATTATTTTATTCCACTATGTAACTTTCCATTTTTTTGTTGTTAGTTGTTTTGCAGAAGGGAGTTCTATCTTGTCGGTGTCAGCTCTTATTCAAACTGTATGCAGCTAGGAAAAAGGCAGAGGTGATTATTCTGCACTTTGGGAACAATTGAGAGCAAATTGAAGCAAACCAAGATAATAGCTGGAACACATGGTGTTCCTTTCACCTGTGCTGCTCCATCGTCTCTCCCCCACCGCCAAATGGGACCCAAGAGCTTTGAAATCTCAATGCATTTTGCCTGATCAGACTCTTCACGTACATATATAAATGCATGTGGTTCAGTTTGTGTTCCACACAAAAGCAGGCAAGGTAGAAATGTTTCATTTAATTAAAATTGATTTTAAAATTCCCTTGATCAATATCAAGTTAAAATTCATCCCTGCAGCAACAGGAATGGCAAATCTCTGATGGAGATTTTAAGGGTGGCACTTTTGGTGTTCAGGAGTGAATTCAAAGGTTGGATGGGCCCCTTTGCTTTGGCTCAAGGAGCCATGCTGTTTGGTAGGATTGCCACCAAAATTGTGCCTCACACACAATGTTATTCTGTAGGCTGTGCTGTTATGAGTAGAATTTCATCATATTACCTAAGTAATTTTTCAGGCTAGGCAGTCTTTCAGGTCGCCTGGCCCTGAGTTGTTCAGGGCTTTATATGTTAACAACAAGACATTGAAATAGCATTTGTGCCTAGCAAACACAGCCCAGCATGGAGCGTCTTCCTTATGGTGTGATCCTACATCACTGTATATCTCAGTTATGTTGCCAGATGATTATATGGGTCTTTGCCACTTGCCCAGCAGGATGTAGACCACAAGGAAGTGGCTCTGATAGTCTCTCTCTCTCTCTCTCTCTCTCTCTCTCTCTCTCTCTCTCTCTTTCTCTCTCTCTGTGTGTGTGTGTGTGTGTAGCTGACATAATTGATTAATCTAACTGATTAATCTGTTTTCCCCTTCACCGATTGCAAATAATATTTGAATAGGACATTTATTGGAAGGCTTTACCAGCATTTGAAAGGCTTCTTGTCTCACACCAGCCATACAATGCAGGCAAGATGTTATTCTGATCCTGAAACAACAAATGAATAATTTTGAGTTTTGGCAAAGGCTAATCTTTTTGCTTGCTCGGGATGTTGCATCAGCTTGATAACCGTACCAGGAACAGAAGAGGATCCACCTGACTCCCTTGACGTAATCTGGCAGAGAAGCTACAAATTCCTCGGGTGAGAATGTGTTGCCATTACTCACAGTGCTGCACATTTTTATTAGGCCCAGCTAGAAGATATAACTGAAACTCTTTTGATCATGAAGCTTCACAGTGTTGCCTGTTGGCCTGTCTCCTGTTCAGTCAAGCATGGATCCACTCCGCCAAGGATTTGTTCATAAATTGCTGTCCTCCATGTTTTACATAACTTCTTTTTCTTATTTCAGTACAGCTGAATGCAATTTATGGGGAAAGAAAAAGTTACAAAGTGTTTGAATACAGTGTGTAGTTCTGATCACAGTTACCTTGCAAGATGCTGTTTTAACCTTTGCCACAGTCTCCTTAAATTACAGTGGTACATTGGGTTACAGAGGCTTCAGGTTACAGATTCTGCTAACCCAGAAATAGTACCTTGGGTTAAGAACTTTGCTTCAGGATGAGAACAGAAATTGTGCGGCGGCAGTGGCACGGTGGCAGCGGGAGGCCCCATTAGCTAAAGTGATACCTCAGGTTAAGAACAGTTTCAGGTTAAGAACGGACCTCCAGAATGAATTAAGTTCTTAACCAGAGGTACCACTGTAAAATGTATTGGGTTTTTTTAATTCATTCTTTCCTTTCCTTTCCTTTCCTTTTCACCTTTCCAATGGGAAATGGCTAATGACTGCACACAAGGTTTTCACTTCATTCTACTTTAAATGTTGAAATAAGACATTTATGTGCCAGAACAGTGGCTAGGCTATGGGCCCAAGAACTCCACGCAAAATCAGTGGTAGACCACTCACTTTGTTTGTGCTGCATAGCTGTACATTTTATGGGGTTCTATTGTTGAACTTGTTTGTATTTCAATATACCTTTTTATTTTTACATATAGTGTGACGTTAACTTGTTCTAAGCTGCCCTGAGAAGTACATTGGTTTGCTTGGACTTTTTATATACATTAATTTTAGAAAGATTCCAAAAATGCATGAGAAGACATTTGGGCTTGCCTCCCTGATATGCCTGGTGGATCTGCCATCAACATCTCTGTGTTGCATGCTTGTGAAAATGAAGCTTAAGAGCTCACAGACAGAAGCATGTAGATATTTTCCCACACAAAGGTGATCCTGTTTGGACCAGGATCCAAACCTGCACAGAGAAGGGTATATTGGTATGCTCAGATGCAACTTTCATGCAAACAGTGAGGGTGTGGTCACCAGATGCATTGGGAACACAGCCACATGACCAGAATGCATGAAGAGGGTTGTCTGAACTCCCCTCATCCCACTGCCCTCCCCTGTCTGAGTAGGTGATATAATACTGGGCCAGCATTGATTCATACTTTATGAATCAGCTCAGATATAGGCAAGTAACTGCTCATGCAAGTGGTTACCTGGCTTGTGTCAGTATAATGTTGGTGAAGCTTATGTGGAGATTCAGCAAAGAATTCATTGTCCCCAGGATATGCTATTCTTCAAAGCTGCTGCTGAATCTTCTGTGAGCATGTTATTTAGCTGTAACTAGTAGAACTCTTTCGTGGGCAGCTATTCAACCATTTCAGACTCAAGGCAAGTGTCTGTGTATAAAATATGGCATGACTTTTAGCATAAGACAGTTTCTTGCATCCTGAAAATAAAAAAGAATAATAACCAGCAGGTTCTGAACACAGATGAGTTCACATGGTGAAACAAAAGAAAGGGTGATCTGTAAGATGTCCAACACTACCTGGTCATATGCACAGTGGCGTAGCGTGGGGGGTGCAGGGGGGGCCGGCCGCACCGGGCACAACATCTGGGGTTAGGGCAAATCCACAGGTTAGGGGGCGCAAATTACTTGCCTTGCCCCGGGTGCTGACAACCCACGCTACGCCACTGCATATGCATGTTTGTGGGGTTGGCACAAGAGGATGTCAGAAATGGGCATTTGCTGTGGCAGCAAGTCTGGCAAAAGGCCCAATGCCCCACCAGTGCCTCCATTATTACTAGTATAAATCGTCCAAGAAAATCAAAGGTGGCATAATAAAAGGCTTTTCCTCTCCCAGCTAAGAGGATTGCCTTTCCAGTGGCCCCTGGAGCAAATGTTGACAGGCTGGATCAAAAATATGTTGGAGGCAGAGGTGTGCAGTCTGCTCCAAAAGTTATCATGGATGAAGTTTGACAAAGAGAAGCAACAAAGTATGAAGCTAGTCAGGCTCCTCGGTTACTTCACCAAATACCAGTGTTTGGCTTGTTGACACTAAGAACAAAGGAAGCTGCCTTATACCCATTGGTCCCATTGATCAGACCCATTGGTCCATGTATCTCACTATTGTCTGCAATGTCTGGCAGCAGCTCTCTGGGGTTTAAGAATGGAAACATTCCCAGTCTACCTTGAGATGCTGGGGATTGAACCTGGACCTTCTTCATGGGCGACAGATGCTCTACCACTGAACTATGGTCTTTCCCTTTCTATAGTTTTTCTGAAGCTGTGCGGAAAATACCCAGTATGCAAGGATTAAGGGGGTGTTTGGTTGCTTCTTCACTCATCTGTCCAGTTGTCTCAACTGAAACTGAATTGCCGGTGCTTGCTATTTATCTCAGAGATCCTGCATTAGTCCATTCCAACAGAGAACACAGCAAAAGCTTATGCTCTATCCCATGGCTTTTCATGTGAACCCAAATCATTTCAGCTTGTGGTAGCATTCAGCTATGGCAAAATGTGCCCCATGTAATTTAGTGATCAGGAACCTCCCACCCCAGCTGCTGTCCTAGGAGCATGATTGAAAAGAGTTGAACAATGCCATCTTTTTATGTGAGGCTGAGGCACTGGTTAAGTCAAAAATAGGAGCAGTGCCAGTTGAGTCATCAATGCACCACTTCCTGAGTCACAGATTTTGTCCCAGTTACTACATGGAAATTAACCTCAAATTGCAATCCATTGACAAGGCCTGGTAGTGATTTATTGAATACGGGTTTTGAACATTAAGGCATTCCCCTTTTGAGAATGACAAAAATCTGAATTCTTTCCCACTAGCCCTGCATTTTAAGTGTACCTCCCTGAGCTTATGCATCTGGCTAGGATGAAACCCCACAATGGGATTATCACTAGGTATTGCTCATCTTGGAGCCTGTCTTGACACAACTTACCAAATGGTTGATGAGATGGGAAATAATTACTTTTATTGAGCAGTTCTGCTACACACATGCACAGGGTGTGACTCTCCATTGAAATGAACATGGTGCTCTGCTTTACAGGAGCTTCATTTTGTGCTCTGGACTGAGGCACCAGTTTATTTCTTTGCAGGAGGCTAATGCTTGCAGCTTGGCATATAGGATTGGTATCCAATAACATTGTCATAATAAGCCTTATGGCACTGGAGTCTTGCATGGTCCTGGGTCTCTGGAGGTCTGCCGTTGGGAGTTCTCTTGTGGCTTCTTTTTGGCTCTCCTGACCCCTGTGGGCACCCGTGGGCAGGAGAGAGGTTGAAAAAGTTCCTCCCCTGCATCCAAAATCAATACCTTTTAGAAAGAAATGAGAGAGAATGCATGAAGCCACTAACCAACTTTTCCACGAAGTTAGGCGGCTTCCAAAAGTGCCTCTTTTGAAGTTCTGCTTCCCCTAATTCTGAGGGGCCTGGAACTCAATGGCCCACCCACATCTGCCCTGCTGCACGCTCCCTAGGATTGGGTAGAGTGCCTCAGGAGAGACACTGCTGTGAGGATGTGGGTGGGCCGCAGCAGCATTTTGAGAATGTCTTTCAGATCCTGGAAACATGATTCCACAAGCCAGCTGAGGAAGCCCACGGAGCACCCTGCCTGCCCTCAATGGAAAGTGGGCTTGTTGAAGGTTTCCTGTCTGAAACTTGGCTGGAGAAAAGAAAGAAATGGTGGAAGGGGGGGGGGAATAAAAATATTCACTCTTGTAGCTGGAGTGAAGTGTGCTTCTTCCTCAGCTCTTCTCCAAGTGAATGAGAAACTGCTCTGGAGGAACTGTACTGCATGGCTTCATTTCCTCTTCATGTGAGCAAATCATTCATTGACTCAGCATGAGGCCAGGCCAATGGGATGGTTTTTAATGCTCTCTTGAAGCCACCATAGTAATATCTTTCCACTTCTATTGCAAAGTGCTTATATCTCAACCTTTCTGTAATTGGTATTCTACAACTTTATTTAAGAAAGGGAATGGCTGTGTTAATAATAATAATAATAATAATAATAATAATAATAATAATAATAATACCCTGCCCATCTGGCTGGGTTTCCCCAGCCACTCTGGGCAGCTTAGAGCATATCTAAAAACATAATAAAAACATCAAGCATTAAAAACCTCCTGATACAGGGCTGCCTTCAGATATCTTCTAAAAATTATGTAATTCTTAATCTCCTTGACATCTGAAGGGAGGGTGTTCCACAGGGAAGGTGCCACTACCAAGAAGGCCCTCTACCTGGTTCCCTGTAACTCCACTTCTCACAGTGAGGGAGCCAGCAAAAGACCCTCAGAGGAGGACCTCAGTGTCCAGGCTGAACAATGGGGGTGGAGATGCTCCTTCAGGTGTCCCTGGCAGAGGCCATTTAGGGCTTTAAAGGTCAGCAGCCACACTTTATATTGTGCTCAGAAATGTCCTGGGAGACAGTGAAGTGTCAATACAGTACAGTACAGGCCCTATTCAGGGGTGCTCTGAGAAATAAGGACTTGCTACTTTGAAAACTTGGGTTAATAGCTGAGGACTGCTTTTTTCACTAGGAATTCTAACTTAACCTTCCTCTTTGAGCTCCGCAAGCAAATCATGTCTTCGCATCCACTTTAAATAAAGGAAGGTACAGTGGTACCTCTGGTTGCAAACAGGATCCGTTTCAGAGGCCCGTTCACAACATGAAAAGAGTGCAACCCACAGCGGCACGTCTGTGCACGCACGGGTGGTGATTTGCTGCTTCTGCGCATGCATGTGATGTCATTTTGCACTTCTGCGCATGCACTTCTGCGCATGCACAAGTGGCGAAACCCAGAAGTAACCCTTTCCAGTACTTCTGGGTCACTGCAGGACATAACCTGAAAGAACGTAACATGAAGCGGACGTAACATGAGGTATGACTGTATGTGGACACCAGAATCTGACACCCTTATTTACTGCATCACATGTCAGGTGAGAGGGGCTTCTTCATGATGGTGTGCTCCTAAGGGGCATGCACTTCTGCTGTTTGAGAATCACGTGGTGGAGAAGACAAACAAATGGGTCACATGGTGCAATGAAGATGGCACAGCTAGGCAGTGGACACATGGGAGTTAAGTTGTGGTTGGTGTGGGTGATAAGCAGCAATATCCAATGGCTTTTCTTGAGAGGTACAGACAGTAGCTGCCCATGTGGTGGAATGTAGCCATTCACTGTTGCTGCTTGCCTAGATAGGAGGGGGGCAGTGGCAAGGTCAGAACTAAGTGGCTGCACTGTTGCTGCTTGCCTAGATAGGAGGGGGGCAGTGGCAAGGTCAGAACTAAGTGGCTGCACTGTTGCTGCTTGCCTAGATAGGAGGGGGGCAGTGGCAAGGTCAGAACTAAGTGGCTGCACTGTTGCTGCTTGCCTAGATAGGAGGGGGGCAGTGGCAAGGTCAGAACTAAGTGGCTGCACCAGTGGAAATGCCAGACTGGCAGTAGAAGTCCTGCTGCTGCAACCATGCGGTCCCAACCTCCCTGCAGCTCCACCCACATCCAAGTAAGCCGCAGCAATGCTAGTGTTGGGAGAGTGACTCTGTGGCTGCACCCCCTACCCCATGGGTCTCAATGGGTTTGGAAGTCCATTAGAAACAAGCATGTGCACACAAACAAAAAGAGCCTCGGTATTTCTGCAAGTTTTCAGGCCTTCAGGGCAGCATTCTCTTACTGAATGTGTTTTCTGTGATAATTCTTGCGGGATGACAGATGTCAGTTTCCCTATAGCTCTTCTTTGAGCCAGGACTACCGGTCATGTTTTGTGATATCTCTCCATAAAACCTACACTTTTTATAAAAATAGTAATAACCTCCCTCCCTGTTACTACATGCCTTTCTTGCTAAAGTTATACCTAATCAAGTAAAGTGTGGTGACCTAGTGTGGTGTAGTGGTTAGAGTGTTGGACTAGGACCTGAGAGACCAGGGTTCAAACCCCCACTTAGCCATGAAGCACACTGGATGACTTTGGGCCAGTCATTGTCTCTCAGCCTACCCTACCTCACAGGGTTGTTGTGGGGGTTAAATGAGGAGGGTGAAAACCATGCACCCCACCTTGAGCTCCTTAGAGGAAAAGGTGGGATATAAATGTAATAGAATGAATGAATGGATGAATGAATGAATGAATGAACAAAGTGAAAGACACATACTGCTGAGGAGCTCTATACTCAAGTTAACACAGCCCACTGAAAACAATCTCATAGGCATGCTTCATTGAAAGCCCAAGGCTGAAGGTTCATGATGCTGTAACTTCACTGAAGCTAAGCAGGTCTTCATGGTTTCTACCTTGATGGAAACACTCTGTGTGCCACTGACTTCATGGATCAGAGCTTGCATGCAGAAGGTACCAGGATCTATCCCCAAAATTTCTGAGCGACAGGATCTAAGAACCCGGGTCACTGCTGCCAGTCAATGTAAAGGTAAAGGTACCCCTGCCCGTACGGGCCAGTCTTGACAGACTCTGGGGCTGTGCGCCCATCTCACTTAAGAGGCCAGGGGCCAGCGCTGTCTGGAGACACTTCCGGGTCACGTGGCCAGCGTTACGAAGCTGCATCTGGTGAGCCAGCGCAGCACACGGAACGCCGTTTACCTTCCCGCTGGTAAGCGGTACCTATTTATCTACTTGCACTTTGACGTGCTTTCGAACTGCTAGGTTGGCAGGTGCTGGGACCAAGCAACGGGAGCGCACCCCGCCGCGGGGATTCGAACCACCGACCTTTCGATCGGCAAGCCCTAGGCGCTGAGGCTTTAACCCACAGCGCCACCCGCGTTCCGAGGCTGAAGGTTCATGATGCTGTAACTTCACTGAAGCTAAGCAGGTCTTCATGGTTTCTACCTTGATGGAAACACTCTGTGTGCCACTGACTTCATGGATCAGAGCTTGCATGCAGAAGGTACCAGGATCTATCCCCAAAATTTCTGAGCGACAGGATCTAAGAACCCGGGTCACTGCTGCCAGTCAATGTAGATAATGCTAAGTTAGATGGACCAATGGCCAGCCTTTGTATAAGGCCACTTCTTAGCTTTCCCTACCTTGACCATTCTGAAGCCCACTAAAGCATCACAGAGACTCACATGTTTTCTTCTCTCGAAAATGTTTATTTGACCCTTTTGTAACCTTTGCCTTGGCGCATGTAGCCTTCTGGCATAAGGTCACACAACAGCGAGGGGGTGGCTGGGTGGTGGTGGGGGGAGAGAAAACCTTTAGACATCTGTTCTGGTTCCTCAGCCAAAATCTGGAGGGAAGACTGTGCCAGTTCGGCAGCCGTTCCTACAGCTTTGCAGTCAGCTTGTGCACCGTGCCAGTGTTAATAATGTGGACTTCCTGCTGTGGGGCTGGCACTGGCAGCTTCCTAATTAGAATCTTCTAAAAGTGGTGAAGACTGAACTGGTCATTTTCCCCACTTTCCCCCCATTTTTGGCACAATGTTTCATTAGTATTTTTGTTTTGGCCAAGGGTAGAGGAGGGGACTGGGGTTTTTATTTTGTCTTTCAAATGCACAGAGGGAGAGAGCAGGATTAAATGATCCAAGGACTTAATAGGTTGAACTATTATAAAGGCCAACTCGCCTTGGGGGTGCATAGATATGACTGCTTGAATTTCACAGCTCATACATTTTCCTGAAAATGCTTGGCAGCAAGATCTCTACACCCAAACATCCACATAGAGTAGACCACACCTGCTGAGTGAGTGTTCCACAAGCAAGGAGCAAAACTGTAAGCAAGGCCTATTGATCTCAGCAGAACTTACCCCTTCAGTAAACATAGAATAAAAGAATCATAGAGTTGTAGAGTTGGAAGACCCCAAGAGTCATCTAGTTCAACTCCCTGCAATGCAGGAATCTCAACTAAAGAATACATGACAGATGACCATCCAAGCTCTGCTTAAAAACCTCCAAGGAAGGAGAGTTCACAACCTCTTTAAGGAGTCCATTCCACTGTTGAAAAGCTCTTATTTTCAGAAAGTTCTTCCTGATGTTTAGTCAGAATCTCCTTTCTTGTAACATAAATCCATTGATTTGGATTCCACTCTCTGGAACAGGAGAAAACAAACCTGCTCCATCTTCCGTATGACAGCCCTTGAGAAAGTTGAAGATGGCTATCATATCTCCCCCCAGTCTCCCTTTTTCCAGGCTAAGCATATCTAGCTCCCTCAACCATTCCTCATAAGGCTTGGTTTCCAGACCCTTGATCATCTTGGTCCCCCTCCTATGCACGCATTTCAGCTTGCCAAAATCCTTCTTAAATTGTGGCATGCAGAACTGGACACAGTACTGCAGGTGTTGTCTGAGCAAGGCAGAACAGAGTGGGACTATTGCCTCCCTTGACTGGGACACTATACTTCTGTTGATCCAGCCTAGAATAGCATTAGCTTTTTCTGCTGCTGCATCACACTGTTGATTCATGTTACGCTTGTGGTCTACTAAGACCCCTAGATGCTTTTCACATGTACTACTGGCATGCCAGATATCCCCCATCTTATATTTGTGCAGCTGGTTCTTCCTGCCTAAGATCAAGCTAGTTGTTTAAAAAAACATATCCAGATGATGGTTTGGTCCAGAGCCCTGTGTTAACTTCTTATACTGTATATTAAAGGGAGTGGGAATTTAATGTGGTGTGTCATACACAGAGATAATTACAAAGTAGATTACTGAAAATTAGTGTAACCAATGCATGTGCATTTAGTTGCAATGATTTTTGAACTCAACTTTGTGTATTCAGTGCCCACTAATACAATTTTCTGGGCCCTGTACACAAGTTGAACTCCCTCTGACTCCAGGGCCAAAATCCAAGTGTTCCATCTTAACTGGCATGTGTGTATTGCTGATCAGTAACCCCATGTTTGGCCTCTAGCTGGGGAAATGGAAATAGCCAGCTATTGGCAATCTTCCTCACCCTTTTCCTTAAATAGAAGTCCTTGGCATTGTCATGCTTTCTGACTGGTAATGCATTGTGATTGATATTACAGACTGTGTCCAAAGTGCAGAATAATACGAGTCTTCTAGCTGGCATGTTCTTTTCACAGAAGCATATGCAATTCAATTGACTAGCTGTCAGGGTAAGGGGAACTGCTACCTCTTGATACTTCCCATAAGTCAGGAAATACAATGTAATCATTAAGCTATTTCAGTATGTGGCTGTTTGACTCTCATAAAGTAAGGTAACACTGACTTTATTTCCCTAGTCATCTGCTAATGAAGGGTATTATACATATTGTATGCCTGTGTACATAACTGCGGAATGTCCCTCTCAAGTTACATTACCTGACAGCAAATAAGTCACTTGTTCCAAACCTTCTGGTACCTGTGCAATATCTCCAATTTGACCTCTGCTGTATTCATCATGGCACATTATGAACACAAAGTCATTTACACTGAGATTTGGTACAAGTCGCCTGGATGTGAAGTTACTCAATGCTGAATCATGAAAGCATTAGGGAAGGATGGGAATGAGAACTGTGCACATATTGCCACCAAGACCTATTATGAGACCAGTTGTTTGGGTCTGAGTTATTTGTTCCTGTCATTTTCAAATAACTCAGGTTTTATTTTAGGTAACACCTCCCAAATATTGATTTTATATATTTGAGAGTTGTTGACCTGTTTCTTTTTTCTTTATCAGCATCGTAACATGGTTTCTCAAGGCAGGAAACAATATGAAAAACAAAATATACATTACACCTCCAAACTAAGGCTCTGTTGAAAACTCCTGTTGGAGCACTTTTGGCAAATTTGAGAGAGGGAAGATTTATGTAAACCATCCCAGCCTTAGATTTTTTCACTGCCATCATGTTTCATAGTCCTACTTCTGACCAATGGATCTTTGGTCACTGGTAGAGGACACCTTCTCTCCAAATCCCCCTTAGATTAAAGGTAGGAAGTACTGCCCCCCCCAATGATAGCTTAATGGCAATGCTAAGTCATGATGCCTCCTCTGTGATGTTCCCACCATGTGAGGGAGAGAGTGGGCATGAACATGTCACTCCTGCATACCCACCCACCATTTCCATGTGTTCTACTTTGTAATTTAGGACACTGGGCCTCCAAGGTTTCAGATTTCATGGTGAACCTTCTCAAGTAGCAAAGTCTAAAGTGGCTAAAGTGGGCAGGATTGACATCATGATTAGCACTGTCTTTAAGCCAGATCACCTGCAATGTAAGAACAATGCTTCCTACCCTCTCGGAAAAATCCTAGGTGGCAAAGAAATGGCAGCCAACCAAAATTTCAGGAAGCACCAAGAGGGACATTATGCTTTCACATTCTGCTAAAATGTTAGCCCCAACCTCATGCCATGAGGAAAATGTGGTGAGGTTGGGGGAAGCACTTCAGTTCACCCCAGGAACAAGTAATAAAAGCTGCATCCTTCACAATTAAGAACACAAGAACAAATGAATAACCTTCTGGATCGGTCCTGTTGTCCAGTTAGTCCTGCATCCTGATCTCACAGTCACTGATCAGATGCTTGTCGGAAACCAGCAAGCAGGATTTGAGCAAAAGAGCACTCTCCCCTCCTGGGGTTTCCAGCAACTAGTATCCAGAAGCATTATTGCCTCCAACCATGGAGGCAGAGGCTAGCCAATTCCATGAGACACGGAGGTGACAATCCAGTCTTTGGCCACAGCCTCCCACCAATATGCTCCTGTATGTAAGAATGTCATCTACGGTCAATCCTTTGTCAGCAACCTTTCTGTACATTAAACTGTGCTTGTATAGAACTATATGCACCCAGTAGTATGCTCAGGGCAAGGGCTGAATTGGGCCCTTGATCTTTCACTCAAATGCAATCCTCCCCCCGGTTATTTATTTTTGTAGGTTGAGAAGTAATTTTCTAGGGTAAGCGATTGTGCGGGAAATGCCAGTTAATGGTTAGCAGCATCTTCAAAAAGACATTTTGTTTTCTTTGGTCTCTTTCCATTTTTCTGAGATTTATTTTCTATTCCTTATCTGGACTGTCCTTGGAAACTAAGTGAAGAAATGCAAAACATACTAATATAGTAACTGATTTACTGAGTCATATGAATGATCCATCCACTCCATCTTGTCTACAGCAGTAACCAGTTCTGAGAGCATTAGGTTTTTTTTTGGTGTGTTTTTGTTTCTAAAAGAAAATATAAAACAGCACAGGCAAGCTAAAATCTCTGTTCAGGCTTTTGAGATGTTGGCCTCCTATATCACTAGTTTATTTTAAGGACATTTTTGGAAAGCAGATGCATGTCCTGGCTATTTTAAGGCATTCGCCATATTCAATGAAAGTGCCCTTCGTCAAGAGCCATATGTTGTCTTTAGTTTTAGGAAAGTCTTCTCTAACCTGGTGTCTTTTGAGTGGGGAGCAGGGCTAAGCTGAATGTAGCTCAAACCAACTAGCCCCATCTGCTGGTGTCCAGGTGCACGGAGTGAATGCCTGCAGGGAAAGAGCCTTCACAAATAGGTGCAATGGTATGTACAAAGGTTTGTATGCAACCTGGACCCCTGATCATGCAAGTTTCAGATTGCACACAGGGCTTCGTGTGTACAGGTGCACGGGCTAAAACTCCCTCCATACAAATTTCAGTGTGTGCTACTTTGAGGGCAAAGCCAGTCAGCACAGCTTCAGTCTCTCCCTACCCCATGCGTTGACTTGAGGTGTTCTTCTGAAAAGAGTCATTTCTATTGGGGTAGCAAATATAGTGTCCTCCAGATTTTGCTGGACCACATTCCCTGTATCTCTGACTTTGTTTTGACTATGGTTCCAGCACCGTGTTGTCTACCCGTGCTTTTTATAGTACTTTCAAATGTTCAAAGTGTTGCACACTTTGGTTGCCTAGTTATAATCCTTACAACAACATTTTAAATTAGTTAGTCTTGTTACCCACAACTTGCAACATGGAGGTGAGATTTGAAATGGGGACTCAGCCTTTTAGCCACTGACAGCACTAGCTCTCACAGGCAACTTCATAGCCTAACAAATGACACACTTTTCTGCTTTGCACAGAAGCAATTGGTTCTTCTTAGCAGGGTTCATTGTCAATGTTTAAGACAGGGTGCCCTCCAGATGTTGTTGGACTACAACTCCCATCAGCCTCAAGCAGCAGGGCCAGTGGTCAGGGATGACGGTAACGGTAATGCAACAATGTCTCGATGGCTTTGAATGGGCTTTTCCTGATTGACAAATAAAAGTCCTGGAGCAGAGAATGCATAGGCCAAGGTCTCCTGTCCGCCAACATCTATTCAACTGCAAATGCAAGTTCCTGCTCCTATGCAGATGGAACTCATGATCATATTTACCTTGTGATTTGAATAGCATTCATTTCTAAGGAAGGGACTAAAGCTGCAATCCTAACCCCACTTACCTGGGAATAAGTCCCATTAAAATCAATGGACTTACTTCTGAATTGTAATGGCAAGGCTTGCAGCCTAAGTTATAGTGAGAGATGCATTGTTGGCTGCTCTGAAGACAGCAGCCAGCATCTCCTCCCCATCCCTACCCTAGAATATCCACTGTTACAAAATGGACAATCATCAGTCATCAGGCCCTGGGTTTCTTGTCCCTCTTCAACTGTCAGTTGCAGGAGTGGGGAAACGTGATCACATCATGTCACACCTTTTGCATTGCAGTGGTACCTCGGGGTAAGAACTTAATTCGTTCCGGAGGTCCGTACTTAACCTGAAACTGTTCTTAACCTGAAGCACCACTTTAGCTAATGGGGCCTCCTGCTGCTGCCACGCTGCCGGAGCACGATTTCTGTTCTCATCCTGAAGCAAAGTTCTTAACCCGAGGTACTATTTCTGGGTTAGCGGAGTCTGTAACCTGAAGCGTCTGTAACCTGAAGCATCTGTAACCCGAGGTACTGCTGTACTAGATGTTACCATGGTGAAAAGAGGATGAGCTGAGATGTCAGTATTCATGCAATGGGCAAAACATAGAGTTTGGGTCCATTTAGGTTTAAGTGTCTGTCCTAAAGCATTCTGAGCAGAGCATTAAGCTTTGAATTTTCAAGCAGGTTTCTCTCCAAAGAAGGAGTGATCATCATGCGTGCCAGGGTAGACACTATCTTTTCTGCCATTCTCAGCCTTCTTGTCAACATTTCAATGATCACACATCCCTGCCTTCTAACCAGACTGCTCTTGCATGGCAGATACTAAGAGAGCTACAAGGAGCCACCTCTAGCAGGGAAGCAGCAGGCATATAACATATGCTAGATATCTGTGGGCAGTCAAGGCTGATGAAGCATAAGAGAGGGGCTGTGGTAGGAAAGGGGCAAGGACTCTCTGCTAGCTGGCTGGATGCCATATCCTAGGCTATGTTAACAGCTTGTTGATGTTCCCTGCAGGGCTTGTGGGTCAAATCCATAGGTCAAGGGAATGAGGGAACAGCATTTGTTATGGATGGGGAAGGTAAGTAAAGTTAGATAAATGTAACTGGCACAAGACAAAAGATAAGATCCAGGCTGAAGAGGGGCAAGAGGAAGGACATTCAGCTCCAGACTTTACCTTGTCTGGGAACAGCCATATGTCCAGTTTCTACCTGGGTTTCTACTCACACTGTGTTGAAACTCACTGTACTAATTAAAAGCAAACTTGCCCAATGGCACAAGATGTTGGGCAGCAGCTGATTCATGACCTAGTCAAAGCCACAGGGAAGAGGGAAGAGGATTTTCTTTTGAGCCAGGATCCATGGGCATATGGCTGACCACGTGTTTCAGGGATAGATCCATATGCTCCACTTCAGAGCCCATATGCTCTGAGTAGTCCTTTTGTCACAGTGTGCCAGTGACCCTTGTTCTCCTTTGCCTGCAATTACCGTTGCTCATGCTGTAAACGATAACGGAGGAAGATGATGAAATACTACAATTCAATACATACCCTTGCTTTCTTTTTAAACAAATGAAAATTCCCCTGGTCAAGGTAGCTCACATTATTGTGATCTCCCTTTTATGCAGAGCCAGAGAAGAGATCTACTTTGCGGCAGATGACAGGCCAGTCTAGTTTCTTATTTTGCTAGTTGTTGAACTGCTATCTGCACATTAAGGAGAATGGGTGTATTTCATTGGTTCTGACCACTTAACAAGCAAATATAGAAAGCCTCCACATTCAAATCCAGATTCAAACACTCTGGGTATCTAGAATACTAGGACCCAAACCACTCTTTAAAAAGAGTCAGGGTTGCCAAAATAACAGAATTTTCTTGGCCCAGGAAAATCGGGCCAGTGTTTCATTATACACCTTTAGGCACCAGGCAAAAATGTTTCTCTTCAACCAGGCCTTTGGCTAGTTAACACCCTATGCTCTTTTAAATGTGTATGTGGGAGGGGATGGGGGTTATTGTTTTGTTTTTGTTTCTGTTATGTATTTTGTGGTTTTGTCTTGTATTTTTATGTTGTGAACCACCCTGAGATCTTCAGTTGAAGAGTAGTATATCAATGTAAAGCAAGTGGTTGGTTCAATACCTTTTGCCATTGGATATCATGGTCAAGATGGTGGCCCCATTCTATGTACTTCAACACTGGAGCCAAGGCATGGTTCTCCACTTAGGCTGGGGGAGAAATTCATATCAGTTCACATTTAGAAGCCAGCCTACCTAATTTGCATTTCCTGAAACAATACAAAAAGTGAATTTCACCTTTCTCTGAAATTCTCCAACTAGGTAATTTGTGCAAAAATGCATATACTTTGGCATATAAATGCACATGGTGGTGAAAATAACATATAATTTTTTTGCCTGTATTAGGCAAAAAATGCTTTGCAAAAATGTACATATTAGAAGAAATCTGTACTAAAATGCTGATGAATTTTCATGAGGTTTTTTTTTAAAAAAATCAAACATGTAAAAATGTGGAGAAATCTGTACTAAGGCGCTGATAAATTTTCTTGAGGGTTTCTTTTGTAATTAAAAAAATATATCATAGCATGCCCACATAATTACATTACTGTGGCTTAAGTGTGGAGGCTACTTCAACCCATCAATAGCTATCAGTGGCTACTAGCTATGAGGACAATGTTCTCCTTCACTGCCAGAGGCAATATGCCTCTGAATGCCAGTTGCTGGGAATCACAAGTGTGGAGAGTGTTGTTGCAGTCAGGTCCTTCCCACAGACCTCTGGTTGACCCATCTGGTTGACAAGATGCTGGACTAGATGGGCCTTTGGTCTGATCCAGCAGGCCTCTTCCTATATTTTTATGCTCATCACTCATACCTCTTTGCTAATTCCAAGTACGGAAAACGTGATCCCTGCTGCTGTGCTTTCATCTCCTGCAGTGTCAGGCCTTCAGCGATGTGAAAAATGGGCTCGCATCCTACTGTGAATTTAAATACTCCCAACCTAGGAATAAATGGATCTCATGGCTCATTTATCTTTCAGCCTTTAATTAATAGTGGTTAATTGTAGTTATGAACTGTGGCATTCCAGTCTCTGTCAACCATACATTTTATTTAATATATTCTCATGAAGATGGTGTTAGCTTGTAGAAGAATATTGTTGAAAACAACCAGTTGTCCACAAATCTGTATTCTCTCTGTTTAAATGGCTTCGGGTGGAAAATGGAAACGGTGCGTATTTTCAAAAGTTGTAGAAAAAGATGGGAATCTGGGTTTAAGGGATCTGCCAGTTAATCCAGTTGTTTTTTCCCCAAACCAGCCAGCTACTTTGTGGGTCCTATAAATCTGAGTTAATACAACATAGTGGATAAAAGACTCAGCAGTGAACCAGAAAGGTTCTGCTTCACATTTTGTTCCTGTTATTACTTGAATGCATGTAGGCTCTCCATACTGTTGAGAACACAAGTACACAAAGCTTCTGATCATGTGCAACACCTATGCACATTCCATAGGGCTTAAACACTGGTCTGCAGGGCGAGTGGGTTTCCATTTCAAGCAGGAAGAATGCAGTACTAAACCTCCAGTCAACAGCCAGTAGTGACTCAGGGCAAATAAATGATGATTTCTGGTTTAAAAAGCTATTGATTGACTCTCGAGTTCTGACCACATATTCATGGTCTAAGCCCATACATATTCATGGACTAAGCCCATACTGGGCTTGCAGATTTTTATGTTATCTTCAGCCACATGTCCTTGGCCTTTTAACCTGCACAACACAAGAGCTGAACCCGCACACCAATACAGTACGGTATTGCTCAAATTGTAGCAGGGATTAGTAGGTTGTCTTGAAATGGAGACACTCCCAGGATGCCCACCGTCCAAATTTCTCTCAGAATTGGAGTTCTGAATGAACTGCCTTGTTTCCAAAATGGAAATAACGCACTGTGAATTCTCCAAACTTCATAACACAGCGCAAATAAGTAGGGGCTTAACGTGTCCATATGCAGATTACATTAAAATTTTGTGTGTGCATAATACACTGTGGCACACCTGCAGTCATGTGCCTTGATAAAACACTGGCCAAGATGCAAAACTGGAGTGATTGTACATATGGCTGATTGAATATTCTGTCTGTGTGCTGTTTCCCTAATTCCCAGAAGTGCATGTGTGCAGCAATGAAAGGATTGATCTATTTCCGGTTTGTTTCCATTATACATGGGTCCATTCATAAGTTCACTGTTTCCTTTTTCTGCATTTAAAACACACACACATGCATGAAAATGTGTGTTTTGGTGCATAATCAATCAATCAATCAATCAATCATTATCACCTTTTACATATATATAGCAAAGTAATTTTACAGGCAATTTCATTTTTGTGTGCATTTAACCTGAAAATGTGCATTTTAATGCATTTCATCCTAAAATGTGCATTCTTGTATGCTTTTTAACATTTTTTAAAAAATGCATGTTGGTGTGGGGTTTTTTGTGCTAAGTCCTGTATCACAAAATTCAGAGAAATATGAAACCCCCAGAGAGGAGAGCATTGCAATCCATGTATTAGTCTGGGAAGTGCGAATCAAGTTAGTTTGCTTAAAAAATGCAGTCTAAATGAAATCCTTAAGCAAATTTTTACCAACTGCAATGTGTGCATCAGTAAAACACCACATGAAAAGAAGCTTGATGGAAACACAAGGGTTATCACATCAATATTCTTCTTCCTTTGGCAGTGTTTTTATCTATGTTCAGATGCGCATATATCAGTAATGCAGAGGCAGAAAAATGCATGTAAACTTAAATCTGTGACAAATGATGTGTGCTTTAATCCTGAGATTAATTTTAGAAGTTCTGTTAATTAATCTGTGCAACACATGGCACAGTGAGCCAGAGAAACAATAAAGGAAGTGTTCTTGCCACTTCATTTTTGCTGTTGAAAAAAACAATAGAAAAACATCCACCCACAAATTGCTATTGCTATAGTACTTGATTTATGAAAAAATGTAGCCCTTGAAATTTTTGGTTCCACCAGATTGGCTCCACCGGTACACCCACACAGCCCCAGCACCACCACAGCCCTGACTCAGCACCATCCACACAAGCAACAGCAACAGCAGTGTTAGCAAGGGGTGGACAAATCAGTCAATTTTGGTTCTCTCTGTTTCTTTTTTTCCAACCTTGACTTTAGTTTTCCACACTTCCACAAACGCACCAGCATAAACTAACCCTTATAAACACATTTTGTATATATGTTTGTATATACTTATACAGTCGTACTTCTGGTTATGTGTGCTTCGGGCTATGAGCTCCGCTAACACAGAAGTAGCTGCTCCCGGTTGTGAACTTTGCCCTGGGATGTGAGCGGGAATTGCGTGCCTCTGGCACGCATGCAGTGGGAATCGCCATTAGTGAAAATGCACCTCAGGATAAGAATGGTTTCAGCTTAAGAATGGACCTCCGGAATGAATTAAGTTTGTAACCAGAGGTACCACTGTATTTGTATATAACTAACATACATACATACATAGGGACACGGGTGGCGCTGTGGGTTAAACCACAGAGCCTATGACTTGCTGATCAGAAGGTTGGATGTTTGAATCCCCGCGATGGGGTGAGCTCCTGTTGCTCGGTCCCTGCTCCTGCCCTGTCAAAGTGCAAGTAGATAAATAGGTACCGCTCCGGCGGGAAGGTAAATGGCGTTTCCGTGCACTGCTCTGGTTCACCAGAAGTGGCTTAGTCATGCTGGCCACATGGCCCGGAAGCTGTACACCGGCTCCCTCGGCCAATAAAGCGAGATGAGCGCCGCAATCCCAGAGTCGGTCATGACTGGACCTAATGGTCAGGGGTGCCTTTTTAACATACATATATTTGCAAGCAATTTTCACCAATACAGTACATTTCTGAATCCTATTTTCACTAATAAATGTGCTTTCATGCATATCACTCCCCACCCTTACTTACGTATTTTTTGTACATACTATTTTGGGGAGAATTGCATTGCAAAATTCAGCCAAGTGCGAATTTCAAGGGATAATTGTATCACATACTGGTTTGAGAAGAGTGGATGAGGCAGTTTTCACTAAAATGAAACACTTGACACGTGAATTAGGAGTAGCATGTATTGAATGTATGTGCACACTGCAGGATCTAAGGCCTCTTTCCTGTGAGATTTCCTCTTGGGCTCTTCTACAGTGGCCAACCACTGTTTTTTTAACAGAAAGCTGCATCCAGTTAGCTCGGTGTAGTGGTCTGAAATTACAGCACAGAGGAACAATTCTGAATTGGACTTGAAAACATAGTCCCTGTAAAAATTCAATTGTTCATGGAAGAGCCAATTGCTCTGGCAGAGCAGTGTTATGTTGAAAAGCTGAAATCATTCGTTCATGCTATGGTGGCAAACCTTGACACAGTATAAACAAACCAGTTTCCGCTTGGGAATAGCTTTATCATCAAAGATACAGGCCTCCTTCTGCATTGTTAATCAGCAACATTTGTCCTGGCCAGTAATATTGCAAGGTGGAAGAAACAGTTTTTGATCTCTGGTATCAGGCCCTGGCCTTCACATATTATCAGGAGCAACACAAGCATCCTCCAGTAATCAGTTCTGAAGAACTTGCATGGGTCTAAAAGCACAGCAAAGGGTATCGCTTGCATCTGTAGGGTTCTTGAATTGGTCTCCTAATGGGTGTAGGAGTCCTATTGAAGCATCCAAATATAGGAGTCCCCTCTAGTGGTATGCCCAGTTCCCTGCATGTCCCAGGTGAAGCTTCCTCTGCCTATCCCCATAGCTACAAATAGGTTTTTCTCTCCCACGTTTGTGGAATCTTGGAGACTCCCGGTCAGACTCAGCTCTGTGCAAGGGCTGCCAAAGCTTCCTTTCCTCATCTTCCTGTGCTTTTTGTCTCCCTGGTTTCGGATACCCTCCACTCTTTCTATGGCAGTGCTTTTAGAACATAGCTAGGACAACAGTGGCTCACTGAAGCCAGAACACCGGTGGCTCTGTGTCACTTCTGGCCTTGCCATGCTTGCTTCTGGTCAAGCCAAATATGTACCTATAAGCCAGACTCCTAACAATGTAGCAGCTGTGAAGTCTAGATCCATGCTTCAGTGGTGTATTTGCACAAGAAAATTGTTGTAGTGCCAAACTTTAGGGTCAGCTACACAACAACATTAGCCAGAAATTAACCAATTTGTGAATTTGTAGGTGTATCCTCAATAATAGTTTGATTTATCACATTTGTCCCTCACAGTAACACACAGTTCTAGATCTGGGAGATCAGAAGATAGCACCATGTCCCAATTTCTCATCCAATTCCACCTATGTAAAGTACAAATAATGTTTACTGATCACACAGAAATATTATGAAAGCAGACTTAGTGAATAATTTCATAGAAATGCTAAATAGTTGATCTGTATTTCTGTTTTTCTATTTGGTTCACCATACATCCAGATCAATTAGATGAAAGCAATAGAAATTTCAAGGAGATTCCTGCAGTGAATCTGAACTCTTCATTCTGAATTAGTAATCCACTGTCGAGTTGTTGTTTTTTAATGGATTGAGGAAGAAACAATGTGTAGCATTTTGTATTTTGACTTTTGAACCCAAAATCAAAGTTTAAATGTGTTCTCCTCGGAGGCATCAGGCCACTTTTATGTCTCTTATATAAATAAAACTATGGTGCTCCCCCTTTATTTCTTCAGATGGATGAATCAAACTAACCAAAACATTATAGTGAGGTTTGAAGTGGGCTTTAAACAAAAATAAGTATGCAATAAATAAAACCTTGGCTTGTTTGTTTTTAAGAATATTATTGTACAAGATAGAACGGCATGACATCATGGCAACATTGCAATATTTGTGAAAGTACTAAGTTTAGCCGAAGTCATATGCTTGGCAGCAGGAGGATTCCAGATCTTTTGATGAGTGGGAATAGGCACATTTATAAAGCAAACTTTAGTGGTCCATAAAACTCTGGAGTAGCTTGCTAGACAGCAAATGCAACAGGAAATTCAAAGATGCCAAACTAAATATTGTACTTCATTGTTCATGTGTTTACTTCCTGATCAGCCTTCCCCAACTTTGGGTTCCCAGATGTTGTACTACCAGCAGTGGTACACTCCTTGTGGTGGTGTGACATTCACCAGGAAGTGATGGGGTGGGACAAGGCAGTTGTTCCAGAGCCCCCAGAGTTTGGGTCAAATCTTCATTATTTACATTCTAAAAGCAGATTAGTTCTATTTATTGAGTTTCTGCCTGTTCCCAACCCACCAGCCATTCTCTCTGCCTGCACAAAATCTCTATATTAATTCCCTAACACATATAGTCACAGGCTCTCCAGTAGTAAGGCTGGGGGGAGGGCAGTATTGGACTAGGTGAACCATTGGTCTGATTCTATATAAGGCAGCTTCCCATGCATGTTGTTACATTGTGCATATTGGCAGACTCCAAAACTGAGGGCAGTGCCAGTGCCAATGGAAAGAAAAGGAGACCAGAAGAGAGAGTTCTCTAGCAAAGCTCTCTCTGGGCTGCACGACTTGAGACTACCACTGGAAGTCAGATGATTGACTGCCTAGCTAGCTAGCTATATCATTCATCACGGCAAAAGTTTCTAGCTTAGCCTACCCCATAGCTTGTTTTCTATGGGTAGGGGATTTGTTTTTGTATGGAAGAACATTTGATCAAATGAGCACCCCCTGGCAAGGATACAGCCTAAATCAACTCAATGAGAACTAGGTGTGTTGGTACGACTGACATAAGTTATGGAGTGCCATCTAAAGGCCAGGGGAATCAAGTCATAACTCACAGCTGTTTATCCTCACCTTCTCAATAATTTCCCCACATTTTGAGGCCAAAGGAGGTTGTTAAGAAAACAGAAGCCATTTCTTGTACATAACATATTCTCTACAATTGCATTCTTGCACCAAACCTATGAACTTTTGTTGAATTAGAAGAAGCCATTAAGACTATGAGCCAAGGAAGAAAGCTTTTCTTCCTGACCTTTTGGCAATCATTCCGGAACCTAAAACTTGCTATTTTAATTATCGCTGTTGCTATCTCCTTAATTCGTGTAGCACTGAACTCTATGAAATAAAGAACACCCAGCCAAGAGGAGAGAGAGTTCTAGCTGACGTTCAGGGCATTTTTCTTAAATTCGGCTGCTGCCCTTGATGATGTGTGGCAGTTTGTGCCTTGGGTGGATTAAAGGTATTTGCTCGAGATAAATCCCATTAATGGTCCTTATAATTTAATTAATTCTTCAGCTCCATCCAGAAAGAACTCTTAAATTTTTACATTGCAGTTTTTTATTTCAAGTCACTCAGGGTTGCTGTTGTTTTGCCCATTGCTCTCTGAAGAGTCATGTTAACATAAGATGAGTCCTACTTCTGAACATCCACACACCCTTGTCGCTGCCTCTATTACTTCATCAATGCTGGGGTTGGTAACCTTAACTTTTATGTCACTTTCCCACATAAGCTTCCCAAAGCATTTCATCACAGCACAGAAACCACAGTACTTTTAACAATAAGACCTCTCAAAGCATAATTACAATTGTAATCTACCATACGCTCATTCAAAGCATAATTAATAGAGCAATTCAATCAAAGCGTAATTAATTACAGCATCTCCAAAATGACAAATCTACAATTTATTTCAATAATAAATGTAATTATAATAGCGTGTCATCATGCAATACCAGTTCCTAAAATTAACAATGTCAATTACCAATAATTCCGTATCAATAATCACCATTTATGGAGATGGTTGTATGATCCTGCCTGATTATCGCACATAAAGCAGTCCTGATAAGCAGAGGTGCTCTATTCCTGGAGAGGTCTTTTTCAGCCTCCCCACTTCACATCCTGAAACCACATCCTGACTGCTTTCTAGCGAGTCAGACTATTGCTCCATCCATACAGCTCATTATTATCAACATTGACTGGCAACAGCTCTCCAGGTTTTTGGACAGGAGGTTTTATTTTGCAGCCTGACCTAGAGATGCCAGAAATTGAACTGGAACCTTCTGCATGCATTCTGCCACTGAGCTGCAACCCTTCCTGAATCTGCCATACACTAGACACCTGCTCTGTTCTGCACACCCCTCTTCCACTCCCTTTTGCTCCCATTTCAAACCAAGCAAGGCCCAAATTCCTAAATGAACCCTTTTCCTCTCATTTTTGTGCTGCAGTGTGAGCTTAACTGTTTCTCGATGGAATGTTTTCATGGCATATCAGTCTCGGTGTTCCCTGAATTAACTTGCTCACTGAAGGGTAGAAGATGCTTATCTGGCCCGACAGCTTCAGTGTCAGTGGGATTGTTGATAGTCCCGTGAAACTACGGTGGGCGGGTGGCGATCCTTATTTATGTGGAATGGAGACATATGGCCAGAATAATCTGCTCTCTTTCCTCGGTAATTAAAACATCTGTGAGCACAAAAAGACCAGGAGAGGACAAAAGCCCCTCGCAGTGCTAAATAATACAGGAGCACAAAACATGTACAGAATTGGGGGGGGGGGTTCTTCTGAAAGAGTGGCTGAATCTCCAAAGATCAGTCCTGGTAACTTTCACCTAATATATGCCAGCCAGGGTCAGTGCATATAACCTCCCGTGCTAGTGGTAGCTCCTCTGTGCAAATAGTCACCATGGCATATTGCCTGCCTTCTCATGCTAGATCAGCTGACTCGTATGCTTGAAGCAAAAACTGAGGTTGTCTTTGCCACTGCTGAGCACCCATGCAGACATATGGTATGAGATTCCAAGCTCTGCTTGTGACTAGTGAATCGACGGAGGCAGCTACCACAGGCACAGATCTTAGAAAACTTCAAGCACAAGCATGGTCATCATGCATTAACATTATTGAAGTCTAGTATTTATTTAAGCACCAGCCTATCATAAAATTTGGGGAGGTGAAAAATCCAGGAGATTATTACAGTCCAATCTATGAAATTCAGGAGGTGTGAAGTAAGTTAATTCAGACCAAATAAATTCCTTCTGTGTCCCTAGTCAGGATTCAGGAGTTAAACCCTCACATTAATTCTGTGCTTTGCATATTTCTTAATCAATCATCCATTTCCTTACTAAAACAGCAGTACATTCCATAAAAAAGGCCTTTTTAGAATTGGCATTGAAAATCATTACTCTCTGGGAATCCATCCACAAACAACACATACCACTCAAACAATGGGTAATGTAGAGTGTTACTTCCCCCGCACCCCGCTTTCTTATTTTGGTATTTCCTACTCATTTGATGAAGAAATTGAGCATTTCCCCATCTATAATTGTTTATTTTAGCCTCTTTAACTAGCACTAAGTCCTCTAAGGATAAAAGGATGAAAGAGAATGTTTACTTGTCAAAAGGAGAACAAAACAAAATTAACCACCAGTCAAATATATTTGTGTTACAGACCATTAAAGTCTTGGGCTTTGTCTGGCTCAAAGATTCAATTAAGCCCAATCCAGTTATAGGTGTAGCTCCTAATTAAAGTATTTGACATCTTCAAAGACATAAATATTTATGCGTGATAGCACCTTTATTTAACAGTAAACTAACTTACTCTAACAACATTTTTTTTAAAAAGGCTCAGGCTCCACTGGAGAGCTCATTTACATTTATCCACATGAAAGGCTCCGGGTTTAGCAGGTGTTATTTGATGCCATATACAGAAAGGCAGAGAGTCAATACATGTCAACTCAGAAATAAGCCCCATTGTGTTCAACAGGACTTGTGTCCAGGTGTACAGGGTTGCAACCATAATCACCCACTTTTGTAGGCATAACAGACCGGTGATGTTGCCCAGTTGGTTAGTGTGTGGTTCGATCCCCATAAAGGAAAGATGCATATTCCAGCATTGTAGGGGTTCAGACTAGATGATCCTTAGGGTCACTTCCAACTCTATGATTCCATGTGATATCCTGTTCTATGAGATGTTAATATCTCCATAAGACTGAAGCTGAAAACATCTCCTTGTGGAGGTCCAATCAGCCTGTATTTTTTTGCATGGGTAGTTGCTACAAAGGATTTGCTGGACTTCTTGGTACAATGTCTGGAGGCCCACAGATTTCCCATTCCTGGCATAGATGTGGAGAATTTTGTTTCCCCCCATCATGCTTGAGATGACTGCTAGGGAACTAGTCAGCACCTGCTGGCTCCCAATATCATTCCACCCCACAGGTGTCTTTGTGGTTGGGGTAAATTTAAAGAAGGGAGGGGTGGCAACATGGAGGGCTGGGGGTTCCCCAAATCTTGATGGTCTTTGGGGGCTTTCATTAAGTTTCCTGAGTTCAGGAAATCTTGGGAAACTGAGCAGAGGTGAGCTGCGGAGACCTTGCCCACCACTGTTCTGAAGTCTGTGCTGAGATAGTACAAAGCTTGCTAATCATGTTAGCCAACAGAGTTTTATTCATTCAGATGAACTCTTCTGTTAACAAAATGCTTGCTTTATTTCTTTACGGGGCTCCATTGCTTACTGTATTCCAAGATCTTAAACCCATGCTTTGGCTAGCTGTGGGAGGGTGGGGAGAAAAATACATACCCTCCAACTTTTCTCTGATGAAAATAGTAAAGGCAAAGGTAAAGAGACCCCTGACAGTTAAGTCCAGTCGCGAACGACTCTGGGGTTGCGACGCTCATCTCACTTTACAGGCCAAGGGAGCTGGCATTTGTCTGCTTCCACAGTTTTTCCAGGTCATGTGGCCAGCATGACTAAGCCGCTTCTGGCGAAGCCAGAGCAGTGCATGGAAACACCATTTACCTTCCTGCTGGAGCAGTACCAATTTATCTACTTGCACTGCATGCAAAGTTGGCAGGAGCTGGGACTGAACAATTGGAGCTCACCCCGTCGCAGGGCCTCAAACTGCCAAACTTCCAATCAGCAAGTCCAAGCGGCACAGTGGTTTAAACCACAGCGCCACTCTCATCCTCTGATGAAAATAGGGGTGTCCTATTCCATAATAACAATAACAATAATTTATTATTTATACCTCACCCATCTGACTGGGTTGCCCCAGCCACTCTGGGAGGCTTTCATCATATATAAAAACATAATAAAACATTGAGCATTAAAAAACTTCCTTATATAGGTCTGCCTTCAGATGTTTCCTAAAGATTGTATAGTTACTTATCTCCTTGGCTTGGGGGTCGCATAATTCCATGCCATCCAATATTTATCCAATGAAAATAGGGACATCCTAAGGAAAAGTGGGACATTCTGGGATCAAATCAGAAACCGGGACGGCTTCTGTAAATCTGGGACTGCCCCTGGAAAACAGGACACTTGGAGAGTCTGGAAATATATAAATGGAAAAGCCTGCTGCATAAAAAAAGAAAAGCTTTCATGAAGAAAAATACACCCGAGCTTCTTTTATTTATTTAGGAATTGACATTTATTTTTCAAAACAGCAAATAATAACTTGAATCCCTGGATTGCAAGCAGGAAGAACATTGGTCATAAATACTTCAGTACAAGTGGTGCCAGGTGAGCCTGTACATAGCTTTTCCATTTACCATTTTCCCTGCCGCTTCTCCCCTCCGCTCCACGAGTTTGCATGGCTGTTAAGAGAGAATCAAATCAAAGTCAACCACATCCCTCCCTCCGCATGCCATTAACATCTTAAGAAAGGTTAACAGAACAAGGTTGCATCTTTTCTTTTGCACATGCCTTCTTCATTAACAGCAAAGCTGGAGAAAGAGGTGTAAACATGGATCCACTACAGGGCAAACTGATTCTGATGCCTTGCTCTTTCCCTCTCCAACAGTTGTACATTTGAGAGACCCCTGTGGAGCTGTTTCTCAGGCAGCAAAATGGGGAACCAGCCCAGCTTTTAACCTGAGAAAAGCATTTATAACATTTGTTAACGAGAAAAGGAAAGAGACAAAAAAAAAAAAAGCAACAACCCTATATTCACACTGCAGGCCTTCGTAGCTGGTTAGTGTTAACATTGCTTCTGCAGGCATAAGGGGAATTGTAGTAAGTCTTCCAAGAACAGAGAGCTAGTTTCATCTTGTTTGACACATTGTTTCCTGATAAGAGCTTCTGGGAAAATACTTCAGTTTTCTTGTCAGACAGAGCATGCTGAGTTGCCAAGAGAGACCCTGAACCCACAGGCTCCTGGCAAGAGAAAAAAAATGGAATCTGAGCTGGAGAGGCAGAGGGATTGGTTACAAGATGGAGAGGGGGGGTAGTGGCAGGTCTGTGAAATGTGGGCAAATGTTGGCATGGATAGAAATCAAATGAACCCTTTTGGCAATGCTTGACAAAGGAAGAAAAGCTTAGGTTGAATTTTCTCCAGGATTCCTGGCTGCTCTTTTCTATGGGGGATCTTTCAGTATGAAGTTCTATTCTATCAATGACTACCTTACTGCTCCTGAGACTGTCAACTCTTGAAATACTGCTGGATGATCTGAAGGCCATGAATGCAAGTTCTCATCCTGGTAACTGGAGGAGTGTGTGCCCTTGATGACAGCGGGTACAGAAATGTGGAGTGTGAGTGTGAATTTATACATTTCCTTGCATATTGCCATTTCATTAGAAAAATCAAAGTGGTTTGTAAGAAGAGTGTGTGTTTGTATGTATTACACCACATCAAACACTAAAATCACAGATCATCAACTAACTATTATAGATGGTTTTCTTTTCAATTGTCTGCCAAGACCTGGTGCAAAGAAAGGTTTTCATCCAGATCAAGCCAATGACACTAAAGGCTCAATGTCAATGTCAAATAAGCCTCACCAACTCAGGGGGTATAGATAAATATTAATTAATAGCATATAAAATGAGCATTGTTCTTCTTGCAATTTTGCTTCATCCCACCCACCACTCTTCATTTGGGGAGTGTACTTAGGGCATGTGTGGCAGCTCCAGCATGGTAAACCATGGCTTGCAGCACCATACTTGCTGACCAGCACATTCTTAGCACATAAATCCATTACTACAAGTGGTGTGTGGGTGTGTGGCTGAGATAGCTTTTAAAAAGTGATTAGTCAAGTTCATGGAGGTCTGCCAATTGTTGTCAGCTGTGTTAAAAGGAGGTTCACCTCTGATTATCAGATGCTGGGGGCAAGGAACCGAGGCTCTCTGCCTCTTGCTTAACTTATGGGATTCCCAGGAGTATTTACTTGACTAATCCTGGAAGCAGAATGCTGTACTAGAAGAACCTTTCATCTATTCTAGCACTGGCATGATTTGATGCTCTTATCTAACACAGTATCTGATCCCGCCTCTTTGCCAGCAAAGACAACTCTCCCTTTGAAACCTCCCCTCCAACCTGACTCACACTAGTCCATCAGAAATCTTCAGGCTTGGAGGAAAGTCACAAACCACCCCTTCTCCCAGGCAACATGGAAGAAAGAAATGCCCTTATGCTTGCCTACTAGGGCAAGAAGCAAACTACTGCTGAGTCAATGCTACCAGCTTTTACTGCTGCTCTACCAGTAGTGGTTTGGGTCTGGGTGATAGAACACCAGCAGATGGCCCCCTGCCCCTGCCCCTGATCATATAACATCAACATATATTCTACTTTCCAGGAACTGTTGCTCATACGATGACACTAAAGGACAGAATAGAAAAAGTAGCAATGGGGGGGGGGGGGTTCATTGAAGTACATAGGGATGTGTGTGAGAGAGGGTGCTCTCCGTAAGATCAGTTGCCAAACATTTACCATTTGCTATGTCCTGCTATAATTTTTGGTTCTGCTTTTAAAAACAAAACAAAATCTCACTGAAAACTGGTAGTTTGAATTTATCCAGATTCCAAATCTCAGAAATGAATGCACATGTAGCCAACACAAACAGATTGAGTCCTGGATTACACAAACAGACACAGAGTCCTGTTTATTTCAGCAATGGTAACAGACTTCTGCCAAATGCCAGTACTGGATTAAAAGCAGCCCACAGCTGTATATGATTCAGCACTTTGCATCATCAAGTCGGCTCTTTGATTTCAAAAATTAGGGCTAAGTCTACAGCCTCTATTCCACCTCCGCACATTCTGTAGCATTCATAAAATATAGTGGAAGGAAAGCACCAAACTGTGCTATGGGGCAATCTTCCGTCATTTAATGGGACTTCCTTTCCATTTCCATTGAAGATGCCCAACAGCAGTGCATGGCGCAGTTTTCATTTCCCCATTCATTGCTAAGTGGGAATCAAAATAATTTTACTGCATATATTGTGTAGCTTTCATTTAAAACGCTCCATTCTGCTGCAGGTATTCACAAATTGTCTTTAGCATGAGATGGCATAATTAGTTATACTTGTTTATACGTAGAAAGGCTTCCCTTAAATTTATCTGAGAATTGGATCTGGCTGAATAGGCCACAACTCTGATCATTTTCGCCTAGGAGAAAATCTATTTGTTCCCTCCTGAAACATTACAGTGTTAATTTTACAGTTTAACTGTTATTTTTTGCTACACTTGTTATATGGAATCT
This sequence comes from Podarcis muralis, assembly GCF_964188315.1. Taxonomy (NCBI): domain Eukaryota; kingdom Metazoa; phylum Chordata; class Lepidosauria; order Squamata; family Lacertidae; genus Podarcis; species Podarcis muralis. Next base: position 77,069,932 of record NC_135659.1, read on the forward strand.
AAAGCCAGATGAAGCTTTAAGCTAACTGGTTGCTTCTTAATTAGGCGGGCATGTTTTATTGACATTCCATCCTTGTTGTCTCCTAGGCTTCTAACAGTAGGGCTATTGTGACTCACAGCAGTGGCCAAATTTCAATATGGGGTGTGGGGTGGGGAGGCACTGCTGCTGCTACATGTCTCAATGCCCCCTGGCTCCTGAAAATTTCTTGATCATGTTATTTCCTTTCCTCTGGGAAAGAAAAATAAAATGTGTAGAATGGACTAGTTGACCTCCCGGGATCCCTTCAAACTCTACAAATCTGTTCTTCCATGATTCTATGTCAGTTTCACATCTTTTTATTCAGAAGTCAATTCCATCCCATTTATGCATCAATCTGCTGCCACTGTTATTAATTTATTTATTTCACCCTAAAATATGCATTTAGCTGTGTGTATGTGTGGTCCTGTAACTAACTCTCCCTGAAGGCAGCCCTGTTTAGGTAAGTTTTTAATGACTGATGTTTTAATGTATTTTTAATCTTTTGTTGGAAGCCACCCAGAGTGGCTGGGGAAACCCAGCCAGATGAGCAGGGTATGTATGAATGAATAAATAAATAAATAAATAAATAAATAAAATCTCTCTCTCTCTCTCTCTCGTGTGTGTGTGTATTTCAAAGATTATAATACAAATATAGTCCAAGTAGTGAAAATTGGTTTCCGGTTCCTATCTTCCTTAATGGAGGCAGCCCCCACGACATCGTGGGGATTGAAGGCAGAGAAAAACAAGAATGATAGAGGGTAATTCATTCTTGGAAATTCCTCCCACAGAAGGGTGGAACAGGCTTCACTCGCAATCAGTCTCAGTACCTGGCTCTTGCTCTGGCATGGAATGCAGGGGGCAGGGAGGTGCTGAATGTAAAAGCACTTCGCCTGGCGAAAACCCTCCTATGCCACCATTATGAAGCAGAGGTTTTCCTGTTAATTGGATTTTTAATTGGCTTTAAAGTCAGGCACACTCCGAGAGAAGATGTAATCAGAACTGTGAAATTAACCAGCTGCATTGTTCTGATGTTTGGAAGTTAGGGTATTAATGATTTGGCCACCATCTCCAGATGCAAAATTTTAAAGATACAAAATTTGGTTGGATGGCAGTATGGAATAAAACTTGTGATTAAAAGAACATTTAGCTGTGTGTGAGGTAAGACATGGGGGGGGGGACTATAATGCTGAAATTGATTATCTTGGAAAATTAGATAGGACACCATCTCAACCCCCCTTAAAAAACAACAACAGAGAAGATATACAACTTAAGTGGACTTTGGCCAAAATGCAGCTGTAAAGTTGAAATGAATTTGGAGCTTTGGACGAGGGAGGCATGGAGACTTTGATGGGGATCAATTAAAATGGAAGTACTCCAAGATTTCCTACAGCGGAAGCTGGATCCCTCTTTCTTGAGCTGTGGAAATTTCTAGATGTTGACTGAGTAGTGAGAAAGAGTGGACTGTTGGAGTATGTTTTTGTCCAGAAACACCAAGCAAGGTGAGAGCATGATGGGAGCTAATGAGAATTTTGAGAATTCTCCAGGATTATAGCTCCACCCCAGCTATGCTGAGAGACAAAAGTAACTGGAGGAATTTCAAGAATGGGACAGCAGACAAAGGCCAAGAACTTTATAATTGGACATATTCAAACTGACACACGCAGAGAAAAGGAAAATAATTAGAGCACCTCATTTGAAATCCTATGGAAAATTAGATAAGGTATTAACACGAATGATAATCACTAAAATGCAGCTGTTATATTAATGATTAATATACCAATGGAAATGTAATTAGATGTTAATAAAAAAAATATGAGCCACAGCAATATAAGAACTGGACAAAAAACATTAATCCAGGAGTGCGGGAAACCACTTGGATGAATTTGGAAATAATTTGAATTATTTTGATGTTAATTGAAATCTGTATAATTTGCAAAACTGTGGTAGTAAAGGTAAAGGTAAATGTACCCCTGCCCATACGGGCCAGTCTTGCCAGACTCTAGGGTTGTGCGCCCATCTCACTCAAGAGGCCAGGGGCCAGCGCTGTCCAGAGACACTTCCGGGTCACGTGGCCAGCGTGACATCGCTGCTCTGGCGAGCCAGAGCCGCACACGGAAACGCCGTTTACCTTCCCGCTAGTAAGCGGTCCCTATTTATCTACTTGCACTCGGAGGTGCTTTCGAACTGCTAGGTTGGCAGGCGCTGGGACCGAACGACGGGAGCGCACCCCGCCGCGGGGATTCGAACCGCCAACCTTTCGATCGGCAAGCCCTAGGCGCTGAGGCTTTTACCCACAGCGCCACCCGCGTCCCTAGTAAGTCCCTGGGTAAATATTGTAAAATTAATTAAAAATTATGCAAAAAAGAGAATCAGGTTGATTCATTTAAAAATGCAGACCAAATGAAATCCCCAAGCATCTCCCAACTCCAGCCTGGACTGTGCATGGTGCACTGATCAGTAACTCAAAATGGGGTCTTTTCTGGGTGACACCCTGGCTATGAAACTCCACCTCCCATCATAAATATAGCTGGCATCTACATTGTATGGGTTACAGGGCTAGCTGAAGATGTATCTCATCTCCAAGGGATGTGTGGGCAATAAAAATGCACGACTGATGGCTTGGTATGGAATATGGTACAGACCCTCTAGTGCAGTGATGGCCATACTTGCCCCTCCAGCTGTTTTGGGACTACAATTCCCAACATCCGTGACCACTGGTCCTGTTAGCTAGGGATGATGGGAGTTGTTATCCCAAAACAGCTTGAGGGCTATCACTGCTCTAGTGGCACCTATCACCTGGTGGGTGGCGTACCCAGAATGATTCAGGAGGGCTAGAATATGCAAGCAGCTTTATGTGCTTTAACATGCACACACACAGGCTTTAATAAAATAATCACAGTAATTTTCCCAACAGCTGTTTAAAACCAGATTCATGTCTGAAAGCACCTCAGTGATCTCCGCACATCCTTCTGCATTTTTCATTTCTCATCCCTGAGTAAATTTCTAGGAACCTCTGTTATAATCAGATGTGCTCTCTCCAAATTACAATTTTTTAAAGCAAAGAGGGGAACTAAGTTTTTCTGAGGTTTTTTTTTTAAAGCCCTTTATAAATTACCTACGAAGTTCCATAAACATCAGATTGCAGCTTTTGGGGAAGGTGGGGGTTTAATTGTAGCTTTAAATGTTTAATTCTGAGATAGGTTTGCAGCAGATACTCAAAGGGATGCTGATGGTGCTTTTGTGACACAGCTTCCTTCCTGTCAAATGGACAGCACTCACAGAAATAATAGCCCAGATTCCCCCAAAGAAATCTGCCTCAAATTGACGCTGAGCTGGTCTGGCATCTGAGAAAGAGCTAGGGAGGGCAGTATTAACCCACTAATTGCTCTGGGATGCATAGTTCACAGCCTGTGAAAGGAGGGACGTAAACAGAGAACTGTGGATAATACGAGAAGGACGGCCAACTTTGGCTACACATGGGAATGAAAAGCTTAGGCAAGGAATGGCTGCCATAACTGGTGTGGTTCAGGTATCAGTGCACCATAGAGCTGATCTTCCTGCTGGCCACAACTGGATCTCCTATATACCACCTTGTCATTTAGAGCATCCATGCAAGTCTCCATTGAAATGTAACACATTGGCAGGTGAATTGCAGTCCACATTGGAAACAACATTCCATTTTGAAATATGCTTTTTGACGAGCTCTTCCTGGGAAAATCACCTGCCCATTCACATTCCAGCTGGTTATATTTCTGTTGCCTTTCCTTTGCCATTATCATTTGTTGACTCTAGGCAAGGCCTCGGTACTTTTTGCACCTTTAGTTTCACTGGAACTTAACATTACCTTTTTATTTTTTATGTACACTTAAAGCTACATAGTGAGAGCCAGGATGGTGCCGTGGATAGCATGTTACTAATACTAGCACAAGGAAGACCAGGATTCAAATCCACATTAGCAATATATCTCCTTGTGTGATCATGGCCCATCTACCATCTCTCAGGCAAACTTACCTCACATGGCTGTTGTAGAGATAAAAGGGGGGGGGGGGTAACCAAATATGCAGTCCTGAGGGGTGTGAAAGAAGAATAGAATAAGACTGTAATAAACAGACAGTTTCCCTGACTGCAAGAAATGAAGTTAGAGGGAACCAAGCAGAGTGGCGCCCGCCATGTGGAACACCCTCCCATCAGATTCAAGGAAATAAAAAGCTATTTGACTTTTAGAAGACATCTGTAGGCAGCCCTGTATAGGGATTTTTGTTTATTTATTTATTTTGATGCTTCCAGAGTGGCTGGGGCAACCCAGTCAGATGGGCGACATGAAAATGAAAATAATGAAAATAATATAAATATATTTAAAGTCCTTAAAGCAATTGGATCCCTAAAGCTTTGTCCCTTTAACTGGAACCTAAGTGAGCTATCCTACAGCCAAGCACTCATAAAAAGTCTCTGCCACCTTCTCCAAACTCCTCATCAATACACTGAGAGTTGCTCAGCTGGCATGAGGAGTAAAATAGTTTACAGCATGCGAATTAGATCAATTAATTTCTAACACGAACCTAATGAGCGTTTTAGAAGAGGATTTAATGTCTCATTTACACCCTATAGCTATCTTGTTAAATGCCAATTAAGTATCTAAATATTTTTAGCAGCTTAATGAATTACAGTATAATAAGTAATAAAGGATTGTCACTTTTTTCCTGAAGTATAAGAGACTCAGCCTCTTTTCAGGAAACAAATGCCATAGAAGCAACACTATCCACACTTTTCAACTGTACGGAAATCATTGAAAATTAATAGTACTACATAATTGTACATATGGTGGAAGGTGGAAATAAATCTTGAGTTCCTGCAAAAAGCCCAAACAAAATGGTTATTTGAACCATTGCAGCTAAAGTGTGATCCACTAAACTAGCTCCAGAGTGGGGATTATGCCATTCTGGATCAATTTGAAAATGCCATCGCTACCCGCAAGTGAGATCACAGATTGCTGGAGAACAAAAACATTGATAGGTGCCATTGTATAGGAAATATTGCAATGGCACCCAGTGAGCATGCAATTAATTTTGTCAGTATGCATGACTATGCAGAAGGGTTGGACCAAAACTGAATTGCATTTTATGATGACTATTCACTGCTAAGTAAATATTTCAGTGCATTAAGCTTTAAATTGCAGGAAGCAAATTATTCCCCTTTTCACTTGAATGCATTGTGGATGTGTAAGCTGTGCACAACCTATGGGAAGCAAGATGCTGGCCCAGACAGACTTTTGATCTGATCCTGAAGGAGTCTGCTTATGTCCTTATAATGTGTATCTCCTGATCTGGTCAATGAGTAGAAGGGAACAATTGTGCACACCCATAGCTCAGTGTTAGAGCCAAAAGTCCCTGATTCAATCCCCTGCTGTCCTGCATAAATACTAAACTAGATGGACCAATAGGTTTGAACAGTGGCGTAGCGTGGGGGGTGCAGGGGGGTCCGGCCGCACCGGGCACAACATCTGGGGGTAAGGGTTAGGGGGCACAAATCCAAGGGTTAGGGGGCGCAAATTCACGGGTTAGGGGGCGCAAATTACTTGCCTTGCCCCGGGTGCTGACAACCCATGCTACGCCACTGGGTTTGAACCAGTATAAGGCAGCTTCCTACATACCTCATGAACCAGAAGTGCTGGAACTACATAGACACAAAAGAATGGATCATCTGAACATCACCTATGTGTGTACAATTCAATGCAAAGAAGCAAAAATCGTATGGTGGGTTCTAACATTTAATCAGAAAATCAGCTGTATGATTGAATTGTTTGGATGCTATTTTCTTCTGGAAGGAAAGCCCAGTGAAGACTGGCACACATGGTGACTGGGAGGAACTCTGCACATTTGGTCTCAATTATTGAGCCAGACGAGGGGAAAATATCCTGAAATCTGTTTCATAGAGTTCAAGGATGCCTATTTTATATGACAAGGAGGCTTACTCATTTGTCCACTACTTTTCACTGTTTCATAGCTGGACTCTTGTTAGTGGCTGGCTGGCTTATAAAAACCTTCTAAATCAGAGCCAAAGGATACTACAAGTCCCAGATTCTTGAGGAACCAGGTGTGGTCTTCTGCATAGGAAAATATAGAATACAGTGCTACCTTGGTTCTCAAACTTAATCTGTTTTGGAAGTACGTTCCAAAACCAAAGTGTTCCAAAACCAAGTCATGCTTCCCATAGAAAGTAATGCAAAACTGATTAATCTGTTCCACACTTTTAAAAACAACCCCTAAAACAGCAATTTAACATGAATTTTACTAGCTAATGAGACCATTGATCCATAAAATGAAAGCAATAATCAATGATGATAATTTTTTTTTTAAAAAAAAAAAATTCTTACCTGCACTGATGATAGTCATTGTTTGGATGGGTGGGTTTTATCCATTTACGCAGTTACACAATCAATCAATTAGTAGCTGAGCTGAATTCCATACAGTCACAAAAACAAATTAACTGGAAAAGCCTCAAGAAAATGACAACAACAAAACGCAAAATAAATAGCAATACCAAAAGCAGCAAACTTAATCTGTTCTGGAACTCTGTTTGACTTCCGAAATGTTTGGAAACCAAAGCACAGCTTCTGATTGGTGCAGGCACCCTGGAAACAATAGCTGACAACTGCATTGGACGTTCGGCTTCTGAAAAATGTTCGAAAACCTGAAAACTTACTTCCGGGGTTTTGGCGTTTGAGAACCAAGGCGTTTGAGTACCAAGGCATTTGAGAACCAAGGTACCACTGTACATGAAACTGCTTTTTACTGAATTACTGCATTGGTCCTTTCAGCCTAGCACATAGCTATGCAATGCCCTCACAGCATAGGTTTATACCTGAGCAAAATGAGGCAGGGGTGGTGAGGCAAAAACTGCATGGGTGCACTGGCAAAGCCAGTTTGGTACTGCCACCAATATGCCCTTATGTCATTGACTTCACTGTCCCATTCCTGCATCATTCTAGTACACAGGAGAGGAGCTCTGCGACATCACCCCACTAAGCTGACCACTCATGCCTTGACTAGCAAGTGCTCTCCAAATCTCAGCCAGGCATCTTTCTCATCCCTGCTGCCTGAAACCATTTTTAAGTGAAAATGTTGAGGATTAAGCTCACAGTCTTCTGCATGCATAATATCCATTCTGCTGTTTTATTATTATGAAACCCACCTTTTTCAGAGTAAGGAAGCCAAAAGAAAACCTCAGCTGGCAGGGCCATGAAGCTACAAGAGAGGAAGGTATGTAAAAAATTGACTATCTTGGATCATGTTAATTGATGCTTAGATTTTTTTCTTTTAAAAACTGGTGCGATAAAAGAGCAAGGTATCCAATTTTAGTTTTCATTCTGTTAAAAGGGAAGGGGGGGGAATCACAAGGAAGGAAACAAGAATTTCCTGCATTGCAGCCACTTAAGTGTTGAGTTCCCCACACATTTTCCTTTTCCCAATTTATGAAACAAACTAACAAAAGAAAAAAAGAAAAACCTCCAAAGTTAAACTAATACGAAATGGCCCCTGTATTTGAACTTGTCGCACGGAGCTACTTTAAATTTTAATGCAAGCTCTGGAGTAGATTTGTGTAAGGCAAGGTAAAGCAAGGCCCATGAAATATTGATTCTGTACATTTTCTTATGAATTTTTATACTCCAATTTAGTAAATTTTTCATCTCGCCTGCACTTAGAGGTTGCCTATAAAGTCGTTACTACCAATTGTATTAACTGTTGTAAATAAATCATCTTGGTTTGGGCTATTTGTCTGAACATGGGCAGACAGGTCCCAGTTTTGTTTGAGCTCCGACATCCAGCAGTTTCAGACAGATGGGGCTAAAAGGGGATGATCAACATTTAAAAGTCATCAGGATGGGACAGGAAGAGGTGAATACTGCTCTCGATGTGTCACTGGTAAAAAATGGGATTCTTCCAGTATTGCTGCCCATTGAGAGAAACACACACACACACACACACACAGAGAGAGAGAGAGAGAGAGAGAGAGAGAGAGAGAGAGAGAGAGAGAAAGAACCACACAGTTAATCCGTGCTGGCTTTGGATATTTTGGCAGTGGTGTAGCGTTTTTTGGGGGGGGGGCAGTGCAAAATGTCAACACCCAGTACTGCCTCAATACGCTGGTCCCAGTAGAAAATAACCTCCTCATGCAAACCAAGAAGTGACCTCTCCAGACAACAGAATGACACTTATTTTCTTATCTCTGTAGCTTCATTCTCCTGGGTGACATAGACACCATTGAGACATTGAATGAGCATGCATACACTGTTTATTTCCCTCCCACCCAGTGCTTCCGCACAGTCCTGGGCAGTGGCAACCAACGCTATGCCACTGGTTGATGGGGAATTCTCCGTGGTGGCTGGTGCCTATTGGGATTAGTGGGTCAGAAGTCAGGGAGACTAATGGTAGGTCAATCAAGTGCCAATGACATGCAGAGCCAACAAATTCTGTCAGTGTTTGAAAAAGGGAAAGGTTCTGAGCCCCTTTGCCTCCTTTGCCTGGTCCTTGGACCCTAGTTGGCACAAAGAGTCCTTGAGAAACAGTACTTTGCAGAATGCTGCTTTTATTATAAAAATCTTCTTCTCCAACCATGACCAACAGCTTTATACATATCAAACGGAACCAGCTTTCTACCATCCGACCAACCCACACCCAACACTAACATTGACCACTCTATACAGGTACAATTAGCTGAAAGGTTACATGAGTCATTGTAGGGCGCTGACTCATGCTGACTTAGTTCTTTTAGCATTAAAGAAACAGCGGCCAATTTTTAGCCGTGACAAATTCTACTTTTGCCCTGGCCTCCTCCCTGTTGAACACTACAAGGGCAGTGCTAGGGAGGAGGAAGCTGAAAGATAATCCCAGCCTCTCCATTGGCTGTAAGTAGGAAATCAGGCAGATGGGGGCTATCTGAGGGTGAAGTGAGATTGGTCAGGCAGTGGTCTACTTGCCATAATGGACTAGTCTGCACTGGAAATGCTGACACATTTAAACACCACTCACAAGACTTCATCCACTTACACCCCATCACCCCTGAGTGCTTAGGGCAGGGATTATTCAGATTCACAGCATCTGAGCCCCATAGACAGAGGATGAGAGGCAGGAGCTTGTGGTTGGCTCATTAGCTGTGAGGCTCATTCCAATGTGAGTAGAAGCAGCACTCGCTCACTCTGTTTTCTGCCGTTCAGATTTATTCGAGACTGAGAGAGAATGTGTGGAAATGAATGAATGAACAAACAAACACGGCAACTCCAGGAAAATGACATATCGTACAGTACTGTTTCCAACAAATAACACAGTGGGGTGCTAGCTTCCCCGCTTCCTTGTCACTGATCGTTCTGTTCTGTTCTCAGATAACAGTAAGATTGCAGGCTTCTTGGCAGTTTACATTTTTTAAAAAGTTGTTGTGCATGCCATTTCTGTGTCTATAAAGATAACATGGGAAGGGTTGCCAAATGCTTCTGTTTCCCAAAGTGCTCATGAAAATTTTACATATGCCTTGATGAATGGAAGATTGGCATAGCCAGCTTTAGCTGTGGGGATCGCTACTGAGGTCTGGATCCCGGATCCTTCTACTCAAACAGGGGAAGATAATACTTTGGACAATACTGAGCATCTTTCTGTACACAGGCCTGATCCAGCAAGACAAACACTCTGTACACAGGGTCCTTACACAGGGCTTGGCCTGGGCCAAGCAAAGTGGTTTAGCTAGTCAATGCATAATTCTGACAAAATTGCCCTGGTTGGACCCTCCAAAGTCACTCGACTTTTTTCCCCTTCCAGGTACAATTTGGTAGCAACTGTATAGGGCTGGAGAATAACGTTTGCCTCTGTGACTTGCAAATTTTACTGAATTTTTGAGAAAACCCTACTATTTTATTAATATTCGTGAAAGCAATAAAACTCAAGTAAGGTCAAGTCCTTCAAATACTGAACAATAGTTTTTATCCCCTTCAACAATGTCTTGCCTTGCTATTATAAAAGGATATTTTAATTCGATTTCTAAAGCATAGACTTTGGATTGAAACTATCAGTGTAGCAGAGAAATGCATAGAAGCAATGTCTTGTACAAATCTTTCTTATATTGTTGCCATTTCCTGAAAAAATCAAAACCTGTCGCTTTGTGCCAACTGTCAATACCTTGGCCTCATATTGAATTAAATTTAGTATTTTGAAACTGACCTTTTGTTTCTAAACAGCAAAGAATATACTTAATTACAGAGCCTTCCTCCCACTGGGTACAGCAATGTCCAAGCTTCTCTGATAAGAAGAAGAAGAAGAGGAGGAGGAGGAGGAAGAGGAGGAGGAGTAACCCGTTCCGGTACTTCTCGGTTTTTGTGTGTCCGTAACCCGAAAAAGCGCAACCTGAAGTCTCTGTAACCCAAGGTATGACTGTAGTCCATTTGGAGACAGGAAGGATCTCCAGAATGGGAAAACAGAAGAGAAGAGAACCACAAGATCAGCCACCTCATCAAAGAATAGTCAAATAAAGAACCGAAGCCATTGTGTATCAGATGCACCTTCAGTTTAAGTAAGGGAAATGCCAAGTTAGGAACATAGCAAATTCTTCAGGGGTCCATTGGCGAAGGACTGTAACTTAGTGGTAGAGCACATGCCTTGCATGCGAAAGGTCACAGGTTCGTTCCCTGGTATCTCTAGGGAGGGATGGGAAAGACTCGTGCCTGAAGCCCTAGAGAGCCATTGCTAGTTACTAGGGACAGAGAGTGATTCCTTCCACATGCCGGTGGTCAACAACTCACCATGTTTACTGATGGGATCTGGAGTCTAACAACATATGGATTACCTACCGCTGACCTACCGAACCAATAAGATTCTAAGATGAAGTCACTAGAATCCTTAAAGAAGGGAAGTCAGGTGGGGAGTGACAATCTCTTCATTGCTTCTGCTTCTAATAATGTGAGGAAATATAAGGATGTTATATGGTTTGTTGCCCATACGCCCTTTGAGTCCTTTGAAGAAAAATAGAATTGTGCTTGTTTTGTGTGAGTCTTTTGTATACACCCATCTTGGTTTTGCTGAGGAATAACACCCACCCATCTGATGCTGGAGCAAGCAAACAGACTACTCTGAACCTTGTGTGATCCCTCTGAGCTCATTATGCTGCAAGTGTGCTTCAAAGGACCTTGGGAGCATGTTTCTAAGGGAGGGGGCGAGGTCGATGCTTGGATGGGAGAAGCCGATTGAAATCAATGGGAATTGATTTAGAGTGTGGGGCACTGTGTTAAAATCGCCAGTCCTGTGATAGAGCTTCATGAATATTAACAGGGATAGAATCAATAACAAGCTGATTTTCAGATGTAAAAGTGGCTCCTTTTTGTCTGTAGATTAAAAGAAATAGCCATCTTCCTCCCCTCTTCCCCCCCTCTCATTTTTTTAAAAAAATGAGATGCAAAACTTAGAAAAGCTGGCCAAGATATTTCAAACACACATAATATGTAGCATACAATTATTTCTAACCTTGTTTAAAGTTATTAGATAGGACTCATGTAGGACATGTATTATTCATGGACATTGTTTTCCTCATGTGACTTAAAATCTGCGACTGTTTTTGCCCTTTCCTATGAAATTGTCCAAGTGTGTGAGATGTCTTTAGAGATGGTGTATAATGTAGTGACTACGAGGAAGCACTGTGGACTTCATTGGGCCTGTTTCCAATCCTGCCTCAGTCAAAACCAGCTCATTTTAACCGTCTATAACTGTCTATAGGCAGACCACCATCTGACTCTCAGCTTCCTATCTGCAGACAGTAACAATCACCCATCTTACAGGGTTTGAGTATCTTTGAGTATCTTACAGGCTTTGAGTATCTTACAGAAGTACATAAAGCACTCTGAACATTCTAAAATAGGGGTGGCCTTTTGCTTGATGCTGTAGAACAATTCCCCTGACATTTGCCAGTTGAGGTCAATGAGAGCTGGAGTCCAACAACTTTTGGATGGTCTGCTCTAAAGCATCATGGGCCATATTCAGAGCCCACCACAAGGACTTCCACTAGTGCAACAAGGATTTTCCCCTCTACCTCTGCACCTCTGTCAAGTCTACTTTGGAGGGTCAGGAGAACCGCCAGAAAAGAACATGGAGGAGGAGCAGAGAGAGCATTACATCAGGCAAAAAGAAATGCTTGCATTGACAGAACCATTTCCTTAGTGCTGTGTTCAATTCCACCCTATGGGTTGGGTCTCATGGTGTCCTCCTATGAGCAGAATGAGCCCTTCCATTCATTGAAGAGTCTTGGAACTAATGGGGGTGGGAAATGAGGTTCTTAAATTGCCCCAATGGGCAAGAGGGTTGGGACAAGATAGGATTCAAGGGGCTAAATTCTGTTTACAAAGAATCATTTTAAATATATCAGCAGAAGACCAGAGATGGCATTTCAGTTTATGAAAGACATGAGTGTAATACTATCAAAGAGGAATCAACAGCACATTATTCATTCATGAATCTTGGGGAAGGGAGAAATAAGGAACAATATATGCCACTAATGATTATGTAGAAAACAAAATAGAGTTTGAATATTCAACTTAACTATTAGACATTACTCAGAAGAATAATATGCAAGATTAAAATTAACTGCAACTTCACTGTTGCTGAATGCTACATTGGCCCAACTGAACTCCACCAGGCCTCTAAATAAAGTTTACTATATTATCCCATCTATCCTAATTACATGACCTTTTAGGTTAAGAGAAAAACATTTCTACCAATCCAGAGTGAAATTCCAGGAAACAGGCTCCTTTCGATGCATGTTACTAGAAATCAGTGTGATCCAGGATATGGGATCCCAGAAAATCCAAACAGAAAATTAGTCCAGGTAGAAAAATTAAAGTATCTAAAAATATAGTGAATTCTGAACCATAGCTGTGAAGAAAATAACCAGAGCTACACACACACACAAAGTGGAAAAGTCAGCAAAGAAAAACGTAACCCAGTGTCAAGAATGGTAAGAATCTTTGGGGTAAGAAGGGAATCTAAAAGCATTTTTTCTTCTCTCTGTGTGTATGTTCCAGAGAAGAGATAAGTTACAGCACAAAAAGACAACAGAAACAGCTCCTTGTGTAGAAAAGAGATGAAGACAAGATGTAGCCCAGAGGAGAAAACTGCCACTTCTCTCTGCTTTCCACCATCCCAGAAACTTCTTTCCAGCACACTGACTGGTTCCTTTTAATTGCTCCTTTGCTCACCACTAGAATTGGTTCTGTATTGGTAAATGACAGATCACTGGGCAAACAGCTGCAGACACCATTTTCCATTGTTTTAGGGGTTTACATGATCCCAAGCCTTATCTTTGCTTTACCAAAATCTTGTCAGCATTTCTGTTTCTCAGACCCTCCACCTGCCCTCCACACAGTCTTCAGGCCTATTCCCATCATAAACCAGAGTCTCTTGACCATAGTCTTCTTCCATTCCATCCCACAGCTTCTGGGGTGGTTACCTTCACCATGCACTCAGAGGTGCCCCCATCCCCAACTGAGGTCATTAACAGAGGCTTCCATAAATAGGAAGGGCTCAGTAGCAGATCATCTGTGCTGCAAGAAGAAGGTCCCAGGTTCAATATTTAGGTTGGACCGGTAATGTCCTCTGTCTGAAATCCTGGAGGGCAGCTGCCAACCATTGCAGACATTACTGAGCTAGATGGACCAATATTTCAGGTAGCAGCTTCCTAACAGAGGGAATAGGTATTATTTTATTTTATTTTATTGCTGAGTTTCCCCTGCAACACCTCTAGCATTGTACTGGAGGATCCCCCAACCATTCAGAATACCTGAAGGAGCGTCTCCACCCCCATCGTTCTGCCTGGACACTGAGATCCAGCACCGAGGGCCTTCTGGTAGTTCCCTCACTGCGAGAAGCAAAGTTACAAGAATCCAGGCAGAGGGCCTTCTTGGTAGTGGCACCTGCCCTGTGGAACGCCCTCCCATCAGATGTCAAAGAAATAAACAACTATCTAACGTTTAGAAGACATCTGAAGGCAGCCCTGTTTAGGGAAGCTTTTAATGACTGATGTTTTAATGTATTTGTAATCTTTTGTTGGAAGCCACCCAGAGTGGCTGGGGAAACCCAGCCAGATGTGCGGGGTATAAATAAATTATTATTATTATTATTATTATTATTATTATTATTATTATTATTATTAACAATTTTTTGGGACTGCAAAGTGCTGCAGGGAGGAGCTTAGACTTGAGAGCACCCCATTCCATGTTTAGAAATCTGCTTCGAACCCATCAGTGTTGCTTTTATTGCTGTTACGCTATGAGTTTTCCTCCTCTGATTCTTTGTAAATATGTTCCCTGCTCTATCATCATCTTGCAGGCACATAAACATAGTGTTATGCAAAGCGAACTCCCATCTCAGCCCGGGTAGTGTCATACGATTCTGAAAAACTCTGGCTGCCCCTAACACACAGCAATCAAGACTTCCATGCTTAGATTGAGTTCAGATGTGCTTTCTGCAGAAAAACTGCAGATGTCGCTCCATAACTCAAATGTTTGGAACGGTCATTATGGATCAGTTATCACACATCATTGTATCCAATCACAACAAGTGATTGCCCAATGCAGGAGGCATGCCAAGTGGTGTTAATTCAACAAGGAGTTTCGCTAGCACTTAAACCCAACCTGTGAATTTAGCCTTATGATGGCCAGTGGCAAAAAGTTTGCCCAATCTGCAGTCATGGCCATGGAATTTGGGTGGGTGGGTCAGAGAAAAATAAGACTTTTCATTTGTTGAAGGGTTGGTACTACAAATTCACAAAAAGTTGCTGTTTTAAAATAAAAGTTAATGCATTATAAGAGGCTAAAGTTATACATGAATACCTCTGGACCTAAATTATTCTATAGAAGGATCACAAAACAATAGCTTTATTAGGGTTAACCTCAAAATCTTAAAACAGTATGCAAGTTTTTGAGTGCTACTTCAGAGGGATGGTTAAGCAACAGTAGATAAACAAACAAGAGGGGGATGTGGGAGTATCCCAAGACATTTTGCTGTCTGAAACAGAAGGAAAAGATGGCACCCTTCCAGATCTGGAGGAAGAAAGCTATATCAAGCATCTACTATCCAAATATTGTATTCCACTCTGGACTTTTTGCATCATTTACAGTGCAATCCTACACATTCCTACACAGAAATAAGCCCCATTAATTCAATGTGCCTGCTTTGTGACTTTGCAACACAATCCTATGCATGCCTACTCAGAATTAAGTTCCATTGATTTCATACATAGGATGTCAGTCCAAGTTAATTAATTGTGCAGCTCTTTTCAGCAAATCATTGTTGAATTATTGTCACCACTCAACTTTAGATAAGATAAATATTCACAATTTCTTTTGGAAATAGGTTCATGAACCAAGATCCACCCTTTTCTGTTGACTCTAATTTGCTTTAAACTGAATTTAAAATTGTATTTTTGAAGTGTTGTAATCTGCCCAGGGATTATGATGAAGGTTAGGTAATAATAATAATAATATGAAATTTGGATATTACCTGGAATACCCCACTGAAAACATAAATTAAACATAGTATTTTGGGAAACTTATCAAGAGCGGGAAGGGGGCGGATTATAATCAGATTGTTTGGATTAGTAAATGATGGAAGATCGTATCTCTTAAAACAACAAGCCTTTCCATTCAGTGTTTGGAATCAGGTCAGATAAATTTGTTTTCATTATGTTTTCTTTGTTACTAGGAGTGTGTCATTTCAGATGTCCCGGGGGAGTTGGGACAAACTATTACTAATTAAGCAGGGCTTGCTTACCAGCTGAGTTTTAAGCAGTTTTCTTTTGAGTGCACGTGTGTGAAAGAAATAGGAGGGAGAGTGCTTATTAACAAGACAGTCTGAAGTCCTCCTTTACCCCAAAATATTAGAATTGTTTTCTATTGCATACACAGATAGTAGAAAGAGAGAGAGGGCGACACACCCACACCTGGTGGGGGCTGGCCTAAGATGCCTGAGAAGAAGATGCATATGGTCCTCACTCTTTTCCAAGTCCAAAATCTAACCGGACTAGCAGCTGAATCTCACTGCAACACTGGTCCTGGAACAGCATCACCCAACAAACCTAAGAACAGAAAGATAGATAGGGAATTCAGGTGTAATGCTGCCTCCACTCTGTCTAATGGTAGGGCTGGCCCTGATCTCCACCATTCTTATAAATCCCCAAACTTACTACACAGCTTACTGCACTTTTTAGTGGTAGCTGATCCTACGTTTGTAGGATACGGACTGTGAAAAGGCATTCTGCCTCCATTTTGGTGATCTTTGACAGTGACTTACTACTCCTACCATTCCTGTTCATGGAACATTTATTTGATTCTTACTAGTTTGTGACTCCATGCACGTATTATATGTCTTCTGTGAATGAATTTTGAAACAGTATAGTGTTATAAAAATATTGTCTGTATATTATTAGCTGGCATATTTACTATCATTGTCAATAGGCCTATGGAAAGCGTAATGCTGGTGGTCAACAAAAGAGGTTTAAAGACTGTCTCAAGGCAAATCTTTAAAAATGTAGTATAAACACTGACAACTGGGAAACACTGGCCTGTGGGCGCTCCAGTTGGAGGACAGCCTTTACCAAAGGTGTCATGGGCTTTGAAGACACTCAAACTCAGGATGCAAGGGAGAAATGTGCTAAGAGGAAGGCACGCTTGGCAAATCCACACTGTGATCAACTCCCACCCGGAAACCAATGTCCCCACTGTGGAAGGACGTGTGGATCCAGAATTGGCCTCCACAGTCACCGTGTTTATGGAAGACAATCTTACTCGGCTACGAGTGATCACCAAAGAAGAAGAAGAAATTGTGTTTGAGCCTCTTTCATTATATGTATGTGTGTGAATATAAATATACATGTATGTGTGTTAAGTTAACATTTATTTACCCATTATTCATGTAGAGCAGAAATCAAAGGCAGACATTGTATTCTGGTATGTGTAGGTTTTATGTTCACATTATGAACCCAGCTGAAGCAAGAGCCACTTAAAAATTTCATGTATGAAAATGTTTGCAGAAAGGCGAACTCTTATCTGCAAGCATTTTTCTGGCCAGCTTACACAATAGTACAGATGCATTTAATTGGCACATTGTGGATCAAGCATACTGCTGATAATTCCTTTTAATGCACCAACTTTTCAAGGGTTGGGGGCAGATTAAAGACACTCCTGTCTTCTACAGTCACTGGAAATCACAGCAAATTAACCAAAGCTGGCCTGTTAACCAAACAGCTTTCAAATGGAACTGTCAATTTCAATGCTAATTTCTTCTTTTTCTTCTTTTCTACATGGAGTAAGTAAAGAAAAAAGAAAGAACAGGAGGGGAAAGCCTATCACATTAAAAAACAACAACACCCACTTTTCTCTCGGGGAAAACAAAG
The DNA here is from genome assembly GCF_964188315.1 of Podarcis muralis. NCBI lineage: Eukaryota > Metazoa > Chordata > Lepidosauria > Squamata > Lacertidae > Podarcis > Podarcis muralis. Next base: position 77,087,371 of record NC_135659.1, read on the forward strand.
AAAATTCCTGATTTCACAGATGCTCCTGCTTAAAAGAGGTCTTGTTACTTTATAGCTCATGAAAGACAAAAAGGCAACTGCTTACTGGGATTTGATGTTTATCTCAGCATAGCAAATCAAAGTTTTACTGGGTTCAGAAATGCCAAAGCAGCATATTTTGTACTCCTCAAAAAAAAAAAAGTGGGGGGAGAGAAAAGGAAAAAAAAAGGGGGGGAGTCAGTGCCTGGAAGTGAAAAACATCTGCATCTAAAACAGGACAATTAGCAACAAGCCATGAGTGATGCTAACGCTCTTGGTCTATTTTTGGTCACCAGCTACGTGATCAGGAAAAGCAAGAAATGTAGCTGCCTTGCTTAACTCTTAATGCACCATGTTGTTGTTGTTTCTTAAAAAAAACACACAACCCATTTATGCTCCTTATTTATCACATTAGAAAAAAGGTTTACTGTACCGAAATGTACAGTGTCTTACTTTTGCTTGAGAAAGAATGTGTACACTTGTTTTACACAGAGTAGGACTCATTCAGTAGTACTGGGCAGACCAAATTATGCCACTTTGAATGGGTTACATAGCACGCCACGTTCTAGCTTCAAAATAATAAATGAGTTAGATAAGCCCATGGTCTATAAGGCAATTTTCTGTATTCTCCATGTAAAATGGGCCAGACTGATCTGGTATGTGAACCTTCATTACGCTTACTTAGGAAACACTCCACTCCTTACTTCCAGGCGCCTTCTCAGAGTTGTTTTCTAATAGATACTGAGTTCCTCTGATTTGCTAAACTTTATTTATTGTATTATGGTGCTGGAGGAGACTCTTGAGAGTCCCATGGACTGCAAGAAGATCAAACCTATCCATTCTTAAGGAAATCAGCCCTGAATGCTCACTGGAAGGACAGATCCTGAACAAAAACAAATTTTGTTGTTGTTTAGTCATTTAGTCGTGTCCGACTCTTCGTGACCCCAATGGACCAGAGCACGCCAGGCACTCCTGTCTTCCACTGCCTCCTGCAGTTTGGTTAAACTCATGCTGATAGCTTCGAGAACACTATCCAACCATCTCGTCCTCTGTCGTCCTCTTCTCCTTGGGGGTCTTTCCCAAATCAGGGTATTTTCCATTGAGTCTTCTCTTCTCATGAGGTGGCCAAAGTAGTGGAGTCTCAGCTTCAGGATCTGTCCTTCCAGTGAGCACTCAGGGCTGATTTCCTTCAGAATGGATAGGTTTGATCTTCTTGCAGTCCATGGGACTCTCAAGAGTCTCCTCCAGCACCATAATTCAAAAGCATCAATTCTTCAGCGATCAGTCTTCTTAAATAAATTAAATTTAATTAATTAATTAAATTAATTAATGAAGGCTAAATGGACACAACATACCACTGAATCCCAATAATTGGAGGGAAACAGTGCCTGGAGGGGGGCAGCATTGCCTTCATGCCCTGCTTTTGGGCATGAACAAACCTTTTTTGACGCGTTTAGGAATGCATAATAAGGCCATTACTCGTCAAGACAGCAGTATTCACACCTTTGGTCTGTTCCCCAGCAACCCCATGTGAATGGAGTAGGTTTCCCCCTACATTTGAAGCTACAACCCTATTTGTGCTATTGATTTCAGTGGGGTGTGAGTTGCAACCGAATGCTATGCTTGTTTACTTGGAAGTGTCCAGTGGGTTAAGTGTGTTTAGGATTCCAGCCTAACACTGGAATCCTAACTAGAGGAAACCAGTGTAACTTATGCCAGTGTAATATACTTCTATTCAGGAGCCTCTGAAAGGGCCTACCACTGACTAAGCCAGCAGGTGAGTATGGATCCAAGGCTTTGGCCCTGTATACCTGATGGAGCATCTCCACACCCATCATTCAGCCCAGACACAGATCCAGCTCCGAGGGCCTTCTAGTGGTTCCCTCTCTGAGATAAGTGAGGTTACAGTGAACTAGGCAGAGGATCTTCACGATCGTCATACTCTCCTTGTAGAATGCCCTCTCATCAGATGTCAAGGAAATAAACAACTAACAGACTTTGAGAAGACATCTGAAGGCATCCCTGTATAGGGAAATTTTTAATGTTTGATGTTTCACTGTGTTTTAATTTGTTGGAAGCCACCCAGAGTGACTGGGGTAAGCCAATCAGATGGGCAACATATACATAAATGATGATGATGATGAGTACTGGGTCCTGGTTCTCATGACTGGCCTGAACAGAGTTTGTAATAGGGGTAAGGAGAGACTTACTCCCATCCTGCTATGCTGGCATAGGAACCATCTTACCTTCTGCTGGATGAGCACCAGGTGAGCCAGGATGAGGGACATACACTGGCATACACTCAGTTCAGCTGGGAAATCTCATGTTCCGGTGAATTCAAGCTTTCTCATCCCATCAGATCTTGAGTTTGGATGATAGTTCTTGGTAGTGGCGCCCGCCCTGTGGAACGCCCTCCCATCAGATGTCAAAGCGATAAACAACTACCTGACATTCAGAATACACCTGAAGGTGTCAGGGAAGTTTTTAATATGTGACATTTTAGTTTATTTTTCATCTTTGTTGGAAGCCGCCCAGAGTGGCTGGGGAAACCCAGCCAGATGGGTGGGGTACAAATAAAAAATTATTATTATTATTATTATTATTATTATTATTATTATTATACTGTTGACAGCTGTCAAATAGAGGACACTTTCAACTTAAGGACTGTTCTGTGACAGCCCTTCAAAATGGAGGACTATCCTCTGTAATGCAGGACACATGGCCACCCAATGTGAACCCGTCCCTGTAGCAGTATGTATGGCCCTTACACTGATGACTTTTAAATAGGTCTTGAAGACTTTCTTTTATTTGAAACTGCTTTTAATTCTGTTGGTACTTTTCTGCTTCTGGTTTTATAATGTGCTACTTTTGCTCTCTGCTTTTACACTTGTATTATTTTAGTCTGCTGATATTATTTTTTGTCTGCTACTGTGATGATTTTTAGATGTGCTATTGTGTCCTGAGATGATTTTTTTTAAAAAAAATAAGTATTTTATGGAACGTAATGTCACAGATTGTTCTTAACCTGTTGGGAGGTGCTTTGAGAGGGGCAACCCTGAAAGACAGCCAATATAAATATGGAAAATAATACATTATTTGAGGGAATAGGGTAAAAAGAAAGAAAGAAAATCTCCTTCATTGCCATCCCAATCTGGATTTGAAGGGGAGGGTAGACGGAAACATTTGGCATATCATCTAGGCAGGCCCAATCCACCCATGAGGTGAGGCAGTTGCCTCAGACAGCAGATGTAGCCTCCTCTGCCACTGCCCACTGTCTCATCCTCCACACCTGGTTGACCCCTTAATGCCTAGCTGTGGTGGGTGGGTGCGGAGTAGGAGGCCGGTGGCAGGTGGCAGCAGAGGAGGTGGCCAGAGGCAGAGGAGGTGGACATAGTGGTGGTGGGACAAGATTTTCTGTTTCGCCTGAAGCTGCAAAATGCTCTGGACCAGCCCCACACCAAGGTTGTACCTCCTATCAATATGGTATGGCACAGCTCCAAGCAATGAGCAAGTCTGTCCATTTTAGTGTCTCTCCGCTTCTCATTTTTCCAGTCTTGAATTCATTTCTTCACATTTCCACCTCATTTTTTTTTTAAAAATCCTCCTAAAGATCCACCAGCAGTTCAGTTTACTGCAAATTTCTCCTAACATGCACAGTTTTGTATGTATTTCTGCAAACCATTTCCTCTACTGTAATGCATTTTTTTTAAAAAAAATGTCCTTTTCACTAATATATGCATTTTCCTGCATACTTTGCCCCTCCCTCTTGTATTCATTTCTGTACATATTCCTTGACTAGAGAGCTGCATTGCAAAATATGGAGAAGTCTGAATTTCCAAGGATGGCTGTGTTTCAATCCTTGCATGGCTTTGGGAATTGCAAATTTGGTAGGTTTAAGCATCCACTAGTGATGGCTATGACACAAAAGGATTTCCTTTAGAGGAATGAAGAAGTTTGGGCAGGTGGCCATAGCATTATTTTATTTAAGGAGCAAGGGAATGCAAGGCAGTGCCTGTCAGGCTGATATTGAGAAAGAAATATACCCCCCTTGCCCTGTTTGAGTCATCCCCCTTTGCTTCACATACACTCTATAATTTTCAGGGACTTGATTTGGAACCTTAGAATGTCTTCTCACTTACATTGGGAAAATGGTTACCTGTTTTCCTTTCACAGCAGGCTACTTGTGCATCTCAAAAGGGGGTGGGGAGAAGGGCCTGAGATTTGCAGCACTGAAGAAAAGGGAAATGTACAGCTCACCAGGGACCTATAGAGAACTTAGCAGCACAACACCCACTTTCATTGAGAATTCGAGCCATAGTTCGCCCATCCATCTCCCTCTCAGCCTGCTGCCCCCGTCTCCCTCTCCCTGGGCCACACATGTGTTTAATCTTAGGCATGGACGTAAACCTGTCTATCCATTATTTTGCATCCTTCAAGTATTATTATAATCAGGCCAGTTTATTAAGAATTAATGCCCCTTCGTGAACTGAGGGTAATGGAATGGCCACATTTCCTCTCATGCTGGACTGTGATTTACTAATAGGGGTTTCAAGGGAAAGGATCATAAAAGAGGGAGGCCCCCACCCCTGGATTAATATTTAATCAGGTGTTGAGAGCCTTGTGCAGGATTCTGGAGTTGCCAATGGAAACCTGCCAGGAAAGCAGGAAAGGCCCTGGATCTTAAAGGGAGAGTGCTAGTTTTGCAGGTTAAGAAAAAAAGAGAAAGAAATGCAGAACAGAATGGAATGGAAGATATGAGCTATGATTTCCATAAAGCTTTTCAATGCATGCTTACCCTCATTTAATCGCATGAGTTGTACCACGGAAGTGAACAGCGCTGCCCTTGCTTGAACATCGAGGGCAATGATTGTAAGTCATCAGAAACTGAACCTCAGGATCTCTCTCTGTTTGCATGTTCCCACACTTGGGTTTTTAAATATCAGCACAGGGAAGCAACCATGGTAGGACACAACCACATTTATGATATTGGAAATCTGCCGTGAGTTTTGCTAACTTGAGTTTGCAACAAATGTTGGTGGCAACCATTGATTTGTAGACACCCAGCCACCCTGGCACATCTACCATGCTCAGTATTGAAACCATTTCAGTTCCCTTCAAAACAGCTCCTCACGAAATTCCTTCCTTTTGTGAAAGGAAGAATTTCCAGTCTGTCCCAAATGTTGTCTGAAGAGCTCTGGATTTGTGCACAGCCCTAATATTCATCCTGCACTGATTGCAAAACATTGTGATATAGCATCCAAATTTAAGGCTGTGAGGAGTGATCACAACTGCAGCACGTTTCTGCAACATGGCAGGGCAAGCTTATCCTTGTCCTGATATCTGAAATGTGATATCTGAAAGCACTCCTTTTCCAGGTGGAGCAGTACAATTAGCAGAGTCCATCACTGTGCTATTAGCCTTGCTGTTTGACTTCACACTCCTGTGGTTTCCAGGAAACCAGTCAAACATGTGAGTTGGAATTGCAGGCTGAATTGTTGCTAAGATGCTCTCCTGCCCTCCATTGACACTGTCCCCCAAGCATACATCATTCACAGAGCCGTTCAGCAGGGGCAGCCTAGCATGATCTCTCATATATCACCCCAGATTGTGGTGTCGTGATGCTTTAAAGCTGTGTACTGAGTAGTTTGGCATTGATTGACCTCACTGTGCATCTGTTCTGCATGCTTCCATGCAGTGTTATGCTTTGTGTGTTTGAAAAACAACACAGCCAATAAAAAGCATCTGTGTGTCTGGATGACTGGTTATATATCTTGTGTCACTTCTACTCTTCCTTTCCTTTTAAGCACACAACACAGTTTAGCACTCTGTGACATTGCAATAGCATGTTTAACTGACTGTTCCTTGTGCATTTTGAGGATTCATATATGCATTCTTGGGCCAGTTTGTAGACATGGCAGAGGCTCAAAAAACTGGGTCATTTGTTTTGTTTTTGTTGTTACAAGTTTGCTAACACCCCAGTTCAATTTGTACCAGAGTTATCTGTGCAGCACCACTGTAACATCATGTTTTATCATTTTGCACTGGTTTGGCTTCATTTATAATTCATCCTAAGCATTTATATGTGGCAGGTTGTAGGTCCAAACTAAATGCTACAGCAGGGATAGCCAGCATGGTCCAGATGTTGTTGAGCTACACTTCCTATCATCCCTGACCACTAGCCATGTTGGCTGGGGCCAGGGTTTCCTAAACTTGGCCCTCGAGCTTTTTTTGGACTACAACTCCCATCATCCCTAGCTAATAGGACCAGTGGTCAGGGATGATGGGAATTGTACTCCAAAACAGCTGGAGACCCAAGTTTGGGAAACGCTGGTGGATGTTGCTGAAGCTGTAGCCCAACAACGTTACTGCAGGTTACTATGGTATCAGGAGAGGTGTTGTTGGTTCTGCTAACCTGAGGGACTTTGCACATCCACACATGTGAATGCTGTCCCCAGATCTGCTCTGGAGGGTTAGGGGAATCTACAGAACAGATTTAGGGAGTGCACGGGGGGATGAGAGCGGAAGAACATTTTGTCGTGCAAAAAGAAATCCTTGCACTGCTGGAGCCACAGGCTTAGTGCTAAGTTGAATACAACCCATTGAGTCTTTTCCTAAAGTGCTAATCTGCACTGCTACAACTAATTCATAGGCAACATTCTGTAAAAAAATTCAAAATGCACTACAACCTCTTCAGGTCTTTCACTTGCAGGAACCCTGTAGGCAGGAAAGCCTCTTTCTAATTTGACAAACCCTAGTAGGCGCAGGTGCAGCCCTTCTTGCAGTGGGGTATTACATTTATTGCTGAGCCTCATCACCATTTGCAAGGCAAAATACTTGGCTTCTGGTCTAGAGAACACTGTAGCCATGGAACATATCGTAATTGCTTATGCTTGACATGAAAGGGCAGTTTTGGCCTAGCTAAGTCTTAATAATGACATGAATCAGAAATGTAAGCTATGGAGAGACTGCAATTTGGGAGGAAGCACCTTCCATGAGTGGAACTCCCACTCACTGAAAACACCTTCCCCTCTTTTCAGAGATCTCTTTCTTCTTCCTCAGATACCCATGCCATAGTCCAAAGCATTAAGAGGTGAGGGGTCACTGTGAGAGGAGAGGGTGGGCATGCTACTTTCTGCTAACCCTCTTCCAAAGGTGCTTTTCAGAATCCAGCCCTTGGATGTTCATTATTTCTCTGAGGAAAGTATTACTCCGGGGCTCCTGGAAAATATGGCCCTGGGATGCCATCTGTGCATATTCTATCCATAGCATGTTGAATGAAGCATTGCATTTTGCTGTTCATTGCTTTTCAGTGCCTGACAGATTGTTGCGAGTGTCTTCAGCGTGCGAAACCCACAAAGCAAAGCCGAGCATTTTTGCTACCCCAAGGAGGTTCAGAGTCCTGCTTCAGCTAAATTCCCTCTTTTTAAAAACTCTTCGTTTAATAAACACATTTTGATCTAGAAACCAGTCTTAATACCCCGTGAACATGAGCTGCCCCGGGGAATAATAATAATAATGAAAACCAGTGTCTCCTGTCGAGAACAAGGCGGTGCTTTCCTTGGCCTGTCCAACTTGAAGGATAGCTACAGAAAGAAAACCAGAGAACAGAGAGACTGAAATATATAGGAAATTGTGGCCATGGAATTCACTAAAAAACAAAAACGAAAACCTCACTCCAGCCCAGCTAGGGACCATATGCATGCAGAAGCAGGCTTCTGTCTGCAAATACTTAGCTGTCTGCAGAAGAACATACAAAGAGGCCTTGAGGAACAGACCCAAAGTCCATCAAATGCAACATCCTGTTCTCACAGGCTGCATTCAGACATAGGGGTTTATTGCATTTGTTTTACTGGTTAAAAAGCTAGAGCTTCTGTCCTGATCTGTAATGTTCATTTAGCACTGCAGTAGCTTTGCATTATGGAACTGTGCCTTGCACTAAATTTTAAATGGAAAAGAACTGCGCGCCAGGATACTACCCCAAATTTCATGACATGAGCAGCATTATCGTGGTCATGGGAACCGGGGGAAAGCTACAGTGCAAAACTCTTGTTATTTTCCAAATTAACAGATTTTTCGAGTTGCAAACCTATCCCCCACTGGAAAGAAGAAGGAAATGAATGTTCAAGTTCTTCTAGGTTCCAATAGATTTCTGGAAGTGGCTTTTACATTATGTGAAAGTTCACATAAAATGCAAAAAATAACAGATAAGGCAACTTCGGGAAAATCAAATAAAGTGCCATCTGAACGCAGCCACAGTGGCCAACCAGATGCCTATGGGAAGCCAGCAAGCAGAACCGGAGAGCAACACTTTCCCCACCTGCATTTCCCAGCAAGGGTATTCAGAGCGCTAAATTTTCTATGATCCTGAATATAGTACAAACTTCATGCCTAGTAGCTAACTGCTGATACCATTTTGCTCTATATACTATATGCTGCCTGCATGAACCTAGCTTCTTGAGGAACTAAACATGAAAATGAGTGCTGCCTGCAATATTTCTCCCACAATCTGGGATAGGTGTGCAGACCCTCACTGGAAAATCAGTAATTCCACTGATAAACTATTCAAAAGTGGAAAGAAGGAGGGTAGAGCCAGTTTCTACCCAACAGGTGATTTGTACAATTTTTGTTTATCTGACAAGGCTTTCTGCATGAGCATCCCCATTCATAACACAGCATTGGATTGGAGCCACCATTTCCTCGTATTCAAAGGGTCTCAGGAGTCAAGGGACTCAGCTACATTAGTAAAGAAAAAGCATTTTATATGCCTTATAATACTGTGACACCAGATGGTGCAGTGGAGTCCTGTCTTTCACCAGCGTGATTTCCCATAATAAAGTTTACAACGCGTTTTCCTGAAATGCTTTTTTTGATGTGTCTAGATCCAGCCAAGGTCAAAAAGCAGGTCTTGTAATAGTGCAATACTATACATATTTACTCAAAAGTAGGTGCCATTTGTATGATCCATATGCATTGTGTATTCTGTAATGAAATGTATAAAAATGTTAATCAGTAAAAGTTAAGTCTCACTATGTTCTGAGGGCTTACTTCAAGATAAGCAGGCGTAGGATTGCAGTGTATTTTATATATTAGAGTGCTGTGAGCATAGCCTAAATGATTCCCAAGTTTCTGGATGAGTCTTCCTGCCAAATTTGTTCTGAAACTGGCTCTCACTGCAGACTGAAGAGCTGAATATTCTGTGCCTGACATAATCTGAAATGTGGTTAGGTATTTGTGTCTGGCAATTTTCATGATGTCTGTGTGGAACCCTCTTATGTTATGTGCTTAGAAATTTGTCCCTTTAGAATAGCTGCAGGCTGGTCCTCAGGCTTCCTGATGAAAGACAAAAGAGGGTAAGGGAGGAAGAATACTGGATGAGATAAAGGGAGCTGGATGACATACTTGGAATCATGGGGCATAACTGGACAGACAGTTATCTGACTTGGTCCATGTGTGAGTCATTCCGATTGACTATCACACTGCACTCTGGAATTGAGCGCTGCAGTGTTAAGATTGTTCAGAGATGATTTGTGGGGGTAAACCATGGGAGGATAAGAGGGGAAAGGCGTGTTGTGCTAGTGGGACTCTTTTGCTGACTCCATTAGCATAACCATTTAACTGAATCTGAGCCTCTGTGTGTATATATTATTTTATTTATCAAAACATTTTTATATTGCCTTGCTGATTGAGCCTGAAGGTGGTTTGGAAGAACATTTGCAATACAAACTTTAAAAGTTGGAAATACAATACAAGTCAAATGCAGCTAATAACAATGGGGAGGCATTTAACTGGGGAAGTTTGGCCTAATCTCTGACAATGGAGGCACCTGGAGAAATGCTTCTGATGTAGATGCACAAACAGGCATACAGGAGGAAGTGGACCAGGAGGTGCCCAGCTTCCAAGCCGTATACAACTCTAAAGCATTGGTGTAGAATTGGATCTGGCCCAAACTCAATTGCTCCAAGGAGCTTAAGGTAGCAAAAATGGTTCTCCTCCTCTGCATTTTACCATCACAGCAGCCCTGCCTGCTGGTTTAGCCTGAGGGTCGGTGACTTTGATGGCTAAGTGGAATCTGAACCTGGGCCTCCCAGGTGCTAGTTCAGCACTCTAACTACTATGTCGCACTGGCTTGAATTCAATACTGAATTGACTATTCTTTCTTTATATCTCTGGCCTTAATTTAAGCATGCTCCTAATTCTTCCTTTGAAGGGAAGTGCTTTTCAAAATCTGGCACCCTTTTTAAAGGAAGAAAAGGGTTCTTCCTTTGTATTCCCTATGAATTCAAATTCAACCCACAGCACCACACATCTCAAGTAGGGAGACAGAAAAGAAGGTGCCTGTGGCGATCACACAGGGTCCCAGGACTTTTAACTGTCTATTGATCCCTGTGCCACCACTGTGCTCGCTTCCCCGCTGCCACCAACCTGTTACTCTCGGGTAAAACACTGAGTCCAGACAGTTGTTAAAATTGAACCAAATAAACAAGTTTATTTTATAAGCATTAACAAGTTTATGGTTTCTCAGATAATATTCCTGTAGTTTCTTAACTTTGGTTTCTTTACCGGCCTATACCTTCCTAATACCTTCTGACTGATTATCTCAACTGTTTGACTCCTCTTAACATATTTTCTCACTCTCTCACACCAGACTAGCCCAACCCACAGACTTATCTTCCCTGTGTCTTCTCTAACTCCAGACTGACTTCTCAACCACCCTAACTCTAACTCTACCTTGGGTTCCCATTGGTTAGTCATTTTACAATTAGTTAACCCTTTCCTTATGAACCCAGTATGATGTCACACACCTAGGAGGGCAAACGCCACAGTGCCAAATTCAAAAAGTGCTGAAAAAGAAAAAAGAATCAGGAGATCACTAAGAGTGAATTCAAGCCATGTCTGTAAAGCAAGAATCTTCCTTGAATTTCTCACACTCAACATCATTTGCCATCAGACTCAGGAGAGGTGCCTGGTTAGCCCAAAATGGCCTGGCGGGCCAACCCTCTGAGGCCAGGAGAGACTCATTAGGCCATAGGTTCCTGACCATTGCTTTAAGGGTGAGAACAAAATCTTTGAATTGTGCCTGGAAATGGACCTGAAACCAGTGTAGCTGTTTTAAATGCTGGTCTGACACATCCCTTAAAACTGTCCCAGTGAGTTGTGTTCCAGCTGTGTTCTGGACAAATGGAGCTCTATGTATCTCTTCTCAACCTTTCTTCCTAGAAGAGACCAGCCACAGAAAAGCCAGCCAGAAATATCTGCGCCATTGAAATCACCTCTATGGTGAAGGCTGTTGAGGGAGGGAGTCTCACTCTTGGTACCTTCAGCTATTGGAACCAAATGTTGCTGCTTACATTAAGCATCTGTGATTTGGAGGTTGTCAGTGTTTTTGCCTTTTTTTTACAACATTAATAGGACATGCTGTGTTTTATGTAGCCTAGGCTTTTATTTGTGGGTACTTACACACGGAATCCATGATGAGGTAGTATTAAGCTTTTATAGCTGTGACTATTGGAGAACTGCATTACTCACCAAGACACCAAAGGTCCTGACATAGAAGTGGCTAATAATCCTCAGTAGCAAACCACACCATCACGTAGCTTCTGCATGATATATATTTTCTTAATTTTAAAAGGTTTTTGTGGTAATTCTTTGTCTCTGGCTATTTTCTTCCATTGAAAATCTTACTTAACTGTGGAAAGAGCCATACCACATCAGCATGGGAGAGGAGCTTAGCTGTGTCCCAAAAGTGCAGAATAAAATCCATTTCTTCTATGGGCTGTCATTTCTTCCATGGCAAATGAAAGTGCATCTTTCCCACAGAGATTGCAGGGTTGTACATTCCTTACATGTGTGTACAGTCAATGCAAGTAGTGAGGGAAGCGGAATAATGCATGCTGACCTCATCCCCTACACATAACCCTACACATCCCCTATATATTCCCAGCCAACATGTGAACGAACCTATACCGATGTACAATCTGTGCCACCAGGGAACTTGCCTTTTCAAGGGTTCCTGACTGTGCACACAGTTTATATGAGCAATGGATTCTCGCAAGTTGTGCTGAATGCACATACAAGGCAGGGAACACTTAAAATGTTTTAGGTATATATCTATAAATGTAAAGTGTGACTGGGATAAGGCAGCTAACAATAATATTCAGCTGCAATGAAAACACATGATAAAACATAATTGTAACAAAATAAAAATGCACTTTTAAAAAGTTCAAGTAAAAACAGGAGACAGATAGATGATAGGTAGATAGATAGATGATAGATACGTAGATGATAGATAGATAGATAGATAGATAGATAGATAGATAGATAGATGATAGATAGATAGATAGATAGATAGATAGATAGATAGATAATAGCAGCTGACTAAAAGCAACAGGTAGTGGGTTGGAGAACAAATACAGTGGTACCTTGGTTTAAGAAGAGACTGGTTTAAGAACGATTTGGTTTACAAACTCTGCAAAACCTGAAATAGTGTCTTGGTTTGAGAACTTTAAAAAAGGTAAATGTAAAGGACCCCTGACAGTTACGTCCAGTTGCAGATGACTCTGGGGTTGCAGTGCTCATTTCGCTCTACAGGCCGAGGGAGCAAGCGTTTGTCCACAGACAGTTTTTCTGGGTCATGTGGCCAGCATGACTAAGCCACTTCCGGCGCAACGGAACACCGAAACCAGGGCAGCACACAGAAACGCTGTGTACCTTCCTGCTGGTAAAAGGTGAAGGGATCCCTGACCATTAGGTCCAGTCGTGACTGACCTTCTGATCGGCAAGTCCTAGGCTCTGTGGTTTAACCCACAGCGCCACCCGCATTGAGAACTTTACCTTGGTCTAAGAACAGAATCCGAACAGTGGAAGGGCACCGGTGTCGGGAGGCCTCATTAGGGAAAACACACCTCGGTTTAAGAACAGTTTTGGTTTAAGAACGGACTTCTGGAATGGATTAAGTTCATAAACCGAGGTACCACTGTAAATGAAATAGTCCAGCAGCAGGAAATGCCATCTGAAACAGAGTCTTAAAGAGCCACCCTCGGAAGGGAGTTCCACAGTCTATACAGCGAAGACCCTCACTAGTGTCCCTGCCAGCTTCATCATAGGCATGGGAGAGACATTTGGTTCAGTTCCTATTTAAAGGTGAACATACCTCAGGGGTGGACTTTGAAAATCTTTTGTAATATGGCTCCATGTGCGAGGCCAAAATTTGGTGCCCCAAATGGATCTTCTCAATTATACTGTATATCTTCTCAATTTGGCTTGGCACCCGGTGCAGGGGAACTGCCTGCACTCCTGTAAATACAGCACTGCATCCCTAACTTGCCTTGCCCAAAGCAATATGTGAAAACAAAATGGAGCCATCCTTCCAAATTTGCACTTCTCTGATTTTTGCACTGTAATTCTCCAACAAAGTAATGTGTACAAAAATGCAGACACGAGGATGAAGTATGGATAAAAATGCATATGTTAGGAAACACCATGAAATCGTAGAATTGTAGAGTTGGAAGAAACTCCAGGCGTTATCTAGGGGAACCCCCTGCAATGCAGCCATCTCAACTAATAAAATACAAAAGGGCGTGATAAAAATCTGTTTATTAGGATAACTTTGCACTGAAATGCATGGGACGAGGGTGGCTCTGTGGGTAAAAAGCCTCAGCGCCTAGGGCTTGCCGATCGAAAGGTCGGCGGTTCGAATCCCCGCGGCGGGGTGCGCTCCCGTTGTTCTTTCCCAGCGCCTGCCAACCTAGCAGTTCGAAAGCACCCCCGGGTGTAAGTAGATAAATAGGGACCGCTTACTAGCGGGAAGGTAAACGGCGTTTCCGTGTGTGGCTCTGGCTCGCCAGAGCAGCGATGTCACGCTAGCCACGTGACCCGGAAGTGTCTCCGGACAGCGCTGGCCCCCGGCCTCTTGAGTGAGATGGGCGCACAACCCTAGAGTCTGTCAAGACTGGCCCGTACGGGCAGGGGTACCTTTACCTTTACTGCACTGAAATGCTGATGATGAATATGCTGATGGGGACATAAGAAGAGCCTGCTGGATCAGGCCAATGGCCCATCTACTCCAGCATCCTGTTCTCACAGGGGCCAACCAGATGGGACCCACAAGCAGAATTCAAACACACTGTCTTCCTGTCATTTCCAGTAACTGGTATTCAGAGGCACTGATGCCTCCTAATGTAGCGGCAGATCATAGGCATCATTGCTACTAGCACTGATCACTTTCTCTTCCATGAATTTGTCTAGTCCTCTCTCCAAATTGGTGGCCCCCACGGCCTCCTGTGGGAGTGAGTTCCATAGTATAACTATGTGCTGCATGAAGAAATACTTTCTTCTATCTTACCTGAAGCCACAACTGTTTAAAGTGGTATGGTATTGTTTTAAATGTCCAATGCAGATGGAGCCTAATGCAGGTGGGACACAGAGAATAGTGACTCTGATGAAGATTCTGTGCAAAAGGCTAATTCAGCAGCAACAGATTGTTGATACACATGTGTCATTACCACAGGGAAGTAGTTCTGGAGTTAGTACAAGGTGTAGCATGAAGCATACTAACCGTATGTGCAATAAAACTGCTGTCCCTTCAATCAGAATAAAATCAGTGCCTCAAATTGGATTGCCATACTTGACTTTTGCAAATGTACTCTGGGTTCCCCCCTCCTTTTTACTCCCTCTCCCTCGCTTTCCCCTTCAGCCTTAATATTTAAGTTTGTCTGATTTTAGACTGGGTTATTTGAATGTCAAACTTTCAATAACACTTTAATAGAGGTGTCCATTAACCCACGCTAAATTACAGTGGAACATCTCTGGAAATCCATGTGACACCCGCATGAATACCAAATGAATTCATTAGGATCCATGCTATTATAATGAATAACAAATGAAATCCCCACCAGGCAGGGGATGCCTCTTTTGATGGGGAGGGAGCAAGACTTCTCTCCAGCACAGCTTGTCACCTTATCTGTCATTTATCCTCACCAATGAGAGGTGGCAATCTAGCTTTTGTTTAGCTAAACAAGTGACACCAATAATCACTTTGTTCCTAGTTGTTGTACCAGGAGTCTGACACCACTATCATGAACTCCATTCGTGGGACATTATAATACAATGAGTCCCAAACATTCAGCAAAGGTGATAACTTTTTCTCTGTGACCATGGTATGCACACACACACACACACACACACACACACACACACACACACAGAGAGAGAGAGAGAGAGAGAGAGAGAGGCCTCTCCATATTTAAGAGGAAAGAAGCATTGTACATTGTTAGCACTTCTTAGATTATTATACATAATTTATAAAACAATTTACAAGTGATTTATTTTTAGCTGTGAGATTAGAAAAATAAAATGTGTAGATAACGTCGGGGAGGGGTCAGTGGTTGACACCAATGACATGGGGGGAAGTAGTTACGGGGCCCTGGAAGCCAAATTTAAGTTGCTAGGTAGAATGCTGAAAGCCAGGATCTCCAAAGTAGCTTTCTTTGAAATCCTACTGGTCCACACACATAGCTAGACAGGCACAGTTTTGTAGTCTCAATGTGTGGATGAGATTATGGTAGGTGGGGTTTGGAGCTTTCTGGGACAAGCTTGGCATGTACAAAAGTGACAGACTGCACATGAAATATGCAAGAGAAATCCCAACTCAAGAGCTTGAAGTCTTATTGCCATCTAGTAGAAAGGTGATTGTTGTAGTGCTGCGCTGGAATCACCCTGTACTTTTTGAAGGTTTTTTTTAAAAAAATATTCTCCAACAATGACTGCAAAAAGAAATTGCATTTCAAATTTATCAAAGGGAAGAGAAAGTGTCAGTGAAATTCTCATGGGAATGGCCCAGGTTTGTTTGTTTGTTTGTTTATGCACTGAACTTTGTGATCGAATGCCTTATTTTCATTCTGCAAATTATCTCACCAGCAGTCTGTACTGTCCAGCCTCCCCACATGCCTGTGCTTCAGTTGAAGCCCAAGGGAAGTCATCATGAGGTAACTCCTCCTGTAAGACTTTTTCAGATTAGAACGTGTGGGCAGCCAGGGAGGCTGCAGAGGGCTAAATAAATGTATACCACAAAGAAAATTGCATACATCACCCACAGCCACTTCAAAACAATAGAGTGCACTGAATGAGATGATAAAACAAATCAGGTGCCCTGAGAATAAAGTAGAAAACATGAAGCTTCTTTAACAGAAGAAAAAAAACTGCCAAGAAACTGTAGGAAAGATTTCAGCACAGCTTCTGCAACCCCCATTTGGCCTACAGATGTCTCACAATATTCCAGGAAACTAAAGAAAATTCAGGCAAAGATTTGAACTTTACCTGGAAGCCATAGGGACTGAAGAAAAGCTTGATAAAGTAAATCTATCATGTTGCATGTGGTGGAAGTAGAAGCCCTGGAGATTTAGAACCATTTCCCATTTGCAAAAGGGGAGAAGGTGGAGCCCAGTGCAGTAATGGCCAGATTTGAGGAGCACATTACTATTAGGAAACCAACAAGTACAATAGTTTTTAGATGTCTAGTGGATCATATGTAACCCAGCCACTTCCTCAAGATAGGCATAGCCCAACCTTGTGTCCTAGACGTTTCATACTGCAGCTTCCAACATTGCTGACTATTGCCCAAACTGCTTGGGGTTGATGGGAGAAGCAGCCTTACTCAGAAGTAAGCCTGCTAAGTTAAATGCTTTAAGTCAAGCTTCATGAACAGTACATTGCAGATGGCACTTTGCTTGCTGAGCCTGATGTAGTAAGTAGCGGGGCAGCCAAAAGGCCCTGCAGGCCGGGAATGATAATAATTTATACCCCACCCATCTGGCTGGGTTTCCCCAGCCACTCTGGGCAGTTCCCAACAGAATATTAAAACACGATAAAAGTTCAAACATTAAAAACTTCCCTAAACAGGGCTGCCTTCAGATGTCTTCTAAAAGTCAGATAGTTGTTTATTTACTTGACATCTGATAGGAGGGCATTCCACAAGGCGGGCACCACTACTGAGAAGGCCCTCTGCCTGGAATTTATCCTTGCCCAGGGCATGGGGCCAAGCACCACTATTGGTCAGTTGGCATCGTGCCCTGGAGAACATCCTCTGATTCCTGCCACCATTTGCCAATTTGGCAGCAGGAGGACAATTCAGCCTTCAATAGGCCGGTTCACAGAGGAGGCTTGGGGCCTGCCCACAAAACCACCCGCCCAAGATGGGGCAAACAGACCTGCAGGGCCAAAGGAAGAAAGACATTGAATGGGTTGACCCAGACAGCCCTGTGTTAATTGATCACCATAAAATTTTGGCTAATTCACTGTATCGATGAGTTACTATGAGGAATTTTTGTGATTTTGCTTTCTTTTGTTGTTTTGATGATTGATTCTTGTACTCATAGTGTATCTTTTGTTGTACTGATATGCTGTTCACTGCTTTGAAAACCTTTTTACCCAAGAGCAGTATATTTAGACGATAATGTAACATAAACCAACATTCTGGACATGAAAGTGGCCATTCTAAGAATTAAATAATGCCAAACACCTTTCATGCTGCTATCATGGTAATACCTATTGAGAAGGAAATGTCTCCTTGCTTTTATGAATTATCTCCTAAGAATACTGTGGATTGGAGGTTCAGACCTCAGAGTTGATTCTTCTAAACAGTTAAATGCAGCCTACAAATGCCTGCAAAAAGCAGAAATCCCCCTTGGGCGAAACAAGGGTGACTCTTGTCCTATGTTGATAAAACCACTTTAGAGAATAATATCAATCATTTGTCTTAAGGCATACTGCTTATGTATTATGTCCATAGAGACTTTGAGCTTTCTTCGAACTTGCCCACCTACTGAAATTGCACCCCTGAGTAAGGGGGGGGGGAGGATGTTAAATACTTCATGACAGCCTTCCTCATCCTAAACATGGTAGTTAGATCAGTTAGAATTTGGCTTTGGAACAGCTGAGTAGTACAGAGAGAGAAGATTTAAACAGAAGACAGGGGTAATTCCATGGGCTATTTTGCAACATTCCACTTGGTTCACCCAAACTCCCAGATTTGCACTCAACCCCAAGCTCCCAGGCTATTATTAAAGTTTCCATTGTGTAATCCTGGCTTTATAACCATTCGACCCTCCAAGTCCTATGGAACTAATTCTGTAATAATCTATTTGTTATAAATTAGCAGCTACAAAGTTAACTCCTGAGATGACATCTAGACTTTGATTTGGTGAAGAGCGACAATATCTGCCCTTGGAAAAATGAGAAACACAGGCTCTGCTTTCCCCTCACATCCTGTCAGATAACACATGAGAGATGGTTAATAATAAATTAAAAACATTGCAGCCACAGGGAAAGTGCAACGTTCCTCCCCCCCCCTCCACACCTCCTCCTCTCTTTTGCTTTTTCTACCCCATGGGCTTAATCAGCATCAAAGAGTAACAAATCCAATAAAATGTTTCCCTGAGCCAGGAACCAGACTGAACTGGATACTCTCCCTCTCCCTGACTGCCAGCCCATTTTCAAAACAGCTGACAGTTGAGGTGAAAATAGGAAAAGGAAGGAGGGGTGGGGGGAGAAGAAGAAGAAGGAAAAGAGATGGGTAGTTAAAGGGGAGGCAGAGCAGAGGCCTAGTTCTCCCCCTGCCTCTCCCTGATCAACTTGTTAGTTTTTTCATCTGGCATTAGACAACTTTAATAGTCTCTTTGTTTTTTAGACTGTCAATCCAAAAGGGGCCTTTCCTCCTTCTTCTCACTTGGTTTTCACCTCACCCATGATCAGAAGAAGTCGATGTTAGAAGAGGATTGCTTTCTATTATTATTTTTGGCCCATCTGAGGGGGGAAGGTAAGTTCAAGCAAAAGCAATGTGGTCCAGTGACATTGTTCCATTTCTGGAATCCTGCTAGACCCGGCAGCTAGGAAACGCTTGCTAGTATTAAATACAGAAGAACAGAAGAAGAGTCCTCTTGTGGCTCATCTAATCCAGCATCCTCAAAGTGGCAATTCAGATGTCTATGGGAAGCCACAAGCAGGACATGAGCTCAGCAGCACTCTCCCCTACTGCCATTTCCAGGAACAGGTACAGTGGTGCCCCGCAAGACGAATGCCTCGCAAGATGAAAAACTCGCTAGACGAAAGGGTTTTCCGTTTTTTGAGTCGTTCCGCAAGACGAATTTCCCTATGGGCTTGCTTCGCAAGATGAAACGTCTTGCGAGTTTGTTTCCTTTTTCTTAAAGCCGCTAAGCTGCTAAGCCATTAATAGCCGCTAAGCCGCTAAGCCGCTAATAGCCGTGCTTCGCAAGACGAAAAAACCGCAAGACGAAGAGACTCGCGGAACGGACTAATTTCATCTTGCGAGGCACCACTGTATTCAGAAGCATCACTGCCTCCAACTGTGGAATACCAAAGATTTTCCAGACTAGAAGCACAGACCTTAGGGTGCAAGCCTAACAGGATCCCTGCATTTTGGGGAATTGGATTACTTGCCCCTTGAGATCCATTCCAACTCTAGAATTCTATGATTGTGTGGCACAAGTGCCCCCTCCCCCCATGCCCGACTCCCAAATAAGCAGACATCATCATATCATGCCACAATTTTATTGATTACAGTAGCTGAGGTTTGGTGTAGGCATTGGGTAGAACCATTAAACCTCCAGCCTGCTTGCTGGGGTATACCTGTTAGAGGTCAACCCTGTGTGGCATAAGGATCATTTTTGATGTTGTGCCAGATGGGGGAAAATCCCTGAGACACAGCTCCTTGCCAGATTATGATGGGGTGGAGGGTGCCATCCCACAATGCTGCCTGACCAGTAAAGGTAACCCAACTTCTATAAATTTATTATTCTAGTGCAGACAGGTGAAACGAATGCAGCACAGTCATCCTTTCTTGGGTATGAATCACCTGCCCTTCTTGAGGAAACCACCAGAGCCTGGTTTATATCCTTCCTGTGTATTTGCCCTCCTTCCAACTTTCCTTGAATGGGCACAGGATTTTCAGAGTGGGAGAAATGGACACCAGATACCTGCATATCTTTTAAGTCCTGAGGTCTTCTTGAGCACAGCCTTGGAAAGTATTTCAGTGCTGCCCTTGTAGAACTTGGCAGAAAGGAGGATGGGGGCAAACTCTAATTCTACCTACTGGTGGTCTCCCTCCCTTCCATCCTACTAGACCCAATGGGCACCATCCATTACTGCTCCAACTCACAGTGGAGCACATCAGGGTTTCTGAAACAATGGTCCCCCATGGGATGTCACTATTCCAAAGCAGGTGGAAATTGATGCCACCAGTGTGTCCCTTTCCCACAAAAGATGACATGTAGTTCCTCACCAGGCAGGGAAGCCCTGCTAAGAAGTTCCAGCCACTGCAGCAGTGTAGACCTTCTTTGGTCTTGGTTAAGTTGGGAGGGCCCTTTACAAAGGCAGCTTCTGTAGAGGTTGGGAGTGTGTTTTTCTTTGCTCTTTTTCACTTGGAGTATGCCTAGAAGGACTGCTTGGGCACAACTAGCCTGTGAATTCACATCAAGCTTTAGTGTCGTGCAAAATGCTTCTGGCTTCCAGGGGAAGAAGATACTGCTCATGGGTTTGGCATCTAGAGCTTCCTGAGCCCAGATTGACTAATCCTTCTTTGACTTCAGAGCAGCAGCCAATGTCAGCCCGAGAAGCCCTGCCTTCCTCAAAGTAGCATCTTACTGTGACATCAGAACCAATCAACCAGTGACAGGGGTGTGGCACAGAAAAAGGAAAGGTTATAAATCAAGGAGCACTATATATTCTGACTTTGCAGGAGCATTAAACATGACTGCAGTGTATGCATTATTGTACACTCAAATTTTTATTGTTCTTAAGGTTACTTCTTTTAAAAAAAATCAACACAGTTAAAATACTAGTGTTTTGAGTGGAAAGGAGACTGGGGAAATGTAAGTCTGTACTAGCATATACAGGTAAACAGTTAAAACCATCAGGAACTTAATTTTTTTTTAAAAAGCTCAATTACCAGTGAATTGCTCTGCAAACACTTGATGCCCATATTATAGTCATAATTAATTAATTAACCAATCAATTACTATGATTTATGCTGTTTTAATGATTGAGTCGCAAATCATTTTCAATCCCGATGCTTTTCATCATGAACACATTAATCACGATGCGGTCTTTAGTGAGGCAAAAGGTGTCAGATGTGATTCCAGGTTCTGGTGTATATTCCAAAGAAAAATAAGCTAGAGTTCAGATCTATATTCAGCTGTGAACTATCCCAATGCAGGTATACAAAGCTTGATTGACTTCCCAGGGTCTCCAATGAGGAGCTCTTATCACATCCCTTTGATTCATTGATTACAAGATGGAAAGCCTTAAGACTCACTTCTTCCAATCACTTACATTTGTTTAGTTTCCATTTGAACAGCAAAGACCAAAGTCTCTGGGACATATGGCCCTATCTTACATGAAGCATGAGCATCAGTCCATAGGTTTCACTGGAGTCATGTCTGCCCATACATGATTGCTTTAGGAACAACTCAACAGCACAAATAATCCAAGTATCTGCTTGGCGCAGCAGAATATTATGAAGATCCAAGCAACAGTGAGAGAAAGCAGAAGACATTAGATGATGTCAGACATCGTAATCAGACTTCAAAGCTCAAAAGAGAAGATAATTTGCCAATTTCTGGTGCTAAAGAGGGGGGCATAGGCAGGGGTGGAGGAAGGGGGTGCGGTGGTGGTGGGCCACAACGGGTGTCTTTGCTGAGGGGGTGACACTTGGCTCACCACCCGCCTGCGACTCCCAGGCCTTTACCAAGCCACTGGGGGAAGGAGGGAGCTAAGCCTCTTTGCCAGTGGCATCCCCCCTTCCCCTTGACAGGGAGGCTTGGGAGTTGCAGGTGGGCAGTGCGCCAAATGTCTGCCATCGGTGGCTCGTTCCACCCCTGGCTGCAGGGCACACACGCTGCTCCATGCACCTGAGCAGCTATCCCGCAACTGGGAGGGCACCCTCTGTGCCACATCCCCCCTCAGGAGCGTGCCCACCCTGGGCAGCATGGCCATATGCTCCACCACTGGGCATAGGGAGAGGAGAGAATGATGCAGGCTGGGAACTTAAGTTTTCAAATTCCATTTTCAATTATGATTTACAGCAGCAGTTGCCAACATCTTAAGGCTCACTAACTGGAGAAACTGCTGTGGGCATCATGGCAACATAACAGACACATCCACACACTGCAACAACACACATAGGCGTGTACACACAATCATGCACATACCAAAACCATGCATAAGGTAAAGGTAAAGGTACCCCTGCCCGTACGGGCCAGTCTTGACAGACTCTAGGGTTGTGCGCCCATCTCACTCAAGAGGCCGAGGGCCAGCGCTGTCCGCAGACACTTCCGGGTCACGTGGCCAGCGTGACATCGCTGCTCTGGCGAGCCAGAGCCGCACACGGAAACGCCGTTTACCTTCCCGCTAGTAAGCGGTCCCTATTTATCTACTTGCACCCAGGAGTGCTTTCGAACTGCTAGGTTGGCAGGCGCTGGGACCGAACAACGGGAGCGCACCCTGCCGCGGGGATTCGAACCGCTGACCTTTCGATCGGCAAGCCCTAGGCGCTGAGGCTTTTACCCACAGCGCCACCCGCGTCCCTAAAACCATGCATACACACATGCAAACACACTGCCCTGGCAATTTGGCTCAGGAAAAGTGGAATGTTCTTCCCAATGAGGGATGCCTGGAACCATCTTCATCTTTCAGCAGGACTTTTCTCTTTATCTGGGCTTTTGGCTCTTACTTTGAATGGTAGCTTTGTGCCCTCTTTTAGTTGGGTGGGGTTTGTCAGTCCTGCCTTTTACTTGTATAGCTGTGCTTTTAGGGGTTTTCTTTTTGCATGCCCTCAATTGTTTTTAATGTTAGTTGCTTTGGGTCACTCCATGAGTAAAGCAACTGATAACATGAATAACTCCAACAGTGATAGGAGGGTTGATCTTCCTGGAAAGAGTGCAGTTGGGGAAACATGAGTGAAACTTCCCTCCCCAGATGCTGTTTGCAGGAAGATCACCCTCCCACTCCCCCACACAGAACAATTAGGCTTAAAAAAACAATCCCACTTTTTATTGGCTATAACAGAAGGCTTCCTTCAAGCCTAATTTCACAGCTAGGGATGGAAAGAACCTTGTAGTCACCAGGAAAGTCATCTTTGGGTATATGGGCACCTAGGGATGCTGTTCTGGCAAACCATGATTTGCAGCAAAAAAAGAAGAAAAAAAAAGCATTGCAAGCAAGCAAACAGAAAGCAAAATTTGGAAACATCTGTCTTCTTTCTTGCTTGTCATTGATTTAGTCCCATCAATGTTACTGAAGGGTCTCTTACGCCATACTTGACCGTGACTAACAAGGTGGTGGTGGCACCTTCCCTGCAAGAAGTGTGTAAATATTTACTTTATTTCAAAACAAAGAGGATACTTGCCTTTTTCTCATCCATGGGAGAATGAGATACACTGTAGAGTCAGGAAGCTCTCAGAGGGTGCTGGCTTCACTGGTTGCAGCTGTGAAATCAAAATAGGGCTATGACTCAGTCCAGTGGTTAAGTTCTGCTCACTTTGAGGCACAGGCTTTGATTAAACTCATGTGTCATTTTCAAAGGTCCGTGTTTAGCTTGGTTGTAGATCATGATTGCATAATGAGTTTATTTAAACTGTGTCTCGTATAAAATCAGATGTTGCATGTGGACTTAAGTATTACTGTGTAATAAGATATACCTATTAAACAGATGTTGAATCTTAATGGCCGTGTTCTTGACAATCAATTGAAATTGAAATCTAATAACCGAGACGGCAACTGGATATTGCTCTTTTATTATTTATTTAATAAGATACTCTAGTAATATAATTATAGTTAACATGGGCTGCTATAAGTAACATATTCATGGAGATTCACCAAAGTTTACGCAATGCAGACATATATAATTTTTTTTCCAAAGACAAGGGGTTTTTAGCTCATCTTTTCTCAGGCTCCAGAAAAAGCAAATGTTATCCTCTCACAAATGATGCTGAAATCCTTATTGACACACTACGCAGCAGGTCTCCAATAACATCACTTTTTTTTGTCCACGTAGGCCACTTCCTAAAACAATTATTCATCCACGATTAACCATGCCTCTAAAGTGATGGGAATGGAAGCTCCATGAAGTCAGCAGCATGGAACTTTCACAGCCCCACAAGGCAAAGCGAACTAAACATTTTCCCTTTGTGTGATTTGTTGGCTTGAATCTTTTTGTTTGAGTTACTAAATGGGCAACGTTTTTCAAAAGCTAAGAGCTGAGTGTGGGTTGCTGACATGCATGCGCCACAACTGTGCAACCTAGGACACTGGTGAGGCACTTGCATTAGAGTTATTTACTGTTACCAGATACAGCATCATTGAAGAAATGGCTCTTTGTAAATAGATGTGTACAAATGCAGACCTAAAAAAAAAGAAAGAAAAAAGATCACTTCACTGGTGAATTAGCAGGGAGACAACTGACCTCAAAGGCCATCCCTCCTCTGACTTCAATTACATCCCCCATGAACTGCCACCCATGGACAATATCTCTCCCTGTCTTCCTTTAATCTGCATATTGCTAACCCTCCTTGCAATTTAAGGCATTTTTGTGCAGAAGAGAGACTGTCATCCGCTGGTAGATATTTGGACAATCTGCGGAAATTTGAATGATCTGCAAGTGTTGTTGTTTAACAACAACAACAAATAGTCTTCACCTCTCCCCATCTCCCAGCACCTCATAAATTAGTCTCCTGGAGCAAATCAAGCTTGGAGGGAAAAAATGGGAGTGAGTTCATAGGGGAAAAACATTGAGTGCAGCTCTACAAATGAAAACAACAGCAACAACAAATTCCTGGGCACACACCCTTTGAGCCACTATTATGCATCAGGCTCTATTGAGTGGACCTTAGGGTTTTAATAAAAAACAAAGTAGACCCCATAAGCCTAAATTCTGATTTAAAGGACCCATTGGAGGTAAACTAGTTTTTAAGGATGAACTCAGGCTAATCCTCTGAGCCCAATTCTTCTTCCACCTAATATAGACTCTAAGTTTAAGGGAAGTTAGCAACAAGCTACTTGATTCCTTCCCCCTAACTCCCAACGCTGGTAGATTAAGGTTTCATACCTACAGATTGTTCTACTGACCTCTCACTATTCCCTGCAAGGGAAAGTGCAGAACCGACTCCTGTCCCATTTGCATTTGGGCTCCCAGTATGTTCACGTGCTTGACATCCCTTTAAGAACTGTTCAGTTTCCAGTAATAAAAACTCCAGTTGTAGAATGTGTACTTCTATGGCTGCATTCACATAGCAGTTTTATTCCACTTTCCTGACATTACCCTGTTAATTTCTGTATTATATTTCACACAATGTAATACAATAGACCACTAATGTGAATGAAATTAAGTATGGCAGGTTGGTACAGCAGTCGAAAAAGTCACAACAGTTCAACAGGTACTGCAGTGTGAAAGGAACACTAGAAAATGGGACAGAAGTTCTAGCATTCTATTTGGAAAAGCAAATGCTAAAATTCCCCATGTCTGAATGCACCCAATTTGTCACCTTCCAGTAACTGATGTGATAGATGAAATAATTCATATAGAACACGATTGATTCATGGCTCCAGCAACCAAGGTTCCCCATATATATATACATATATATACAATGGTACCTCGGGTTAAGAACTTAATTTGTTCTGGAGGTCCATTCTTAACCTGAAACTGTACTTAACCTGAAGCACCACTTTAGCTAACGGGGCCTCCCACTGCTGCCATGCCGCTGACATGCGATTTCTGTTCTCATCCTGAAGCAAAGTTCTTAATCCGAGGTACAGTGGTACCTCAGGTTACATACGCTTCAGGTTACATACACTTCAGGTTACAGACTCCGCTAACCCAGAAATAGTACCTTGGGTTAAGAACTTTGCTTCAGGATGAGAACAGAAATCATGCTCTGGCGGCGCAGTGGCAGCAGGAGGCCCCATTAGCTAAAGTGGTGCTTCAGGTTAAGAACAGTTTCAGGTTAAGAATGGACCTCTGGAATGAATTAAGTACCTAAACAGAGGTAACACTGTACTACTTCCGGGTTAGCGGAGTCTGTAACCTGAAGCGTCTGTAACCTGAAGCGTCTGTAACCCAAGGTATCACTGTATATGAGAGAGAGAAAAGCCAGTCTAGCCACCATTATATGTCATCAGTCCTTGGCTTCAGACACTATGACCATGACCAGATGGAATGTATGTCTGTGGGAGAGCAGGGTGTTGGCCAGTTATAGTTGCCATGGCAGCTAAATAGCACCAAGGAAGAGGCCAACTAGAAAATAACCCAAGGAGAAGTGGAGCTGCTGTGGCAGTTCTATGTGGCAAAATGGGCAGGGAGTGTCTGCTTATACTATCCAGAAGCAGATGGTTCAGAGGCAGCATGGATCTATGGGGCCTCTCCGGTTGAGCAGAATAACCAGACCCATTGTATCCAAGGGCACATTATTCCTCAGCATACTTTTGAGAAGGGTTAGCACATTCCCATTTAGGATCTGGGATCTATGCCCAGTTTCTCCTCTTCAGAACGTCACACATCCATCTGAAAGTCTGAATAGTGCCTATGCACAGTCATTTTATACAAATGTTGGCTTTTTCAGCACAATCAGTTAGGGATCCTTTCTTTTGCAAAGGGGAGGATTATATGGTTATATAAATGACCTGTATCAGTAGTGAGAACCTCCAGCCTGTGGGCCTAATGTTAGGCCCACCAGACCTTTGAATTTGGCCCTGCAAGGCCATGTGGGGCAACCAGCCGTCATTCACCTGACGTCATATGACACTGGACTCAGAGATAATTTATCTCTGTTCTGAGCACTTACGTGCTTAGGGACCCCCCCCCCCCCATGTCCAATCTTAGCACTAAGCACCACAGTGCTAGGTTTGGAGATAAGCCTTTGCCTGTAGGTCCTATAACATGCAGCCAGTCAAGGTGGGGGCCAGAGCACACTCTCATCAACTTGCCTGTGGTTAAACCCTTGGGGTCACACATTTGACATAAGTGAGAAAGGACCCAACACATGCACAGTCTTTTCTCAAGGCTTGTTCACACAGCACACACTGAACACAGGTACAAGCTGTCTCTACAAGTCAGCTGTTATGTACAGAGGTGCACAGACTCAACACAAATTATACATTGCATGTGAATAACTGCTTGAGTGTAGAGCTCAACTATTTGTGTACACAGCTACATGCAGGGCTATTTTTTCAGCCAGAACTACAGGAGCTTGGTTCTGGCACCTTTTAAAGGTAAAGGTAAAGGTACCCCTGCCCGTACGGACCAGTCGTGTCCGACTCTAGGGTTGTGCGCCCATCTCACTTAAGAGGCCAGCGCTGTCTGGAGACACTTCCGGGTCACGTGGCCAGCGTGACAAAGCTGCTCTGGCGAGCCAGCACCAGTGCAGCACACGGAAACGCCGTTTACCTTCCTGCTATAAAGCGGTACCTATTTATCTACTTGCACTTAGAGATGCTTTCGAACTGCTAGGTGGGCAGGAGCTGGGACCGAAAGATGGGAGCTCACCCCGCCGCGGGGATTCGAACCGCCGACCATACGATCGGCAAGTCCTAGGCACTGAGGTTTTACCCACAGCGCCAGCCGCGTCCCTCTGGCACCTTTTAGGTAGGTGCCATTGCCATTATAAGAGAACAAGAGGGGGGCATTCATGGTGAGTTCCGGCACCTCTTTTTCTAGAAAAACAATACTGGGTACATGGATTGTATGCTTGTTGAATGTAATGCACAAACACCCCTTCACTAATATAAAATGTGTGCTGCCAGGGTGTGTGGCTGACAGGCACATCAAGGAGCACAGCCAGCATGTAGGTATGATGCTGTATTAACTGTTTCTGAGCATACTTACCTGAACATCCAGGCCTGTTTGAAGAGCAATACTTAATTCTGGCTCTTAGGAGGAAAGAAAGAAAGAAAGAAAGAAAGAAAGAAAGAAAGAAAGAAAGAAAGAAATTGGGCTAACTGGGAGTGTCAGAGGGGAAGAGAGCCTAACGTTGAGTTCTTTCAAGTTATTTAGCTCATTCCGAAAGGTCTTATCCAAGAGAACGCACGTCATCCCATTCTCTGATATCCTCAGCTTCTCTAGTTAACAAGGAAGAGCAACCCTCATAGGACAGAGTGAGTTTCTGTTCAGTCGTAGAGAAAGCACTTGTGAATGTTGCAGGAAATGAGATCTTAAGTCAGTGCATAAAACAATCTAATCCATCACAGCCCCTCGAATGGCCCCTCATAACTCAGGGGCTGTCATACCCCTTTGTGCGCATGAAGGCAGTTGTGGAAGAAGTGACGAACTGTGCACATATTCTGTTAAATCCGTTCTGGCAGCTGAAGTAATATATTTTCAATGCCAAGTCACATAATTTTACTTTAGCTCATTTGACTCCAGGCTACAAAGCTATTCCAGAAAACAAAGGGATGGTGTTTGAATAATGAATAATAATGAATTTAATTCGTGGGCTTGTACTGGGCTGGAGCCTGTGGGAGGTTAAATATAGATAAAGTGATGCAAAGTCAAAGTTTTACAAGAGAGAGAGAGAGAGAGAGAAATCTACACTGATGTTTCATGTTGGCAGTTTTGTCCTCCTTAGAATTCTACATGTGATCAATATGTGCAGCTGGGCATGTTACAAGGATGCTGCATTGTAATTCTCATCTATTTTTATATGTATCACACAAATTATTATTATTATTATTATTATTATTATTATTATTATTATTCATCTTCCACATTGCTATATTTTCCTCTGTTGCTTTCTTCTTACAATGGCTGATTGTTATGTGAGAGCATCGACATAAATTGCAGAATTTCAAATTTCTGAAATACAAAATTTCATTTTAATAGTTTACATTTCACACATTTTGAAATTGTGCAATTTATGTTTTGATGTTGACACTTTGTCATTTGGGTTTCAAAATTGAATTCTGACATAAAATTCCACCTGTTTTCACACATTTAAGTGGATTTCCCTGATTGGCTAAATGATGAAATTAATATAGATTTCTTTTTACAGGTCACCAGTCAAATGTTAATGGTCAATGCAAAGTCATCATATATCAAATTATAGTTCTGAATTCTAAATATTCACTGGCCAATGTGAGAACAGAATGCTCAGTTAGATGGACCTTTGGCATGATCCAGCAGGCTTTTGTGCTCTTAATCCTATAGCCAGAGAATATTCTAAGAATATTCAGTATCAAAATTCAGAAAGGAGAATTGGGGAGGTGGGTAAAATCATTGTTTTGTGGTTCTAACAACACAAACCTAATTGTAGGTTTGACTTTCACAGTCACATATACATTGTAGGAGCTACTATACTGTACTTGCTTAATGACTAGTAACTTGTATATATTGGGTAGGAAATATTGAGGACAGAGGGATGGAAACTTTTTTTCAGCAGGAGGTCTGCATTTTTTCTAGAAGAAGAAGAAGAGTTTGGATTTGATATCCCGCCTTTCACTCCCCTTCAGGAGTCTCAAAGCGGCTAACAATCTCCTTTCCCTTCCTCCCCCACAACAAACACTCTGTGAGGTGAGTGGGGCTGAGAGGCTTCAAAGAAGTGTGACTGGCCCAAGGTCACCCAGCAGCTGCATGTGGAGGAGCGGAGACACGAACCCGGTTCCCCAGATTACGTGACTACCGCTCTTAACCACTACACCACACTGGCTCTCTTCTAGAGAATCTTTGGGGGTAGGGAGGGTGTGCACGTCACTAGTGACCATGCCCAGAAGCAGAAGTGGCTACTGCAGGGGATATGATCCTTCCCATTGTACTATGGGATGCATTCCATCCACACAAGTCAGAGGTGTTTTCCCCACACACCCCTCCATTGAAGCAAGCAAGAGGGATTACCCCACTCCCCACCCCCCAAAAAGGCCTCATGAAGCAGGGTTGATGAAGGGTGTGGTCTGAGGCAATTCCCAAGGGCTGGATAAAAAAAACCTAGAGAGTTACATTTGGCCCCCAGGTCTGGTTTAGGTCTTCGCCACATTTCTTGCTAATCCATAATAAAGGTTACACACTGCTGGACTAGGCAGGTCATTCATTGGGCCTGATCCAATAGGCTCTTCTTATGTTCTTGACTTTGAGATAGATGTCACAATGGCTTTGTCATCCCTGGCATAGACCAGCTGCACCATTTATAAAATAGATATACTTTGGCTCCCCAAAAGGCATCACAATTAAGTGGACTTCCATTCCCAGATGACTAAGACCATGTGCAGGACTTCTCCAGTCAGCATAATATTCCTTTCCTTCATATGACCATCTCATATGTCACTGAGAACCAGAGGTACTTATAGAGCATCACTGCAGCCTGCGGTCCCCATTTGCAAAGCTGCTCCAGGACTTGAAAGGGCTACGACAACATACTTGGCTTCAGCCAAACAACGCTGCCCATGGCTGATTCTTGCTGTTGCTTTCTTCAGAACTCTCCACGCTGGAGATCGTGGAGGAGTGGATACATCTCACCTGGCCTTTCCAGTCTGGAAATGTGACATTTGTCTTACCCTCAAGTTGATGTGCCCAACCTGAAAATGGGTAGAAAGAGCCAGCAGTGGTCCTGAAAAACCTTTATCATTTGCTTAAAAGCAAATCATAGAGAAGCATATGGAGAAAGGTTTTAAACAGCTGGGCTTTTTAGGTCGGGGTGGAACCACATATGGAGATCTCATAAGATTTATGAATTCGTGTACAGCATGGAAAGAATGAACAGACAATTATTCACACATTCAAAAATAACTTGGTGCTTTTTAAGTGAAATTGATAATTAGGCTTGAGATTAACAAAAGGTCATAACACACACATATGCACTTTATGGATTTAATCAACAATGGGATGCAACAATGGGATGACACTGCATAAATTGTCTCATTTAAAAAGAAGGACGGAAGAATACCAGCTTCAGAGTCACAGACAATATACCTCTGGCTACCAGATGCTGGAGACAAACAAATGGGGATGGGATACCATCATTGTTCCCTCTTTGTGAACTTTCTTGTGGTATCTGGCTGGCAGCTTACAAAGGAGAGAATGCACAGATCATGATTCTGAATTGACATGCCAACTCATATATTCCATGGGTTACAGTTAACCCAACTTTTTCCATTCTAGATTATAGTTGTCTCTCATTACAAAAACCGGAGCACCATAAGAATTGCTCTGGCCTCCAATGCACACTAGGTTGTGTATTTGTCCACATTGTCTTGTAAATTAGTTTTCAATTTTATCGGTAACTCGTACACAACTTGAAGAGCAAACCATGCATAAATGCCGAATATTTAACTGTAGAAGAAGGAACGGCGGACTGAGGGTGTATCCAGACTGTTGTTCTTTTGAAGGTGGGATTCAATCCCATGCCAGCAAATTCATTCTGCACAATTGAAGTGCAGTTGGTATTCTTGTGCAACTCTAATCCACGTATGGTTGCACTACCGATTTGTCTAACTGCATTATGATATCAGCAGTTTTACTTTCAGTTCCTTTCCTAATGGATGCTAGCCTTCATTGAGCTGTCCCCTACGATTCCAAGGTCTCATTACTGGTCAGTCACTGCCTGTTGAGACAGTTGCAAAATTGAAGATTTTTTGCCTTGACATGTTACATCTGTCATTACTCTAAATGTAAGTGAACCAGAGATGCATCCTCTCTCCCCCTCTCCCTCTTTCTTTCCTGATTATTCCTAACTGGTTGTCAAGTACACAGATACTGGACTCAGCCTTAGAGTTGTAGCTGCCAAAGACCACTTCTGCTGGGTTGAGACTTCATGCAACTAGGATACTGTTTCTCGTGGAATGTCTGCCTGGCAGCCAGGAGGCTGGTCCATTAGGGTGAATGGGAGACTGTTACAGTAATCTCAGTAATCTGTCAGCCACTTGCACATCCAAATCAGTGAGGAAGTAGATCTGTCTGTCATTTGCTCTGGGTCCACCTACTGCTGGTCTCCCATCTGTCCTCCCAGTCCCAATGTGTACCATCCATCACTGAGAAAAGAGTGAATAATTTGCAATCTAGTTTGTGTCCCATTTGCATGTGTTCACTCTAGATTCATTCTGACCCATTTCCATTCAGGTGCTTTCCTGAAAAAAAGAAAAAAACTCAACTGCACGAGTTTTATACCGTAATTTTGAAAAGTACTTATGAAGTGTTCTGACAGCTGACTTTAACACTTTCCCTCCCTTTTTGATCTGCCTGCATCAGCTAAGAAAACCACAGATCTGACTCTCCATATTGAAAAATGACGGGTGCAATTGTGCCTGAGAGTGATAGGTCATGATGATCTCCAGCCACTCTTTTATGACCCATGACCCCCAAAAGATTGCTGTACATGTGAACAGCATGCCCCCCGTGTACAATGTCCAAATCTAAGGATTCTCAACAATTTCATTTGGTTTGTATTTTTAAGCAAAATGGCCTGATCCACACTTTCTGCAGTACTCAGTTAACTTTCAGTTTTTGCATTTCTCCAAATTTTGCAGTACATTTCTTTACTTCAAAAAGAAATGAAGAAATAACAAAATGCACATAGACTTTTATGCTCAATGATATGGATTTGTTCAATTGACAAAATATAATCTTAGCAAATCCAGCCACTGTCAACAATGAAACTCTCTGGAGAGACTCATTGGGATAAGGAAAAGGCTAAAATGTTACACTCAATAAAAATTATTCGAATGTAATGAAAAACCTTGTGACTATGAAGGATACAATGCGGCCAGTTTACAACATAATCAAACATATGTACATCATTGTTGATGTTGAGTTTTTTAATGCAAAAATAATAAATAAACTGAATAAAAAGTGCAGGTTTTTTTTTAAAAAAATCACGGAATAATGCAGAAATGGGACACGTTTATGAATAAACACGTGCGAAACTGGCACAGACTAGAAATAGAATGATTCATCTATCCCTAATCTTCTCACTCTCAGGGCCATTTACAGACCCATTTTCATCACACAGCAGCAATGAGGCACTTTCCAGGCGTTTCAAATCTTTTACCTGTAAGAAAGGAATCTCTCTCTCTTTTTTTAAGGCATTCCATTGAATATTTTGTGCAATTCACTGG
This sequence comes from Podarcis muralis, assembly GCF_964188315.1. Classification (NCBI taxonomy): domain Eukaryota; kingdom Metazoa; phylum Chordata; class Lepidosauria; order Squamata; family Lacertidae; genus Podarcis; species Podarcis muralis. The sequence goes on from NC_135659.1 coordinate 77,120,488, forward strand.
AATTCAGATTTCAAAGAAGAACTATTGATCAAATTCAGGAGGTGCTGATCAGATGAACCTGCTTTTGAAATTGTACCAAGCAAATTCCTCAAGCATGCCTACTTGACCAGCAGCATAATACCCTCACTGCTGGCTGAGGTAGTTTTCTATTTACAAAAGTGACACTAGCCTCTTAGATGTCCACCCATGTGGAATAATTTCTGTCCTCTACCCTGCAATTAGTGTCCCATTTGGTTCAAGAGTTAGTTCAGGGGTGGGAAAACTCAGGTTGAGAGGCCAAATACGACTTCTCCAGGCCTATCTGCCTTTCAGGACTCATTCCAGGCCATGCCTAAGCCACTTTCCCCTAGTTCTTACCCCTCCCCAGCTCTTCTGAGCCTTCAGAAGCTTTTGGTGGCTGAACTATGTCATTGAACTGCAATAATGCATCTTTCTTGTTTGGATGCAGATATGGTTGTGTGTGCATATAGAACTGCATGGCTGGAGTGTGGCCTCCTGTAAGAGTCACATCTATTGCTCCTTCTGCTTTTGCCTCTGGCCACAGCCACCACTGGCATAGGGCCCCAGAAAGTTCTTCAGAAGAGAATGCAGTCCACAGGCCAAAAAAGTATCCCCGGTCTGGCTTAAGTTGATATTTTTAATGAAGTTTCTTCCATGACCCCAAGTATTTTTTTGCCAATTCAGAGCCTGTCAGGATGTAGTTAGGTTTATGTGACCCAAACTGAATTATTTTGCTGAAATTTGTTTAGGGATAAAGTAGTCAGCAATTTGCAGAATGAAGGCAAGGGTGAAACAATACTTCTTCTTAGAAAACTGTAAGCGTATCCATTTCCTTTTCTGTGACAATGGGCTTGTTTGGTCCACTTCCTATTAACCTCTATGGGACTCCAACTGACAGTTAGGGGGAGGGGAGTTGGGGGAGATTTGGATCAGGCTCATAGAAGCCACTTAGCATTTTCATATAAGTGGTTTGTTATTCCATTGAGACATTAGGTTTGGTTAAACACAAGTCCAAACACAATAAAAGTTTCTGACGCTTTCTATTATTGAGTGTTCCTTTCAAGCAAATGTCTGTCTCTACAACAGTAAATCGATATGCTAACTACTGGGTGGCTTCTTTTCAAAATAGCAAAGCTGCAAGAAAGAAACACTGTCTCCCCAAGCCACAATAATATTACTTTCAACTTGGGAAAAAACCCACCCTTTAGTATTGTGTCAACAGCTGAGCTCATTTCTCCTTGTCCATTAGGGTAAGCTGTTGTCATGGCTTGTATATTTCTCACCTTGCTCATTTTATTTCTGGGCTCTGGATGTATCTGATATCTTTGCATATTTGGGAGAATTTGTACTTTTAAGTAGGCAGTGGCAAACATGGATATATTTATTACTATGTTTATAGCGGACTGCAGATGGCTCATCTAAACAGCATCAGCATGGCCCTGTATGATTCCAACATCACCACTTTTCACATACGCTATTGCTGTGCAGAAATCTCTCCTCCAGAGTTACATGTTTTCTCCCCGTGTAACAGAGGCTTCCATTTTTCTGCCTCTCTCTTAGGACACTTTGGGATTTTTTTATATAGAACTGACATTACCTCATCGTTGCAAGGGGGCTGTGGGTGTGCTGCATGCTTTTCTTTCCACTAAACTTTTCTCCAGTGCTCTGCAGCCTCCCCAGCTGCTAGCACTTCCTGAAAAAGCCCAATAAGAGAAGTAACAACATCTTTTCCTGATACTTTATTGAAACATGGGACCCTGAGGCAGTGGCATAGCGTGGGGGGTGGAGGGGGGGCCGGCCGCACCGGGCGCAACATCTGGGGGTTAGGGTTAGGGGGCGCAAATCCACGGGTTAGGGGCGCAAATTACTTGCCTTGCCCCGGGTGCTGACAACCCACGCTACGCCACTGCCCTGAGGTCAGCATGGCCACTCTGGGGGGTGGTGGCTAAAAAAACCTTCGTGCAGATTTCTTTAAAAATAAAATACTTCAGTTTAAAACAATAAGAAACAGCTGTCAGTCACACAGTATGCAGCTTTCCTGCCTTCTCCTGATTACAGGATAACCCAGCTGAGGTTGCCATGGAGTTTTCAGGGAAGATGGGCACCCAGGAAGGCTGCAGAGTGCAGATCACTGGAGAGATTATTAGCAGAATAAAGGGAATGTGACTTATCCTATAAGAAGCCAGATATTATTTTGCAAAATGAGCCTGCATATTTACAATCAACACATCAGTATAGAAGACAATAAGAACTTTGGAGACAGCCAGTTTTGGGAAACAATCCCTGCAGCAGTATGAAGCTTTGGTCAGCACCCCACTTCATATATCCCTCTGTGCTACTAGACTGCCCATAATGTTAGATAGAGCTATCTTTGGTAACAATATCCCTTTGTGAATTCTACAGACACTGATCCACCACCAAAAAGGCTTTTCCCTGGGCCCCTGCACTATATACTTCACTTCATTTGGGACCACCAGGAGTGCTTCATCAAGGTATGGGTAGGCACTCTCTTTACAGAAATGTCTTTCTGCACCAGGTTTATGTGGAAAGATTTATTTTTGTGACAGATCTGGCAGAGAGACAGTGTAGTATAGTGTAGTATAGTATTTAGAGTTCTAAGAGTAGGATCTGGAAGACAAAAGTTCAAATCCCCACTCATTCCTGAAATTCACTATGTAACTTCAGGTCACACATTGTCTTTCAGCCAAACCCATCTCACAGGGCTGTTGTGAGGGGGAAGACCAGGTCTTCCACCTTGAAGCAAAGGTGGGATATAAATATAATAAATAAAACAGAATATCCCATTCAGGAAAAGGATGATGCTTTCTCTCCAACAGTTTTCTAAAACCAACCTCCCCCCTTGGATTTACTGTTCCTTTTAGAGGGGACACTGAGGTTCCTTTGCCTTTTTCTTCTTCTCATAGATTGACAGCAGAAATGGCTTTGACACATCCTTCCATAGATTCATGAGCAGGAAAATACTATTATACTTATGCTCTGTTTTTAAGCTTCCCATAGGCAACTGGTTGGCCTCTATGGAAGTAGAATGCTGGACTATGTAGGCCTTTGGTCTGACCCAGCAGATCTTACGTACCTATGTTCATGTGTTTTTGCTGTGTTTACTGCTGGACAGCAAACCAACTACCATAGTCCTTTTGTTAGGGCCCATTTATTTTCCAAATTCCCAGAAGCCAAACTTTTTGAAGGTTTACAAAAGCTGTCAAAACAGAGCACGTTCCAGGAATTTTCCACTCCAGCTCCCTATTTCTTTATCTTATTATTTCTTTTCTGTTTCTCTTAATTTGAAAACCCGTCTTTGTGTTACAAGGAAGAAAAAGAAAACGTGGAACCAGCAGTGTTTTCCTTATGAGCCCTCTCTCAGCATAGTGTTGAGCTACAGAACCAAGCTAGATTTTGTACTTAAATGAAAGTTAGGCCAAATCTGATATGGCTACTTCAGGGTTTTAATGTGAATCTGACATTTATTTACCCTGGCCTTTGACGCTTGAGATGCATGTTTTAGGACCCATAAATTGTTATAACTCATTTTAATACTGTAATTTTACATTGCTGGGACCTATGGGTGAAGAGTAGATAGGAAATGATGATGATTATGTTGCTGTTGCTGTTGTTGCTGTTGTTGTTGTTTCAGAACTGAAAAGCAACAGAACAAATGTGCTAGGCCATACTACAACCTAGGGAATTTGCACAATCTACACGGGTGGCAGAGCAGTCAATTTGGTTACCTCCAGCTGTTGTTGCAGTGCATCTCCCATGATCCCTGACCATGAGGCTGATGGGAACTTGAGTCCAACATCTGGAGGGCACTACATTGGTTTCCTGGTATAGAAGAATGTTGCCATTTAAATGCCTGAGGTTTTGCATATCCTTTGTGGCGGCCTCCTCCAATTAATTTTATTTTGTAAATGATCATGTGAATGTTGCTTATGACATTCACAAAAACCACTTTGCACATTATATTATAGCAACTTGTCTCAATCACAGCTGCTGGCTATTTGCACAAGCAATCTCAATATTAAGCCTCTGAGGCCCTGATGTGTATTTTAGAGATCACAGAAATAATTGTTGTGATGGTGAAATTCCTCTTCTTCTTCTTCTTCTTCTTCTTCTTCTTCTTCTTCTTCTTCTCCTTCTCCTTCTCCTTCTCCTTCTCCTTCTCCTTCTCCTTCTCCTCCTCCTCCTCTTTCTCCTTCTCCTCCTTCTCCTTCTCCTCCTTCTCCTTCTCCTTCTTCTCTCCTCCTCCTCCTCAGATTTGTACACAATACCATGAAGTATTTCATTATTGTATCATTCTTAGGACTTTTGTTTAATAGAAAACTGCACACACAACATTTGCTTCTGGCCTCCCTACAGCCACCCAGTGAACCTGCACTAGTGCTACACTGAACATTTTCCTGCATTCTTTTTATCATTTCCCATTAATTAACAAGAACAGGAATTCTACTAAAAATCATCAAATGGAAGAGAAATCTTTGGAAGACTTCTCATGGGTGGGGTTCAGCATTTTTGTTGCACTCGCCTTAGTTTTAGAGTGGCTAAGGTATGATTGTGTGTGTCCTCCCCCTCTACAAAGCATCTCCCCAGTGGTCTGCACAATGCAGCTTTCCTGGGTGCCCATGTTTCTGAAAAGAGCAGAGCATCCTCAGCTGGGCTAGTCTATACCATAGCTGTCAACTTTTCCATTTTCTTGCAAGGAATCATATTCGAAATAAGGGCATTTCTCTCTTTAAAAAAGGGAAACGTTGACAGCTATGGTCTACATGGCCTAGGACCCTCGTACTTATGGGACCGCCTCTCCTGGTATGTTCTGCAGAGGAACCTAAGGTCCATGAATAATAATAGCTTAAAGGTCCTGGGCCCTAAGGAAGCAAGACTATCCTCCACCAGGGCCAGGGCTTTTTCAGTGACGGCTCTGACCTGGTGGAATGCTCTGTCCCAGAAAACTAGGGTCCTTCCACAGGGCCTGTAAGACAGAACTATTCCGCCCAGCCTTCAATTTGAATTAGCCTGATCCTCTATTCCCTTTTCCCTTTCCTCTTCTATGAAGAAACCCTTTCTGGGACCCCACATTTAAATTCTTCCCTGGTCTCCTTGCTGGCCCGAGTAGGACCAACTTGGCCAGTTAGCCCTGGTGATCATTCATTATTCCTTATGAGGAACGGCTAAGGGAGCTGGGCATGTTTAGCCTGGAGAAGAGGAGGTTAAGGGGTGATATGATAGCCATGTTCAAATATATAAAAGGATGTCATATAGAGGAGGGAGAAAGGTTGTTTTCTGTTGCTCCAGAGAAGCGGACACGGAGCAATGGATCCAAACTACAAGAAAGAAGATTCCACCTAAACATTAGGAAGAACTTCCTGACAGTAAGAGCTGTTCGACAGTGGAATTTGCTGCCAAGGAGTGTGGTGGAGTCTCCTTCTTTGGAGGTCTTTAAGCAGAGGCTTGACAACCATATGTCAGGAGTGCTCTGATAGTGTTTCCTGCTTGGCAGGGGGTTGGACTCGATGGCCCTTGTGGTCTATTCCAACTCTATGATTCTATGATCATTCAATGTCTACTGACTGGGGGGTTTTTTCCTTCCAAAAATGACCCCTGAATTTTTGAATTTTATTGATATTGATGCTGCATTTTATGTTGTATTCTATGCTGTTTTATGCTGTTTTTAAGTCACATTTTCATCAGTGTTTTATATTGCTGTTAGCCGCCCTGAGCCCGGTTTTTAAACTGGGAAGGGCGGGGTATAAATACAAATTTATCATTATTATTATTATTAGCACAAGAAATTAGGGGGGCTGCCTATGGTGAACATAGCAGCTGTTCACTTGTTTTCCCTAAGTGAAGTTTTTTTTTTTTATAAAAAAAGAAATGATTGAATAAAAATTCCTTTAAAGGATACAAGGAGAACTTCCCCTTAAAAATAAAATCAGTGACTATGCCACTCTCAGGAGCTCAGGAGCCACTATTCAATCAAAACCACTCCAATCAAAACCAAGTAAAGACAGCTAAGGTAATTCCTCCCATGGAGTCTGTTGAGATTAGGAGGCACAGGGAGCTGAGTGGGCTGCAGATTGTTGGGGAAATGTTTAATGGGTAGAAAAACACAACTATACCAACCTTACAATGCTAAATAAATCTCAGCCCGATCCCACCAAAAGTATTAAGAAATTTTAAAGTGCATTGCGAAAGAGGCAGAAAACTGGAGAATCTGCAGGAAATAGCACTGGCATGGGCATTTGATGAGGGGAAGTCTATGCACAAAGAATCCTACTTGCATATGCATCTATGCAATCTGGAACCCAGGGATTTTGCTAATAAAGACGCAGGGGATCTCTTAATAGGCCAACCACTCACATTCCAGTTTTCATTTCCCTCACAAAGGCATATTCATGTAGGGTTCTTCATTGTTCTTCCTAATAAATGGCACAGAGACACAGTCAGCGAAAGTAGCGAAGTGTCGAAACACGACAAGACATGTTGCTTGCACGATTAACATCATCATAGATGTGTAATTTACCTAATTAGTTTATTTCATCAAGCAAATTGATTTCCCCTCCTTGTGTCATTTTTCTCAGTCCTGTTGTACCTTAAACTAACGAGAGAAGTATCGTTTTGACATGACAGCTTTATTGCCTTCATAAAGGTACTAATATTTAAATACAGTTTGTACAGTTACCTATTTGGTAAGCTTACTGGTTTACCAAAGGAAGGAAGGAGCCTTGGGTAGTGTTTCTTTTCCTTTTCAAAAAGCTGTGAAAAAGAGGTGACTGCTGAGTAATTAACTCACTCAAGGGAGCAGAAAGTAAGGAACGAGCGGCAGCCCAAGGTATGTTTCCACCTAAGGCAGAGGACAAGATGGTACCTTCCTCATTCCATGTACAGAAGCTGGAGCTGAAACTTATCTCATCACTGGTGATGGGACAGTGTCCTCCAGTATACCTGAGGACAGCAGACAGGGATGTAAGAAGGCATCATTTTCCGTTCCGCCCTGTATTCATTGCATGCACCACTGTTTCTGCTCCACTGCAGTTTGTCTTCCATCAAAAATTACATTATTCATTTCACTGTCCACAGTGGCAAAATCACATATATAATGTTGTCATTACGTTATTCCACCCTATTCATTTCAATACAATGGAAACACAATGCAAATGGAGAAGAAATGTAATCAATTACATATTGTTTGTGAACTGAAAGCAACAACAGCTTCAGCAGCACATATACTAAAATTGGAACGATACAGAGAAAATTAGCATGGCCCCTGCACAAATATTGATTGTATTTGCTGGGTTGGTTTCCATTCTGGAACAGGGATGATTAAGCAGATTTTAGCCATTTCTGCTCCCATTTCTTTCTCTCTCTTTTTTTGCTAGAATTCCCCAACATCCCTAACAACAGGTTGAACTTAGAGGGCATAGAGGAGGCAGCATTGCACGCACAGCTGAGCCCACTACCTGCCCCTCAGCGCCTGCCTCCTGAGATAGCCACTTCACTTTGCCTAATGGTAGGGCCGGTCCTTCAAGGACTGGTGCCTCAATGAAATGCAACTGTACTTAATGTTATGGACCAACATCAGGAGTCACGTTCAAGCAAGAAAAGCAAAGTGTAACCATACGCTTCGTTATAAGGTTCATCGTTGCAGTGGCTTCCTCTGAAGTGGCTTCAAAAACCAGAGCTGTAAAGATGAAAGGAGAGACGTGTAGGTTTGAGCTCCTTAAATAAACTACACAGGGCAGTTTGTTACAAGGAAGGCCTGCTGTTTGAAGAAAATTCCACGTCAAAGCAATCCTTAAGTAAGCCTGAAGCAGCACGGCCCAAGCTGAATACAGCATAAGTGAGAGCCATGCTCCACTTCTGAGCTGGCTGGGAGCACTTCTTCAGAGTTCCCTGCACAACAAACCTTTAACAACAACCTCGTAAACAGAAAATTAAGGGGTTGAAGTTCCTTCGGCACGACAGGCAGAAGCCTCTGCTTAATTTTTTTGCCCGTTTTCTTTTCTGCTGTTAAAAGCCCAGGAGCAGGGCCAGTAAAAATAAATAAATCAGCAGCCCTATCTGTCTGCAGTGCTGGCATAAGGTCCCTGCAGCACCGGCTTAGCATCCTGTGCTGTGAAACCACAACAGCATAGCTGTTGATACACCTCATTCTAATTACTTACACTTATGTGCTGCCCCAGCAAGTTTTGGGATTAGGCTGGGAGTGTGTATGCATCTGGGGGAGGCGATCAGCCTGATTTATTATAACCAATAGTAGCCCTGGCATGGGATCCCCTTATGCAGCCATCACAACCTTCTTCTACACTAGGGATGTTGGAGAATTCCAAGGAAAATGGAACTGGGAGTGGAAACTGACAGTGTTCATTTGTTTGTCCTATGCCCAGAACGGAAATCAATCCAGCAAATATGATCAGTGTTCTCTGTCGTGGCTGCTGCTTTCAGACCATAAACAACATGCAATTGATTCCACTTCCCACCTGCTGCTATTTCCTCCAATACTTTTTGTTGGAAGGCGAACTGCAGTGGAACGGAAACTCTTCTGCATGTGACAAGTACAGGGCAGAATGAAAAATGATGCCTTCTTACATTTTGATTTAAGTTGCTTTGAGTCACATTTGAGAAACAAGTGTATAAAAATGAATGTATGAATGAATGATTATTACATTACTATTCTACATTGATTCTTTGATTAACATCAGCATTTGTCCTCTCTGTGTGTTGTTTCTTCTGATTGCTGACTGGGTGTGAACATAACATGGAGGTGGGGGTTGGTGGGGGATAGAAGCATAAAGGCAAATTCCTGAGTACTAGTCGTTTTAGCATGTTTGCAGCAAATATGCCAGAAAGTGTCATGTAGCATCCTAACAAATTTATTTCGCCATAAGCTTTCATGGGCTACAGACTTTGAGATCATTGTTCTTTAACATATGAATTCAGACTCAACAACCCCTGCAGGTCTCAGATTCCACCTGTGGTGAGATCTATAAAACTCTGCTTTGCATTTTGTAGCAGAAACATGAAACGCAGAAGCATGCACCAGTTGCTGTAATCTCTTGCTTTAATATCTTGTTCAGCTCTGGGGTGGGGTGCTTCTGTGCAAGAATAGTGGCTGAGCGATGGGGCTACAAAACAGCCAGTTCCTGGTTTGAATCCTACTTCTGCCAGGAATGTAGTAGGGGACTGTACAGATGCCCCCTTTTCCTTAGCCTCAAGCCTCAGCCTATCTGCAAAATGGAAGAGAATAATGAATTTCAATGGAAGTTGTTGTAAGGGTTAAAACTAAACTTTTTTAAAAAATGCAATGGTAGCCATGTTGACCCATAAGTAGAAGATAAATAGGATGATTCCTTCATTACCTTACCTTTTTGTTTTATATATATTTTAAAAAGTGAGCAAGCTTTTGGGTTATCCAGGAGCCTTCATTGGGCTGGATGTTAAGCAAAGCAAGGGATGAGAGGAGAAAATAACTGGCTTGGTTTTAAAGCCAATTTAGAGGGTTTATGGTTTTCTGTCCCTAAATGCCACAGCTTTCATGCCATGCCATGGGCCCCATTGGAGGTCAGGACTATAGGCCAGGCATAGGCAAACTCGGCCCTCCAGATGTTTTTGGACTACAACTCCCATGATCCCTAGCTAACAGGACCAGTTGTCAGGGATGATGGGAATTATAGTCCCTAAACATCTGGAGGGCCGAGTTTGCCTATGTCTGCTATAGGCTCTTTTTTGCATTTGCACAAGGAAACACCAAACTTGGTTGCAGGAAGTCTCATTGTTTTCTAGTGTCTCTGGTTAGCAGTGCCCCCCCCCCCCCCGTTGATCTGTGGGCTCTGACAAGTGCCCAGTGATGCTGACTTCTGACACCAGTATATCTTCTTGATCAGACTTGAAATTCTCTATTACTTTCATCTCCCTTCTACAAATGCAGAAGAGCAATGGGTTGAGAAATCCAGCCAACTGCATACTGGAAACAAGACTGCATTTTACAGAACATCTTGAGAATAGAGTGTGGGTGTGGGGGGAACTAGGTTAAAAAATATTTAAACTCTGTGTCTTGAAACATGGTGGAGATGATATAGTGGTGCTCAGAGACAGTGTGGGGGAGCTGAGGCAGTCCTGCTGTTCCTCGCTAGCCAAATTTATTCGAGCAAAAACAAAACCAACACAAAGCCCAAAGATATCAGGGGATTAGCCTCCTAAATTAAACTTTCTGGAGCCGTTCTCACTTTGAAATATATCTATTTTCCTTCTCTTAAACGGGAGAAATATGATACAATACCAGGCGTCTTCTATCTCTTGGAGAAGGATACTTCACACAAAGTTTTCCTTTGACTGTAAATAATGTGTTCTTTGAGCCTGTCCTGTGCCTTCAAGAATTTCTACAGGCAAGCTTGGCTAAATATCCCTTATGCAATTGTTCTATCAGACTAGGTCCACCCTGGCTTTAAATAAGGGAACTGGTGCTGTTACTTTGGAATTATCCTCAGTGAGCATATGGAACCTTGTGTTAGGGGGCTCAGATAAACCCTCAATACATTGAAATAATACATTGAGAGAGGGCTTGCAAGTCCTGTGGGCTCTTTTGCTCTTAAGTCAAACAGCACAGACACCAGCACCCCTGCATGTTGACCTGGGTTGTAGGGGTTCCCTGTGCATTCAGAGCTCCTCCAATATGTGCAGGGGTAACCTGAATCCCTAGTGAGTCAGGCCTATTTGCAAATAATAATAATAATAATAATAATAATAATAATAATAATAATAATAATATTTATATCCTGCCCATCTGGCTGGGTTTCCTCAGCCACTTTGGGCAGCTTCCAACAAAATATTAAAAATACATTAAAACATCAGTCATTAAAAACTTCCCTAAACAGGGCTGCCTTCAAATGTCATCTAAAGGTCAAATAGTTGTTTATTTCCTTGACATCTGATGGGAGGGCATTCCACAGGGCAGGCACCACTACCGAGAAGGCCCTCTGCCTGGTTCCCTGTAACTTTACTTCTCACAGTGAGGGAACCGCCAGAAGGAATCTGTAACAGATTCCAAAATCCAGAAGACCATTGGTTTGTCACCATTGACAATTGATTTGTTTTTAATGAAACCTCTATATCTGTATTCTGTCCACAGTTTCGCTGCATAGTGGGTTGTGTAGTCTTATGCCTAAATAAGCAGCAGTTCTCATGTGTGAGTATTTTGCTCAGTCTGGTGGTTTTAAACTGAAGTAATGGCTACGAGTAAGGAACTGTGAATAAGAGGGGAGAGTTATTAATGAAACAATACAGAGTACAATAAATATACTATTGGTGACATGTGTGGAAGCAATTCCTGTAGGAGAAACCCAAATACATTTCCTTCTTCTGAGTTTCTAGTTAATGCCTGTATTACTTTAAACCACCCAAGGGTACTGTTTGTCAAGCAATTCAGCCAGTGCTTGCTTGTGGCCACCACCTATAAAATCTGAGCTTGTTGAGACAAGATGTCTGCTATTTATTGCTTTCATCTCTACTGATCCTATTAATTGCTCCTACATGAATAAAGCATTTGAACTCCAGAAAATATAAGTGATAATTTCAATCTAATTCACCCATGCTGCAAGCTCTTCTAGCAATTCTTTCATTTCAGAGCCAGTCTGCCCATGAGGCAGCCACTTTAGGCAGCAAATCTGGCCTCCAAGAAACACACCTTCACACTCGCCTGCTACTGTGGTTTCCTCCTCCATGCCTGCTTGTGTCTTCCACACCCACCCACTGCCACCCATTCCTCCTCAGCCTCCTTTTTCTCCCTCATCACCTTCAATGTGTATGAGGGGCTGTGGAAAGATGGAAGTGGGGTGGATGAAGAGGCAGAGGCAAGGGGGAGGTTTTGGAGAAAGAGGAGGAGGTGGGGCTGTGGAGGAAGAAGAAGTAATGGCGAGGGGGCAGCATTTGCTGTTTTTCCTGAAGCAGCAAAACAGCCTGGGACAGCTGTGCTTCATTCAGTTAAATAAGAGCTTTATAAGGGGTATTGAGAAATCTTGCTGAGCCACCAAACTATATCTATGTTGTTTCTGTGTCATTTGTTTCACACGGAGGAGAGTAAATGAGAAAAATACAGTCATACCTCGGGTTACAGACACTTCAGGTTGCATTTTTTTGGGTTACGGACCGCCGAAACCCGGAAGTATCAGAACGGGTTACTTCCGGGTTTTGGGGGTTGGACATGTGCAGAAGCGCTGAATCGCAACCCGTGTGTACGCAGACGTGCCACTGCGGGTTGCGAACGCTGCGGGTTGTGAATGTGCATCCTGCATGAATCACGTTCACAACCCGAGTGTCCACTGTAGTAATACTCAGCATTTATACCAGACATAGCTACCCTTTTCTGGTCTGGGGGCTCCATTGCCCCTCCTCTGCGTGCCACATGTAAGCTATGGTTGAGGCCAGGAAAGTGGTGGGGACACTCATACACACATGCGTGCACACACACACACAAAATACACAGAGGTATCACAAATATTGAGATATGATTGCAAGTCCAAACAGTGGTAGACATTCATCCACAATATTAGAGCTGAAAGCCAATATAGTTTGATCCATCAGATCAGTTTATCTTATAACTAAACAACAGAGAGGACTGGAACCTCATTGGAGCATCAACATAGACACTGTGCTATCATCTTAGGCACCAGATTGGCCACCAAGGAGTTAATTCCCCCCCTCCCAATTGCCTATGAAATGACAACAAACCCTTGGCAACTTTCCCCCTTTCTCTATATAACACTTCCAAGCAATGAAGCTTGTATCTCCTAGTAATGCTTTTAATTTGTGTTCTGTTGGGGAGAGGCCAAGATTTAATTGAAATCATTATAGTGTCTTTGCCTGAAGTAGCTGAGGGCTTGTACTGGGACTGGAGGAGGTTACTTCAGAATAATTAAAAGAAATATATAAGGTCGTCATTGGGATCTGAGCAATTCCAGATGCCAGGTTTGGATGGACGGGGGGAGGGTTGGATTTAATGACAACTCCTTTTAACATAAATAGGATTCTTGAACAGCTACTTTTTTGTATATCGTTATTAAACTTTGCCTTCTCTCCCTCTCACACACCTTGGGAAATTAACTTTGCTTTCTGTGTTGATTTCAGTGTGAAAGGATGGTGAGTTCTAACAAAAGAACTGAGGATTCTTAGCTTTGGGCAACTTGATCTGGTTGCTATAATTCTTGCCTTGGTGACTTCCAGACTAGATAGTTCTACAGGGGGTTGTTTTTTTAAAGTAGTTTTCGAAACTTCAGCTGGTGCAAGAAGCCACTGCCCAATCAACTGGCAGAAACTAGTGTGATCATATTACAACTTTCTTGTAACAACTTCATTGGTAAGCCATCTTTTTCTGGACCCAGTTCATAAATCCCTAAAATCAGAGATGGAGAACCTGTGGCCTGTCAGGTGTTGTTGGACTACAACTCCCATCATTTCCAGGTCCTGGCCATGCTAGATGAGGCTGATGGGAGCTGTAATCCAATGGTATTTGGAAGGTTACAGGTTTCCCATCCCTGTCCTAGATGATTAAGATCCTACATATCTGAGATTTGAGATCTTCTAATGATGACTTATTGCAGGTGCAAACGTTTATGGGTGCCAAGGTGGTTTCTGAGTTTTCTAGAAATGCCTTGGAGTATTTAAAGTCTTTTCATTGAGAGGATTGCCCATCTCATCTCTGCTTGTTTTGAAAGTAGTCAAAAATGTTTGCGGTTTCTTTGGCTTTTGTAAACTTCTCTCCTGCCCTCTTTTGTAACAAAATTTATTTTTAGCTGGTTTAAACTTGTATGCCCTATTTATTATTATTGTCATTTAAACTTGAATGCAACTTTAAGGACAGTTGTTGAAAAGCAGTTGATAAATGCAAAGACAATCATTTTGCCTTTTGTGTTATTGCTGCCACAATTTATTTGTTACATATTTATTTATTTATTTGTTAATTACAGTTATCTCCCACCTTTACTGCAAGGAGCTCAAGGAAACATCCATGTCCCCTCCATTTTATCTTATCGACAACCTTGTGATGTTAGGCTAAGCAATAGTTGCCCAAAGTCACCCAATGAGTTTCATGCCTAGGTGAAGGCATCTCCTTGACCTTAGTCCAACACTCTAACAACTACAAGACATTGACTATATTCCCACTCTTCAACCATGGTGCTCTGTGGTTAGCAACCATAGCATCTTCCTATAGGAAGGGGTGGACAAAATACATCCTTTGCAATCAGAGTGGGGTACCTGTGGCCCTCCAGATGTTGATGGACTCCAAATCCCATCATTCATGACCATTGCCTATGCTGGCTGAGGTCGATGGAAGTTTTAGATCAGCAACATCTGTAGGGCCACAGTTTAGCTACCCCTTCTTTACGGGCCTTGATCCCAGGTACTCTGGATATTTAAATCGACATGCTAATTTTATAGCTGTCTACTGCAATTCCAAAGGGTGGCAGTCCTCTGTAAAAACCAGCCTGCTTGTTCGGAAACAACACATAAAGCTGGCTTTACCTTGCTTGTGTTTCGTTTCTAAATTTGAATGCAAACTCCCTACAGCAGGCTTATTTCGAAGAATTAAGTTAACAGCAAATGCTAAAGATTTAGGGAATTGAAGCTAAACTCATGACCCCAGGAATATAAGGAGGTTTGGTTTTCAGGAGAATTAGTCTAGCTGGGCTAATGGGTGCCAATAAGGGCTGTAAGCTTTGTGTCAAGGACTTAATCTTTTAATTAACCGCTGAGTGAAAAGTAGCTTGGGAAATGCAATAAGTCAGATTCAGGTCAGATGAAGCAGAATAATATGGGGGCTTTGGAGAATTAACATACTAGGGAAATGCAGACTGAAAAGTCTCAAAACTTTTTATTATTAGGCTCGTAGGAAAACGATGGAGGGATTCCAGTTTGGATCTTGTTGAGAGTCACACCTGGCTGTTTCGTTTGGTTCTACCAGCTTTGTGTGTAGCGTCAGTTTCTTTCCATTCATATTTTGCACTGACCCGCACAACTTGTGACCTACCAAGTTGAACACGGCCCAGCGGCCATGGTCTGAGGATTCCCTGGGGTTTTACAACCCTTTCCCCTACCAGTAGTTCTGCAGTTCAGAGCACAAGGCAATATCAAGAGCTTTTACTGCAGGATGGGCAAACTTTTTTTCAGCTGGACAGTTTCATTACCTTGTGGGCAAACCTTTCAGGGACTGCTTGCCAGTGCTGCATGGTGCAAGAGGCAAAGAGGGGTATTGCAATGTATGCAGTTCTTACCGTTGCACCGTAAGCTACATTCTAGCGATGCAAAAACATACACATACACATCTCCCCATTCTCCATCTGGCCAAACAAGAGGCGTCATCATAGTCAAAATGACACCTTCCAACCCACCACTCAAAATGGGAATGGAGCAGTACCAATGACGTTCGTGGCCTGGTGAGGGAGGGGGATCTCAAGGGTCAGACAGAGAAGTTAGGAAGCCTCATTTGGTTTCAGCAGCTGAGGTTCCTTATCTGTTCAGTTGAGTCCCTGTTAGGGTGCTATTATGTAAGAGGTTGCATAAAGCTTTGTGGATCAGAAATTGTGCAGGCCTGGTTTGCCTACATGACAGAAAGAAATCTCCCTCACCCTGATGCTGACTGACCAAACTGGTGGAGTTTGCATTTGGTGACACATTAGACATTTTATTGTCAATGTTTCTGAACGGACCTCATCACATTGCTATAGTCTCTTAATTAACAGGCACATTGCATTCACCATCAGTGTGTCATCGTCATAATTGGTTATTAATTTATACACCACTTATATGTCAAAACGGCTTCTTAGCAGCAGTTTACAACTATAAAACAATTAAAACAGCTAAAAAGCAGTTAAAACAATGAAGTCACAAGTTAGGTTCAGGGGAATGCTTGCCTAATCAGGCATCTCTCAGGGAGCCGGTGGAATGCCAATGCTGATGGGGTTGCTTGTATTTCAGAAGGAAGGGCATTCCACAACACTGGTGCTACCAGTTGCCACAAGCTTATAATCATCAGGATGTGGCAAAGCTTTCTGGATCCCATTAGCTGCTCATAGCACCCTTACCAGGCAGTGAAGAGGTAAATCTGGTCCAGAGCTACCGTATATAGCGTTTTGTTTGTAAGCAGCAGATCCTTAAAACTGGCTCGGTGGCTATTAGCATATATGCTCGCTGCCCATTAGCCACTGAGCCAGTTTTAAGGATCTGCTGCTTACACACAAAGCCCTATATAACCCTGGACCAGATGATATATACTGAGCACTTCTCCCCACTGGGAAACGCACATGTTCTTCATGTGAGCAAAGCTTGTGCATTTCCGTTCGGCAGGGAAAGGTGATGCGAAAGTTCTATTTCAGACTTAACAGATAACTGCTGAGAGAGAAAGTGTGATTTCTTTGCACTTTTTCATAACCCTGCCTTTAAACTTTGACGGGGTGGTATGCCAAGGTGAAATTGTCAAGAGGCTTCTCCACATTTTGCCTTCAGGGTAGCAGGCAAATACAAACTCAGCCCCATTTTATGGGTCCAATGTTCACTCATCCATAATGTGCACAACAGCCAGATTATTTTTTTCCGGAGGGGGGAAGGGTTATAATGGTCTGATGATGCCACCCTCCCCTTCATCAAGGTAGCCCCCCATCCCACCGACCCATTATGTGTGGCCAGGGAGCATATATTGCTATTGACTTTGAACGGTGACTAATTTGAGCTGAAAATCTGGATAAGCCCTAGGAGTCAGAAAAATAAACCTAGAGTAGGTGATATGGAAATTTGCTTTGAAAGGCATGCAAAATTAGTTTCAGAGAGATGAGAAGAAAGCTTAACTATCAAATATTGCTGTATACAGATTAACAGGTAGTAAATTAAATGTTATGAGGTATTGATATAGTGAAATGTTATGAGGTATTGAGCAGTTGAACTGGCAAACATAATGTGTGGGGAAAACATCTCAACCTGGAAAGCCAGGGGCTCTCTTAAAACAATACATAAAAGACTGCCTTTTAAAAGTTTCACCATTTGCTTTAAGCCAGTTTCTGATAATCTGTACAGCCTGAGGGCACTCTCGTGACCATTGGATTTCTAATGTTCTCACTATGCTAACAGCTGAGGCTTGACATTCAGGCAGAAGTCTAGCAGCAGCAGCAGCAGCAGCAGCTGCTGCAAGTGGAGTCTTAATCCACGTAGTGCTTTTGGGGGTTAACTTTTGTGTCCTCCTTGTTTTTGACTTTTTCATTTTTTAAAAAAAAATGAAGGGAGGGTATTGGGAGCACTGCTGTTCTAATAATTTTACATGCCCAGAGGGCAGGCAAAACCCTGGGGTTTGAAGAGTTGCTAAACTAGATACCATTAAAATTATTATTTTTAAACAAAGAAAAATACAAATGCTCCTGATAAGTACAGCTAAGTATAATAATAATAATAATAATAATAATAATAATAATAATTTCTATAATTTCTATTATTATAAAAACATTTCTATACTGTCCTTCATCTGATGATCACAGGGTGGGTTGCAATATAAGACCACAAAAGTACATACCATAATAACAAACAAAGCAATACACACACACCCAATTTAAAATGTCATAGATTGTTTAATTAATCAAAGGCCCGTCGTGAAGTAAACTGTAGGATGGCATTAGTTGGTATATTTAAAAACTAGATACTTATATAAAATAGGGTTCTTAAGTATCTTTGTAAAGAGGTTTTGACTGCAGTGAAAGGTTGCCCCTTAGCAGAGTAATAATTAAGCTGTAACCGTCGTTGAGTGTGCTTAAATAAAATTCCAGTTTTGTTTTCAAAGTGCCTCATCTTTACTTTGATTCTCTGGTTGAGGAGCAAGTGGCCAAAGCTTTTACTCTGGCATTATTAAAAACCCTTGCTCCTGGATATTAGAAAACACTGCCACATAGAGATCATGTCAGTAACACATGAGAGGTCTGATATTGAGTGTCTAAATTTTAAAGCACCCACATTTGATAACGTTACCTCAATTGCCTTTTTACTGAGGGAGGCTTCCTCATCCTGTAACAGCCAACATAGGTATTTGAGTGCCAACATATGCAATACATACATTGGAAGGAATTGGGAGATAAAATGGAGCCACCAAGAAACAAACATGTTTGGAGGTACCCCAATGTTTGCAGATGTACAGTATATAAAAACCCATGGAGTGGCAGCCTGCCCCCTAAAACCACAATAAGTATTGAGCATGCTCAGAAGCCGCAGCATGTTGAGTTTCACTTGGAACATAAAAAACAGAAAATGGGGGGGGGGGAATAGTATGAAATACCCAGGGTAGGTCATAGCTAACTGGCTGCAACCCTAAATAGGAGATGGTAAGTACAGTGGAACCTTGGTTCTTGAACTTGCTTTCTGTTTAGTCATTTAGTCGTGTCCGACTCTTCGTGACCCCATGGACCAGAGCACGCCAGGCACTCCTGTCTTCCACTGCCTCCCGCAGTTTGGTCAAACTCATGCTGGTAGCTTCGAGAACACTATCCAACCATCTCGTCCTCTGTTGTCCCCTTCTCCTTGTGCCCTCCATCTTTCCCAACATCAGGGTCTTTTCCAGGGAGTCTTCTCTTCTCATGAGGTGGCCAAAGTATTGGAGCGCCAGCTTCACTATCTGTCCTTCCAGTCAGCACTCAGGGCTGATTTCCTTAAGAATGGATAGGTTTGATCTTCTTGCAGTCCATGGGACTCTCAAGAGTCTCCTCCAGCACTATAATTCAAAAGCATCAATTCTTCGGCGATCAGCCTTCTTTATGGTCCTTCTTGAACTTAATCCATCCCAGAAGTCCATTTGACTCCCAAAATTGTTCGAAAACCAAGGCGCAGCTTCTGATTGGCTGCAGGAGCTTCCTGCACTCATGCAGAAGTCACGTTAGATATTCGGCTTCCAAAAAACATTCAAAAACCGGAAAACTTACTTCTGGGTTTTTGGCGTTCAGGAACTGATTTGTTTGTCAACTAAGCCGTTTGAGAACCAAGGTTCCACTGTATAACATTTTGTTGCAGTTCCCACTCACTGCAGGCTATTCCAGAGTTCTTCCTCTTCCACGACACTTGCAGTATTTAACAAGTGTGTCATTTTCTGTCTTCATAATTGTTAAAAGATTCTGTTCGTGTAGTGGGGGGCGAATTAAAAGGCTAAATTGCATTCACTTACTTAAAAACAGCCCTGCTGTCAACTAAGATGCATATTTAATTGTTCTCCCTATACTTTGCAGGGCTGGAGCAGTTTCAAGCAGTCCACCAGTCATGGGCAGAGGAAAGGAAAAAATCATTAGAAAATCAATGTTTGCTTAATTGAAGATCCTTCTTCCAAATGGGAATGAAGTGAGATATATGACCTCAGATTCACTGACTGTATAATGATGTCAGTTTGTCAAGGTTCTGCATTGGGGAGGTTCAGAGAGGACATTTCGGCAGTTGCAATTCAGAAACAATAAGCAGAAAGGATGTGAGAAACCATTATTATTATTATTATCATCATCATCATCATCATCATCATTATTATTACTATTGTTGTTAATAGAGACACCATGATTAAGAACCACAAGAAGTTAATATTATATATATATATATATATATATATATATATATATATATATATATATATATATATAAAATCAGTGTTCAAATGGACAAAACAGCTATGTAGCCCCAAACCACCCAGTATGTAGGTTTGTAGGGAGAGGCAAATGTGTTAAGAACTGTAAATCACACTGGAAAGGTTCAGCAGAAATTATGGATATTCATGAAAGAGGCAGAGAAGAGTATATGAACGATCCATTATCATCATCAAAATGAGTTAAAAATATGGGGAGGGAAAAAAGGGGGGAAATACTGAATGGGAGATGAATTTCCTCCATTATTTATGAATGGTGCAGTGGCTGAAGGCCAAACTGGAAGATATGTGAAAGGCAGGCAGAGAGGGCTGGGGATCAAAACTGGGACTGTGGTGAATGGAGAGAGAAGGTTTAATTCCCTCACTTCCTTGTGTTTCTGGTGACAATTGTCAGTTTTGGAGCTGCTATTTGCCCTGGCGGGGTCAATGGCAAACTCTCCTGCCAGCTTTGCAGTGGTGCTGAATATTCTAAGAGCAGTTTAGAGCTGTCATTTTTGACCTAAGCAAGTTAGAATGGGATTTTTAGCCTTTATTCAGCTCTGCAAACATATCGAACAATTGCACAAAACCAACTTGCCAAACCTCAATAGATATAAAAATGATGAATTTAGCTGTCATGCAATTAATACAGAATTACATGAGCAATAACGAAATGATTACCCCTTTAATAATGCATCAAAGTTTTTCAGGAATATTTAGCCATTTATGTAAAATTTAACAAAATCCCCTGTAGCGAGTTATAGTAATTAGATATTTCCACCAAAAATATTGACAGTTCCTAATGGATCTCTTTGCATTATAAATTTAAATGCTGCACATTCCTTTTGAGTGGTTTGAGGAACAATATGAAATGCTTTAAAACCATAATGCCACCTTAGAGTCAGTACAGAATTATTACTGCATTAGCAAAGCCCATCAATCATTTGCGCAAATGTAGTTTGTGGATTTGCTCTCATGATTTAAAACTGCAGCTCAAGAATGGTGTATTCACATTTATTTTTCTACCACACGTGCAAAGGTCCCCGTCTTAGGTTATATAACTGGTGTGGTACTTGCAGGAACACACACCATTGCCACAATACTTATTTCAATTGCTATTTTAAAACTATTCAAATCTGTATCTTCTCACCAAATAACATTTAAATCATGCATAATTTAATACAATTAAATACAAGAGAAGGATCCTTCATGGGAAGGATGATTCCAGCTACCTCAACCCTCACTTTTCCAAGTCTTATATGAAGCTGCAGTATTCCACACCTGGAACACTGTATCCAGTTCTGGGCACCACAATTTAAGAAGGAAATTGACAAGCTGGAACATGTGCAGAGGAGGACAACCAAGATAATCAAAGATCTGGAAACTTAGCCTTATGAGGAACGGTTGAAGGAGCTGGGTATGTTTAGCTGGAAAAGAGGAGACTGAGGGGGGGTAGGATAGCCTTCTTCAAATATATCAAGGGCTGTTGCATGGAAGATGGAGCAAGCTTGTTTTCTTCTGCTCTGGAGGGTAGGACTCAAACCAGTGGCTTCAAGTTACAAGAAAGAAGATTCCGACTCAACATCAGGAACAACTTTCTGGCAGTAAGAGCCATTTGACAGTGGAACGGACTCTCATAGGAGGTTGTGGACATTCCTTCCTTGGAAGTTTTTAAGTAGAGGTTTGATGGTCATCCGTCACATATGCTTTAGCTGAGACTCCTTCATTGCAGGTACTTCAACTAGATGACCTTCAGGATCCCTTCTAACTCTACACTTCTATGATTCTATGATTCCATTACTTTATGCTGCAGGAGAGGGACTGTGGACAACATCATGTGATGTTTTAGGACCAAAGTGAAACTGCCATGCTCCCTTGTTATTTTTGCCCTTGCCAGGAGCATAATGTTGCTTTATTTAGAGTACTGAAATGTTGTTGTTTGCTCGTCTTCTTCTTCTCACATTCATCTTCGGACAGATACCTCTTCAAGTTCTCCCCATTCCTCTTTGCTCTTTGCTTCTTGCATCCACAGCAACTTGACAGGCTTCCAAAGGCAGATGGAGGAGTATCTGGAAACACCTATTATGTTGCTGCTTATAATGTTGTTATAAAACTGTTCTTGCCGTAGCTGATTTTGAGATGAACCCCTTTTTTTCTTCGTTGTAAGCCGCTTTGACCGTGATACATTTCGTGGAAAGGTGTCAACAAATAAAATTATGGAGATGATTATACATTCAATTCTCTGCCAAAGATGGTGGCCTCCTGTGGAAGTGGAGAATCTCCTGCTGACGGAGCTGCTCTTTCCTAGATCAAAACTGTGTAGACATAGAATTCTATTCAAGTAAAGTCCCCATGCTGAGTTCGAAACATGCTGTGACTATGTTTTGCATTTCAGACCTTCTCGATTGAGGATGCCCTTCTTTCAGTAAACCTTGATTCTTTTGAACCTAGCTCCGCAACTTGCCATTTTCATTTTTCATTTTCTATTAACATTTTTATTGATTTTAAGTCACATATAGGGATAATCAACAGAGCACACAATATTAATCATAGAAGAAACCCTTGGACCCCCCAAAACCCTACCCACCCTTCAAATCCTCAATTAATTGTGGAAAATGGAATTAGTTTATTACAGAGTGCAAAATCAGTTGTCACACACTGTTCTATAATGATAAATGGCAAGTGCCCCTGTCATAGACAGGGTCAGTGAGGAGAGAAGGCAGCTCAAGGGAATTCCCATTGGGGTCCCCCTACAAAAACACACACTCACACACTTCCACATACTCGTGAATTGTGCTACATATATTTTAAATATATGTTCTACCATAATGAAAGGAAATAGGCTAAGGCACTTCTCCCCAAAATTTTAGCCCACTGACATATTGAGGGGACTGAGATACTGCTGCTCTCTTGGTGAACTGGAGGTCTTGGGGATCTCCCTTTGGACATAGTAAACTTCCTCTCATATGTCATGTAGCCATTTTTGCATTGAGAGGGATTTCGGTACCTTTGGCCTCTTGCTACACAAGAGTTCTTTTTAGGGTTGCCATATGTCTGGAATTTCCTGGACATAGCCAGGATTCTGCTCTCATAAACAGCGTCTGGGCGGAAATGTCTTAAATGTTTGGGAAAATCCAGATGTCTGTCAACCCATGTTGGAAGTGTAGATTTTGGGCAAACCTAGTTAAGTGTTGGGACGCGGGTGGCGCTGTGGGTAAAACCACAGTGCCTAGGACTTGCCGATCGTATGGTCGGCGGTTCAAATCCCTGTGGTGGGGTGAGCTCCCATCTTTCGGTCCCAGCTCCTGCCCACCTAGCAGTACGAAAGCACCCCTAAGTGCAAGTAGTTAAATAGGTACCGCTTTATAGCGGGAAGGTAAACGGTGTTCCGTGTGCTGCTCTGGTGCAGGCTCGCCAGAGCAGCGATGTCACACTGGCCACGTGACCCGGAAGTGTCCTCGGACGGCGCCGGCTCCCGGCCTCTAGAGTGAGATGAGCGCACAACCCTAGAGTCTGTCAAGACTGGTCCGTACGGGCAGGGGTACCTTTACCTTAAACGGCGTTTCCGTGTGCGGCTCTGGCTCACCAGAGCAGCGATGTCACACTGGCCACGTGACCCGGAAGTGTCTTCGGACAGCGCTGGCCCCCGGCCTCTAGAGTGAGATGGGTGCACAACCCTAGAGTCTGTCAAGACTGGCCTGTATGGGCAGGGGTACCTTTACCTTTACTATTTAAGTGTTATCAGAGAAAACTAACCTTAGAGAAGGACCACAGCTTAGTGGTAGAACATCTGGTTCTGATGCAAAAGGTCCTTGTTCAATCCCTGACCTCTCTTGCAGGAGGGTTGTCTTCCGCCTGAAATTCTGGAGAGCTGCTGTTAGCTAGTGTAGGTTGGTAGTAAGTCGCTTTGGATTTCCTTGGGCAAGATAAAGAAACTAAAACGTTTAAACAGCGACAACAGCAGCAGCAGCAGCAACAACAACATGGACAATACTGAGCTAGGTGGATCATTACTCTGAATGGGAATATGGCAAATGCTTTCTAGACATGGGGAAAGCAAAAACGTGGGTGAGCAGTTGATGTGTGAGCAGTTGATGGGCCTTAAGCTTTCAACTTGCTGAATCCCCAAACCCAGTTCACAAAGCTTGCAACCTCACTTCCCAGAAAGGGCAGCCGGGGCAGACTTTGGGCTCTCAAATTTCAGAGGCCCCCTGTGTGATGCTAAAATTCAGTGGCACCCCAGGCCTCGCACGCTCCATTCTACAGCATTGTTGTTGTGCTCCCTGCAGTGCGGTGCCCCATGTGGCCAAACTGGTCATGCTACCCTAAACCTACCCCTGAGGCAACTCAAACATATGCAAATATATACACACACCAATTGAAATAATCATACCCCAAGTCCCCCGGTAAGTAATCTAAAAGTTAGCTTTCAAGTGTAGCATTTGAGTGAGCTTTCCTGATCCTAAATAGAACGCATGCTAACTTTTGACGTGTTCTGTACGGCAGCCAGAGAATGCCTTTTCTTGATTTTGACCAGGCAAAGAAAATGAATGGCCGTGTCAGATCCAAAGTGCAATGCTTTGCAGATGGAGGTGTCCAGAGAGTCTCTCTTTCCTATCCCATGTCGGCACTTTTAAGAAATCGACATTAAGAAGTAGGCAAGCGAAAGCAGACTTTTTGTTAAATGACTGAAGCTTGGCAGTTGCATGGAGGTCATAGCGTTCAGTCAGTGTCAACCTCCATTCCCCAGAGTTGTATCCTGTAATGTATTTATTTATCATTACCAATGGCCAAAATCTCTCTCCCCCCCATCTTTCAGTTTGCTCTGTCCAAGGCCACGAGGTTCCGACAGAGATCAATGATGCTCCTACTGTGATGAAGCAGCTCGTCAAAACCTGAATTAGATGTTAAATCTTTCTGAAGTGGGGAGGAGGCAGAGGAAGGGGAAACACATTGTGCTAAGGATTTATCATGTGTTGATTCCTGTGAGATAATATATTGGAGAAGATTTGGTTTGGTGCAAAGTTTCAAAATGCTGTTTCAGGACTGCTGTGGCTGCCAGGTTTATGATAGATCTCCAGTGCCTTCCTCTCACCTGTTAGGATCATGTATGTGTTACAGATGGATGGGTACTTAAAATATCTAAGCACAATGCATATCTAGGCATGGTACTAAAATACCAATGAGTAATCGAAAGCCCGTGTGGTGCTGTAGTCAGAATGGGGATTTGATCTGCGAAGACCTGTGGAAGCCAGTGTGGTACAGTGGTTGGAGTGTCAGACATGGGCTGGGCAGATCTGGGTTCAAATCTCCATTCTGCGTTAATCACCAGCTTTCAGCCTAACCTACAGAAAGATAAAATTGGGGGGCATGTGAGGATAAAATTGGGTTAGCATATATAATGTTCTGAGCAGGGAAAGGTCTTCAAGCAGAAGTCCCACTCAGCAGAATGAGCAAGGGGATCAGCAGGAAGTCCCTCCCTAGTTCCAGTTGCACTTCCGTGGGAGGAAGCAGGTCATTGGCATGAGCCCAAACTACTTACATCATTTCCTGCTCTTTTTAAGAAGTGTTGAACAGCACCTCCAGTACAAGATGCACTCAAAAGCAAACCTCACTGCACATGGATTCAGAAATGACCTTGGGGAGCTTATAATGCTAACCACTAAGAAGGGATGATCTATACCAGCCCTTGAATTCCTCTGGCCAGATGCAGAAGATAACAGGACAAAAAGATTCAATAGCTAATATATTGTCCTATGATGGTCCATCTTCCTTTTCACCAGGGTTCACCAATCTTTTTAGGCCTGTGGGCACATTTGGATTTTTGAGGGGGTGCTGTAGGGTGCCCTTTGGTCATTTCTGGCCAGGATTACTCCCCACCCCCACCCCCCAGAGAAAGAAACAGAGCTAGTAGACATACACAAGCTTCAATTTTCCAAGTGATCTATTTAAAACTCAGATCCAGCTGAATCTCAGCCTGAAAAGCACATTGAGCTGAAAGAGGAAATGGGAAAGAGAACAATTCTTCCAATTACTCTCTTGTACTTTTTAAAATGGGGGGGGGGGAGAGAAAGTAATCACCCTCACAGTTTCATGACTATGAGGTAAGTGAGTTGGAGGGGCGGCTGCACAGAGGTTTTCTGGTACAAGGAAGACCTCAAGAGCTCCATGATGCCCATGGCCACCACCTGGTGAGCAACATTCTGCACATTACCTTGTTCTACAGGAGGACTCATAATAATGGTTGATGTTAAAATCATAAACTGTTCATCTATGGTGGACGTCCCTAAAAACTGTCCAAAAGATAAATCTGTTGCAACAGTGATGCATTTCACAAGAACAAACAAACGGCCCAAAAGGAAAATTTCACTGTAAAAGTACGAGCATAGTTTCTAAGTGCATTGTTCCGTAAAACACAGCCAAATAAGATATGTGGCATGATTTCAGCAGATCACACTGAACCAGAAACCAGCAGAGAACACTCCATGATGAAACCAAAGGGGACAAACAGGCTGCTTGGAAGAATAACATTTTGTTACAGCAGGGATATGAATTTAACAGATTTCTTATTGTGTTTGGCAGAGAATTTCACACCCCCATTGATCTATGGCTAAAGTTTAATGGCAGCATGTTGATTTGATCTAACCCTTCCTTGGGGCTTCGCATTGCAAAAGCAAAACTGTAAATGATGTCGATGCGGTTATAATTGTCAGAGGCACAGTAGGATGTAATTTCAACTGGGAGGTGCTTGAAGATTAATCGTCATCTTTAAAATGCTGAGTTGCCCACAGATCCAGTCAGAATACCTTTATAATTGGCTAAAGACTGTAAACTGAAGAAGTATGATTGTGTTCTCTGGAGCTGGGTGTAATCGATTCCTCTCTTTAACCAACTCTGCCCCAGGAACTTCAGAAGTCCAGGAAAAGAGAGGGAGAAAGGGAGAGAGCGAGAGATTCATTTTTCCTTCCTATTACTTCCGTTTAGCTGCTGGAATCATACTGGTATTATGTGATGTGAACCAGCTGTCAGTCTGATCCATCATGATGGTGTACTTGAGGATGCAGATGAATGTATTTGGAATAATCTCTCTCTCTCTCTCTCTCTCTCTCTCTCTCTCTCTCTCTCTCTCTCTCTGCCTGCTACTGGAACCACTTTCCTCAACCCCACCCCCCACCCCTGAAATATATAACTGGCAATCTCAGCTGTAACGAGAAAAATTAACGTGGTGTCATGTGACAGATGAGAATACAAATGCTTGCATACCAGTGCTAGGAGACTGAACTGGAATAAAGATTTCATGCAATAACTTAAACAGATGACTTGGGATTTAGACTAATATTAAAGCTGGTGGTTGTGCTCACTTTGGAAAGCCTCATTCTTGAGTAGAATTGGTATTTGTCCTCAAGGCAATTAGTAATAGCATGCCTAGGACATTCTGATTACAAGAGAAAAAGAAGTTTATAAAGCTAAATGTCCCTCATTACTCCTTCCTTTTATTACCACTTACAGCAAACGACTGGTAGAGTAACAAAGACGCACCTTATTGTGGCGTCTTCATTCTGTTTTATCTTCTGTGTTGTTTATAAGGTCTACTGAGTTATGCAAAAGCTCCTGAGCTTTGTAATTCACCCTTCCCGTCGCCCCATTCCCTGGATTGTAAAGTACAACATTTAACAACACTGTAGAAGTGTTGCTTCTTTCTTCTCCTTTCTCCTGTCGTAACCAAGGGGCATTATGAAATTGCATGAACTGCAGATGTGGCTTGAGATGAGTTGGCCCTTATCTTAGGTAGGTATGTTGGCAAAACGGACATTTGGCTTCCGAAAAACGTTTGCAAACCGGAACACTTACTTCTGGTTTTGCGGAATTAGGGGGCCAATTTGTTCGTCAACTAAGCTGTTCGGGAACCAAAGTTCCCCTTTAGTGTTATTACTTCCCTTGATCTGGACACTATACTTCTGTTAATGCAGCCTAGAATAGCTGCATCATACTGTTGACTCATCTTAAGCTTGTGGTCCACTAAGACCCCTAGATCCTTTTCGCATGTACAGTACTACTAGTAAGTCAGGTGTTCCCCATCTTATATTTGTGCTGCTGGTTCTTCCTGCCAAGTGCACAACCTTACATTTGTCCCTATTGAAATTCATTTTTTTAGTTTGGGCCCAGTTTATCATGTTCATCCATATCACAATTCACAAAGATCAAATTCTTCAAGCATTTCTAAGCTTATACTATATAGCTCTTATGAATTATACATCTATCATCATCATCATTAATGAATTGCTTCCTTTGAAGCATGTCAAAGTGATTTCACAATACCATAAACTTATAAAAAAATATTGTGTGTGTGTCAAAATAATTGCATATATTAAAAGCAATTGCAAACCCAGTAGAGAAACCAAATGGGACAAAAAAGCACTATTCCTCTGCTGAGTGACTCCAACATCTGCAAAAAACCTTCCCAAACCTAGCATCTGCTCTTAGTCCTTTGGCATGACTGTAAAGCAACATTGCAATCAAACCAACAACAGAATGATTTGAATGATATACCTGCAGGAACAAATCACCTAATGTTAAGCTAGATTTTGATGAACGGTTACCTAAATGATTGTCTTAAGTTGCAACGGCAGTGTTGTTTACAGAAATTAACAGGATTAACAAGGCCATTATTTATTCCATACAACAGGAGCTGTAACAAGAAACCAAACAATACAGTTGAGTCTGGAGAAATAAATCTCACAGAGGGCACTGTAATATTCATGATTGAAATATAAATCAAAGCATTTGATGGATAAGGGATAGGTCAATGGTGAAGCTTTCTGTTCTCTTCTGTAAAATCCATGTGGCAGGCGGAAAGTTTTCAAATTAATTGTTCCAGGCCTTTTCTTCCGATAGATGCTGTTAAAAATGGGTGTGAGATTCTTGCTGTTAAACCCCGTGCAGGAGAATCTACAGCTGCCCTTTGGTAAAAGCGCAACTCCAGCACACACACACTGACAATGAGAGCACAGAAAAGCATCCACTTTCAACATCCATCAAGCCTTCCATTTTTAGAGCTTAAACGGCAATGTAAGGTTAAAAGCAGCAAGCCTGCCATGCGGCATGGAAATTTTGCTCATTGTGACTTGATGTTTTTACTCTGTTCCAATATGAAATGTGTAAGAATGTGACAAAGACAAAGTCTCCCCTCCCACTGATATGGACCTGTGTGAGCAAGGTGGTTTATGCCTGTAAGCCTGCAGTTTAAAAGATACAGTGGTACCTCAGGTTACATATGCTGCAGGTTACATACGCTTCAGGTTACACACTCCGCTAATAAAGAAATAGTGCTTCAGGTTAAGAACTTTGTTTCAGGATAAGAACAGAAATCGGGCTCCGGCGGCGCGGCAGCAGCAGGAGGCCCCATTAGCTAAAGTGGTGCTTCAGGTTAAGAACAGTTTCAGGTTAAGAACGGACCTCCGGAACGAATTACCGTATTCTTTGCTCTATAAGACTCACTTTTCCCCTCCTAGAAAGTAAGGGGAAATGTGTGTGCGTCTTATGGGGCGAATGCAGGCTGCACAGCTATCCCAGAAGCCAGAACAGCAAGAGGGATTGCTGCTTTCACTGCGCAGTGATCCCTCTTGCTGCTCTGGCTTCTGAGATTCAGAATATTTTTTTTCTTGTTTTCCTCCTCCAAAAACTAGGTGCGTCTTGTGGTCTGGTGCATCTTATAGAGCGAAAAATACGGTAAGTACTTAACCTGAGGTATCACTGTATTAAAAAAAATTAGTCCACCAACAGAACTGAATTCTGTGACCTATACAAAAAGCTAAAAAGTGAATGTAGCTGCATAATTCTTTATGAATTTATCATTATTTATTTCATACAATCATAGAGTTGGAAGGGACCCTGAGGATCATCTAGTCCAACCCCCTGCAATGCAGGAATATGCAGTTGTCCCATACAGGGATCAAACCTGCAACATTGGCGCTATCAGCACCATGCTCTAACCAACTGAGCTATCCAGATAACATTCTGCATCAGTTTGCCATTAGCAAAGACAAGGAGCAACGTGGAGGAGCAGCCTTCTGGCTTCTGAGTCCTTACTCTGCACATATTGTCAAGGTTCTCTATCTAGGACTAGAACCTTGTCTTTGAAATGTTTTCTTTTTTAATGAAGAACAAAGTACTCAGGCTGTTGCTGCTGTGCCTTATACCAGCTGTCGAACGCCTTTTCTCTTTGTGTGAAGATTGCAGCAGTCGTCAGCCTAGCCTCTGAGGATAGCCATATTAATAGTGCTCACCCAGCCCCTGTGCTACACTAGAGGAATCCAGCAGAGGGACTGTGTATCCTTGC
Organism: Podarcis muralis; assembly: GCF_964188315.1. NCBI lineage: Eukaryota > Metazoa > Chordata > Lepidosauria > Squamata > Lacertidae > Podarcis > Podarcis muralis. The sequence continues at coordinate 77,150,463 of NC_135659.1, forward strand.
TGAGTCTCAGCTCTGAAACAAATAGGTAATGTAGCTCAGTATGGTAGTAATTACTTTAACAAGCACAACTTTTCTCCCCCATAACCTCAGCCTCATCATGTCTGAGGTCAGCGTGCAGTGATAAACAGAAATAAGAGCTTGTTTGTTTGGGACAGAGGTTCACTTCAGTTGACAATGAATGATGACTTTCTTAAGCAATCATAATTATGAGGGGATACTTTCAACTGAAACATAACCCAGCTAACCACAGTTGACTGATACCATCACAGTCCTCAAGCAGTTGTAAAAGAAGTACTGGATGACTAAACTTTGAAATCTGATGTTTTGGCTTTTCCATTGTGCTGTGTGGGCATTTATTCCTAGACAAAGCTTTTCAAGATATTAATAAAACCAGGTATAAGTTGGGCTGGAAAGTACCTAAGTTTACTTCTGTGTAGACACATATAAGTTTGCACTGTTAAAGGTAAAGATAAAGGGACCCCTGACCATTAGGTCCAGTTGCGGACGACTCTGGGGTTGCGGCGCTCATCTCGCTTTACTTGCCAAGGGAGCTGGCGTACAGCTTCTGGGTCATGTGGCCAGCATGACTAAGCCGCTTCTGACGAACCAGAGCAGTGCACGGAAACACCGTTTACCTTCCCGCCGGAGTCGTACCTATTTATCTACTTGCACTTTGTGCTTTTGAACTGCTAGGTTGGCAGGAGCTGGGAATGAACAATGGGAGCTCACCCCGTTGCGGGGATTTGAACCTCCAACCTTCTGATTGGCAAGCCCTAGGCTCTGTGGTTTAACCCACAGCGCCACCTGTGTCCAAGGTTGCATTGTTAGGAAATGGCTTGACACAGGTTCTCAAGATAGCAAGGAATGTTTCAGGCTGACTGAGGGCATGTTTTCACGCGTGCAAAGTCCATTTGTGCAACATAGGTTTGCTTCTTTAACGAAACTGCCTCTCCTTCTCTCTGCACGCCACACTCCGCCCGTTCAAAATCTGATCCCGTGATTTAGGGGTCTTCTGAAGATTTTGCGATGCAATGGTAGAGGAATTATAGTTGGAAGAGACCCCAAGGGTCATCTAGTCCAAGCTACTTTAAAGAAGGGGGTTGTTTCCTCAGAAGGGGTGACCATGACAAAGATTAGGGTCATGGTCAATTGAAGGGAAAGATTTCAGTTGGGGGCAGGGTGACCATGACTTGTAAATTGCATTCAAATTTGGCGGAAAATGAGAGGGCTTGCTTAAAAACAAAATTAAAAGTAACCTGCACCTGGATGTACAATTTGGAAGACTCAATTCCTGCTGCACGGGCAGCTTTGCCTGCAAATGTCGTCCTCAATACATGAAAAGGCAATGAAGATTATAGACAATTTTAGATTGCCCATTATAGTGAATGGGGTAAAAACAGAACTTTGTTTTAGATGCCAAAGAAGACATTGAACTGGAAAGACACATGAGAAGCTCTGAAAAAGATTGGTCTTCTTCCCAAATCTACATAAGCACAGATAAGACAAATCTTGTGGTTGTTGCACACTCATTGTAAGTCATTGAATTTCATATTTCAAGCCATGGAATTAGGTATTGCAAACTTTTGTGGCATCACTGTCAAAATCAATGGATGCTCTGTGCGAGGGTCAAAAAACAAGGGAAATTGGGGTGACTTGGGGGGTAGGCTCCTCTCTCTCCTCCTGAGGGCACTAGAAAGGAGGCAGACCCTCACGTGTATCGTCCAGGGCCTTCAAGCCTCCTATTGATGTACAGGGTTGTAATCATTACAAGGCCAGCTCCCAGTATGAAATGCCTCAAGGCAAAGTGATCTCTGACATCCCTCTGATTCAGTGCCCCCCTCTCCCAGTTGCTGCTGGTAGGGATTAGTGGTAGTCACCCTCAGTGGCACAAGAATGGCATGCTGCTGCAGAGCACTGTGGGTAATTTAAAATGGCAGCTTCCCAGCCACCCACTGTTGGCTCGGTAAAGACCAGACTGTAGGATGATAGAAAGAGGAATGAGCCCAGAAGGTGTTGGAGCAACAGTGGAACCTTCCAGGGTGCCAGAACGCTGGCAGGATGTTGGGTGCTGCTGCAGGGCCTGTATCCAAATTAAATGATCTTCAGATGTAGCAGGATAAAAAACTAATTGTAAACAAGTAGCTTCTACTTGTTTCTGTACCTATGGGCCACGGGGAAAGAGGGTTTTTTCTTTCTTCCACTGATACACTTAGGGTTGGCTTTGACCTGGCAAGATGCCCATTCACCTTCATTCCAGATGTTACCATGGTGAGCCTCTGGGGCTGTAACCAAGCAACTGCAAGTAAAAGGGCCCTGTTGGCTCAGGGCCTAGAAACAAAAGGAAAACAAACAGGAGGATCGGTTGAGTCCTCCACTTGCATTAGTTTCTCAGTCTTGCAGTCTTGGCCCTTTTATTGTTGTTATTTGGTGCTCGAATGTGGATGGTTTTATTTCAGCTGTTCTCACACAAAAATCCTACTAACCTCTCGGTACTCTTGGTATGGTAGGGCTGTAGCTGACTCTATTGATCCTAATTTAAAGCTGTAATTGCAAATAAAAACATCATTATTTCCCCCAGCTACCTTAATTGAAAGGATTGATTCACAGCGAGCAAAGCATGATAAGAACTTCTTCATGGACCAAACCGCTTACGGACAATTTAACACCTTAATTTCAGTGATGGCAGCATTCTGTCTCGAGTGAAGCAATGTTGGATGATGGAAAGGACAAGAGGGGAGAGAGTTCCTACTTCTTCTGTAGTCTGCCCTAGTATTAGGTACATCGATTCAGACAAAGGCTTGGCATGTCCCTCCTAAAATTTCATTTGAAAAGTACAAAATACACCAAATATATACTTCTAGACAAGCAGAGTCTGGCCTAGGGATGTGTGGGCACCCTTTTGCTTGTCTCCAAAATGCTCCAGCCTTTGTGAGTGTTCAGACTGCTTTTTGCTGGGGGTTGAGTGTTTGCTCGTATAGTTAAAGCTATGGTTTTCCTAGTAGTGATGTATGGAAGTGAGAGCTGGACCATAAAGAAGGCTGATCGCCGAAGAATTGATGCTTTTGAATTATGGTGCTGGAGGAGACTCTTGAGAGTCCCATGGACTGCAAGAAGATCAAACACATCCATTCTTAAGGAGATCAGCCCTGAGTGCTCACTGGAAGGACAGATCCTGAAGCTGAGGCTCCAATACTTTGGCCACCTCATGAGAAGGGAAGACTCCCTGGAAAAGACCCTGATGTTGGGAAAGATTGAGGGCACAAGGAGAAGGGGATGACAGAGGACGAGATGGTTGGACAGTGTTCTTGGAGCTACTAACATGAGTTTGACCAAATTGCAGGAGGCAGTGGAAGACTGGAGTGCCTGGCGTGTTCTGGTCCATGGGGTCATGAAGAGTCGGACACGACTAAACGACTAAACAACAACAACAAGTGTTTTCTTAAAACAAGCTAAGAAAACCTTAGAGGATTCTGGCAAAGCATCTCCTGCTGCCACCTTCCACCTTCTCTTTGGAAATGGAAGGCAGTGATGATGGCAACCGTCCTCCCCTCAGAAGGTAGAAAGGATGTATATAGCAACAATAGGTTGTCCCAGTCCCATCTCTGGTAGGAAAAGATGCTTCATCAAGACCTGGGGAGCACCCACAACCATTGCTCATACTGCCTTCCTTTGCTGTACCTCAGCTAAGTTGCTGGTCCCTGTTGTGGGCAGAGGCTGGAATCTGGGATGTCACAAGCATGCGCAAAAGGGAGCACACTATTCAAATGCTTATAAAGGGTCCATCCTTGTAATTTCCAAATCTGGTGCCCCAAGGTGAGGGCAATCCATGGAGCTACTACACTTAGAAGGGCCTTCTTGGTGGTCATGCCCCAGTTTTATGGGGAAAACAATAAACTACTCAATGCTCTAAGAGCCCAATCTGTTTGATAAAATGGTTAGCTTAGAGGACTAAGTTCACCAGAATATATTTGTTTCCTAAATATGGGGATGTGCTGCTTAAATGGAGATACAGAACATGGCTTGGTATTCTCAACTTTCCTAGGTTCATGAATTCAAAAAGACCAATGTGTCAGTCTTGCTAAACCAACTATTACCACTTCTGCTTTAAGGCATTTAAAGCTCTACATTGAACCTTGCTGCTCCATGAATTTAGTGTACCTTAAACCAACTGTATGGCAAAGCAGCCATCTGATAGTTCTGTTGTGCAGTCAGTTTGCTTTTCAGCTGCCAATGAGTTAAACAACTTTCCCATAGCCACATGCCTCCCATTACAATCTGAAAAGCAAATGGCCATGAAAAAAAAAGCGATCACATGGACATTTGGCATGGACTGTAGGCCTACTCAACAGGATTAGACACTGTTATCAACCGATTTTATTATCATCCTCTTTCCATATCTTATGTGGCAGACTAGTGGTTTTTCAAGCTGAAAAGAATGTACTACCCATCTTAATCTCAAAAACAAAAACTTATGTCCTTTGTTCCCTTGGAAGCTAAAATTAACTGGTGTGTGTGTGCACATGCTTGTGTGTGTGTGTGTTATCAGCACATATAGTTAAAGTTGAAACCCAATCTTCAAAAAAGAGTAACTTTCCATGGGAGCAATGCTGGTTTATATTTAAGCCAGTCTCCCCGCTCCCACCCTTCCTTAGCCCTTTAATAGCTTGACAAGAGAAATATTGGGAAGATAAAGCCACATGATTAACAGTGAAGAATGGGGGTGGGGGAAAGGCAGAAAATGAGGGGGGTGGGAGAGAGAGATGGCTTAGAGCCAAGTTCCAGAGAGAAACACTCTGGCTTCCCCTTATCTCCAGAGTAAAATTAAGTTACAAAAACCTTTAGTGGAAATTTTGCACACATTCGGTACCATTGGCATGGCTGACAGAAATAACAGATATTTTATTTCGTTAATATGATATGGATTTAAAAGCAAGACAAGCTCCTCCACCATTTACTGGTCTGGTGAGACTCTGTCAAACCTTCAGCACGAGAAAGGAATTTTACACGTAAATGAAAACCCTTTGCTGTTGGAAGCTGCGTGGTAGCTGTTGGCCAAATCACCTCTTGAGGCTGTTGGGGCTCCTATGCATATAATATGGAGCTTCTCTCTCTCTTTCCTGAAATGAACTGGGCTCCACAAGGAATGGAGCTCCATACATATTTATCTATATCATGTATATCTATATCTATAGGCAGAAGTACAGAAACTTTGAGATTCGATAATCGGTAGAGTGCGATCCAGTCAAACTTCTGGGTTGCCATTTCTGGTTTCAGTAATTGAAGGGGGATATTTTAACTGGGCTCTATATTTGAATTAGTCTCTCTATGTGGAGGCAGAAATGGTGATCAATCACTGTGCTCAAGTAGGGACGTGGACGCCCCCCCCCCCAAACAACAACAACAACATATATATATACACACACACACTTGCCCCAGGACTGGTTCCAAATAATTTCCTTCAAGAATATATCCTCTCTGACCCTGGTAAACCTAAGCTCATCCCCTCTGCTTACAGTTTCTACTCTGAAATGTCTCCCCAGTGTGTGGTCCTTGCTATTAAAGGTACCAGTATTGTGTACTTAAGGCTTTTGTTATGTAAACCTGTTTGAATCTTCATTAGCACTTGCCATGAAGCCAAAAACTATAAATGTCATTGAAAACAATATCATTTGGAAATTTCAACAATAACAGGTACACAATGAAAATGAGGTTTTAGAATTGCCCCAGTAGGCAAGACAGTGGTGACCAGACAGGACTCAGGAAGCTAAAATCTGGAAAGATTTATTTAAAAGACAGCAGTTGAAGGTCAGTGAATGCATTTCAGCTTATGAAAGATATGAACACAATCATATCACACAGAAATCAACGGCACATTATACTTGAATAAATCTTGAAGAAGGCAGACATAAGGAACTAAGATATGCAAATAATGTGTATATGCAAAACTAAGTAGGAATATATACTGTAGCTTAACTTGGTCAATTAATAAATTAAATTTATCTACTGCCCTTTAGTCAATTGTCACAGGTCAGTTTACTATATAAAAGCACAAAAGCTATGTAACATGTTAGCAAACAAAAACACAACCCCTCCCCACAGTCAGTAGTTTAATTAGCCAAAGGCCTGGGAAAATAGGAACGTTCTTGCCTAGTGCCTAAATATATGCAATGAAGAGCATTCCACAAATGGGAAGCCACCACAGAAACTGCCTGTGCTTGTGTTGCCACCCTCTAGATCCATCATGGAGGAGTGTCATTTACCAGAAGTAATATATTTAGCATTAACTATGGGAGTACAGTGGTACTTCGGGTTACGAACAATCCTGCTTACAAATGCTTCAGGTTACGAACTCCACAAATCCAGAAATAGGTGTCCTGGGTTGCGAACTTTGTACCAGGATATAAACACAATCCACTTCCGGGGCCATGGGAGGCCTATGTAGGGAATGCGTGCCTCGGGTTAATAATGCTTCGGGTTGAGAACAGACTTCCAGAATGAATTAAGTTTGTAACCCGAGGTACCACTGTATATTCTTGATTCTGACCAAACTAAACCTCCTAGAGCCTAGGGTCACATTGGTTGCCAGGTGTGAAATATATTGGCATTATTTTCAGCTATCCTACCCCACCAATAGGGAATCTCGTGGCAGTCACTCAGAGTGGCTAACAAGCCTTATATCTTCTTCTTGACCCCAGCCTGACTAAAGCCTTTGCTTCTCATGTTCCACCATTGGGTCCAGGCAGACAGAGACATTTCTGCCCTTAATGCAGGCATCAGTCAGAGCTTCTTGACCAAAGTTTGCTTCCATTTCATTCCATACCTTCTGGGGTGATCGCCTTCAACATGGGCACCATTTTGCCTGAAAAAAAATATGACCTGATTAACACAGGCAATTTTGTGCTTACTTCAGGAACAGGTAAAGGAACTATACTCACACATAATTATTTTCTCAGGTGCTTGAGTAAAATCAGATAACGAGGTTTCCTTAATTTCTGACAGGGTTGAGTAAGACTGATGAGGAGTCTTTCAGTATTCTGTCCTCTCTGGATGGGACATGGTTTCTTTTTGCTACTCTCTAGTCTAATGCCAAACAGAAACTAATGGATCCATCCACACTGAGAGAGAAGAAAACACCTCCCCCCTCCATATTATTAAAGTCTCCTCTGAGTACCAAAAGTGGTGTTTTTTTTAAAGGCCTTTCTCACAAGATTCATTTAGCAGCCACATCTGAAAGGAAGATTTTCCATTGCTTAGAATGTAACTGCCATGTTTACATGTCTTTTCCCCAGTGTGGGTTCAGTTTCACTTTGGCTGTGGGGACTTCGCCACCAGCCAAAACACGAGATGGGGCTGAAACTCAATGCGATCCCATCGCAGCATACAGATAATCCCACCATGGAAATGAAAAAAAGGGATGTGTGTGTGTGTGTGTGTGTGTGTGTGTGTGTGTGTGTGTGTGTATGTGCGCTGAAACAGATGTATGTTGTCAAGAATAAATGAGGCTATTCAGAGTGTCACGAAATGGACAATTTATGGGACAATTTTGGTAATTACTCAAACCAAAGAAGTGACTTAGGTCGCTATTAAAAACCCACTGCTTTGTTTATGTTGAAAAAAAAGAGGGGAGAAAAAGGAATAGGGAGTTCCAGCTGATGAAGAAAGATAGCAAGAGAGGATAATGAAAGGGAAACAATCTTTGATGTTTGTCTTATTATACAGATTCGGCTTAGTCTATTATGTCTTCCCACTCCCCCGTTTTTGCTGTTGATTTTCATTTCATGGTGCAAAGGTTGAAGAGACTAGTGAACTGTTTCTTGGTATCAGAATTATATGTTTTGCTAAATCATTTTTGGGAAATATTCTCTCTTTTTTGGCCATTTTATTTAAATTTATTGAAGCCTTGGCATACATGATGCCTTTTCTTGAATTTTGGAATCCTTTGAATTCAGTGGGAGAATTATGAATCTATTTAACTTTGGCTGATCCATGCCCTTAGTTTATTTCCCTGTTATCTGTTGGATATGTGCCTTTTATTATGTGGTGGCTCCACTTTCAGAAATGATTTCAAACCTTTTTGGAAACTGGGTGTTTTCAAATTGTACAGTTTTCTGAGGCAGATTATTGAACCTGTGAACCGCCCTGAGACCTGCAGGTATAGGGCATTATGCAAATGTAATAAACAATAATAACAATACTATTTGCTCTGCTGAAGTTGATGGAATTGATTCAGAGTAAATAATTACAGGTTTCCCCTTAGCATGCCATTGACATCAACAGAAGTACAAAACAGCACTAGGATCATACAAAGTATCAGTGTTTAATTGCTTGCAACTACAGTGGTACCTTGGTTGCGCGTTGAGGTCCCCAAGATGCCCCAAATAAAAACCGAGTGACACTTAATTTTTGTTTAAGGTTTTTGGCATAATTTTGGCCACAACTTTATTAAATTAAAGTAATGTGAGTGGTTGCTTAGGCATTGGTAGCACTAACTGACCCCGCACGGGGACAGCTCTGACATTAGCACCCCCTGCGAAGTCAGCAAGGGTAAGTCACCTGGGGAGAGAGACGGGACTAGGAACCATGCCTCACCTCTCCCCAGAATGCTCCCAGGGGCTCTTGTGTGGCCCTAGCCCTTTGCCAGGGGGTTTCGGACAAAAGCATGGTGAGCCCCTGGGATCCTTTAATGGAAAACCCTTGCAGCAGCAGCAGCATTTTGGAGGGGCGGGCACAGCCAAATCCATACCCCTCCACCAATCAATTCCCAAACCAATGCCTAACCGCAACCTTACAAGTTGTGACGATTTGCTACGCAGTAGGCAAAAACAAAATGGCACCAGCCAATCAGCCAAATGGACAAAATTCCTACTGGGCCCCTACCCCAATGGCAGGCGACCCCATGACAGGCATAGCAAGGTCAAGCAAACAGCCTAAAATTAGGGAAGGGAGGGCGGGTGATCCGAAGCACGCAGCGAAAAGAGGAAGTTTGTCACTGCGTGCAATGTATTTAACAAATAGGGCTGTCAATCAATAAATGGCAACATATAAATTTTCCCAGTAACAGCCCGCCCCTACTTAAAAGAATGGCCAAACTTTTTGCCTAGCAACAGTGAGGTGTCTCGGCATCCCCCACCGCAACACGTGCTCTCCATGAGGGAGAACACGCTTTGTCAAATGTAATCTGTTCCGGAAGACCGTTCAACTTCTGAAATGTTCAACAACCAAGGCGCAAAGGGCAGTCGGCAAAGTCAATGGGGAAAACTGAAAAAAACGCAGCGAAAGCCATTCGACTTCTGAAAAGCATTTGCAAACAGAAGCAATTACTTCCAGGTTTTTGGCATTTGAAAACCGAAACATTTGGCTTGCGAGACATTCGAAAACAGAGGTACCACTGTAATACAAAATTTACTCTGCGGTTGTGTCTTATCCGGACTATCAGTGGCTATTATACACATGTGATATTGAAGATAGATTTTATATCACATATAAATCCTATATGTTGCACAGTTGACAGTTGTACCAGCCACACAGAAGTCAAATATTTAAATATATTCAACACATTGAATCCAATCCAATCCAAGCAAGCAAGAAATGTTATCGCAGTTCAAGGATGCAAACCAGCCAAGCAAAAGCACACGAGGGAGGCTCAGCACAGGGCCAGTGAGGGATGTGTCCTGAGGAAATTCTGCGTCACCTGGGGAGAAATGATGGCAGCGCGAGTAGATAAATAGGTACCGTTTCAGCGGGAAGGTAAACAGTGTTTCTGTGCGCTCTGGCTTCTGTCACAGTGTCTTGTTGTGCCAGAAGCAGTTTAGTTATGCTGGCCACATGACCCAGAAAGCTGTCTGCAGACAACACCAGCTCCCTCGGCTTGAAAGCAGAGATTAGCGATGCACCGCATAGTTAATTTCAACTGGAGTTAACGGTCGAGGGGTCCTTTACCTTTACCTTTACCTGAGGGCCAGGCATGGAAGACTGGAGGGCTGCATTTGCCTCCCAGGTCTAAGGTTATGCACTTCCGCTTCATAATAATGCCACACGATGTTGTGGCATAATCATCACATCAAATCAAAATGGGAGGAAGACCTCCTGCCCTCATTTTCAGCCCTGAGGATTAAAAAAAAAGTCACCTTCCTGCAACTGGGATAATTATCACTGTTGGAAGCTGCACAGAGTGGCTGGAGAAACACAGCCAGATGGGCGGGGTATAAATAATAAATTCTACTTTCAAATGAAAAAGTTCGGGGTAGGGCTTGTGGTTCAGCCCTAGCCAGTTTACTGATCCCAGTGAAAACCTTATTCATGCATCAGCAGATGGACTTCACCACAACCCATAATACTAGTTATACATGTATCAAGATTGGTTAACTTTAACTATCAAATTTAATGACTATCCATTATACAAAATGAATGATAAACTGGAACACAGACAGTATCCTAAGCACAGAAACAATCCTATGGCGTTCCCTGCTATTCGTTTTGTAATGGTTTCAAGATCAAAAGGACTGCAACCACAGCTTCCAGCTAAGAATTCTTGCAAGCCACTCTAATCAGGGCTGGGATTAGATTAGCCGAGGCAAGTTGCAATTAACCATTCATCCAGTCACCTGTGGCGAATAAAAAATTGCCCCTGGCAACCACAACCTCCTATTTTCCTCATCTAGTTCTTAAAGAAGCATCCGTTAAACATTACACTAGTGCTATTGGAAACTGCTATTCTGTGGGTTGTTCAAGGGTGCCATTTTCACAATTCAAGGCCCACAAGTAGACCAGGGCAACTGGAGCAGATTGTATGGGCCTTTGCCACAGAACTGGCACCATTTCAATTCTCTTTCCATTCTTGATATTAAAGAACAAGCTAGTGTTTCACTAGATTTAAAGGATTCTGATGCTGCACACTGATTTGCAAATGAAACAGTTTCCAGTCTTCTGAATCCTTTTGGATTTCCCAGAATAGCTTGCAGGGATACTGGACCTTTTCTGATTAGGAAGTCTGCCTCTTCTAACAAATCTGCTTTCCTTTGACAAACTGTTGCTTCTTCTAGCTTATTTCAATAATAGCAGAACTAAATACGGGCTTTTAAGATCTGTCTCTGTGTATACCATATATATCTCTTTCAGGAGGCATTTGCAAAATCTCTAAGAATGATTAGTTATCCTTCTTTGTAACTAGAAAGTTGATAAAAAGTGGTTAAAGATTTGGTGGGGTTTACACTCTTTCAAAGTGCAATGATAATGATGATGATGATGATAATAATAATAATAATAATAATAATAATAATAATAATAATAATTTATTATTTATACCCCACCCATCTGGCTGGGTTTCCCCAGTCACTCTGAGTGGCTTCCAACAAAATATTAAAATACAATAGTCCTTCAGATATTAAAAGCTTCCCTAAACAGGGCTGCCTTCAGATGTCTCCTAAAAGTCTGGTAGTTGTTTTTTCCTTTGACATCTGGTGGGAGGGTGTTCCACAGGGTGGGCGCCACTACCGAGAAGACCCTCTGCCTTAAAACAAGGATCGGGAACCTGTGGCCCTCCAAATGTTGCTCAACTAAAACTCCCATCATCCCTGGCTATTGGCCATACAGGCCAGGGATGATGGGAGTTGGAGTACAACAACAACACGAGGACCACAGGTTCCCCATCTCTGATTTAAAGGGTGAGATTGATGGGAAGCTCAATCGTCAGGATGTAAAAACATGCCTAGATAGCAAACCCATTACAAATTGGAGAATAAAGGTGAGAATCTTTTCCACCTGCCACAAGATGGAGAGCCATTGGTTGGAATGTCAGCTCTGCTCACATGGTCACAGAAATCACATATATACCATAGGCACACATGGTCGCACATGGGGAAATAGCTACTATATAGCTCCTACATGAAGTGATGGGAGGAGCCCCATAAGTCTTGCCCATGGGGCAATTATGGGAGTTGCAGTCCAAGTACATATGGGGACCCAAGGTCACAATATAAGGGGCTGCCCTTAGGCCTGGTCTGGAAGCTGCAGTGACTGCCAAATGCAGCAATTGGGTTCTCGTCATCAGGATCCCAGGCAGAGAGAAACCTCAGCCATTTTTTAGAAACACCAATTGTTCAATTTCCACATGGCATGCTCCTATGAGTGGATTCAAAGATTGGCTGCATGCATAGACATGACATCCTAGAACCAATAGACTCCTAGTACTTGTTTTTTCTACGTAGTCCACACACACAATCTAGAGCTGTTGCATATTTTTGCCTCTGAAAAACACTTCTTGAGAAACCGGTTTCATTTCAAAAGCAAAAGCTCATTGCAGATTGAGTCTGCATAACCCCACAGTGTGTCCATTTGGAAAAAGATACAAACAGTGGGTCAAACAGTGTGGGGAGGATGTATTCATACCTGTGTAATGATGTCATGGGTGATGTCACCACTTCTTTCTTTCTTCATTCGCTTGTGTTGTGTGCCGGAAGGAAAAGGCATGGATCTAGAATCAATCCGCATTGAAAGCGGCATGTGGAGGAAAAGGGTGAATGATTCCAGAATGAGGAAAAAACTGTTTCTGTGATACAAATGGGTTAGTGTGTACACAGCCTCTGAAGCTCTGGGAAAGAAGAGTAGGTAAACAAACACCTCTTAAGCAGCAGCAGCAAGCAGGGAGGAAGATGCAAGTGCAATCCTTTACTTGTAACACTCTGGATTAAGCACTTCATTCATGCAAATGCACATTTCCTGGCAATGATGGAGCTGCACTGGCATCCAGACTTGTTTCTCTCTAGGTAGTGCCATTATCCTAAAGTGCTTTTATTGATCTGTGGATTCTTTGTCTCCCTCCTTCTCTTCCTCTCCCCGCCCCGCTGAGCTCCTAAATGCTCATATCTTGTCTCAGACAACCAAGGTATTTTAAAGGGGGCGAACAATGATTTCAAAGTCAGATCAGACAAGCTGAACTTGACCAGTGTGAAAGGAGATATCCCCTGAGTGACATCTGTTTCAGACTGATGAAGGATCTGTCTGCATTTACCAACAGTGTTTGCTTCCCTAGCCCCCTCCCTTCTTTTCCCCATTTGTCCCTGTGATCTTGAACATTTGGAAAATGGAAGACGTTCATTCCAGAGCATCCATTCAGCTGAGCCCTAGGCCTCCTGTGCATCAATCCATGCCCCAAAGGAGCAAAATGCTTTACAGTAGTATTTGGTTAAGGATATTCATTGCTATATGGACCATCTCTCTCTCTCTCTCTCTCTCTCTCTCTCTCTCTCTCTCTCTCTCTGTGTGTGTGTGTGTATATATATATATGAACTTTCCCCAAACCGTTCCACCATAAACCTCTCTAAATCAATCAGAAAAGCTTGCTTACAGCTCCCCCAAGTACAACTAAGAGAAATGCTCAAATTGCTCAGAAGAAGAAATTCCATCAATCTGCAACCAAGGGAGGGAAGGGAAGCAGGGCTAACCCATTGGTTTTGCTGTGAAAGACCACCAGCTTTAAGTTCCTCCTCTTCCTGAACCAATTATGTCCCAGCCACTCATTGCTGTAAGACCTTTGTGACTTTAAGAATCAATGCCTGAGTTTGCCTGCTTTTGGCCTGTCTCCCCATCCCCTTTTCCTGTTTTTTTAATTTATTTGTAAATGGTTTAGTTTACAGCTGAAGGCCAGAGTAAAAAATGCTATAAATAAATAAATAAATAAATAAATAAATAAATAAATAAATAAATAAATAAATAAATAATAAGTAGAATGCCTCAGGGGAAGGCTGATGAAAAAGAGAGATAGAAATGGCCCAGGCAATCCTGCTCCTTGGATCTGCCATACTGGAGGGAATTTGGATGAGGTGGACGCGTCCCTCTACCTAGATGTACCAGACTCTGCCAACTGCAACACCCACCACACCTAAACTGCAGGTGGAAAATTGGCTGCTAATTCGTTACCAGACTAACTTCAAGGTGCTGGTTTTGGTGTATAAAGTCCTACACAGCTTGCGGCAAGGATACCTGAAAGATTGTCTCACCCCTTACATACCCAATCAATCATTGTGCTATGCAGATGAGGCCCTATTGTAGACACCATCTTATTAGGAGGTCCATACAGCACAATGTGGGTATCAGGCCATAAGTGCTGCATCATCTTTGTTGTCTTTTCATTAACTGGAGAAGACATCCTCCTTTCAACAAGGCTGTCAAGTTGAGACCTTTCCCAGCTTTCATCTTTATTGGAATTGCTTTTAAGATGCTTTAAGGTTCATTCAAAATGGTTTTATCACTTGTTGTTTGCCACATTGGAGTGATACAAGCCCAAACCGCTTTGAAAACTGGAACGATCCTGCAAAGTGGCACAGGGCCCTGTGGCGCTTGGCAAGGCTGGGATTTGAGGAAAGTGGTGTGAGAAGGATGCAACAGCCATGTGCCCTTCGATCCCAGTCCCTTGAGGGCAAAGCTGGGGTCAAAGGGCACAGGGTGTCCTTCTCATGCCACCCTCCCCAAGCCGCTTTGTCTGATCTGACTTGGTGATTGGATCCCAGCCTCACAAAACAGCACAGGGCTGGCTCAGGGAGAGTGGTGTGAGCAGTGCTCCCCCCCAAAAAAAATGTGCCTGGGGTGATCGACCCAGCAGCCTCGCCCCCCGCTATGCCCCTGTCTTCATGCAAATGGATGCATTATGAAACATCATGAGCCAGATGATCAAAAAAACAAACACAGCTTAAGATGATGCCTAACGTTACTTTGGCACATTTTCCATAGATGTAACCTCAAGACGAAACTGCTTACTAAACAGAGATTATTTGACCTTTTGTGTTTTGAGGTAACTCATCCATCCTGAATAGTCATCTCTCTTTGATCCTTCATTGTCGCTGAGCGATCAGTCTGTGCTCCTAGAACAAAAGTGTAGCTTTGCTGCCACTGGCTGAGCTGCAATCAAAACCAGCTGATCCCAAGTCCCTTGCAAACATTCCCATTTCAACCCATTGATGTTTTACATCTTTCTAGTAAAACTCTTTTAAGCCTTGTAAATCCCATAAAGCATTTGGACCAGCTTGTAAATCCTGCTGTTCATAAATACGTGTTCCAGGAAAGAGGGGGATTGTTGCTGCTGCTGTGGTCATCCTCTGTGATTTTGTGCCATCAGCAACAGGGGCCATGATTTCAGGTACATGTATGAACTATTTAATTTTTCATGCAAAGTCTGAAATACATTGTTCCTTATCTCAGGATTATTAATAGATGATAGATAGATAAATGATAGATTAGATAGATAGATGATAGATGATAGATAGATAGATAGATAGATAGATAGATAGATGATATAGATGTTGGCATCCATTTGTCTCAAGAGACAATTGAGTGCTTCTTTGGAGGTCAAACTGGTCCATTGGCAACATCAAAGTGACTTCATTGGGGAGCAAGACTGGGCAATATGTGTAGAGATCCTGGGCTGCCCAGACAACAAGACCCCCCCTCTCAGCCTCACTGATGAAGGAAATCAGAGCAATACGTTTGGCAGCAGTTTGGCTGCAGAAGTTGCTGGAAGGAGGCATGCAAGTTGCCATCCAACTGTTATAGGGACTCCACTCTGGATTTGTGTAGAGTTTACTTCTTAGCCGTTTCTTCTCCCAAAGATATCTCACAAGGCAGTGAAGGTTTCAGATCAGTGTTTTCCTTCTCCTAGATGGACTAATTTCCCAGGATGATGAGCCCCATCTGCTCCTCACTTTCCTCCACAGCATGTGCAGAAACTGTCTTATTGGCCATTGGAGCCACTATTGGTCTTGTGTGCTCAATCTGCCAGAGGCTGTCTTTGCATGCATTTATATTGCTTTCTCAACCAGGGATGAGGAACTAGATTTAGATCCAGCATGAAGGGTACATAGCTATCCTTTCCTCTGGAACCACATTTGACAGGTGGGAGGGACTGTCAACCTGTCCATTGCCTGGCATCACAATGTCATTGGGCATTCTATTTTCTCTACCCCACCTACACTCACCCCTCCTTGGACTCTGTGTAAGTGCTGTGAAAGTTTGGCACTGCACTAATCTTGCATGACTTGCTTTGGCAGAATTTCACCTGTTTATATGGTGCATGCCCTGCCATTGGCACAATTGACCGGGCATTGCTGCATCTTGACAGTTTTCCCTTTGTTCACTTTGATTCAAATACTGCTGTTGCTGAAATCCAGGTTGACCCCTTCCCTCTTTCAATTCAGGACAATCTCACCCCATGTGCCAAATAGTGGCACCCTCTTCCCAGACATTAAGGGCCTTGGATGGTCACAGCATAGGATCCGTGACAATTTCCATGCCAGGATTTAGCAATGTGGGTTAGCTAAAAAAATGTGATCCATTCCAGGAAGCAGATTTTGACAGCTGCTTTATGTTGGCAGGAATGCTGACATCTCAGCCTTGATTGAAATTGCAGGTTCTTAGTGGAGAGCAGGAAATCTCTTTTCAAAGGTGGAAATGCATGAATTGAAAATTGATAGCTTTGCTTAGTCCTTCCACTTGGATGAGGAAGAATTAACTCAGCCCTCTCTAGAAGAGGCAATCTCTCTTCCATTGGCTATGCAATTCTTGATGAGACAGAAAATAGGAGTCAAGACAGAGGGAGCCTCTTTTTGCATTGCCAGGACTTCATGGGCTTGAAAGCAGGTCTCCCCATACAGGGAAGCATGCACACTCAGGGTAAGGTGTGGTGGTGGCTTTTGCTTGGAAATGGGAGATCAAGAAGGGAGTGTTGCAGAGCAGGTTCTTTGTTTTATTCCAAAGGATATAAGGTTCAAAATTGGATCATTTATTTAACAACATCAACCATTACTGATTACAGGAGAAGCAAGGAAGAAAAGTGAAAGAGAAACTAACTCACTACCCTGGAAGGCACCTAACTTCCACTTCCTGGATACATTAACCCCTAAATGCTTCTCTCTGTGCTGTGGGTGTTAATTAAAGGTTGTTGCTTATTCCAACAAGGATGGCTGCATCCTGCTGGGTGTAGGGTTGGGGCAAACTTTGGTAATACGGTGAGGACAAAATTTCACACCCTCCTAAATATAATTAATAGGTTATTATTATTATTATTATTATTATTATTATTATTATTAGCTCACTCAGCTCAGGGCTCTGTAAGGGGGAGCTGCCCACACCACCCTAAATCCAGTGCTGGTGGGGTTGAGCTCATTAGTAGAACTCAGTTTCAGAGGGGTGAAGTACTGGGCAACTTTGTATTCCAAACTCCTATTCTCAACCCCTCCCCTGGCAACTAGTGCCAAGGTCTCAGTGGCTTAAGCTGGAAAACTCTGGAACCTGAATATATAAGCATCAAAGAGTAGCACGCCATTGACCTAGGGCCCTCAAGTACAGGCCTGACCATTTTGGAGGCATCTCATACTGCCCTTGCAAATTGTAGGAAAAATAGTGTTGATTATGATGACAGTGCTTAATGGAACAAGTTTCCAACTGTCCTAGTCAACTTGAAAGTTAGGGTAAGACTTGTTCATTTATCTGTTGCTTTGCATTTATGGATTGAATGTCCAATTCCAAGAAACTTAGGGTGCCTATCTAAACTGTTTATGAGTTCTCCCCTCATATAAACAAGGCTTAGTTTAAATTCTTTCTGTTTGGGAAGTCCCTGGGAAAAGGAGCTACAAAGTGTCTTTCTACTGTGGAAACCATGGATGTAGTTTTGATAGTTCACTGTTTCACTGTTGTGGGTTTTCATTATTTCCACTGTTATTCTGTTGGCTTTGTGGCCTGTGTGGTTGTTTTCATATTGTTGTTAGCTACCCTGAGCCTTAGGGCACTGTTGTGCCATGTGATGAGCTCACTAAATAAGTTAAAGGCTTGTAGAATGTTTTGTTTGCAACCTGCCCTATAGCACTTCAGTACAGACAATGCTTTGGTGGATAGTTGCTTCTGATGACATCATCAGCCTGCCCCAGAACAACCCTCTGCTCAACAACCCTACATTTGCACAGTGCTGGGTTTGACACCTTTATGTCTTGGTGTCAGAAGTTCCTGACCCCTCTATTGCCATGTTGTGATGGCCTGTGGCTTTGCCTAATGAAACACAACACTGTTTGCCGCTGGTAAAAAGCATACCAGCAGATCTGCTGTAGGATTTAGCGTTGTGTTAAACATCCTTAAATTAGAAAATAATCCTGTTAGGGTCAACATAGTAGCACATTTAGTTTCAGAAGCAAGTACAGGGCAGGCTGTTACAGAATCCATGCAGCAGAGAAAAGATTTCTGCATTTCATTCATTCATTTGCAAAACCCATATCACACCCTTCATCACCAAACAACCTTAGTACTGATACTCACAATAAACACAACATATCATGAAAGCAATCAAAAATATTAAAGCAGCAATACTGTACAAATCAATAGTTAATTTATATATTAAAAAATATTTATAAGCTGCCCACACATATAAAACATCAAGGCGGTGTACAACAATATAAGCAAGTACAATAAAATCTAAGATGCCATAAAAACAATCAAAAATAATAATAATAAATGACTGGTTCATTTTAAGAGAATTTTAAACAACTGGAATAGATCTGTCAGCATAATAGCTCTTCAAGAGGTGCCTGAAAGTTAGCAGTGAGGATGTTTGCCAAATTACTGCTGGGTTTAGACAATATTCCCATCTTCCCAATACCATCAGTGCTGGTAAATGACCTCCAAAGGCCTGGAGGAAGAAGGTGTTCAGCAGGCTAAAACAAAAAACCCAAAAAACCCACACATACCTAATGGCAGTTGCAGCCATACATCAGGGGGAAGGCAGTTCCCTAGCTCAGGTGGTATCACCAAAAAGACCCTATCCCAAATCCTGCCTCACAGCCTTCACTCAGCTGTGATGGACATTACCTAGAGAAGTGCTCCTTCCGATAACTGTTTTTAGGGTGTAAAATATTAAGATAATATGTGTTTATGGGGTGCAGGAATTCAGGGTTTGGTCTGTGACATCACAAGTTAAGTGGACCAGAGAAATCCTGTTTTCATATGTGAAATTTCAGGCGGTACATTTCTTATAATCCAATTTGCACTTCTTATGGTCCAATTGCACTATAGTCCAATTTACAAAAAAATCATATATTTGGGGGAAAGTGTGCCTAAAAATGAAGACAGTAGCGAAAATAACATACAAAAAACATTTTATACGGGGAAATTGCTTTTTAAAAAATGTGTACATTAGTCAAAACTGCATATAAAATGTGTTTTTAGGAGAAATTTGCATTGAAATGTGGGTGAATTTTCATGATAATCTATATATAACTTTATAATTTGCAAATCGTGGAGAACTGAATTTAACAGTGGAAAAATGAGAAACTGAGAGGACCAAAATTGACAGGTCCTTCCATCACCAGTTCTGACAGCACAGGGCACCCAGGGACTGGTTCCCAACCCGTTCCAAAGTGCAAAAATGGGGCAGCATGGAGTGGGTCATTTTAGGTTACCTATGTACACCTCAACAATATATGTCCATAGATTTACACAGGCATGACATTCATGGCAACAAACACTACATCCACAACTTAAGCAAAGGAGGGTGTGCATAAATGTGTATGTGATGCCTTTGAGTTGAGTTTGACATGGAGATGTCAGGTTGCAGACCCAAATGGCAGAAGAGCTATTTCATCCTCAGCAAGAACTCCAGAGAAATGCAGAAAGCTCTCTGTCAGGGGCAAAGGTCATCACTTCTCCAGCAGCCAAAGATGTAGCCCAGGGCCAGTCAACAATCTATGCCTTCCACCGTGACTTGGGGACATCTTGCAAAGCCAGGCACGTTTCCAGTATTGAGATATAGGAAGGACTCTTGACCTGCAGTTCCAGCTGGGGCTTATTCAACCCCAAACTGTAGTTTCACACAAGACTTTTGTGGTGTCATTCTTGCTTTTAGGATTTTTCTCAGTCATACTGTTCCCCCACCTACCCCCATGAATAGATATATATTCAGGCAAGAAGGAAACTCTCGGTAGGTTCTCATAATACAAAGTAATAATGATTTTGCTAGAATTTTGTAGTGCCTTAATTGCTTTGACAAAAAAAGGAGTTAAAATTCTGTGAACACGAGTAGCCGCAGTTTCAATGCTTCTAATTCTGCCTACAGGTGCTGGGTTTGAAAGGCATCACATGCCACAGTGTAATCTCATGAAACAGCTAATTAAATCAAAATACAGATGTGTCAGTATCACAGTCCCTGAACATCCAACATTGGATGGTATTTTTGAAAAGGCTCCAAACAAAGCAATATTCACTTCTCTTTGGTTAACAACACCTACTAATAGTAATCTAACTGTTTTTTAGAAGACTTGTGAATGCAAACATCTGTTCCTCACTTTTTTTTTTACAACAGGCAGATTGTGTTTAAAAAACAGAGAAATTCTCAAGATTTTACCGTTCTCCCCCCCACCCATCCCATCGTAACGTTTTTCTGGCTACACATTTTGTTTAGTCTGTTGTTGACAAGTGACAGCATTTAGGGTCTTCACCCCAAATACTTACAAAGGCAGTGTTTACATAAACAGACAATCTGCTGATTGAGTATCTTATGTCACTCTTCCTCCCTGTCTCTTCTGACACCAAGTAGAAATCAGCCCCCTGATCTAGCCAGGGTGATTTGCATGCAGAAGCAGGCTTTAAATTGAGGCTTATGCATGTAGAAGAGTCCACTGCAGGATCCTCATATCTAGCACCTAGGATAGAGAGTGTGTCGTACAACTGATGGATTGTAGCACCAAACAGATGGCCACACTGTCAGGGCAGACCACAGCACTCACCTGCAGATGTTGTGTAGTGTGGGGAGGACTTGATCCCAGAGCTCATCTCTAAATAGTGTTCTGCTTTGCCCAAACCACCAACACTGACCTTCATTTCAGGGAGTGGTCAGGACTCAGAAGTAGGTAAACTATGACTGTGTGTCAGCTTTGGGTCTGCAGATGTTCTTGGACTACAACTCCCCTCATCCCTAACCAGCCTAGCCCAATAGTCAGGGATGATTGGAATCAGATTTTAACAACACCTAGGGACCAAGATTGAATGGCATTAATTTGCATACATTTTGGCGATTAGCCACAAACCTGGATGGAAGCATTGAAGGCATTAGATCAATTCATGGAAGGTAAGACTTTGTTGTTGTTGTTTAGTCATTTAGTCGTGTCTGACTCTTCGTGACCCCATGGACCAGAGCACGCCAGGCACTTCTGTCTTCCACTGCCTCCCGCAGTTTGGTCAAACTCATGCTGATAGCTTCGAGAACCATCTCGTCCTCTGTCGTCCCCTTCTCCTTGTGCCCTCAATCTTTCCCAACATCGGGGTCTTTTCCAGGGAGTCTTCTCTTCTCATGAGGTGGCCAAAGTATTGGAGCCTCAGCTTCACGAGTGAGCACTCAGGGCTGATTTCCTTAAGAATGGATAGGTTTGATCTTCTTGCAGTCCATGGGACTCTCAAGAGTCTCCTCCAGCACCATATTTCAAAAGCATCAATTCTTTGGCGATCAGCCTTCTTTATGGTCCAGCTCTCACTTCCCGTGAAAGGTAGGACTATTGGTGGCCGAATAAGTTATCCACAATTCGAGACACCATGCATCAATACTGGGGAAAAGCAACAACAGGAGGCTATTATCTTCATGCCCAGCTTGTGGGCTTGTTGTAGGCATATAGTTGGCTGCTGGGAAATTGAGTACTGGACTACATTGGCTTTTGCTCTGATCCAGAAAACCTCTTCTGTGTTCGTAGAATGTGTGTTCTGATTGAATATCCCGCAGTGGCAACTGTGGCAGCCGTTGGGTAAGGGGAAGAGGGTAGATGAAGATGTTCTACCTCTAGGGGATCAAGAAGCACTACGGACAGGGCAGGCATCCGTCTTAGAGGAACCTTCCTGGACATTTAGGCCTCAGTAAATGCTCCACTATGCAGGATGCTGATGCTGAACCTCTCAGTTTGCTGCAATTGCTTCCAAGAAAACATTGTTTTCTTCTTTTTCAATAGGAGATTGCTGGGTAAGTGGCAAGGTTTTAGAGAGCCTTAACATGCTTTGCGTGTTCAGACCCAGAAACCTCCCCCCTAAATAAATTCACACTTGACTCAAAATTTTGGCTTGGTTTTTGGCAGAATTTAGGCCACAACTTTATTGATTACAGCAAGTGACTGATTGCATAGGCTCTGGTTCAACTAGCTCCCTACCATGCAGGTAGCGCTGACCCAGGGTTTCAGCATAGGTCATCCAAGGGTGAACACCTGGATAAGCGGAAAGCCGGAAACGGGTTATGTCCGCCACCCAAATGTCCTCGTGGACTCAGGCACGAGCACAACCCGCTCACGGGGATTGACCAAACCATTGAGTCCCTGGATTCCTTTAACGGAATACCCATCACATAGGGATGGCAAGAGCGTTCCCCCATCTCTATCACCTGAACCAGAGCCTATCCACAACCTTACAAGTTGTGACGATTTGCTATGCAGCAGGCAAAACCCAAATGGCAACAGCCAATCAGCCAAGTGGGGGAAATTCCTGCTGTGCCCCTGTCCCAATGACACACAACGGCATAGCAAGGTCAAGCACAACAAGCCCTAAAAGCAGGGAGAGGTGGGTGAGTGTTCCGAGTGCATGCGCCGAAAGAGGAAGTTCTGGGTCATGTGCATGGACATAAATAGGTCCCTTGAACCATTTGAACTTGTGTCCCATTGGCCAGATTGTACCCAGCTTTGAGGGACCTACCAATTGGGTATTGTGGCTTACCAATTGTACCCACCCACAAAACAGGGTGTCGGTTGTCCAGGTCTCACTTCAATACATGCCCTCTTTAAGGGAGGACCAGATTTGACCACCTGGTTACTTTGACAATCAGGGTACAGAAATGGAGAGAGAATTCATAAATGATGCAGCTTAATAATAATATTTAGTGTTTACATAGCACTTTTAGAAGTTCAAAGTGTTGTACTGCATGCATTATTACAGGGAATTTTATACCGGCATGTAAGATAGGAGACCATGCTCATCTTGGAGATTTGAGAGAGCTGAAGCTGGGTGATGGCTTGCTTACATAGTAATAAAGGGAACATAGGAATCTGAGAGTCAGACCTATCTATCTTGCCATTTTCTCTAGACTGACTGGCAGTGGCTCTTCAGGGTTTCAGACTGGGAACACCTAGTTTGCCCTTGACATGGAACTTTCAGGCCAATCTTCTACTCTCTTTCTAAATGGACCAGTTCTTTCCAGGATTGTGCTTACATTTTCCTTCCCTGCTCCGAGTGAAATTTAATAAGGAAATCTAAGAGTTTAGTGCCTTTGGACTCTCCGCCTTCACTATAAGCTGACAAGTCATATTTCAGACTGCCGTAGGAGGTGTTTACCTCTTTCCAAGGTTAAGTTCACTGAAGCTTCGTTTATTTATGTTTTAAAAGTGCAGGTGCCATTGCATGCTTGGTTTGTGGAGAGGGTTATAGCTGGAACTGAATAATTGACAACCATATCACCCACTGGAAACACAGGCTCCAGTCCAACATGCATCTAAGAGCATCCTTATGTATGCCATTCAAATGTTGTTGTTTTTTAAGTCACTGAAGCCAATAGGCTTACTTATTATGGTTGTTTCTATTGCACTGTAAGTTCACTATGTGCTAAAGCAGTTGTGGACACAAGGAGCCATTAGAGAATGCAATCATCTTATTGGCTTGCTCACTCATGATAACTGCCAATCAATTATCCTTTAAAAATCAAAAGTTTAGTGTGCTGAGATATTGTATGCAAAATCAAATGGCAAATGGTTCCCAGATAAGTATGGGGAACAAATTCAGTTTGGTTCACGTTTTAGTGCAAAACTACCTAATTTCCACATCCCTAAAAACAATATGCAAACCAAAGGACAGCTGTCCTTCAAAATTGGCTCTTTTCCAGATTTAATGGTGTAATTCTCCTAACAAAAATAATGTGCATATTATGAGAAGCTGCATAAAAATGCATTGTTTTTTGTGGAAAATAACATACAAACATGCATTCTATTAGGGAAAATAGCATTATATTGCGAAAACACAAAAATGTTCTCTCTCTGTGTGTGCATTATATAAACATGCATTATATAAACATGCAACATGTGTTTATTAGGAGAAATGTACACTGAAACGCTGATGAATTTTCATGAGGCCTCCCACAAAAATTCGCAAACTGATTTGGGGGGGGGGGGGAAATAAAGAGATTGGAAAAATGAGAAACTGAGAGAAACCAAAATTGACAGATTCAGCCCTCCCTAGTCCCTGAGAAGTGTCATGTTAATGTGG
This sequence comes from Podarcis muralis, assembly GCF_964188315.1. NCBI lineage: Eukaryota > Metazoa > Chordata > Lepidosauria > Squamata > Lacertidae > Podarcis > Podarcis muralis. The sequence goes on from NC_135659.1 coordinate 77,174,721, forward strand.
CTGTTGGATCAATTGGAGCTGTTTCACAGGCAAGGAGAACAAACCTAAACAAGCCTTTAAGGATCAGAGTAGAGTGAGTGCAGATGACAATTTTATTCTTCCTCAGCCAGACTGCTGGGTATTGCATCTTCCGTGTGAAAAATGACACCCTGGCATGATGCCACCAGCCTCAGAAGAACTTGGCAGAGATGGAGCTGCACGCAAGCCCAAGCTCCTAGCCTGGCTTTGCTTGTCAGATTATTATATGGAAGAAACCTCTCTCCCAACCCCCATCTCTGCTGGACAAATAGGAACACAGGCAACCTGAGCTTGCCCTGTGCAGAAAGCCTTTTAACTAGCAAAAAGCCTACTGGGGCTCTTTGCAACCATATTGTGCAAGGGATCGTTCTGTAACTTCTGGCACAGCACAGCAGCCCACCAGACTGGGCCCTTACTGGATTTGGTCCAAGTCTTTTGGATTAATTGGTTTGCGAATCTGTGTCTCTCTCTCCCCGCCTCCCCCGTCCCTTGACATTGGTGGGGCTTAGATGGTTTAAGTGGCCATACGCTGACAGAAGTGGTTTGTGGCTTGTGCTGTTAGTGTGCCTACTGCATCAGCAAGTGGCTATTTCCCTAAGTGAGCATCAGCTTCTTTCTGAACTAAGGACATTATCTTTTGTTTTTAGCTGTGATGCAGAGTGACATGTACAGTAGGGCCTGTCAGGGTTCATCAAGTCACCCCTGTTTCAATTTTAATAAGCCTGTAATCAAGTCATTTGTTTCAGTCAGGATGTCACATCCAACACACTGGCCCTGTTTGGTGCACAAAAAAACCCCTAGAATTCAGATGAGCATTATTGAATGGTAAGCAGTATCCTCATCATATAGGAAGCCTGTCCTGGCTAAAAGTGCCATCCTTTTTTTCATGCTGGAACCAATCTATGCACGCCTTCTGAATCAATAGTGAATTGGCTGGATTGCATGTACTATTCCGAGTACGGATAATATAATATATTTACGTAGTGTGTGCTGGCAGCTTATCTGTTACCCAGCCATTGGGTCTATCTAATTAAAATTTGCTTGAAAAAGATCACTGTGCAATCTTGACTCAATCATTATAAACCAGGCTTGGCACTTTAAATCCAACAGAAACGAAATGAAATCCAATACCAGTAGTCCTTGTTTCAATGTGTTTGTGATTCACAGGAGAGTCGAGGGGCTGCATGCCATGCCAAACAGCTGGCTTGGGGGAAGAAATGGGCCATTTACCCAGGAGGCCCTCATTCCCAATGCAACTCTCAGTCCCTTTTCTCAAAAAATGAGGGCTGGGGTGTGAGTGTGGTGAATTGAAACTATTCTCCATTACATGAAAAACAGCACTTCTGAAATGATGGGTATAATGAGACCATGGAACTTTGGATAGAGAAATTTATTTATTTTTTTTAAAAAAAGAAATACTCGAAGGAGATTGTTAGGTGTTTAAGACTTGGAGGATCTGGGAGTTTAGAAAAGAGGACATATTTGTCCCATGTGGATTTATAGAGGCTGACATGTTTACTGTATAGAAGCAAGAATATTCTGACGTTGCAAACTTGGTGTGTTGGGCCTGAACAACCCTGTATTGTGAAAGAAAGTTGACGAATAAACTAGCTCTGACATTTTCCATGTGTTTTTCCCAGGTGTGCAGCATTTTTTAAGAAACAGGGGAGCAAGCTGAGTTGGCACCATGGCACAGGGCAAAGTTTGCCTTTCACACCTGCTTTTTCCAATGGACATTGGGGCACAATGACATGCCTAGTTAAAACTATTCCATTTTTAAAAGGCACATTTCTAGGAAGATTGACAGGTTATAGTGATGGTAAGAAAGCTCTGAGTATGTGGAGCTTGCCGTGCTGAACACTACACTGCATATATTCCGGGGGGGGGGGGGGACTTGGGAGAAAATGCATAGAACGTGGGAGAAAATACACCAGATTGGCTCATTCCAGGGATTTTCTTGAGTTTCTAGCCCAGCCTTTGCAACCTGGTCCCCTCCAGATGCTTTGAACTACCACTCCCATCAGCCACAGCCACCACGGCTAATGATTAAGGGATGATGGGATGTAGTCAAACAATACCTGGAGGACGGGTGGCTGGGAAGATTTCTCTAGGTGGTTCTGCAGCCTTGAAAACCTATCCATGCGACTCAGCACTGGGAGGAGATTAAGGGAAGGGATGAAAGAGACACGGTCAACAGTGTGTATTAGCAGAACCTAATGTGGGAGCGGGAGCTGAGCGACAGCGCTCAATAGGAAGCTATTAACCCAGCAAGGGTCCAAATGAGATTAAGAGATTTATATCCCCAGTGCTGACTCCTCCTCTTCTTGTTTATTTACTCATTTATTGTTTGGCGCTGTTCCACCTTTGCTCTTGAGTCTTGGGCTGGAGAGAATTGGGGAGCAGGGTCAGGGTGTGGTTGAAAGGAGTTTTTGAGAGCAAGCAGACGAGACAGTCATGACTGCTTACTAAGACTAATGTGGATTCTTCAAGGTCTTCAGTTTTATTGTAGTTTGCCATGAGGCCCCAAACCTCTTCCTCACAAGAGGTCTCACCAGTCTGGGTCAGGTATGGTCCTGACACCAGAAAACCACAGGACCAGTGTGGAAAAGTTGAATAACAAGTGCTAGAATTCACCATTTCTAGTGTGTGAGGGTTTATTGCAGCATTTCCGAGTACGTTTCCGAGCACAATTCAAAGTGTTGGTGCTGACCTTTAAAGCCCTAAACGGCCTCGGTCCAGTATATCTGAAGGAGCGTCTCCACCCCCATCGTTCAGCCCGGACACTGAGATCCAGCGCCGAGGGCCTTCTGGCGGTTCCCTCATTGCGAGAAGTAAGGTTACAGGGAACCAGGCAGAGGGCCTTCTCGGTAGTGGCTCCTGCCCTGTGGAACGCCCTCCCAGCAGATGTCAAAGCAATAAACAACTATTTTACTTTTAGAAGTCATCTGAAGGCAGCCCTCTTTAGGGAAGTTTTTAATGTTTGATGCTGTACTGTTTTTAATATTCAGTTGGAAGCCGCCCAGAGTGGCTGGGGAAACCCAGCCAGATGGGCGGGGTATAAATAATAAATTATTATTATTATTATTATTACATTTAAACTTTTTGCCTAAGGGCAGAAAAAAAAATCCCAGAGTTGGCCCTGCTTGTCTGTGACAAGAATGACTTAATAGATTATGTCATCTGCATAAGGCTTCATTTATGTATTAGTATTTGTTGAAACATAACACAGTGCATAATTAGCAAGTTGCATGGCTTAAATCAGTGGGGCAACATGAGTCTGACAGAACGACTGCAATCTGCTATGCTGGCTTATTTAATTCCTTAAAATGCTATTCTTCATTAAATTTAAAAAGTGCCTTAAAATATTTTTTCATTAACACATAGCATTAAATGGATAAGTGCCTTAAGTATGGTATAATTTAATTTAGTTTCAACAGTGCCCTTTTCCCTATGTTAATTATATGTCTCTTATTAAGAAATTATTTATTGAATCACATGAGAGATACATATCTATCATGTTACTGTTTAACCTCATTAAAGACTGTTTTAATTGCAATTTGTTTTAATTATCACTTGTTATGCATATTAAAACATCTAAACTGTATACTTATGGAACAAGAGCTTTATGAATGGAAATTTCTTGCCATTGTAGCAGTTTAGGAAGTTGACTTAAACCCCACCAGACTGTTTGCCCATCAAACCCAGCAGCGTCTAGTCTCACTGGCAACAGTTCTCTGGCAGAGGTCTTTTTCATTACCTGCTTCCTGATACTTTAAAATGAAGGTGGCAGGAATCGAACCTGGAACCTTCAGCATGCAAACACTGTGCTCATTCCAGCAACAGACTGTATGGTGGGGCTGTGCTAGTCCTCTGACTTCCCCTCCAGCTGAATTGCTGCATGCAGAGAAGGAGAGAGGGAGAGGCAAGGCAGCAGTGGGGTCCCGTTCTCGATTCTGGTATGCAGCAGCAATTCTGCCAGAGTGAGGTCAGGTAAGTGGTACAGCCTCATCTATGTCATCTAGTACCCTACCACAGAGCTATGGTCCAGACCATGGCAATTTCCATGCCGTGCTTACATATGAAACTCTGCACAGCCAGCTTCCTCCATTCTCTTCAGTGGTGGGAAATGATGCATCTTCTTGGTTGTTTCACATAGGGTCGGGGCCAAGTTAACTTAGTTGGACTATGTCATAATAAAGAAAACCAACATGTATACCATGTATACCGACTATGCAATGTAAGGTCGGCATGCTGTATCTACTGCATAGGTGCAAACGCCCTGGGGTTTTCCCCATGAATTCCCCATGAAGGGTCTAGGCACCCACAAATTTTGGTGCCAAGGCCATGCATGCTGCATGGCACCCACGGCCCCGGGCATCCACAGTTGTGGGGCCAAGTTGGCACTCCTGATCCACTGCATAACATATGGGTCTTAACTTAGGAGACCACAAGCTTAACATGAGTCAACAGTGTGATGCAGCATCAAAAAAAAAAAAAAAAAGAGCTAATGCTATTCTTGGCTGCATCAACAGAAGTCTAGTGTCCTGATCAAGGGAAGTAATAGTGCTATTGTATTCTGCCTTAGAGCTGGAGTGCTGTGTCCTGTTCTGGGCACCACCATTTAAGAAGGATATTGACAAGCTGGAATGTGTGCAGAGGCAGGCAACCAAAATGATCAAGGGCCTGAAGACCAAGGCTTATGACAAACAGTTGAGGGAGTTGGGTATGTTCAGCCTGGTAAAGAAGAGACTAAAGGAGATTTGATAGGCAGTAAGAGCTGTTCAACAGTGGAATGGACTCTCTTAGGAGGTTGTGGACCCTCCTTCCTTGAAGGTCTCTAAGTAGAGGTTCAATGGCCATCTGTCATGGATGCTTTCGTTGAGATCCTTGCATTGCGGGGAGGTTGGACTAGATGGCACTTGGGAAACGTTCCAATGCTAAAATTCTACAAGTCTATGAACATTTAGCTTTTGATACATGGAGCTCTATACTGCTGTTATCTTGTGCACATTTTCTGGACCAGTCATTTAGGATGAGAGTAATCAATGTCTTGGTAGATCAGAAGCTGTCTGCTGACATTGTATTGCCTATTGCTGCCCTACAGGCACAAAAGCATTATGCAAATTAAGCCAATTAGATAGAAGCATCTGCTTGATATTGAGTCAGATTGATACTGAGTACTACGTCGTATAATACGGTCCATTCTGAGTGACGCTGCTCTGCAGGACCTTCAGCAAAATCTTCCTTTGTATTTTTAATGGCATATGCAATGGGTTTATCTGGAGTGCCTACACATGCAGAACATTAGCTCCACTGCTAAGCAGAGGTCCCCTTCAAGTTATAAGTATCTATAGTCCATCAATCAATCTATAGTTCAGCTCCAGAGGGTATCGGATGAGGATCTTTTCTAAACCCTGCAATCCTAGATCTTGCACAGGAGATGACTGGGAGTGAATTCTGAGCAGAAAAAAGAACAAAAATGTAAAATGTATGCCAGTGTTTATGGAAAAACCAAATTCTGACTAGTTTTAAGCAAAAAGCTCTTCTTGTGTGTGTGTGTGTGTGTGTGTGTGTGTGTGTAGCAATAAACAGGCCAGTTCCCTAGCCATGTGAATTCTAGTGAAAATAGCCCTGAAACAATTTTTGTGAAATGTGTGATCAATAATTATAAGTTCTAGTGGTATATATGTTTCTATAGAATGCAGTTTTCTAGAAAATGGATGGGCTTGTACGGCTCTATCTTCCTCTGTTTGAAGCCAGCAGACATGTTCCTTCATCCAAGAGTCAATGTACTTTCCATATTCTAATGATTTCCATTCCTTTACACAACAAACAACTTAATGCTATCAAAGAGGTTGGAAAATTTCGTCAACTATCCTCCAAGCCATTTGCCAGATCAAGAGGTGAAGAAACACATAATTAATGAGGCTCTACAGAGAGGTTGCACAATTGGTGGGGAAGGAATGAGATAAAACTGCTGCTTTGCTAAACCAGAAGCAGTTTGTTCATGGAAGGCACCAACAGGTTGTTTTATAGCCCATAAATATGTGTGGGGAAAGAGCTAGTGTAACCTTGGGGTAATACTCTAATTAGAAATGAGAATACCTCTTTCAGCTGCACAGGCTCAGTGAGTTTCTGTTCTTGATTTTGTCTTCGAGGGTTTCTTACAGCCATAGAGGCCTGGCTTGGAAGATTAAGCCTAAATGGATAGAACCCAGAATAGTTTGACCTTGATTTCCATCTTGTTGTTTCATTTGTGCTGGTGCTTTGAGGAATGAGAGTGGGTTGTCTCTCTATAGTTCCACTGTGGAATACAGGGATGGCTAGTCCCTCTACACAGTGATTCAAGAAGTGTATCTTGCTGTTGCATCGGGCAAAGTGGTTTGCAACAAAAAATAATAGTCACAGTTTCACAAGGAAACTCCAAATCAAGACAAAATCCAGTCACATGCAACACACAACAATAGAATAGAGGAATATTCGGATAAAAAACCAGCTGCTCAGCAATGCAAAAACCTATAAAAACATCTTCATCAACTGGAGGAAGACAAAAATTAATGGGACAACCCCAAGTGGAGGGACAACCTCCACTCTTAGCCCAGACAAATGACCTCCCCACCTATGCACAGGGGAGGCAGCTTTTTGTGACAGCTCCATAAATTGTAGAATTCCCTTCTCAGAGGTGAATCTAGTATCTTCACTGTATAGCTTCCACCATCTGCTAAAACCACACCTCTTCCCTTGGCTTTGATGACACCTAAGATACAGAACATATATATTACGATCCACCCTATTATTCTAATTGGAAATTTCCTAACCCTCAGCTGTCCTGTTTTAAGTGGGACATCCAATTTTTTTGTTGGGAACTCTGGCACAAGTCCTCATGCCAGAGTGCTGGCTGGACCAAAAGTTGCTCACTCGGTTGCTCATCAGCAGGGTTGTGCCAAAGTCTGGCACTGATCATCAGGGTGCACCAGAATGCTGGACCAGAAGGCACTCTGGCACGACCCGACTGATGAGCATGAGAGTGCCTTCCATTCTGGTGCTCTGGTGCTCATGAGCAGGGTCGCACCAAAGTAGAAAAGGTCCAGTGGTCTGGCATGACCCTGCTGACAAGTGCCAGAGTGCCAGACCAGAAGGGGCTCACCTCTTGGTGTCCCGATTTTGGGGATGAAAATGTTGGAGGGCATGAAAATTTTAAAACTTTTTTATATTGTATTTCTATATTGTTGTAACCCACCATGAGACCTTATGGTGAATAGTAGGTAAAAGGGGGAAAGCATTCTGTTCTGCAAGGATGAATCCCTGAGCTAATGGAACATCCCCCCTTTGTTGTTGTTTAGTCGTTTAGTCGTGTCCGACTCTTTGTGACTCCATAGACCAGAGCACGCCAGGCACTCCTGTCTTCCACTGCCTCCCGCAGCTTGGTCAAACTCATGCTGGTAGCTTTGAGAACACTATCCAACCATCTCGTCCTCTGTCATCCCCTTCTCCTTGTGCCCTCCATCTTTCCCAAAATCAGGGTCTTTTCCAGGGAGTCTTCTCTTCTCATGAGGTGGCCAAAGTAGTGGAGTCTCAGCTTCAGGATCTGTCCTTCCAGTGAGCACTCAGGGCTGATATCCTGCCCTTCTTTGGGATTGGGATGTAGACTGATCTTCTCCAATCCTCTGGCCACTGCCATCCCCCCTAGTGCTACCCAATAAGATTAGTATTGAGAGCCAGTGTGGTGTAGTGGTTAAGTCTCGTAATCTGGGGAACCGGGTTCAATTCTCTGCTCCTCCACATGCAGCTGCTGGGTTACCTTGGGCCAGTCACACTTCTTTGAAGTCTCTCAGCCCCACTCACCTCACAGAGTGTTTGTTGTGGGGGAGGAAGGGAAAGGAGAATGTTAGCCGCTTTGAGACTCCTTAAAGGGAGTGAAAGGCAGGATATCAAATCCAAACTCTTCTTCTAGTAGTCACACTACTGCTAATAATAGTGTTGTTACGTTGTATCAGTTTTGTATTGCTCCAATAGGCCCTGCCATCAAAATGTTATATTTCTGGATGCAATATTTATTTGTGGGTTGTGAAATTGAAGAGAGAGGGAGTATTTTGCTGAAGATTCCTGTATGTGTGTAAGAGGTGAAATTTTCAAATATGTTATCTAAAAAAATAATAATTTTTTTGTGAGCAATGTTAGCTCACTTAATGCTAAATCACCTTTATTGTTATTTCACATTGGAGGATGAAGAAGGCAATGGACTAAGAGAGATGGAATGAGAGGACCAAGCCCATTATTTCATTTGACAATATTAAAATAATATTAAGACTGGATCCACAATTTTGCCTGGAATTCCTGGATTGTGATAATTAGCAGAGAGGGGACATTTACCCAAACATTCTTCAGAGGAAGGCTGGAATTCTTCAAAATAAAAAAGCTTCAAAAACAGGAAAAAATGTTTTTGAGAAATTTCCGCTGCTAGTTTAGTGAATTATTTCTCAGATTTTGTTATCAATTTAGACACCTTTTCTGATATTTTATAAAGTGTACAGCCACAGAAATTTCCCAAGCAACTTTTGAAGTATGGGGATAGATAGATAATCTTCTCTGCTATGTCAGCCTTTCATTGCCAAATTGGGAAATCTGCCCTCCAGGACTTTGACTTAATTAAAGGTTTCCATCAAACTTGGCAAACTGAAATACAAAAGCTCATTTGCAGTCATCTGACACACACACACACACACACACACACACACACACACACACACACAGTGAAGCACAAGTCAGATCAAAGGTACAGTAATGTTTCCATAAACAAGTGTAATTTAGTTTCCCCCTCTTCTTCTCTTGTTGGGCTGTTAAGCTCAGATATCACTTTATTGCCAAATCACCAACTGGATTCAGATGTGTATTTCTGAGTCAAGTAAATCAGAAGCAGAACAAAATGCTGAGAGAATATGTGAACTTGTCTTGTTCATTTCTATGCAGATATATCTGTCTGCTTGCTTGTCTGTCTTTTCTGTCTCATGTTGGCAGACAGAAAGGGATTTCTCTCACACTCTTGCCAGGGTAATCAAAATGGCACTGAGTGTCAGATCTGTGACAGGCTGTGGTCATTATGCAGTTGAAAATGCTGGTCAGCAGCTGAAGGGCTGATTTGAGATAAGAACCAAAGGAGCTTCCTTATACTGAGTCCAACCATAGATCCATCAAGCTCAGCATTGCCTACAACAGCCTTTCTCAACCCATATGTTGTTGGACTACAACTCCCATCATCCCTAGCTGGCATGACCAGTGGTCAGGGACAATGGGGGTTGCAGTCCAATAAGATCTGGGGACCCAAGGTTGACTGGCTGTGGCAGTTTCAGACAAGGAGTCTTTTCCAGGCCTGTCTGCAGATATCGGGGGTTGATCTTGTGACCTTCTGCATGCAAAGCAGATGCTCTACCTCTGAACTACAGTCCTCCCCCAGAATGCTGGTGGTCTCAGTGATTCCTAAAGATACCTGGGTCTAGGAAATTTTGTGCATACTTATCCATCCACCCACCCATTCCATGGTCCTGATCTTCTCCCCATTAGGCTAATCGATATTGGGTCAACTGGGGGACCAACCACCCTGCTCTGGATCCAGCCCCAAATTAGTTCAGCATGGGGCTAATGTTTAATTAGGGGCTAATGTTTAATTAAAAACCTAATTAAGCACATGGCTGGGAGTGGGGCAGGACCAAGGATGTGGAAGTCCAATTTGGTGGGTTGCTTCTTTGCACGTGGCTTCTCTGCAGGGAAGCTGCTTGCAAAGGCACACTAGGCATCCTGCTGGATCGGTGCCCCTGTGGAAGTTCAGTTCAGGGTTCCTGTCTACGAGCACCAATGAAGGTCTTCACAAGTACCATAGCACACATGGGCACTGGGTTGGTTACCACCAATCTAGCTCCTTGTCCACACTGGCTGGCCAAAGTTCTTCAGGGTTTTGGACAGGAAGCTTTCCTGGAACTACCCAGAGACTCCAGCGATTGAATCTGGGACCTTTGGCATGCAAAACATGTGTTCTGCCATTGATCCACAGCCCTTCCCTTGTGAATGGAGTTGCCCATCTAAGATTCAAGTTAGGACCTTCAACTCGCAAAATAGAGGTGAACCACTGAACTATGCCCTCTCTTTTCTACTCTTGAAACAATTCAGGGCCCAGAGCCTGGTGAATTCCTTCACACTCCCGCATGTCCAGGATGTGGAAGTGTCTGTATTAGCATACTGATAGTGTGAGCAATTTATACTCCAGTCATGTATATTATCTATAGAGAGTTAGTGCATAACCTGCCACCAGATGGCAATTGAGAACATGCAGCATTCTTTTAGGGTTTTGTCATGTCATAAAAAACTTGTTCCCTGTGATCTGGAAGGAGTTTCCAGTTTGCAGCTCTTTACATAAGTTCTTACTACAGTACCTTTCCTGGAAGAATTATGACTAAAATACAACAACCTATAGCTGTCAACATCACATAAGCAGGCTCCCTTTCCCAGAATGTGTCCTGTCCCTGAATCATGATTATGTTGAAAAGGGGTGAGCCACTTTATTTTCCTACTGCTCTTGGAGGCTGAGGACCAGCTATGATTATTCCAAAAGGAATTTGCCTGTACATATTTTTCAATGAAAAAGCTGGTCTGCTTTAGCTATGCATGAGCATGTTTGGTTCTTCTTTTCATGGGGTAGATTAAGGGGCACCAGACGTGAACACTTAAGTCTGGTAATGATTGGTGCTACTAACAGGAGCTGAATGGAAGAAGGAAATTATATTAGAGATTTTTTATTATTATTATTATTATTATTATTATTATTATTATTATTATTATACAGTTGCAGTAACTGTAACTTTCTGTTTTTCGGTGATAGAAAGCAAAGAGTACTGTCTTGCATCATCTCCAAATGTCTAATTCTAAAAAGACATTTTTAAATGCCCATTTCTCACTAGCTGGAGTCTTGATGGCTGCTGGACACAATAACAGTGGTGAAGGTGGAATGGGGTTGCTTTCAACTTGAGGAAAGACAAAATATTTCATAAAAGGTTTTTTTGGGGGGGGGGAGTCTCCCATTGCAGTATAGCAGCAGTTGTTGTTTAGTCGTTTAGTCGTGTCCGACTCTTTGTGACCCCATGGACCAGAGCACGCCAGGCACTCCTGTCTTCCACTGCCACCCACAGCTTGGTCAGACTCATGTTTGTAGCTTATAGCAGCAGTAGTTTCTCTTTAAAATATATGATCCTACCAGAAGCCCTTCCCTGATTTCAAGAGAAGCTGGCAATTCCTAGAAGAACCTTATCAAAAACTTCCATGTGTAGAAACAACTTTTTGGGGTGGGGTGAGGGGTGACAATGATCTGAAGTCCCTCTTTTGGGTTGTATCCAATGCTAGTCATACTCAGAGTAGGCCTATTGAAATTAATGAACAGAGGTAACAGCCATCATAACTCTAGGAAGCTGGTGTAACTTAGGCTGCCATAAGTTACCTCTATTCCAAGCTCTGCTCAGGAGCTTCTAAGGAAGCTTCTAAGATTGAGCCCTAGGTCACATGACTGAGTTGAACAGGGTTTGGCATTGGTGTAAGTCTTTCCTTTACCTGCCCCCCCCCCCCTTGGGGTTTTAAGATTATATAAATTAACAGTGGTTTGAATTCCACTGGCTGAGATGCAGCTGACCTGGGATGACAGAGTTATTCTGACATGGCATTGGTTGAGCTCTGTCTCTGCCAGGAAAGCTCAAGAGCTACCAAATCCAAAGTCTTTCATCCTATTGGATCTTGGGTTTGGATTGCACTGCAACTTAGGACCGTTGGGTTTAATGAGTCTATACAGAGTAAACCTTAGTTGGCTACACCCCTTTAGTTTTACTTCCCATTTTGGTTGGTCAGTTTAATAACGCATTAGACATGCAATATTATGCAATGAAATCAGGCAAGCTTTTTCTAGGCTCTGTGTGGTCTAAACCACTGAGCCTAGGGCTTGCCGAATTGAAGGCTGGCGGTTCAAATCCCTGTGATGGGGTGAGCTCCCGTTGCTTGGTCCCTGCTTCTGCCAACCTTGCAGTTTGAAAGCATGTCAAAGTGCAAGTAGATAAATAGGTACTGCTCTGGTGGGAAGGTAAAAGGCGTTTCTGTGCACTGCTCTGGTTTTGCCAGAAGCGGCTTAGTCATGCTGGCCACATGACCCAGAAAAACTGTCTGCGGACAACTGCGGACAACTGTCCCTCAGCCAGTAAAGAGAGATAAGCGCCGCAACCCCAGAGTCGTTTGCGACTGGACTTAACTGTGAGGGGTCCTTTACCTTTTTAGCTGAAAGGCCATCCAACCAGCAGGGGGAGCACAAGGTTAATATGAAGTCCCCTGGCAGATTTGTTAACCTTTCAGAAAGCTCATTTCTGGGTTGGCTTTCTTGACCTCTAAAATGAGAAGCAAGAAATATGATGGCTGCTAAATGGTCAAATCTGATGTAATTTTAAAAAAAGAATAAACAGTTAGCAGAAACTTGTTCAGAATGAAGGATTGGTCATGGTTTAGAGGTAACATACCCTATGGGAAAATACTTAATATTGCTTAATGCTAATTAGCTGCCTTGTAATATGCTTCAACCACTTTATTAAATTGTAGGGTAAAATAATCAGATTGGCTATGGAGCTGGTAAAAGATTTAAATCCCCATATTCATGATTGTATATTTGAAACCAGAAAAAAATTCTTATAAATGTCTTCAAGAATTTCATTTTTTTACCTCCATCCACTTTTTTGTTGTAAACACCATTCCCACCACCACATGTGTCGTTTCAGGACATTGGGTGTACTAGTTCCAGGGCATTGTGGGGGATGCACCATTTTTGAGTACTTGCAAAAGCCACACTGAGTGCACTCATTTTAGAAAAGTAGCATATAAATGTTGTCTAAGATAGCATTTCACAAGGTTTGGTGAGTGCTTGCAAGAGATGTTCACAAAAATGCCTGTGTGTGTGTGTGTGTGTTTTAAGGGGAGAAAGGGAATATTTGCCCATCTCCAAGTTAACTTATTAATTGTCCCTGTCTGAAACCGTGAAGAATTGCTGCCAGTCAGTGTAGACAGGACTGATCTTGATGGACCAATTGTCTGATATGGTTTAAAGTAGCTTCCCACCAAGCTACCTGCTCCTTTCCAATACTTTCAATATAGGGCAGGTTGCTGAAGAAAGAGTAGCTCTCTAGAAGAATTTGCTCTCTAGAATTATCATTGTGAGTCATCACCCTTTAAGAAACTGCCCCAAACTATTCAGAGGCTCATGAGAAAAATGCAAAGGCTGGAAGTTGTTGGGGGGGGGAACCCCCAGAAGGTTCAAAGCAACAGAGAGCAGGGAAACTGTGGGAAATAGTTCTCATCTATTACCATAATCTAATATTATAAGATGCAGCCTTCACAAGTGAACCCTGCACTCCGAGAATAAGTGCCGAAGGCTGAGTATTTATCTTATGACCTGTTCTCTGTTCTTAATTAACGTGTTTACCTGCTATGTGGAATTTTTTTTATAACGTTACACAGTAATAATATTCTCTGACTGTGAGATACATTGGCCTCTGTGGGCAACCTTTGATTCTGAGAAAGCACAGAGGGGAGGGGAGAGAGAAGGAGAGAGATTTTGTATGACCAGAAGAAATTGGTCTGTGGTTATTAATAAAAAAACACTAACTTTATTTTAGCTGATAACCTCAGGCCACTGCAAATGAGACTTAGCGTGTAGAGTGGGATCAGGTCCTGTTTCACCGCCTGAGCTATATGTGTGTGTTTGCATGTGTGTGTATTCCATTTTATATATCCATTATTTCCTGGATTCTATATGGATTGGGGTTTCAGAACAGGCAGGATTAAATGGAGGAAGGGTGATGTTTCAAGTAATCTGGTCCCTAGTGGCTTTATAGGTCAAATGCACTTGGAAGTGAATAGAAAGACAATTCAGTTGGTACAAAAGTCCGTGATGGGAAGGCTACTTAAACCCTATATCCAGTCCTTGGAATAAGCCTGGTATAAACATTCTCAACCAACAGAAGTTTCCAAATGATCTGCAAAGGCAGGTCCATGTAAAGCATGTTACAGTAATCAAGAGGAGAGGTGGCAAAGTCATGGAGCACCATAGCCAAACTGGAAGGTTCCAAAAAGGCATGCAGCTGGCACACCAATCTCAGTTGTGCAAAGGTTCTCCTGGTCACAGTGAAGGCCTAGGAACATAGGAAGTTTCCTTATACCACTGGTCCATCTAGCTCAATTTTATCCACACTAACTGGTAGTGGTTCTGCAGGATTTCACCCAGCCCTCCCTGGAGATGCTGTGGATTAAACCTTCAACATTCTGCATGCAAAGTTGATACCCTACCAGTGAATTACAGTCCTGTTCCTGAAAATCTAAGAGTCCCCTGGGAAGAACGATTGTTTGTTGAGTCACTCTGGACATTGTAGGTCTGTGAGGGGAATAGTGATCTCATCACAACTCTCAGCACTAAACAACAAACTACAATTTCCAGTGGGTTTTGTGGGGGGGGGGGGTCATGACTGTTTAAAGTGGCATAAGAGTGCTTTAAATGGGGATCTATGACATCTGCAGCCTCCTTGGGATTATAAACTAGACACTCTGAACCATGTCTAGTTTGACCCTGAGCCTGTGTGACACCATTGAGTTATTGTCTGCTTTCCAACCTTCTAAGAAAGTGTTGGAAAAGGTGACACAAACCCTTATCTTTTTGTCCCTGAATTGCTGAAAACATATCTCTCAGAACCACCAGGGCCTTTTGCCTAATCAACAAACTGAGGCAAATTATGTTTGGCTGTGGCAGAATTGGGGAACCACCACTTTTGAGTAGCAATCTGATCTCGTTGCGCTTACAGCAGCACTGCCCAAGAATCTTGGAAAGGTCAACAAACACCAGTACGGTTGATTTGAATGTGCCTGCAAAGTTCAATTTTGTTCTGATTAAGCATCTAATTGCCTACAGATGCTCTAAGGATTGCCTCTTAAGAAACACCTACTGGACAGATGCTGCATGTCCTGGCACTCCATCTGTCACAGGAAATCATTAGACTTCAGCCTGCATTGCCCTCGGGGTTATCATTACCGCGTGGCACTGAAAAGGTTTACAACAAAGGTCAAATCTGCCGTAACCAGCCAGTTGAATATATGGGTGCAATTCTGCATGTCATTTCATTGAGGCTTGAACAGGAGCTGTGTCCAGTTAGTGTGCTCCATTCTGGAAAGCCAGTTTTCCACTTCATTATACCTAACGAAGTGTGGGTATACTCCTGCCCGTCTAATCCCTTGTGAAGGAGGTATAGCTCACTCATAGAACATCTGCTTTGGAGGAAGAAGGTACCAGTTGAATCCCTGGTACTCGGATTTAAAGAAAGAGGTCTGTGAACAAGGAGAGGGAGAGGTTTCTTGCACTCAGATCCGTCTTGCAGCCTTCCAGTAGACATCTGGTTGAGCACTGTGAGAACAAGATGCTGGAGTATGTGGGCAGTTCTTCATATGACAAAGTCCCCTGCCTTCCAGTTGCATGAGCTTTTAATGACTACTGCTGCTCTTTTGATGTGTATATTTATTGTGTCCATTACTGTGGTTGGCTGTGGGCTGCTGTTGTTTTCACACGCTGTCTTATAAATTGCCTTACAATTAGAAGATGGGGTGTAGATATTTTACATAAATAAGGCGCCAATCCTAAACATATTAATTAGGGAGTAGGTGGCACTGAAAGTGACCCGATTTACTAGCAAGTAAACTGCATACAGGGAAGGGACGCAGGTAGCACTGTGGTCTAAACCACTGAGCCTAGGGCTTGCGGATTGGAAGGTTGGCAGTTTGAATCCCCGCAACGGGGTGAGCTCCTGTTGCTCAGTCCCAGCTCCTGCCAAACTAGCAGTTTGAAAGCACGTCAAAGTGCAAGTAGATAAATAGGTACCACTCCAGCGGGAAGGTAAACGGTGTTTCTATGTGCTGCTCTGGTTCGTCAGAAGCGGCTTAGTCATGCTGGCCACATGACTTGGAAAAATTGTCTGTGGACAAACGTCGTCTCCCTCGGCCAGTAAAGCGAGATGAGCGCCACAACCCCAGAGCCATTCACGACTGGACTTAACTGTCAGGGGTCCTTTACCTTTACCTTTAAACTGCATCCAAATTAGGAAGACAGAGAGAAGTCAGGAGTTCTTCCTCTCCCTTGGAAATTGACTTGCGTTCAGCTCAAATCAACAGCTGATTCATCCCCTGGATGTGAAAACAATTCAAATGTTAAAGTAAGTCAAAGTATTGTTTATTCCAAGTGGTTGGTTGATTATATAGAGGTCCTTGCTTGCTTAAGGGTAAAGGAACAATAAGAGCCTGGATGTTTGTGACCAGTGGAGATGGAGAAAGAGAAAGCAAAGATAACTGCCTGTTTAATTGTGGCAGGGTTGAGAGCCCTTTGCAGCCTGAAGGCCACAATCCCTCATGGGGAAATTCCCAGCAAGTGCAAACTAGTGGTGGGCAGCCCAAGATACAAAGGTGGGCCAGCACAACACTCTCCTTTGTACAATAGATTCCATTCTAGTCGTGTGCAAGCCAGAGGTCTTCACACACATACAAAATACCTATGCACTCTCTTTCCAGGATGGCATTATCACAACTGACTGTTCAAGGTCACATTCCAACTAGGCAACAGCACTCAATGTGGTTATAGCCTGTAGGAGGGGCTGTGAGAGTTTCAGGGACCAAACAGAGAGATATTGAGGGCTGCATTTGGCCTGAGGTTGCCCACTCCTCAAACACAGGGAGAAAAGGGCCATAGCTCAGGGGTAGAATATCTGCCTTGCAATCAGAAGGTCCCAGGCTCAATCTCCAGGCAGTGATGGGAGAGACTCCTGCCTGAAATTCTGGAAAGCCACTGACAGTCCGTCTGGACAGTGCTGAACTAGGTGGCCCAATGGACTCATAGTATAAGGTAGCTTCCTGTGTTCCTAAAAGGATGTTTCACAGGAATTGGGTGAATGTGACAAACATGCTTCTCTGCAATGGCTGTAGTGCTGTAGCCCAATTGAGTTAAGAGGCGAAGTGGCGTGAAGACATGCAAGCATGCAGAAGTATGTTTCATCTGAGTTCAGCTTGTGGGCTGTTTCAGTCTTTAATATCCAAACTCTGTTGTTAAATAAGAATAATTCTCAGGTGATATCATAAGCATAGAAAAGTGGCCTACAGTGATTTGGGTCACTCTGAGCCCTGGTTTGCAGCAATGTTAGAAACATGGATTAATATTACTTTTTTATATACTGTAAATTTTTGAACTGTGCCTCTTGGATTAAGCAGTAAATCATTTTTCAGCTTTTAATTTTATAGTCAGTCTGGCTTGTCTTACCAGCCATCACCTGCTCCTTTTGCAGTAAATGATACGAACTATAAAGCCTGGGCTTGTTGAGAGCATTTCTGTGCTCTAGTGATGTGACAACAATGCTGGACCTACAAATTTTTGCCCTAGGGGGCAATAGTCTGCACTGTTACTCCCACCGCACCTTGTCACCACCAAATGTGCTGGCCATGTAAGCAGGAGAAGGGGGGAACAAAGGGGATTGTGTCTTTCTCCCTTCATGTCCCATGCAGGCTTCCATAGAAAGACCCAGCTCCTTGCACATAGGAGGAAAAGGAAGGCGAGAAGCTCCAAACTTTATTTATAGAACCGGAGGGGGGGGTGTCTTTGCAAGGAAAACGTGATAGGTTTCTTACCAGTCTACAGTAGCAATTATTTATTTCCTACCAATATCTTTTATATACAAAAGGAGAAAAGGTGGGGTTGGCAAGATGAGCAAGGAGGGGCAGAGTCCCTAGTAATAACATAAGCAGGGATGGCTGGTGCCCATTGGGACTGGCATGGTTTAAGACAGGGAGGGAGGCCAAAAGCAGATGGAGTGAGAGCCAATGGCAGGCAGACAGACAGGGCAGGCTATGGCTAATTTTGTCTCCATCCTCCTCCCTGCTGAGTTTTACAAGAGACGATACTGAGACAACAAAGGAGGAAGCTGGCAGGCAAGGCCAACCCCTGGAATGGCTATAAATGGAAAGGCAGGTAGCTGGTGGCTGGCTGACGATATAGTGATGTTGATAGGGTAGTAGATTAGCCTCCACTGGAATTTCCTATCTTCCCAAGGAAGCTAAGGGCTGCATCCCTGTACATCAGGGTCAGGAAGTTGTGGTCTTTCAGGTGCCACTGAACTACAGTTCCCATTATCCCTGACATTGGCTGTGTTGGCTAAGGCTGATGGGAGCTAGACTTTTAACAACTTCTGGAGGAGGGCCACAAGTTTCCCACTCTTGCTATACAGTGGTACCTCGGGTTACATACACTTCAGGTTACAGATGCTTCAGGTTACAGACTCTGCTAACCCAGAAATAGTACCTTGGGTTAAGAACTTTGCTTCAGGATGAGAACAGAAATCGTGCGGCGTCGGCACGGCATCAGTGGGAGGCCCCATTAGCTAAAGTGGTGCTTCAGGTTAAGAACAGTTTCAGGTTAAGAACGGACCTCCGGAACGAATTAAGTACGTAAGCAGAGGTACCACTGTACATAAAACTTCATGGGCTTCTCAGAAGGTGTCAAAGCTCTGCGCTTTGAGATTGTTTCATAGACTGCATTTCTCTTTCATAGGGTTATAATAATAAATAATAAATTTTTATTTATACCCCGCCCTTCCCGGTTCAGAAAACTGGGCTCAGGGCAGCTAATAAACAAATTTAAAGCACTTAATTGGTGCAACAAAAAACAGGATAAAATACAGTATAAAACGTGAATAACAATAAATTCAGAATTCAAAAATCAATTTAGGGGGGAGATCCAGCCATAAAACATTAGATGATCACCAGGGCTAGCTAGCTAAATTAGTCCTATTTGGGCCAGTGAAGAGACCAGGGGAGAATTAGCTGTTGGATCCTAGAGTGGGTAATCTTCATAAAAAGGGGAGGAAGAGGGATAAAAGATCAGACTAAGTTCAAATTGAAAACCAGGCAGAATAGCTCTGTCTTACAGGCCCTGCGGAAGGAAGTTAAATCCTGCAGGGCCCTGGTCTCATGTCCCTGTTGCTCTGTCCGTATGTTCGCAGAGTGCCCCTGATTTCTGTTTGTCACACCCTTTTTCTGCAAACAGAGAGTAGGAGTGCTGTGTATCAGGAGGTAAGCCTTTGAGACTCTTTCCTTGCTCTACAAATCCTATGAGTCAGGGTAAAGTCAGAGCTGCAATTCACCTGACTTCTGGGCTTCTTTTCTATCTCGGGTGACTTGTTTTATCAGCCCAGGTGGAATGTTGAGGTGACAAAGGCTTGCTGCTAATTTTGCCATCCCTGATTTATTTTAGCATGCCAATTAAATGTCAGTTTGCAAAACTGCTGAAGACCAAAGATCACCTTTGCAACCTGATTCTTCCCTTAAAATCAGCTCCAATGCCAGTAACTTGGCCGTGGTTTTTAGAGAGTGGGTGGCTATATGGATGACAATGAAAACTGGACTGTACATCTTTTTTTTTTCCTGGGACAAACTTTTTTTTCATTCTTTCAATGCTTCTAGAACAGATAAATAGCAAACGAGCTGCCCTGTCCTGCTCTATATCCCAACAGGAAAAACACACATCAAGCGCTGTTTTCAGAAACTTGCCTTTGACATCAACCCCAACAATAAAGAGAAAGAAAAAATGAGAGGGTCCTAGGTTCAGCTTCTTGCACTGGCAGCAAGAACTAATGTATTTTGACTCAACAAACCAAGTCAACTGATGGAAAAGAAATCTGGGACTGTTACTGCCCATATTTGAGTAGTTCTCAGAACCACAGTTCAGCACATGTGATTAAATACAGATCAGATTCACTTAGTGGTTTTTCTCTTTCTCTGCCTCTGCTTGGAATTTCAACTCCCCCCCCCTTGCCATTCCTTCAGTTTCAGTCTTTTCCCCTCCCTCCCTCTCTTTGGTTGATTTTTCAACCTTTTTCATTTCACTTTTTGTGTTTGCATTTTAAAATCCATATTGGAGACACTTGTTGCCTGCTTCTCTCTGATCTGCCTTGAGCTGGTGCCAGTTGTTTGTTGCTTGCCAGTGGATAGAGTGACTTAGTCACCTCCTCACTTCAAGCTTGCTGTGAGCTCTGGCTTACTTGCGGGGTGGCCAAGGGGTGGCCATCATGAACGAATCAAGAGACCACAACAAAAGAGCAAACACTAATGTGAGGGACTTAACCTCAAAGCAAACACTGGAGCCCAATGAGGTGACAACCAGCAGAGTGCATATCAAAGGGCTTCAAAGGCATTACTCAAACCCAGCTTACCACATCAGAGGCTGGGGACTGGGGCAGTGGTAGAAAGAAAGGTAACAATGACAAAACAAGTTACCCCACACAGCCCTTCAGAATGTCTCCCCACCCTCTGCCAGCTGAACTCTGTCAGAGGCTGGCAAATGATAGATGACTCAGTCTATTCTCAGTCCAAACCACCTTTGCATGTGTTCCCCTATAAATCTTCTTCCTGCTTTGATCTGCATTTTTAAAAATATAAGATCCATATTTATTCATTGGTTACAACAATTCATATACAATGGAACCTTGGTTTTCGAACATAATCCATTCTGGAAGTCCGTTCAACTTCTAAAACGTTCAAAAACGATCGAAGGGCTGGCTGCAAAGTCGATGGAAAAAACTGGACTGTACTGAGGCACGTTCGAAAATGGAAGCGTTCACTTCTGGGTTTTTGGCGTTCAGCTTCCAAAACATTTGGCAGCCAAGACGTTCGAAAACCGAGGTTTGACTATAGCACTTTTCCAGTGCTATATTTCAAAGCGGTGTACAATGAGGTTACAAGAGACATACAGTGGATAAAAAAAATGATTGAAATTAATAATGGAAAACAGAAAACTTTACCTGAGGTGTCTGCTAAAATAGAAAAGGGCTTCATCAGGTGCCTGAAGGGTGAGAGCCTGCCTGATTTAAACTTGCATTTAAACATGAACTTTTGAACATGCATTTTCTCTCGAAGTACACAGTTTTTGATATATGTATATATTTGAGGTGAGACGTGTGCATCCATAGGAACTGCAGTGTTCTGATGAGCACATTAGACCAGGAGGTGCAGGTCAGGTCATTCAGTGTGAGGATTTGGAAATATAATTTTTCTCAAGGATTCCTATAGGTATCGTCTTAACAATTTACATGAACAGAGGAAGACGCTCAGGCTCACGGAAGAAACAGACTCAATAAACACACAAAATGTAACCGGCTGTACTTTTGAATAAACCACTACTATGCTATAGTAGTTGGACAGTGTTCTCGAAGCTACAAACATGAGTCTGTCCAAGCTGTGGGAGGCAGTGGAAGACAGGAGTGCCTGGCGTGCTCTGGTCCATGGGGTCACGAAGAGTCAGACACGACTAAACAACAACAACAATGCTATAAGATCCACTATCCTGTAATATTACATATGAGCCTGTTCCACTGATGAAGCCTAGGATGGTGCAACAAGAAATCCTTGTCTGAGACTCTGTGAAAGGATTCTGTGGAACTGTAACAACCCTTCATGTGGATTATTGGACTCTTTGAACAGACATGTGGAATATATACTTATACATGTATGGACCTTATGCATGAACTGACTAGAGAATGAACTGGAGAAGACCACTGGGTCTTCTGCTTTTTTCGTTGGACTTTATGAGACTTCTGTTGAAATCTACAAATTGATACAATGAATAGTATACCTTATTTATTCAAAAGTACAGCCAGTTACGTTTTGTGTGTTTATTGAGTATGTTCCACTTAACCATAGGTTTGTTGTTGTTGTTTCACAGAAGAAACAGGGCAGCATGGCTTGTCAGAAATTATGTCACCTCCAAACACTAGTGTCTGCTGGGTGAAGCGCAGCTGCCCTCCTGACATGGGCAATGCTGCAGCTTACCCCAATGTACTGTGGTGGGTTAGGGCAGCAGGGAGGTCAGAGAAATGCAAACACATCGGCAGGAACAAACGGATTAGCTCCTCCAGTGCATTTACACTGCACTGACCTCCCTGATGCTTCATTGCTCTCTCTCTCTCCTAGTAAGTGACCGACCTGCTGGGTACCTAGAGTAGCAGCTCTGACCAACCTGGTAGGCTATACTTGGAGTGTACAGTGGCTTTGCAAGCTCCTGCGATGCAGGATTAGGTGCTATCTCACTGGCCCTGTTTTACACCTCAAAGCAGGGTGGTTTTTTTCCTGGCTGGAATGTTTTCTTAACACTCATAATGCCACTTGCTTGCCTACAGAGGGACAGGTGTGTGAGTAGAAACCAGCCTGCTGTACAAAGGTAAAATTTGCATTTGGTGCTACACCCACTTTTCCTCTGGCCCCACCTACCACTGGCAAGTGGCCCTTGGAAGGCTGTCCAGAAAAGAACATGGCCTTCAGCTTGAAAAGGTTTCTTCATTCATGGCTTAGAAGCGAACTAAGTTTCTGCTGAAATGTGGTAGCCTTTCCCCCCCTGACTTCCCTCCCCCCTGCAGTCCCTTTGCCACTCAAAAAAATATGCTTCGAGGAGTTGGGGGACAGCAGTGAAAAACATTATCCCATCCTCTACCCTAGAGGGAGCCACCTCAGGATCCCAGTTCCCTCTGTTACTGGAAGCACCCCTTCCGTTCATGGAATGCTAGTCAGAAGCCAAGCTAATGTGTTTTGTTAATTTGTTTGTTTCAGAACAGCATTCTGCAAAGAACCTGGGATTCTGTCTCATTTTCCCTGCCAAGGAATGACAGTCTGCCCATTTTGAATGGTATGTGTACTATTTCTTACCAAGTGAAGCAGACAAGAGGAGCCATGCCTTCAGATAGGGTATTTTCTGTTTTTTTGCCTCTTAAAAAAGGGGAAGGGGAAATCAGCTCCCATTTGCATTGTCCCCATTTTGAGTAATTAATGTATGTGGGTTCCCTCACCCCCCAACTCTTCTAAGGTAAAAAATGACCTTGTCAAAACTTAGATTACAAAATCTTAGTTACTAAGCAATGGAGAGGGCCCCACTGGGATGGCATCCCAGCTCCTGAAATGGTATGTATAGTAAAAACTAATAAAAATGGTGTCAGAGGCTTGCAGGCTTCCAAGTCCCCTGCTGTGTGACCCTCTGATCCCAATTTATTAGCTGAACCCAGGGAAGCAGACAAACCACTCTGGCTCCAGACTGTAGACTCCAAGTGAGAAATAATGTAAGGTCCAAAGCAATGGCTCCAGAAGACAGGGGGAAGTGGGGGGAGAGAGCAAGATAGAGGAAGGGGGGGTTGCCAGAATGCTGAATGTGGGGAAAACAGTGACAAGATGCTTTTGAGCAGGGAAATGAAGCTTTGGGATCTCTCAGGGATGCAGTTAACATTCTTACCGTCATGCAAGAAAGCAGCAAGCCAAAGGTGTTTCCCTCCATGTTTCCTTTGGAGAGTGCTCAATCTACTTTCGCAAGGGATGCCTGCCTCTGAAGCTCCTGCTGCAGAATCCCACATATGTTCCACTGAATCTATGGAGCTCCTGTGAACTAGCCCATTCCCTTCAATGGAGGGTGGTGCTCTGTGTGATTAGATTGCAAAACAATTATGAAGCACACCACTCCTCCTAAGTGTTTGGAGAAGCCTGCTCAGGTGGGAGAGTTCTGCTCCTGCAAGGTATATCTTCTGTCCTGGCATACGATACAAGGAATAGCTTCCTCCTTTTAATTTGAGGGATAGCTCAAGAATGAAATTTATCAAGACCATAATTAATCCATGATCCAATGCAGGCCTTTGATATGAATGATCTCAAATATATATATCTTCTTGTTCCTATAAGCAGACACAAATCCTTCTGCAGAAAAAAAGCATTAAATGTACAAATTCACTGAGAGGGGGAGAGAGGAATGAAAATTGCACCCACTGATCTCACCCCCAGCCTCCATGCATTCTGGGTTCCATTTGCACAATGGCTTAGATACATACACATGTACATCTGAAAGGACTTGGACCATGCCAACAGTGGACTCTATGCTTAATTTTGATAGGGTACAGGTCACACAAACCAAGCCTAGTTGTGCATTTATAAGCTTCTGTACAAATGAGATCTTGAACACATGAGGTCTCAGGATGGCTAAAGCCTCTTAAAGGTGTTTGTGTTTTTTTAAAAATTGGGAACAATCACCACCGTTGCTGTAGGAAAAGGTAACATCCGGTCTCTCATTTTGTGGGATTGACCTATTTTGCATGAGAAAATGGTGGGTGTGATATTTCTAAGAGTACATAACATATACAGTACAATTG
The DNA here is from genome assembly GCF_964188315.1 of Podarcis muralis. NCBI lineage: Eukaryota > Metazoa > Chordata > Lepidosauria > Squamata > Lacertidae > Podarcis > Podarcis muralis. The sequence continues at coordinate 77,199,011 of NC_135659.1, forward strand.
AATATGCAGTTCATGATGTTGTCATTATGTAGATACGGGAAACTGAAAAACAATGTCAGTATCTCTTGAGATAGCTGTTGCAGTAATAGTGATCTGCCTAAAATTATCTGCCTGGACCGAGAAACATTTTCAATTCAAGGGCCTTCATTTAAACCTTTAAAAGTGCAGAAAGTGTGTGCTGTTTAAAGTGTGATTTTGAACCGCCTTGGTTTTTGAAGTCCTGAGAATAGTTGAGCACATTGCACAAGGGGATTTATTTTTCCAATCTGCAGATGTGGATTATGATCCTGGTGAAAGATTCACTTGGGCCTGCACTGGTTTGTTTGAGGCTCACTGATTCTTTATCTTGATATTGCACCATTCACTTGCTTTTGCATCATACAGAGTTGTTCTACCTTCTTCAATATCATTTAGTTCTGTCTCAATAGAGGGCTATTCTGTTTTTAATCTAAGCCAATTTGTATGTTTTGTTGCATATGTTTTCAGACAGTGCCAACTTGCATTGCATCTCCTCCCACAGTATGATCTACACTACTTACACAATCATAAGAAACAGCATAGGGACATGGGAAACACATGACAGGCTAGGCTATCTAGACCAGTATTGTCTACCCTGACAGGCAGATACTCCCTGAAATTTCAAGCAGACTGGGAAACTCACAAGGAGGGCATGAAGGTGGAATGAAACCTTCCCCTGTTGTCCTACAGATTTGTCCTGCTTCCGAATATACCTCTAAAAAGGAAGGTGTTGTTCAGATGTGGAGAACTCTAGGTTCTCCAGATCTTGCTGAACTACATCCCCCACCATACCTGGCCATTGGACATGCTTTGCTAGGGCTATTGAAAACTGTAGTTCAGCAACATCTGGAGAGTCAAAGGTTCCCCACGCCTGACATAGTTCACTGTCTACTGTCTCTATGTTAACAGTTATACAAAGATGGCAACCAGTAATTTATGAGGGTGTCAACTGATTACAGATTTGCAATTGATCCGTTGTCTCTGTTCTGATTGATTACTTGCTCAATTATAAATAAATTTGCACACCATCAAAACCTCCACTTGGGGCCTTTTGGAAATATTGAAGAAAACATAAGGGTAAAGGCCAACTGACATTCTAAAGGGTGGCAAATGCCATTTGAACTTGCATGGGCCACATTCAAAGACTTTTCTTTTCAGGGCAACGAATTGGTGTCAAAACCAATACCACCTTACTTAGAATAAAAAGTGGTCTTCAACATGAGATTATTTGACTTTGTGAACACTCCCATGCTTTGTAAACAAGCAAGGAAGAGAATAAATCCATCTTTAATGTTTTTTCTTTTTCCTTCCCTTTTGCAAGACTACAACATATGGGATACTTTCTTCCTCCCCCTTTTAAAAACACAAACCAGTGCTTCAGCAAATAGTAGCTGTTAAACATCTCCGCAGCAGCAAAAGATCCCCAACCTCACCCCACAAGCAAGCAATCAAGCAAACACATAGTATTATTTTTTACACCACCCCCTCACAAATGCCACCAACCATCCTAGGAGGGGCTCAAGAACAAATAACTACTCCCTTCTCTCAGAGTGAAATAGGGATGACCCTTGCTTTGCAGTGACCCCTCATTGTCCTAGCTCAACACCCCACCCTCAGAAATCAGAGTGCTCTAGGCAATATGCCGCAGCTGTAAATATGGGGCTCTTGGTTGAGCATCTGCAGGTTGCAGCAGGGGCAGCAAAGGATGTAGGAGGCCAGGTGGTTAAAGGCCCTCACCTGCTCCTCCACCATTGTCCTGGTAGCCAGTGATTAGAAGCCTTAGTAAGGGTCAGCTTGACATAAACCACTGAGCCTATTGGGCTTGCCAGTCGGAAGGTTGACGGTTCAAATCAATTGTGACTGTAGTGAGCTCCCATTGCTCTGTCCCAGCTTCTGCCAACCTAGCAGTTCAAAAGCACACCAGCGCAAGCAGATAAATAGATACTGCTGTGGCAGGAAGATAAACGGCATTTCTGTGTGCTGTAGCACTTGTCATGAAGGGAAAGGTGTGTGTAATAAATACAATTATTGCACAACTTGATCAGCCCTAGTTCTTTTCTGGTTCTTTCCTGGTTCTGGTGCTAGTCTTGATCTACTCTGGTTACCTCTGCCTGTCTGCACTGAATGTTGTGAAGCTAACCTATAAGAAAGGTATGCTCATGAATTTTTGACTGAAAGGAGAATATTAATTTGTTCCAAGGGTTGAAGCCTTCTCACTGGTGTCCTAGAATAGAAACACTGTGATACACTAAGAACTGATGGACCATTCAGCACCAGCTTCCACGACTCATTCAGCATCATAACCTGATTGTGCAATGACCAATCAAAATTATTTTTTTAATCCCACTTTTCAACCAAACAAAAGCCTTCCAGAGCAAATAGTTTTTGATATTATAGGCCACGCATAGTGTGGCTGGCCAACTGCTGGCCAAATTGTGTAGTGGCTGTAGAAACAAGACCTTAGTATACTTGGATGAGCACATTAAGGACCATCTGATAAGAATGGTCTTGGCATAAATGATTTTGAAGGTGCTTTGCCCCATGAAAGCCCACAGTGGAGGATGGGGACTATATTAAATCCAATCTTGATGGGAATGATCCATGGGAATGCACATCTAAGTCAGGTCACATAAAACATTATTATAAACTATTTGCAAACTGAATAGTGTCTTTATGATATGTTAATATGGATTATCTAATCTCATTTGTACTGATTTCAGATTACATATAATATAGATGGGGCTGTCTATAAAGGGCAAGATAATGAAGTCAAACTGAATATTCATGGCAAGGTTCAATTCTGTCAAACATAGCAGATTGCCTAATCCATATTCCTGTCATATATTTATGCCAATTTCTATCACTCCAGCTGATCTACTCTATCTAGAATTAGGTGTTCAGTCTAGATATGGGAGGCTGGCAAAAGTATATGGAATGTTTAAACACTTAAAAATAAAATTCTCACTGTGCTGATTTTACATGCAGCCAAGTGTTTGTGTCAAAGCAAAACTTCCCTTTTAATTTATGCCGAAACACTTGACATCCTCTGGATTCCCTTAAATTCATTTTGTGGATAAAAGAAAAAGAACTTGATCTGACTAGCAAGCAAGAAATAAAAGGCAATTTATAAAAGGATGATAAGAATCTATTGGGCTCAATCCAAAGGTGTCCTCCCACGAATGAAAGAAGTTTGGATTCAAGGGAGACTTTCACAAATGAAAGTGGAGCTTGAAATAATTTTCTGAGATTCCCTTTCCCTTTTACAGCCCTCTGTGCAATCTTGCACGGTGGTCCAGAGCAGATCGGGGGAACGTGCAGGGAGAAATTGGGGGAAGGAAGGGTTGAAACCCAACTGTTCTGTTCCATGAGGAGATCTCAGTTAATCGAAATCTGAATCCAACACAATATGGCCAAAGTGAATATTTCCAGCAATATTCACTTAAGTAAAAAATAAAATGGACCAATAGCTTGTATTTGAATCTGCTCTTATTTTGCAAGATTTGCAGGACTTGACACCACCGGCATTTTGTACTGATGCAGCTAAATGAACTGGCTGGAAAGTACAACTAAAGTCATCAGCTGAACAAAATATAAGAAAAAAATATAAATTCTGATTGACTGTTACAGTGCTCTGTCTGGCCTAAGGAATGCCTTCCATGGTGAAATTTGGGAGGTCACATATTGTTGACATTCTGCCAGCTCTTGATGCACCTGTTTACGTAAGCATTTTCATGATCCTTTGCTCTGGATATTGTTTTTGCCATTATATTGTATTTATTATATTGTTTTATAATCTGTAAACTGCTTAGAAGTTGGTCCAGGCATTAAGTGGTACAGTATATAAATAATGATGATGATGATGACGATAAGAGATGGGCAAAACAGCCTACATCCAGTCTTCATCATTTTGGCACCCGCATCACTTGGCTTTCATAATAGAGTGGTACTTCTAGTTACAAACTTAATTAGTTCTGGTAGTCCATTCTTAATCTGAAACTGTTCTTAACTAGAGGCGTGCTTTCACTAATGGGGCCTCTTGCTGCTGCTACGCCGCCGGCACATGATTTCCGTTCTCATCCTGGGGCAAAGTTCTCAACTCAAGGTAACTCTTCCAGGTTAGCGGAGCTTGTAACCTGAAGCGTTTGTAACCAGAGGCGTTTGTAACTCAAGGTACCACTGTACCATTCTTTCCCATTTCCACAGCAAGCTGTGGTGTGTGTTTTTAGAAACACCACACAAAATTTCACATTTAAAATATTTTCTCTCTCAAAATATGCATTCTTAAATGTATTTTGTCTCCAAATGAACCTATTATAGTGAATTTTAACATGTTTTTAACACTGAGAATTGCATCAGAACATTTGGGAAATACAAAATTGGGTAGTTCTAATCTGTGTACTAGGGACACAGGTGGCGCTGTAGTTTAAACCACAGAGCCTAGGACTTGCCAATCAGAAGGTTGGCGGTTCGAATCCCCGCAACGGGGTGAGCTCCCGTTGCTCGGTCCCTGCTCTTGCCAACCTAGCAGTTCGAAAGCACGTCAAAGTGCAAGTAGATAAATACGTACCGCTCCGGCGGGAAGGTAAACGGCATTTCCGTGCGCTGCTCTGGTTCGCCAGAAGCGGCTTAGTCATGCTGGCCACATGACCCGGAAGCTGTACGCCGGCTCCCTCGGCCAATAAAGCGAGATGAGCGCCGCAACCCCAGAGTCGGCCACAACTGGACCTAATGGTCAGGGGTGCCTTTACCTTTACCTAATCTGTGTACTAATCCAGGAAGTGCAGATCAATTCACTTCAAAATCCAGTTGGGAACATAGAAAGTTGCCTTATGCCAAATAAGACTTTTGGTCCATTGAGCGCAGTATTGTCAACACTAACTTGCAGTGGCTTGCCAGGATTTCAGACATGTGTCTTTCCCAAACTTACCTTAAGATACCAGGAACAAAACTGGGGACTGTTCACGTGCACAGCATGTGTTCTACCACTGAGCTATGCCATTAGCTGAGCATCCTTAGTTGCCATCGGTTCATCTGCTGGTGCCCCACAACTCTACAAGAGAGGCAAAATGAATAGAGATCATTGCTAATTTTTAATCCACCTATTAATAGACCAGTTCTGAAGGTTTCACCAAGGTTGACATAACATGTTGTGGGCTGTAAATGTGATTAGCTTAAGCATTTTTCTGTGAAAAGTATGTAATGTATAGTTTGGCCTTCCCATCACCTGCCATCTCATCCTTTCAATTGGAGATTCCAGGGATGGAACCTGTGAAGGATGTTCTCTGTTCTCAGTAACTGAACTCTGGTCCATCTTCATAGCATAGTCTTTCTTACCTAATCTTGCTGCCATCCATCTGTGTCAAGAGACAATGGAGTGCGGAAGTCAAAATGCTTCGTTTGGAACCAGCTTGGCTGCAGGAATTGCTGGAAGAAGGCATACAAGGTGCCAACCAACTGTCTTAGGGACTGCACTCTGGATTTGTGTAGGGTTTACTTCTGAGCCCTTCTCCCAAATGTGTCCTGCAAGGCAGCACTTCCCTCTACAGCACATGCAGAAACCTGTTAAAAAAGTTACAGATAGGTAGCCGTGTTGGTCTGCCATAGTCAAAACAAAACAAAATCCTTCCAGTAGCACCTTAAAGACCAACTAAGTTAGTTCTTGGTATGAGCTTTCGTGTGCATGCACACTTCTTCAGATACACTCTGAAGTGTATCTGAAGAAGTGTGCATGCACACGAAAGCTCATACCAAGAACTAACTTAGTTGGTCTTTAAGGTGCTACTGGAAGGAATTTTTTTTCTGTTAAAAAAGGTAAAGGAACCCTGACAGTTAAGTCCAGTTGAGAATGACTCTGGGGTTGCAGCGCTCATCTCACTTTACTGGCTGAGGGAGCTGGTATTTGCCCGCAGTTTTTCCAGGTCATGTGGCCAGCATGATTAAGCCGCTTCTGGCGAAACCAGAGCAGTGCATAGAAACGCTGTTTACCTTCCCACCGGAGCAGTACCTATTTATATTCTTGCACTTTGACGTGCTTTCGAACTGCTAGGTTGGCAGGAGCTGGGACCGAGCAACGGGAGCTCATCCCGTCGCGGGGATTCAAACCGCCAACCTTCCGATCGGCAAGCCCAAGGCTCAGTGGTTTAGATCGGTTTAGTTCCTCCTAAAATATGCACTCAGTTTCCTCACTATGGCAATTCTGCTGTTGATTCAAGGGAGACATTTCCTATTATCCGTGCTCAGTGCTGAGTTGTGGTCAGTAGCAGTGACAGCAACATCCTTTGCACATTTCCCATACAAGCCTCAAGCTCATTTGGATATCATTTTTCTCATGATAAGCTGCATTTATTTTATTTTATTATTTTTTTACAGCAGGCTAGATGATTTTTATCTTGACTTCAGGGGCTTTGATTCTAAAGTGGGAGGACTGAATGGAAATGTTCCTAGCCTTAAGTCATGGGAGAGTGAGAACAAGAGGTTTTTTTTAGAATGGCCTCTGTGCCCACATGCACAGGAACTCAGGCCCAAATAAAATCTGGCTGTTTTACCAAGCTGTCATGTGTGAATTGCTTTATAGCATTATTGATGGTTGGATGAAGAACTATTGCTCAACTGTTTATACTAGAGCAGCTACAGGGATCGTTGGAAGTGAATGAGCAGAGGTGGTAATAATTTCAAATGAATCAGATGGCTTTAGGCCCAGTCTAAATAGGTCAAAATGGAAAGGAGGGAGATGTATTTTGGAATCTAACTAAGTAAGGGCTAATTCACATAGCTTTCCCCCCAATGTGAACATATTAATAGTTGGGTGTGTGTTTTTTAATAAATTATACACTAGCTGACCTTTTCTCTTAACATTTATAGTCTTCATACTTTGCATTACCATGCTGCCTCCTTGCAGCTGTGACTGCCTTGCTATGACAATGATACTTCCAATTGAACTATATTGCATGGCCATCACTGTTGTGGATGTCTGCATATTGTGGATGGCATTTCCCAGTCCAGATGTTTGGCCCAAACTAGGACAATTAAGCTTGCAACTGTTAGGTCACTTTTTCTTGAGAGTAAGGGCAGAAGATAAATTTGGTTCAGTTCACAGTTAAAGGCAAATCTGCCTACTTTACACTACCTGAGACTAAATGTACACTGACAAAACAGTGGTCCTTTGAAATTCACACTTCTCTGAATTTTGCAATGCAGTATTCCAACCCAGTAATGTGTACAAAAATATGTATAACAGGTAAAGTGCGCATTTTTAAATAAATAAATAAAATTGCTTACAAAAATGTGTAAATTAGGAAAAATTGCACACCAAAATGTGTTTAAGAGAAATCCACGTTAACATGCTGATTACTTTACAAGAGGACTTAAACAAAGAATTCACAAACTGATATGGAAATGCGGAGAACTGAATTTAAGAATGGGAAAATCAGAATCAGAGAGAAACAAAAATTGATAGATTCACCCATCCCTACTTAAGAGTAGGCCAGACTAAACACAGTGGGGCTTATTTCTGACTAAACAAATATAGGATGGCACATATATAGGATGAGATATCCTTAAAGTTGTGCAATATGCAGGAGGGAAAGTTAAGGTTGAGCAATAATTGTTATCAGTCACTATGTTTTATTTTCCAGTGTGGTTGAATCACTGCCTCTTTCGTGGGTGGTCAGCAATGCATCCTCCTTTATTGTGCCTGCAAGATCTTTTCGTCTTTGACCTCAGTCTCTCCTTATAGCCCTTAGCCAGCTAAGGAGATTATCAGGCCTGACAGGTCTGTGGTTGTATGCCTTCCCCTGTGCAATCTGTTAAAATCTGAGGAGGAAAAGAGTTAGAAACTGATTGTCACCATATCAAACAGAAAGCAACACATTGTATGGAATGAGGTGAAATCCCCTTGGTGGTCTATGCCATTGACTCTGTTGAAGGGTTGGGGGGGGGGGAGTGTTCCGTTTGCATTGTAATGAGAACATACCACATTTGCCTCTTTTGTACCAATGTAGGAACTAAAATGCAGCTCCTCTTTGAAATTTACACTTCTAAAATGTGATGAAATTGATGCCATCTGATGCTGTTCTATACAGAATAATAAAAACTAGCTGTTAATGGTGTGTGTGTGTGTGTGTTTAAGTGCACTTCTGTGAATTTTGTAATGCAGTTCTCCAACCAAAGTAGGTATACCAAAAATGTGCAAATTAGTGAAAATAACATTAAAAAATGCATTCAGTCAGGCGGAAAGCATTTGTAGAAATACAGACACTAGGCAAAATTGCATTAAAAATGCATATATTAGGATAAATGCTCACAAAAATGCATATGAATTTTCCTAGCAGAAGTCCAGTGTTCATTTCTGTCTTAGTTGGTTCCAGGAGAAATCTCTTTGCAACCTTGTAAAGCCAGAAAATTCTCGGAGTTTAGCACTGTAATATCCCCAGGACTTTCAGTGATCAAAACTTGGGGTGGTATTCTGGCATACAGTTCTTTCCTGCCGTTTTCACGTATGAATCCTTGGGGAACAGATGCACACCTGCTCATAAAGAGTGGTGGTGATGACATGTCCTATGATGGCTGTTGTTGCATCAGACCATGCCCACTGGCATGAATGAAATGTACCAGGGAATGGTGTAAATTGATGTTAAAAAACACAGTTCCATAATGCAACAGGTAATGCAATGCAATAGGAATGTTGTGCTTCTAGCCCCAAAACCCATCCCCCATGGAAATAAAGACATAGTGGAAACAGAATTTAGTTTAAATGTTAATGGGTAAATTTTGGCCACAACTTTATTAAAATACACAATTGACTGGTATTGGCTTAGGCATTGGTATCCAACTATATCTGGCTCCTGCCCCACCCTGCAGGAAGTCTGGGAGGGTAAACAACCAGCAGGGGGATCTCCGTCAGTGTATATTGACTGGTGCTCACCCCTGGGGTTCCCGGGGGTCCTGGCATGGCCCTAGCCCCTCTCCAGGCTTCGGATGAGATCCAGACCCCCAGATTCCTTTAATGGAATACCCTATTCATTGGAGGGGCAGGTGATGGCCGCACCTTCCCTCCCCACATTCCCCTAAACCAATGCCTAACTGTCAAACCTTACAAAGTTGTGACGATTGCTAAGAGGTAGGCAGTAACCAAGTTGCCACAGCCAATCTGCCACATTGGAAAAAATTCCTACCTGGCCCCCATTCCAAAAACAGGCGACCAACCGAAGTCCAAAGCAAGGCCAAACACGACCTAATTAACGGGTGGGTGGGTGTTAGGCAGCGCGAAGCAAAAGGAGGTCCCTACGTCATGCTGCCAAATAGATACCCCCAACCTTGCCACGCTGCTGATTGGCTAAAGGTCATTGGCATAACTGTGGCACCACCAGCTTGGAGCAGGGCAAGCCCCGCCCACAAGCCAGTTAGGGAAGAGTTTCAGGGCCGAGCACAACATGGACCCTCTGTTAGGAGGATCCAACTTACCAACCGGGAAAATAAGCATTAGCGTTTTAACCAGGAAAACAAATTAAATAATCCGCACATCTTGAATGCTTCCTGAAAATGCAAGCAATGTGAGTGCAGATGCACAGCATGTCTGGGACAAGATGCTGAGTTTTACTCCATTCTCAAAATTAGACTGCAGCTTTGCAGAACATTGTGGAAGGTGTGCCATTAAATTACAAGTCTGTGTCTCTTGCAATCCAAGTCCTTAAACCAACCTTTCAGCTCAACTATCAACAAGATGTCACAGTTGGGGAAGGCTTTCTAAAACGATTTCACATCAGACAATTTTTTTTTTATAGGGGAAGTTCTTACTCAACTCGTGGTGCCACCAGAAAGAGAGAAATAATAATTATTGAAGGGTGGGAGGGAAGTTCAGAGCAAATGGTAGTTACAAAATGACCTTAAGGGCAAAATCTAATGATCAGATGATCAAGAGTTTGGATCTGTAAATAATGGTGCCATGTTCATTCCCTCTAGGCTCCATTATTGGCTTGTCAAAAAACCTTTTTCTTGGCAGCCGTATGAGAAAGAGGGAGAGAGGCAGGCAGACAAACACTGACGGCTGATTTGAATGTGAACGTTTTAAGTTCTCCTCTCCCACACTTAAGTGTGGGGGTGTGGGAGCCAAATGAGGAGAAGCTCCTTGTAAACTCAGCACACCTTTACAGTAAGGATAATCCATTGTTATTTAAAGAAGCAGGAGCTTCTCACAGTCTGCTTGGTGATGGGCTTGGAAGGACATGGAGCTGGTACTATTTTTATTTGTTTTTCTTTGTCACACTTAACAGATACGAAACCTCTATATTATTTTCTCAGCAGATTCAAGCAGGGCATGGTGCTAGCTGCATAGCCATCATCGCTGCTCAGTTGCTTTATTAAAGATGATTTAAGAAGAGGTGTGGGGAGAGGGCAATGGAAAACATAAAACCTCCTGATTCTGGTAATGCGTACATAGAAGTAAGTTCTACTACTTTCAATCTTTCTTTCTTTCTTTCTTTCTTTCTTTCTTTCTTTCTTTCTTTCTTTCTTTCTTTCTTTCTTTCTTTCTAAAATGTGAACCTGCACCAGGACTTACAGCCTGCATCTAATGCATTCATTCTCTTCCCTCATTCCACTTTCTCTATGAAATTTCCCTCTCCTCTTCCCCGCAAACACCACACAAATCCTCAAAATCTTCTACAGAAAGTTTGGGGAACCTCCAGACCAGAATTTTTTTGGAGGGGATGGAAAGAGAAGAGGAAGGTGAGATCCTTGTGTTGGGGAGAACTCTGCTCATATAGTGTAGGGTGCAACCCTTTCATTTTCCCCATAGAAGTGAATTGTAAGCACCCACTTCTTCCTGGTGTTGTTATACGTCTTATCAAATTGGAGAAAGGTTAGGGCTGCTGACTGGAACACCATTGGGAAAGGGGCTTACATGTTCTTTGTGTGCCATAGAAAATCATCTGTAGTAGGCTTGCCATACATCCGGGAAATTATGGACATGTTCAGAAATCAGACGCCTAAAATGGGAATTTTTGAATTTTAAGAGATGTTCGGAATTTCCCACAAGGCAGCACCCCCTACCCCCACATATGAGTGTCCAGCTACGCTGTTGCCTGTTCACACACACACACACACACACACACACACACACACCCTCTTCCTTCCTTTTGGCTCAGAAGCAGCCTCAACTAAACTCTGAAGGTGGCAGCAGCAGTGGCCGTGATTTCACCCAGTCGTTCCTTCACACTCTCTCTCGAGGTGCCTCCTTCCCTCCACCACCAGCCTGCCCTCACTCCCCACACCAAGATATGTGGGGCTGCAGGTTGGGGCCAGAAAAAGGGAGGGAGCGAAGAAGTGATAAGCCAAGCCCCCAAAAGAGTGCAAAGCCCATGGGAGCCTCCAACTCCAGTGGCCAGGAATTGTAGGGAGTTGTAGTTCAGCGAAGTCTAGGAGACTAAAGGTCCTCTACACTCGGTTTAGGGGTTTGGGTTTTTTTACAATTACACAATACAGAAATTCTGTTAAACAAAATAACACATAAAAAAATAAATATTCACCAACAATTTCCTTCTGTATGCAACCTGTAAACTTTACAAGTTGAAATTGTTTGTATTGGCAGACCACACAGGATCTTTCCCTCTTCTTCTCACACACTCTACTATTTCATGTATACCTGAAGGAGTGTCTCCACCTCCATCGTTCAGCCCGGACACTGAGATCCAGCGCCGAGGGCCTTCTGGCGGTTCCCTCATTGCGAGAAGTGAGGTTACAGGGAACCAGACAGAGGGCCTTCTCGGTAGTGGTGCCCGCCCTGTGGAACACCCTCCCTTCAGATGTGAAGGAAATAAGCAGCTATCCTATCTTCAAAAGACATATGAAGGCATCCCTGTTCAGGGAAGTTTTTTTAATATTTAATCCTGTATTGTGTTTAACACTTGATTGGGAGCCGCCCAGAGTGGCTGGGGAAACTCAGCCAGATGGGCGGGGTATAAATGATATATTATTATTATTATTATTATTATTATTATTATTATTATTATTATTATTATTATTCCACCTGAGAAAAGCAGAAGGTTCCATTAAATTCATCAGCTACAGCCCATTGCCTCATCACAAAAGAAGGTTCAAATGTCTTCTGCAGGATTTCTTTTCCAAAGCAATAGAAAAATGTGATGGCATCATATGGTGAGAGGCACATTGGTAGACTTCTAAAGCTGGATTTGGCTGACCAATGTGACATAGTGACTGGTGTGGTGAAGCCAACCAATTATCATTATTCTTATTATTTTTAAATGAGATGACTGCTGGTTTAAGTCACGCTACAAGCATGTGGTGAGATCAGGATACACCACATCCTGGAAATCTGTGCTGAGCCAGGACATGATTGGTCCTCCTGATCTTGCCATGTGTTCTGTCAGGATTGGCTGGGATTCAAACTAGAGACTTTCTGGACTGGGTACTGGTTTCCTTCATGGTGAATCACCGTAAGCTGTGTCATGGAGAAGGAACTGCCAATGTAACATAAACTCTTCTATGTTCTCCCAGATCCCACCATCAATACATGTACATAAGAACATAAGAAGAGCCCTGATGGACAGGCCAGACTGTTGCTATGGTGCCCAAACATATGCCTATGGGAAGCCTTCAAGCTCTCCGCAGCAAGTGGTATTCAGAGACATAGTGCCTCTGCCAGGGGAGGTAGAACATTATCTGTTTTGAAAAATTGGAAGAATGCTAACAATTTGACTGTGAAGCTATTTTCACGTTGAGATGGACAGGTAGCTAGACAGATAGATGGTGTGGTTAACTTGTTATTAGTACTCAATGGTTTACTATTTTGTTGGTGCAATTTGTGTTTTCTATATTATATTAATTATATTATATGAAATGTGTTTTAGCTATTATATATGTGTAAGCTTCCAAAAGAGGGCACCATCCTGTAAAGTCATGCCCCCCCCCCAAAAAAATTTGAACCAATTAATTAATTAATTAATTAATTGGGTTGGTCGGATTAACAATTAATTAATCTCTCTATTTTTCGCTTCTTTTAGTTTCCTTTGTTTAAGTTTCTTCTGTTTTGTTTCTGGTTGCTTGATTTGTATTTGTAGCCAGGCATTGCCTTATGGCATGTACAATTATTTATATGTAAAAAATAAATGCCCTCTAGACCCTAGAATTTGTGTCAGTTCTGCAGTGGAAAAGCCTAATTCATGTACCCACAATTATTTTGGGGACCTGTATAATTGACCAACAACATTGTCTCCAATTCTCCCTGGGATCTCAAATCATGTAACATTCAATGAGTACACAATGAATGCACAATCTGTATGCTTATGTACATAAAGAGTGGAACTACATATTCCCAGTTATTTGCATGTAATACTAAATGAGTGCACAGCCTGTACAAGCTGTCACTACACAATGTGCAAGTGTTTTTGTGAAAGAGTGTATACTCATTGATTTGTAGCGCTCAACTGTTGTGTACACAGGCGCACAGACTGTACACTCATTGAAAGCTACAGTTGAATAGCTCTATGAGTGTACCACTCAACTATACAAGTACAGATTGTATGCTTTTTGACTGTCATGTGTGAACACTCTGTGTGTAGACTCCTTGTGTCCTACTGTTTTTCTTGCTGCCACTCTACTGTCCCCATAGTGGCTTGCTCAGTCCGCTGCTGACAGGCCACTCCAATGCTCTTCCTCTCCATTTTAATTCCTCTTTATCTTCAAACCAGGCTTGGGCAGTTCAGAACCCAGCAGCCCTTCACTTGTTACCTGCGAGCACACGATGACACTGTTTTATAATTATGGATAACAAATCCATCTTTCCTCCCCCTCTGCCAAGCCTTGCTCTTTCCCTTCTTTTCAGTGTCTGCTGCAGCTTCGAGGAGTGTGAACGTACAGTTTTCCTTTCAAATGGAAACTTGATTCCTTTTGGCAGAGCTGTGCTGGGGAAAGCTTTTGGCAGCCGTTTGCCCTTGATCCAAGCTTGTCCCCGGTGCATGAAGTGTGGGAGGAACGGTGCCCTGGAACACAGTGGCATATGTGCTCTGCCATGTACGTTCACACCGCAGACAGATGCTGCTAAACGCTGCTCATCACTCATTCATCAGCCAGGCATGCTGTACAAGACCATGGCTTTTACTTATTCAAACTGCTGCTATAAACTGGGATTCAGAGCTCAGGGAGGGGGGGAACAGTGGGCAAGGGAACAGCTTAGGCTAGCAACTTTTTTTTTTTTTTTTTGGCCTAACCATGTCAGCAATTTCATTAACTCTTTGATGCCAACTCTGCTTTCCTTTCTGTGTCATGGAAATATGCCAAGCAGACCAGCTTGCTTCTCTCTCCTTCAGCCTCTCTGTCCCCTTGCCAAAGGGGCGGCAAACTTTTGCAAGCAAGTGCACCAAAAGACATTTGTCCTTTCCTCAGTCAAAGCTGATGCCCACTTGCTTTAGAAGACTCAATCTGTGGGCCCCTTCTGAAGTCCTTTTGGAAAATTGTGCTTTTGGGATTATTTGTGCTCGTGATAGCACCCGGGTGGTTATGTATTATCTTACTTCCAATACAGTTTGTGCCTGCAGAAGTTTTGCGGCGGACATACTGCGTCATTTCCAATCTGTGCATCTCCCATAATTTCCTGGTGAAATCCTGTAACATTTGTACACCACAAATTTTTGAGTTTATTTTTCGTCCCTTCTTTGTTATGCTGTAGTGCAAGAGCGTCCCTCAGACGGCAATGATGCAGTAACATTGGGGAAAACTGGAACAGCTAATAAAGTGGAATGATGTCTGGGCAGTCCAGTATAATAAATTCACTGCATATGTGCAGTTTCTGTGTCAATGACGTGTTGTGGATTATACCCACAACTTCCTCCTCTCAAACTTCCACCCTGTCCCGCAAACAACCCACCGGTCTGGAGGGGAGCTGGGTATGTTTAGTCTGGAAAAGAGGAGACTCAGAGCAGATATGATAGTCATCTTCAAATATCTCAAGGGCTGTCACATGAGACAGGGGACAAGCTTGTTCTCTCTTGCTCTGGAGGGCAGGACTCAAACCAATGGCTTCAGGTTACAAGAAAGGAGATCCCAACTAAACATCAGGAAGAACTTCATGACAGTAAGATGTGTCAGAAAGTGGAATGGTCTCCGCCTGGAGATTGTGGACTCTCCTTCACTGGAGGCTTTTAAGTAGAGGTTGGATAGCTATCTGTCAAACATGCTTTGGTTGAGATTCCTGCATTACATGGGGTTGGACTAGATGACTCTTGGGGACCCTTCAAACTCTACAATTCTATGATTCTATGAAGCAGAGGCATCTGTGAAAGTTTACACTTCTCTGAATTTCGCAATGCAGTTCTCCAGCTAAGTATTGTGTACATTTTGTGTATGTGGGTTTATTATTACTATTATTATAAAGCTTCCTGTAGGCCTTGGATAAAGTGTGGTATAGAAATTTAATAAATAAATAGATAAATAATGCAAAAAATGCATATTAAAGTGTGCATATGAATGCAGTTATATGCATATACAGAAATGCCTAATATTAGGGGAAACTGCAAAAATGTGTGTGTGCGCGCACACACACACAAATATGTACAGTGGTACCTCGGGTTACATATGCTTCAGGTTACATACGGTTCAGGTTACAGACTCAGCTAACCCAGAAATAGTACCTCGGGTTAAGAACTTTGCTTCAGGATGAGAACAGAAATCATGCTCTGGCGGCACAGCAGCAGCAGGAGGCCCCATTAGCTAAAGTGGTGCTTCAGGTTAAGAACAGTTTCAGGTTAAGAACGGACCTCCGGAACAAATTAAGTACTTAACCTGAGGTACCACTCTATATGGGAGAAATTCACACAAAATTGCTGGTGGATTTTGGACAACTGCACGTAAAGCTGGAAAAATGAGAAGCCAAAATTGACATATTTGCCCATCTCTAGTCAAGGGTGTGTCTCTGTTGAGTGTTTGTTGTGTGTATGTGTGATTTTCTCTCTGTGTTTGTGTGTGTCTTTTTTTAAAAAAAATATAATAATAACTTTTAACAAATCAATTTATAAATCAGTATAACCAATTACATTTCCCCCTCCATCTCCCACCCTCCAGAGACTTCCCTCAGCTCCACTCTCTGATTTGTTTATACATATTTTTCTCTGCATGTGGGAAATTGTACATATCATTGCCTTATCTATCATATGTTCTACTAATAAATTTGTAGATGTTTATTCAAAACCTGCCAAGGAGTCCAATTCCTTTTGTTGTTGTATTTGTGTGTGTCTTAAGGGTGTGTTCTGTCTGGCCTCACCCACTTTGTGGTCCAGCCCTACTCATGTTGGGTCTGGTCCCACTCTTTTTGGAATGCAGTCCCTGTAAACTTTTCATTCAGGTAATACAATCCATTCCTCCCAAAAGATTTCTCACTCCTGGACTGAGTGAAGGTGGGGCGAGTGCTCACTTGCAGGAGAAAGCTATATGCGTACATTCAGCAACACAACAGAGAATGAATAATTGCCTAAAATTTGTTCTTTCTTTTTATAGAAACTCAATCTCTTAATGATTGCTGGAGCCACTTCTTAATACTTTTCCACCTGATTAGATCTGGGTTTCACTAGCCATGATGAGTTACCACAACAATCCATTACTGGCATTGCTAACTAGCATCCTTCATTAAATTAAATTAAATTAAATGGGAGAGGGAAGAGAATGTTTCAAAGGTGTTCATCTCATAATAATTTCATTTTATGGAAGGTGTTTTTCTTCCTCTTTAAATTCTCCCTTAACAAAGCTCTCGTGCCTGAAAAATTAAACCTCTTCATTTTCCTGTGTTTGGGTTTTTAATTTACTATGCAAATAAGATAACAAGAAGGTCATATGCAATGTCGCCAACGCTCTCTCAGAACACCTATTTACTTAAGTAGCACTTATATGGTTTCTCTTCCCCAAAATGACTGTCTGAGTGCTAGCAATACATTGTAGTAGCTTAGTTATAGCCCATAAGAACCCCGAGCAATTTGTAAGAATGGTGTCAGATTTCAGCCCAGGACAAGAACTATATCTATGTGTTAGGTTTTGGAGATCTGGGCTTGAGAGTGTGGGGCTTCATCTCTTTGTCCCCATAGAAACAGAAGAAGAGTCTGCTGGACCAGAACAAAGACTCATCTCGTCAAGCATCTTCTTCTCACAGTGGTCAACCAGATACCTATACCAAGCCTGTAAGCAGGACATGAGCACAATAGCATTAGCATTGCTTGTGTTCCCCAGTAACTGGTATTCAGAGGCATACAGCCTCTGAAAGTGGAAACACAACAGAGGCATGGTGACTATAGACTACAGAATGTAGACAGTGGAGAGAGAACATTGACATTATGCCTATGACACGTCGCACAATTCAACAGCTTGCTTCATGCATGCATGTATGAAAAGGACATTTGAAATGAAATTGGTTAGTATCTAGTAGTGACACCTTGCTAAGGTCTCAGGAAGGTTGTAGGTTAGCTTGCCATCTTCTTTTTGACTAAGGTAGAGAAGAAGAAGAAGAAGAAGAAGAAGAAGAAGAAGAAGAAGAAGAAGAAGAAGAAGAAGAAGAAGAAGAAGAAATTTATACCCCGCCCATCTGGCTGGGTTTCCCCAGCCACTCTGGGCAGCTTCCAACAGGAGATTAAAAATACATTAAAACATCAGTCATTAAAAAAAAACTTCCCTAAACCTGAGCACACAGACCAGCAAAAACCTGGAATTTAGGGATAGAACTGCATTTTGTAATGCTATCATAGGGCATGGGGGCAAAATTTGCTGGGGGAAATCAGAATATGCGAGGGTGTTGCTTTGCTTACCCCCATTGTCTATTGCAAATGCCCCTCCAGGCAATGTTAAGCTGCTTTTTACAGCTCTTCTCAGCTCTGAGGCCTGAAATAACTAGGGGGCACGCACCATGGCTGTGTTGCCCAGTTTATATTTCTGTTTAAACGACTACATTTGAATAAATAAAGAGGAATGAGAGTAGTGTTGTAAAACGGAGCAAGTTTTACTGAGATGAAATAAATATGAAAATGCCTATTGTGCTTTTTTTCAGATCACTTTTCTGGAGCTGGCAAAGGCACTTTAAAACAGGCTGAGCATCTTTAAATAAAAACCTCCTTGCTTCTTGCTAAGAGCTTATACATTAGTTGGTGTCTTTCGTGATAGGGATCGCAGCTGTCTCTGCATATTATATAAACGCTAGCCACTTTGCAACTGTTTATAAACCTAAATATTTTATAAGAAAATATTGAACATTTAACTCATCTTGTGTTTCAGAGACAACAACATAAACACCACTTTCATTGGACATAACTGGGAGACAGGACCCATAGTGGGGCGCATTTTATAAGATAAGACAAATCGCTTCCCTTCGTTAGACCTCATAAGGGATACCATTTAAAACCGGATAGGGAGTTTTGCACCAAGCAGGGAATCGGCTAATTTTATAACTGTTGGCTTTGCAAAAGCCATCCGTATGATTTGTGTGTGCATCAGCTCATATTGGTGTATTTACAAGCCAAACATTGTGGATGTCAATGGCAAACATCCCATTGGTTTTAACAGATCAGGATTGCGTATAATGATAACTTAGGAGTGATAGCTCCAAACCAGTTAAATCAAAGCACTTGGGGGGGGGGGTTGAGACAATTTATTGCCAGCCTCTACAGCCTGCTGCACCTGCAAAATGCTAGGGCTGTCAGCTGATTAAAGTGTTTTCAGTTAACTATCTGCCTTTTACAGATGGGTTAATTAATTGATTACACAATTTATTTGCATAGCACAACCACATTCCAATAAAGGCATCCTTTTGAGGATCTTGAATGAAAGTTGAAGTTGTTCTCTTTGAGAAAACCCACCCTACCGCTTGCCTGTTAGATCAAATAAAGCCATCTTGAAGACTTTTGTCAAATTTGCAATAGGTGATGCTTCTGATCTTCCTAGGGTTTATAAGCTTAATTGCTCACCAATAGCAATATGAATCTATTATCCCTATCCCAGCAGCATTCTTCAACAATGCATTTTTTTAACAAATTAGTTTGTTTGAAATGACAGTGCAAAGCGTGCAGATTCATGGCGAGGCAAGCAGCTCTGAACATCCATACACTGGGCAGGAATACAGTAAGGCTAATGGGATCTTAGTTTTTGCTTCTGTAATGACCCTTTTCGAAAGCAAAACAGAAGTCTGTTCCACTTGTCCATTTAACTGGCTATTCTTTTCAACATGCAAGTCAGGCTCATTGCTGAATTGCACACGTTATTAGATATACTGTCTTGCACTAATTATTATTATTATAATAATAATAATAGAATTTATAGCCCATATAAATTCTCCCAAGAGAGATCAGGGTGGCAAACACATCAACAAAACATTTCTGAAAGCCATTGTAGAAACAGTTATAATATTATAAAAACAGCTAAAACATTTTCATCCAGTGATCTCTGGGTTGCCAGAAAGAGTCTCCTTCAACCATCAAATGCCTTCTAAATGGGAATGTTTTCAAATTCCTCCTAAAAGGCATTAATGACAGGGACACACCTCATCAGGGAGGGCCTCATGCAAATGAGGAACCACCACTGAAAAGGCCCTGTCCCAGGTTGACACCGACCGAGCAGACCCTGGTGGCAACTCTACCCATAAAAATTCACCTGCCAGTCATACAGTATGAGATGTTGGGGAAGGAACTCTTTTAGGTAAAAATGCCTCCCCTTCCCCTCCCTCTGCAGCTGCCTGTGCAGAGACTTCCAGCATCCAGTGGAGCCTGTAACTGAATCAGCATATCACTGTTTCCAGCTTGCATAGTCAGTTCCATAATCTTCAGCCATCCTTTCTTCATTCAGTTGTTGCTCCATGGTGGCAAGATGCAGATACTTGTTTTAAAGCAGTAATTCTAAAAGACCTAAATACCACTTCTGGGTTGTATGTAGGGATGGGAAAGAAAGTCAGTTTGTTTTGCGATATGTGAACTGAAATGCAGCTACGCTTTGAAATCTGCACTTCTTCCATTTTTGTGGGCATTTTTAAAATACACCTATAAGTGAAAACAACTTACACAAATGCAGTATACAGTGGTACCTCAGCTTACCAACTTAATCTGTCCTGGAAATCCATTCTTAAACAGAAACTGTTCTTAAACTGAGGCATGCTTTCCCTAATGAGGCCTCCCACCGCTGGTGCCCTTCCACCATTCAGATTCCGTTCTTAGACTGAGGTAAAGTTTGCAAACTGGGACACTACTTCCAGTTTTGCGGCGTTTGTAAACCAAATAGTTCTTAAACAGGGCTGTTCTTAAACCGAGGTACCACTGTATTAAGAATTGCCTGTAAAAATGTGTATATTAAGCATGTTTTCATACAAAGATGTGGATATTAGGAGAAATGCACAAAAATGCAAACAAATTTACACACACACACACACACACACAGAGAGAGAGAGAGAGAGAGAGAGAGAGAGAGAGAGAGAATGAACTGATGTGGGCATATAGGAAACTGAGTTTAGGATTGCAAGAATAAAAATAGAGAGAAACCAATATTGACAGATTAATCCATCCCTAATGTGTGTGGGGCGGGGGGGGGGGAGTGAGTCACAAGCAACTTTTATTTTTAAAAGGTTGTGGTGTAATTTAGGTGCCTCTGAAAATGCCTGAAAGGTGCCTAGAAATTTTCTGAAACCTTTTTCATTCAAATCTAGGACCTGACTTAGCTTCCCTTTCTAAGCCTCAACTCTGGCACTCCGATGGGGCAGTGAAGTCCTTTGTGTTGCAGGACCAGAATGGAACAGACACAATTTCTCCTGAGAAGCAATGGAGCATGCTTCCCCTACTCAAATCCCAATGTGATTAACTTGAGTTTACATACTCAAGTTATGGAAGGTTATTCATGGGGGGGGGGGGGGTATGAAAAAAAAAAAAAGAGGAGCTTGGCACTTTGACAGGAGCAAGGGTGTGTGTAAGAATCTAACCTACTCCCCACTTTAGGGAGCTAAAGTGTGTTCTTTTCATATTTCTTTCTCCCTAGACTGCATTCATCACACAACTTTCTCCTGCTTCCCACTTCCTAGAAATTAGATCTCTCCCACCATTCCTTTCTTTTTCCCTCTTGATGAGAACACTGTATTATTATTATCTCTCCCTCTCCGGATAGGGAGTGTTGGGGTGAACTGTGGTCTCTTGCATTAACAGCACGTCAACTGCAATTCACTCTTCCCAGGGAATCGTTCTAGATTTATTCACCACAGTGCAGCAGACCAGAACAACTCAGTAATTTTAAGGCCTCAGAACAACAACCAAAAAAAAAAGTAACAAGATGCTCAGCATTTGGGGTTTGAGGTAATTGAGAGTTGTTTATTTCCTAGTGCTGATGATTATGTTGTAATATGTTTCAGACGTCAGTGTTCCCACAGGCAAAGTTTTCGTAGATTTGGCAACAAACTCATTGTTTAACCACTTAAAGTGTGTGTGTGTGTTGCATGAGGAGTAGCGTAAGATACCCTCTTGATTGAATAATAAGTTGCTCATCCCATGGTCTTGGAGTAGCAAACCACTTTAAAGCAACCCCTTACAGCCAAAAGAAAAGAAAGAAAAGGTTTAACTAATGAAATAGAGTAGCAGTGAATACACTGCAATCCTACACACATTTATCTGGAAGGGGGAACAGTTGCCTTAGGTTAATTTCCAGTTTGCACCAATTCACATGTGCTCATTTATTCCTGAATCTGTTCCCACATTAATCTTCATTTTAAAAACAATAACACAAAATTAATAATTAATTTAAGAAGTACATGTTTTAAATATGCATTTACATATGTATTTAAAGAATATTCTCCCCACAAAACACACATTTCTACATGAATCTTCAAACATTTCTAAATGGATTTTATCCTAGAGTATGCTTTTTTATATCCATCCGGTTATATTGTTTTTGAACCAAGAACCGTATGGCAAAATTTAGAGAACGGTAAAATCCAAAGAATAACTGCATTCCAATCTGCACCTTAGTCTGGGAGGTCTGAATCAGGTTGGCTCATATCAGAACTTGCAAAGGACAATTCTAGGCATGTCTAAATCGAACTTAGTCTCATTGAATTCAACAGTGCGTGTACCCAGGTAAGTGAGTGCGTGATTGCTGCATAAATCTGTACACTCAATAGGACTTACTGAGCATGTTTGGGATTGTGTTGTTAATGCCAGAACTCCTAGTAAGTATTTAAGTCCTTAATGAAACTGCAGAAGCTTCCTCCAGTGCAATAAAAGCAGCAACCTGTGTTTTCTCTATAAACAAAAAAGAGAATACACCTCCAAACAAAAGAGGGAAAAAACAAGTTCCTGCACTTTTGGTTTCATGACTCGCAGCTCAGTCTTGTTCCACTCAGCTGTTGCAGCTATTTAAGATGCTACATTCCCCAGGAAGCTATCTGGGATAAGAGATACATCTGTTTTTCCTTGTGTCTGGGTGTTGAAGGGGGTGGGGAGGAGTGGCAATATCAAAGTAATACATTCACTTTTCACACAAATTTTAAAGTAGGAGATTTCCAATTTACATTACCCACAAATGATTTTTTTGTGGGGGGGGGGGGGACGACCCAACAAACATGTTGTTTACTTACCTTAAAGGGTAGCTTTCAAACAGTGATAGCTGAGCCATCTCTGGCCTGATAGGCTCAGTGAACCTCTGGGATCCATTAAAAAAAGGTAAAGGTACCCCTGCCCGTACGGGCCAGTCTTGCCAGACTCTAGGGTTGTGCGCTCATCTCACTCTATAGGCCGGGAGCCAGCGCTGTCCGCAGACACTTCCAGGTCACGTGGCCAGAGTGACAAGCTGCATCTGGTGAGCCAGCGCAGCACACGGAACGCCGTTTACCTTCCCGCTAGTAAGCGGTCCCTATTTATCTACTTGCACCCGGAGGTGCTTTCGAACTGCTAGGTTGGCAGGTGCTGGGACCGAACGACGGGAGCGCACCCCGCCGCGGGGATTCGAACCGCCGACCATGCGATCGGCAAGTCCTAGGTGCTGAGGTTTTACCCACAGCGCCACCCGCGTCCCATTAAAGATCACTAAATGCACTGAGGTTGACTGGCTTCATGGTTCTGACAGAGTAGCAGGGGGCATGAAAGCTGGAAGAAGAAGAGGAAGAGGAAGAGGAGGAGGAGGAAGAAGAAGAAGAAGAAGAAGAAGAAGAAGAAGAAGAAGAAGAAGAAGAAGAAGAAGAAGAAGAAGGGGCAGCTAATCAAACATTTCAGATAGTTTTGAAATAAGATGGAAGTAAGCATCTGGTGTTTCATGTCTGAGATACAACAGAACCTCACAGTTACGAATAACATAGGGATCGTGCCTGAGTACATCACAGTGACTTTGAAATGCATGCAACTTTGAACGTTCTCTACCTACCTGTCATTCAGCAGATGCCCAGCAACCACAGCCAGCTCCCTATACATGCAAGAGTTTCCCTATGAATCCATAATCTCACATAGCGGAAGGGTGGGGACTCTGTGGCTGTCTAGATTCTGCTGGACTGCAACTCCCATCAGCCCTGGCCATTGGTACTGCTGCCTCGGGCTGATGAGAACTGTTGTCCCAGAAACATCTGGGAAGCCATGCATCCTCCATCCTTGACACGGGAGCTGGTGCAACCTCTTCCACCCTCAGTTTCAACCCTTGCTGTGTGATGGTCCAAATACTATTTCTCAGTCTGCTTTTTTAAATATGCTATTGCATCTTATCCCTTAAGTTCTTGCGCACATTGATAAGTATAAAGGGGGCAAAAATAGGTGAGAATGGTCAGAAGAAAGGTTATGGGAAACTGGACTATTGCAGATATTAATATTGAACTGTTTGAAGCGACTGGATACATAAAAGCTGGGTCCTTTTGGAATAAAGCATTGCCCAGACCCATTAGTTATTATTCAAAATTTTACTTCCAGAACTTTCTTCAAAAACAGAACAAAAGATCAAAGGTACACCCAAAAGGTACACCCAAAATAACAGGGACGCGGGTGGCGCTGTGGGTTAAACCACAGAGCCTAGGACTTGCTGATCAGAAGGTTGGCAGTTTCAATCCCCGCGACGGGGTGAGCTCCCGTTGCTCAGTCCCTGCTCCTGCTAACCTAGCAGTTCAAAAGCATGTCAAAGTGCAAGTAGATAAATAGGTACCGCTCTGACGGGAAGGTAAACGGCGTTTCTGTGCACTGCTCTGGTTTGCCAGAAGCAGCTTAATCATGCCTGCCACATGACCCGAAAGCTGTATGCTGGCTCCCTCGGCCAATAAAGCGAGATGAGTGCCGCAACCCCAGAGTCGGTCACGACTGGACCAAATGGTCAGGGGTCCCTTTACCTTTAACTTACACCCAAAATATCCATACAATATCTTGTGTTGTCCAGCAGAGGCTCAGCATCTTAGAAATAAAATTAACTTATAATCAGAGCTGACAAACATAGCTCTCTCTCTCTCTCTCTCTCTCTCTCTCTCTCTCTCTCTCTCTCTCTCTCTCTCTCTATCTCTCTGGCTCCATTGCCTGCATTCCATCCTGCATCCTGCCTTAGGCTGCTTACCTGGAGAGCTTCATTTACATCCTCACTCTCCACAGTGTTTTAGAAAACAAAGAACCAACCTCCCTCATTTCAAGATGGTCTATTTGCAATTCAATACTTCTGGCATGATTTAAGGTTTATCACTCATGTGTTTGCTGCTATAGGACAACAGTTAGTTAATTATCAACTGGTTAAAGCCCAGAAATAGCTCTCCTTCCTGTTCTTTAGCTTCATTGGAATCTTCCAGCTAAACCCTTTCACCAATACACACATGCATTCCCATTTCAATGTCAATTAAGTCAATTATACTTAACATAGGCATGTGTAGTGGTCTCTACAAAAGCTGGAGATCAGAACTTCAGTATAGCTGATCACCATGATGGCTACATATTACCTTCACTATCAGAGGCAGTATGCTTCTGAATGCCAGCTGATAGAGATCCTGAGTGGGAGAGCGCTATTGAATCTGCATCCTGTTTGTGGGTTCGGGTTGGCCAGTATGGGAACAGAATACTGAACCAGATAGATCTTTGGACTGTTCCAACAGGGCTCCTCTTATGTACACGTACACAGTGGCGTAGCGTGGGGGGTGCAGGGGGGGCCGGCCGCACCGGGCGCAACATCTGGGGGGGGGGTGCTCGCATTCGAGTGCTAAAATCCACGGCTTAGGGGGCGCAAATTACTTGCCTTGCCCCGGGTGCTGACAACCCACGCTACGCCACTGCACGTACACAAGGAATTACAATGATCAGGAACCTAGCAAGCTACCTTATATTGATCTATACCTTTCCAGGGTTTCAGGAGTGTTTTTCAGCTGTATCTGGAGACACCAGAACCTTTTCCTTGTAAAACAGATTCTACAGTCCTTCCAAAGTGATTCAGAAGGGAGCTGCTGAAACCAAGGGAATCCTTGCAGTCCTAAACATTTCCTCTGTTTCCAGTTTACACATGATTGCGTCCACACACTGACAGTGATCTTGGATAAAAATTATGTGGAAGCGAATCTGGCAGTGCTGCTGGGATGTGCAAACAGGATCTAAGAAGCCGGTAAGCTGATATTTATCAATCCAGCAGATCCCATAGAAACAGGTTCCAGATGATATTTGCTCTTTGTTCCTCTTAGAGACACTATCGGTATCCCATATAACATAAAGCAAATGAACTTGTTTTGTATCTGGCAAATGCTGGAAAGTATCCAGAACCCAGCTATGCTGAATTCCTAGTAACAACAGCCAGTCCTAACTTTTATCGGAGGTTCAGATAGCATCTTATTTATACAGCATCTTGAATTTGAAATAAAATCAGCTAACAAACATCGAATGGAAAATGTCAAAGCCATTTCCCTAAGCCTGAAACTACAGGCTTTAGAGAGAAATGGCTGATCTCCAAGCTCATTGTTTCTGAAACATAAACCCCCCCAGTTATTTCACCCTATAAACATACTCTTGAACTTATATAGCTATTTAAGCTTAAATGGTATCAGGGATGCATTGGAGGAGGGTGGAGAGAGAGAGAAGACACATATCAGTAATCCCAGTCTGTAATACAATCTTACACTGCTGCACAGCATGCATAGAAATTTTCTTCAATGGGGACTTTTTATTCCAGATCTCAGCAGCCTCTCAGCAAAGGAAATGTACAGTATATGCTTCTGACATTAGTCGTAATTGCAGGAAAGTGTTTGTACTTTTGGTGAACTGCAATCATCGTGTACTGTTAAGTATTAATTTAAAGAAAACAAAATCCAGCAATAGCTGGCTTGCATCTGTATTTACCTTTTTTTGTTGTTGTTAAACTGGGGGGGGGGGGGGGGATCTCCCTTAGCCTCTTCTCTTTATGCCCATTAGTGCAGCAAGGTGCTATAGGTGCACTGAAATGATGATTGAAAAGTTGCCTTGTAAATTTGTCTAAATACATCTTTCAGAAAATGAATTTTGGTCCCAGATACAATGGGTTGCTGTAATCTCAACACTTTTCTCTGTAGCATGCTGAGTAAGCACTGTGTAGGTAGAGTGGTGCTCCAAGCTTGCAGCCGGGGTGTGGGTGTGTCAGTGATTCTCAGTGTGCCCATGTTCAGCCATGGTGATAGTGGTGGTGCTCTGTACCATGTGCCAAAACTTGCTTGGTGGGTTTTTAAATGATTCTTTTTCCTGCATTCTTAAACCAAACAAGGCTCCACAGTCCCTGACCTCAGGTTTACAACCTGAAATGCTGGCATAAAAAGAAAAGGGGTTGTGGGGAGGAGAAAGAAAATCCAAGCACTAGTTCTTAGTTCAAAATCTCTTATTATAATACCAATCCTGCATGCAATCAGTTGAAAGAGAGGAGGAGACGTAAGTTGCTGGTTTTTTAGTTGAGCATTTGGTGGCCCTGCTTCTCATCACTCCCTCCATTGATTTTAATAGCTACTGGACCACCCCTCACCCCTCCGCCTAGTCCAGGCAGGCAGTATGCATAGCAGGGTAGGGCAGCCTATCTGGTATGACAGGACTGGTAGGCCTGGGTGCTGTCACCAGTGGGCAGGCAAGCAGCTGAGTGACTACAGCAGAGGGGTGTCAATGGGCACAGTGGCAGTGGCCCCCACAAAGGTCACTCGGACCCAGTACACTGGTACCTTGGTTTACAAACAGTCCTGTTTACAAACTATTTGGTTTATGAACTTCGCAAAACCGGAAGTAGTGTTCCGGTTTGCGAACTTTGCCTCGGTCTACGAACAGAAGCCGAACGGTGGAAGGGCACCGGTGGCGAGAGGCCTCATTAGGGAAAGAGCGCCTCAGTTTAAGAACGGATTTGGTGTAAGAACAGACTTCAGGAATGGATTAAGTTCGTAAACCAAGGTACCACTGTACTTCCCTGGCTGCTGCATGGTAGCACAGCATAGCAGAGCCATGGTGTGAATCAACAGCACCAGCCTGGAATCAGGATTCCCCAAGATGTTTGCAACAAGTTCTGATCTCATTCATAAATGATGGTGATCCCACAAGCTAAAGGTAAGATCTAACTGGCATGTCACATCAGCACAATGGTTTTTCTTTCTTCCCCCTCCTGCGTGCCCTGTGACCTCACCAAATCAACTCTAGAGCGTTGGGGGAACCCCTAGAACAGATTTAGAGGCTGCAGGGGGGAGGAATGAAGCCCCATTGCACAAGCAGAAATTCTTACAGTGACAGGTTGTGCTACTCCCCACACATTTGGATACAATCCTATCGGTACAAAACTGATAAGAGGTTTTGCTGGATCAGATCAGTCAGCCCAGTCCCACTTTCTGTATCTAACAGAGGGCTTCCTGAAACTTACAAGCAGGTACAGTCATGCCCTGTAATATAGATTGTCACAGGTATAAGATATTGCACAATGAACCTAACGATCAAAGAGCCAAAGATGTCCTTAGAGACAGCAAAGGAAATCATGCAAGGCCTTGGACTCAGCTCAGAGCTTTGTTATGCTCTGTTCCTCCCTGCTGGCTGGAAAGAATCCAGCATAGGGCAGGAAGATTGTGCCTCATGCTGCCTCACATTCTGATCCCATGGGACTCAACTTTCTCAAGAACAAGGATTGTTGTTGTTGTTTAGTCGTTTAGTCGTGTCCGACTCTTCATGACCCCATGGAGAGAACAAGGATACTGTATATATATGGCTGGGACAGAGCAACGGGAGCTCACCCCGTCACGGGGATTTGAACCGCCAACCTTCTGATTAGCAAGCCCAAGAGGCTCAGTGGTTTAGACCACAGTGCCTCCCACATCCTGCCAACCTAGCAGTTTAAAAGCACACAAGTAGATAAATAGGTACCGCTGCGGAGGGAAGGTAAACGGCCTTTCCGTGCGCTCTGGTTTCTGTCATGGTGTTCCGTTGCATCAAAAGTGATTTAGTCATGCCGGCCACATGACCCAGAAAGCTGTCTGTGGACAAGCACTGACTCCCTCGGCCTGAAAGCGAGATGAGCGTCGCAACCCCAAAGTCGCCTTTGCCTGGACTTAGCCGTCCAGGGGTCCTTTACCTTTACCTATATATGTGGCAACGGCTTGGGAGAGAGATGCTCCAACTTGTTGTTCAGTACTTCGATGGTCCCCAAAACAATTTGGGTTCATATTACAGCACTTCCTTAGGAAAACACACCAGAGTCTCACTGCAACGTGGACACTACAATCCTCTCTGGATTGGCTTCAGAAATCCTGGGCAACTGTTGAATGGAATTCACACTCTAATCCTGAGTTCTCAAAATGTGAGACTAGCTAACCTATATTATGTCATACACCATTCCTTTGTAACTATTCATATTTCCCCTTGTAAAACTAAAACCAGCTCTTTCCTCCATCCGGGAGCTGACATCATCATGATGTTATATCCTATGCTGATGGTGCAAAGCCTGGAAAAGCATTCAGATGCAGTCTTGCGGTGAATTAAATCTGCAATGCTTCTTCAGTCCCTTTCCCTCATGCTAAATTCTAACTGGCCCTGCAACATTTGCTCATTTCTTCAACTGCATTTGTAAACAACTTGCAACTTGTCAATTTTGGTTTCTCCTTTTTTCAATCTTAAATTAACTTCCCCACATTTTCATATCTTGTTTGCATTTTTTAAAATCCTCGACATTTTTGTGCAAATGTTTCCTAATATAAACATGCAGTTTTACCCAAAATACATTTTTCTGCAGTTTCTCTAATATAATGAATTTTTATGTTATTTTCACTAACATAGATATTTTATGCACACTTTACAATATTATATATACTTTTGTCCACATTAGAAGCCTGGAGAACTGTGCTGCAAACTTTCAAAGGATAGCTATGCTACAGTTTGCATATTCAACCACAGAGGTCATTGGGTAGTATTGCTAGGTCTCCACACACCATGGATCCACACCTTCACACAGCAAATAGATAAAATATGGAATTCGTTCCTACAAGAGGCAGTGATGGCTGCCAACTTGGATGGCTTGGATTAGATAACCCAGTGGAGGACAAAGCCATAACTGGTTGCTGTCAAGATGTGGATGTCTTGCCTCCAATGATGGAGGCTGTATGTTTCTCCAATCCTGGCAAATAGTAAGATTTTTTTTTAATTACATCTCAAAACATGCAGTTCATATACTTAAGCTGATTCCTTTAGGACCACACAGGTTTCTCCTGCCACAAAAGGATTAGACTCATACAAATATGTAGGCCCTGATCTATACCTGCAGTGGAAGGAGGTGGTAGAGTATTGAGGTAATAGAGGAGAGACGTACAACTTACACTGCTGGTGGGAGATGATTGCTATTTTGAATACTGTCATATTTTTTGCCACCTCAGGGTGCTACCATTGTATCTCAATCCTATTATGCTGCATGTGTAAAACTAGTCCTTCTCCTGAGGGAAGTGGGAAAGCCCGTGCTTGGCAATAGCAGATACTGCAGCAGGGCGGAGGCACTTACCTAACCTCCTGGCAGTGGAGTCACTGCTGTTTACTGGGAGGGACAGTGGGAAAGGCATGGTGGCTGGGAGGTCAGCACCATGCAAACACACTGGCAGAGCCACGCCTGTCAGTGTGTTTACACAGTGCTGACCTCCACCACCACCTTGCACCTTCCACTCTCCTTAGTAAGCAGCAGCAGGTAAGCACTGTCACCCAACCCCACCTCCTACTACTGGGACTTGGTATGGGGGGGGGGAATCCCAGGTTTAATTTCTACCATCTCCATTTAGGACCAGGAAGAACTCCTGCTTGCAATTCTGGAGATCTGTTGCCCAATGAACATAGATAATTAGTGAGTTAGATGGACCAGTGATTTGACCCAGGTTTAAGGCCTCACTGTACGTTCCTATGATGGCTTTTGTCAAATCACATCATGCTTGAAATCCACAAAGAACTGGGTTTCTACAAATTATTGCTACATCCATATATTAAAATCCATTTGGCTGCCCCTTTTGCTTCCAAGAAAGGCTCAAGTTAGGGACTTACAGCTGTGTGTATTTGACTTCCAGACCTGGGAGGATATTAGAGCAAATAATTGAACAAAAAGTAGAAATGAGCACATTCCCCCATTCCATCTCGTTATTGTTCCGTGGGTTGGCTCTGCCCCATGTTCTGTTTTCCTTTCCTCGCGGCTTAGCTTGGGAGAATTTCTAAAATTAATTTCAGAACCGGCGTGTGCACAGCTTGCTGTACGTTTTTACTTCACTCCTCTCCCCTTACAAATGCTGGTGTCAGCCAATGTGCATTGATTAAAGCTGTGAAAATAGTGAGGAGGGAGGAAAGGAGAGAGCTAGTTGCCTCCGCCTCAGCTAGACTAGGGGTGGGGAAGCCTTTTCAGCCTGAGCGCCTCATTCCCTCCTGAGAACTTTCTGAGGACCACAGGGGTGGCGCCAGAGGGACGAAAGAAGGCAGAGTGGAAAATGTGAATTTTATGATGTTGATGATGATACATTTATTTATACCCCGCCCAGTGGCGTAGCGTGGGTTGTCAGCACCCGGGGCAAGGCAAGTAATTTGCGCCCCCTAACCCGTGGATTTGCGCCCCCTAACCCGTGGATTTGCGCCCCCTAACCCGTGGATTTGCCCTAACCCCAGATGTTGCGCCCGGTGCGGCCGGCCCCCCCTGCACCCCCCACGCTACGCCACTGACCCCGCCTTTTTCTCAGAGGGGGCTCAAGGCGGCTTACAGATAAAAACAAGAATTGCTAAAATGAAAAGGGGGGGGGGAAACGACTTAAACATTGATAGAATAAAAACTACATACACATATGAAATCTGTTTAAAACATACAAATAATGACAATAAAAACAGCACAGCACCAGCCCTTTCATTAACAGCAGCCAGTTCCCAGAAATCTGTTGGAACAAGAAGGTCTTCACCTATCTGCAGAAATTTTACCTTTGTGCAGTAAGCTAGTTTGAAGACACGCTCATGCCTTCCTCTGTGTCCTCCATCCAAACCAGCAAGAGGAATGATCTGAATTCAAGGCTGTTTTCCAAATGCACAATAACACTCAAAGTGGATACGAAGCAGGACCACTGAGGGGGTGTGGCCTGTCAAGAAGAAATATGGCCTGGGGAATGTCCTATGGTCGCGTATGGGGTCTAGAGGGCCACATTTGGCCCCCAGGCTAGCCTGTCCCTTCCTCTACTGCAAGGCAATTAAGGGTCAACTAAGAGGGAAACAGGAGAGGGAGGCAAGGACACCATTCAATGCTAGGGGTGTGCACTGGAACTTTGTGGGAGCCAAATAAACAGCTCAGGACCGCAATACCTCAAGGACCACCTCTTCCCATACAAACCTACCCGGACCCTGAGATCATCCTCTGAGGCCCTCCTGCGTGTGCCTCCTCCTCGAGAGGTCAGGAGGGTGGCAACACGAGAACGGGCCTTCTCTGCAATGGCTCCCCATCTGTGGAACACTCTTCCTAGGGAAGTTTGTCTGGCGCCTTCATTATACACCTTTAGGTGCCAGGCAAAAATGTTCCTTTTTAACCAGGCCTTTGGAACGCCCTCCCATCAGATTTCAAAGAAATAAACAACTGTTGGAGGTTTAGAAGACATCTAAAGGCAGCCCTGTTTAGGGAAGCTTTTAATGACTGATGTTTTTATGTATTTTAAATTTTTTGTTGAAAGCCACCCAGCCTCCTCCTGCAGGAGGAGAGAGTGAGGCAGGACTGACCACGCCTCCGTCAGAGAGTGGAGGGGCGGAGGAGAGAGCAGGGCCGGCCAGCCTCCCTGAAGGAGAAAGCAGTGAAGGGAGCAGTGTAGCCGTTAGGAGGAAAGTGGGCGGCTGGGCGCGCGCGCCAAGTTCAAATGTAGAGGCGCGAGGGACAGCAGAAAATCCGGATTGGGAGCCAGGTCCCAAAGCCCGCCGGAGACAGGGGGAGGAGTCAGAAGAATCCACCTCTGAAGAGTCCAGGAGGGTTGGGACCCCAGAGGGCAGGAGGACCCGGAGGCGAAAGGAGCAGAGGGAGGAAAGGAAGAGGTGGAGCAAAGCTCAGGTATTGAACTGGTGTAAAGGAGGGGCGGATTCAGACGGGACTTCGCCGGTCTAAGGACTCAGACGTAGCGCTGCGCGCCACGGATGTCAAACCAACAATGAACCACAATAAAGACTTTTGTTTATAAAGAGCAACTGGCATTGGTCCTGTGTGAGCTGGGACCTGAGGCAGCCGCTGACAGTGACCTTTTTGTGATTTGATATAAATCAAATCAAATGAATGAATGAATAACAAGGGAAGTCAGGTAGATTTGATATCTCCCTACTAAATCGAAGCACAGTCAGTGAACCAGCACAAGTTGTATTGGGGCCCTGCATTCTCTCTCTCTCTCTCTCTCTCTCTCTCTCTCTCTCTCTCTCTGTTCCTATGCTTTTCAGTAACATATTTTCTCTGTATCGCTGCTTCCCTAGGTACTTGGGCATCACTGGAAGCGAGCCTGTCTAAAAAGTTGCTCTGGATTGTTAAAGCACAGCAGCAGCTTCTCATGCTCTGAGGGAAGCCCAAGGGACGATGCCATAAGCTGACAACTTATCCCATGGGTCTTCTTCTGATCAGGAAGTGTGAGCAGCTTGGGAAGGCTAGAGCAATGTTAAATGGAAAGAAAAAAACAAAACCCCACACTACTATACAGTGGTACCTCGGGTTACAGACACTTCAGGTTACAGACGCTTCAGGTTACTGACTCTGCTAATCCAGAAATAGTACCTCGGGTTAAGAACTTTGCTTCAGGATGAGAACAGAAATTGCGCTGCGTCGGCAGCGGGAAGCCTCATTAGCTAAAGTGGTACCTCAGGTTAAGAACAGTTTCAGGTTAAGAACAGACCTCCAGAACAAATTAAGTTCTTAACCCGAGGTACCACTGTATCTATAAGGTAAGCTCAACCAACCCTGCCTTCACTCAATTTAATGTTGAAGTGTTTTGAGAAAGAGGTAGAAAAATGGAAGCTGCTTTTTTAAGGGGGGGGGGACCCCAGCGATGGTGGGATAGCACAGCATTGCTTGTTATTGCATATTTCACATTATTGCATATTGCACAGAGAGTTTAAGAGGTCCTTGTGGGATTTTCTGCCCTAATTCAAATATAACTTTGTGCATCTTGCTTTGTGTGGGGAGAGGAGCAGGGTGCCATTTCTTGTTCCACCTAATGCAGCAAAATGTTTTAGACCAGCCCTGGATGTATGATAAGGCTGATTTAACATATGTGGGTACCAGCTAACAGGGGTTGTAAAGGTGAACATTCTATAGCTAAATTAATTCATCCCTAGATGAATTTTGCAATAATGTAACACGTTTGCAAGCTCTCAGGCTTTCTTCAAGGTGTGTTGAGGTTGGCAGAGCTGAACAAGACAACATTTTACTGAAAAATAGAGGTATAAATAAGACTTTTATACCATAGCAGTCATGCATTCTGCGTGTGCTTTCATAAATTTTGGGGGGAAATATTTGAGGAATTTCTTGGGAGCATTTAAAGATTTTATAAGGAACAGTCTGCATCTTTTTGCTTAAAGCACCAACTATCTCGGTTACTATGCAATCAAATGTACTGGGCTCAGAGGAGCAATTAAAAGCTCAAATAGGCTCTAACATGGTTATGTTTATGTACTGAAAAGCATGACTGTAAAGTCTAATGTATCAGAATTTCCCAGGTCACTAGTCTAATGGTGTATCCCCCTTTCTGGAAATTTGATTGTTGGTTTCTTGATAGTTTTAAAACTCTCAGGTCCCAAGAAATCAGTCTCAACAGTTCTAAGAATTCCACATTAACCTCTGACCTTTTTCTGAACGTTGTACCAGGTTTGTGAATATGGTCAGTGAACACGGTCCAAAAGACATCAAGATAGAACATTTTCAGAAGTCATGCTAAGGATTCGTTTTCCTTGGATGCTTCAGTGAGACATGTCAATGACACGTGATACTGAAAGCCAGGAAAAAGTAGAAATAATATTGAACTCAATGGAGCGCACTTCTTAATGAACATGCGTAGAATTGCACTGTTAGTACAATAATTATTTATATACTTTACTCTTCAAATGGATTTTGCTACAAACTAGAAATCCAAACACACATTGGACAGCACACTGAAACAAATTTACAGCCCTGTTTGCACCATAGGAAAGTTTTTTTAAAAAAAAAAAATCCTGCAGGAAAAGTCTTACTTTTCAGAGTAAGAGGGGAAATGGAAAAATAGCGTTGCAGTGTAGTCCTAAATATGTCTCAGATGTTAATCTCATTGAGTTCAATAGAGCATACTCCGAAATAAGTAGGCCAAAGAATTTAGGATTAATGTCAATCTGTGCAACATATACAAATTTACACATTTATTCCTCACTTTAATTAATCTGTTATAAATACCATCCCAAACTCACAATTAGTAATATGGTTCTGAACTCTCCAGTTCATCTGTGCATGTATTGAACAGATTTTTTTTTTTTGGGGGGGGACTTCTATCTATAATACCCTTTAACAAATGATTGCAAGTCTGATGTGGTATTTAAGCTGTTTAAGCAGTCCATTTTAGGTTATCAACTGCGCTGCAAGGATTAAAATGTCTACATTTGTTCACCAATATATTTATGTATTGATTTATTAAAAATATTTATATACTGACAAAATGTCAAAGTGGTTTATAATCATGTCTACATATAATTATTAAAAACAAATAAAAAAATTAAATCAGAAACCATCAACTAAGCATTATGCAATCAACTAACTTATAGGAGGTGGTAAGTCATTTGTAATATGTACCTGTGGTGGTTTGGGGGGCTGCAAAGATAAGTCATGAAGACCAATTTCACTGGCCTCTGACTGGGAAAATCCAAAACCAGCATGATCAAGCTTTCCAAAAGACTGGAGTAAATTCATACAATATTTGAAGGACAATTGTAAACAATTAACAGCACTAGCAGGGTTGTTGTAAAAAGACTTGTATTGTTGATAAAAGTTACCTTTTTATATTTATTTAACAATTTGAGATAACAGGTATGACTGGAACATAAATGGGATAGATGTTTAAATGCTATGGCAGAAAAATGAATTATGAAAACCGTGAGGCGGGAAGGAGGGTAGTCGATAAGCTTGTATGAGCAAAAAGTAAAGAGTATAATAAGGATGTATTCAAATATTGTAAAATGGAAACTTAATAAAATATTGTTATTAAAATAAATTCACTGGCCTCTTCAAAATTACCTGGCTGCCTGTCATGCCCATTGTCAGAAGCAACCTGTGAGCTGGTGCGAGGCTATGACATCTGCTATGACAAGAGGCTTCTTTTCATCTTTAGCTGCTACATGCAACGGTCAAGCACTGCTTGAGCCCCTGAGTGGAGAGCCGATGACAGGGAGGAAGGAGAGGGGAATGATAAAGGGTCTGCTGAAGCCTTACATGGCTGCGGGTCACTGCCTCGAAATGTGAGAACAATACGGGTCCAAGCGCTAACGACTTTCAGGTGTGCACGCCAAAGCCTGTCAGGGCAGTCAAGGAATTAGTGCTTGGCACACAGTGTAGGCCGCTTGGCTGCCAAGTTAAACAGAAGTGGGGGCCCCTGTAAATAAACAAAAGGAAAGTGAGCTTTTACCTCTCACTAGATTATATATCACTCTTGCATACAGATGCTCGTGAGCAAACATGTACACAACCACACACACACACACACTCTCAATCAAGGGAAGGAAGGAAGCATGCTGAATCGCACCGTTTTAACAGCAGGGGCAAAGCTATTGCAAATCACCCTCTCCATTTTGAACTTCATCCTCATATTTGGCCCCATCCACACCATAACTTTAAAGCACCATTATACCACTTTAAGGGACGCGGGTGGCGCTGTGGGTAAAACCTCAGCGCCTAGGACTTGCCGATCGCATGGTCGGCGGTTCGAATCCCCACGGTGGGGTGCGCTCCCGTCGTTCGGTCCCAGTGCCTGCCAACCTAGCAGTTCGAAAGCACCCCCGGGTGCAAGTAGATAAATAGGGACCGCTTACCAGCGGGAAGGTAAATGGCGTTCCGTGTGCTGCGCTGGCTCGCCAGATGCAACTTGTCACGCTGGCCACGTGACCCGGAAGTGTTTGCGGACAACGCTGGCTCCCGGCCTATAGAGTGAGATGAGCGCACAACCCTAGGGTCTGGCAAGACTGGCCCATATGGGCAGGGGTACCTTTACCTTTATACCACTTTAAACAGACATAGCATCACCCCCTCGAAAAAAGAAGAAAAAAGAAAAAAAGAATCATGGGATCTGTGTTTTGTTAAGAGTGCTGAGACCCATATTCCCCTCCCAGAGCTACAATTCCCAGAGTTCCCCATGTAGAGGGATTGGTTGTTGAACCACTGGGGAAAGCAGCTCTCAGGAGAGTGGGGAAAGGGAATCTCCTAACACATTTTAGCTCCCTTAACAAGTACAAGCTTCCATAATTCTTTGGAGGAATCCATGACTGTTTAAAGTAGTGCTTGGAATGTATGGTGTGGATATGGCCTTAAACTGCCTTTTATAGCAATAGCTGGGCTCAGCATTTCCTTACACTGATTGGTGAGCATTGCCTCCCACTGCTCCTCTTCATTCAGCCAGTCTCCGACACCCAAGGAGAGCCTTGTCTGTGGCAAATGCTACGCTTGCCTATTTGCCTCCCCACCATCAGTTGACTTGTCTTTTCAAATCCACCAAAGTCAGTTGGATGGCATTCACAGAGCAATTCAAACCCAACTGGCATGACATGATACAGGAGAATAGGCACCACCACATTCACAGCCCTGTCGCTCATGCTGCCTGGAGCATGCAAAGGCCTCCTCCAAGCTGTGCCAGCTGGGAACCAGCATAGTGATCAGGCCTGATGCTGCCAAGTGGATCCTAGGCTGCCAAGTGGATCCCAGTCAACTCAGCTACCACCACCCCTCCAGGAAATGCGTCATCACCACTGGGAATCCCACCAGGAGTACCTCCAACTGCCCTTTCAGTTGGCGGAACAGGAAGCTTTGCACGACTGGAGTGATGTTGGCATCACTTCTTCAGCAGAGGTAAACCTATGCGCAGTCCCACCCCACCTCCACAGATTGCGGGTCTGAATCAGAGCCTAAACAACTACTTCAGACTTGATTATGTTCTGCTAACTGCTTCAGTGAACTGGCATTGCTTTTCTTTTTTGTCCTCCCATGCTACCATCTCACTCCCAACAAAGGTTATTAATATAACCAAGTTGCCAAAGGATTTATTACCATGGGCCAAAATGGTGCCATTTCACATCTTAGTTAGAGCACTGAAAATAATCCTGGAGAGAATGCCCAGCTATAAAAAGGTACTTAAGCTGTCATAGTCACAGTCTCAAACATGCACCACTTGATGGTCTCAAAAGT
This sequence comes from Podarcis muralis, assembly GCF_964188315.1. Classification (NCBI taxonomy): domain Eukaryota; kingdom Metazoa; phylum Chordata; class Lepidosauria; order Squamata; family Lacertidae; genus Podarcis; species Podarcis muralis. Next base: position 77,236,844 of record NC_135659.1, read on the forward strand.
GCTCTTTAATTGGGTTTTATGAGTTCTAATTAATTACACCATGTTGAAAAATCACTTGTCCCATTATAGCTTTCTGTGGTTTGCCCTGAATAGCAATATGGTCTTCTACTCTTCCATACTGGTTGTTTTGGGGTTTCATCCTTCTGAATGGACAGCCATTTACATTTGATTAATAAAAAAAAAAAAAGGTCAATAAAGCTATCAGTTTTCTCATTGATTCAATGTATGCCTGTGTATACATTCATTTTAAAAAAGTTAATTCTCTTAAAAAATAATATTGCATGAACATTTGGGGCAGGATGAAATTAATGCAGCATGCTAGTGGAAGCCATTGCAAGGGCTCCTGTTACTTGCTCTCCTTATCCCACAAACCCCTGTGCCTCCCCTAAATCCTCTTTGGAGGGTTGGGAGAATGCCCAGAACATTGTACAGGGAAAGAAAAGGGGGATTGTTCCATCTGGCAAGCAGAAATGCTTGTGCTGACAGAATGATCAGAAGAACGTGACTTTGAATTCCTCCCTTGATACTTCAAGGGAGGAATTCAATATCCAATACTTTTGATATTTTGCGTCATTCCCTGTTCCTCACAAGCCACATGGGGTTCTTATGCTAATTTTGCTGGGTAATAAAGATGACACCAAAGGCCCAGGCACCATCATCTTCTTGATAAAGAGTTCCATGGCTGAGTAGGCACTTGAACACTACTCACTTCTCATCTGGACCTCTTGCTGCTATACCTTGTGGGTTTTTGTCCTCCCAGATGACACTAGGGTTTGGTACTAGGGCCTCTAATTTTCACAAGAAGAGCTCTGCTGGATCAGGCTATAGACTCATCTAGACCAGCATCTTGTTCTCATGGTGGCTGATAAGTAGATGCCCATGGGAAGTCTACAAGCAGAACCTCAGCACAACAGCACTCTCTCCACTTGTTATTCCCAGTATCTGGCATTCAGAGGCATACTGCTTCTGACACCGACTAGTAGCCATTGATGCCCCTGGGAACAGAGCAGATACATATCTGAACATTTGTCATTCATCTATCTATCTGTCTATCTATCCATCCATCTTTTTCATTTACTGGATACAATGGTTAATATTTCTTCTAAATGCTTTTATTTGTATTGTTTGTCACAGCCTTTGTCTGGAAAACAAATTAGTTTTAAAACTGCAAAAGTCACTGAATAGAAAGTTAAATTAGTCACTCCTAAATGATTGCCTTGACCCAGAATAAATTGCCAGTGATTCTTTTTCTACTCTGCATGCCAGTTTCACAGTAAAACTGTGACCGGCGGGTCTATCTAGGTCATCAAATGTGGGACTGAAATATAATAAAATTGCCAAGAACGGTGACTAACTAGAAAGTCTGAACATTTACCCACCACCCTGAAAAACAATTATAGTACTAACTCAGGATTATGTTATTGTAAAATAATCCCTTCATCCAGACAGTTTATTACAAGGAATCTGCTTACACAGATATAGTTAGTTACTTTATTAATTTTGCAAAACTTTTATGGGGAGGGTTGGCAATACAAAGAGGTATGAGAGCCTGCATGTTCAGAAGTAAGCTCTTTTTTCTTTTCTCTTTTCTCTTTTCTCTTTTCTCTTTTCTCCTCTCTCTCTCTCTCTCTCTCTCTCTCTCTCTCTCTCTCTCTCCCCGCCCCATTGATTATTAATAGTAATGGGGAGACATTCAATTCAGTTTGTGTTTAAAGGTGAACCAAGCTAATCTGCGCTTTCTGAAACAATACATGAGCCTAAAAACAGTCATGCAAGATTCACACGTCTCCAAATTTTGCAATACAGTTCTCCATGCAAGTAATGTGTACAAAAATGCATATACTTGGTAAAACGTGCAGAAAATGTTATAATATTTATATAATCAAACTGAATTATTTGTTGGTTGAGTTATGTTTTGAAATTATTAAGTATCTGACTATTATTATAAAAAGGCGTTGATTCGCATTTTTGTTGAGTGCTTCATGAAACTGCTGGAGAACTTCATTTAAGAAAAATGAGAAACTGAAATTGGCAGATATTCTCATCCCTAGTTAGTGATAATCAAAAGATCCAGTGCTTTTTTTAAAAAAAATGCAGATAATATGGCTTTTGGTTCATTATACCAAGTAAGAATGAGAAGATTATTTTTCAGTCTTGAATCATATTAATTATAGTAAGACCAAAGTGGTGTTTGCCAAAAATAATAAGTGGCGTAAATGAGTCATATCACTGAACAGCATTGTTCATTGCAGTTCGTAGGACTTCATATTTGCAAAATACTGTACTCTATGGAACACCCATTTTGAGCACCTAAAATGTTGTCCTGCCATTCAATAAGGGCTATGGTGACACTTTATTATACTAAGGACCATTATTTGTTAGATATGCCAGTAAAAAAGGTTTTGTTGCTAAAACCACATCTTATTATGCAGCTGTAGGGAATAGTTGTAGCAGAGATGCATTGAATATACTTCCTCTGTAAACTATTTTGAAATCCACATAGTAAACCTGATGGTTTTTAATTTTAAGACGCCCTTCTCAAGGAGGCTCACCTTGCCACTACTCCAATGTCTTTCTGGTGAGGGGGGGGAATACCCTCTCCAAGCCATTTGAATTGTCTCCAAATGCAGCACAGTAGCCTATCAAAAAGTGGGCAGATCTGCCAATTTCGTTTTCTCCCAGTTTCTTGCTTTTTCCAGTCTTAAAGTCCGTTCTCCATGTTTCCACAGTCTTTTAAAGTCATGAAAATTCACCAGCATTTTAGTATGAATTTCTCCTAATGTACACATTTTTGTATCCAATTTTACCTAGCAAAATGGCATGTGGAGCCTCACTTTCTCATCAGAAACACTCACAGACCCTCGGTTCTTTTTGATATGATCACCCAGGACTATTTCTGGCAGTGCTGCTTTCCACCCCCACCCCCTCTCCTATGGGAATACAACTGCACAAATGCCACTCCTGCAAAATTAACAACACAGACAAATGGAATAGATAACTTTCTAATGTTTAACTTAACTCATAGCATTTATTTCAGTTTATTCTTGCTGGGTGACTACGGTTGCATGATTGTGCACCTGTAGATTATTTAAAAAGATAAACAGTGTTGATTTATTAAATGTTTTCGAAAGGCCTGTAGAATACTTTTATTTTGTTAGAGTTTAATATCCCTTTTTAATTTGCAAGAACTGAGATATTTTTTAAAAAAATAATAAAATAAATAAAATAAAATAAAATAAAAAAGGTTCCTTCTTTTAACAGATTTAAAATAGTTTTAAAACATTTTGGAAATAAATAATTATTGGCGAAACAACGGAGATTCTTTGCTTTTAAAATTATTAGTAGAGTGTAATGGTGCATATGCATAATCTGTTATTATGTCAGGAAATCCTCAATTCATGCCTGAAAACAGGCTAAACCCAAGGGATAAAGGCATGGCAGATGAATAACAGAGCATCACTGGGAAAATTTACTCATCCCTAAATAATACAAAGACATAACATTTTTCTGCATTCTGAATGAATTCCTTTAGCTGTTGGATAAATTGTAGAAGCTTTCTGAAACTATGAAACTCTGCAGAACCGTTGCAACTCCCCTAAGCAGATGAATATCCCCTGCTTCCTGGTTAGAACTCGAGGGGAAGGTTCAAGGAAGTTCTTAATAAAAGTTTTTGGAGAAGACACACTAACCAATTTTCTGTGTTCCTGTCGGCTTATGTAATTGATTAGTCAATTGATCAATGAGCTAAAACAGGGCATGCAAATCAACAAAAAAGTTATTTCATTGTCATCTTCCAGTGCTGCTTGTTTAAATTTAAGGTGCACAGCACATTTCAAATAGTGATGCTGCAGCGTGGCAACAGAGTCATCGACACCTCCTTCTCCAGCTTCCATATATGAAGATGTTTTGTACTGAATCAGGCGGGACTTGTCCATCCAATCTCATATTGTCATTAGCAGTAAGGTTGGGCTAACCTGACACTTTCGGTTTCTCTAACTTTCTCTATTTCCAGTCTTAAATTCAGTTCTCCACACTTCCACATCAGTTTCGGATTTAATTTTATTTTTTTTGAAAAATCCAAAGCAGTGTTTATCGTGTGAATTCCTCATAATCGACACATTTGTTTATGCAATTTGCATAACACACACTTTTTGCAAGGCACTTTCCCCAACGCAATGCATTTTTGTCTGCTATTTTCACTAATGCAGTCGTTTTATCTAATATCTGTGAATATTGTTTGGTTGAAAAACTGCATCACAAAATTCAGGTAAGTGCAAACTTGGAAGAATGGCTGTATTTCAGATCTCTTACCATTTTGGATCTTTTGGATCTCCTGTGTCTTTTGCCCTGTTGCAAATGGCAGCTTCAGTGGGGATGGGACGATGATTTCCACTTGGAAAATAGCACAGGTTAAAGGGTTAAATGTGATTGCAGTATTGCAACACTGATCAAATCACCCCCATCTTTCAGCTGTTCTTAGAGAACAGCGGTCAAGTCTCCCAATGTCACATTTAGCTGACCCTCAAACACTGAGATGTTCCTTAAAGAAGGTCATCATTGTCTTTGGACTCTTGAAGGTGCTTTACATTACAATTTCTTCTTTGCAGCTGAGCAATCATCTTGGAAAGAATAGGAGTTGGAGGAATACAGCTTTTCAGGGGGGCTAGTTAACAAGCCTGTTTATCACTTCTGATTACAAATTGTGAATTCTCTTGCATGAATGGAAAAGACAGTTTTGTTGCATCTCTACTTTATTATCATCTCTTCTTGAGCTTACCAGCATAAAAAGGAACTGCGAGTGCTAATTCTATGTGCTTTCAATCAACAACGTCCCTCAAACAAAGGAGATTGTCATTTTTTCAATCTTCCTTTTATACAAAAAGAGAAAAGAAATTCCAATATTCAGTAAAACATGCATAGGTGCCAGGAGAGGGAGAATCAAGGCCCTTCCACCAGGAGAGGACTCAGAGCTAGCTTTTAGACACCAACTTCACTCATTCCCATATTTAAGCATAAAGAATTTCTGAAGTTCTGTGTGTACAAAATCTCCTTTCTTTTGCCATGTACTTTGGCTGAAGTATTGGTGTGTCAAGTCTGTCATGAGATTAATGTGGTGCAAAAAAAAATCTGCATATGCATACACACACACACACAAAATTCCCACTAATTTATGAGAAAAGAACTTGCATCGAGAAACGATCAGAGGGGAGAGAAAATATTTGAGGAACTTATAATTGGCAAGTGGCAGGCAAGGATGGGGTGACAAATTTGGTTTGGTTCACATTTAAAGGCAAACTAACCTAATTCACATTTCCTGAAACAATGTTCAAGCTGACACGTTTGGAAAGTCACACTTTTCTGAATTTTGTAACGCAGTTCTCCAGCCAAGGAATGTGTATAAAAGTGCACATACTGTGATAAAGTGTGCATTAAAAAATGGAGCAATTTGTTTTACAAAACAAGTGTATATTAGACAAGATTACATACAAACACGTGACTTATGGAAAATTCACATCAACATGCTAATGGATTTCATGAGGACTTTTTAATCGAATTTTTAATATTTTGTTGGAAGCTGCCCAGAGTCGCAGGGGAAACCACTTACTTTCAAGATGGCTGAGGAGAATTGTGTGCATCCATTCGTTCATTCTGCAAATCAGCTCTCCAGTGCTCTACACTCTGTAGCCTTCCAATATTTCCTGAAGACCCCATCATGCCGTCAGACAAACTTTATTTTAATCATGAGAAAGTGGAAAGTTGTGCTACTGTGTGTCTTTCAATTGTTGCTATTTTTAACTGAAGTCATTTTAGCTTTGAAAGAAATCAGGGTAGATTTTTTAAAAAATCTGGAGGGCCACAAGCTCCCCATTCTTGGTCTAACAGAAAATCAGCATGTATGAGCAGATATGATATCTGGTGGGCAAGTTCATGCAGCCATCTTGTTTCCATGTATGTTTTCTCATCCTGGACTGGTGTTATTATGCTTAATCATTTTTTTGATACGAAAAACACAAATCCAGCCCTCTGTTTATGCATATTTTCTTCTCTTACACCAGGACAAACATGTGCACTCTTCCTTAGCAAGCCTTTGTCCATCGAAATTAGTCAGGGGAGACTGATTCAGTGCTAAATTAAACACAAAGGGGGCTCAGCAGTCTTGTAAAGAACTTTATCCTATTGTCTGGAGTGATGTTTGATTAATAATTGTGGTCCCCAATGGCATACTAGAATGTCAGTTCCAACCTATATTCACACCAGAGCTGGATGGTTCTTTTTCTGCGTCTCCCGAAATAAAATGCTGAAAGAGCATGATGAGCTCAGGAAATCCATTCGAACAATGTAAATAGCTAGTGAGTAAAGCCCAGCAGGATTCATTCATACATGTCCAGCCCAAACTGGCTGGTTTGATTCCAGTTGGAACTCTCTTCACTGCAAAGCCTCGGGGGAATGTTAATCTGTATAGTATAAACATTTATAAACATCTCCTAAATCATTACACTTCAACTGGCCCATAAACACTCTCAAATGTTTTCCTTAGGCACTGCGTGGCTTTGGGGAAATGAGTACACATTGATTTGGCACCACTGAAAAGGTGGAGAAAGAGTGCAGGGGGTTAAAAAAAGATTGCTATCTAACTCCCATGAGCTAGCTAGGGCAAATCCCTCTCTAGGAAAGAGATGCAAAGTTGCATAGCGCAGCACATACCCCTTAGCAAAGTGACCACTGAACATAGTGCAAAAACAGAGGATATGCGTCACCGAAAAAGCGAAGATTTTCTAAGAAATTTCATTTGCTGGTTTATACATATGTTATTTATTATTATTTATTCAGTTTGCTAATCTTATACTGATTGCATCTAGATGAATTACAACAGAAAATAAGATAAAGATAAAAAAAAATATTAAGAACATCTAAAAATACGTTAAAACACAGTGAAATGCAATTCGGGCGAACACAATGGTAAAACACAGTTGTATAGGTCTAAATTTAGAAAGAATTGCTACCAATAAGAAATGCAATCAGTATGACCATAATGAAGAAGAATCTGCCTAGCTGATCTGTGTGTCTTCTCAGTCTGCTGATAAGCAGCTTCAGGGCTACTGGGGTTCTTTATATTTAAGCGGGACCTTGACTGGACAGCTCTTCAAGCAGAGTACTCCTTCAAAAAGTGGCTTGTCCTATGTTAAATAGAACACATGGCCACCCTAAATTCAATGTAAGTGTGGACCTCCAGGTGTTGCTAAATGAGAATTCCCATCATCCCTGGCCATTGGCCATGCTTGCTGGGACTGACTGAGTTGTTAAGCAACATCTGAAGGGCCAAAGGTTCCTGCACAAGTAAAAATGGCCACCTGTCTTCTCCTTGATCCTTGCCCATCTTGGCTTATAAAAGCGAGCTGAAAAGGGCTGGGCGATGGGTTGGTGAATGTATCCGTCTGTGAGGGAGCCTTTCCAGACCCACTGAAAGAGGAGGTTATTGAGCCACTTCTTAAAAAAACATCTTTGGACCTGGCCAAAATCTTCCATTCTTGGGCAAGGTCTCAAGTCTTCCATTCTTGGGCAAGGTGATTGAGCGAGTGGTCCCTGAACAACCCCAGGCACACTTGGAGGATGTGGACCATTTGGATGCCTTCCCATTGGGATTCAGGCCCCATCATGGGATTGAAACTGCCTTGGTCGGTAGCAAATTTGAAAGGTTGCAGTCCTACATACCTCAGGTACAGGTGATGCTTTTAACAATGAAGGAGTATTCCTGGGTGATCATTGTTAGGAGAATCAACACCCATCTTTTCCTCTGCGAAGGGCTCTGGGAGAACGATCAGGGGTCTTCCAGATTCAAATTGTGGAATATCCAGGTAGGCTTAGAAAGGACGTCTAACTGAAACCCTGGAGAACCACTGCTTAAGAGAGTAAGTGAACTGACTCACCAGTCTCGGTCTACCTTCACCCAGGCCACACTTTCTTGTCTTCTTACTTACAGGCATTCCAGATGGAATTGCTGGCTGTCAGCTTCCTCTTCTTTAGACTTGAGTGTTGCTTTTATAGAACTCAACAGGGAGGTAGATGGGAAGAAAACAAGATCTAGTTGAATCCACCTGTCATTGGCTCTAGCTCCACCTACTGCTGGGCTCCTTACTTTCTGCCCCACCAGCCCCAATGGGCACCAGCCACCACTGTATGTTCCCATTCATCGTTTAGTAATATGAGCACATGCTCTACATGAAAAGGGTTCCCAGTTTATTCCCCAGTATCTCAAGACCTTGATTCTGACTGAAACCCCTGGAAAGGTGCCAGCAATCACTGCAGCCAATACCAAACTCGATGGACTTCTTTTATCAAGGCAGTTTCCTCTGTTAGCCGGTATGCTATTTGCAACCTGGAAAACATACATCTGCAGAGAACGTTCACCATATAAGAGTTCCTAGCCAATGTGGAAGCTTCATTTGGAGATTTTGCTCTGGAGATTTTGAGCCAGCACAGTTTAAGAAGCATTTTCTTCCAACCCTCGACAAAGACACAAGACCAATGTTCATTTCTGTTCTTTTCTGCTCGTGGGCCTCTTGGAGCTGTCATTGCCAAATTAACTGCTGGAGTGAGAATTTGCAAATGGAAGTTTTCCAAGCTCCTTCATGTAATCTAATGTCCTTGGGGAGCAACAGTCTGCTCAGTATCAAAACTCCCTCCCCCACTTCCCTGCTTCCCTGTCACATGGAAAGTGATATGCGAAGATAGAATCAAATCTTCCTATACAGAATTGTTTCTGTGCCGCATGAAAAATATTAATACAGAAATGGTTGGCTTATTATTCGCTGGAAAAATACCTTTTATGATAACAGGAAGGGTGCGTGTGGAGGGAGGAAGTTTTGATTGTAGTGCAGTGCACTGAAACATATTTGTCATCCCTCTCAGAGGGCACTAATTCACCCAAGTACTGGGATGATGGTAGATATGATCAGGACTGGCTCATCCATGAGGCAAAGTGAAGCACCCATCTCAGGTGGTGGAAGCCTCTAAGCGCCACCCCTCTAGGCCCCCCACCTGCTCCATCACTCCACTGCTCAGAGAGAAGCAATGCTAGCATTGGTGCCAACTTCCAGTGAGATCTCATGAGATCTTGCTGAAGTCTCACGAGATATCACGGAGCACACAGAAAACATTGCCACTTTGTGCTGCCGCCACACCACTTTGGTAAGTGATGCTTTGGCAAGGGTGACAAGCTGGCAGTGGCAGCAGCAACAGGGCTGTACTTTCACCTCAAGTGGCAAAATGGGACATGCCACACCTGATCATGATGTTTGTAGGGTTAAGTGAAACTGACCTCCCAAAATTCTCCACAGACGGCAAAGTGGCAAGATGCGGGGAGGGATTTGTTGAATTTTCTCCATGGAGGGCCTGGAATTCTCAATTAGTTTCTAGGGAAACTGAGAAAGAACATATTCAGAATTTTTGCCCTGGTTGTGGTTCAGAATATAACATTGCCCTTAGGCATACCATCTAAAAAGATATGGCACATGAGGAAAAAGGAGTGAGAAGGGGGAGGAGGAGAAATGGCAAGGTCAAACACAAGTTCTTAAAGTTACAGTACCATGTTCACAATGGAATTATTTAATTCTGTCTGTGCACATTCCGACTATTTCAACAGTGGCTCTCCAGAAACACACTCCCGCTCCCGCCGCCGATCTGGGGACACCGTCTGGGCCAAGCAGGGAGGGGTGCTCCTGTCACACAGTTCTAAACATCTCAAATACACCATGACTATGAAAGGCAAATAGCTAGGCTGGCCATATTCTGCCTCCATTGTCAGAGGCAATATGCTACCCCCAGGCATCTTGCTGGCCACTGTGAGAACAGGATTCTGGACCAGATGGGCCATTGGCCAGGCTCTTCATCTGTTCTTATCTGACAGGGCAGTCAATATAATATTTCATCCAATGTACACATTTTAAAGTCATGCCCATGAACAAAACAATGTGCTAAGTGTTGTTATCTATGCTTATGTGCTCGACCCGCTAAGCCGCACACTCCTGGTTGATTCCCATTTCTCAATCAAGAACCTGTTGTCAGTACAGGTTAAAAGAGAAGTGTTTCCATTAGGTCTTTCTCTCTGAGCTCTTTCACCTACACATCCATTTGTGTTGTACACATAAATGACCTAACTTCATAGGGGTTCCATTAGGTAGAAATCTTTCCATTATTCCTTATTTTGTATCCTCTTTTCTGAAATAGGGATGTTTAAGGAATTCAGTTTTTTTTTGTGTGTGTGAGAGAGTTCCAATGCAAACTGACCTGATCTGCCTGCCAGGCTAATGTGCAGAGTGGAATGTATTTATCCTTTGGATTTTGTACTTTTGCAGAATGTGCCATACAGCTCAAAATAAGTGCCAAATGCTGTACTGCAAAATGTTATTTTAGGATAAGCTGTGTTGATAAATGAGTACATTGGGATAAAATATGTATTTAAATATGCATTTTGTGATAAACTACATACGAAACGACACATTAAAGGACATATTTAATGCATTTTGTGAAAAATGCAGCCTAATACACAAGAAGGACAGAATAGACCTGGGGGGGGGGCACTTGTAAAATTGACCTGGATGGGGAATAGACTGATCCATACACCTCTACTCTGAATTTGTAGTTCCTTTAAACTAAATAAAAGTGGTGGGGTTGTGCGGCAGTTCAAAAATTTTGAAGCACGTGATTACCCTTATAGGTAAAAAAATGTGGTCCATGTGATTTGTCTATTTTCGATAAAGGTAATGTGGACCTTACATGTAAACAGTTAATTGTATATCTTCTGGTAGCCACTTGATTAGAAATCATTAGCAAAATTTGGCTGGAAAGACACTTCATGCCCTACCCTTGGTAGCTGGTTCAAGAGAGGTATGTCCATTGCTATCTCAGAGAAATTGGTGTGTAATATTTCCATGGGTAGGGATGATGCTGACCCTTCTGATTTCATCTGTTTGGGGATAACTTGTTAAATATATGCCACTGCAGTCACATGGGGTGTGTGTGGGGGGGGTGTTAAATCCCTTCAAAATATTATTCTGTTTGGTGTCATCTATAAACAGGCAAAACCTTTTTTCCTTTCTCTCCCCTGCTTCCTTCATTGCACAATGTCAATTTTGCTTTAATACCCCATTTATGATTTTATAATTGCATCCATTTCATTCACCCCTGATTTCTTTTTTTCTTCTGACTCCTTGTGTTGAATTCAAATTCTTTGGTTGCTGATGCTTGTTTTTCCTTTGTGTGCATTGCTTGCATTTGTTGTTTGATAAACTAACCGACTAATTAACAAATGCTTCCTAAATGGAATAATTGGGTTTGGCTTCTTCTCCTAAGGATTCAAAGATCAAGTTCTTATGTGTCAAATGCCAGTGGTTGAAATGAGCTGCACTCTGATTCAGTGAGAAAGAGGGACAGGGGCTATACCATGACTGTGGGGTTGCATGCGGCAGGAAACTGCTTAAATTCACAGGTTCTAAGACTCTTTCCTGCTCAGATATAGGAAGGGAAAAGTAGGTGGTAGCAGAACCAAGAGATGCCATAATGTGCAGTCTTATTTCTTTCTTTAGGGTTGGTGCATGCAATCTTGACAGTGTCTGTCACTCTAACAGTTCCACAGCTGCCTCTTGTTCCACACCCCACCCAGTACTTTCACTTACCCTTGCTTCCTGCCTGAGCAATGTTAGCTGCTCAAATACAGCCACAACACATGGCTAATGAATATAGTAAATGTGTTATTAGTAGTACAGTGGTACCTCAGGTTAAGAACTTAATTCGTTTTGGAGGTCTGTTTTTAACCTGAAACTGTTCTTAACCTGAGGAACCACTTTAGCTAATGGGGCCTCCTGCTGCCGCCGCACAATTTCTGTTCTCATCCTGAAGCAAAGTTACCCAAGTTATTACTTCTGGGTTAGTGGAGTCTGTAACCTGAAGCGTCTGTAACCTGAGGTACCACTGTAGTAGAATGTCATTCAAAATTTACAATTCATCAACTTCAAAATAATATATATATATAAGTCCATAACCAAGAAGTAGTCAACGAAATGAATTGCTGGCGGAGAACACCACAACGCCTTTCAATGGATGATGTCCAAGACAGTATATCCGGATTGAATCAACTGTTTTGAAGATGAATCTTTGTCAGCAAATAGTTTTAGATAGAATCTCCATACAGGTAAATGTAATACTTGTGGATCAGAGCTCACTCACCAGTGTAGCTAACTGATTATTCTGTATTGCAAACAGGGGTTTGTTTTTGAGCAATGTTAGCTGCAGAGTAAGATAGCTCGTTGAGTTTGCGAAAGAAACCAATCAACCCAACAACCCTAATTCCGATAATTCTGTTTCTTTTTAATTCTGCAGGATCAACACAAAACCAGTCGCTTGCATTCAGCCACTTCCATTTGGCAAGTGAGACTATGCAAAGATTTGACGGATGCTCCAAGGGTGAAATGCTTTAGTGTCAGTCTGCTTTCTCTTCAGGGCAGGCATCTGCTATCCCCAGTAAGGATGGAACAGCTGCTGCATAGGAACAGTTTGAGGCTACAGGTACAGAACTCAGCAGCTGGCTTCTGCATATGTTCCTATGTGTGTGTGTAAGAGACTGTAAAGTAATATGACTTTGAGTTCTTCTCAAAGTGACTCTTAACAGCAGGACTGTTTATGTTTCATAAAGGGTGCTTTATAGCAGATACTTTTTGCAGGCTGTTTAGATCAGTGTGGTTCTGAGCTCTCAGTCTGGATCTGAATACAATTTTATGTGCTTATATGGATATGGGGCAGAAAACTGCCAATGCAAATATTCTTACTCCCTTAAGTAATGTCTGCTGAGAGCTTTCTCCTTCTCAGCATACTGCACAACATCTTGGGAACCTAGGCATAGGGGGAAATTTTCATTCAATCTGCATTTACTAGGTGAATTTACCTGATCTGCACTTTCTGAAACAATATGCAAACAAAAACAAAGGCACCCTTCAAAATCTCCCAAGCCCCAAGTTTGACAACACAGTTGTGCAGCCAAGTAGCATGTACAAAACTGTGTATGTTAGGAAAAATTGTATACAGACATGGAAGAAATTCACACTAACATTCTGATGAATTCTCATAACATTTTAAAAAAATGCAATCTGATGAGAAAATGGGGAGAACTGAAATGTGAAGAACTGAACTTATGACTGTACTGAGAAACTAAGAGAAACTGAAACAGACATATTCACCTAACTCTACGGTAACCCCAGCCACATGGGGAGCTGGCTGCAAAATTTGTACTCCATATACAAGACCTCTCCATGTTTCCAATCTATTGCATGGTCATGGCAACATTTGTGGCTCATTTTCTACACTGTGCCACCAGAATTCATGACGTTTTGCATAGTTAAATAGGAAAGAAACAGTGGTGGCCTCAGCATTGATGAGAGGCAAAAAGGAGCTTCCCCTTTATTTTACCTGTCTCCACTTTCACTCCAGTGTTGCACTTCCAAAATAAAATAAAATAAATAGCGGGGGGACATGACTGCACACAATTTATTCTGAGATGGTAGATTCATTGACAGTTCGTGCAACTAGTTTTGGATTCCCTGTAAAGTGTTGTGAAACACCAAAGTAAATAAGAATTAATAAACAATGTATAGTGATGAAAAATCCAGTCCTTTCTTTATTTATGTAGGAAGATTGATAGAAGAAATAATAATAATAATAATAATAATAATAATAATAATAATAATAATAATAATAATATCCAAGCAGATGACATAAAATACTATAAAATATTAAATTAAATAGCAATAAAAACTGATCTTAAAACAAGAAACATAATAAAATTATTTTTAAAAAGTAGATACAAGGAACAGTTTTATAAATAAATATTCATAATGAAATTATGGGAAGACTTGACTAAACAAAAATTTTTCTTTAACAGGCTTCAATAACACTACAACAATGGCACTTGCCTGATACTAATAGGCAGAGAGTTCTAGAGAACAGATGCTGCCACACTAAAAGACTGATATCCAGCAAGTGCACAAGGAACATTATGTGGCATTTGTAAAAGTGCCAGTTACACAGATTGAAGTGGCTACATGGGCACATTTGGGGATCATATATTCTGCAGAATAACGTTATGAAGCTACGTAGCCAATCAAATCTGCCTATGTGATGATCTCACTGAAGGCGAATAAAGGCTGCTCAGAACGCATTGCCTTCAGCCCGAAAAGCAAATATTTTTAACTCTTGTTTGAAAATGGGTCTGCCTTCTGATGAAACCAGTTCCCTCACTGCGAGAAGTGAGGTTACAGGGAACCAAGCAGAGGGCCTTCTCGGTAGTGGCACCCACCCTCCCATCAGATGTCAAGGAAATCAACAACCACCTGACTTTTAGAAGACATCTGAAGGCAGCCCTGTTTAGGGATGTTTTTAATGTTTGATGTGTTACTGTGTTTTTTAATATTCTGCTGGGAGCCGCCCAGAGTGGCTGGGGAGACCCAGCCAGATGGGCGGGGTATAAATAAATTTTATTATTATTATTAACAACTCAATCCTGGTTATGCATTTCCCTAGACTACAAGGCAATGCACATTCTGGTCCTTCTGCCGCCTATTTGCAATCAGCTTTCAAAGCTTCCCACACACCCCACACCCATGGCCTTTCAGGGCCCCTTACTGAAACCGACATCCAAATACAAGACGCATTGTGATCAAGGCAAAGGCTTCAAGTCCAGCCTGCTGCCACCCCCCACCCCCGGTCCCCTGACTGATTTTAAAAGACTATGAGTCAAGCCTGAAATGCCTCTTCCAAGTCCCGTCGTTAACAGTTTTATCCCTCAAAATTCCGACCGAAAGTTTCTGGCAACTTGTAAACAAACAGGTTTCTACATGATGTGTTGATAATGGAGTCCTCTGGCATTGGTCTCTTGGGCAAAGCTATTAGTCTCTCCAGTCTCCTGCTGCCCTTAATGGCCACCGCCGGAGGGGATTGGTTTTAACTGCGGCGGCCGCCACATTCTATCTGCCTTGGAGAGGCATAAATTGGCATTCCATATCATGCTACCCAAAAGAAGAAGAAGGGGGGAAATTCCCAGCAATTATTAAAAGATTCTTATCTCTTGCTCCCTGCATGGATAATGAGATCCTTCTCTGTTGGACTGAGACAGCCCGTCTCTCTGCTCACTTAATGAAATGGACCCCAGTTTGCAAATTAGCATCGCCCTGACTCCAAACGTAACCTCTTGTTGTCTAGTTGTACATCAAGGCTCCAGGCTTATGTCTTTCCTTATTAACACCCCGTAATCACGACAAAGCCCCTTTCATTTTCATTTCCTGGTTCTTTTAAATAAATTCGTTTGTGAGTTATGGCCATCATTGTCTCTCTCCCCCCACCCCGCTTTGTCCTATTGATTTAAACATGGAGGGGGTATGTTTAAATAGAAGGTTATGGCTCCCCCCCCTCCCCAAGGCTTGCTTCAGGAGCCTATTTTGGCATCCTGGATATTATTGTTTTTAAATCATTAAAGGCTTAGTTAATGGAACAACAAGCTCATACTTAGTCGCTGTTGCTGGATTCCTACTATATGGCAATGAGATGAAACTTTCATCTGACGCTATCAAGAATGGCAGTTTGGCACTGAAGGTGGAGCAAGAGAAATGGAAAATGACTTAGGGCAGTGGCACCTGGGAACCACTTTGCACAGAGATGCCCACTTTGATCCTCCAATATCTATTTGCAGCCAGGCAACTGACTTACATGGAGTGAATAAGCTTCTTTCTAAAGCTCAAGGTCTAGTGCTGAGCTAAAGCTTCGCACAGTATCCCCCTTCCCCCAAATAAAACAATGTGTGCGGGGGTGCTGGGGCAAAACAAAAGTTGTTTCAAAAAGGGTGTATATTAAGTATTAAATTCCAGAAGACCTGGCCATGTGTGTGTGTCACATTTAACTTTACAGCTTACACTCGCTTGCAGTGATTTGGGGCTCTTTGCAAGCTTCTAGTTGGGCAGTTCTTCCCCAAATGGTCATGTGACCATGTGTTGTCATCTGGCCAATATAATATTTCCACTGGTAGCATAAGTTGTGAAGCAAAATACAGCTCTCTTTCACTATTCACACTTCTCTGAATTTTGCAATGAAGTTCTCCAACCAACCAATTTGTACAAAATATATGTGCCTAAAACACACGTTAGTGCAAACAGAGACACCCACAAACCACTTTTCTCTACCCCCTCACCAGTATCTGATAAACTCACAAGCATGTAGCATTTTTAGACTGAATTTTTTTTATGCTTTGCAACGGTTATCTTTGCAACTATATGAGAGCGTCTAGCTTCCATCTTTACATGAAGTGTGAATTTTCTGGGATCTGGGCCAAACACACTCAGTGGAGATGTCTAGGACAGGATCAAAATAGGTAGGACGGCATTTCATTTTGCTACTTCAACATGAAAAAGGCCATCAATTTTGGTGATATTTTAGGGCAGAAGTGGGGAGCCTCAGGTGAGAGGATAGAAGCGACTCTCCAGGCCTTCTTTGAGTATTTTGCCTGACTGGAATGTGGATAGGGAGCTGTGTGTGTGTGTGTGTGTGTGTAAAGCTCAGATTTCTGCATGGCTGTGGTGTAACTTACTAAATTCACACTAAGATCCTGATGCATTTCCATGAGGACATTTTAGAAAGGAAATCCAAAACTAATGTGGAAATGTGTAGAACTGAACTTAAAATTGGAAAAATGAGCACCTGAGAGAAAGTGAAATTGACTTCACCCATCCCTAGCTGACTCCAACTTCATTATCATGCACACATGAGCTAAAAACAAGGTTGCTTACACAAGCATATGGTGATTTTAATGTTCAGATGTAATATTCATTGTTCTGCTGTTTCTGATGGATTTTACATTTTCCTCCCCGTATATTTGTAAATGTAGTGTTTTATATATGATTTATTGCTCCTAGTCCTGAGATACCAGGATGTAGCTTGGGCCTTAAGTATTTTAAATACAGGAGTCACAGGTCTATTTCCTTTAAATATCTAGGGTTGTACTCAACTAAATTTATCTCAGAGCAGCCCCTTTGAAGTGTATGAGACTGTTAGTCTCTCCCCCCCATTCCAATTGGTCTACTCTGAGTAAGACTCTCTACAACCCATGGACAATGTCCTTGTACAAAACTCTCTACAACCCATGGACAATGTCCTTGTACAAATGAAAGAGCTTATTTGGTTACAAGCCTGGGTTTCCAGTTTGTTGGGTACTTCTTCTTTCATAAGATAAAGAAGGCAAGTGTTTGTGTCAGTGACCTGATTTGGAAAGGCAGTTTTAATTCTGTTCTTAGTTCAGTGATGGTGGTATGTGTGTGTTTGATCATCATTGCATATTTATTCAATCGACATTCATTGCAACAAAGGCCATTTACAGTTTCAAACACAAAGAAGACCTCTGTAATTCAAGCATTCATTTAGGAATGGGAGCCTTATAGGTGGGGTCTTGACATTAATTTAAGATCTATCTCTTTTACAATCAGATAATTGTATTTCACTAAACTGATGCACAAGGAGGTATAAGGCACTTTGACAGTTTTATTCTACTTGTGTAAGTTAATCTGCACATTTTGTAGCTCCTGACTTACAGAAGGAACAGCGAGGGTTCATCAAATTGAAACACAAAAATACACAGAGGCCTGGGAAAGGCTTAACAAACATTTCAGGTTTAGTTATTGTGCACAGAGAATGAGCCAGGAATTGTATCTGTTTATAACATTTTTTAATGTACTTTTTTTTGCCACTGGGAAATCTACACTACAGATGTTACTTTTGGTTGCTTTTCAGACACTTCCTCCACTCATAGGAGGTCTCCTTTTTGAAGCAGAGAAACATGCAAGCCAGGAGTTCACAGCTCTCAGCCTTCACAACTGTTATGTATGGCAAGTATTTTGCCTGACTATTTTGAAGGTTTAAAGTTTGTTGAAGGTATTATAGCTGAAATTTGTGAGCTTCTGACTGTGGATTCTACTGTTCCCAAAACCAACTCAGTTAGACGAGTGGCAGAAAGCAAGTCTATTTGGCAGGTCTTATTGACTTTACCACTTTGTAGAGAGTTTCTTTAATATAGGGATCGGGAGGGATTGTCTGGTTTGGTATTTTAATGCAAACATATCGAATTTGCACTTCTGGAACCAATATGTGAACTGAACCCCAGCTCTCCTTCGAAATTCACAGTTCTCTGAATTTTCTGATGCAGTTCTGAAAAATAAAGAATACCTACAAAACTGTTTACAGTAGTTAAAGTGCAAGCAAAAATCCATATATTGGTGAAAATAATGTTTAAAAATGCATTCTTATTAGAAGAAAATTATCTGTTTGCTTGTTTGTTTAACATTACTGAATTTAATTTAAAATTTAAAATTGCTAAGCACTGTAGGAAAATGCAAACATGGAAACAGCATAATGAAAACAGTAATACAAAGAGAAATTTATTCATGACAAGGTCCAAACAAAAATGCATATGCTAGACAAAATTGCATACAAGAACAACAAAAAATCTCACCACTGTGTTGCACCTCTCCCTTCCAGCTATGGAAGTGACAGGAGATCACATAAATCACCAACCAGACTGAAATATATTCTCAAATATATTTGGGCAATGAAATAAAAGAAACACTGGCAAATATGAGTGAGCAATGGGCATGAGCATCAAAAATATATCTGAATCTTCGGAGGAGGGCTGATGCATAAAGTTTGACTACAGGAGTGCCCTTCATACATTTACACTTTACTTGCCCTATTTAATATCGCAGTGACAGAAGCTTCTGGCTGTCCTCCCTTAATCAATACTATTGCAAAGAGGACCCTTCTTTCAGCAGTGGTATAAATTATCAGATATATGCAAATAGATTTGCTAATGTTAATTGCTTAGGTTGATAGGTGATTAATTTTTTTGATTAAGATCAATCATTCCTGAGGCGCCTTACTAAGGCAATCTGCAAAGTGATAGTAATGAGGCTTGCCATCCTGTTAGCCTGCCACTAACTAGCCATAAACCATACCTTTGATGGAAGAGAATGTTTCAGAGCACGATATGCCCAGCTTAAAAGGAATGAGCGGAGAAAAAAGCTACTAAATATGAAACAGTTTCCTGAGGTGATGCCTCTAGGTATTAGAGCAGGCCTACACTAGACATGGGACGCAGGTGGCGCTGTGGGTTAAACCACAGAGCCTAGGACTTGCCGATCAGAAGGTCAGCGGTTCGAATCCCTGCGATGGGGTGAGCTCCTGTTGCTCGGTCCCTGCTCCTGCCAACCTAGCAGTTCGAAAGCACGTCAAAGTGCAAGTAAATAAATAGGTACCGCTCCGGTGAGAAGGTAAACGGCGTTTCCGTGCGCTGCTCTGGTTCGCCAGAAGCGGCTTAGTCATGCTGGCCACATGACTCAGAAGCTGTATGCCGGCTCCCTCGGCCAATAAAGCGAGGTGAGCGCCGCAACCCCAGAGTCAGCCAGGACTGGACCTAATGGTCAGGGCTCCCTTTACCTTTATTTTACACTAGCCATACAGGCAGACTAGGCAGCCACTAGGGGATAGTTGGAGGCCCTTAAACAAACAAACAAACAAAACCCTGAGGGCTGCATTCTTTTCTGACCCACCATCTGGGGGGGTCACATGTCAGTGGTGAGTGGGGTGAGAGGAGAATGTGGATGGAACAATACATGCAAATTTTACCTAGGTTAGTTGTTATATTGTCACCGGCACAGCCATCTTTATCCTCCATCCAGGCAAGCAAAAGGCATTATCAGAGTTCCAGGACAAATTTCACCCCATCAAAAACATTCAAGGAGGAAGTTAAGCTAGGCCCATGAAGGGTGGAATATGAAGAAGAGCATAGATGGAGAGGGAGGGTGTCATGGGAACAATCCCAAGGGCAAGAGAGAGCCGCCTGGAGGGCCACTCATAGTGGTCATCACGGTGGAATTGCTGCTGACCTCTCTCCAGCTGGATCATCATACCATAATAATAATAATAATAATAATAATAATAATAATAATAATAATAATAATAATTTTTTATTTATACCCCGCCCTCCCCAGCCAAGGCCAGGCTCAGAGCAGGATGGAGAGTGGGAAAGGCAAAATGATGATGTCAGTGGCAGAGCCAACCAAGTCATTGCTTGCTAGCGTCAGACAACTGAGAGACAGAAACCCTTCCCAAATTGCTGAAACTTGCCCAGAGATCTACCAGCAGGTATTGATGTTTAGCTAAGCAAGTTTAGGTAACAATAAATTTATTGGTATAGGGCTGTGTCTTTGCCCCCATTCTCTTTGGCATATTATTTCCCTGGGGCTCTCAGATACCTTCAGCTCTACTGAAGACAGTAAGTACTTTCATTCAAGGAGTGATGGGGGTCTGTTCAACTTGGTACATCTCCACCTTGCTTCTCTCTACTGGTAAGTCATGGTGATGGCAATAGTAGGAGGTCAGTCACCCATGATTGGTGAAAATCACTGACTTGGAATTTATGGAGTCACTGTCTCCAAACAAATGGGTGGGGACTGTTAATTTGTCTCCTCATTCAAGATTCACCTAATAAACCCTAATAAACTTCCATCTGTACAATGGGGCTTCCCCCTGCTGCACCCTATGACTCTGTAGGGGTCAGGAGAACCCACAGAACAGTACACAGTGGGTTCCATCTGGCAAGCTGCAATGCTTGTTCACATGGAAAGTTTGCACATTAAACCTACCCCTGATCTAGTAAACACGGCCACAAATTTAAACGGGGTTTGCCTTAGGCCTACTCTGCACTTAACTGAATTTTTCAAAGAAATGCATCAAGGCCTCACTGATCTATGTATATGTGTGTGTTGTATATTGACAGCCTGTCCACCATTTTATGCTCCCCACAATGTCCCATGTGGCACATTGTAAGAGAGTCAAAATGGCAACAGCCACACACACAAAAATGGCAGCCACCACTTAACAAAACGTCAGAGAGATTTTTTTAGATAATATTCTGGAAATAGTCCTCTTTTCCAGGAAAGGTGAAAAGAAAAGAAACTCCTGAGGAATTGTCTCACAAAAAAACTCTTCTGAGAAATCTCTGCTCTGCTTTCACCTCCTTCTCTCCCCTTCCAGATTCTGTTCAGTCTAGCTGGTTTAAGCATGTCTAGTTATATCTTTTCGACCTGACAGTGATGGGTGCCATCAGATTCTGTTGCTGGAAAGGTCAAAGGTTAATTGAAATCAGAGGAGCAAAACCTATTCAATTGTCCAATTAATTATGCTCAGCTCCCTTCCACCTCTTCCATTACCCCATAAACATCAGCAACTGGCCAATCAACAGTGAATGAGAGACAAAGCTGCCTCTGGCCTGCTGTCACTTATCTTGATGGCTTGCACTTGCTCAACAGTCAAGTTGCTGAAGCCAATAAAAGTGCATGTGTTGGGTTGGGGAGAAGCCGTGTGCATGTGTGATGGAGTAGTTGATGACATCCCCATACATCACCCTTAGCATCACCCTCCTAGCTGTAATGTTAGGAGTTGTCTTTGAAGGCTAGTAATGCTTTGAGATTTATTGCTGCTTCCAGACTACTGCCTGTGCCACTTCATTTGAGAAAAGTGTAGCAATCAAGTGGAATCTCAGAAATAAGCTCATATTCTCCATATTCTGCCAGCAAGTTGTTGCTTTAAAAAGAAAAGAAAAAGTGGACATCATGATGAGATCCTTAATCTTCTACAGTTTATAGTGTATTTTACTTAAAGAATATATACAGTCATACCTCGGGTTGCGAATGTGATCCGTGCAGGATCGTAACCTGTAGTGTTCGCAACCTGCAGTGCCGTGTCTATGCATTCACGTGATGCGATTCAGCACTTCTGCGCATGCGCGTGATGCAATTCGGTGCTTCTGCGCATGCACATGATGTAATTTTGCGCTTCTGCGCATGTGCGAGCACCGAAACCTGGAAGTAACCCGCTCCAGTACTTCCGGGTTTGGCGCGGTCTGCAACCCAAAAACGCACAACCCGCAGCATTTGCAACCTGGGGTATAACTGTATATATTTCCCATCCCAACAAACACTTTATACCATGACAGTAGGATTGGTGAAATGAACTGCAACTGCCAGCATGTTGCCTGATATTCACTTTTCAGCAATTACTCATTTGGAGTTGTTCAAATTCCACTGGCTGCCATTTTGTTTTTAGGCCCAGTTCAAAGTGTTGGGCATTACACTGGCTTTTGACACTTGAGGTGCATATTTTTAGGACCCACTTTATTTATGTGATTATAAGTTGTTTTAAACTGTTTTAAATAACCCAACCTGGGACCTTAGAATGAAGGGTGGGTAAATAATAATAACAAAACAACAGCAACAGAAATCTGAAAAATAGTTGTTTTGGGACCAAGCTCTTTCCCATGAAGAAACCCACACATTGCATTTGTTATCAGATCCCTTGCTCTACTTTGCATTCCCATCAGAGGTTTAGGTGGGATATGACACATTGCCTTTTCAGTCACAGAACCCAAATTACAGAACCCCCCCCCCCCCTCAAAGGCTTGAGTGGCCACTTTCTTGATGGTTTTGCAGTGAAGTGAATTATGTGCAAGTTCCTTTCTCTTTCTATTGTGGAGCCATTACTTTACCTTCCTATAAATCTCTCCTCAAAGCCCATCTTTAGGGTGAAGCATCAGGCACAATTCCTTAGTCCCCATACCACACTCTAAATTAACTTAGGTACGAGTAGCTAAATGTTTGGCTAAGCATGAGAAGGTTTTGTGGCAGAAGGTGACGTGAAACTACTCAGCTGCTTTCATTTTTCAATGCAGCCCTGAGTTTGTGGTGGTTGATGGAAGCAACTGCAGCTCACCTCTCAGTAGCCACAAGCAGAAATTAACATCATGCCAAGCGGGCTTCGGGTTGATGGTGACCATCAACTGGTAGCCACACTGGGACCAGAAGTGGCACACAGCAGTGATGATGTGGGCAACACCCTCACAAAAGCCTGAGAAAGTGGAAAAGGTGAGTGTGGGCAAGGGTAAGAGCAGGAAAAAAACCAGACAAAAACTGGGCCTGTGCAAAGACCCCAATCCACCCCATGGCCCCAATCTGGGACCCTAGATCAGGCAGACTTGCCCTGTGCCACCCTGAGGGGCCTCTGTCCCATGTACAGCCCCAGGGCAGTTCGTTGTTGTTTAGTCGTTTAGTCGTGTCCGACTCTTCGTGACCCCATGGACCAGAACACGCCAGGCACCTCTGTCCTCCAGTTCAGGGGTGGGATTAATGTTTAATTAGGTTTTATTTTAGTTTTCATTTTAGTTTGTATTCCAATGCCTCTACAGTCGTATCTGGGATCCCAAATGCCTTGAAAGTCGAACATTTTGGCTCCCAAACGCCACAAACCTGGAAGTGAATGTTCTGGTTTGCGAACATTCTTTGGAACCAGAACATCTGACACGGCTTTCATGGCTTCCGATTGGCTGCAGGAGCTTCCTGCAGCCAATCAGAAGCTGTGACTTGGTTTCCCAATGTTTTGGAAGTCAAACAGACTTCTGAAATGGATTCTGTTCAACTTCCGAGGTACCACTGTATTCGCCTAAGCTTAGGCTTACAAAGCCTGTACTTTTCTCCCACACCAGAGTTCCTTCTAGGGAAAAGGTGCTCACAATGCTAATTGGTGCTTGCCATTCTCTTCCTCACTTTATTGTCACGTCTCTGGAGCTGATCTAAATATTTCTCCAGTGCAATGAGAGGAATGTTACATCATTTGCACAATAGCTCTGCATATGTCCAGATCCTAAAGGCTCCATGGGTGGATTGCTTTAGCGAGACAGCATATCTCCCCTTCCCCAATCCCTCTTTTTTTTAGGTGGGGGGGGGTGTTGGATCAGGCTGTTTGTAATTAAATCGACAGCGATTAGCTCAGGAAACATGATTTGCTGCAGATTCCAGGTGGAAAAATAAATAAGGATTATATTATACATGCACTTGTTCTGTGTTTCATTAAACCTTGCCAAATTTCCTCTGCCAAACTCTGCATCCTCAGATTGGTCACACATGTTCTTGAATGCTTCACATATAGCACTTAACAGCTGCACTTTAGGGAGAGGGGGGGAGAAGCCAAATAATTCAAACACACCCTTCCTTTGCCAAAATATGTTCCCTAGTAAAGGCAAACAATGGCCTATGCACTTGAATGTGGACTCAATTAATCCAGAGTATCAGTTTACAGTTGTGCTTCCCCATCTTGTATATTGATATTAAACATTCAATTCTGCACGTAGTCACTTGGTAATGGCATTTCTGTTAGCCAAGGATCATTATCCTCAACATCCTCTGCCTGGTTGCCTTTCTCCTACACCTATAAAACACAACTTTTTAAAAAAGAGCAAGTTCAAAGGTGAGCTCACTGGTAGCAGACTCTTTTCAACCTAGAGTTGTGGATCCCTGGATGCAAGCAAAGAACATAATGCATAAAACTTAGGTATGTGTGATCATAATGGTCCAATTAACAATGGATGGGTGAGGGATATGATCCTGTAAAATAAAACCTTCAGAAATGAGTGTTTATATAGTATGTTTGTTATTACAAGAAGACGGGAACTTGTTGATTCAGTTTATCTTCCCACTGACTCACTTGTTCTGAATGAAGAGCCAGTGTGGTGTAGTGGTTAGAGTGTCAGAGTAGGACCCGGGGGACCAGGGTTCAAATCCCCACTTGGTGATGGAGCTCACTGGGTGACCTTGGGCCCCTCACTGTCTCTCAGCCTAACCTGCCACACAGCGTTGTTGTGGGGATTAAATGGGGGAGAAGCTGGTTTACCACCCTGAGAAAAAGTGGGGATATAAATTCAATAAATTGGTAAATTATTTCAGTGGCAACTGTTGTCATGCCCAGTTCTTCTCAACATTACCTGCTGTCAGGGAGTGTGTCTCCCACAGAACGTCCAGTCTCTGGTGAGAAGCAGGTGACAACAGCAATACAGCTTGAGTAACAGTCTGCATTGTATTCCAATCCATTCAGGGACTGACCAAACCCTGACCTTCTTAGATTTAGATTGCAGCATGTTGTGGTTTCACACCTTCACATTACACCAGAGATAGCCAATGAGATACTCTCTCAGTGTTGCTGGATTGTCACTCCCTGCTGGCTGAGGCTAACGGGAACTGGAGTCCAACAACATCTGGATTGGCTTCCCCAAGGATGGCATATAAATGTGAGGAATCAGTCAGTAAAGCAAGTGGAGTTTCTTTGGGTTGTGCATAGTTTCCCTGAGAAGTTTTGTTTGCAGTAGTGGCTGGGGAGAGGCACTTTTAGAGAGAACCTCCTATTGCTGCTGAGCAGTAACTGAGAGAATGGTTAGCCCAAAGCCCTTACAGATGTTGCAAGGAGACAACAGAAGCATAAAAATTGTTATATCTGTGCTGGGTATTTTAGCCAACTAGCAGTCATGTGCTTGCACATGGTGCCCCTTTGCCTTTGCCTCCAACTGAACACACACACACACACACACACACACACACACACGTATACGTATGGAGAGTGTCTAACTGCTTCCTCAGTAAAATTCACTGGCAGCTCTATTAGGGATTAGATAACAAGGTGATCATGTAGTATGGAGCCCATGTTTAACTCTGTGTCCCAAGGTAGGTAATGGTATACTAAAGCACCCTTCTCTGCCATAAAACAAACTTATGAAAACATTCCTTGAAAACTTCCAAGGGGAAAGTGTCCATAGGTAGCTTGTTCCATTGGTGGGCTGCTGTTATACTTGGGATAACTTTCTTGTGTTTCATCAACACATTTTAATCTGTAGTTTAAATCCATTGCCCCTTGCCCTATCTTACTCAGACTGTAGACTCAGTTGGTTCCATTCTGCTAGGCTAAACAAACCTTGTTCTCTAAGTCAGTCCTTGTAGGGTTTTTCCTTCTGAACCTTTGTGGAACCTTCCTCCATGATGGATTTCGGTAATATGGTGCCCTGAGAGAGGACAATTTTTTGTGCCTCCTTCAATTTTGAGTAGATACCCTTATAAATATAGATATTGTAAATTTGTTGTTGTTGTTGTTGTTGTTGTTGTTGTTGTTGTTGTTGTTGTTGTGTCCCCCCTTGGCTTAGTGCCCTGATCGGGGGAACCACCCAAACCACTCTAAATCCAGAACTGCCTCCTCTAAATCATTTCCATCTTTTGACTCTTCCTCCTGAACTGATGTACCCAGTATTGCTGAACAGGCCTTGATGGGAATACTGATCTATGGTCATAGAATTGGCTGGCTGGTAAATGGTTTTAAAGGAAGAGAAAGTCTGCACTCAGAACGCTGCTGATTTCTGATATCCTGGGAAATTAAGCACACTGTGCTCTTAAATACCCATTGTCAGTTTTGCCCTAGGATTGTAGATTCTTACTTTTTAATGACAACCCTTACTGAAAAGGATTGGATGTTATTCTGGAGCACCAGTTACCCAGAATATGGCAATGAACCCATATTTCAGAACACCAGAGATCTGTAGTATGTAATGAATATCCTTCACTTAAGGGCCTGTTTGGCCACTTTAAATTGCAGCATATGCTAACACATGGCAAGTTGTTTATGTGCTACGGCTCACGCAGATTGCCTAATTTTCTGCAAGCCACCATAGGACTTTGTAGTTTGATGTTTTGGGATGTTTGAAGTGGCATGGAGAAAATAATCCAAACAACTGGCAGCCAAATATGTTTCAACATGTTCCCTTTCAGGATTATTAGACCACAACA
The DNA here is from genome assembly GCF_964188315.1 of Podarcis muralis. Lineage (NCBI taxonomy): Eukaryota > Metazoa > Chordata > Lepidosauria > Squamata > Lacertidae > Podarcis > Podarcis muralis. The sequence goes on from NC_135659.1 coordinate 77,263,585, forward strand.
GAAATTGGAAATGAGCATTTGAGTGAGTCAGTGTGTACACATGACCAAGCAAGACCCTTTATCAGTTCTTTTAAAATGGCCTTTAAAGGCAGTTTTGGTGCCCAATTGGATTGAGGCAGCCATGCTAACAATAACCTTTGCCCTGTGCTGTGTACTTAATGGGAAAATGCCAGTATATGTAGGTTTCCCATAATGTACCAAATAGCTTTTGGGCTTCCCATAAGTATTTGGATGGCCACTGTGAGAACAGGATGCTGGACTAGATGGGCCATTGGCCTGATCCAGCAAGCTCTTCTATGTTCTTTTGGTGGTGGTCATTTATATTAGGAAAACAGCAGGAGCTGTAAGGGTTTAACTCCAAGCTCTTGAGCACCATGATCCTGATCCAAATTGCATTTAAGGATTTTTTTTAAAAAAGAGATAGAAGATCTGATCACAGACTTCCAATGACCCATTTATTAGGGCCTCATTATGACTTGGGAATTGGACTGAAACGTCCAATACGTAGCTTGCGAATTTTGGGTTTTATTTCACGCACAGTACAAGACCAAACAGAAGCAAAGCCCCAGGAAAGGGCTTATACTCCTTTGTCAGACAGGGTGTTCACCAATTTCATGTGAAAGCTTTTATATCCCTGTCAAAAAAAAAGAGAAAAGGAATAAAAACAAGAGTCTTAATATAATGGAAAGGTGCTGGACTCTTAAAGGAGTGCTACCGGATGTTAGTTTTACACTAAATGCAGCTGGTAAGAGGTTTCCAGGGCCTGTGGGCGGTGGTAGAGGAGGTGTTACGAGTCCAAACACTATTTCCCATAAGAAATGAAGGGATATAGTCTCACCTCAGACCTTGTTTTTCCACATATGTTGAGACGAGAACATATTTATATAACCCTTTGAAAGGGGACCGCTCAGTAGCAAGCACACTCTTTAAATAGCTCCTGGTCTGTTCTGCAGTATCCAAATCTCTTCCATTCCAGATCACACCCACTTACATTTTTTCGCAAGAACTCTCATTCCCTCCTCTTCTTACTCTCCCCCCTTCCCAGATTGAAGGTCTAAACGAAGCACATGGAAGCACTCTCCTGCTGATTTTAGTGGATTTTGGATGCAGTCTTTGTAGTTCAGATATCACAAGAAAAGGTAATGAACTGATAATCAGATGAACAGAGGTCATGCAATATGAGTCCAACCCCGCTGGCTCTGAGGTCAATGGGAATTTTACTGTTGCTTTGGTGTATACAGGATCAGGATTGTTTAAACATTACAAGGCTTATGTGCCTACAGATCCCAGTTTGGGCTTGCTGATGCAAGACTGGAGGGGAGAACAAGCACTTGTGTCTTTAACTCCTCAGAATACAGGAGAGACGGGCTCCCTTCTATAAGAGAGTACAGTGGTACCTCGGGTTACATACGCTTCAGGTTACATACGCTTCAGGTTACAGACTCCGCTAACCCAGAAATAGTGCTTCAGGTTAAGAACTTTGCTTCAGGATGAGAACAGAAATCGTGCTCTGGCGACACGGCAGCAGCAGGAGGCCCCATTAGCTAAAGTGGTGCTTCAGGTTAAGAACAGTTTCAGGTTAAGTACGGACCTCCGGAACGAATTAAGTACTTAACCTGAGGTACCACTGTACATGGGGAGAATTGGCCAACCCCATTTCCTTAGGGAGGAAGTGTCAAATAGATAATGACATGAAAAAAGAGGAAACATAATGCAGATCCCCTTCTGAATAACGCAGCCTTTACTGGCCAGATGTTTTGGACTATAACTCTCATCAAGCCAAGTTAGCATGGCCTAGATGTCTGGGGCTGATGGGAGTTGTAGTCTAAGGATTAGGAGAACACCCTGTTGTTGAAGGCCCTCATATACCCTCCATGTTTCCTGATTTTCTAGGGACAGTCCCAGAATTATGAAAGCCATCCTGGCTTATGATTTGATTCCAGAATGTCCCTAGTTCCCTTGCCAGTGCTGCTGCCGCTGAGCTCAAAAAGGAGGATGAGTCAACACTTGTCCCAAGCAACAACAATGGTTGCAGTGTTGCGAGGGAAATTCCCATTGCTTCTCCATGGAATCAACATGGCAGCTGCTGCTAGCCTCCTTCCTTGGGCATCTCATAGTAGCTGCTGGAGACTGAATGGAGAGGCTACCGTTGCTGGGACCCAATCCCATGTGACACACTGGCTCTGAGGGGAAGATGGAGGGCAGGGCCACTCTAAGCAGGAAGAAAGGGGAAGTGGAGCAGAGCGCAAGGAGTCTAAAATTTATTTATTGGTGTGTGTTTTTCTTCTAGTAAATCTGCCAAAAAATAAAATAATAAAATAAAACCGGGATTAAGGGTATTCCTCAGGACAGTGGAGGGTGTGTATCTTGTGTCCTCTTGGTGGAGTGGTAGTGTCACTCCCTTTTCTTCTGATGGGGGCGGGGACACACAGAAAAACGGAGGGGGTCGAGGAGGGTCAGTTGTGTGAGAGATATCCATATTTACACAGCGAAAAGGGGATACCTCCTGTTGAATTTTGAAATTTTGCAAAGTGTCAGCTTGACACTGTGATGATTGGGACAGCCCTCTCAGGCTAATGGACTTGTGAACTTAGGATGTGAACCTGAAATATCTCAGCTCCTTTCTGGGGGGTCAGATTATAACCTTAAATGTCTTTGTTCTTGTCACCAATAGATGCTTTCCTAGAGCACAGAGTAGTTGGGAGAGCACTGAGGAACCCCCACTCCACATGTTGTAGTTCTGCTCCAGGGCTCCATCTTAGTGCAGCTGCAATTTAAACATTTAAAACTAGATACAAATCATTACAATAATAACATAATGAATGTCATGCCTAATTTCATCCGGTGCAACTTACCATCATGGTGTCTCTTGAAATTTTTATTCTCTGTCTCTGAATCTTAACTTTTGATGATCTCTTTAAAGGCATTTTCATTTGCTGCTGCTCAGAAATGTTTAATTCTGTTGAAATAATATTTTCCTTTGGATTCCTGTTCTTTTGGTCGCACACCATCTAAAATTACCTCCAGAAATAAAAGCATCTCCCTGCTTCTTTGATCACCCCATATACACTATAGATTTATGAGCCATTTAAGTATATATGGTGCCATTTTTTATTCAGAAAATCCATTAAAATATGTTTGAAAAAATGTTACACTTCAGGGGCAGTAATTATTATTATTATTATTATTATTATTATTATTATTATTATTATCTACACCACTCCACTCTGGGTGGCTTAGAGCATATATAAAAGGTAAAGGTAAAGGTAAAGGGACCCCTGACCATTAGGTCCAGTCGTGGCCGACTCTGGGGTTGCGGCGCTCATCTCACTTTATTGGCCGAGGGAGCTGGCATACAGTTTCCGGGTCATGTGGCAAACCAGAGCAGCACACGGAAACGCCGTTTACCTTCCCACCGGAGCGGTACCTATTTATCTACTTGCACTTTGTGTTTTCGAACTGCTAGGTTGGCAGGAGCAGAGACCGAGCAACGGGAGCTCACCCCGTCGCGGGGATTCAAACCGCCAACCTTCTGATCTGCAAGTCCTAGGCTCTGTGGTTTCACCCACAGCACCACCCACGTCCCTTTACAGCATATATAAAATATAATAAAACATTTGCACAATAAAACAGTTGCACAGTAACAATGCACTCTGATGTATGCTATGAGGGATGAGGGAGAAATTTGATTAGGTGGGCTCCCCTTTAGAAGCAAACAGAATCAAATTTCTCCCTCATCCCTAGAAATGCATTATATTGGTGCAAACTGGTTTGAAAAAATGTGTATATTCAACAAAATTGATTACAAATGTGTATATTAGGAGAAATATTTTGCTGGATTTTCATAGGGTGATTTAAAATAGTAATCACAAACATGTTTAAATCTGGAAAACTGAACATAAGATTGGAAAAATGAGTAACTGAGAAAAACAAAACACGACAGATTCATCCATCTTTAGTGACTCCCACTTAGTTCAACAGAACTTGCTCCCATAAGTATGTACCGGATTGCAACCTGAATCTAGAGCCAGATCTGACAAAAGAAATTGGCCAGGATGACTGAATGGTAACTGAAAACTGGAAAGAAAAACAAGCCAAACTCTTGCTAAAGCAGGAAGGGAGAATGGGGTGTTCCCTCCACAGATCTGAGCCTTGCTTCTGTGGCTCTGTTAATTTTGTTTTATAATACTCCCATTCTCCCTCTCCCTCTCCTGCTTTGCTTTCCTTCCCCTCAAGTGATGCTTTTGGATAGATTTCTTTTTGAAAACAAAGCCAAATGTTGCAACCAGCAGCCTTGGTTGACATTCCATGGCCGATATGCCAAGGATGATGACAGCTCTATGGAAATTACGAACTCCAGAAGGTAAAACCAAACACTACTGACGATCAGCAGTTCTTTAAGGAAATAAAGCAGCCAATGCTTGCTTAGCTCTGGTTTCCAAGTGCTGGGGTCAGATTAGGTCCTATCCATGGATTATCGGGATCTCTGCAACTCAGTCCACCAGGGGGCCAGTACAGCACGTTCCAAAATGTTGAATAAATCTGGGAACAATTACAATGTTTAAATGCTTAGGAGAGGAGACGTGCAATCATTTGCCTTCTGCTATAGGGGAAACTCTTTTGTTTAATGACTGCAGGAAGTTGGATTCAGCAGAGATGTGATGGCCAAGAGTCTCATGAGGGTATATTGAGCTGTATCTTACATTATTAATACAGTTGCTCTGCCTGATTCTCAGGCAAATGTCTCTGTAGGCATGCAAGCAGAGAGGTTTCATTAAAGATGCCAGGGATTGAGGCTGAGATGTTATGTGATAAAACCAGAGGCTCTGCCATGAAGCTATGACTCCTCCCTCAAGGAATATGTTAGGTCCTACATCAGATCTCTGCTACTTTCTGTTTTCTAAGATGCATATGCAGATTTGATCCAACTGCAGGGTGGCACTCAGATACTAGGCTGTGATGCTGATTCCTTGAGATCTCTGACCCGTGGAAGTGGTTCACTGAAATATGCTCATGCCTCCAAAATTCAGAAGCTGGGGCAGATCTACTATGAAACTAATGAAACTTAAGCATTAGAGTCCCTGGTCCTGGAGGGGTCCCAGAAGCAATCTTAGTTCACATTGCTTAACATTTTGGGGACCGAATTTAAGTCACACAATCCATATTGATTTTTTGTTATTGTATAGATGTTGTACAGATGTTGTAAAGTATGAGTGTTATGGTAAGGTGGCTCCTCTGCTGTGGCTAATGTAACACCCCCCCCGCCCCTTTTGAACAGAGGGCAAGAACCTAGAAGAATAACAATGAGTTCATGAAAGTACTTAAACAGATACCAAAAACTCAAACTCATGGAAAATTTGTAATTATCTGTGTGGAACAACCTCTCTGAAGAAGATAACAGTGGTTATCAGGATTTCATTGCTGGTTGTGAAGGGGCCTGCATAACAGTTTGAACTTCATACCCTCAGAAATGTAGGTCCACCACTGTGTAGAAGTACTGTGGGCCCCTCCCACCTTACAAGACACTTGGGTCCACTGAAAATTCTCCTGCCAGCTCCACCCCAGTGTATCTAGGAAAGCCCTTATCAGTCATGATAACCACATGGAACCACCATGTTCAGGGGCACTCTGTTCCTTCACACCAGATTTGGGGGACAAAGAACGGGGACAGAGTGCTGGATCAGATAGAGATGAATAACTTGCCTATGACCACGAACTGATCAGACCTCCAGCTACCACATTTCTTGCTGACTCCTCATTTCCTGCTGCAATAGACAGTTCAAAAAGGTAACTGAAGCTAGAAGGGTTGCTCAAGATCAAACCCCACACACCATTTTCTCCTCCCCAAATTAGCTCCCCACCCAATTGTCCCTGCTTCCACGTCAAGAATATGTTCCCATTTTCTCTAGCCACACCTCCTAAAAGTGTGTGGGGGTGATCTATTTTCCCCCATGTAAGCACTGTCTTTACAAGCAAAATATGCTCTGTGGGGGCAGGGGTCCTACTTTAGGCTCCTGGCAAGTGAAAAGAAGATGAAGAAGGAGAAGGAGAAGGAGAAGGAGAAGGAGAAGGAGAAGGAGAAGGAGAAGGAGAAGGAGAAGGAGAAGGAGAAGGAGAAGGAGAAGAAGAAGAAGAGGAGGAGGAGGAGGAGGAGGAGGAGGAGGAGGAGGAGGAGGAGGAGGAGGAGTTTGGATTTGATATCCCTCTTTATGACTACCCAAAGAAGTCTCAAAGCGGCTAACATTCTCCTTTCCCTTCCTCCCCCACAACAAACACTCTGTGAGGTGAGTGGGGCTGAGAGACTTCAGAGAAGTGTGACTAGCCCAAGGTCACTCAACAGCTGCATGTGGAGGAGCAGAGACATGAAACCGGTTCACCAGATTGCGAGACTACCGTGGACCACTGTGGACCACTGTTGATTCCCAAAAGGGAAGAGGGAGGCAGCAGAGAGGTCTGAATGATGCAAGTGCACCAGCGAGCCCATTGGCACCCCCTGCCAGTGTGTTTGCACCGCATCTTAAATTCCTGATGTTGTCTCTTTTACACCGAGAGACAAAAGGAACATTCTGTCTCTGTTCTTCAGTCTCTCTCTCTCTCTCTCTCTCTCTCTCTCTCTCTCTCTCTCTCTCTCACTCTCTCACACACACACACACACTTAAGAAAGAAGGAAGTGAAGGGATGCACCCAAAGAAGAAGACAGAATGTACACACAACTGCGCATATCCTGTTCTTCAAGCCATCAGCAGCATTACATATCCAATAGGACATGGAGAGTGACAGAAAGAGGGGGGGAGAGAGGGGAAGATATCCTCCACCACGGAGCTGACAAACATACACACAAGCATGCAAAAGAAGCTTCCCCACTGCACACACACACACACCTGTGTTCCTCAGAGGAATGGCCAAAGAAAACATACTAAGAAAAACAGGAGCGCAGAAGGTGGAAAACCATTTCTCAAAATAGCTGATCCAAATCCACCCACTTGGATCACACCCACGGGCCCACGCATGCCATGACCTTTTGTCTTGGCAAAGAGATACATAACTGAGCACAGGAGGAGACTGATTGGTACTGATCCGTTGAAAATCCTGCCAGGAAAAGGTAAAGGAGAAAGGAAAACATGATGCTCTTATTGGGCTTAAGACCCACCTAAAGGGAGGTCCTTAACTGGTCTAGCACTTTGGTGGCAGCTGCTTGACCAGGCCCTGTCAGTAGAATAAAGCCACTCAGTTGGCAATATGAAGGGGTGTGGGGATTGGATGGATGAAGGCAGGAATTGATGTATGAATGGTGCTCTAGGCGCTACTGCAGTGGTGGTACTGGTGGCAGTTAAAGTACCATTTGGATTCTCCAAACCATAACTGGGGTCTTTGAATTGCCTTAGTTCCCAATTACCGTATTTTTCGTCCTATAGGGCGCACTGGCCCATAGGACGCACCTCTTTTTTTGGGGGGGGGATAAAAAAAATTATTATTGAATAAAAAAAATTATTCCCCCCCCTCAGCCGCGGCTGCCGCCCCAAGCCTTGCGGACACTCGCCCGAAGCTCGTCCGGAGGGCTCCCCATGCTTCGGGTGGCAGGCTGCCGCCCCAAGTCTTGTGTGTGCGTCCTATGGGGCGCGCAAGGCTTGCGGACTTGCCAGGCGCGCAAGGCTTGCAGACACCCGCCCAAAGCACGGGGAGCCCTCCGGAGGGCTCCCCGTGCTTCGGGCGGCAGGCTGCTGCCCGCAAGCCTTGTGAGCCCGCGGGAGCTCCCGCAGGGCTCACAAGGCTTGCGGATAGCTTCCTGAAGCCTGGAGAGCGAGAGGGGTCGGTGTGCACCGATGCCTCTTGCTCTCCAGGCTTCAGCGAAAGCCTGCATTCGCCCCATAGGACGCACACACATTTCCCCTTCATTTTTGGAGGGGGGAAAGTGTGTCCTATGGGGCAAAAAATACGGTACACTCCTACAGGGAAACTCTCTCTCTCCCCCCCTCCCTCCTTCCCTCCCTCCCTCCCTCCCTCCACTGCTAATATTATGTACAGTGGTACCTCGGGTTAAGAACTTAATTTGTTCTGGAGGTCCATTCTTAACCTGAAGCTGTTCTTAACCTGAAGCACCACTTTAGCTAATGGGGCCTCCTGCTGCCACCGCGCTGCCAGAGCATGATTTTTGTTCTCATCCTGAAGCAAAGTTCTTAACCCGAGGTAATATTTCTGGGTTAGCAGAGTCTGTAACCTGAAGCGTATGTAACCTGAAGTGTATGTAACCCGAGGTACCACTGTACTTTGATAAAGGTAACATTTATTGTGAGTCACAGTTTACTGTGGGAAAATACGTAAATGCAGCTATCTGCTGAAATTCTTACTTTTCTGAATTTTGCATTGCAGGTCTCCAGGAAAGTAATGTGTGCAAAAATACTAGAGTAAAGCATGCATAAAAGTGCATGTGTGTGTGGTGATAATAACAAAAAGCACCATTTTATCATGGAAAAGTGGTTTGCAAAAATGTGCATGTTAGGAAAAAAATCACACTAAAATAGGGAGAGGGAGAGGGAGAGAGAGAGAGGGGAGAGCGAGACAGACACACACAGAGAGAGAGAGAGAGAGAGAGAGAGAGAGAGAGAGAGAGAGAGAGAGATTCATTAATCCCAAGCACATTATGCCACCACCTTGCTGAAGGTAAGCAGGTCTTGGTCAGTCGTTGGAGTAATGACCACCTGGAAGCTACTTGTATATCACCTTGGTTTCATATAGTAAGACTAAGGGTGCAATCCAAATCCTGGAGTTTGCCCAAAAGAACTTAACAAAACGGCAGAGCAGCCACTGCATCTGCAGTCCTGTTGCACATGCCTGCCAGACTGGAAGGTTGGAAGTAGAGCAGACAAATTGCTGTGCCAACCTGGAAGTGGCACAGTAACTATGCACAGATTGGGCCCAATGTCATCATGTGATGGCTGTGGGGCCACTTCAAGATCACTGAAGATCAAGTACATTATTCCAGCAGGTCAAAACCTCCCCCTCTAGTCTAGCCCCATGAGATGGTTCGACCCATGCTAGGGGTCTGGGTGTTAGCAACCAGTAATTGTTCTTCTATCCAGAGTGAATAAAGAGGTCCCTACTCTTGCACAGAAAGGAGCTGTGGCAAGGACTGACATCCAGTTTTGATGCTTTTATGTCCAACTGGGACTGAAAAAGCAGCTTTTGGTGTATTCCATAAATTGTGGAGTATGTTTTTTGTATTTGTTTTTTTGCAAATCTGGCTGTAAGTATGGCTACACACACACATTAGAATTTCTTGAATAATGTATACATCAAATTTCACAAAAAATTCAAATACAATATTATGTGTATATATGTATATATAGATATATATACACACATACTCATGTATTTAAATTATTCACCCAGCTCTCATGGGCATATGCTGCTTTTAGTGTTTATAGCGAACAAGTAAACATGAATAAATATAGCTCACTACATAATAATAAGGCCAATATTGGCCCTTTTCTCGTTTTATATGCCAACTTTTTCATAAATCTGTAATGCATCACTTTTTTCTCCTTATTTTTAGGACTGCTGAAAAATTAACTCTAGAAGTTCCAGTTTCTTTCCACTCAACATAACTGGAAGGAAACAGGGAGATCTAGAGTCAGGTGGGGAACCAACTTTGCCTTGCCAGTGGGTCCAATTTGCCCCATGAAGCCATTTCCCACAAACCACGCCTACTAGCTTGTCAGCTGACATCAATTGTGACGTCAGCTGATGGTCAGGAAGACAGGCTGAAATCTGGCATTGCCTGCACACAAGGTAGCAGGATTTAATCTTCACTCATCAGTTGATGCGCAGTTAAATCCTGCACATTTCATTTTTAAAGTCACCCTAAATGAGGAAGGGGTGTGGATCAGGATCATCTGATAAAGGGACATTTCCCCATTATTTAAGGAGGTGATTCCATGCAAATCCTCTGCTAAAATGACGGGCAAGTAGCAAGGTGTTTGATGCCCTGACTTCCATCATGACATTATGTAATGGATAAGATGGCAGATAAGGACCCCATCTGCAGAACCAAAAATATCCCTCACCCCTGATCTAGAGTTAATAGTTGAGCAGCCCTAAGACTAAGGAAGAAAAATGTCCTAATCTCATTCACACAAAATGGCAGGTTTGGCAGCTATATATGACAATTTCATTTGGGTTACAAATACTGGCCCAGTCTGTGCATGATCACTGTGCCATTTCCAGGTTGGTACAGCATTCTGCATCTGTAGCCCTGCTGAGTGCCAACATCAGTTGGGTCCAAGAGGGGGAGTGTCTGAGATGGTTTGCAGCCTATCGGGGGGAGGGGCTGGGAAAAGCCATTGATCTGAAGGATTCATTGCCTTCTACACTCTCCCAAACCAGGGAGCATAGCTGTCAACTTTTCCCTTTTCTTGCAAGGAATCCTATTCGAAATAAGGGAATTCCCCTTTAAAAAAAAGGGAAACGTTGACAGCTATGCCAGGGAGACCTTTGGGAAAGAAGGAGAAGGGGTGCAGTTCATCATTAGATACACAAGGCACAATGAATTGAGGAGCAGAGGAACTGACAGGGTAGTGGTGGTAAGGGAATGGCCACGAACCTCACTGAAATTGCCAGCAATACTGTCCACATCAGCCACACACACACAGCTCGGAATCAGCTTTCATAAACTTTCTTGAGAGGCAGAACTGGGGTTTCCCTAATCAACCTCAACTGTAGCAAAATAATACAGGACCACATTGAACACAGCTTGCAGTGGTACATGGGGTGTCTTGGTGGTGGTGGTGCATGGGCAGCTACATCCATATTACGAGCATTTCCCAACTACCACACCATGCTTCAGAAGTGAAGTCTGTCTTTAGCTCTTCTCTCTTTGTAAGCCTTTCCCGCATCTTCAACAGAAAAACAAAACAAATGCAGAACTGAAAAGAGAAAATGTGGAAGGCCAGCAGCTTCCATGCCTCAACTGGCAAACCTTTTTATCCACAAAGAGAAAGCCCCATTTTGCATTTCCCCCCCTTCGGTTTGTGCAATCCTTGAAGTCAGTAAGATATTCAAATGTGTTTATTTAACTAAGCAGGTTCCATTTTCAATAGAACTTGGCTTATTCCATGCAAAAATGATTACTCAAACACTTGTTTCTTTAAATCATTATCCTTTAATTCAATTGCCTAGTGCAGACCATCCAAAGGAAGATAATAATAATAATAATAATAATAATAATTTATTATTTATACCCCGCCCATCTGGCTGGGTTTCCCCAGCCACTCTGGGCGGCTTCCAACTGAATATTAAAAACAGTACAAGATGGTGGTAACTCGAGCCACAGTGGACATTTTCAAATTCATTTTGCTGCCAGAATACATTTTGGGCTAGATTTCCTAAACTCCTTGAGCAATGGCATCCGGGTTCCTGATTATTATTGATATTTAATGAATAAAGGCAACTAAATGTCATTTAGATATTGGAAAAAGCATGTCACCATTTGGATCACTAGCCCAGACCTTTTAGAACACTCTGATGTTGAAACAAAGTATTGAGGGAAGAAAAATAAGCCCTCCAAAATAACACATTTCCACCTGTTGGTTATTAAAAGGAAGGAAGGAAGGAGGAGACTTTGATTAATATTTTGTAGCAACTCCCCTTCCCTAGTACACTTCTTAGTGCAAATACTGTAAGATTCTAAAAGAATTAATGTCAAAAATAAAAAATATCTAAATAAAATCCTGGCCTCCCAATAACCTTAGATTAATTGTGTATTTCACCACAGTGTTTGCCTATGCTTTTAAAAAGTTGGCTTATAATGACACATCTACTCACTAGGAAAGTATTTTCAAGGTACCGAATGAGAAATATTGAACCTGCGCTGGATATGTTGCCAACAGAAACTTTCTATTCCATTCACCCTCTCACACAATGCCAGGAATTGCTCAGTTTTGCACTTCCTTGTTTTATATGATTTCCAGAGTGTTTGCTTGCAAACCCAAGAGAGACTTGGGGCACCTTAAAGATGAACAAGATCATTATGGGATAAGCTTTCATGGACTTCAGTCCACTTCATTGAGTGCCTGAAGCCTTATGTTGAATTTCAGGTGCATACATATACATAGCTGGGTGGAATTGTAAAAAGTGAGACTGGAGGGAAATGAAATGCACAAAAAGTGCAGATTGGGATAATGACATATTTAACAGTGGTTATTCACCAAAGAGTTCTTCATTGCACAGATAACCTGGCATTGGTAAGCCATTTAAAACGTCTCCAAAAAAAGACAAAAACTTTGTCTTGCTTCTGTTCACAAGCGATAGCTGAAATCCTTGATCTATTGTAATTCAGTGGTTACACGTTGCAGTCTCTCTTTGAAGTTTCTTTGCTCTAGTTCAACATTGGTCATTTCCAGATTGTCCCAGAAGGCTGTTTCTTTTGCATGGAAACTAATTTAAAATAAAATAAAATAAAATAAAATAAAATAGCAGTGTCCTAATCTATCTAACTCTGCATTGAATGTCTCATTTAAGCTTTGATAGCACATAGCTTTTCTTAACAATTATCATTACATTAATATCCTACCTTTATGCCAAGAACTAGCATAAAGTTCCGCTTCCGCATTTTATCCTCACAAAATGCCCTGTAAGGTAGGTTAGGCTGAGAGAGAGAGTGTATAAATAGTCCAAAACTCTAACCACTATACACACTGGCTCTCTTTAAGCATTAGACTGAACAAAACTTGTTCAATTTCTGGCTTAGCTGCAGAACTAGTTTAGCAGTTGTTTTATGCCTTAACTTTATATCATAAAGATGGCTGTGCTGCCAAATTCTTATTTCCATTTTAATATGAAACCTTGTAAAGCAATAATTGTAAGCCAATGCAAATTGAATTCCTTGTACTAGAAAAGTGGCTTTCAAGCTCTTTTCCAGGGGGACTGATAGTTCATTCAGAGCTCTTTAGGGTTTTCTAATGATATCAATAATGGTAGACAAACTTCCCTGGAAACCATCTGTGATGGTCCTGGACCTAAATGCAGAGGGGGAAGAGGCAGCATCTCTTCCACCTGCTGTGAAACTGGATCAGACTCCTGATTCCGAACTTGAGGTTACTGATCAGAAGGCTGCAAAGCCTGAGCCAGGATCCTACAAGATGATTTCTCCCACTTCCAATTCACCTGGGCAATCAAGTGCTGCTGCTACACCACATTGGTATAATGATGTAGGAAGCATACTAGGTAGGGAGCAACAGAAGAGAAGAGAAGTACAGTGGTACCTTGGGTTACATACGCTTCAGGTTACATATGCTTCAGGTTACAGACTCCGCTAACCCAGAAATAGTATCTCGGGTTAAGAACTTTGCTTCAGGGTGAGAACAGAAATCGTGCTCCGACGGCGCAGCGGCAGCAGGAGGCCCCATTAGCTAAAGTGGTGCTTCAGGTTAAGAACAGTTTCAGGTTAAGAACAGACCTCCAGAAAGAATTAAGTATTTAACCCGAGGTACCACTGTATTTGCCTTCAAGTCAGAGTGTTGGTCCTTTAAGGATACACACTGCTTAGGCATCACATGGAGCTCTGGAGTGATGGGCTGGATGGAAAGATTCATAAGGTCCCCCTTTGCCTCAAGTCTTTATTGAGCCTTGAACATTAGCAGCTGTCATAGTCGTTTCTGTTGGAGCGAGTTACTAGGGATGGGATTCAACTAAGTTCTTGTGTGCATGGATCAAAATCAGTTCACACAACAGGACTTTCCCCCTCTCTTCCCTCCTTAACTCTAGTCTGGGGGGTTGCAGGACCCCTCAGAACAAGTTTAAGGGGTGTGCATGGAGGAAGGAGAGGAGGAAGGGAAGGCTTACAGCATGAGTGGATCTTGTTCCACACATCCTTACCCCACTTAGCACTATATTGAATCCCATCCTAAGAACTTTCCATGCTGATCTGGCAACCAGTTCCTGGCTGCCTTGCCTTGTAGATACCTGATGTGGATGAATCAGAACAAAATCTTGCGCAGCATTACATGTCTTTCCCTATAATACACAGTCTCAGTTGAGTACTGCTCTACTCTGCCTTGGTCAGGACACACCTGGAGTACTGTGTCCAGTTCTGGGCACCACAATCTAAGAAGGATATTGACAAGCTGGAACATGTGTAGGGGAGGGTGACCAAGATGATCAAGGGTCTGGAAACCAAGCCTTATAAGGAATGTTTGAGCTGGGTATGTTTAGCCTGGATAAAAGGAGAATGGGAGGAGTTATGATAACCATCTTCAAATATCTCGAGGGCTGTCACATGGAAGATGGAGCAAGCTTGTTTTCCCCTGCTCTAGAGGGTAGGATTTCATAGAATCATAGAGTTGGAATAGACCCAAGGGCCATCGAGTCCAACCCCCTGCCAAGCAGGAAACACCATCAGAGCACTCCTGACATATGGTTGTCAAGCATCTGCTTAAAGACCTCCGAAGAAGGAGACTCCACCACACTCCTTGGCAGCAAATTCCACTGTCAAACAGCTCTTACTGTCAGGAAGTTCTTCCTAATGTTTAGGTGGAATCTTCTTTCTTGTAACTTGAGCCAATGGAATCAAGTTACTAGAAGGGAGATTCCGACTGAACATCAGGAAGAACTCTGAGGTAAGAGCCATTTGACAGTGGAATGGACTCCCTCAGATGGTTGTGGAATCTTCTTCATGGGATGTTTTTAAGCAGAGGTTGACTGACCATCTGTCATGGATGCTTTAGTTGAGATTCCTCCATTTCAGGGGCTAGCAGTAAATTTCCAGGGTTTCAGAAAGGGAGCTTTCCAAATCCTACCTGGAGATGTTGGGGACTGAACCTGGGACTTTTTGCATGCAGAGGATGTGCTGTTCCTCAGAACTATAATGACATCTGTTCTGTTTCCCCATTCTTTTAATGGGATTTGAGACTCTTTTAATGAATTTTAACGGCTGTTTTATTTGCTGCCTTTGCTGCTTGTATTTTGTGGTTTTAGTGCTCTCTGATAGTCTGTCTTTTTAATTGAATTTTTAATGTTTAATTCAGATGTACATATGATGTACACAAGCAAGCTTGTCTTCCTTATATTATTAAAATATCTTTACTGGTTTAAGAGAAAGGGATTAAAGTTTGCAAAAAAAAACCCTCTCCCAAATTACAAGATAAGGACAAGACTGAAGGTGAACAGGCATAGGATTTACAAATTGGGCAATTCTGTGTTGAAGCATTAATGCAGCCACTGCTGGCTTTGCCTCAAGTATGTGCCCAGACTTGTACTTGGAGAGACAGCGTTGTCTTGGGAAACAATGGAGGAGTGTGCCTTTGTGAGTGAAGTCAATCTGTTAGAAGGTTGCAGCTCCTGTTGTGAGTGTAGAGACCAATACAGGAGAGACATGTTTTGTTGCAGCTGGAGCAGATGAACATGTCTGGTTGTGCTGCTGCAGATGCACCATGGTGTTTCTTCTCTTGCATTCCTCCCAGTGGTCATTCTTCCTCTGGTCACAGCTTTGGACACATAAGCTGTCTCAGGGATGCCATCTTGCTCTCAGGATTGTGGGTGCAAATGGACGTGTGATGTCACACGCACATGCCTGAATGTAGTGCGTGTGATGTCACACAGCCAGCAGCCAATGAGGCACCCTTTTCCACAGTGAAGGACTTGGACTTGCACTCAGAAGCAGAGAGACTATGCCTCTGTGCCCAAGCCCCACCCTCCTGGAAAAGGATGCCTTGCTGGCTGGCTGTGGAAGATGGAGCTGAACATCTTCTCCCCCTGCTGGCTTTTTTCATTGACATTGTGGGTGTCTGACCCCCACAATTATATTATTGTGGGTGCCCAAGCACCCACAGCACCCTGCAATTGGCTGCCATGAACTGTCTGTCTCCAGGCATGGTGGTCATCTGCAGTGTTGGAGCAAGCCAATTGGGCACCTGGGGCAGTGTGCGTGCCATGGGCCCAGGGGCAGGGCCAGCCACCCATGGGGTGGGACCAGCCGGGGCAGGACGCTCCATGGGGCCTACAAGGAATCTGCCTACCTCCTCCCACTCAGCCGCCCTACAGCTGAGGGGAGGTGGCAGGCGGACCATTTGGGGCAGCGCAGAGCCTGTGGGCACCCAAGCCACTGAGGCACATGGCTCGGGCACGCTGCAGGCCCTGAGGTAAGTGCTGCCCGCCATTTTGTCACCCCCCTCAGTGGTGACACCCAAGGCAGACAGCTCTCACCGCACCCCCCTTCCTCTGCCCCTGGTCATCTGCAAGGGATTCTCACATGGCATGATTGATGTTGCCAGCCTTCATGTTACGTTGGCATGTTGTATTGATGTGTGGGGAGAGAGAATGAATGGAAAAGAAAGGGCGTTTCAATTGTGTGAAGTCCCTACAGGGGAGAGACTTCTAACGTGCATAGGTTCCTTTACACAGCAGCCCATGGAGTGGTGGGGCTACACTTCTTCACTTGGCCTCTGTCTGATTGAGTCTCCACATGTGGTGGCACAGTACTATAGACTGGTCCCCAGAATCCTTTGCAACACAAAGGAGTTTGTTGGCAGGCGAACAATCATAGAAATGTCTCCCTGAAGTTATCAAGTTTGAAACTTCAAGTGCTCTACAATAATTTCATGTGGACTTGTGGTTTGAGGGAACCAATATAATTGCTATTGCATCACTGATAATAAAGGAAGATCTATTTTAACCAGCTAGGAAAGGACAGAAATTCAAAGCCAAAGTAATATTGCCCTCCATTGCCCTGTGTCTGTCCATTTAGGACAAGGTGTTGTTCTCCACCAAAGCACATGAAAAGGAAGTGAGTCTTCAGGAAATGTTTATTGTATTAAGAGATTCGTGGTAATAAGGATGCACAATACCCGGAAAATAAAAGCACAAAATTCATGTTTTTTATTTTAAAAATGTTACTGGCAAGATGCATTACATTCATGACTTTTTATGGGCTGGGCAGCAGAAAATGTTCAACAACTTTCTGCACTGTCACCAGGGCAGAAGCTGTGGCTTTAGTGTGCCAAGCTGATGCATAACATTAAGACCTTTTTAGATTATTTTTTCTAGGTGACCACTATTTGTTTCCCACAATGCAAAATAGCCTGATTTCTTCACTTCCCAAGCTTACTTTACATATCTGCATAAAGCAACCGCGGCTGGGATCTGATTATGTTGAGACCACACATACACAGGAGTGATAGTGACTTAGCAGTCAAGCATGTGTTCTGCATGCACAAAATTTTAGGTTCAATCTTTGGCTGAGTCTATTTGAGATGGGGGTAAAAAAATGTGTCTTTAAATGCAATTTAAACTGCCTGTGGAAGTTTTTAAAATAAAATGGGTCAGTTTGTCCATCTCTGTTCTTAGTTTACATCAGAAGCTAGCCTATGGACATTACATTAGTCTGGCTGTATTAGACCAAAGTTCCTCTCATCCAGCATTCTGGACATGTGTAGGACCTCTCTGTATTTAGCTTCACCCTTGTCTAACCCCTTACCCCCACAACCTGGCTTCAGTGCCACAGGCAACCTAACTGACTCAAAGAAGCAAAGACCAAGGTATCCACAGAAACCTCTAAATAGGTTGTAATGTTTTTCCAATGTAAGCTTCCAGGAATTAATTTATGTCTGGTTTTTTCCAAACCAAAGAGACCATGTTAAAGAAGATGAATTCTTCCTGTTAAAGGGATATTGAAAAACAACGAGCTCAGTAGCAATTAGTAGCTTAGTAAACTTGGAGGTGTTTTGTAGTCATCATGTGACAATGCCCATAATTAATCTCTTACTGGGATTCATCTAGCTGTTTCATACAGCTGAGAATTTAGCTAATTGGCTGGAAGCCAGTGGGGCTATATCAGCTTAACCTAAGAGCTCACCATTGCCTTTGAGAATAAATCTGCTAGTAGGGGAATAGATTGTTTGTGTGCTGCTATTAAACTAGTAATTAAGAGTTCAGCTTCTCCTCTTCTTCAGTTTCTCATACAATAGACTTTTGCGTTTGGCTATTAAATTCAATTTCTCCAAAGTGTTGTATGGTTTAGATTCAGCCCTTGGTTCACATTCACACTAGGATGTGGGCAGCAAGAGGTCTGCTTGTGAGGTCCTCTGGGACTTGAAAGACTTAACAGTCATTATGTTTCCTTTCCCGCCACCCCATTTCTCCACTGGCTAGTCTGAGTTATATATAAACTTTCTTGAAATGAACACAAGCTAGCTCAGTTTCTCAGACAACAGACACCCAAAGCTAAGCAATCTAGCCCAAGCACCTCCCCTCCTTTCCTGATGTGTATCTGGCTTTCAGAGAGATGACAATTCTGATACATCTTGAAAGGGATTGATGCAGGCGAGAAAAGAAAAGAGGACATTAGTTCGGATCAGCTGTGGCTCACACAACCACACATTGACCCACAGGCCACTGTTGTTTATGGACTGCAACTCCCATGATTCATGGCCAGCATGACCAATGAAGATGTAGTCCAGCAACATCTGGAGGGATACCCCTTCTCGAGTAGAACAACAATTCCCATCAGCCCTAACCAGCATGACCAATGGTCAAGGGTGATGGGAGTTGTTGTCCAAAACATCTGGAGGTCACTGGGTTTGGAGAGGCAGTATAAATTTCACAATTTTTACTGTTTCGTTTACTTAATGGCCAATGCATCTTGAACTAACAAATGAGAACAAAGTCCTCCTCCTGTCATATGCTCTTGGTCCATTTCAGTGTGCAGGTTTTATTCTAGAAAACCTTATCTGGTTTGGGACCACAGTGCCTGACAGATCACTTCTTTCAACAACAGTATATGGAATTTGCAATTTTGTAAAACTTGATTGTAAGCTGTCTAGAGATTGAGCTTTGTTATGTGAGTACAGTGGTACCTCAGTTTAAGAACTTAATTCATTCCAGAGGTCCGTTCTTAACCTGAACTGTTCTTAACCTGAGGTACCACGTTAGCTAATGGGGACTCCCGCTGCTGCCACACGGCCGGAACACGATTTCTGTTCTCATCCTGAAGCAAAGTTCTTAACCCGAGGTACTATTTCTGGGTTAGCGGAGTCTGTAACCTGAAACATCTGTAACCTGAAGCATCTGTAACCCGAGGTACCATTCTAATAATATGTCTATACTGCCTCAGCTAAGTATGATGTTTTCTTAGAGGGAGGAAAAGCACTCTACATATGTCTAGGGTCGCTGTGACCTTGGGTCCATTTTTTTAAATAAAAAAATTCCTTCTTAGAGAAGAAAATCCTCTACACATATTGTGGGCAGTTTTGGGCTAGGGCTAGGGCTAGGGAAACCTGTGTTCTTAGCCATGACATTATTGGCTGACATCATTCAGGTGTAACCTACCTCAAAGGTGTGCTGTGGGAAGTGGAAATAAAATAACACTATGAACATGGCCGGACGCGGGTGGCGCTGTGGGTAAAACCTCAGCACCTAGGACTTGCCGATCGCATGGTCGGCGGTTCAAATCCCCGCGGCGGGGTGTGCTCCCGTCGTTCAGTCCCAGCGCCTGCCAACCTAGCAGTTCGAAAGCACCCCTGTGTGCAAGTAGATAAATAGGGACCGCTTACCAGCGGGAAGGTAAACGGCGTTCCATGTGCTGCGCTGGCTCGCCAGATGCAGCTTGTCACGCTGGCCACGTGACCCGGAAGTGTCTGCGGACAGCGCTGGCTCCCGGCCTATAGAGTGAGATGAGCGCACAACCCTAGAGTCTGGCAAGACTGGCCCGTACGGGCAGGGGTACCTTTCCCTTTTATGAACATGGCCCAGTCCTGAGCAACTATGAGAAACGGTAGGATGAAAACACAAAGAATTTATTTCAACAACATTTTGCATTCAGAGGTATTCAACTGCTCTGTGTCGTATTTCAGAAGACAAAATGTAGCACACTCAATTCAGGTAAACATGAATTAAAAATAAATCACATTTGATGTTTTCTGCTACGCTTTCCTTTACTTTTATGAGGATAACTATTGGACTAAGTGGCATCTTTTCCGAACCAGGACTATTCCAACCCACTTCCCTCAAGCAAATTGTCTTGACAAATAGATCATCTTTGCAAATCAATCAATCATTCACATTTCCCAGAATCAGCAATGAATGATGTAACTATGGGAAATGAGCAGTTGATCCACCACAGTTCTCTAAAAGGGTGTGCTATGGTCACAAGATCTAAATATGGCACTTTGTTACTGTATCTGCTGGAATAGTGGTCTGTGTGTTAAGGGCTGAGTCACCAGTCCAGCTTACCAAAACAAGAGTTACTTCTACTTTCACCCACAATTAGGGAGGTGACATAATATACAGGAAAACAAATGTCACATAAATATAGTTTAGTGTTTCTTCTTTCCCACCGTTTCGCTTTGGCAGAGCTCCAGGTGCGTGAACCCAATTATCAGATCAGGGCTAGGTGCAATAGAAGCCTCCAAAGTGGGACTCACAACAAACTTTTTCGCTGCACCATCCCTATACATGTCACCATTTGGGGGTTTTCTAGCTCAGAGACACGGAACCTCTTGTTTCTTGAAGGCCCTGTTGGCTTTCACCATCTGTGTTTGCTATTAAAGCAAGGGTGGGGAACTGTGACCTTTCAGATACCACTGGACTCTAAACTCCCATCAGCCCCTGCCATCATGGTCAATGGTCAAGCATGATGGAAGTTGTAGTCCATTGACATATGAAGGACCATGGTTCCCCAACCCTGAATTAGAGAGGGTAACAAACTGTGTCCACCCAACCAAGGTTTTCCTCTTCCACAATATGACTGATTCCACCTGTGGGGTGATGTTTCCGGCAAAAAAGCCTTGATGGCCTGCAGCCTCAAGTTGCCTATCCCAGACTAGACACTCAACCAGAGTAAGTAAACAAGCATTCCTCCTTTAGCTCCCCTTACGAAATAATAATTTTGCAAGTACCAGATATTTTATGAAAAAAGAGAGTCAAAGATCTATGCAAAGGAGATCGATTTTGTTTGCAAACTATCATGTTCAGCTTGGCTCACTCTCAGTACTAAACACATTATATGGAGCAGAGCCTTGTGGCAGCCACTTAAAAGCTTGTAGCAGGACCCCACAACTGCTTAGGGTGTAGTCTTTAACCAAGCATGCAACTGAGGCTAGCAATCCCAATCCCTCTCTTTCTTCAGATTTCTAAAGAGCCATGGTGGGTGGTAAAGCTGGGTTTGAACCACAAAGTTGCGTTTAATGTTGTGGCCAGTAGCTATGGTATGTGGGACATCGCCCTGTGTAGTTACAGGCATCAGGCAAGCTTTTCCACTACTATATTTTGGCTCCTAACCATATGAATTCCTCTCGAGTATCCCCTGTGTTGCTGCATGTTTGGAAACCAACTCACTTGACTTTTTTTGCATATGCAGCTTGAAAGGCATGCCATAGTTTCTTATTTGCAAGTGATTGTATGTGTTTGATACACATGAATCTATAGTGCGCTTCTCATGTGGGCTGAAAAAAAATGTTTTCAACTCTTGCTGTAAAGCAGGCATCCCTAAACTTGGCCCTCCAGATGTTTTGGGACTACAACTCCCATCATCCCTGACCACTGGTCCTGCTGTAAATGATGCTGGTAGTGTCCCCCCCCCCCCACTGAGGGTCATGCAAGTGTAATAAAGCAGGCATGATCTGTGATGGGAAAGAGATGATGACAATGTCACTGACACTTTTTTCCAAGATTCAATCAGGGAAGAAGGACCATCTTTGAGGGAGCCTGCTATGCTGACCTTTCAGTTGCTCCTCTGAGGATGGGAGTCAACATAGCTGGTGACAGAGGGCTAAGTAGAGAAGGAGGAGAACCCAAGCCAGACCTGTTTGATTCTGCTCATGCACATTCAAGCAGGGGTGCTCACCAAGCTGAGGACCCTTGCTTTGAATGCTCACTTCAACTTTACTTTCTACATCTTCAGTACAAGAGAGAATACTGCAGAAAAGAAAAGAGAAGGCAGAAAAGGGCTACCAATGGCTGCTAGCCATAATGGCTATGCTCTTCTCCAGAGTCAGAGGCAGTATGTTTCTGAATATTGGTTGCAGGAAAGACTGCTTTTGTGCTCAGGTGCTGCTTGTGGGTTTCCTGTAGCCATCTAGATAGCCACTGTGCTGGATGGGTCCAGGATGGGTCAGGATGCTGGATTAGATGGGCCCTTGGCCTGATCCAGTAGGCCCTTCTTACGTCCTTAATTCCCAACCCAACTTGACTTGAATGGTTTGAAAACCACCTTCTCAGATTTAATTAATGTGCGAGGAGCTCAGAAAGAAAGATGAGGAAGTACAAAAAGAGAGAGAAACGAGAAGATCATTAATGTCTTAAATCCTGCCCTGACGTCTCTCAAATTATCCAAGACTTCATAGCCAATGTAAACAGGTTTGTTTTCAACTCCCTTAATTGCTTGCTAATTGACAGCAGATGCAGGCTTTAACTTTCTTCCTCAGATAAAAGCCAGCCTCTTTGCCTGGTGGTAGCATATTGCAAATGAAACACTGCTACATATCCCCATTTAATGGATGGGGAGAGCGAAATGGTTTCCCACCAATCAGATGACTGAAACCTGACTTATGCAGAAGTGAAAGCGAAGGAATCACAGACCTCTTTAGTAATCTTCGAAGGTCATTGCTGCAGAATGCAGGAACATTATGTAAGGTTTCCGTCCCCTTTTCTTTCCGTTGCTTTTGACGTTTCTGAATGCAACAAAAGTCACCAAGATTTCCAAAAAAAAAAAAAAACAACCACTAAAAATGTAATTCATTGCCTAGTTCCTCCCCGTGGGCAGTTCAGCAGCCTGCTGTTTTCTCTCTGTCATTCCTTTCAGTCTATGCTAGCCAGCTGGACAACTCTACATCATTTGCCATTCCAGATGATTTTAACTTCTTAGGGCACTGAAGCATGTCAGCTTTCTTGACGAGTTAAGATTTCCCCCCCAACCCCACATGCAAAGATCCATCCAAGTCAAATTTCACTACCAGAATTTGCAAAGTATAACATTCCAAAACGATGCCAAATATTAACATTTGCATGGGGTTTATTTTCAGCTGTTAAGGCAGCGCATATTGCAATGACAAAAGTTAATCTAGCCTAGAGTACTGTTTTTTGTCTTTGACGGGGATGAGCATCAGATTTTATTTGTCAACTGCATTTATACTTGCTTTTTGGCCCAGCCAAAGATCCCAGAAATCTCATAAGCTAACAGTGCAATAATACACATTCACAATAGGGATCCCTTCTAGATACCACCCCCTTCACTTAAATGTCCTGGTTTTCTAATGTTTGGGGATACTTTGAGCTTGAGGATGCATCTTGTCTTTACTTTGGCTGATGGGCTGTTTACATTTCAACTTGCTACGAATTTGTGTTAACCTCTGTCTAGTTTTGAGCTGGCCTGCATTGCTGCACTTCGTCAGTCTGAGGAGAACAAACACAATGCTATTCAGCAGATCCTCGGCTGCAGCATGAACAGACGGTGGAAAAGTCCTATATCATGAGTGATACAGGGTAGGATGATTTCAAAATTCACACTTGCCCAGCTGAGCTCATTCCTGCAGAACCTGAAATACAAAACACTGAAGACCCAGGGCTCATTCCCAGAACCCCTTGCTCTTTCTCCCACTATGCCTGCCATTCATTCCTTCTCAAAGCCCCATCTGACAATCTGAATTTGTGTGTGAAAGTCTTTTTCTTCCTTCTCCCAAGGTCAGCTCTAGGCCTCATCAGGAACATGGTTTCAACTCTCGCTGACACTATAACTCCTTGGAAAGCTGCCATGGGCTATGGTAACAAAGTTCTGACCTAACAGTGGCAATGTTTGCAATTTAATAGGAGGGAGGGGGTGGGGGATTCAGATGTGGAGCAGAGGGTGTAACAGCAGATTGCAATGGCCCATTAAATGAGGATACTGAGACCTCAGCATTTGCAGTGCAGTCACAAAGTATTATATTTCCAGTAATTATTTCTCCATAGCATTAAACAAAATTGGATGCATCATAAATAATATTCATGGGCATTCTTTTCCTAGAGTCTTTTTTAAAAAAAAAGAGAGAGAGAATTAAAATAGACTTCCTCATTAGGGTGCTTTCACACGAGTTGCCAAAATTGCTTTCTTAAGGAGAGCCAGTAGGGTGTATTGGTTAGAGTACAGGGACGTCAGACCACCCAAATGTCCCTATTTTCCAGGGACAGTCCCAGATTTACAGAAGCCATCCCGCATCAAAGAAGCATTTCAGTTAAATGTGTTGTAAACTTTGTATGAGAAATCGGATTGGCAAAAACGGAACTCCACAGCATCATCTGGTGTCACAGTGTTATAATGCATATGCAATGCATATAAAGCGCTTTTTCTTTGCCAATGTAGCTGAGTCCTGGATCCCGGAATGTCCCGCTTTTTCTTAGGATGTCCCTATTTTCATGTCATGTGACCCTCCGTACTAAGGAGATAAGTAACTTTACAATGTTTTGAAGGCATCTGAAGGTAGCCCTTTATAGGGAAAGCCAGCCCTGTATCGGGAAGTTTCTTAATGTTTAATGTTTTATTATGTTTTTATATATGTTGGAAGCCACCCAGAGTGGCTGGGTATGGGCCTGGGGAGACGAGAGTTCAAATCCCAGCTCTACAGCAAAGTCCACTTGGGCCAGTCATTTACCCTCAGCCTAACCTACTTTGCGGGACTGTTGTGAAGTTAAAATGGGGAGGCCACCTTCAGCTCCCTGATGGAAAGATGGGATATAGATATCATAAGTGGGTAAAATAAATGTTTTGCTTGGCAGAGCCAGCCCTGACATTGGATAGGGTGATGTGACTCGGGGGGTCCTGGGTTCAGAGAGTAACAACAATATATCACATATTTGGCAGGGGGGGGGAGGTGTTGTGAAAGTGCCCCTGGACTATAATTTATCTGATGCTAATTCAAAGATGCTCTAGCAGAACGTTTGGCAATCTTTGGATGCTTTAGGAAGGGAGGGCGAAGAGACAGTGTTGTGCCCAACCCCATAACCAACCCTCTACACAAAAGCACTGAAATCCCTCCCAAATTTGCTACCTACAAATGTGGTGGTGAATTTGGGAAGTAGGGCATTTGCACTCAGCCCTAGATTAAACCCTTACATTAGAACTAAGGGCAGAATAGACTAGTAATACAAAAGCAAAATTCAGGCTGGATTCAGGATTGTGCAACGTAAGTGCAAAGTTCCAAGTGAATTTGGGGGATCTACATTGGGAAATACTGTCTGTTCTTATTATGTATTTTGTTTATTTATTATGCATTTTTAAGCTGTGAACTGCCCTGATATCTTCAGATGAAGGGCAGTATACAAATCAAATCAAATCAAAACATAAATAAATATACGTTTGAGGAATTTTGAGAAGAGCCAGAAATAGTGTAAGTAAAGGTAAAGGGACCCCTGACCATTAGGTCCAGTCGTGACTGACTCTGGGGTTGCAGCGCTCATCTCGCTTTATTGGCCAAGGGAGCCGGCGTACAGCTTTCGGGTCATGTGGCCAGCATGACTAAGCCACTTCTGGCGAACCAGAGCAGCGCACGGAAATGCCGTTTACCTTCCCGCCGGAGCGGTACCTATTTATCTACTTGCACTTTGACGTGCTTTCGAACTGCTAGGTTGACAGGAGCAGGGACCAAGCAACGGGAGCTCACCCCGTTGCAGGGATTCGAACCGCCAACCTTCTGATCGGCAAGTCCTAGGCTCTGTGGTTTAACACACAGCGCCACCCGCGTCCCTTCCAGAAATAATGTAATAGCAATCAATCAATAATAATAATATATATAAAACCCTTAACTTCTCTCTTTTCACTTCCTTTCCCCATTTCCCCAAATTTGCTTCTTCTATGGGTTGGGTTGGTTTCTCTGCCAATCAAGTTGGGGGAAAGCTGTGAACTGAAATTAAATGCTCATTAAATGTAAACATATATAAATATATTTATAGCCCTCTTGGAAGATACAGTTCAGTGAACCCAGAACATTTATTTCCCACTTTGCCTTTCCTCCAAACTATAATGGAATAAATAACCTTCTGTCATTCTTATTTCAAGGCATGGAGAGAAATAGTCCATCTATATTGCTTTTGATTTTAAAACACCCATGTATGCTGAAAGAAATGTTTTATTAGAACCATAGGGAGTGGGGTAGTTGTTTTTTGTTTGAGAGAATTTGAAATCCGGAGCTTATTTTCATTCCATGCCTTTGCAAACACAAACACACACAAACATAACAGGAATTAAGATTTAATTTTTCCCCAGTAAGCTTGTTGCTACTTATTAAACACACATGCAGTCATGATTCTTTTAGCTAGGTGCAAAGAAATTTTGTTTAAAGGTGCAGCCAGACCATTGACCTGTCTCTTTGCCCTCAGGACTCCTTTGAACAGCTGTGAGTGGGGAGAGAGAAAAAAGAGGTAATTTAACAACCCCAATCCAGATGTTCATATCATACACACACCCTGAACGGCTTTAGCATGGTTTATTTCGTTTTCTGAAACCATTTTTCACTAGCCTGTTTTCTCAGCTGGGAAACTTCTGGTGTAGTGTTTTCAAAAAAATATTGCATTTGGCATTACAAGAAAACAGAGCCTTTAAGACATTAAAAGGACAATATCCTTGTTTGACTTGGCCCAGAGAAGCAGGGCTCTAGGAATTTCACATTTTTGTACCACCCAAAGAATAGGTAAAAGAAAATTTTTCCACTCTTAAATCCCAGTTTACATGGGAATTTGAGAGTTGATTTAGCTCGATTTTCTTTTAAAATTACTCCATGGTTTTTCTGTTGCTATCAAAGGACTTTGTTAGAGCTATATATAAGCAAACTGTTTAGGACATCAGAGTTGATACAAAATGGGCCTCCATGAAGGCCATACATTGATCAAAAATGTCTTCTTAATTAGACTGGTTCAATGAAGCTGCATCTTGAAAGTAACATGTGAAGAAGACTTGTGAATTGCTAAACTGAGCCAAATTATTTCCCTGATTTCAAAGTGTCTTGCATTCATAAAAAATAAGAGCAGAGGAAGTGTACATAGCTTGTAGTGGTTCATCATACATAACTGGTAGGTTGTATTCAACTTGATGGGTCAGTATACTTAGTAGAGGTAATTGATATCTATATCAGTTCAATTGGTGAATGCTAAACACAGAAAGGGTTGTAGCTTGGTGACTTAGCATCTGCTCTGCATGCAGAAGGCCCCCGATTCAATTTCTAGTATCTCCAGGTAGGGGTGGGAATATTCCCTCTCTGAAATTAAGGAGAGATGTTCCCAGTCAGTGTAAACAATGCTGAGATGGGTAGTTTTGGCATAAATCAGCTTCTACTGTTCAACTGAAGGGAAAAGGCCCTTTGTCTTCCCAATTGCTCATCAGAATGGATAAGATATATGCCAAGGGCAATCCACAAGGGTAGCACATTCTGAGTTTAGCTAAGAATTTGGTAAGCACACCAAATCACTTAACTGCAACATGTTAGAATAGCTAAGGAGTCAGTAGAATCTCTTGGATAGACGTCTTTGAAGACTGGAAAACAAAACCCCAATCACAGAAGTGTAATCTATGAAGGTGTGAATTGCAGTTCATAAATGGAAAAAAACACAGTATAGTAAATGTAAATGTAATTGTATCTGCATGGTTCTGAAGCAACTAGTTTCTTTGCTGATGTTGGATGCTTTCCATGTATCTTAGAAACTGCTGCAGTTGAATGGCTACCACTCAACTCCAGGGAGCATCAGGGTGCATCTGTCCATCCTTAATGAAAAATGTGTTTCCTGAACTCATTGCACTTGGTACACCCTGTATCATAGTTTGGGGTTAGATAATTTGGTCCTCTGCCCACTATTGGCTTGCTCTTGCTCTCGTTTATCCGGGAACTGCTATGTATATTGTTTTCGTTTTCAGCCAGGCAGTGATTTTAAAGGGAATAACATTTATTCTTATTCCTATTCCTACTAGGAATCGTGCACAAAGTGCTTTGCAGTTCTTGTAAACTAGAGCAGAATTGCTTCCTGGGTTGCTTTCCTGCCTCCTGGTTCCTGCAGTGGGGACAGGAGCTGCTGGTGTCATGAGATGGAGGGCACTGGTGGGAAGACACAAACACACCCTGGTCAGACTCAAAATTGTAGCTGGAACAAGCAGACGATTTCCCAAAACTATAAAAGTTTGTTCCAAGCCCAATTTGGCCCCTTCGTGTTTCTCATGATGTCACCAAGAATACAATAGAGTCTCATCCTTCCCCATCCATCCTGCTCTGTTTCCTCTCTCTTACCTTAATTGCTGCTCTCGTGGCGGCAGCAGAGAAATGGCGGAAAGGCTGGTCGCTTCTCTTTCCTCTTCCCCCTTTCCCTTTCCCCTCTTTCCCTCTATGATGCCTGATTAAAATCTGAGTAGGAGAAGAACTTTCAGGACTATGTTGTTTGGCTTATATTCGAGGCAAGCATCATTTCTCACCCAGATTTGTGTTTCTGAGATAGGAAATGTAACTTTAGCTACATAGGTAAGCTAGAAGATTGTTTCAAACAGGGGAAAAAAATTAAATCTCATTATTTTGTTCAAGGGCATGTCTACACACACACACACAGACACACACACACACACCTTTGTTGCATTACCATAAATAGTAAAAAAGTCAGCAGACTCTTCCATCCCAGCCACTTTGCCCTCTCCCCCAAATGGATTCTCAACTCAGACCCCCAAGCTGAATCAAACAGCCTCAGAAATGCTCCATACTGAATCTTGCTCTTTTCCAAAGCAGGTCCTGAACCAAATCTTGTGGTTGGTGCACACTTCACATAGATCCCAATACAGTTATGAATAAATATGTCTGTGTTTTGGGGTTAAATGGCTGAGCTCATCTTCAATAAAAAGAGCAGAAAACTTTTTCATTCCCATGAGATGTTCCAAGTTCTCAGGTACTGCCAATGTGAGATGTCTGTGCTTTACTGATTAGGAGCCAGATATTTATGGGATTGATTGAGAATGTGATCCTCAGCCTTTCACCTCCAAGTAACATGCTCAAATCTAGCTCAGGAACTGTAGAGGTGGAAGGTAATTGCCACAGGACAACTGCTCTGTCACTGTATTAAGCAATTTATTATACAAAATTGAGAAGAATCAGGTACCCACATAACAAAGCTTTAGGGCAGTTTTGTTTCACACTAAAAAGGCCAGTTCTTGTTGATCATAATAATTTAGCAGCATCAATGCATATATCATATCAGAGTGACACTGAGCATGCTAGCACATATATCTATATGACATGGAAATGTAAGGGACAGATTTTCTGAAGATTTCACCTTGATAATACTGTAGCTTCAGTTTTAGGTCTGACATTTATTTCCACAGAAGAATTACAAGAGGTAACATTTGTCAAATTGTCACGATGTAAATATCAACATAACAAAAAAACAAAACAACTAAAACACCCTTGCCAGGTCATGCCAATTAATCCGCCTAGCTCAAAATGCAAGTTCTGAAAGTGGTTTTCATTTATAACCTTATGCTTTAAAGACAACACAAATGTGCTTTCTGGATATTGAATGCCTTTTTCTTATCCAATCAGAATTCAACTTCCAAATTTTGACAAGTGATCCTCTTAGTCAACCAGTGAAGGTGTAGATTGCTGGATCCTGGCTGCTTTTATTTTGGTATTGCTTTGATGCCAAGGGAAACACCCAGGTCTATCTGTTTCTTAACTCAGTGCCTGATCCTTATGTAAACTTTTCCATCCGTGTTATTCTATTAACTGGAGGGGGAGAGCGAGAGCAAAGGAGAAGCATTTAGTAGGCATACTTCCTACTTCTTATGATCCGGCCCATATGCCAAGAATGAACATTAACATTTAATTTCAAAAGTTATTAACTTAAGGGTAGGTAAGGGTTGGTGATTTTTTCTCTCTCTGGCATTTTCTTTCTTTCTTTTTTAAAGTAAAAAGGTATGGATTTCAAACCACATAAAAGAAAATTGATGCCCTGCACCAAAAATAAATCTTAAACCTTTTGAGCCTCCAAAGGGATGTACTTTACATGGGGAGAGGGAGAGAAAACATTTTGGAGAAACGTTCCCCTCATTGCCAAGCTCCTGATGGAAGGCCTCCCCACGGAAATAGTTACAGGAGACAGATCGCTGACGGAAAACATTGCTGACTGAAGGAGGTCTCACTTGGCGGACTGGGTAGGGATTGGAGGATGAGAACATAATACAGCCATTAAAGTACTTGTTCCATAGAAAAGAAGCTGGAATGTGATAAAATGAAAGTAAATGTAGTTAGCACATATATAAACTCAGCGCAAATTATGTAAGGTCAACATATTGCCTTCGTTTCTGATATATTTGTTATTCAACTATAAACCCAGGAAGGAAGGCTGAAGAACAACATGACCCTTTGCTGGCTTCCCTGTTACACTTACATTATAGGAATCAAGCAGGATAAAGCATCAGATGCTGACGGTGATAGAGCAGCGCATCTGATACAGGAAATTTAAGCCTGCCAAATATCAGCCATAAACCATTCCGAGTAGACA
This sequence comes from Podarcis muralis, assembly GCF_964188315.1. Classification (NCBI taxonomy): domain Eukaryota; kingdom Metazoa; phylum Chordata; class Lepidosauria; order Squamata; family Lacertidae; genus Podarcis; species Podarcis muralis. The sequence continues at coordinate 77,294,071 of NC_135659.1, forward strand.
TGGTTTATATGCCAGTTCAAGGGACATGGAGTTACTGCTTGGGGAGATTGGTTTGGGTGTCATTGTGGAGAATGCTGGTGTACAAAATTTATCGCGAGGACCCTATTGTTCTGGAGGGTGCGAAGAAGCTCAAGAAAGAGCCCAGTGTCCACTCTTTTGAACATTTCCTCCACACAGTTATTCAGTCGTTGCCTCTGCTGCGTTGGCGCTACTTTATGGTGTGATCCTATTCAATCAGGAAACACCTAAATCTGATTCAAGCATTGAAAAGAATGCATGGGTGCATTCTGGTGGGAGTGGGCAGGTGCATGCTGGGTTCATCTGTTCCACCTTTGACCTTCCCATGTCAAGCAGGAATGTCTGATGAGACTTGTTACATTCAGCTTACAAGTCTCCCTGTGATCAGGAACCCTGCCTTATAAGATCTCCTGAAGGATTCCTGATGTTTTCAAGCCAAATATGCTTACAAGTAGCCTTCAGAACACAGGGACGTGGGTGGCGCTGTGGGTTAAACCACAGAGCCTAGGACTTGCCGACCAGAAGGTCGGCGGTTCGAATCCCCGCAACGGGGTGAGCGCCCATTGCTCGGTCCCAGCTCCTGCCTACCTAGCAGTTTGAAAGCACGTCAAAGTGCAAGTAGATAAATAGGTACCGCTCTGGCAGGAAGGTAAACGGCGTTTCCGTGTGCTGCTCTGGTTCGCCAGAAGTAGCTTAGTCATGCTGGCCACATGACCCGGAAGCTGTACATCTGGCTCCCTCGGCCAGTAAAGCGAGATGAGTGCCGCAACCCCAGAGTCGGTCACGACTGGACCTAATGGTCAGGGGTCCCTTTACCTTTAGCCTTCAGAACTTCTATAAAGGTCGAGCTAGAATGCATGCTCTCTCTTCCTCAGTTTAAGCACTCACACGTTCATTTTAACGCTTTAATAGGATTCATGTGCACTTGACGATATATTGGGACTTGGCAGGGAGAATTAAGCAGCATTAGGCTTACAGACTTAATTATGTTTATTAAGAATGTTAAAATTGTGCATACCAATAATCTTCAAAGTCACCCTAGATCTGTCTGTCCTTATTTTAGGCCTGCTAAAACTCCATTGTATTATGGGAGGTGAATAGTTATGTGTTATATTGAGCACATGTGCATGACACACTATTTTTTTTATTTTTTTAAAAACCACATTCCTAAAATCTTCCTAAAGGGCATGACTGGAATGAAATGAGGATGGTGATTTTGCTAGGAAAAGGTAATAATAGACTGAAGAGGGAGCATAGCAACCTTTCAATGGTTAGCTGCCATTGATTCTTAAACAGGCTTTGCCACCCAGGCACAGTTGCTGCTCTGTGAAGACCATTTTGTTCCTGCTCTTCCTTTAACCATCTAGGCATTCAGGTGTTTCTGATTTTTTTTTTATTAGTTCCACCCACAGAGTATGTGCACTGGGGGCTGTGAACGGGGAGGGCATGTGTTGTCGGTTACAGGGTGCAAGATTGTTTTGGATTGCTGATGAAGTGAAGGAAACCTGTGCTTGCTGGCTCCAATGTGAAAACAATCACTCTGAAATTTCACTGCTTCCCTAGAAATGTGTGTTTTTTAAAAAAAAAGAATGGGGTGAAAGCCTAAGTTAATTGTGCTTTTACACACTGTTATACTTGTCACCTTGCCAGGTTCTACATTTCATCCAAGGGTGAAATGAAAACTCCAAATTCATGCGGTTATGAAACAATTTCACTACAAGCACTCAGTGAAGAATTATAAAGTGGGAAAGACAGGCTCCTGTGTCTCATCTGGTTAAGAAGGATCAGAATACATCAAGCCTTCAACCTGTCACAAGGAGCCTTCATGGTGCATGCAAAAAAGTATGAGGTGTATGTCTCTGTGTGTTGTGCGTGTGAACCCATGCACACTAGCACACACACATGGCGCATACATAAAACACTACAGCTGAAATTGTAAATTAGGAATGCATTGTACAAAGTCCATGGGGCCAGATTACATGGTGAATCTGCTGAATTGCACGTGAACATTTCAAAACTTCATTTATTTATTTTAGAGACCTCATAAAGCTAATCGGTTCATCATGCAAAATCAATTAAAACATGACAGTAATGCACTGAAAGAGCCACAACGAACATTAAAAATCCAGCCAGGCTTAAAAGCCCAGAAATGAAAAGACTGACATATACAATATGAATCAAAGGAGCCTGAAAACAAAACAGCAAATAACAAGAGCTAAAATCACCAACCATACCAGACCAACTGAAAGGCATGATATGTTCAGATGCTGAAAGACCTCTAGGGGGAGAGGCCCAGACTCACCAGCCCTACTGAAGAGGCTCCTCATGAGGTCAGAGGAACATTGCCTGGCTATTGTTTTATTAATATAAAACAATAAACCGCTTTGAGATTTTTAAAAATATAAAGTGGTATAGAAATTTAAAAAGTTAATATATAAAATAAATGATGTGTTCAGATCTGCCCTCCAGTTTCTCCAACAGTTTTCTTCCCCTTGTGTTTTTCTCACTTGCTTTTGGGAAACCTGGTGATTTTTTTTTTTTTTTTTTTTTAAGAATATCATTGAGCGTGGGGTTTTGAGCTCACCTTGTCATTACAAGATGGTCCAGGGGGCATGCATGTGACTTCCTTTCCCCATAACATTTTCCCAGCAGCCTGCAGCCTCCCTGACTGCCCACTCTTCCTGGCCTGAAAAAAAAGCCCTGGGAGAATTTATCTATTCATATCTTTGCCTGGGCTGTGATTGAAGTGTGAGCACTTAGTTGAGGAGGCTGCAGAGCCTTAAATGTTTAAATTACTGTTTATTATATTAGAAAAAATAAAAGGTTCTGCAGATGGAGGTGAATTCAAACAAAACCAAAACAAAAAAGCATTTTCTTTTAACACTGTGAAAATATGAGGCATATATGAGGTATTGATTGTATTTATGAACTGGTCACTTACCAAACTTTGACTTACAGACCACTTTATTCAAGGGTCTAATGCCATTTTCTTCATAGAGCTGTATGAAAATCACAGGTTATAGTGCAAAAAAATCAACTATGTCAACTCTGCAACCTTTTCATTTATTGGTTACCTTAGATGTCTGTCAATATAATAAAGCCTGGCCTTGGCATGAGTTTAAACATTTCTTGGCAGCAAACATCAGTAATGATTTGTGGGTCTGTGCAAATTGGATGGCTGGTCAAGTTTCACTTCTGGGGAGGGACTGGAAAGCACAGGAGAGAATATTGCAAGGACTTACCAGCAGTTTCCATCAATTGTGCTACAAACGCAACTTCACATCTCGCACAAACTCTGTGCAGGTGGTGTTTACCCTCAAACAATTCAAATTACATAAAAGAACATAAGAAGGCCCTGCAGGATCACACCAAAGGCCCATCTAGTCCAGCATCCATAGCGGACAACTAGATGCCTATGGGAAGCCCTCCAGCAGGACTTGAACAGGGCAATACTCTCCCCACTTTTGGTTCCCAGCAACTGTTATTCAAAAACATACTACTGTCAATATTTTCAACCCGTTTTCCCAATTACCCCTAAGAAGGTGAGCGAGGATGTGCTGGCAAGCCCCAGTTGGTAGGTCATCTTCACCTTGTTAGCAGCCTTACATGAGTTGAAGGATAGACATCTTCAGCAGGAGCTTCCTGTATCCATGGAGGTTCTCCATAAAATGAAGACCGTTGTATAACAGAGCTACAGTGTGTAATACTGAAGATCTTATTTATACAAGAGAGCATTCAGAATATCTCACCTCAGGATTGTCATTCTTAAGCAATAACACCTGTCAATTAATCATGTGGTGCTTCAAAAGTGCATGATTGTCTACTATTTTGTGGTCATTTATGACAAAGGTAATGTAATTGATCAGGTAATATAACAAGCAGACCCTGACATTCCTCCAACAGATCTCAGAAGAGGAACTCTACTAGGGACACAATCCCTGCAAACTGTACCACTTTTTCATGACGTGTTCTAGGGGCTACCCAAATGGCAGTTTAGGTAGCCATATTCTGAGGATGACATAACTATCGAAGGATGGCAAAACTGGGTTCTGTGGTACCCTGGGATTCCTTAGAAAATTATCAAGGGTTCCTCACTGAGAAGTTTGATAATGACAAAGGATTATAGCTCCACAACCACTGATCTTTCCCTATGGTTCATATTTCAGAGGATTCTAGAATGGCGGCAGGCTAGTTTCAGAATCAGCAAGCTAGGTGAAAAGACATACACATAGATTTAAAGACTTTTGTGCCCAGGAATCTGTTTTAAGTATCAGAGCTGAGCTCATAGAGCTTCCACACAAAAATCTACACCTAGTACTAACTACCCACCAGTAGTCATTTCATCACTATATTTGGGGGGTGGGGGAGAGAAGAAGTCATTTCATTGTTGCCATTTCTGAGAGTCAGAATTCCTTGCTGATCTGCTTCAAGTCACCCATAGACATTCCAGAAGAGAACATATGGGCTCTAGAGCACATTCAGTTCATACAGGGCCAGAGTGAACCCCCCCCCCCGCCAAGGCCTCCTGCCCAGCAACACATATAAACTTCTGTGTCCCAAAAGGCATACTAGAATGCCAAGAGGCCTTCGCACCATGGAGCTTTTAATCTGATGTTTTAATCCACTAATGTTTAATTTAATTAGACCCGATTTAAGAATGAGATATACAAGATCACACTTTCCACTGTACTTTGTAATGGCACAATTTGTACATTGGCAATGTCATGTGCTGCTAATTTTCCTTTGCTAATTAGAAGTAGACAGAGGATAATTTAATGTCCGCTCATGAACTTGTTTCTACATTATTTACCTTTGCCAACTATGAATACTGGACTTCGTGTCAGAGAGCGAGAGAGAGAGAGCAGGTTAGCTTGTGCTTCCTCTCCCTCTCCACTTTCCTTCAAGGATGTCTTTGTGCTTTGGATATCACCCAAGTTACAAAAATGAAAGAAATGAAACACAGAGCTATAGAGTTGGATGCCCCCCCCCTTTAAACAACAGATGCTATCTGTTTTCCATTGTTCTGCCTATGCTATCCGGTTTGGATTTGATATTAGGTGCTGATACAGCGCAAGGGAAGCGCTGTGCATCTGAAATAATCTGATAGCTTTTCTAAAATTTAAAACCATGGTTATGACCTGTGTGATCGGATGGAGAAAAGAAAAGAAAATTTCCCTAAATGGCTGCTTGTAAGAGTCCAAGTAGTGATACCATATGTGAGGGTGAGCAGTTATTTGAGAAGGCATTGGATATTGGATAATGCACAACTTCAGAGTGGGTACCCTGAAGAAAAGAAAAAAGATTTCTTGTTTTATGTCCATCTCCACCTGCTTTATTCATTCTATTGCTGTTCATCATTTCCTGCCTGCATCTTGTAATTAAAAGCTTGCATAAGAGTTAAGAGGGTGTAGATCAGGGGTCAGCAACCTTTTTCAGCTGTGGGCCAGTCCACCATCCCTCAGACCATGTGGTGGGCTGGACTATATTTTCTAAAAAAAAATGAATGAATTCCTATGCCCCACAAATAACCCAGAGATGAAGAAGAAGAGTTTGGATTTGATATCCCGCCTTTCACTCCCTTTAAGGAGTCTCAAAGCGGCTAACATTCTCCTTTCCCTTCCTCCCCCACAACAAACACTCTGTGAGGTGAGTGGGGCTGAGAGACTTCAAAGAAGTGTGACTAGTCCAAGGTCACCCAGCAGCTGCATGTGGAGGAGCGGAGACGCGAACCCGGTTCCCCAGATTACGAGACTACCGCTCTTAACCACTACACCACACTGGTGCATTTTAAATAAAAGGACACATCATACTCATGTAAAAACATGCTGATTTCTGGACCGTCCATGGGCCGGATTAAAAAGGTGATTGGGCCACATCCAGCCCCCAGGCCTTAGGTTGCCTACCCCTGGTGTAGATTATTGTTCTTATCCAAAAGACCTTAGTTAGACTGAAATGAATTTACCCTACCCACTGTGAATGTTCTGGACATATATGGCAAAAATAAATAAATATCAGCTTCAACATTTGACTTCCTGCTTATTGCTGATTTACTTGTGATTATTAATAAAGCATAATTAAAATAATTCCTAATGTGTTAAATATTCTGCAACGGTTTGATATACAACATTAGTATTTGATATTTGGTATCAAGTGTTTTATATTTAATTTTAACTGACACTTGGCATCTGACAGCTGGTTTTTTTTAATAAAAAATATACAGACTAAACATTAAAACAAACAGCCTGATATAATCGAAACATTCCCAAGATCATGTTGTGACAGAAAGAATAATACAAAAGTGAACCATGCACCCTCATTTCAACTTTGGAAATATGATCTGCAGTGGTATTTGTTTATTTATTGTTTAATATTTTTGTTTAAGATTTTAATGATGTTTTTAATTTTATACATAAAGGAACAATATACATTGTCTCACTTCCTGCACCTCCACACATGTCCTCCTATGCATTTACAAATATATAACTTACTGTATTTGACAACTGACATGCTGTAATTAGCAATATTTGACAGCTATCACAATATGCAGCAGTAAGGAATTGGCAGTTATTATACAACAAAATATTACGTGATTTGTATCAATTATTCTCATTAATTCAATCCACATTAAAAATATTATTATTTGTTGAGGAACAGCAGCAAAACCTTAGGCACTGGAGATTTTAGTTTTAGTTTTTTGTTTTAAAAATGCATAAATACAGAAGTCAAAAAACAGGAACCCAAAGCCAAATTTCAAACTCTGTGGTGTCAAATTTCAAATATAGCATTAGTTTTGAAATATCATCAGATTTTGATTCATTCCACCAAACAACAAAAATGCATGGACTGCTTAATCAGAAAAAAATTAGGAGAGGGGGATTGGTGGTCATAAAATAATTTTGAACAAAAGTTAGAGAAAATCATAGAAACCTTTAAAAAGAAACATACATAACTAAATATGTCTGGGTAGGCTCATTGAGTTTTCCATAGGCATCTAAAACAATGTAGCAAGAGTGCCTGTCTCATGTCAATAGTCAGAGTACCTGCCAGATGTTCTAGCTTTCCACCTTTAATTGTGTCCACAACTCTATGGTACCCATGAAGCTACAGTTACCACGGCTATGTACGAATGATGCCTTTAAAGCACATCTGAAACACATTCTTTCCCTCAAAGAATTGTGGGCACTCTAGTTTATATCTCACAGCGTTAAAATTCCCAGCAATGGTTAATAAACTGTATTTTGTCCTGCTTCTTCTTAATCACCGTATTTTTCGCTCTATAAGACGCACTTTCCCCTCCTAAAAAGTAAGGGGAAATGTGTGTGCGTCTTATGGAGTGAATGCAGACTGCGTGGCTAAGCCAGAAGCTAGAACAGCAAGAGGGAGCGCTGCTCACTGTTCAAGCTTCTGGCTTAGCTGCGTGAAGCCTCTGCAGGGCAGCGGAGAGCCTTCATCCCGCTGCCCTGTGGAGGCTTCGCACGGCTATCCCTGACTTTTGCCGCATGCTCTGTCCCTTCCCCCACCTCCCAGAAAAGCCCCCAAGAGCCGCGCTCCCTTGGCGGGTTTTTTGCGGGAGGTGGGGGAAGGGACAGAGGGCGGATTAACAGTGTGCAGCCTCTTCCGGGCAGAGGCTTCATCCTGCTGCCCGGAAGAGGCTTCACGCTGCTATCCCAGAAGCCAGAAAAACAAGAGGCTATCCCAGAAGCTAGATCCCTCTTGCTGTTCTGACTTCTGGGTTCCGGAATATTTTTTTCCTTGTTTTCCTCCTCCAAAAACTAGGTGCCTCTTATTGTCTGGTGCGTCTTATAGAGAAAAAAATACGGTATATGCTATATTTGACATTGGAACTAATTCCCTAAGCTTGCTTTTGCAGTTATTTCTCTGAGGTAGTATATGTACCTTTTGTTTCTGAGTGAACAATCTTGCTGCAATTTATATATTTCTATACTCTCTCTCTCTCTACACATGCTCATGAAGCCAGAACTTCTGAAGGAACTGCTGACTAGGTCCCAGGTTACAGTGCCCTGGAGTTAAAAGATTTGTGTTTGGAGTGTTTTTGTTTGGTGTTTAAAGGCTGTTTTAAAGTACTTTAAAGAAATGCAGTTAGAAAGTTTGCTGATCACAGTTGTCTTTCAGTTTGTGAGATCCACAAACACACCACTGAATCTTTGCCTAGGTCTTTTCTGCTTAACTTAAGATTTTTATAATCTAATTTCTATGATAGAATTGTGGCAGACCCCAGGGGAGATTCTTTTTTAAAAAAAGATATAGCAGAACTAAAACAGATTCTCTCATATTTGTAAGCAGCAAAACCCTTCTCTTACACTTTTGGCAGTTTTAGAGAGTGTCTTCAGATGGGCCAAAGTTTCACTCATTTTACCTAGGCAGTGGCAACAGCAGGCACAATGGCAGCTGCAATAACCTGCACCTATCTGACCTGCATTCTCCCTCATTTATCCAGAGTGAGGGTAATGTGAAGTATACAGGAAGTGTTGTCTTTACTCTGAACAGCCTATGTTTTTCCTAAGGGGAAGCATTCAGACTTTGTTCTGACCACTGTACACAAAGTTTCCACCACTCCACATCACTTTTGCATATTTAATTAGTTAATTGGCACAGATGTACATTTACCAATTTTCAGGCCAAAAAGCATCTTGATCACATGATTATATGTGTGTATATATATGTATGTATGTATGTATGTGGATAATAGGTATCTCCAAAATGGTACCTTCACAAAATTCAATTATTGCAAATTCCTTTCTGAAAAGTTTGGATCTGCACCTTATGGCAGAGCATAGATCAAAATCAAGCTATTCAACAGATTTAGCCATTTAAATGACCAACTTATTCTGTGGGGGAAAATTCTGCGGCAGCTAAAAAAGCCAATGCAATTCTGGGCTGCATCAATAGGAGTATAGCATCTAGATCAAGGGAAGTAATAGTGCCACTGTATTCTGCTCTGGTCAGACCTCACCTGGAGTACTGTATCCAGTTCTGGGCACCACAGTTCAAGAAGGACACTGACAAACTGGAACGTGTCCAGAGGAGGGCAACCAAAATGGTCAAAGGCCTGGAAACGATGCCTTATGAGGAACGGCTAAGGGAGCTGGGCATGTTTAGCCTGGAGAAGAGGAGGTTAAGGGGTGATATGATAGCCATGTTCAAATATATAAAAGGATGTCACATAGAGGAGGGAGAAAGGTTGTTTTCTGCTGCTCCAGAGAAGTGGACACGGAGCAATGGATCCAAACTACAAGAAAGAAGATTCCACCTAAGCATTAGGAAGAACTTCCTGACAGTAAGAGCTGTTCGACAATGGAATTTGCTGACAAGGAGTGTGGTGGAGTCTCCGTCTTTGGAGGTCTTTAAGCAGAGGCTTGACAACCATATGTCAGGAGTGCTCTGATGGTGTTTCCTGCTTGGCAGGGGGTTGGACTCGATGGCCCTTGTGGTCTCTTCCAACTCTATGATTCTATGATTCTATGTAAATATTATGAAAATACACAGCTAAATACACATTTCCTTCCCAAAATATACATGTTAATGTGGAATCAGACTGGAGTCATGAGCTATATGCTGCCCAGGAGGACTGGGGTATTTGGGGGGAAGTTTTCTTGGGAGTTTTTGCTGCTGTTACTGATATTGACATATATATATATATGCAGGTTTTGGTGTCCTCGGGTGTCTTCCCGTGTAAAAGTTGGGGTGTCTAGGCGACGTTTCGACGAGGTCTCACTCGTCATCTTCAGGCTGGTGCTTTCGGCTTCTTGTTACTGGAACAGAGCAGGATCTCAGTGTTTGAGTTCCTATAAATACTGTTGAGGGGTGTGGTGTATAGCCTCCAATGTTCTGGGCCGAGAGGAAGTTCCCAGGCTAGTGTGCCTTTTCTTCTTTTGTTCCTTAGTTGCTTGAGGGATATCTTGAGTGATTTCTTGAGTGATATCCTGAGTACCACTTAGGTGGGTCATTAGGTGTGGATTAGTTGCTAAAGCCTTTGTGTCTTGACCTCTTGAACTTTGTGAAGAGTTTTTCTGAGAAGATGGCTGTAGTTGTGCTCTGGTTTGGCTTCGTGTATAGGGGCGAGCTGTGGTTTTGTGGCCTGTGCCAGCCAGATCTGTGTAGGGATTGCAGGGGGGTGCAGCATCCGGAGGTGTCATCATGGTATGGCTACTGGATGGTGTCTGTAATTTATCTGTGGAGAGGGTCTGGGTTTGGGTCTGGTGTGGTTGATTGGTGATGGCGTTCTGTGTGCCTCTGGATCTGGTGTCAGTTTTTGTGGGGAGGGCTAATTTCCAGATGTCTGGCAAGCGGGATGTGTCGTCACATGTTAGAGAGCAAGGGGTCTATGAAATACCCTGCAAAGTCTGCCCAGCCACGTACATTGGACAAACAAACAGACGAATAAATGCACGTATCGCAGAACACAAGAATGCCGTCAAAAAAGAAGAAAAAACTTCCTCTCTTTTCCAACACATGAAAGAAACAGGACACGAAATTAATTTTGCAGATTCCAAATTGCTCTCTAACATGGAACATCACCACAAGAGAATAATCATGGAAGCCATCGAGATAGAGAAACACCCTCACAACATGAACAAGCGTGACGACACATCCCGCTTGCCAGACATCTGGAAATTAGCCCTCCCCACAAAAACTGACACCAGATCCAGAGGCACACAGAACGCCATCACCAATCAACCACACCAGACCCAAACCCAGACCCTCTCCACAGATAAATTACAGACACCATCCAGTAGCCAAACCATGATGGCACCTCCGGATGCTGCACCCCCCTGCAATCCCTACACAGATCTGGCTGGCACAGGCCACAAAACCACAGCTCGCCCCTATACACGAAGCCAAGCCAGAGCACAACTACAGCCATCTTCTCAGAAAAACTCTTCACAAAGTTCAAGAGGTCAAGACACAAAGGCTTTAGCAACTAATCCACACCTAATGACCCACCTAAGTGGTACTCAGGATATCACTCAAGAAATCACTCAAGATATCCCTCAAGCAACTAAGGAACAAAAGAAGAAAAGGCACACTAGCCTGGGAACTTCCTCTCGGCCCAGAACATTGGAGGCTATACACCACACCCCTCAACAGTATTTATAGGAACTCAAACACTGAGATCCTGCTCTGTTCCAGTAACAAGAAGCCGAAAGCACCAGCCTGAAGATGACGAGTGAGACCTCGTCGAAACGTCGCCTAGACACCCCAACTTTTACACGGGAAGACACCCGAGGACACCAAAACCTGCATACCTATACCCGTGAAAATCTACGAAAGCATATATATATATATATATATATATATATATATATATATATATAGTATCTTTATCTTTATGTGGAAATTGTTCAGTTTGGCTATGTCATTTTTGATGTGTTTTATTTATTATTATGACTGCTTTGCTATGTTTGTAATTTGGTAAATCTTTTCATTTTGTAAGCCATGTCAGGGAACTGCCATCGGAGGAACCGGTGGTGAAAGGGATCACGCAGGCTGGGAGAGATTCAGCAGCGGAAGCAGGAACCAGCAGAGGGAGAGGTGGGTCTCTGGTGGAAGGGCTCACGCAGGCTGGGAGAGACTCAGCAGCTGAAGCAGGAACTAGCAAGGGGAGAGGTGGATCTCCAAGGGAAAGCGAGCAGGGGGGAGGGCTCAGGGACTCTTCCAGCGAGAGCAGTGGGGGGGTATCTGAAGCTCCCATAGGGAGACCCACTCCTCGCCGGAAACTGTCACGCCGTGAGTCCAGAAGACGTGTTTCCGTTAAGGAGCTTTTATGCTGGAAACGATTCCGAAAGCAACCACTGTCGGAATCTGCAAGTGATTAGAGCAGCCATGTCTGAGGGGCTCTGTCACAGACAGAAGTTTGTGGGCTTGAACAAACTCTGAGGGACTGCGAATTTACGCACAAGCAGCTCATTATCCCATCACAGCATTCCGACAGTCTTTGTAAGCTGTTTGTGCAGGAGAAGGCATCATGAGCGACCCAGCCGGCACCGGGCAGGCAGGGGCTGGCGCAGGGCCAAGCCTGGAGGAGAGCTACCGGGCGTTGGAGATCCAGCTAGCGCTGCAGACGGCAAGGCTTTAGGAGAGAAGGGCGCAGGATGCAGACAAAAGGGGAAAAGGCACCCAGTTCCCCAGAAAGGTACCAGGATTGGTGCAGAAGTTTGGGGGGGACCCCAAGGACTACCATGCCTTTAGAACAGAGATGCAATATGCCCTCAATGTGCAGTTTGATGAATTCCCTGACGAGGAATCACGAGTGGCTTTCGTGATTGGGCATCTTGAAAAGGGAGCACGGGATTGGGTGAGACCCATGATGGCAACGAATAGTGCCGTCCTAAAGGACACAATGAAGTTCTTTCGTGCCATGGATCTGATGTTTTCCAGCGATATTGAGCAGGGAGTGGTGCGCAGGCAGCTCATGGCTTGCAAACAGGGGAGCCGATCTGTCCGTGAGTACTGGACTGAGTTCACCATGCTGGTTCACAGATTGGGGTGGGACTTATCGGCGGAACCCATTCAGATGCTTTTTGAAGAAGGTCTGGCTCCGGTGGTGAAAGATGAACTGGCCAGGGGTCCCAGGGCGGATTCTATGGATCAGCTGAGCAAATCTGCGCTGACCATAGGAGCGCGCCAGGAGGCGAGAGCTTTGGAGAGGCTGGAAGGGAAGGGGGAACGTTGGAAGGAGTTCCGCATTCCAGACATTCCAGAAACAACTTTCCCGCCGGCAGAGCCGATGGAAATCGGAACAGCGCGCGCGCACGCAGTTTCAAAGCCCAGTGAAGGGGGAAAGAAGGAGGGAAAAGGCGCCCGGAAATGCTATCTCTGCCAACAGCCAGGTCACTTTGCCAGAGTCTGCCCCCAGAGGAAGGAATGGCAAGGGATGGTGGGAGCTGTTGAGGGTAGAGAGGAGGAGAAACCGGAGCAAGTAAAAGCCAACGCCTGGTTGCCACTGTCGGGGCACAGCAACCAGGCCAAAGAGCAGTGAAAGTGCCCACGCCAGAACCTCCTAAACCTGCCTTAGTGATAGAAGTGTCGCTAGAGCTGCAAAACGGATACCCCTTAAAGACAAAGGCGCTGTTGGATTCAGGCAGCTCCTGCAATTTCATAAGCAAGGAGTTTGCAGCCGAACACCAGATACAGACTATCCCTTTAAGCAACCCCCTGCAGGTGACCACGATCGATGGCAGGGAGTTGTTGGGAGGAGAAGTCAGCTTGCAGACCGTCCCAATGATAATGAAGGTGGCAAGGCACACCGAACTGATAGCTTTTAATGTGGCCACCTTGGGAGGAGCCCCTATTATTTTGGGGATGAGCTGGCTAGCGTTACATGATCCGCTGGTGAGCTGGCATCAGAGAGTGGTTTCCTTTAGTTCAGCACATTGCTTAGAACACTGCAAAGGGGGAAAGGGTTCAGCAGGGGCCCATGCCACCCTAGCAGGGACGGAAGTAATGGAGAAAGTGAAGGTACCACGACAATACGCAGATCTCAGCGACGTGTTCAGCGAGAAGGAAGCTGACCAACTACCCCCGCATAGACCCTTTGACTGTCAAATCAATTTACTCCCTGGGGCACAGCTTCCTGTAGGCAAGTTGTACGCCATGTCAGACAGAGAAATGCAGGAGCTAAGGGAGTTCATTGACAAGAACCTGAAGAGAGGTTTCATCAGAGAGTCCAGAGCGGTGGGAGGTAGCCCAGTGTTTTTTGTGGATAAAAAAAACACGGATAAGCCGAGACTGGTGTGTGACTTCAGGGGGTTAAACGCAGTGTCAGAACCTTTGGCCTTTCCAATGCCCAGGATTGATGACATTTTGACCAGGGTACGGAAGGGAAAGATTTTTACAAAGCTGCACCTAAGGGGGGCGTACAATCTGATACGTATAAGGAAAGGGGATGAATGGAAAACCACCATGTTCACCCCTTTAGGGGCATTTGAATATTTAGTTATGCCATTTGGATTACAAGCAGGGTCGGCGTGCTTCCAAGCTTTTATGAACCACGTACTGGGGCCTTTGCTGTACAAGAATTGTGTGGCCTTCCTAGATGACGTGTTGGTGTACTCTGAGAATGAGGAGCAGCATGTAAGAGACGTCAGAGAAGTGTTGAGCAGGCTGCAGGCCAACCGGCTGTGGGTGAAACTGGAGAAGTGTCAGTTTCATACCAAGGAGGTGGAGTTTCTGGGGTACCGCCTGTCAGACAAGGGATTGGCCATGGACCCCGGCAAGGTCCAGGCAGTGCTGGAATGGAAAACACCCAAAACAAAGAAGGATGTGCAGAGGTTCCTAGGGTTTGGGAACTTTTATCGTAAGTTCATTCGAAACTTTGCCCACCTGACGGCGCCCATTACGGACTGTCTCAGCAGTAAAAAGAAATTCGTTTGGACTGAGGAGGCGGAGCGAGCCTTTGAGGAACTGAAAAGGGCCTTCGCCTCGGAGGAGCAACTTCTGCATGTGGACTTACAAAAAAAGATGAGGGTCGAAACAGACGCATCAGACAGAGCCATAGGGGCGGTGCTTCTTCTGCAGCCAGGGAAGGAGGAGTCAGAGTGGAGACCGTGTGCCTTTTTTTCGCGGAAACTGAACAAATCCAAGAGGAATTACACGGTGTATGACCGAGAACTTCTTGCTATTCATGAGGCCTTCCGGAAATGGAGGCACCTGCTAATTGGCGCACAACATAAGGTGCAAGTGTGCACTGACCACAAGAATCTAGAGTATTGGAGAACGGCACAAGTGCTCAACCAACGGCAGTTGAGATGGGCTCAGGAGTTCTCCAAATTTAACTTTGAGATTTGTTACGTGCCAGGCCCAGAGAACGTTAGGGCGGACGCTCTCTCACGCAAACCTGAATATTTGGAGGGGGAGGGAGCACCCGAAGAAAGACATGTCATTCCAGAGGACCGCTGGGTGTGTGGGGCGGCATTGGTGGGGCAAAGAGAACTGGTAGAGGGAACGGAGAATGATGAATACGCCCAGGACAAACTCAGGGGTCTCAGGAGGGAGGGAGACAAACCCGGAGGTTTTGAGGAGAAAAACGGGGCGTTGTATTACAAGGGAGCGTTATATATACCTGAAGGAGATTTGAGAGAGAAGGTACTCAAGCAGCTGCACGATAGCCCCACAGCAGGGCATTTTGGGCAACACAAAACCATGTGGCTGGTTACCAGGGAATTTTGGTGGCCCAAGGTCAGGGAAGATGTGCGGGAGTATGTGAGAGGGTGTGACCAATGCCAGCGAGCCAAAGGGGAGAGGCGGGCGCCGGCAGGGTTATTAGAACCGCTACCCACACCTGAAAGACCATGGGAAGCAGTGGCAATAGATTTTATGACTGATCTGCCAAAGTCCAGAGGGAAAACAGCCATCATGGTTGTGGTAGACCTGTTAACCAAAATGGCCCACTTTATAGCCTGCTCACATGCTGTCACGGCAGAAGAAACAGCTAAATTGTTTGTAGAAAATGTGTTTAGGTTGCATGGCGCCCCCTTGAGGGTGGTTTCAGACCGAGGGAAACAATTTACTTCCAGGTTCTGGAGGAAGCTCATGAGCTTACTGCATGTAGAGGTCAATTTTTCGACTGCCCGGCATCCTGAAACCAACGGGCAGGCAGAAAGAGCCAATGGCATCCTCCAGCAATATTTGAGGTGTTATGTCAATGACAGAGAGAATGATTGGGTGGAGAAGCTGGCGTTGGCGGAATTTGCCTACAACAATGCAGAGAACGTGTCCACGGGGATGAGCCCCTTTTTGGCTAATTACGGGTGTCATCCCAGGGCTTTCCCAGGAGGGGAGGGGGAGAGATGGAGTGTTCCAGCTGCCGAACAGTTTGTAGAAGAAATGGAAGCGATCCATCGCCAGCTACAGCTAAATTTAGACAGGGCCAAGGAGGAATATAAGAGGCAGGCAGACAAAAACCGAAGAGAAGGTGAAACCATTAGGGTGGGGGACCAGGTGTGGCTGTCAACCAAAGGGTTACCCTTCAAAGGGGGTTGTAAGAAGTTAAGACCCAAAAGACTGGGCCCATTTGAAGTCACGCAACAGGTCAACCCAGTGGCTTTCAGACTCCGGTTACCGAACCACATGAAGCTGCACCCAGTTTTCCACAGGTCGTTGCTGTCACCGTATAAAGGGGACAGAGAAGGGAGGGTGACTCGGGGACCAGCAATGAAGGAAAGGGAACAAAGCTACCATGTAGCGGAGATCCTCGATTCCAGGTGGAAGGGAGATCAAGTAGAGTATTTGGTAATGTGGGAAAGGGAATCGGAGTCGGAAAACACCTGGGTCATGGCGGAGGATGTCAATGACGAGGTTTTAATAGAAACTTTTCATCAGAGGTTCCCAAGTAAACCTCAGCCAGTGGCGAGGTTCAGGAGGGAATACTTTGCCACCACCGACGAAGAAGAGGAGTTGGAGGGGTTCACAGATTCCGAGGAGGAGGAGGAGTCAGCGAGCCAGAACGGAGACCGATGGAGGGAAATGTTCGAGACGTCTGAAGATGAAGAGGAGTCTTTTCAGGGTTTTACCTCCTCACCACCCAGAGGAGAGGGAACGGGAGGGGGTGAAGGGGGCCCTGGAGGGGAGGTGGATGTCAGGGAACTGCCATCGGAGGAACCGGTGGTGAAAGGGATCACGCAGGCTGGGAGAGACTCAGCAGCGGAAGCAGGAACCAGCAGAGGGAGAGGTGGGTCTCTGGTGGAAGGGCTCACGCAGGCTGGGAGAGACTCAGCAGCTGAAGCAGGAACTAGCAAGGGGAGAGGTGGATCTCCGAGGGAAAGCGAGCAGGGGGGAGGGCTCAGGGACTCTTCCAGCGAGAGCAGTGGGGGGGTATCTGAAGCTCCCATAGGGAGACCCACTCCTCGCCGGAAACTGTCACGCCGTGAGTCCAGAAGACGTGTTTCCGTTAAGGAGCTTTTATGCTGGAAACGATTCCGAAAGCAACCACTGTCGGAATCTGCAAGTGATTAGAGCAGCCATGTCTGAGGGGCTCTGTCACAGACAGAAGTTTGTGGGCTTGAACAAACTCTGAGGGACTGCGAATTTACGCACAAGCAGCTCATTATCCCATCACAAGCCACCTTGAATATTAATTTAACTATGGAAAGGCGGCATGCAGATAAAATGATAATGATGATGACCAGAAGCAAGTGCCATCCACGGTCACACTAAAATGAGGAAGGGATTTGTTTAATATTGTTGAAAAAAATCTCTGAAACTTTATTGTTTATCAATGCATGTGTGACAGAGGAACAACAGCCATGCAGTCACATCAGCTTAACTTTCACACATATACACACCACCTCTCATGCCTGCCCTCTGAACCACAGACTAAATTTTAGCCACTTGCCTTCTGGCTTCAACATTCATGACAGAAAAACCAAAGAGGAAAAACCACTTGGCTATTTTCTTTCACTTCAGTGCTTGTTTATCGTTCCTGATTTTTCATGCTCTGGACAGTTGACAAAGCAAGAAAGTGCCTCTGAGGCTAAAGGAACATTGCCACACCAGATAACCTCATTCTCGTGTATTCTTGTCAGTCATCTGGGTTCAACACACTCCCCTGCTTTGAAATGGAGAAGTCTGGCTCTGTGTCTGCAAATGCAGCCAACACACTAAGCAAACCATATTCAGCTGTTTGAACACAGAGAGGGGTGGGAATGTGAATTTATTGCTGCTTGCTCCCTGTCCAGACAGGAACAAGGTGGCAACGGCACTGGCTGGTTTGACGCACTTGTACCAGGATCACAACACCCTAAATTTCATGTTGTGAAACGTGCCATTTCTCATAACGATGGGAAGGGAGGCTGCGTGAAAAACGGCTGGCAGATTTCTTCAGTATCTTTGCAAAAGCATGTGCTTAGCGAGGGATGTTGTAATGGGAGGGTACCTCCCAAAAAGATTAAATGTGCATGTAGCAGAAATGATTAGTTTCATTCCTCTCCCCCAGCCCTTCCACACATGTTTGAGAGCTCACATTGGCCAGAAACCTGGATAATGTACTTGAGTAGAAAGTCTGATAGTATTCCCCCCCTCCCCATTAATGGTAATCATGGGGAATTTTTTTTAATGGACGTTTTAGGGGTCAGGAGGCATTATTGTAGGCCTAAACAGATGGGATAAAGAAAGTGAGCGGAAAATAAAGTGGGAGTCTGGGACAAGCATTGCTGCTGATGGGGACTTGCAACAAGGAAGGTTCAAGCTAATCTGTTCAGAAGTTTTTGAGGCGCTTCCACACACTGAATGCCAAATGATTTCCTCAGGCAGAAAGTCTTTTTAACCTGTTGTAGAGATCAAGTTAATTTAGAGGTTTGCTATTAACTATGTCACAGCTTGGAGCTGGGTTAGGGATGTTGCAGAAGTCCAACGGAAATAGAAACGGGAGGAGAAATTGTCAGTTTCGCTTATTTGTCCCACGTCTGGAATAGACAGCAATCCAGTGAATATGATCCGTTGCGGCTGCTTTCAATCTGCACATGATAACATAACTGATCAGGTGTTCCCCATCTGCACTGAGTTTCCTTTGCACTAAAATGACTGTGGTGGAATTACATAATGACAATGTAAGCTATGTAATTAATTCTTTAAATTATGTAATTTTGGCACAGCAGACAGTGAGATAGATGACATTGTTTTGAGCAGAAAATAAGCTGCAGTAGAACCCATCAGCCACCTTTAAAGTAAGGCAAGGCTTTTAGCATATTGACATCAGTTATCTGGAACACCATTCCCATGGAATCAGATAATTCTGATATTTCTCCACCTGCTGAAAACCTTTCTGTTTCATCATGTTTTAGTGAATTAATGTGATGCAATAGGTGCCATTTCTCTTGTATTTTACAGTTGTATAATTTTGTGATGTTTCAATGATTTTATTGTATACCACCATGATCTTTTTTATTTTATTTTAGTAAGTTGGCAGTTCAGAAATGGTCTTATTAATAATAATCTCTTTTAAAACCTGCATCCTACCCATGAGCATTTTACCAGAATTTGCACCTTCTTTTGAAAATGTTCAAATGCAGGACAAATAGTGCTATGTGAGACAGCGCTAACAATATCAAACACTGCTAGTTTAGGAATATCATGCAGATGAAAAAATTGTTACCTAAGTCGAATCTACACACATCTAAAAAACTGTTTTGAAAATGCTTTTTCTTTTAAAAAAAAGTTTTTGAAAATTCATTACATTTTTCCATAAGGCTCACCATCGCCATCTAGTTTCACACTGTATATTGCACTTAAAACACACTCAAAACGTTTTATTTGCAGCTGTATAGCTGAGTCCTTACACTGATGTCTGTTTCAGCAGAGCATTCTTACAGCAAAAGCTTTTCCCTCCTCCCCACCCACTTTATAGGATCATTTGATGAGATTGCAACTCATACATATATATGATCTCACATATACGTTATGTCTATTCTGTCTGACATGAGGCATTTGTGCTGTGATGTTCTGCTGCTTTGCCATATGAAAAAGAAAACCACTAAAATTAGGTAGCCTGATTCTGAAGTTAAAATTGGGTGAGGGTGGGGGAGTATGAGAATAAATGGGAAAAAGGGAAGGTCAGGCTTACTGAAGGCAGTCTGCCAATTGTGGTGATAAGGCTGGAATTAGTTTCTAACCTCTATTGTTTATGTTTCCCCAGTTCATTCCTGGAAATATCCAGAAAGAGGAGAGAGATGATGGGGGTGGCAGCCCTTTCTCTTAACATGAACAGGCTTGTGGTTGTGTTGTAAGAACCAAAACAAAAGCCTAAAGCAAATCACTTACTCTCTCTTGTCTGTCACTGTCTGATTTTCCAGCTCCCTAAGAGACTCTCCACTGCAAGAGACATTGTTTCATCTGTGGGCTTTAAATACTATCATTCCCAGTTCTTAGCTTTGTGGACACACACGCACACACACCACAGAGCAAGCATTCTCAGACAAGATCATAACTGCTGTTTGTACATCTAAAACCCACTATTGGCAATTTGGAGCAAGCATTTTTAAATGTTACTGGTGTAATGGTTCCTCTTTAAATTGGAACAACATGGCACACAGCATTAGAGCCAGCTGCGATCCAAATTATACTGGCACAGTGCCCAGCCTCTAAATAATCTCATTGTAAGGGCCACCTCACATAGATACTGGGCAAATCTAGCAGGTGAGATATATGCTGGATTGCTTTTTGCTTTCTGGCCACGTTGACACAACATTTTTTATTTTTATTTTTTTTCAAAAACCCTCTTATATCACTTGAACAGTCATGGGTTCCCCTGAAGAATCCTGGAAACTGTAGTTTGTAGTGGTAAATGATATGCTTCACAAAGTTCAATTCCTGACTTGTTCAGATAGGACTGGAAAACAGAAAACAGGAGAAATCCTGGACAATCAACGTAAACTGTACTAAGATAGATGGACCAAAAGTCTGATGGTGTAAGTTTCCTATGCAAATCTATTGTTTGTGTGTGCCAGGCCTCAGCCATTCAAAGTAATCATGAAGATGCTTCTCTTGACAATGAAAAGTCGCAGCCAGCTTCTGCTGTCTAAGAGAAAACCTCCCGAATGTCGCTAACAATGATACACAAGAAAGTGCAATACATCTCAAAGTACAGACCTTTATGCTAAGGGATGTGCATGGGCATTCTGCATATGTGTGAATGAGTCCATGAACATATGAATATGTGTATGTTTTCTGACAGCAGCCACGAAATTAAAAGACGCCTGCTTCATGGGAGAAGGGCAATGACAGGCCTAGACAGCATCTTGAGAAGTAGAGACGTCACCTTGCCAACAAAGGTCCGTATAGTTAAAGCCATGGTTTTCCCAGTAGTGATGTATGGAAGTGAGAGCTGGACCATAAAGAAGGCTGATCGCCGAAGAATTGATGCTTTTGAATTATGGTGCTGGAGAAGACTCTTGAGAGTCCCATGGACTGCAAGAAGATCAAACGCATCCATTCTCAAGGAAATCAGCCCTGAGTGCTCACTGGAAGGACAGATCGTGAAGCTGAGGCTCCAGTACTTTGGCCACCTCATGAGAAGAGAAGACTCCCTGGAGAAGACACTGATGCTGGGAAAAATTGAGGGCACAAGGAGAAGGGGGCGACAGAGGACGAGATGGTTGGATAGTGTTTTCGAGGTTACCAGCATGAGTTTGAGCAAACTGCGGGAGGTAGTGGAGGACAGAGGTGCCTGGTGTGCTCTGGTCCATGGGGTCACGAAGAGTCGGACACGACTAAACGACTAAACAACAACAAAATGTTTTCTGAGTGTGGGTGTGTGCACATGTTTATGTGTGTCTGCAAGAATGAGGGAAAGGGATCCATGCCTTTTGCTCTGGTCACACTCACTGCCCGTGGGAGGGCCTTCAACCGACTGAGCCCTCTTGTTGTATGCTACCACCTCAGAAGATGAGCCACAATGGGATGCAGCCATTGGTCTGAGAAAGGTTCCTTACGCCATGGTTTAAGACCCCTAAACCATCTCAAATTTGGAGAGTCCCTGGGGCTTGAGGGACTGAAGAAGGTCAGGAAGAAAAGCCCCACCAGGTCTTCTCAATCCCCTCTTGCCATCTGATCCTGTTAGGGCACAAAACTGTTTGACAGCAGAAGTGATAAAATAAGAGAGAGTTCTATCTCCTCTTGCAGCTACTTCCATTTTTATCAGGAGCCTCAAAATGGGGCTGCTGCACATTCTGAGAAGTCTGGTAATAGATGAACTTCAGATCCCTTCCAACCCTACAATTCTAAGCTGAAGCCTAATCTTCTGAGGGACTCCTACTGAGGCCAATGATCAATGGGAAAACAATCAACTTGTTAAAACAAATATAAAGGCTAAAGTGCAGGGTCTGTGGCCACAGCAAGCCTCGTTCTTTCCAAATCACCTGCCAGTTCTAAACCTTCTGAACTCTGCTTGTTTGGCTAGTGGGTGGTGTTTGATTTCTTTGTGTTTTGGAGTTTGTAGGTCTGTGCGTTGTTGACACCCAGGGCTGCATCTGTGTGTATCACTGCAGGAGCTGGTCAGTCTCCAGTCCAACTACGTTTTCCCCTTTCAGAGGTTTTGCCCTTAACCGGGAGAGAAATGTTGTCTGTTTGTTTAAGTGAGATATCCATGTACCCCTGGAGATCCAGGTCATTTTAAATGTAACACAACTCCTATTTCCTATTAAAGGATGAGAGGATGTGGTGTTGGGGGAAGGGGGATGCCTGTCCGCTGTCTCTGATGTGCTGCCAATTGTTGAAGAAGATTCAATTTGCTGGAAAAGAGCTCCAGTGGTGACAGAGAATTAGGGCCTATTGCTGCTCCCATTAAAGTCAATGGGAGATTTACCTTTGACTTGAAAGCATGAAACAGCCCAGCGGTTTGGTCAATATTATGAAGTTTATACCCTTGGTAGCATGGAATGGAAAGGCTGGGCTGGATAAGGTGTTTCAGAATCTAAAGGGATAGGAAATTGATTACAGAGAACAAGCCATCAAACTAGACTTGAACTTGTGGGGGTTTGTTAAGGAATTGTCATCAGGCAGAGATGCCATCAGCCATGTGGGAAGGATGTAGAAGCGACTCTTTTATATAATCTAATAGTAATGGCAAGATCTCTGTGTCTTTCTGGCAGACATACCTACATACATGCTGAGATCACTCTAAGGTAGTTTCGCCTTGTGTGTGTGTGTGTGGACACAGGCTAGGCTCTTTGATAACCAAAATATTAATTCTGAGGGAAGCAAGGACCACATGGTACCTAAGTCTATATATTGTTCAGTAATTTGCATAGAATACAGAAGGGTTTCAGTGGAGTCACAAGAGATCCTTTGGGGGCCTAATGTATCCTAACTTGCAAGATAATTCCACACATTTTGGATTGATTGAAGCAAGAATGAGCTGTATAGAAAAGCTCAATTGTACATTTGCTGCAGTAAAATGACATCAATAGTGTGGGCAAAAGTGTTTTAGATCCTTACTGAACCGAAATTGGCATGGTTTCCTCTGAAAGGCACTGGAAAATGTCATTTCCAAGCCGATTAAACAACCATCACAATCTGGGGAATATTTTAAAATGGATAGAATATTTTAAAATGGACAGAATCCTCTCTTTTCTCAGATTAGGAATGTCAAAATAACAATTGAAATGACAATTTTCCTTTCAATACAGGATGCTGATTTATTTTGACATTTCTATATGAAGCCAATTCACAAGTTTTCATTTCATAGTGCCTTTCTCTGTGTGTTTCAAAGTTTTGATTTTTATCGCAGTTCAAGAAAGAATGAATTCCAAATTACTGGAAGATCTTAGAGAGCACTGGGTGTTTGCATCCTCCCCACACCTATTTTATTATTGTCCTGTGCTTCAGTTAATATTTACTGAGTGAATTCCACCATAACAGGGCAACCTTAATTGAGATCCTATTTATTTTATGTTTTAAATCTCTTTAGGAGCTTTTGCAGCACAGAGGCAGTGTCTTCTCAAGGTGACTTACCGATAGCTGAGTGGAAATTTGAACCCAGGACTCCTGGGCCCTAGCTAGCCCAACACTCTAACCACTGCACTGGCTTTTCGTGTTGCCCTTGTCATGAGTTTCTTGTGGGCTGGGAGATTAGGTTGTATGCTGAGACCATTCTAATTCCTGGACCCAGCAGATGTTAATATCTAAGGAAGGATTCAAATTGTTGAAATAGCCAGACAAGTCTCTTTGTGGTAGCCCTCTGAGTATGGGCCATTAAGGTAACAAAGAAACGTGGCTCTTTGCCAGATTACAAATGGGTGCCCCCTCCCTCCCTCAACTCACTGGTAGTTAGCTAGAAAGACAAAGGAGTTGCATGCATGTAAGCTAGAAGCTGGAGGAGAAGCAGACTGAAGCTTGTGAGGAAGAGCCACGTCTGATTTCTGTTCAAATTCAGGGCTGTGGTTATGGTAGAAGCAAGCCCCTCTTGGGGTGTTAATGCGGTGAACCCCTCCATCATAGGCTCAGCTTGCATACATGTGCAAATAAGCCTTAAACATAAAGACATCACATTCTCCACTGTCCCTCATTCCAAAAGAAACATGAACCCTGGACTGGTGACTGGAACCCCTGGAATCTCGTACTGCTCAGAGATTGGGGTAGTGAGCCACACACTAGTGTATACAGCCTTATGATAGCAATATCTGCTGTGTTCCTCAACTGAATATCCTTGTGAACATTTTTCACTGGTGGAATTCTCCCCATTTTTCCAAGTCCAGTTTTACATTGCAAATCTGCCTGCCCCAAACATCCGCTAAGAAAATTCCCTTAAAGCAAGAGAAGGAAAGGAACAAAAACCTTGTTAACAAAGCTGAATACCACCCACTTGTATTCAACAAACCCTGGGTTAAAACCAAGTCTACATTTTGAGGACTGCAATCCTTGATGGCCTCTGCATGCCAGAAATGGATCACCCACAAGACAGACCACAGTTTTCATGTTTGCTTTTAGCGGTCCAGTAATTGGTAAATAAGGACTGTATGGTCATCAAACTAACTGTAATTCATATTTTTCTTGCCAGAACAACACAGAGGTGAATGTGTATTTTCAGAAATAACAAGTGTGTGTGTGTGTGTGTGTGTGTGTGTGCGCACACACAAATATTTTTGGGAAGACAAGGAAAGCAACCAATACATTTATCTTGCCTCATTCCTTCAAGAATAACCTCATCAACCCAAAGCTCTTGAGTAGGCTGGGGCTCATGGTAGCTGTAGTCCAAAATTTCTGGAGGGCTACAGGTTAGAGAAGGCTACTCAAGAAAAGAACATTGGGTGGGATTCAACACTGTGCCAAGGAGATTATTCCAACAGTACAAACATATCTGCTTGTCAAATGGAATGGTCTCCTTTCTTCTCCCCTGCATGCAATTCTGGGGCTTTGCCTGACACACACAAACCCAATTTGTAGATTTGGCGAGGACTAGGGGAGCGCTGTGGATTAAACCACAGAGCCTAGGACTTGCCGATCAGAAGGTTGGCAGTTCGAATCCCCGCGATGGGGTGAGCTCCCATTGCTCGGTCCCTGCTCCTGCCAACTTAGCAGTTTGAAAGCACGTCAAAATGCAAGTAGATAAATAGGTACCTCTCCGGCGGGAAGGTAAACGGTGTTTCTGTGCGCTGCTCTGGTTCGCCAGAAGCGGCTTAGTCATGCTGGCCACATGACCCGGAAGCTGTACGCTGGCTCCCTCAGCCAATAAAGTGAGATGAGCACCGCAACCCCAGAGTCGGCCACGACTGGACCTAATGGTCAGGGGTCCATCTACCTTTTAAGGGAGCACAGAGTGAGAGGAGAGGGGGAGGTAGTGAAGTGACATCATTCCAGCACTCTGTGCCTGGGATCAGGGGCGTAGGAAGGGGGTGCATTGGGTGTGGGTCACCTGAGGTGTCACCACTGGGGGGGGGTGACAAAATGCCAAAAATATGTGTTTTTAAAATAAGAAATTCCCATCGTGAAAAAAGGTTTTAAGTGCTTATGCTCACAATGTTAAGTAAATAAACCAGAAAATAACACTTGCAACTGTAAATATCTTATTTTCCCTTCTTTTAATAATTTCAATGTGTGTGGGGGGGGCGTGATAAGAAATTTTCCACACTGGGTACCACCTGACCTTGCTACGCCACTGCCTGGGATGGAAGGCTTTGAAACCTGAGCCACCAGAGCTCCACTCAGAACACACCCAGAATCCATGTATGTAGCTGACTCAGCCTCCATCTTCAGCAGCCTGTGTTCCCAAGTGTTTAATGGCCACTCAGCATCCACCTCTGATTCCAAGAAGCGGCTATTTGTCCCATGAGCAGGCAGTTAGTTTGCCATTTCCTCTGCAACACTGGATCACTCTAATCTGCCTCATCGCCTCTCAACAGAGGCTGCGTCCATGGCTCCATGTTATTTTTGCTCAGGGAGTGCCAGGCCATCCTTCAAGGAGGATTCCTCCAGTTGAGGCATGACAGCTGAAGAGGCTGTGACTTGCGTTCTTAATTAGTTTTGCTGTTCAGGTGGAAACTGTTGATGGGCAACGTCAAGGCCCATTCTTTCCCATTCTACAATCTGTTCTCCTTAAACTTAGACTGGGCTGTTTCAAATAGAGGACTATCCTCTGGTAACCCTTTACATAGAGGACTGTCCTTTGTCAATCATCCTGGAGATATTCTACTCGATGGCTCATTGTTGGGGGAGGGAGGGGGGCAATGCATTAGCATCAATGAAACTCATTGTGATGTCGCAGTCAAGACCCCACTCCTACTCAGCGGAAGTGCAGGCTCGTTGGAAGAATTACAGATTTGGGCTGAATACTGAACCCAGCCTAAACTTGTGGAATAATAATCTTGGTGATGCTTTTGTGTGAAAAGTCCTTATTCTATCGAAGATATGCTAGCAACAATGGCCAATATCAGGGTTGGGGTGGGTTTTTTAAAATCCTTGGCTATGAAATTATTTGGGAAATGTGCTTTCTCTATGCGAGGCTGCCTCCTACAGATGGTGACTTGAGCTTCTCATGCATGCATGTAAAGGAGCCGAGAGTGGGGAAGAAAATGCTAGCGAAACAGTTGAATGGGTTGGGAAAGAAATAGCGCAGAACCATTGTGACGCTCCTGGATCTGATAACCACAAGCAGATATCTGGCAACCTTCCCTGCTTCAGCCTGTCTCGGTGTTTCCTTTGTCCATGGCTTTCTGCCCAGAAACTCTGAATTCTCTTTTCCTCTGTCAGTATGAACCCATCTACAGGTTCAGCAGACCTGCTCTCAATCATCATAACATTATTCTCTACACCCATTGGTTCTCTCTTGGCTTCCATCCATGCCCCACCAACCCCCTAGCCTTTGTGAAAGGAACAAGTTACAAGTCTGCCTCTTTCTTTCTTTCTTTCTTTCTTTCTTTCTTTCTTTCTTTCTTTCTTTCTTTCCCCCTTCTTCCTTTCCTGTTATATATGGTGCATGAAAAGATACTGAATCGAAAACATATTAATGGGACTGTAGCCACTGGGAAAATGAAGCCAGTAGCACTGTGTGTGAGAGTGAGTGTGTGTGTTTAAAAAATCCTACAACTTGGAAAAGCATATCTTTGTCTAACTAGATGCCAGTTCTTCTAGGTCCCACAAAGCAACTTTTCAACATTGCTTCCTCTGAACAAGCAGTGAAATAAAATGCCAGCACAGTGGGTACATGCCTCTGACAAGATTTGTGTTTTTGGGAGCATACAAGCTGCATAAACTGTGGTGTATCTGTGTTTTTCTTTCTCCCCTCCCATCTGCTGAAAGCAAAGGAGAAACCACCTTTGATGTGCTTTGAGTTCTGTTATTTATTTATTTCCCTTCATTGCACTCCTAAAAGGCATCATTAAATTATCTCATTTGTGTCTCTTCTATGTCTTTTCTGGCTCAAACTTCTTTGCAATAACAAGGACATAAAACAAACTCGAGGCTAAATTTGTTTGCTATCTCTCTCTTCCTTCTTTGCTATGGATATGTGAATATTAGGACTGTTAGTATTTGTGTTTTTAACATTCACTTACACTCTCTCCTCCCTTTATATGTTTGTATGATGGGAATAACTTATTTTTGATGATCATGTAAAATGTTGACCTGCCCAAACATTATATGATGAGAACTTTCCAAACACATGGTTCCCAGCACAGTTTAGATTAGCAGTGCCTCCTAACTTCACATGGCTATTCCCAGTCAGATGATTATTTAAGAATGGACAAATCAGTCTGTTTCCAGTCCATGAAATTTGTGTGTGGATTCACCTCAGTAGTCTATTTCATTCTATTTTCTCATTAAACTTTCTGAGACAACAAACAAATGGAAACTCAGCCTTCCTTTGAAAATTGTATGTTTCCGAATCTTGCAATGCACTTCTGGAGCAAAGTAATGTGTATCCCAAGAATGCACTTAACTGTGGCAAAGTATGTGTAAAATGTGTATTCTGGTGAAAATTGTTCAATTCAAAAATTCATTATATAAGGGAAAAATAATTTGCAAAAAATCTGTATTTTAAGTGAAATTGCATACAAAAATGTGTATATTAGGAAAAATTTGCATTAAAAGGCTGCTGAATTTTCATGAGGACATTTTTAAAATGCAAACTGATGCAAAAATGTGGAAAGCTAAACTTAATTGTGGGGAAATGAAGGAACTGACACTGACCGATTCAGCCATCCCTACTTAGAGATGGGGAGGGAAAACTGTGGGCTGGCAGATGTATGAGGATTCCCATCATCCTTAGTAATTGGCCATGCTGACTGGGGCTTCTGGGAATCAGAGACCAACAATTGCTGAAGGTTGACAGGTTTCCATCCCACCTTAGAGGCCACTCACATCCCAGATATCCACATTTCCATTTTGTGTTGGCTCCATAGCACACACAAACAGGGGCAGCTTGAAAACAAATATTGCATGCAAACATCATGTGAACAGCTCTCAGCTCAGTGAAGAAGAAGAAGAAGAAGAGTTTGGATTTGATATCCCACCTTTCACTCCCTTTAAGGAGTCTCAAAGCGGCTAACATTCTCCTTTCCCTTCCTCCCCCACAACAAACACTCTGTGAGGTGAGTGAGGCTGAGAGACTTCAAGGAAGTATGACTGGCCCAAGGTCACCCAGCAGCTGCAAGTGGAGGAGCGGAGACGCGAACCCGGTTCCCCAGATTAGCAGACTACCGCTCTTAACCACTACACCACACTGGCTCTCAACAGAAGTGACAGAAGTGAAAGGCTGCAATCCTATGCCCAGTTTCCTGGGAGTAAACCCTATTGAACTCAATGGGACTCACTTTTGAGTAGAATGGTGCTGCAGGAAAACACTGGAAATTAGTTGCACCAATGTGTCACATTCCATCTCCTGAACATAAGTCATGGACATGTTCAACTCAACTCCAGAGCAAAAGTCTCAACCTATTAAATAATTATTTTGGTTTAGCAGAACACCAGGAACCATAGGATGGTATTCCACTAAGATATATTCAGATTTGATGCAATTGAATTAATGAACATGATTAAGTACCATTAATTTCACCAAATCTACTCTGAGTAAACCTTAGTTGAATACCACCCACTGAGTTTGCAGCTTAATTCCAGTTTGTTTCTTGTTTTCAGTAACTGTGAACAAATCAGCAGATATTTATAGCTATATATAGCAATATTCCTAGTTAATTCAAGTCATTTTGCAATCGGGCCTGTTTTTTTCCTAATTTAGCCCACTTGCCCTTTGGCAAAGGCAAAGATTTACTTAGTGGACAAAAGAAAAACACATGTGACTCTTTTATGCTGTGACCACCACTACTTAGAATGTTTGTTTGTTATGAATCTAAGCATATTTTATTTGTGAGCAGGGAGGACGTGGTCCCCTCCTCTTAGAAACTTTGTCTGACCTTTCTGGGATTTGAAACCACAAAGCGTTACTAAATCATGTTCCCGTTCTAGTAAGACTGGGCTGCTCCAATGTTGCTAATAGGTCCTTTTGAAATCTTGCAGGTCTTCAAAAAGTTCAAAACTAGGTTCACATATATATGATATGATACATACTAAACAAAAGCTGTTACCAGGGGCAAGGGAGGAGTATGATTAGCTGTCCCCTTCCCAAGTCTATTCTTCAGTACCACAGTCATTCTCATATATATATATATATATATATATGCAGGTTTTGGTGTCCTCGGGTATCTTCCCGTGTAAAAGTTGGGGTGTCTAGGCGACGTTTCGACGAGGTCTCACTCGTCATCTTCAGGCTGGTGCTTTCGGCTTCTTGTTCCTGGAACAGAGCAGGATCTCAGTGTTTGAGTTCCTATAAATACTGTTGAGGAGGTTCTGGGCAGAGAGGAAGTTCCCAGGCTAGTGTGCCTTTTCTTCTTTTGTTCCTTAATTGCTTGAGGGATATCTTGAGTGATTTCTTGAGTGATATCCTGAGTACCACTTAGGTGGGTCATTAGGTGTGGATTAGTTGCTAAAGCCTTTGTGTCTTGACCTCTTGAACTTTGTGAAGAGTTTTTCTGAGAAGATGGGTGTACTACATTTAGTTGTGCTCTGGCTTGGCTTCGTGTATAGGGGCGAGCTGTGGTTTTGTGGCCTGTGCCAGCCAGATCTGTGTAGGGATTGCAGGGGGGTGCAGCATCCGGAGGTGCCACCATGGTTTGGCTACTGGATGGTGTCTGTAATTTATCTGTGGAGAGGGTCTGGGTTTGGGTCTGGTGTGGTTGATTGGTGATGGCGTTCTGTGTGCCTCTGGATCTGGTGTCAGTTTTTGTGGGGAGGGCTAATTTCCAGATGTCTGGCAAGCGGGATGTGTCGTCACGCTTGTTCATGTTGTGAGGGTGTTTCTCTATCTCGAAGCCAAGCCAGAGCACAACTATACACGAAGCCAAGCCAGAGCACAACTAAATGTAGTACACCCATCTTCTCAGAAAAACTCTTCACAAAGTTCAAGAGGTCAAGACACAAAGGCTTTAGCAACTAATCCACACCTAATGACCCACCTAAGTGGTACTCAGGATATCACTCAAGAAATCACTCAAGATATCCCTCAAGCAATTAAGGAACAAAAGAAGAAAAGGCACACTAGCCTGGGAACTTCCTCTCTGCCCAGAACCTCCTCAACAGTATTTATAGGAACTCAAACACTGAGATCCTGCTCTGTTCCAGGAACAAGAAGCCGAAAGCACCAGCCTGAAGATGACGAGTGAGACCTCGTCGAAACGTCGCCTAGACACCCCAACTTTTACACGGGAAGATACCCGAGGACACCAAAACCTGCATTCCTGTACCCGTGAAAATCTACGAAAGCAAATATATATATATATATATATATATATATATATAATATTAGAACATCTGCCTTGAATACAGAAGGTCTCAGGTTTAACCCCTGGCATCTGCAGGTAGGACTGGGAGAGACTCCTGCCACTGCCAGGAAGTGCAGACAATTCTAAGCTAGATGGACCAATAGTCTAACTCAGTATAAGACAGCTTCCTGTGTTCCTAAAGCATTATGTCTCGCTTGTTAAGATGAAAAACTGTGGTCCTGAAAGACCTAGATTGGCTCCCAGTAGGTTTCAAAGCACAATTCAAAGTGTTGGTGCTCACCTTTAAAACCCTAAATGGCCTCGGCCCAGTATACCTGAAGAAGCGTCTCCACCACCAGCACCTGCCAACCCGCTGCTCGGTCCCAGCGCCTGCCAACCTAGCAGTTCGAAAGCACCCTCTGGTGCAAGTAGATAAATAGGGACCACTTACCAGCGGGAAGGTAAACGGCGTTCCGTGTGCTGCACTGGCTCGCCAGATGCAGCTTTGTCACGCTGGCCACGTGACCCGGAAGTGTCTCCGGACAGCGCTGGTCCCCGGCCTCTTGAGTGAGATGGGCGCACAACCCCAGAGTCTGTCAAGACTGGCCCATACGGGCAGGGGTACCTTTACCTTTTATTGTGAGGAGTGGGCACGCATAGGCAAGCACTGCCCCAATGTCTTTGTTTCTTTCTGCTTTGCCCACTTCCCCCCTGGCAATCTTCCCATGTTGACTGGGAAGGTCTAAAGGAGGTTCCTATGCACATTCAGCTGAGGTGAGGATGCTTAGAAGTCTCCTTGTGATCAGGAACCTAGGGTTATAGAGTTCTCATATCGTGTCCCCTCCCACTTTTTCCTCTGCCATCATATCTCCCACCTTCTCTCTGTGTCACCCTATCACTGTGAAATTAGACTAAATGCCATGAACCACAAGTTGCTCCCCCAAGCTTCAGGGTGGAATAGAATGTGGGAGAATAAGGACAAGAATTTTGGAACTGACTCTAATATATGCTGACCTTTATCTTATTTTGTGGATATATGTAGTGTTACAGGAAGCATTAGTGGAGTTATGAAGTCTTTAGGAATACAAACATTGTTCATAAATGCTTCAGGCCTCCTTGCCAAGCCATCTGGTAGAAACCTGTTCTTATGCTCTTTCCATATCTCCATTACCTCTTCTATCTCACATCCCACAGCCCTCCCACCAACAGTCTTTAAACTGGTCCAGTGTTTTTAGTGGGGTGCAAATTTCTCCCAATAAATAATTTGATTGTGCAAATAGCAACTCCCCCCCCCCCATCTTGTGTGGGCCATAGCTGAGTGCTTCCGTTTGCCTGCAATAGGCATAAAGCTCAATTCCCAGCATCTCTACCTAAATTGTTACGTAGCTGATGATGGGAAAGGCTGAGAACCTGGAGAATCAGCCCTGAGTGCTCATTGGAAGGACAGATCCTGAAGCTGAGACTCCAATACTTTGGCCACCTCATGAGAAGAGAAGACTCCCTGGAAAAGACCCTGATGTTGG
Source organism: Podarcis muralis (assembly GCF_964188315.1). Taxonomy (NCBI): domain Eukaryota; kingdom Metazoa; phylum Chordata; class Lepidosauria; order Squamata; family Lacertidae; genus Podarcis; species Podarcis muralis. The sequence continues at coordinate 77,326,373 of NC_135659.1, forward strand.
GAAAGATGGAGGGCACAAGGAGAAGGGGACGACAGAGGACGAGATGGTTGGATAGTGTTCTTGAAGCTACGAGCCTGAATTTGACCAATCTGCGGGAGGCAGTGGAAGACAGGAGTGCCTGGCGTGCTCTGGTCCATGGGGTCATGAAGAGTCGGACATGACTAAACGACTAAACAACAACAAATGAGTACCAAACTAGTGATCCGACTTAGCTTAAGGCAGCTTCTGGTGTTCATCATTCTTTGGGACCGTTTACTTCCTGCCTACTGTTCAATCTCCAGTCTGGGATTACGTAATGCAAGTGGTGACATCAGAATACTACATAGCCAATCAAGTATGGTGACATCACAGAGTGAAAGTGGGGGTGATTTAAACGAATAAGGACACATTTTTTTGTAACGAGTGTGGCAAAACTTTCCAGAAGGAAGGTATTAATTGCCAAAATAGCTGCAAAGGGAAGGGGGGAAAGCAAGTAGCTTTGGGTCAGCACTTATGAAGGACTCTTCCCTTTTCTTGGTGAGAAACCATGGAGTACTTTATACATTTGTAATAAACAAGCACTCTTTCTTCTGTCTTCCTTGAAAGACACAAGAGCAGTCAGGAGACTGGCATTGTTCTCCCATCTTTTTAATGCTGACTGTCACTGCCAGCTACTGAGAGAAGGAAGTCTGAGGTGCAGGAGAGCTTGGTGTGTTGTAGGGGCAGAGTCGGGAGCCCAATCATATATGTTTTTTAGATTATAGATATCAACTACCCACCATGTTTGTTTGTTTGTTTAAGAATCATGTAGACTATGCATTACTTTTCAGGAAAATGAGGCTGCTTTAGCTGTTGTTGTGGGGAACACCTCTGCTTCCACTACAGCAAGCATGGCAGCAAACATTTAGTTCCTGGAGTGCAACATTTTGTGGACCAGGGGCACATATGGGAATCTACGAAACTGTCACAGGCACCACAAAATACCCATTTCACAGAAGATAAGCTGGCGGTACTCAGAAACCCGCCTCCCACTGAAAATGGGCAAAGCATCACCTGCACACATCCCAAAACAAAGAAAGTGGGGGGGGGGGGACTCAGCCAATGACCCGCAACAGCAAGCCCCTCAATTTTTATTTATTTATTAAAGATTTTCTTGATTTACAGAAGTATGTGTAATGTCTCTCGTATTTTTTCCATGTAACATTTTTACAAATCAGTTTCATTTGCTGAGACATTAGGAAGGAAAGGGGGGGAGATGGGGGGGTCGGGTGGCGATGTTTCTATTTTGCTTAATGTATGTAGGGTTTGGTGTCAGCGTTGCTTGTGCTGTTCACTTGTGTTCCTTTGGTGGTGAGAGAGGTTGGGGTTTGCCTAGGGTGTGGTTGTTTGTTTGTGATTGGCTGTGGTGATCTTTGTTTTCGTGTGTGGGTGGGGTGGGTGTTTTGGATCAGGTTAGCCATATTGATTTGTATGCAGTTGGTGGATTATTGTCATTGTCTTGTTGGGCTGTGTATGTGATAAAGGGGAGCCATAACGGGGTAAAGGCGTCTTCTTCTGTTTGTCCCCTTGTCAGTTTCAGTTTGTTGGTTAATTTTTCTAGTAGGGCTGTTTCCCATACTATTTAGTACCATTGGTCCATGCTTACTCCTGACAGGTCTCTCCAGTGTCTGGTTATGGTGTTTCTGGCTGCTGAAAGCAGGTGGGTTATGAGTTCTTTGTGGTGTAAATGGGCATTGCTGTCTTGGAAGATGTTTAGTAGGGCCAATTCTGGGGTCTAATATGCCCAGGAACCTCACCAAAATGCTGGAGAGGGTGCACCCCCATAGGCACATACCTCCACGTGTGGTGGGAGTGCCCCAAAATCCAACCATTCTGGACAACAGCCATACAAGCAATATGAAAAATAACTAAGCATGCAAGCCCCTCAATTTTTTTAAAAAAAAAATGGAGGGTGCATGAGGCATTGGCAGTTGCGCAAGGAGAGTTTTTGAGTCTGGTATGTCTGGGGCGAGTCAGCTCATGAAAGTGCTAGAAAAGCCATAAAGCAATCTGGAATATAACCACAGTTCCATTTTTAACCAAATTTCTAACAAAATACAAATTGATTTACTTTGAGATAGCACTAGTGGTGGAGAAATCAGAACACCTGTAGGTCAGGGTTATCCAATGTCCAGAAAAATGAACCAGACTTTTCTGCTCCTGTGTCTTGAAGAACAGCTGGATCCAAAACAAATCACCAGGTGATTGGGTGGGGTGGGGTGGGGGCTTGCATATTGAAGCACATTTGTATTTTGTGAATTCCTGCAGGTCATGCTGATGGTAAAGACAGGGAATGGTTCCAAGAAAAAAAGGTTACCCATTTTAGACTCTCTGTGTTATGCTGATCTGAGCATTGCTAGATTCACTACCCTTGTACCCAAATCAAAAGCTCAAAGTGCTATTGCATTTATGTTTCTTTCCTTTTTTTGCAAATGATTTTTAAAAAGGAGGGTTTTTCTTAATGTATTCCACACTTCTGTTAGGAAATGGAAACTTCCCTTTTGCTCTTGAAATAAAATCTTTAAAACACTCCTAATGCTGCAAAGAGTCACATCAGTGTGGAGATAAATGATGTTTTTGCTGGTTGCCAAACTTCTGCTGCAGAGCAGCCTCCTGGCACTGAATATCCTTAGTTCGATTAATATTACTAAATTTCCTCTTTGAACCACTTGTCTCTTGATGGTGCCATCTTTGGACACTGCTGTAATATACTGCCTTGTTCTTTTGATGAATTATTTGAATCCATCATCTGAAATTCTGATTCCTCCAAGCATGGATTAGAGTTATGTACCATCAAGAGGAGAGCTCTTGATAATGTATCTTTGGATGCTCTGCCGATAAAGGAAAAGCCAGTCAAAGTACTCTCTTTCCAAGTATAAGTCTAAAATGTAGCTATAATGAAAAACAAAGGGTGGATTCAGATTTCCTGAAGTCATCCAGTGAGCTTCATGTCTCATTGAACTCTGGTCTAGTCTCTAGTCTGACTCTTCAACCACTAACTCATTTATTCAGACAAGCACATGAAGATGGTTGCGGTTACTCATGAATCTTTTTTCAACATTGAAAATTGCCCTGTTCTTTCCTTATTTCTCTGTGTGATAGCTTTCAACATTTGCACCTATTCCAGATTGGTTACTTTGCTCCGACCACCTGTTCACTTCATTTGCATCCACATAGTCCAATCTGATTGGCTAAGTAGTTTCATAAGTCATGACATCATTCCAGTCACTACATGATCCCCTCTATGATCCCCTCTCTAACCTTCAAAGTTTAGACTGATATGTCTTAGGTTGCATCCAGTGGCAGAGCTTTATGCTCCGGCACGGGGGGTGGAGAGCAGGCAGGGGTGTGGTTGGTGCACATCCCGGGGATGTGATGCATGTCCTGGGGGTGTGGCACACCATCCGCAGGGGTGTGGCTTGCATCCTGGGGGTGTGGTGCGCCACCTGCAGGGGTGTGGCATCGAGCATGGGGGGAGCCATGATGGCACCCCACTGGGATCGTGGTGCTGGGGGTAGTGCGCTCCCCCACCCCCTTCTTCCTCTGCCAGTGGTTGCATCCTGTTTATCACTTCCTCCTTCTCACTCTCTTCTCTCACACCTCGGAATGAAAGGTAAATCTGGATCTGTCCCCTGAGCACAAAGTCACAAGCATGGCTGCTTTTGTTTTCTCCTGCCTAGCTGGTTAGCTTAGAACTACAGAATTTTCTGTCCAAGTTATGTACTTATTACAATAAACAACTTTATTTGTTTTATCTACCAATATTGCTCTGTGTGTAATTGCAACAGGTACAAGCCACACACTCTGCATACCAAAGTTCAATAGGAGCAACAAGCATAGGAGCTGCTTTTACATGTTTTCATCTACTATGAAACTAACAAAGTTTAAGCTTCAGGGCCATTAATCCTGGAGGGGTACCAGAAGTTACTTTGGTCCACATTGCTTTTTTTAAAAAATGAGCTTTTAAGTAGAGGATCCAAAGCAGGACTGGACCATCTAAGATTATGACTCAAAAGAAACATCTGACCGAGCTTTGTGCCAATCCCCTTGGGTGGTGCCGCCATTTTAAAATTGTCTCTCACGAGCCTGGTAGTTTGCCCTGCATAACTAGGGGAAATGCATTAGTACAGAATAAACAAATATTCATTTTAAAGTAATTACAAAATAGTTTTGTTAATCAGTGGAAATTGCAGGCTTTCTTACTGAGTGCTAAATGTTCATGCCAATTAATTCAAAATCCATTACATTAAGAAGCCTAATGTGGAAGTGGCACAGAATACTGAAATAGACCCTTGCTTTAAATGTTTAATGTGTCATTGACACATGCACAGTACAGTTCACTGTAAATTTACAGTTCAGCATTGCACCCTTTCCATAAGGAAATAGAGAGCTGCTGCTGAAACAAATACTTAAATCTGTTTGTGAAGCTGAATTTAAAATATATATCCTATTAGGAAACAAAGGGACTGTTCCAGAGCCATTCTTATTTCCCTCAGAGAGGAATGGTCTGTGTATATGGGGCCATATGATAAGGACAAGGAACAGTAACTCGGGCAATTCTGACAATTTAGGAATACCGGGCATAACACTTAGCAGCAGATTGTGGCATTTTTGTTTTCCAACTCTATTATTCCATGAAGGTATACCAATCACTTCTGGTAAATGAGGTGCAATGACTTCCCTCCACATACAGAATGTTGGAGAACATCTTGTTTTCTTTCAAACTCATGTGTGATACTGGTCCAGCTTTCAGACCTAGGTTATTTTTGCCTAGGTCAGTACAAGGGGTTGGGCTTTTGAACCTCACACATCCGATCCCTGTAATTTCCCCCCACAAGCACATACACATAGAGGGGAGAGCTAGTGAAATTGCTCTGCTAAACCATCTGGCCCCTGCCTTTAGCAGTTCACTAATTTCCCAGCCAGGAAGTACATTTTCTCCACCCTTCCACACATATATTTTTCTGTGTTTCTCATGATCATTTACTAAATATATACACACTCCATTTATTTAACTTGGGCTGAAGCTTGAGACCTGTTTTTGCGGCTTCCCCAAGTCTTGAAGGAATTTCGCCAATAAATCACAGCTCAGCCCTTGGGGCAACAGGGGGGCAGGGGAGAAACTGTGTCAGCCAGTGGGAGTGCCTGACCCCTCCAACTCACAAAAGGACAGACCATTAGGGGTTGTCAAATTAATACAGACCTTGATGGAGATGTTGAGGGCCAAAGCACCCATTAGGTTACTCCTGAAGTTGCTACTAAAAAGTCATTGATATTCCCACCCCAGGACTAGAAATGCATTAATCTAGATTGAATATTATTTTAGAAGTGGCTGCAATATGGGTCAAATTCAATGCTACAAAGGATGGCAGGTGTCATGGCCAGAGTTGTGGGTAAGTGTTAGATCAAGGAATGGTTAGATAATTGGATAATTGGTTTCCCTGGAATATTTAATATTTCAGTCATTCAAAACCATTTTAAAATTGTTTAAGATTAAGCACCTGAGTGTGACATAGCCAAAGGGGATTTGGAGGTAGGGATGGGCTACTCCCTTAGTGTTGCTTTCTCTCAGTATCTCATTTTTCCAATCTTAAATTCAGTTCTCCACATGTCCACTTCAGTTTGTGCCCCCCCCGGAACATTTATTGGGGATTTGTGCAAAATTCTCCTAATACTCCAATTTGTATGCAATTCTGCCTAAATTTTTCCCCAAAGCAGTTTCCCCTAATATGACGCATTTGTGTGTGCTACTTATGTGCATTTTTTTTCCTACACACTGTATCTTAGTACACACTTTGGGCTGTTAGACTATACTGAAAATTCCGAATAGGTGTGAATTTTGAAGTCTGGCTGTGTTTCAATTCTCACCATGTTTCAGAAAGTGCAAATTAGAAAGGTTTACTTTTAAATGTGTACTGAATCAAATTTCTTCTCCATCCCCAATCAGAGTCTTTTGGTAATCCTTCAGTTGCGAGACCTGCACCCATTTACTGATTGTCTACACACACACACACACACACACACACACCACAACCACAATAGTAATTACTAAGCAAAAATAACTCAAGTTGGTTTCCAAAAAATGCTGCCTTCTCACCTGCCTAGAAGCTGGCGGCATATATGAAGATGAGTCTTTGCCGCTCTCCTCAAATTGCAGGCACACATCCATATAGCATTCCATAATTATCACGTAATCACAGAAAATGTTCTGCTACACACTCCCACTGATCTCACCACTCAAGTGGAGAAAAGACAGAAAGCAGTGCCCCCTCTTATGACTTCACTGGGTGGGAAGACTCCCAAGAGAGGGTGCAAAGACCAGTCTGCTGTAAGTGATAGTCTTTAGATGATGGTTCAGGAAGTTCTTCGCTGCACTGGAAGTCTTTGGAGTGAAGAGCAGCTCAGCAAGGTTTTGTCATACATTTGCACATAAACAAACTGATACATACGCAAACTGACATAGTTGTCAGAGGCACCCAAATGGCATGCGACAAGCTTCCTTCTCCATTCACCATCTTAAGACAATGGCATGTTGTACATAGGGCTTCCATCCATGGTGGCTGGTGCCCATTGGAGCAGGTAGGGCAGAAGGCAGGGAGACCAGAAGCAGTTAGCATCAGAGCCTGTGACAGGCAGAGTGACTCATTTTTTGGGTTGTGAGTAAAAAGGCAGTTAGGGGCAGGGTATGGATAGACTCAGATTGGTGGACCAATCTCCTTCAGCTTCCACCATGTCCTTGTACTAGTGGCATCTTCCCCATCCCCTCTCATTCCGCCTCTTCTTCTGTTTTTGTTTTTGTTTTTGTGACACAACTTGAAGATTTCCATGAAACTTTTGTCTTTTAGATAAACACATTGTGCTACTGCTGCACTTTGGATTCCCTCCACCAATTAAACGAAGAGGCTCCAAAAATCACCCCCCCCCCAATTAAATGAAGAGGCTCCAAAAATCCACAGTTGAGCAAGATCTTTATTCGGACCAACCAAAATGTCACAAAAGAGTGGCAAGCTTCCATGTTCTCCAGGATTCTTTGTGAGACTGCATGTTCCTCTAAGCAGGAGCAGGGCAGAGGGAAGAAACATAATAAAAAGCAAAACTGTACAAAATTGGGCTCAGTGTGACTGCTGTACTCAAGGAAGATGGGCAGCATTTGACATCAGTATGCAAACAAATGAGAAAAACAACAAGAAATCCGCTTATGGTACTAGGGGTTATAACATTATATATATGGCACACCGACAACCTTGAGTATATATGGAATGCTTAATGTATTTCAAAGCAGCGTAGACATTTCTTGGAAAGTATTACATTTAGACTTTATTAGGGAATTGTGGCTTTCTGTGCAGTTTTAGAATTCAGTTGGGATTTCGTGCAGCTTCTGTCATTTTTGCACTAGGGACCAGTTTAACATCCCTGTAGCCTTCTAGGAACAATCAAAGGTGCTGTTTGTTGTTGCTGTTTTTTAAAAAAATAAAGCCTACCCCAGATGTGTGAGGCTACAACACTTCACTTTCAGCCAATGTGACCAACAGTCAGAGATAATGAGAGTTGTAGTCAAAAGTATTTGGAGAGCACCAGGTTGGGGAAGAGTCCCATAGGGCTTGAGCCTTGTAAATCTGAAATACTCATTTACTCTGATTCATCCATTCCAGCTGGACACCAAGGACAGACTCATTTTTAATGCTTCCCTCCCATTAAGACATTTTCTTTTTCTGGAGATTCCCAGAAATCTGGGCCCAAGCATCTTCCATAAGCAAGAATAAGATTTGACCTTACCAATGTAAGTTAGCACTGAGTGAAGGCTAGAGTTGGTGAGAAGTCCATGGCATTGTTTGATACCATAAAAAAAATAAAAAATTTAGCATGCAACATATCAAAATTACCCAATCCCCCCCTTTTTTTTGCAAACTGCTTCAGGACAGAGTAAGACAGGGAACACATACATTAACACATTTGCCCAATTATTTCTTGCTTGATTACATTCTTTCTTTCCCAAGAGGGCTATAATGGGAAGCTCAGTCAGTATACGCTGGCAGATGAAGCATTTCCTACTTTCTGAGAGAGCAGCTTCCCACATTACCACCACTGCTACATTCTCAAGGGAAAAACATGTTTTCATAAGTATGGGGGGGGGGGAGTTATTCCACCAAATGTTTGCTGTGGATTTTCAAATCAGGTAACTGTTCTCAGAGTGTGGTCTGAGAACTTGGCTTGCTTGCCCACCAACTCCTTCCTGGTGGTCCCCTCAGTACTTTATTTGAGAACAAGAGACACAAGGAGAAGTTTCACAAGGAAATTGTTTCTCCTCTACAATTCAAAAGCCTTCACGAGTAGATATGCAGCCTTGAGGGCCATGTAGCCATCACCAGTTCTTGGCTATGTTCCATTGCTCCCTGACTTTGATATGCATGGAAAACACAACAAGGCCCATGAAGGACTGAAGTGATGACCCATTGCATGTGACTGCAAACCTCTAGCCTTCCAAGCAGGATTCTTAGAAGATGCTCTGCTATTGTTTGATTGCTTTGTCTTCCTCTTGTTTGTGCTGGCTATGCTGCCTTTCCTAGGCTGAATGTGACCCAAGATATTTTGCTGCCTGGGGCAAAGAGCATTGTGGCATCCATCTTGGTCCATGTACAAAAATTGACTGGCAAGGGGATAACATCTTTCACTGAGCGCAGGTTTGGGGGGAGGTAATCTGTCAGGCAGCAATGTAGCATCAGTTGCTGGCACCTGGTAATTTGCACTTCTCGCAAAGCCATTTCCCTTCCCTGGGTAAATGGAGTTGCGGGCTGGACACAATCCCGTCCCATGCACAGGGGTGTAGCTAGCCCCCGCGTCTTACTGAGTCCCCTCCACACTGTGCACTAGACCAATGAATCTTTTCAGCCAGGGGCCATGGCGTGTATCATTTAAACTGCCTGAGGGTGGGAACTTGCCCTCTTTTTTCTGGTTATTTTCCTGGATTTCAAGGAGGAGTCTCTCCCAAACCTACGTGGGATTTCCAGGGAATGAACCTGTGACTTTCTAGGGCCCTTCCCTTTCCAACAGATCAGAACAAATCAGAACTCACAGAGATTTCAAAGCTTCAGGTAGGTTTCTTAGGCTAAGATGAAGGACAGAAACAGAAAATAATAACAATTAAAATGTCCTTTCTTGTGGATTTGAATTTGTCCTCTGTTGCCAATAAATTTTACATCTTAATTCCATAACCTAAAGAGGTAAACATTGCAATCCTAAAAGCAAGTCTTCCAATGGCATTCATGTCTATTAAGTCTGTGCAAAACTTCTGTCTTAAGTAGCAGTGCTTTACCATTGGAAAGAGCCTATATAATTCGATCTTTGTCCCTTCCACATCTTGTTATTCATAGTGGTCCATTTTGATGTGACAGATTATAGGTGCACTGCTTTTCTGGAAGCTCCACCCCAACAGCTGCAGCAAGTCTTACGATGTGCACTTTACAGCAACTGTGTCTAGTGGGAGTGTTGCAAAATAGGATTTCAAAACTTCCATAGATTCTGTCATCTAATGCAGAGGAGCATGTTAAGGTTGCCTCTACATGGTGCGAACACACAGCCATTGCTACAAGAAAGAGAAGGCGTGGGAAGAAAGAGAAGGTACTGTGGTTTGGCAGCATACTTTCTTATAGTCACATTTGCAAGTTGCAAGCCTCAGAAATGAATAGACAAGACCCCTGGCCACTGGCACAAAGGTACTGCAATTCTTCCACTGCAGGGAGAACTCCCAATAATTGTTCCCCTTATGAGCCGCACAGCTCTATAACACAATCAGCATTATCAACCAGGGATGTCTTGACAATTACAGAGTGCAAGAACACAGACGTTAATGGCATATTTTATTATTTTAATTTTTATGAGTTCCCCAAACACATATGTTATTGGGTGGCCATAGGGTTGCATCCAGGATCCTGGGGCAACAGGGCTTCCAGTTCAATTCCTGGCATCTAACAGGTAGGCCTGTAGATGTATCATGTCTGAAGCCCTGGAGAGCCACTGCCAGTCCCTGAAGACAATATTGAGTTAGATGGACCAATAATCTGTCACAGTATAAGGCCGTTTCCTGCTTCCTATTACATACTCAGTCCAAAACCAATAAAGTGTGGAATATCTATTTTAAGCAACTTGGAAGCAGTTTTCTTTTTCCTTATCAATGAAGTTCTGGGTAAACATTTTAATTCCACTCTGTTAAGGTTTGGTAGGAACACCAGGGACCAGGTCAAATTTACTTTAGGAGCTAAATCTAGCTTTTGGCCTGCCAGTTGGCCATTCCTACCTTAGACCCAACAAACTAGAGCATGAAAAGTTCATTTTCTGCCTGGCAAAGCAATAACTAACTCTGCTTCCCTTCTTTTTCACATTACTAGAAGGCAATATGCTCAGGTCAGTTGTGTGTGTGTGTGTGTGTGTGTGTGTGTGGAGTGGGATGGATGACAATTTGTTGGTCTGGAATGTAACCAAATGCTGGTCTCCTGGGTGAACTGAGCTGCGCTTTAACTGGAAACTTTCATTATTTACTGATGAGTCAAAATGATTTTGCTATTGACAGGGGTTTCATTAAGTCAGCCACTCTGTCAGCTGAAACCCCTGACCAAAACAGAAAAGAAAGTGAAATGAAAGAAATGAGGAGAGGAAAAATTCCATTTCTTCTTAAATTGAGTGGAAACATCTTCAGGAAAATTAAAGCAAAAACCAAGAGAAACAGAAGGTGGGGGGAAAGAAAGAAAGAGAGAGAGAGAGAGAGAGAGAGAATGATCAGCAGCCAAATACTGTTTCTCTCTCTTTGTTTTCAATCTTGCTTCCAACATGCTCCTGGTAAAATCATTACAAAGACCGTTTATTTTTAAAATTGAAAGATTGGGGAGAGTCATAATGAGATATTATGTGTAAAAGTTGCACATAAATTTCCTCCTGTCATATTTTGGGCTCAGTTAACGCATCCCCTTGGCAGGCCAGAGGGAAGCTGATCGCTTTAGTATAGATTGTTTGCACACGGGTAATATTGCCCAAGGACTGAGCTACTGGGTGGCTGACTTGGCTACATGCTGATTTAGAAATTAGCTGGCCTTTTATTGGCCACACTAAATTGTTCTCAGAAAAAAATATATATATAATTTTTTATTACAAGGAGGGATGATTGGAACAAGGCTCCACTCTCTTTCAGAGGATACAATTTATACAGACTGTACTTTTTGTTGTTCTTGTCTCATTTCTTTGCTAGTGGAGAGATGGTTGTCAGACACACACAGTCTAACTCTAACCAGAAGTATTCTTTGGCAAAGCTTCAGTTATTGGAAGGTGTAGTTTAACTTGGGGCCGCCCCACATAACATCTGAAAGCATCCTAGAGGCCATGTGCCACCTTCCCAAAGTAAGGTAAGCAGCTCTCCACCTTGGGGGTGGGGTGGGGTGCAGTTCCAGGAGTTCCTGGCTTTACACGTTTTTGCATTTACACATGGACCCCCAGAACTGAACCCTTGTGTAAGATGTGAGCTACCTGTATTCCTGAATAAGCTGTGGAATCACTGAGGAACAAATGAAGGAATAATGAAATGAAATAAACAAAAGTATCAAAACAAATGGCGTAATTGTCAGTAATTAAATAATTGGGGTGGGGATTGTATGTTTGAAAGAGCAACAATTAACACTGTATTAGGGTTTGGCCAAGGGACCAATTAGCTTGGAGTACTTAGCTGCTGAAACTTGAGAAGTCAAGTTTTGATTTGTTACAACATAGTTTAAAAAGGGAACCTGGATGTTGGAGAAGGCAAAGGCATGGTTTTATAACTTCTGTCACTTCCCTCTAAAATTAACACTGATATTCTTGCATTGCAGAAATTGGACTAGATGACTCTTGGGTCCCTTCCAACTCTATATGATTGTATGATTTCCTAAGACAATATGGCTGTAGTATCTATGCATATTTCAGAATGTTCCTGTTATGCACTGATTCATTCAGACATTTTCAGTGAGCTTTCCTCTGCAGCCCTCCATATATTGTAGGACTACAACTCCCATCAGTCTCAGCCAAGATGGGTAATGGCCAGGAATTATGGAAGCTGTGGTCCAGCAACATCTGGGAGGCCACGGGTTCCCCATCCCTGCTCTGTGAAACCAATAACTCTTTTCTGAATGCCGAGCCACATAGGAGTAAGCTTCAATGAATTCAGTGTGACTTCTGAAGAGACACACATGGGATTGCTCTCTAAGATTCCTCTGTCCCCCTGTGGTACCACTTTTCCCTTACACTTAATGGAATGACAGATGAGATTCAGTGCATCAGACATTCTCAAGTAGAAATCTCCTCAACCCTAATTTGAATCTAGGGGAAAATATGTGCCGAATGGAAAGCACTCAGGGGGCTATGCAAGTAACTCTCCATGCTGGAGAAGGTCACATGCAAGGAAGCTATTACCTTCCTTATTTGGAGACAGACCAAGATCAAATTCCCAGTTCAAAACACCCTCCAACTTGGGGAAGATTTGTCTCCGGATATGACCTTTGCTACTGACCCATATTTGTCCCTTGGGTCAAACCACACCACTGGTTCTCAGCTTTCCAGGGTAGTTTTTCAGTTAAAGTGTTTCAGATAATTACTTCTACTTCTTTTTTTTTTTAAAGGCAGCTTTTGAATGTGCCTCATCAGACCTCACTTCATATTTCTCACAATTTGTATTGTCATCACCGGAGAGAGTATGGAAATTGGGGTTTATTTCCCCTCTTCCTGAAGCTGGGTACACTTTGTTACTTAATATAGCCAAAAAACTAAAGAGCAGCTTTAAAACATTCTCATCCCAAAGCTGCCTTATTCACACTACCAAGCACTGTCAGATCTCTAATCTCTTATTCATTCCAGAAAGAAACCTGTATATATTTAAAAGTTTAGGTTAATATGTTCATAACCTTGTTAATATGAATAGAGAACTTAGGCTCTTCCTGAACCATATAGGTATAAAACCATTCAAGCAAACAAGAATTGTGACAGGTGTATTGGTTCAAAATCAACAAAATATACTTGGCCATCTAAGACTCTCTCTCTCTCTCTCTCTCTCTCTCTCTCTCTCACACACACACACACACACACACACACACACACACACACCATTATTTACAGCGTTTAAAATTATCTATCTAAAGCACTGAATGGATGCTGTTAACATTTAAAGAAGCAACCTACCTCTGTGTGTAACTGTGTTTGTTTCAACTCATTTGGGCTGAATAGAGTTCAATATAAATAAAAAGTGTACACAGGTCACAACAGAAGATAGTCCAGAAGAAAATAGTCAGCTTCTTCTCCTTAATGATCCAAATTCTGTTGTCAACCTGGCCATTCATCTGGGGGAACCAACCATATCCAAATACCAACCATATCCAAATACTCACTTCCTTTATACTTTAAAGAAGCACAAATAAAAGATATATGCATGCATTGGGTGTCTAAGAGGACCAGTGAAACATTTTCATTCTGTGGATTTGGGGGTCAGTTTGCACATTTACTAAAGCATCAGGCAATGACTCCCATGAATGGGCCCTCACAGATCAAACAGTACAGACAGAGGATTCATTATCACCTTTTCACATCCTACAAGCCACCTACATTTTATATCAGGCGAAGCAACAAAACGGGCATCATTTTTAGCCCTGTCTCATATTCATCACATGCAGCACTATTTCTCTTCTTCTGCAGTTCATACTCACTCAAAGACTACCTTGATCATCTTGCTGTCAGCTGTGGGGAAATTTACATAACTTAGCTGAATTACATTGTCAATCCATTATTGGGTGATTGAATATCACTTTATTTGATATACATTGTTTATTTTAAAGTTATGTTTTTATTATGCCATTTTTGTATTGGATCAGATTGTTATAAGGTGTGCAATCTTAGTTGTTTCTTCAGCTTGTAAACTGCCTTCTGTATAGTAATACAGAAAGGCGGTATACAAATTAAAAGGGAAATGAAATGAAATATTCCACCTCATTCATTTTCATGCAAGGAAACACAATAGAATTAGGGGAGAGGCTTCATAAATTACATATTGTTTGTGAACTGAAAGCAACAAGAGTGAATACTGATCATATTCACTGGATCGATTTCCCTTCTGGACATGGGACATATAAACAATCATTGGCTGTTTCATCTCCTGTTTCTGTTGGAATTTTCCAAATCTCTAATCAGGAGTGGGGAGCCCATGTCCCTCTAGACATCATAGCTGACCATCAGGCACATTGGTCAGGGCTGATGGGAACTGGCAGTTCACAGGTTCCCCAATCCTGCCTTACATGGTTTGAAAGAGAAACATCATTCTTTGTAAATGTCTCTACTTGATTGATTGATTGATTGATTGATTGTACATTGTTCTCCCCCCTCCTCATTTAATCTCCACAAGAACCCTGTGAGGTAGGTTAGGCTGAGAGACAGTGACTGGCCCATGGTCATCTAGTGAGCTTCATGGCTGAGTGGGTGTTTAAACCCTGGTCTCCCAGGTCCTAGTCCTACGCTCTAACCACTACACCACAAATCACTCCTCATGCCATTAATTAAGATAAATTTATCACTCCTCCCCCTCTTGAGTGTAGGCCTAATGTTGTCAGAGTAAATCATCTATGTCTCTCCTCACTCCCCTTGCCTAGGCCCAGCTCTCCATGATGAATTGGATTGAATCTAAGGGAATACAGAAAGCCCTCACTCCTAAAACGAAGCTTACCAGTTGAAAGAACGAAATCAAAGGATCTGCTTTCTCTGTTATTAGCAACAGAGAGCAGAGCTAAAAGGGGTGCGGAAAATACATGTGTTCCCAATCATGGTCTGCACAATGCAAATGTTTTCCTTTTGGGACAATCAGAAGAAACCTCACAAGGATTTTTGGCTTTTCTAAATATCTGTGTAATGGAATAATAACAAGCATCATCACACAAATGTTAACTTTGCAGGCTCGCAACACGCTTTAAAAATTGTTTAGAGTTCAAGGCGCTCTCCCAAACAACAACAACCCATGCACAACCTTTCACCCTGGGCCATACAAAGAGAGGAGTTAAGCAAAAAGGAGCTGCAGGAGGTAAACATCTAACCAATTGTGTCATACAGATTGGGTGGTATGTTTTCCCCAGTTTATTATGGAATGTTTTCAAGTTTAATAGACTTGCAGAATCTAGAAGACTTCAGGAATGTATGTTTATTATGTATGGTACACAGATCCTCCAACATTTGATGAAGAGGGGGGAAAGTATACTTGTTTGATGCATAATGAAGGTCTGGTAAGAAGCAAGCCACTTTCATGAGATCTGGTGACTTGCCAAATAGTTTTTGAAATATTTACAACATTGTATGAATATTGTAGGTAATTTTCTAATGGGAATTCCCAGAGGAGTAGATGTATTAGAACTTTGTTGTTGTTAATTGTTCCAGAGTGTATTATTTGCTTTGCATTTTCATCTGACTTAATTCCTCTCCCCCTGTCTGCACCCATACGAAACCAGATTAAGGTGGTTGGGGACCCTGGTGCAATTTCAAGAATATAGCCCCCTTCTCCTAGAAAGGAATATATGAAATAAGGTATCACAAAATAAGTCTTGTTCTGTCTTTAAGGCTAACACATTTCTTATAGAATAAGCTTTCATGGACTACAAAAAAAATACTTTGAGCATACATATATATGATTACACTGCAACACTTATTGATGCAGATCTGTTTCATCCCACTCTTAAGTTCAGTTCTCCACATTAGTTTGCATTTTAAAAAAAAGCTTCATGAAAATTCATCAGCATTCTAGTGCAAATTTCTCCTACTTTTGTATGCAATTTTGCCTAATGTACTCACTTTGGCAAAGCAGCTTCTTCTAATATAATGCAGTTGTGTATGTCATTTCCACATATATTATGCATTATGGTGCACACTTTACCCTCGTATATTCATTTGTGTACACATTACATGGCTGGAGACCTGCACTGTGAAATCTGGAGAACTGCCGATTTCAAAAGATGGCTGTGTTTTAGTTTGCATATTGTTCCAGAAAGTGTGAATTAGGTTGGTTCACATTAAAAATCCATGTCTCAATATCTTTGTCTTACATCGGTCACGAGAACATGAAAGGGAGCAAGGCATTGGCTTGGCTTTCACTGCAACTGCAACTGGGGCTGAGAGCTGTGTGCTGTTATGGAACATCTGCTATTTTGGTAGGCACTCACTCCCCAGGTCTTAAACCATATCCTGCCCTGGACGGCTGAAGTAAACCAGGTGTAAGTGGTTTTGATGGCTGAGCCAAAACCACATCTTACTGAGAGAAACTGTCTTTGACATGAAGGCTCAGTTCTCAGTAGCCAGCGTACCCCTCCCCCATCCATGTTGTTGCTAGGAATGTTGACAAAGGCCGACAGCCCAGAAAGGTTGGATTCCAAATCTTGAAAGCCTCTTTCACAACATAAACCATCAAAGCTGGGTCAAAACCATCAACCAACATAATCTATTCTCAGCCATGGCAGCCATTCCTCCTCAATCACCATTTCATGTTTACTTATCCATTTTAAAGCAAGCAAAGAAAGACACGCCATTGACCTCAGGTGATGTGAATATATGTGTGCATCTATATCTTACATACCACCCTTCATCTGAAGATCCCAGGATGGTTCACAAAAGAAAAATTATTATTAATAATAATAATAATAATAATAGACAAAACCAATAACCCACCTCCCACAAACACATTTAAAAAGTCATAACCAAATGCTTGGTTGAAGAAAAATGCCTAAAGATATGTAATGAATGTGTTAGGTGAGTCTTCCTGGGAAGAGTATTCCACAAACAGGGAGCCACTGCAGAAAAGGCTCGTTCTTGTGTTGTTGCCCCTGGACTACTCATGGAGGAGGCATATGAAGAAGGGACTCAGAGGATGATAATGAGGTCTGGGTCAATTCATATGGAGAGAGGCAGCCCTTGAGGTATTGTGGTCCTGAGCTGTTTAGTGCTCTATAGGTCAAAACCATCACTTTGAATTTGGCCCAGACACTAATTGATATTGTCATTTAAGATAAAAGCCAAGGTCATCGTATTAATTTGCAAGGCCCTAAACAACATAGGCCTAAATCCTTAGGGACTGCTTAAATACCTATATCCCAGCTTAATCACTGAGATCATCTGATAGGAACATTGCTGGCACTCCCCCAGTTTGGTGAGGCTCATCTGACATTGGCATGAAACCAAGCCTTCAGTGTCATCAGCCTTGACCTCTGGAATGGTCTCCCAATTGAGATTCCACAGACATCTTCTGCTGTAATTGTTAAATGTTTGCTGAAGATTTTTTTTATGCTTTGAGGCTTATGCAGACAGTTAAGAATAATAATTTCTGTAACCAGTTAGCTGGTGATTTGTGATTTTAATTTGTGTATGTGTGCTTTAATTTTGTGTGCATGTTGTAAACCACTTTGGGTTTTTTATAAAATAAAAATAAAACTGCCATATATAAGTACTTTTAATAATGGAAAATAGGGACACTTGGAGGGTCTGTGATGCTTGGCTTTACTGATGCGACTTCCTTAATAATGTTTGCTTTCACTTGGCCTGCATTTGCTCCAGTTAATCCTGCTTCAAATGTGCTTCTCATTCTCTCATTACTGGATTGACTCTTTACCTACCAATGCTGGTTTTTCCTTGGTCCTCGTCCCATTTCTACCATCTGAATTGAATCTATGGTGGATGAGCTTGGCCTTTGACTACATCTTCATTGGTGCCCTTGTAGCAAACTTCTTGGATGCTGAGCACTGGTCCTTGTGAATTATGCCTGTGCACAATTGGACAGGGGTATTCCCCACTCGCTCAACTTTAGACATACCTATGATTGTGCTGCTAATCTTGTTTTCAGATCTTGTCCTATGAACAGCTGCAGGCAATAAAAGCCCCCTATCACTCAGCCTATGATGAATGTGTACTCTCCTTCTCTCAAGCACCTTTTTCTAGAGCAACTGAAACCCTTTAACTGAGATTTCATATTGCTGTGTGAAACTGAAGTCCTGAAACAAGTGTCCATCAATGAAAGCCTTTGAAAACTGACTGCATTAAATTACAATTATTTGCACGTGACTCTCTAATCTGCATTCACAACCAGCCTGGTCCTATGCTAATATTATGCACACACAATGCATAGTCAAGGATTCATAAATGCATCCCAGCATTTCAGTGGTCTCCAAATCTGGCACATCAAGGAAGATTTTCTCGTTGTATCTTGCAAAAGCCAACTTCCTTATCCTTGCAGTACGTGTGCAATAAAGAGCTCTTTTGTGATTCATTCTGTGTTCATTCACTCAGTAAATAGCCCCTTATTGCCTTTTTTTTTTTAATACTACAAAGCAAATGAGATTATTGCTTAAATTGTCCCATAGCCATCAGCTTCTGTCCTCTGGCTTGTTTTTGTTTTCAGCTTTTCTATTGTGGTTTGAAGGAAGGGAGAAAAACTTGTTTAAAATTAGCTCCCCCAATAAATCACACTAACAATGAAGGGAGCGTTTCTGCAGGGTGACAGATTTGTGGCTTTTTATGCTTGTAATGATGATGATCTGCTTTCTTGCTGAAATTTCCTTTTGCTTTTATTCTCCAAAACTCCGAGCGCGGCGGCATTATAGAAAGCTCTACCAGGAGGAGACTTGGGAGGTTGTCCCAAAGACATGAAGTTATGCCTTGCCTTAGCCCAGACTGGCAATTCCTGCATCATACTGACAGCAAACTCATTCGCTCAGTGCCAATCCATATAGCACCAAAGGCACGATCCATACAGGAGATTAGCAGGCTGGGTCTGCAGAAGTATAAAAAGGAACTGCTTCAGGGGAGAAATTAACATGGTTAGCCTGCTGGTACACTGACCAGGAGCTGTCCACACTACAACAGGGTGATGTTTGTTATTTGGCTGGTGGTTATTTAATCTGCATTTTTATTAGTGATTGTATTATATCTGTTTGAAACTTGCCTTCATGGCAACTTGTTCTGAAATTGCATTTGCAATGAAGAGTGGGTCAGAAATGATGATGATGATGATGATGATGATGATGATGATGATGATGATTTTATAATTTATACCCCACTCATCCAACTGGGTTTCCCCAGCCACTCTGAGTGGCTTACAGCATATCTAAAAACATAATGAAAACACCAAGCACTAAAAACCTCCCAATACGGGGCTGCCTTCAGATGTCTTCTAAAAGTTGTGTACAGTGGTACCTCAGGTTAAGTACTTAATTCGTTCCGGAGGTCCGTACTTAACCTAAAACTGTTCTTAACCTGAAGCACCACTTTAGCTAATGGGGCCTCCTGCTGCTGCCGTGCCACCGGAGCATGATTTCTGTTATCATCCTGAAGCAAAGTTCTTAACCTGAAGCACTATTTCTGGGTTAGCGGAGTCTGTAACCTGAAGCGTATGTAACCTGAAGCATATGTAACCTGAGGTACCACTGTAATTCTTTATCTCCTTGACATTTGAAGGGAGGGCGTTCAACAGGGAGGGTGCCACTACTGAGAAGGCCCAGTAAATAATGTTGTTGCAGGTCCCACTGGACTTTTATAACCATCATCAGCTTGACTCCTGGTTTTAATAATTTGACCTGGATTACGGTAGTGTTTGTAATAAAGCTCTGCATGGGAGGGTGGAGGTGTTCAAGCTCAGATGGAGAAGAAGCCCGTTCCTGATGTACACTGATGTTTTCTCAGCAATGCCCTGGCAATCTCGGTGTTGTGTGTGCTGCCATCTTGCAGTGTCCTGGTTTTCCCCAGCCATGGCCATTTAAAAAGTAATCCCCGTGCTTGCATGGTGCATTAGCGATGGACACTAATGTAGCAGATGAAGAGCATTTTTATTCCATCTTTTCCAACTCTCTAATGTTAGCAAAATGTTTCAGTGATTATTTATCTCTTTATTGAAAGCCAGCACTTGGTCAGTTCAATAGTCAGGAGGTGCCATTTTCTATGAATACCTGAATATTATGCAATTGCTTTTATATTTCATTAGATGTGAATAGTTGTCTTCCAACTTTCGTTGAAGATGAAGATCCTTTAAAGTGGCAGAGGGTATGTTTCAAACTGGAAGGCAGAAATATTTTGAAAGCGAGTAATCTCTTTGAGCAATATAAACTGCAGTCCTCATCCCAAGTACCTGGAACTAAGCTCCATTGAATTCAATAGGACTTAATCGCTATAAGAAGAACCCTGTGAGGTAGGTTAAGTTGAGAGTCAGTGGCAGGCCCAAGGTCACCCAGTGAGCTTCACAGCTGAGCAGGGATTTGAACCCTGGCCTCCCAGGCCCTACTCTGACACTCTAACCACTGCACTACACTGGCTTTTATAGTAGTTATACCTAAATGTGTATATATGTTAGGTTCCCCACTTCCGTTCTAGAAGCAAAACAAGTTATTGCCCTCCAGCAGCCATGGGCAGGAGTGCACTCTAGTGATGCTAATTAATGTTTACAGGGTGCTATAATAATAATAATAATAATAATAATAATAATAATAATAATAATAATAATTTATTTGTACCCCGCCCATCTGGCTGGGTTTTCCCAGCCACTCTGGGGGGCTTCCAACAGAGATTAAAAAATACATTAAAACATCAGTCCTTTAAAACTTCCCTAAACATGATAAAAAATGCATGTTTCATCATGATATAGAATTGGAAGGTTTGGAAGGTTTTAGTGGAAAGAATTACTGGTTCAAATATTACATTAAACAAATCACAATGCCCCCTGGCTCCCTATGTACTGTTGAACCTACTTTTTTTTTAAAAAAAACAACAACAAACAAACAAACAAACAAAAATGTCTTAAGTAACTTCAAGATTCAATCAACTCCCTGTTTCTACCACCACACAAATGACAACAGGGCTGTGTCATTCCCCCCCCCCAAAAAAAAACCTTGAATGTATTCTGGACCGGCTACCTCCAACATCCTCCCCTTATTCAATCAGCAGCTTCAGGTCCTTCTCTTTTTGCTTCTCACTTGAAAACCTGGCAGTGTCTGTCAATAAGCCATAAGTGCCAAGCTAAGAAGAACTGCTGTCATCAGACAGAAAGGCCTCTAAGTCCACTTCCCTAACAACCCATTTTAATAACAAGAGCAATAACGGGATTTATTATGCATGCGCTCTCCGCAATCATTTCTGAAGAGAAAATTAGTTTGAAGCCTTGGGCGACAGTTGAACTCTCCAAGGCGCTTAAAATAAAATAAGGAATGGGGAGGGAAATATATACATAAAAGAGGGGGGGCGGGAATCACAATAACTACCGAGCTAAAGTGCAATGCGAATATTTATCGGGGCAAGCAGGATGCTAAACTTTATCTGTTACTTGAAATCCCCCCCCTCCCTTCTACCCCAGCGCCCCCCAAACTGGTGAGGGAGAAGGACAGTTTGTCACTCTGAACTCTGGTCGGTTTACTCATGCTAAGCTGGTGCTTAATGCCCTTTGGCGCGGAAGACACCAAGGCGAGGATCATTGCACCGCATAAATTGTGTGGCGGGCAAGACCTGGCGTTCCAGTGCGCTGACGTGCAGATTTACTGCACAGGCCAAACTGCAATAAATTCTAGGTGCCTCTACACCAAAGCGTAAATCTCCGTTGTGTTGATAGGGAGTTAAGAGCGAAGGCAGGTCTCCGTGCTGCAAGCCAGGAGCAATGGATTAACTCTTTGCCAAGGCTGGCCCCCAGTAGGAACCAATATGTGGCTTTGTAAGGCCCTGTCATGCATGACTTAGGGCAAAGAACCAGATGTTCAGAAAATCACTGGCAGTCATAATTTGAGGTGGCTTTTCAAAGAAAGGGGACTTTCTGCAGGTTGTTGAACTCTACTGCGGCTGATTGTAAGGGATGGGTTTCTATAATGTCACTCTTAATCTGAGGTTTTAAAAATCAACAGAAGTGCTCTAGGCTCTTTTCTTAACATTGTTTGGCCGTACGATCTTTCCCCGCCTTCAAGATCATCAAAGGACCAGGGCTTCAAAGACCTGCCTTTAAGATCTGTAAGACTGGCAGGGCCTCTTCGCTGGTGACCCCATAGCTGTGGAATTCCTGCCAAAGAAGCTACATATGACCTTCTCAGTGCTAGCTTTTAAACAGCCCTCAAAAACTTACTTGTTCCATGCTGCTTTGAATTAGGATGTTGAACTTTTTAATAGTGCTCCTAAAAAGCAGAGACATCACCTTGCCAACAAAGGTCGGTATAGTTAAAGCTATGGTTTTCCCAGTAATGATGTATGGAAGTGAGAGCTGGACCATAAAGAAGGCTGATCGCCGAAGAATTGATGCTTTTGAATTATGGTGCTGGAGAGTCCCATGGACTGCAAGAAGATCAAACCTCTCCATTCTGAAGGAAATCAGCCCTGAGTGCTCACTGGAAGGACAGATCCTGAAGCTGAGGCTCCAATACTTTGGCCTCCTCATGAGAAGAGGACTCCCTGGAAAAGACCCTGATGTTGGGAAAGATGGAGGGCACAAGGAGAAGGGGACGACAGAGGACGAGATGGTTGGACAGTCTTCTCAAAGCTACCAGCATGAGTTTGACCAAACTGCGGGAGGTAGTGGAAGACAGGAGTGCCTGGCGTGCTCTGGTCCATGGGGTCACGAAGAGTCGGACAGGACTAAACAACAACAACACTGCTTGGGCCCCACATTCGGCATAAGATTCCTGCATTGCAGGGGGTTGGACTAGATGACCCTCGTGGTCCCTTCCAACCCTACAATTCTATGACTCTTGTTAGCTGTTGCTAAGGATGTGGGAGGCAGTGGCTTCGATTCTAACTTGCCTTTGTCACAATTAGTGCTGTTTCTGTTTCTATGCAGTCCATTTCCCACCCAATACTACATTGTTCATCTCACTCTTTGCTGTTAACATAATGTACATATTTTTTAATGTAATTAACATAAGTTATGAAATTAAAATAATTAATGATGTAATTATTTCCTTACCATTTCAGGGCAAAGGCAATTCATTTCATTGCAAAGCAAACACCTTTTAAATAATTGTGGAGGGAGGAGAGTAATAAATTATGTATCGTTTGCAGATTAAAAATAGCAACAACCATAAATAATGACTGGTAAAATGGGTTGTTGTTGTTGTTGTTTTTACAATCAAGTGGTGTATAAATGGTATAAACATATATATATATAGATATATATATATATATATATATATATATATATATATATATATATATATTATAATATTACTTAAACAACAGAGTGTGCTATATATCAGAATATGGAACACTGGTTGAAAGTCCATTTTGACTAATTAGTTTTTCGTTCAGTCCCATACATTCAATGCAGCATTCTTGGGAAGAGTGCTAGCACCACACACCTGAGGAAATGAATCCAAGTCCTCCGTGTGTAATACTAGTCAATAAACGTTATTTTGCTTGTTCAACTGCTTTTTCTGTTTGTAGATTGTTAGTTGTAAGCTAACAACTTGCTAGTGTGTGTGTGTGTGTGTGTGAATGAGAGAGAGAGAGGAAGAGAAGCATACAAACACCTTATAGCAGTATGCAATAAATACAATTGCCCAGGCAAAATGGAATAAACACCACTTCCATGAACTGTAATTTATACTAGCTGCAATTTTGTGATATCTATGTTCTCAGGGTTTAATACAAAACCATTTTCACCTTTTGGGTCTTGTTGTTTGTGTGTGAAGACCCCCAAAACCACCCCCAAATGAAGAACACAATAGGCACAGATTTTAGTTTAAGGTTTTTGGAATTCAGTTTTGGACACAAATTTATTGATTACAGCATGTGAGCCGATGCTTAGGCATTGGCTCCAGACTACCTGAACCTGCATGGTGGCAGGAACAGGACTGACCCTGGGCACTACCATATGTCAGTAAGGGAAAGCATTCTGGGGAGGCAAGAACTCCTTTGATCTCACAGCTCACCTCAGATGCTCCCAGGGGCTCTGGCACAAATCTGTGACAATTTGCTACATGGTAGGCAAAAACCAAGTGGCACCAGCCAATCAGCCAAATGGCAAAATTCCTACTGGGCCCCTATGCCAAAACAGACGACCCCTAGACAGGCATAGCAAGGCCATAAGAACAACCCTAAATATAGGGAGAGGAGGGTGGGTGATCTGCTGCACGTTTGAAGAAAGTGAAACTCTCCAGCGATGTGCAACAGCTTAAGTAGCCCCTCAGCAGCCAATAGCCAACTGAACTGACCAAATTTCTGCCCCAGCAACAGAGGGGCAACCAATGGGGTGTTGTGGCCATCCAAATGGTCCCGCCCCACAACAGGGAGGTAGTTTCTGGTTATCTCACTGCAATACGTGCCCTCAATAATGGAGGACCCGACTTATGTACTGTTATCTAGGAATCGTCATTGTTATTTATCCTTCATTCTTACTCCGTATAAGGCAACTTCCCATGATGAAATTTCAAGAGACCTTCAGCCTGGAGTTAAATGGAGGGAGGGTGAAACAAGGAAAGAGCAACACATTTGTAATAGTTACAGATGGGTAGCCGTGTTGGTCTGCCATAGTCAAAACAAAAAAAATTCCTTCCAGTAGCACCTTAAAGACCAACTAAGTTAGTTCTTGGTATGAGCTTTCGTGTGCATGCACACTTCTTCAGTGTATCTGAAGAAGTGTGCATGCACACGAAAGCTCATACCAAGAACTAACTTAGTTGGTCTTTAAGGTGCTACTGGAAGGAATTTTTTTTGTTTTGACATTTGTAATAGTTTTTTCCATTTAATTTCATGTAGACATAGACTTGGATGGTATATTTTTCCAGGCAGCTTGTCCTGAACCACTGAAAATGCCGTAATAGTCCAACAATGAGACCATAAAAGCTGCTCTTGATTTAGTTTTGATGCTCTTTCCTTTTCGGAGTATGGTCCGAAGAACTCGTTTGAAAGCTGGGGATCCCTTGTAAAACATGTTCAGAAGCCAAAGCAAACAAAGTGTGGCTGTTGTTTAAAAAGGCACTTCAAACTTGAAATGCAGGACTACATAAAGAGGCCATCGAGAAAGCTGGGTTTGTGCCTAACTTCTCCCAGACTGTTGCCTAACCTGTTAAATCCCATAATAAAAGTCATGACATATAATGAGATGGAATTTTGTGGCTGTTTGGTGGTGCCCCTATCTTTAATGTCAAACAGCATGTTCTTTCTCAACAGTTAGCTTTAATAAGATGGTTGATGTATACCATCTAAATACCAATTGATTATTTAAAGCTTTTTTATTTATAACTGCCCATTATAAAGTCTTCAGACACACACACGCCAATCAGAGCAAGAGGCTGGTGGATGAATATTCCTTCGCAGACCCATCATTTTATATGGAAAAAATGAGGTTCTCTGCTGCCACAGGATCAAGCTAACTATTTCTATGGGTCATTTCTTCCTTTGATTAATACTTCTGACTTTCCTTTACATTAATGAGATATATGGATCCTACTGGGCAAAAGAAAAACCACTCGGTCTTGATGGGTTCCGCTGACACTGGAGAACCATGACCTACAAATAGCTTGGTTGGTGTAAATCCCACACACCCCAATTCTATTAAGCCAGAAGGCAACAGTTTCAGACTCGCACACTTGATTTGAAATCAGAAATGGCTGAAAGCAATGGGCACAAATGGAACTGGTGAGTGGGAGCAAGGAAGAAGGAATAAAAAGCCTTGCCCTTGCCTTATATGGTAAGCTATCCCCATTTTCTGGAAGACAAATATCTGGCTATTGTGGGTAATGATAATACTAAAGCCTTTAGTTTAGACTCCTGTAATACACTGTGCATAAAGGTAAAGGTAAAGGGACTCCTGACCATTAGGTCCAGTCGTGACCGACTATGGGGTTGCGGTGCTCATCTTGCTTTATTGGCCGAGGGGGGCTGGCGTACAGCTTCCGCCGTTTAGCTTCCCGCCAGTGCGGTACCTATTTATCTACTTGCACTTTGTCATGCTTTCGAACTGCTAGGTTAGCAGGAGCAGGGACCGAGCAACGGGAGCTCAGCCCGTCGCGGGGATTCAAACCGCCCACCTTCTGATTGGCAAGTCCTAGGTTTTGTGGTTTAACCCACAGCACCACCCGTGTCCACATTGTGCATAGAGATGCCTTAAAAAGTGTTTGGAAACTGCAACCAGTGTACAATGAAGTTTTGAGTTATCAGTTGGAGGTTTTTCACAAAGACAACATGCTGGATCAGTGTGAATGAGAATGAGCAACTTTTCCCCAAATCTAGAAGCAGTTTCTAGTTTTTCTGATGGGGAAAAAACATGTTATTTAACTTTTTTTTAAGGATGGTGCAGAGGCAGATTTAGGGGAGTGTGTCCGGTGTGGTTTCACTGGGTGCTGGGCCTAGGGGCTGCCGCAGGGGGTACCACAACTATGAAGTAGATTGGGAGACGAGGGACTGGGTGGAAGGGATTGTGGTGTCTCACAGGGCACTGCTGAAATTTAAGACCCTAAGGTCTGCCACAGGGGTCTTTTAAATATAAATAATGGTATCCCTCCCCTGCCCCCCAGGAGTGAACTTGACTTGCCCACAACCCTGCTGCTGCGAACAGACTCTGGCCTGTTCTATAAAGCCCTTACACAAATTGATCTACTTTATTATATACTGGGGTGGATAGATTTCTGTTTACATTTTCTGTATATTGCTGTTGCGTGTCAGTTTCACATGCATTTAGTCTTAGATCCATTCCACCTGATTTTTTTATAAAAAAACAAAAGCAAAAATTACATTTATATTGTTCATGTTTTATGCATTTCCCCCTAAAATATGCATGTTGTACATTTCCTTCCCAAAATATGCATTGTATGCACTTTTAAAAATATTGATTTTGCTCCCAAATATGGATTTATGTAATATTTCCTCCATAAAATACAAGCGAAACTGCATCATAAAATTTGGAGGAGTGTGCAGTTTGATTGTTAGATACATTCCAACCCACATGTAAGTCCTGGAACCATGAATTAGGTCCATTTGCTTTAAAATGCAGACTAAGTGAAATTCTCCTAAATTCCCCTTAAATATACTAGAGGTCTGCTATGCTTTTCTGGGCAAGTTACTGTACAAACAAATATTATTCACTCTTATTAATTGAATGGTGAGCAACAACTACTTACCTACAGTACTGCCAGAGGATTATATGAGAAGTGGAAGTTGAAATCACTTCACCAAAAGGAAATCACTGAAGCTTTTCCTTTGTAGCATCGAACATTCCTGTAGGGCTTCATACATGTTCCTTTTCATAGAGCGTTTCCTTAGCTGGGTGGATTATTGTGTATCACCTCTCTAACCTCTGACATTAATTTCCATTGACTGTGGAAAGAAATTGTCAAATAAGTGGGGAGAGGGGGGGGGAATTAAAAAGAAAGAAGAAAGAGGGTGGTGAAACCTTTGTAATCCATAAAAGCACAATTCTTAAAAGCACCTTGTGGTGTGAGTTGTTGTTCACAACACAGAATATGTCAGAAATATAGGGCTGCTGCTAATTGTCAAGAGAAATTATAGCCTTTCGAACCTGGGAGCTACAAATCATGTCACTGGAGCACCAAGCTGCTCCTTAATGAAAAGAAGTCTTCCAAGATGTGGAGAAACTTTCAAGAATCTCGTCTCATAGGAAATGTGTGTGTGAGAGAGAGAGAGAGAAAGGGAGGGAGGGAGGTGCAGAGATGGCAGGAGAGGGGGGGCGGGGAGGTAGGTGTCAAAACTGTGTCTTGGCTGTACAACCGAGAGTGCAGTTGAGGAGCCATATGATTGATTGCTCCTCCATTTAAAAACCAAAAACCCTGCTCCTAGAAAACTAGCCTGTTAGTGATTACATATCATCCTGTAATCTAATTTTCTATCTTGGGGGATATTTTGTACGGAGGAGAATTCAATTATGGGCTCCCACCCACAGAATGAAGTAGCCTTTACATTTCGCTGGACCATCCTGAGCACAGAAAGCTGGTTTAACTTACACCAGCCTATGTTAGACTGGCATAAAGTCCACTGGTTGCGGGGCCCATTCAAGAGGCCCAGGGAGTGACAGATGCCATCTGAGCCAGCCCTGGCTTAGTGGAGTGGGAGTGAGCCTCCAACACAGAGAAACATCTCAGTCAGCATTGCTATGGGTGCAGCACACACCTGTAGACGCTCAGGATAGAAGTCCCAGGCACCCATACCAGGTGTGTGCAAACTGCAAGATCGCACAAAGATAGTTCATGGGAAATATCTCTGAAATGCCAGCGCAGGAATGCAGGCAATCAGGAATGCTGCAGGCACCTCACATGAAGTAGGCACAGTCACCAAACTCCCTGCCAATTGCACAGCCACACGCACCAACAGCACAACGCAGCACAGCCAAGTAAATGTATGCTGGTGAAGATAATCCACACATACACACACACACCATTCCAGATTGCACAAACATCACGCAGCTCCCAAGCACCCCAGGCAGGCCCACGGGCCCACAAACTGATGCACAAATATGGAAGAATGAACTTAAGACAGGGAAAATGAGAAACCGAGAGAAACCGAGCATGGATCACATCAGGTAAGTCCGCTTCAGAATCTGAGTGGGGTAGGAATCCTACAACCCCGCTACCACTGTGCAAATCAGTTTGTGCAGTTCCCACCTTTTAGTGTTATCCTATATGTATGCCTGCTCCTCCACTTTATGAAAAGAGCAAGCATCCTGTTCACATCCAAGTTAAGCCTTTTGCTGCTTTCACATTGAATCAGTTCCAGTCCACCTATCATGGGACCAGTCTTGGCCCAGCTTCATGTCATATACATTTACTGTTGTCAACCGCAGAGCAATCGCTTGATAGGGTAGCAATCAGACTGTGGCTAAGATTTCTGCAGAGCGGTTGCCCACACCACTTTGCACGCTGATTGCCATATGTTTGTTGAGTACTCCCAAAATACACATGACATGCAAACTAGCCCCCAAAAGGTCATATGTAAAGCTGCCAGGCAAGTTGTTTTGTCCATATGAAACTGCTCTTTTTTAACAGTGGCTCCAAAACAGGCGTATTGGTGATGCTCAGCGAAATATTTCAAGCTTCCTTCCAGGCCTTAGTAATTGCTCGCCAGACACTGCAGGACAAGCTGCCTGATAAAATTCAGAGTCTGTAATGAGGCAGACAGGCATGATAACACAGCAATAAATCACAGCCTTTACAGTATATTCCCTGGACGGATGGCAAAGAGGTTTCAGTCAGAAGTCAAGACCGAACCTGTAAGTACCATGTTACACTCTCAGCCCCATCTGAACCCCTGTCTTTTCTCCATCTCCCTCTCTAGTGATGGAATACGTGTCGTATGATACAGCCTCATCATCACAGCTCACTACAATCAAGGTAGATACTGACCAAGGGAACAAGTCCCTTTGGAAGTGTCCTATAAAGTTTGCATAGAAGATTTCTGTATGCGGTGGTTTACAACAACACAAAACTAAGTGGGAATATTAACCAGCATGAGTGTTTGTATCATTATTATTTATTTATGATTTTTTATAATGGTTTATATATTTATAATAAAGTGTGCATATATATGTGTGTATATATATATATATATATATGAAGAAAGAAAGAACTTCACTTTGTAATGCTATTGAGAGCAAAAACATAGTTCTACCCACTCCTGCTGACTCTAGGGTTTTACCCAACCCTCAAATGTGTCCTCCCCCCACCCCATATGAATCAAATTGACTCCTGTTACGTGACTGAGGGACTTCCTTCTGGGTTCAATTTCTTGGTCCTGCTAAGGGATGCCACTAGAGCAGGGGGAGTCAATATGGTGCCCTCTAGATGTTACTGGACTACAACTCCAGTCAACTATGACAATTGGCCATGTTGGGTGGGGCTGATGGGATTTGGAGTCCAGTAACCTCTGGGAGGCTCCACATTG
Source organism: Podarcis muralis (assembly GCF_964188315.1). Taxonomy (NCBI): domain Eukaryota; kingdom Metazoa; phylum Chordata; class Lepidosauria; order Squamata; family Lacertidae; genus Podarcis; species Podarcis muralis. Next base: position 77,356,274 of record NC_135659.1, read on the forward strand.
GCTACTAGTGATAGAATAAACTGATGGATACAGCACATATGTGCAGTATGTTCAAGGTGCAAAATGCTTTAGAATCTCCGTCTTATCTGCCCTCATGATCCTTTGAAGTAGCCTACTGTTATTCCCATTTTACAGTTAGGGACCTAAGTCTGTCACTGAAGAGTGCAATCAGTCTAAGGCTGAGTAAGGATATGAACCTAACGTCTATATCCTAAATCATATATACTGCGCCACACTGTCTAGAAGAATGTTCATTTTATCATGGCTTTGACAGTAAAAGCACTTTGAGAATTAATCAGCCAATAGAGATGTTCAAAGTAAATTTTTGTTACTTGTCAGTAGTAGCCAATATCTAATTTTTAACTAGATCCATGCTCTTCTCTCATCACAGTCATTCATACCATACTGTATACTAAACAGCAAATTCAAGTGTGGTGTTCTGACAGCTAATTTGGAGGGACCAAGAAACAAGGAAGTATCTATGTGCAAGAAGTTGGTCAATTGGCTACTCTGCATGGGCTTACACTCCCTCTGAAGCAGCGGGCTCACATTCTGTGGGTGTTTCTGCATCCACTTTTGTCACTGGAGACCCAGATAGTCTCAGTGGCTAGAAGAGCCTTTGGTCAATTGCGACTGGTGCAATAGTTTTGGTCCTTCCTGGATGGGAAGAGCTTGGCCACTGGTTGCGTCAAGATTGGATTACTGCAATGTACCCTATATGAGGTTTCCCTTGCACTTCATCTAGAAGCTGCAGTTAGCCCAGAAAGCTGTGACACAATTTCTGGCAGGAGTGAGACTTTTACAGGATATATAACACTTCTGCTCAGATAACCAGCACTGGTTATTACCTGCTTAGCTGCCGATGTTGCTATTAGTATATCGAGGCCATAATAGCTTGGGATCAATTTACTTGAAATGTCACCATACTCCATATATTCCCACTTGAGCATTTTGGTCTGCAGAACTGGCACTTTTACAGGTGCCACCATCTCTGGTCTGTGAACACAATAAATTGATTTGTTCATTCGGGTGCCACCTACTACTTGTTCTGCACTTGGAAGAAATCAATCTTTTAATGTGGCAGCATCCACACTATGGAATGCCCTGCCTATTGACATCAGGCAGGCCCCTTTGCTGTACTCTTTTTGGTGCCTGGGGCTGATGGGAGTTGTAGTCCAAAACATCTGGAGGGTGCCAAGTTGAGGAGGCTTTGTTTGTAGTATTGATATATTGCTGAGCAGTGGAGGTTGGTTCATTCAGGTAAGTGGGGCACTGCCCTCAAACAGCCCCACCACCTGCCTACTTTCCTTCCTTACAACCAGTCCAGGGGATAGCTCTGTTGGCCAGCCTCTTCCTCCTTAGTCTTACTGTTGTAAAATTCAGTATGGAGGGGGGTGGAACCTGTTAGTGGCCCTGGTTCTGCCTGCTGTTGGCTCTGCCTCAATCTATGGTTAGTCTCATTGACTTCCACCCTACCAGTCTCAATGGACCTCCACTCTTGTTGAGTCATACCAAAACTGGGAACCCTTCCTGAGCCACACAGGAGACTCTTCCATCTATCCAATCCATCCCCAAGTTTAACTTCCAGAGCAGGAAGTGCTTGATATTACTTTTGTCTCCAGCTCTATTTTAAATTCTTCAGGCATTTGTTTTATTGTTCGATGTCCGCTTTGGCCATCACTGCAATATGTATGATTTAGTAGAGTCAGCTCTCTCATCAAGTTAAAATGCATGGAGTGGAATTTCCTTTACAGCAGTATACATAATAAATCACTACTTTATTTCTGCCATTAGACATCATCTTGTTTGTACACACAAAGCCAGAGATATGCTAGACTCTACTACTCCTTATTCAGCTAAAGCTTCTGATTAGCTAAACTTAACTGCAACACCTTCAGTTGATGATTAAGGCTGCAATCCTAGCCACACTCGCCTGGGGAAAGCCCCCTAAAATTCAATAGGACTTACTTCCAAGTAGGCATGGTTGGAATGTTGCTATAAGTCACAAAACTATTGTTGGAAGTTTGCTGTGAGTCCTAAAAAATCTACAGTGTTGAAGAAAAGGTTCATAAACAACCGCAATAATCTTCAGGCCGGGGCTTTTTAGCAGCCGGGACTCACTGGAACTCAGTTCTGGCACCTCTCAGGTAGGCACCATTGCCATTCTAAGAGAATGAGGGAGGTGTTCATGGTAAGTTACAGCACCTCTTTCTCTAGAAAAATAGCACTGCTTCTGGTGTTTGTGTGAATTAATGAGGATTAAAAGTTACTGATACAAGAGTCAGACTCGGACTTGGGAGACCAGGGATCAGTTAGCCATGAAGCACAATGTGTGACCATAGGTAATCGGAATCCACCCATTGTTTTTCATTATAGTAAAAAGTGTGAGTCCTTCTGATAGGTTTTTCCATTAGCAACAGAGAATCCAAAGGTACATTATCAATACCTATCCTCTTGATGGTACATAACTCTAACCCATCCTTGGAGGCATCAGACTCCTGGATGATGGATTCAAATAATTCATCAAGAGAACAAGGCAGCGCAGTGTCCAAAGATAGCACCATCAAGAGACAAGTGGTTCAAAGAGGAAATTCAGTAATATTAATCGAACTAAGAATATTCAGTGCCAGGAGGCTGCTCTGCAGCAGAAGTTTGGCAACCAGCAAAAACATCATTTATCTCCACACTGAAGTGACTCGTTGCAGCATCAGGAGTGTTTTAAACATTTCCTTTAAACAGCATAAGGGAAGCTCCCACTTCCTAGCAGACGTGTGGAATGAATTTTAAAAAACCCTCTCTTAAAATAAAAATAAAAATCCAGGGGCACCTTTCCTCGTAGATCCCGGTGCCAAGTGCTCCCAGTGCCAAGTGTTCCTTCTGTGACCCCAATCTTTCAACAGAATACGCAATTTGGGAATGACATATTTTACTCTAAAGGGATTTCAAAGTGCAGTATAGAATCAGGTTGCAAGTTTGCAGTTTGCACCGAATCTGCTAACTGATGCAGCAGTTCTATACCTACTTACTTGTGAATAAACCACACAGAAATCAGCTATGCTTACTTATAAATAGACCTGTACTGTACTGCATTGCACTGTAACTAGCCAGATCAAATAGCTAAGCATGCATGTAAGTTCAGCTAATATTTCAAGATACTTCTCCAGTTCGTTAGGTCTTTGGTAAATAAGGCCTACATTTTCCCCTATAGATATGTATCATCTGCAGAAACATGATCATTTAGTATGGCAGCACCTACATTTTGGAACTCCTTGTTTGTTGATATCAAGCAGGCACCTTCGCTGTATGATTCACTGCACATTCTTGTTTAGACAAGCCTATCCCAAAGCTTAGAAAGTTGATGTAATTCTTACCTTTTTTAGCATCTTAAATTTTGTATGTTTTAAAGTATTGTAACTTTTTATTGATTTTCTTGTTTTATCTTTTTGTAAACTGCTTTGAGTACTTTTTTTAAACAATCAAGCAGTGTATAAATTTTACTAAATACATAAATAACACCTGTTTATTTATTAAAAATATTAGCCCACCCAACATGTGGGGCAAAGGCATCTAAGGGTTAATACAAAAACAGAAACATACCATTTATAAATAGTAAAACAATAGCCAATAAACTAACTTAGAATGCAGAACAACAAATGAAATAGCTTAACCACTGCATAGAGAGAGAGAGAGAGAAATTGTTCCTCTGGACTAGAATGGTTTTCCCTAGGACAAAAACAGGAATTAAGCTAAATGTAATTCCTGGTGTAGACCTTTGCATTGTCCAGGCACCATCACCAAGAAGGCCATATCTTGCAGACAGTGGTGTGCTACAAAGTTCTACTCTACTTTATCTGAAATAGAAAGTGCATCATAAAACTGAGATCTGGAGGTCTTAACCTGCATTGTCATTAGTAAAATAAAATAACAAACACAATGAAATAATACATGAAATCTCTGGATGCTTGTCTATGCCCTCTGAAATGAGAGAGAGAGAGAGATAACTTTTCCATGTATTATAAAATCATTTCAAGAAAAGCAGGATTGGCTTAAACTCTTAGCATCACTGCTAGGTCTCTTTATTGAGAAAGCCTTTTGCATGATGGAAAACGAAACTGCTAGCATTGATTTTCCTCTGTCTAAATGACAATGGTTGCCAATCTTCCTATTACTGTAATTGCTGGCTAAATGAACTATAATTGTATTAAGAGGTAACTCTGAAATATGTATCTGCACAGTTCAGAAACTAAGACTTTAAGAGAGGGAAGCTTGCAGGATGTGGAAGGAATGGCTGTTTTTTGATGTCACAATCAAATCCAGTGGGAGACTTAGGTTATTCTATCAGTACAGTTATTCTGCCTCTCCAGACTATTATTTCATGCCTCTGAAAGGCAGTGTGCAGAAGCTGGTATAAAAGCAAGAATTTTTCCCCCTTATATTTATATACTGCTTTTCAGCTAAAATTGGTTGCCAATTTACAACAAATAAAATTCATAAAACAGCTATCTGCCAGTATTGGTTTATTTCCATTTCTCTCTGTCGTTTTCATCTTAAATTCAGGTTGCCATATTTCTGCATTACTTTGATTTCCTAAAAGTCCCCATAAAATCCACCAGCATTTTAGTATACATCCTGCAAAGTACAGTGGTACCTCTACTTATGAACGTGATCCATTCCGGGGTGCCGTTCACACCCTGAAAAGTCCGTAAGTAGAGAGCTGCTTCTATGCATGCGCGTGATGTGATAGAGCGCTCCTGCGCATGCACGATGCACGCAGATCACTCCTGTGCATGTGTGAAGCAACAAACCCAGAAGTAAACACCTCCGGGTTTGCCACGTTCGTAACCTGAAAATATGCAACATGAAGCAAACGTAACTCAAGGTATGACTGTATGCACAATTTGAATGCAGTTTTGTCAAACGTATGCATTTTTGAAATCGATTTCCCTGAATGGAATGCATTTTGGGGTGCTTTTTTCACCAACAGATGCATTTGTTATGCACACTTTCTCCTAAAAATATGGACTGGAGATGAGCCTAAGATTTCTGCTGACCCCACAGCTGATGGTAGCAGAACAATAGAGGCAAAAACTTTGGAACTGAGGCAAAGAACACCTGTTGGAAATCAGGACCTAAGAAAGGGCATGTGACATATTGCATGTTGGGAAAATATCAGGAGGGTTCCATTTAAAGTCAAATTGTAGTACTAATAGCAGATTCTATTAGGTTAGTAAGAGGCAAGTCCTCTGTTGAACTGGACTTACTAACTCTGTATTTAAAAGCAAGAAGAAGCCAAGCCTTTGTGGGAAGAGGAATTAACCAACAAGGGAGAGCAATAGTGCAATAATGTATAGGAGTATTGCTATGGTATGTTTTCAACATGTTCAGTGTATGTGATTGAAACATCTTTATGAAAAACCTTGTAAAGTAGACAACATTGTCATCATATGGAAACAGTCACCAAGTCAAAGATAGGTAGATCTATTTCTTTATATTATTTCTTTAAAATAGTTTACCCTGCTTTTCAGCCAAAAAGGCTCCCAGAGAGGTTTATAAATATCAATAATAAGAGACCCTTAGGCTTACAATATATTGACGTGTGTATCATCTAAAAAAACCATGACACAAAAGGAAAAGGAGCTGGCAGGAGGAGAAAAACAAACTCACTTTGTTTCATTACAGAGTTATTAAAATGACCGGCTGCAATGCAAAACGGCTCAAGAAGAAGACAAATCAAATGTTGGCAGCCAAAGTCTCTCTTGGTTGTTCTCTCGTACCTGCGAAATGTCTGTTTTGGGTGGGAATTACATATCCCTGCAAATGTGGGGGCCTAGTCATTTCTAGTAATGGTTTCTAATTTTGAAAGGTATTCCTGTAATAAAACATTGCATCCTCTCACTATGCACTGTCTGAATGAAATGCAACATTCTCTGCCACCCTTGAGGCATCTTCATCTGCCTGCCTCACTGGCATTGTTTGAAACACTGGCAGAAAACTCAAACGGGAGAAATTCCCTTGCAGAAGCATCTCTCTCCCTTTTTTCCACGTTTAACTGAGTCATCTGTAAGTGTTTTGGTAGGTCAAGAAGGCAATTAAAATGCCTGCCTATCGTTTAAAAAAAATCTTGAGTGGTAATACTTGATAAAGCCATCATTATCTTGGAGTAATTGACCACATCAGATAATTAAGATACCTGAGGCAAAGCTTCGCCCCCTCGAAGGAAGTTCAGCGATATTAGAGCAGAGCCAATTTAGTCAAGGTTGTGTTAATGTTTCCATTACAAGACTTCATTTTGCAAGGGCCTGTAAGCTCTACATGAAAAGGCAGCTATGGGCAGAAATGCAACACAGGAAGCAGTGGAGGTTTTACATATCGCCACCTTTGATTTCTGACACTGCAAGAAGATCAAGTGTCCTGATTTAGGATCCTGGTTCAAGGATAGATGGGGAACCGTGAAAGATGTAGGAGGAATAGAATATGAACATAAGTGCTGCTTAAGATTGAATTAGTGAGTAGGGGCTCGTGAATCTGATTCAGTTTTCATGTAAAGGCAAATCTACCCAATTCACACTTGCTGAAACAATAAACAAACCAGAAATGCCACCACTCTTTTAAAATTCACCCTTCTTTGAATTTTGCAGTGCAGTTCTCCAATCTAGTCATGTGTACAGAAATGCACAAACCAGGGCAAAGTGTGCATAAAAATGCATATATTAGTAGCAAGGACATACAAAATGGATTTCATTAGGGAAATTTGCTTTGTAAAAAAAAAGTGTATATTGGGAGAATATTCACTTTGACATTAGCATTATTATTTATTAAATGTGTATGCTGCCCTATACTCATAAGATCTCAGGGTAGTTCACAGCATAAAATTACAATATAAAAAGCTGCTGATGGATGGTGAATGGAAGTGGTTTTCTAAGTCTCCATAGAGAAGTCTTCACTAGTTCTTTTATCCCTGGACTGGAGATATCAGGGATTGAATCCTCTCCATAAACACCATGCACTTTGCCAATTGTGCTACAGTAAAACCAATTTATCCCCCTTTGCTGTTCTTGCCTAGGATTGAATACCTAGAGAGTCAAAAGACTTCACCATGGCTATTTCTTACTGCTTGCTTACATCTTGTACCTCACTTATACTGTAACAGCAGCGACATTCATGATTGCCTGGTTTTGTACTATACAAATGTGCCCAGCTATTTTATAGGTTGATGCACAGAATTTCCTTATTTCCTGTAAACGCTCACTGATTGCAGGGAACCACATGACCAGATCACCCAAGCTTTTTGTTTGGTGAATGCCATCTTGAGTCAATCATTTCTTGCAAATAATGTTGTTGTATCCCAATCTATACCTAAAGCTTGAATTTCCATGCAAATTTCCAGCACAGATGGTGTTGTAATGGTGTAGGTCCACTGAAACCAGCTGCAGTCAGGGAACGGCCATACAATGCATGGTTGTCCATTATTTTCACCAATATGTGCATCTATTATCTCTTTTGCCCACTTCCTTTGATTGGAGAACTGCATTACAAAGTGTCAAAGAAGTCGAGAATTTAGAAAGAGAGATGTGTTTCTGTTTGCATATTGTTTTGGGAACTGCAAATTTGATAGGTTCTCATTAAAATGCAAGCCGCATTAACATATCCCCTATCCCAGTCTCAATGCATGCTCAACAGGCTGTCCAAGCTCTGCTTGAAAACATACAGAAAAGAAGAATCTACTACCCATTTAGGTAATCCGTTTCATTATTTATGCATCTATATTGACTGTAAATTTGATATTTTTGTGTGGGTTGCTTTGCTCTTATGGCCAGTTGCTTTGAGCCTCTTCTCAGAAGGAAAGTTGACTGACATAAAAATATGAAATGAAAAATAAGAAATTATATATAAACTAGTCTTGCTAATTCTGCACATGGAGGAATTTAATTACATTAAGGGGGCAAGCTATCGGGTTCTGTATTCTAGTTCTATAAAAACAATTTTGCTTTCAAAATTTTCCAAGCACCAATTTAATCAATGTTTCTCCCAATATCTCCCCTCCGCTCACAGCAGGCTCAGCTAAGGTTTTGGGTGACCAACTCTTTTATCCGAAGAGGAAGGAAACACCCGTCTCAATTATGCCTTATTCTTCCCTGCTTGTACTTTTCTGGTATCTAGATTTGCTTTCCAAAGGTTACAGCTTCCCTTTTCCCTTTAATTTTTACAATACATTGTTTCTGTAAAACATACAGGGGGAGAAAACGATTTCGTGGCTACTGAGAAAAAGATCAGAGGCACCAACCTTGTTTAAAAATTCCATAATCAATATGGGAAAAAAACCTTAAAACCCCAGGAAACCCCTAGCTTCACAAAGAAGTCCTCAGTTCAAAGATAGTTGTTCAGGGATGAATCCCCAGGATCCATCTGTCAATAGGAACCAGGTTTGATTGGGTGAGGAAATAAGATTCTCTCTCCCCCGCCCTCACTGCCATTGAGAAGCAGACAACTTTATAAGTGCAGGACAAGGTGAAACTACAAACAGGTCTGCAGAGGATGAGAAGGATGAAGAAAGAATGAAGCTGGCAAATGCTATGACTGACTGACCAAAATACCAACATCTACATTCTTCAAGATTGAGAAGCAGCTGAAGACAAGTTTTGTGAGTCACCTTACAGTCAAGGAAAATGGTTGTGGTTTCAGACTAAACACCTCTATTGTTTAGAGTGGTGGTGGCCAAACTTGGCCCTCCAGCTGTTTTGGGACTACATTTCCCATCATCCCTGACCACTTGTCCTGTTAGCTAGGGATGATGGGAGTTGTAGTCGCAAAACAGCTGGAGGGCCAAGTTTGGCCACCACTGGTTTAGAGCATGGGTAGGCAAACTAAGGCCGGATCCGGACTAATCACCTTATCAATCCGGCCTGTGGACGGTCCGGGAACCAGCGTGTTTTTACATGAGTAGAATGTGCCCTTTTATTTAAAATGCATCTCTGGGTTATTTGTGGGGCACAGGAATTCATTCATTCCCCCCGCTCCCCCCCAAAAAATAGTCCCCCCCCCAAGGTCTGAGGGACAGTGGACCAGCCCCTGCTGAAAAAGTTTGCTGACCCTGGTTTAGAGAATTACCCCATATGTACCCACTAAACCATTTAAATAGGCAAAACTGACACTGCTATGGGACCCACATAATACAGTACATGTTATACATTTGTAAGAACTCGGTTTTTTAGTGTGGCAGCACCTACACTTGGGAATTCTCTGCCCTGCAGGGACATTCACTGTATTATTTTCAGAAACTACTAAAACCGCTTTTTAAAGATGATGATGGTGATGATGATGATACCCAGATATTTAGAAAGTTGGTGCATGTTTTAATCTGTTTTTTTTTAGTATATTGTTGATTTTATTTTTTTGAAAGTTTTAAATTATTGTTGTTCATTCTTTTCTCATTTTACCTCCCTCCCCCCCAAACATTTCTTGGTAGCGGCACCAGCCCTATGGAACGCCCTCCTGTTAGATGTCAAAGAGATAAATATATGACTTTCTGAAGGCAGCTCTCTATTGGATTGCTTTTAACACCTGATGTTTTATTGTCTTATTTTATATTGGAAGCTGCCCAGATATAAGTAAATTATTTATTTATTAGCATATTTCTAAACCACCAACACATTAAAAAATATGGTAGCAGGGAATAAAATGGTTAAAAACCAATAAAATCACAAAATAATAAAATTCAAAACAAATGACCAACAAATGTGCTTTTTAAGCATACACCTAAAATAGTGTACATCGGACATGTGCATGCAAGAAACCTGCAATCATGTAGGTGTTCGCTCCCTAATGAACTGTGATTGGCTAGAGCTTCCCGTTGATTGTTACTCCGTAGCCAATCTGGATTGGCTACTGTGTAATGAAAGAAAAGGGGAAGGGATTAATTGGGTGTAGATAGTTCAAACCTATGAAAATGCTGTTAGAAGTCCTAGGCCTAGGGATAACTAACTGAATGGACAAATGCAAAGGGAGACATGGCTCCATCTTTATGTGAGAGGTCAGCAAGAACAGCTTCTTTCATCCATGCATGCCAAATTGTATCATCTGTGTTACAAATAGATTCAAGCTCCCTTTACCTTTGACTTGGAGACCATGCAGCCACCCATGTTGTTGGACTCCAACGGCGATGGGAGAGAAGTCGATTCAGGGAAAGTTACCTACTTCACACTTTCCAAAACAGTATGACAACCAAAACACAGCCACCCTTCAAAATTTGCCTGCCTCTGAATTTTGCAATGTAGTTCTCCAGTTCTCCATTTTTGTAATATGAATGAAAATGCACATACTAAGGCAAAATGTGGATTTAAATGCATACATTAGGTACTGAAAAACAGCATATAACACCATGTTATAGTTGAGAAAATTGCTTTACAAAAATGTCTATATTAGGAAAAATTCATACGTTGAATTTATATTAGGATAAATTCACACAAAAATCCTGGTTAATTTTCAGAAGAACTTTTTTTAAAAAAAATTGCAAACTGATGTAAAAATGTGAAGAAGTTAGCATAAGATTAGGAAAATGAGATTCCGAGAAATCAAAATCAACATACAGTGGTACCTCGGGTTACATACACTTCAGGTTACATACACTTCAGGTTACAGACTCTGCTAACCCTGAAATATTACCTCGGGTTAAGAATTTTGCTTCAGGATGAGAACAGAAATCATGCTCTGGCAGTGCGGCGGCAGCAGGAGGCCCCATTAGCTAAAGTGGTGCTTCAGGTTAAGAACAGTTTCAGGTTAAGTACGGACCTCCGGAACGAATTAAGTACTTTACCCAAGGTACCACTGTATCCACTTATCCACAGACTCCAGCTCTCATCAGCCCTACAGTTAGGAAGGAGGGAAGTCATCGTCCAACAACATTTGGATAATCCCAGACTCCCTATTCCTGCTCCATTGACCTACACAATCTTGATCACAGTGTGCTACAATCAAAAAGGAAGTGCTCTATAAAAAGAGGCTTTAAATTAAATGTATTGATCCAAGAGTCACTACTTTACAGGACTGGCCAATTTCTCTCACACAGTATTGCAATTCCTCCAACGGTTTGCAAATGAGAGGGGAGAAAAGGATGCTTCCCTAACTTTTCTGTTTCTCTTCAGCACTAAGGGCCACACTAGATGTTACATGAAATGCATATTTGCATTTAATTTTCAAGTTTTATGCAAATAGAATCAGCTGATTGGCAGGAATTAGAGGGATTTAACCCTTTCCTCCCTTGCTTCAGCTGTGAGAACAACCCCTCTAATAGCCATGCATCAAGTAACTATTAAATGCATAGGTACTGTTGAAAATTTGGCAACCCTGTTGAGCAGAAATCTGTCCTTCATCCATGAGAGTTTCTTTTTTTACCATAAAGCTAGAAACGTTCACCCGCCATTAATTGTCTGCAATGTAGAGTGGACAGAATCAAAGGAGGAGAAGTATCCCACATATTTAGTAGTTGTGGAAAAGAGGGAATTTCAGTAGAACTATTAGAGGTGCAGGAACATCTCTGACCATGCTATTGTAATGTTGGCATAACACAGCTAACTTTTTATGAATGGGATGTGCCTTCTCTTGATATGTCACCTAATCTGTGTTGATGCATGTATTTGTGGCCCAATATACACATGAGCAATATTTCGGCCGCTTTTGTGTTTTTGTTTTCTTGCTTTGAGGCAAATTGTGTGTGACATTTATACAAGGAGCAATAAAACTGATGTAGCCAAAGTATATCCCTAAAGCAAGTTCAGCCATGTCTTTTTCCAAACTCGGTTTGAGTTATCCAGATAACCGTCTTTCATGCTTGCCGCCAATTATGCCAAATAGTCTTGGAAAATTGCCTACAGAATTGGCTTTCCCTGGGGAAGATTTGCTTTCACAGAAAACAGAGACAATAGGAGTACTTGAGAGACAGGAGTAGGTTGAAATCTCACTGAGCACAGGTGGCCCTCATTTAACTTTCCTCAATGGGACCAGGCTTTCTTAGCCCCTATCTGGTTAACAACAGGTCGGCTTCAAATGCTAACAAGAACAGTTTTGCTCTAATCTAGCTTAGTCTATCAAATCCATTGATGTTGTGCTTATCACCAGCGTTGATCAGCAGCAAGAGCCTCTCTTCGGAGCTTTTATCCCCATCTGCAAGAGGGAGTTTTTTTAAGGCTTTACCATAAGGTGCTAATTCATCTGTAGTAATGTCATCCTGATAAGGGTGCATGATTTTCAGCCTGTTGAGTGTGCTCCAGTTGATAAAATGTGTGCACGGACTTTGCCTCAAGATGCTAAGCAATCAGAACAAGCAACTGACCTGAGCAGAGACAGATGGCTAGGCCTTCCATTAGTTCCACCTTTTTGCAGTCTGCAGACTACATTGCAAAGGTTACACGAGTTAATAGCCTACTGACAGGAGGTGCAGATATCAGCATAGTCATGTTCTTTTCTTGCTGTGAATTGCAGAACTGGGCTCTTAGCATTGATTAACAGGCTGATGTTTCCCAGTACCTAGATGACATAGCTAGCAGCTATAACATGCTCTTGGACATACTATGGACCTCTGCCAGCCTAGAGTCTATTAAGTTTTAAATAAAAAGGAAGGGCTTTTTCTCTCTCTCCCTCCCTCCTTCACACACAAACATTCCTACTTGTGCTTGTAGACTCAGGCTTTTCAATGATGTCACTGCCATAGCTCTGCATTTTCTTACAAACCTTAATTATTTTTGTAGCACGTCAAAGTGCATGGTGTTTTAGAAGATATAAGCAAACATGTTCTTGACTGGTGGAGTTTGCCAAAACTGAGATTAGAAATGGCCTTCCTTCCAGATAATTACCAGACTCTTGAGTTCTCATAGTCCCAGCTAAGGATGCTGTAGGAATCTTTGGAAAATATCAGGATGATTTTCTTCATCTGCCCATTTGGCTCACATCTTGGCACAGATTCCTGTTGAAGATGGTTTTTCTCTCAGTTCTCTACCACAAAGGTGTTTTTTAATTATTTAATGTGTGCATTATACATAAATAGTTGTATTTACATATTCAGTTGACACAAGCAGTTCATTGATGTATGCATTGTTCATTGATATGGTTTTTTATCATGGAAAGTGGTCATTTTTGTTACCTGTGGACTTCATCTGTACTCCCCAGTTAAAGTCCAAGCCTCTTTGTCAAAGTGGGAGAACCACTTGGACAAAACTCTCTCTTTGTTTTTACCATCTAGCCATCCTCTAAATGTTTGTTTTAAAATTATTGTTGGCAGCCAGTGCAATTATTCAAAACAGCAGCATCATTGCAGTGGAATGGAAAATATCAATTTAAACTGCAAATGATTGTTGGAACAAATTGAGGCACTTTCATACATCCCCAGCTGCAGCAAGGGCTCAGGAATGAAGGAACTCGGAGAACCACAGGTTCCCTGCCCCTGATTTAAATTGTAGAGAGGAGACAACAGATGAAAGGGAAGGCAATGGATGCAGAGATAAACAGGAGAGGAAATGTGCACTTATTTCAGTGCTAAGACTGGGCTCACTCAACAGGAAGAAAGACACGCACACACTTGGCTCGGGTACAATAGTTGCATTTATTAAGGGGAGTGTTGAGAGTTTCCAGTTTACTGGTTATCTCATTCTGCAGCCTATTCCCTACAAGTCCTTGCTACTCAGAGCTCTGAATGCCAACATCCCAGTAGTCCTTGCACAATCATGCCCCAGATTTCCTCCACTCCCAAGTGATACTTTGCCTTAGCATGCTCCTGCTTGGGCTGCAGCTTGCAGCACTCCTCCTTCAATTCACTGTGGCTTTGGGCATTAGCTCACTTGGCAACAGCCTCTTCCCTTCTCCTCCAGGAGTCTCACTCCTTGGCCCAAGGGCCTCCTCTTTAACCCATGCAGGGACACAATCAGTTTTCATTGAATGTGGTGAGAGAGTTGCGATTGCTACCAGAAGTTTTTGCACCGTGCTAGGTTCTGAACATCCTAAAGAACTCTTTCATGGAACATGAGTCACTTGAGAAATTACTTGCTGCTGTTCAGACCATGGGCACTTGTTTATTATATCCCAGTATTTTATTTATTATTGCATTTCTAGCCCACCTTTTTCTCTAGGGAACTCAAAGCGGCAGGGGTGCCGACTTGCTCCCCACATTGAGGGGCTTGGTCACATGATGTGTCACATGACACCACCTGGCATGCACAGGGCAGGACATGCGGAGGGCAATCTTTGGGGGATATAAGTGGGAGCAAGTCGGCATCCCTGCCACCTTGAGTTCCTTTGAGAAAAAGGTGGGATAGAAATGCAATAATAAATAAAATCCTGGGATATAATGAACAAGTGACCATGGTCTGGTAGTCCTCCTGGTGTCTTTTAACTATTCAGTTGACTCTCATAGGATGCAAGCTGAACTTCTTCAAGAATCACTTGAAGAATGCTTTAACCTTTCAAGCCTCCATCTCAATTCATACTGCCTCAAGTAATTCTACAGCTTCACAGAGGAAACCAGAACTACTTTTATTTTTAGTTGAGCAAACCTTTAACATTTAACAGTCAGGTGTTTATTTCACTCCCTGAGCTGTCTTCCAGTTCAAGTAACACTTAAAAATGATCCTCATCTCAGGAGGAGAGAGGGGAGAAACCACGGTGTTAACTTCCAGGCTCTCGGAATGGAGTACCCCAAGGAACACACACAAACTTGCATCCAGTGCCACAGCCTCCTCCACCCCTTCTCATTAGGAAGCCATCAGGAAATAGCTTAGAGGCAGGGAATTTTCAGAGAAAATATTATTTCTTCATCTGCCCATTTCTCCTCCCTCGCAGGTCGTATGGCTAAATGGCACACAGGAATTTGCATCCTCCAAAGGCACTCAGCTGAATGTCTTTTCTCATGTTGCTTTCACATTTGAAGTGTGGCAGGGCCCCAGATCTCTTGCCTCTCAAACGTTCCAGGAGATATTTGACCTTTTACTGCAACAATGTCTTCTGCAATTCAGAGCAATTTCAACTCGAAATAGTGGCTACTGGAACCGCAGTGAGCCGGTCCTTTTCAGTAGTCTCCGTTCGAGTCTTCCTTGGAAAATCAGATAGGGTGCAGTCTGCAAAGTGCTCAAGGGCATTCAATTTGCAAAAGTGAAGAAGGGGTGGAGGAAGAAAAGGGGAAAAGGGAAGTGCCTAAAGCCAGCTGCTATTGCATAAAGTTTTGCTATTCAAACCAGATGCTTGCATGCCTTCCTGCCCACACTGCCTTAGCCCGTGCTTACCCATTAACATCCTAACAGGATGTTTCAGTTTTATTGCCACGAACCATTTTAAACAAAGGACAATGAGCGCTGAGTGCTAACTACAATCACCACCAGACAGCACCTGTAGCTTGTTCCAACTTCTACTCACTCCTCTGCTTGTTATCTTTTTACAGAGGATGGAACAGGGGTCAGCAACCTTTTTCAGCCGTGGGTCAGTCCACTGTCCTTCAGACCTTGTGGGGGGCCAGACTATTTTTTTTTTGGGGGGGATGAACAAATTCCTATGCCCCACAAATAACCCAGAGATGCATTTTAAATAAAAGCACACATTCTACTCATGTAAAAACATGCTGATTCCCAGACCGTCCGTGGGCCGGATTGAGAAGGCGATTGGGCCACATCCGACCCCCAGGCCTTAGGTTGCATACCCCTGGGATGGAAGGAATTACTCTAGGATGCCCTGCTTCTGAGGCTAGATCTAGACACATCAAAGAAGCATTTCAGTTAAACGCGTTGTAAATTTAAACAGGGAAAACAGGTAGAGACAAACGGGACTCCACAGCGCTGCCTGGCGGCACAATGTTATATTGCACATACAAAGCATATAATTCACTTTTTCTTTACCAGTCTAGCTGAGTCCTATATCATCATCATTGGATGACCACAGCTGGTGACTGTGACTGTTGTGACTTTCTGGGTTTATGTTCCTAACAGTTGTACAAAACCAATTAACAAATGCAACTGCACCTCTTTCTTTAAAGAGAAATTCCAGGGACACATGTTAACAAAAGCATTATGGGTTTTTTTCCAACCATGAAATATAATTATATGTTGACAGAGTTTGACGCCCCATGGATTTGTATAAGCTTTGCAGAGATAAGTGTTCTCTTTTAAAAGGTATGGAGAAAGTCCCCTTGAGACACATCGTAGGCTTGCGTTGCCAGATGTGTGATCAGCAGTGCTGATACAGTCGTGCAAACATTTCAGTATGATTTTCACAAGGATCTTCCCCCTAATAGCCACTCTGAGTAATGCACCTTCCCTCTCTCTGGTGCTGTGCAATTTTTGGGTGGGTGGGGGTTAAGAGCTGTAGACTCGTAATCTGGTGAACCTGGTTCGCTTCCCCGCTCCTCCACATGCAGGTGCTGGGTGACCTTGGGCTAGTCACACTTCTCTGAAGTCTCTCAGCCCCACTCACCTCACAGAGTGTTTGTTGTGGGGGAGGAAGGGAAAGGAGAATGTTAGCCGCTTCGAGACTCATTCAGGTAGTGATAAAGCAGGATATCAAATGCAAACTCCTCCTCTTCTTCTTCTACATGAAATGATGAGCACATCCACATACAGTAGAGATTCCTGCAGTCCTAAACACAAACACACACAAACACACACACAGAGAGTTTTCTTTAGGAGTGACATTAACTAGTATAGATCCTATCAGAATAAGGGCTAGTCGATTTTATTACTCTCATTGCTTGTATGGAACTTTTATAGGATAGCTGGCTATAATTTAGAAGTAGGAGAGCAGGAAAAAACAAGTGCCACCCCATGTGCCAGTGTTGCTCTCCTCTTCCATTACTTCTCCATAGTTATCAGACTTCTCATGCTGAATTGGGTCTCATAACACTATAGGGCTAACAGCAAAGTTTTTTACTTTACAGGCTAAATCTGTGCACAACCACAGAGAAGAGAGGAAACCTTTGGTTTTTCACAAAGGTAGCACCTGAAATGTGATCCCAGCATCCTCCCTTTCACACACATACCTTTGCTGAAGCTCTACAGCTGTTCACACTGTATACCGGCTGCCAGAGTTGACTAACCCATTAATCTCCCTGTAGAGAGTTAGCCAATAAATTGAAAATAATTAGTTGGATAGGCTACACAGCAAGGAATCAGACAGTGAAAGCATGAAGTGAGCATGCTGAAACAAGATGTATTAAGACATGCAACAAAAGGAAGGCAGGGAGGGAATAAGGGTGGAGTGAGAAAGTACATTGTCTGGAATATTGATTGTGTGTGCTTGAATATTAGATGCATACATATGTAAATTGGATGACAGGGTTTGTTTGAAGAGACACTACTGACTGACAGTAACAGAAAACCCAATGGAACCCTCAGTCAGTTATGGATCTTTGTATAGTGTCTGACTCCAAACGAAGCTGAAAGAATCTATAAAGATGTGAGCCAGATATGCACAAAACAAGTGATGCTATGGAGGACTTAAGTTACAGGAGGGTAGATTTGGGTTGAACATTAGGAGGATTTAATTTTAACAAGCATAAATGCATACTGTCTGATTGGTGGTGCACCTGGTTTTCCTACTGTATTGCATTTATTTGCTGGGTTATTGCATTTATTGATTGTACATTTGTGTTTGCATTTGCTATATTTTTATTGTATTTGGATTATGGTGACATATTTTTACAAGTGAAAGCAAAGTATGGCTGGAAGCACGTAGAAATGGACTTGTATGAGGACTTAAGTCCTTTAATGGCTCTTGGATTAATCTGTTGGCCTCAGTATGAACAGCAGGTCTAATGCTGATATTTAAGAAGGGCAGGACATGTGTGAAAGGACCTGGAGGCTTATGGCAACCATCGCTTTGCAAAGGTTCCAGAAGGCAGTACCAGACATTCATGGAGGAAAATGATTGTCTGAGCACAGACCAATCTCGCCTTCAAATGCTGATGTTGCATCACCTGTTAGGTCCAAAACTGTAGGAAAGCCATAAGAAAATAATAGAGGACGAAAGCTACTTTCATCTGTTCCAAGGACTCTCATAAAACTGATAATCTTCAGACATCAGGTCTGTGAATCGGCATCTTCTCACTATTGTTTCCTTATGCTCTCCCCAAATATGTTTGCTTATCATCTACAATGATCAAAATACCTTGAGGGCAAGGCATGGTGCTTTCTCATGATGTACATTACAGTGTACATTACAGACTCATAGATTCTGTTCTAATGAACCAATCAGCTATCAGGAGGTGTTTGATTCATGTTGCTAGCAGCTTGATCCAAAGCTGACCTGCAGAAAGGCTAGGAAAGGCTGTCCTTTAACCAGGAGGTTCCATCCCAAATCACGTTTGCTCAACAAGTCTGCCAACAGAACAAAAGCAGTGTTTAATTTAGTTTATTTGATTTTATCATTAAACTCTCTCTTTTGCCACTAAGACATACCATAAAAATGAAATGAAATATAAAAGCAACAAAAATAGGGCAATAGAACAGGAATCATAGAGTTGGACGGCACCATGAGGGTCATCTAGTCCAACCCCCTGCAGTGCAGGAACCTTGTGCCCAACGGGGGACTCAAACCCACAACCCTGAGATTAAGAGTGTCATGCTCTACCAGCTGAGCTATCACTAACTCAAAAGGTTGCATTATTAACAAAGACTTCAACAACACAATAAAGGAATTTTTTACTGACTGAAAGCTAGTCCATTCTTTAAGTGCTTTTAAAGGTAAAGGGTAAAGGGACCCCTGACCATTAGGTCCAGTCGCGGATGACTCTGGGGTTGCAGCGCTCATCTGGCTTTACTGGCCAAGGGAGCTGGTGTACAGCTTCCGGGTCATCTGGCCAGCATGACTAAGCCACTTCTGGAGAACCAGAGCAGTGCACGGAAACACCGTTTACCTTCCTGCCGGAGCGGTACCTATTTATCTATTTGCACTTCGTGCTTTTGAAGCGCTAGGTTGGCAGGAGCAGGGACCGAGCAACGGGAGCTCACCCTGTCACAGGGATTCGAACCGCCGACCTTCTGATCGGCAAGCCCTAGGCTCTGTGGTTTAACCCACAGCACCACCCACTTTTACCACCCATCAAAAGATGGGAAGAGAGGGAGCCTGGGGTACCTGGGCTGTGAGTGAGCTGAGGCATGATGCCACTGTTCAAAGGGCCCTCTCTTGTCCCTGAACACCTGATCTGATGCATGGATGTATGGAGGCAGGACCTCTGAAGCCAATCAGATGCATTTCTGTTACCAAATACTTTAGTTCCCTCCTCTGCTTGCTGCTACCTGCATAGCTTCCACACGCTACGGCTACTTACTTTTTATAAACAGACAGCATGATTACTAATCATATAATTAATGTCACATCTAGCTAGGTCCTTGGTATGTAGGATCAGTGAGTGTAGAATGTAAGTACTTATGATCACATATGCATAGGCAAACTCGGCCCTCCAGATGTTTTGGGACTACACCTCCCATCATCCCTGACCACTGGTCCTATTAGCTAGGGATGGTGGGAGTTGTAGTCCCAAAACATCTGCCTTGAAACATAGGACAACTGCCCCTCCGCCATTCTTAAAAATTGCAGTCTCCTTAAAGGATATATAGCAAAGATGGGAATTAATATAAATCAACTGTCTCAGCAACCTTGACAGGGGAGTCCTGTCTGGGTGACAAAGCAAAGAATGACTCCGACACTCTCCTTGGATACCCTACAAGTCTAAACAGCTCCAGCAACTTCGGCTCCCTTTTTCTCAAGTGAGCCACTGCACTGTTCTTTAGCTGAAGAACCTACCCTCTGGGGCCGTCTAAGTTCTGCATGTAGAGTCTTGAGAAAAAAGAGACAACAAGACTCCCAGACTGGCGGGCAAGGTTCTCTCTGACTTTGCTTAAGATGCTGAATCAGAGTTTCACCTGGAGGGAGGTTAAAGTGGGGTGGTAGGGGGAGGACATAATCATGCTTGTCAGGTGTCTTCAGAAAGACACAACTTCTGTGCTTTCGTGCATCTGGAAGGCAACTCTCTTAGCTGCAGTTCATGTCTCCCCAGCTGTGGTTAACGTCACTGTCAGGCCAGGCTTGCTGGTTCTTGTTGCCCGCTTATACCCTAGGAAGAGGAGACTCTTTTGAACAAAACCTGAAAGCATAATGAAGGTCTTCATCCACAAAGGCTGTTAAAAGGGAATAAATTATCCCTCTCTGAAGTCTATTTAATGTCCTGTCAAAATATTTTTGTTGCTACTAAAATGGCTACTTAACCCTCAGCTATCTCAATCTTCGTATTTGCAGCAAAAGTGGGTGAGTGGGGGTGAATTAATCAGCACATGAAAATGAGTCATGGAAACATAGGAACCTGCCTTGCACTGAGTCAGTTTGTTGGTCCATCTAGCTCACTATTGCCTCTCTCCCATTGAACTATGGTCATTTGTGCAAGCCAAATTCATTCAGTAGGAGAAAGCCTAGTCATCTTTTTGTAGTCCTGATAATCAGTAGCTCTTTTATCTTGCAACTAGGAAGTCTGCACAGGAAAGGCAACTTTGAGAGATAACAGAATTTCGATGAGGCAAATCATTAACATGTTCTAAGTGGTAATAAATACTATTTAGTCCATCAGGAAGCCAGGAAACATCTCCCTCAGCATAGCCCAGGAAGGGGTTGGGGATAAGGCAACTGTACCACATCAAAGCATGCTCCGTGTGTACACTACATCTTGTTGCATAAGGCCACAGCTAATTAATTCAGTCCCATAAAGTAGAACACAATCCAATAATGAACTTCAAGGGACTGCAAACAATTGCATTTTGCATTATAATTCAAAAGGGAAATTTGGTGTGCATGGTTCAGAGCATTGATATCTGGCCTATATACTTATTGCAAGCTGGATATTACAGCACCAATCCCATCTTTAACTCCACAAGAGGACTGGTGAGTCCCTTGTTTGCATAGGAGGAACGTTGGGAGCTCAGCACACAATTTGCATCTTTAGTATGAATCACCATGCACGCCCTCCTCCACTGAAGTCTCTTTATATGATCACCACTACCTTGTTTCTGTTGCCTCCTACTCCTGACATACCGTAGGGTAAAATGACCCAGGCATTTCTTCCTCCTTGTCTCCTTTAGTGTTTGAGATCTTCCCTTGAAGGCTATATAGGGTTATAAAGGCCAGGACTAGCCGCCTGAGAAACAGTTTCTATGCAAATGCAATTCTGGTTCTAAACGCAGCATAAGCGGTTTCTATAGTATAGTGTATTTTAAAATAGGGTTTTAGAGTTTTTAGGGGTTTTTGAATGTTTTATGTAGTTCTATAGTAGTTTTATGTAGTTTTAATGTAGTTTTTCAATTTCATTGTCCTGCATGGGACAATGACAATAAAGATATATCGTATATCGTATACTTGGAAACAGGAGTCGAATCCACATCCTAAACCCCAGATTAGGACTTCTTTATTCACTGGCAAGGAAGGCAATAGCATCCCAAGTCCTCTGCCCTCACCAAACAAAGTCACTTCCAGTTTGCCCAAGTTAGGCCAGGCCTGCTGTCATTGCCAGGTGCTACCAGTCTCTCACACTCAGCATGATAATGCACTACATAGATTTCCTGTTTGTATGTGTTAAAATGCTCTAAGCTCAAATCTCACTGCCATAATAATGAATGAATGAATGAATGAATATCCAAGGCTAGCAAGCTGTTTGTATAATAAAGCAAAAGTTACTAGTAAATATGAGTAGTCATATAAGCCGAATAGCTACTAGAGGTCGTGATCTAATGGGATACATAGGACTTGCAGATGAGAGCTGAGTGAAGGGTAGGGACCAAAGTTGGGTGGCGCTGTGCGTTAAACCACTGTGCCACTTGGGCTTGCTGATCAGAAGGTCGGCGGTTCGAATCCTCGCAATGGGGTGAGCTCCCGTTGCTCGGTTCCGGCTCCTGCCAACCTAGCAGTTCGAAAGTACAGTGCAAGTAGATAAATAGGTACTGCTCCAGCGGGCAGGTAAACTGCGTTTCCGTGCGCTGCTCTGGTTTCTCCAGAAGTGGCTTAGTCATGCTGGCCACATGACCTGGAAAAACTGTCTGCGGAAGCAGACAAATGCTGGCTCCCTCAGCCTTTAAAGCGAGATGAGTGCCACAGCCCCAGAGTCGTTTGCAACTGGACTTAATTGTCAGGGGTCCCTTTACCTTTACCTTTTACACCAAAGGTACCTCCCCTCCCCTAACACCCCATATATCCCTCCTCTCACATATACCCATAGGAAACAGCTAAATCCTAAGATATTTTTTTTTAAGAACTGGAACATTTGCATGATAGCAAGTTTGAGTTAATGTGGCCTAATGATGTGGGGGAAGGTGCCTGCAGTGATGTGACAAACCACATGTACTCGCGTATCCAGCTGCATTATTAGAGGCCAGGTTACCTCAGTAGCTTGGAGTAACTTTTATGACCTTCAGTCAGTAAGTCAGCTACAGACATTTTTAGACTATCATAGCCTGATGTCATGGACTGGCTGGGTGCAGAGGGGTGGGGGTGGGGACACCAGCTGGTGAAATTTGTTTAATATATTCTTTATTATACTATAAAACATTCCAAGACACCTTTTACAAAACTATTCATAAATGAATTAATTAAACCATAACAATGATGGTACCATTAAAACTGGGAAAATAATAGACCACTTTCTTTCCCAAATCGCAAACAAATCACATACTCAAAGAGGAGCATGATAAGAGTACAAAAGGAAACCGCAATGTTTGAATGACCTGAAAATTATTTGCTTTATATTGTCATTTGTTCTCCCCACACACTCCATTTTCTCCTGTGCACCAAGGGGAGTTACAAATGTTTAAAGAATATCACACATTTTAAGAGATGTAAAGAATAGATAAATAAGCTTCTCCTGTCTGTAACTCAATTCCCCTTGGCAACATTTACAGGAAAAGCCTGAGTAAATAAGATAGATGGCCACAATGCTTTGAAGATCAGCTAACCAACATTGGCTTTTTCAGATGGCCTAACATGACTAGCAGAGGAAGGCAAGTTCATTTGTTATTCATTCCCTGCTTTTAAATATTTATATCCCATGTTTCTGTCCATCAAGTATCCCCAAATTGACTAATAACAATAGAAACAAAATTATAACAAAAAGACTGTTGCAAGTTATGAACAATAAGGCAACAAAAGGAGTACATGAGAGCAATACCTTTAGCCGATAAATTCAATGGCCTGTTCAGTTAGTACTAAACTCACATTCCTGATTGAGCCTTGTTTCCCTAAAGCTGCAACCCCAATCTCATTTGCCTCAGAGCAAGCCACATTGAATTCAATAGGACTTCTTTCTGAGTAGGCCAAATCACGACTGCCTTAAGTGAGCACTGCTTAAGAGTAGATATCAGCTGAAAATTCTCAGAAGACATTTTTTCTCAGAAAATGTATGAGATTACCCCTGCCTTTCTGTCACCTAGTCTGTTTTATATTTTAACACTTGTTGGATCCATCTGAGGTGATCGCCTGGGCCATGAAGAGAACAAAGGGAGGGGCCTCTGTCAGAGATGACAAATGGGTGGGGCTCATCCCTCAAGATAGAGATAGTTTGGAAGACAAAGCCAGAGTTTAGAATTGAAAATGGCGGTGATGTGACCTAGAAGGAAAGCAGCAAGCAGAGAGAGCCATGCTGGCTTGAATCCAAGAATGTGGGTATGGGAGAAGCAAGACTCTCATATGCTGTGAACTCCCCCATTGTAGTCTCAGGTTGTGTGTGTGTGTGTGTGTGTGTGTGTAGATAAACCATATATCATAAAGACACTACAGTCTCTACTGTTCCTCACAAGCCCTGGGTAATCAGCTGGAATCTCTGAAATCGTACGCCACTTGGAGAGTGGGGTGCTATGTAACAATACATAGACCCTGTATTTGGAATACTTTCGGAATATGTGCTAAGAATATAGTTTTAGGGCACAATCCTATACTGCTCCATGGGTCATAGGAAGGATGTGCTAGATGGCAGAAGATAGGAAAGTTTCTTGTTCTCCCAACATAATTCCCAGTATAGGGGCGAGTGGGGGCAGAGAATGACTGCACTGTAGCTGGTGAACTTACTTTCTCTCTAGCTGCCTACCCGCTCCCCACCCACAACTGTATATCGTGGCCAGCATGAGATCAGCAGGGCCTGGGATTGGGTAGTTATCCCATCTTGTATTCTCCCACTTTCATTGCCTTTCAATTGCTCTGCACATTTTTAATACATATTAAAAAATACTTAGATATTGCAGGTTTTTTTAATTAAAAAACCCAAAGTGGTTTACAACATGCACACAAAATTAAAGCACACACACACACAAATTAAAATCACAAACCAGCAAGTAACTGGTTACAGGAATTCTTATACTTAATTGTCTGCATAAGCCTCGAAGCACAGAAAGTGTTCAGCAAACATTTAACAATTACAGCAGAAGATGTCTGCTGAACCTCCATTGGGAGAGCATCCCAGAGGTCAAGGCTGATGACACCGAAGGCTTGGTTTCATGCCAATGTCAGATGAGCCTCACCGAACTGGGGGAGCACCAGCACTGCTCCTACAGATGATCTCAGTCAGTGATCAAGCTGGTATATAAGGGTTCACGTGGTCCCGAAGGATTCAGGTAGTCCCCCCTGTCCTATGTTGTTCTGTGCCTTGCAAATTAATAAAAGCATCTTGAACCTGGCTTTTATCTTAAATGACAATATTAATCTCCGCCCCACACCCCCGCTTCTTGGCAGCAGCATTTAGAACGGGGGTATGTCTATTGTCAATTGTGTTTTAATTTTTCACTTACATTTTTGAATTATATTACTTCTTGATGTAAGTTGCCTTCTTGACATAAGAGTTCTTTTGGTATAAGGCAATGAAAACATAAGTACATTAATAGTGGTGATAATAATACACCATTCAATGATGAATTGAAATTTCACCATCAATAAGCAATTTATTACCTTAAATAAATTCCCACCACTTTTAGCAGTTTTACAAGTATGATACAATATGGTTTTATATGAGCTGCTGCATTGTTAGAGAAGGGGAGCTTTATGACTGATCGGGAAACCTCAGTGCTCCTTTAATTAAAAACAAAACTGAACAGAGAAGTCTTGTACCAACATGTTGCTGTCAGCACCCTGCTAACTATCCGAAGTGAACTGTGCATATCCCTCCCTCAGCTACAGAGATCCTGGTGCCAAAAAGCGCTGCTTACGGTCCTTTTAAAGGCGCAAGCAGATTATTTCTAATTTGTATCTCAAATTAGTAGTACCCAGTAGTAATAACATCCACTGTCAAAACTGGAGATTAATGAACAGTGAAACTCCACAAGGAGAACAGTTTTCATCTGGGGTAGAAATGAAACCAAATAGATTTTCTTCACAGTATGAATTAATGCTTATTTCCCCCCTTTTAAATGCCATTAATGGAGTAAATATTTTGGAAAGTGTTGTTTTTTTGTTTTGTTTTTTTTTTGTTCACTAAGCATTTGGATACCTCTCAAGATGTGATGACCAAGTTTTGCACAATGGATAAACAAATTAACATTTCTAAGGTAAAATCAATATAAATATAATTTATGCCAATTGATTATTTCAGCAGCAAAGGGGTGTCAAATAATTCCAAATACAGTGGTACCTCACTTCGGGCTACAAACGCTTCAGGTTACAGACTCTGCTAACCAGAAAGTAGTACCTCGGGTTAAGAACTTTGCTTCAGGATGAGAACAGAAGTCGTGTGGCGGTGGCGTGGCAGCAGCGGGAGGCCCCATTAGCTAAAGTGGTGCTTCAGGTTAAGAACAGTTTCAGGTTAAGAACGGACCTCCAGAATGAATTAAGTTCTTAACCCAAGGTACCACTGTTAAACTTTTGCTTAATATAACTGAGAAATGGAGGAAGTGTGCATTTTCAAATTGCATTATTTCTGTCTTCCTTTTCTTAATGCCTTTAATTCTTTACGCTTTCTAATGTATTTCCCCATCCTTCTCTTATTGCAAAGTCCATTTTGGGGAAGAGACATGGGTTCATTGCACTTCATAGCTTTAATTTGCTAAAATGCAATTGAATCTCACCTGCAAGAAAGGGACAATATGGAAGTGCCCTAGGGTTGTACGTAAACCACATATAGGAACTGTAGTTTGTTAAAGGTGCTAGGAATTATAGTTCACTGAGGCGTGAAAACTGCTATTTGAGGAGTTTTCCCTCAAACCAGCACACACAGAGACAGATTGACACACACAGAGAGATTGACACACAAACACACAGACAGAGCTTCCTAAAACAATCCTAAAACTACTTTTATATAATCTCCCTGGCCTATAGGGAAGATATAACAAATGTGTTATTCAGCTTGTTCATGTGGGATGGCTTCCCAATCTCTTACTTTAGTCACACAAAAGGCCAGATTCTCTTTTTCTGCATAGAAATTCTAACAGCACGCACATCAAATCTGACACTGGAATGTGCCTGGAGTTCCTCTATGCCATTAGTTTATTAAAGCATTTTTAAAAATTAAAAGGGGGGAAAGTCTCCTTCTCTTTCTTTCTCTGCTCACAAAACCTTCATTGTTCAGCTCTTGGTGTTTTTCTGGAAGATGTAACAAGCAACCAAACCACAGTAAGTTAACCTAAAGATGCACTGGGTTGTATAATAAACCTCTTTATCCATGTATTATCATCTGGGTGGAGTTCCTCAGTGCTGCTGGAGAAACACAAAAAGCAGAGACAAATTTAACCCAAGTGAGTCTATAGCCACCTTGAACTGAAGACACCACGGTTCCAATTTGAAAACACTGCAGAGTAAATGCAGTTTCTCTGTGTGTTCCATAATATATGGATGCATGGAAAGAGTGTGGAAACTCTAAGGGAAACTGCAGGACTCTAAGAGCCACCCATTCATGCAATGTTTGAAACCGTGATCAACTCCCACCCAGAAACCAATGTCCCCACTGTGGAAGGACGTGTGGATCCAGAATTGGCCTCTACAGTCACTTATGGACTCACTGTTAAAAGCGTATTGATGGAAGACAATCTTACTTGGCTACGAGTGATCACCAAAGAAGACATGTATAAGCAACATGCTCTCTCCATGTGGGAAAACAAGGTTCCTGAGTGCATGTGGAGAGCCCTCTGTGCATATAGCCACATGCTCCAACTGGCATCAGGCATGTGCATGTGCGTGTTTAATATATATTGAAGCATTTGTTTCAGTAGGTTTTGAGCAGTCACCACACATAGTAGCAGCAATGTGTTGGAAGAAAGAGTCACATATGCCACACTGCTTGCCTTATGTTCCCTGAGTTAGCCTGCTACCCTCAGGTTTGGTGGAGGCTGCTGAGTCATCTGTAGCATAAGGAGGCTTGCCCTTTATTTAGTTTACTATTTATTTAGGTATTGAAATGTTGATATGCCACCTATCGCACAAGAATCTCCAGGTGGCATACAATAGCAATAGACAGTATTACAGCAGAATCACAGTATACAATAAATATTAAAATTCAAGTATGATCAGTGGTCCAAATCAATTAAAACTTGCAGTGGCAAGCAATCAGCAGTGGCCAAAATAGCTATTTACCCAGCTCTGGGGTGGGCAGCAGTTGCGGCCTGTCATGGGCCTCCCCTATTCCTCAAGCAGATCCCAGGGTATCCTGTTAGAGATGTCTAAGTGGAAGTTTCTGTCCAGAAGCCAAGTGGGAGCTGACAAGCATAGAGCTTCCAACAGTGGCCAAGGATGGACCACCTCAGTTGACCTGTGTCTTGAAGTGGTCCATATTCCAGACATGACCCTGTTCAAGCTTCAGCTTTCCCTTGGAGGACTGCACTGGCGAAGGAAGGGTTGTGTGGTGGGTGCAGTCCGCCCCTGGTGTCATCCCTGGGGGGGTGACATCACTGTACCCCCGCAGGACGCTCACCGTGGGCTATGCCCCCCTGGGATGCTCACCCCGCCCC
This sequence comes from Podarcis muralis, assembly GCF_964188315.1. Taxonomy (NCBI): domain Eukaryota; kingdom Metazoa; phylum Chordata; class Lepidosauria; order Squamata; family Lacertidae; genus Podarcis; species Podarcis muralis. The sequence goes on from NC_135659.1 coordinate 77,384,203, forward strand.
CCGGATGCACACCATGTAGTAGTAGTAGTAAACCTTTTATTGGGGGGCTGATAATGGATATACACCCAGTGCCAGAGTCAAATCCAACCTACATATGTAATCAATAAAGTTATGGCCAATTTTCAATCCCAGAAGGTTGTCTTGTCAAGTTTGTTCCAGCCACCACTGTTATTGTCTGGGAAGGGGGACACTGACAGGAGGTCTGCAATGAAGTAAAAGCATACAGCAGAAGTGTAGCAGTGGTAATAAATACCTTACTTCTGGGGCAGGAAGGGGGCACCCAGGGTATAGAGAAGGCCCTCTTCCTGATTGTGATTTGCTCCACACAGCAAAATGTATTTGATCATATGTAAAATTAGCTGGTTGGAAATTGAACATCATCATGGCAATCTACAAAAAAGGAGATAAAACCCTCCCCCAAAATTACCGCCCCATTAGCCTGCTGGATATCCCCTCCAAACATCAATAATAATAATAATAATAATAATAATAATAATAATAATAATAATAATAATATATTATTTTTACCCCACCCATCTGGCTGAGTTTCCCCAGCCACTCTGGGCGGCTCCCAATCGAGTGTTAAAAACAATCCAGCATTAAATAGTAAAAGCTTCCCTAAACAGGGCTGCCTTCAGAAGTCTTTTAAAAATAAGATAGCTGCTTATTTCCTTGACATCTGATGGGAGGGCGTTCCACAGGGCGGGCGCCACTACCGAGAAGGCCCTCTGACTGGTTCCCTGTAACCTCACTTCTCTCAATGAGGAAACCGCCAGAAGGCCCTCAGCGCTGGATCTCAGTGTCCGGGCTGGACAATACAAATGTAATCTGTATGCTGCCTTCATTGACCTATCTGCTGCATATGTAAAATTTATTTGTCACAGTGCTGTTGTTTTTCAAAGAATGCAATAGGATTCAGAACAGCATCTAGTATAAAGTACTAGATGCATCACTCTTCATCAGCTATGAATTTCTTGGCACAAGACAAAGGATCGCCAGCTTCTGACTTAAAGAAAGATCTTGCTTGTTGGTGAATGACTCCAGGGCAGGCAGATGTTCTCCAGGTAAGATTATACCAACTCACTTCAGCCACCTACTTACACGCACATCCATACATGCAATGTACACATGCCACTGAGCTGAGCAGTTCTGGGGCTCTCATGAATAGCAAAATGATACAGCTGAGCCACCAAAGTGGGAGATGCCATACCTGTGGAGCATCTCCCCGCCCTGGAGCCATTAAGAAAAACAGGAGCCTCTCTGCTTTGGGTGGAAATGACTCTCATACTAAATCCAATGAAAACATGTATCTGACAAACAGCTAATGGTTTTTCTTTTCTTTTGAGCTACAGCCAAAATGAGGTTGGAAATTAACTCCCCCCGCTAAACACACCCACCCACACCCTTCCTTGAATTTTCAAGCAAAAGTGTGTGTGTGTGTGTGTGTGTGTGTGTGTGTGTGTGTGTGTTTCCCTCATTCAAACCTTCCCTCCCACTATCCCAGGTTGTGGCTGTGTTGCTTGATTTAGTGATTTTGGAAAGCGGCTGGCAAAATATTTAATTCAGTTCCTTAACACTTAATTTGCCAAATCCTTTTGGCTAGGAAGATGTATAATAGCACATTTTGAATAAATAAAAATAACTAGCATTAATTGTCTCCACTTTTTAATGAAAAAGAATGAAAGTTTTGACATTTAATACCTTAAAAGTGAGAGTTGTCTATCCTTTTCCTCTAGTGACCACAACAGCAAACCCCAAACCCAGTTACAGGACTTCATGTACTGAACTTTTCAGATGAGGCCAATAATCTACATCAAATCTTGAATGACCTCTACCCATCCGCAGGCTGGGTTAACAGTTAGAAGTGTCACGAGGCATTTTTTCTTTCTTTCCATTTTTCTGAGAAATTACCTAATTTGCAATTCTTGAACCAATATGTGAACCAAAACACATGTATCCTCTGCACCTTTCTGAATTTTGCAATGCAGTCTCTGGCCAACTAATGTGTACAAAAGTGTATATATCTGGGGAAAGTGTACGTGGAAATGCATACAATGATGAAAACCATACAAAGCTGAATGCCAAAGTGTGACTATTAGGGGTAATTCCCACAAAAATGCTGATGAAATCTCATGAGGATTTTTTTTTTTTCCCAATTTCAAAAATTCACAGGTTGTTGTGGAATTGTGAAAAGAACTGACTTTCACATTGGAAAAACAAGAAATAGAACGAAACAAAAATTGGCATAGAACATGAATACATTGTGTATGTATTCTGAGAGAGGTATCCAGAGTGACAACATGAGCACGGGCCTTCTCACTGGTGGCTCCCCAACTGTGGAATGGTCTCCTCTGAGAGATTCCACCGGTGTCACCATTACCAGCTTTTAGGTGTCAAACGAAGATGTTCCTGTTTACCCACATATTTAGGTCTTAACAGGAGTCACAGGGCCCAGTTGTAACCCTGCCATTATCTTTGGTAGGGCAGGAAAGCATTTCTCCTTTTTACGTTATTGCAAAATGAGCACTTTTAGTCAGTGGGTGTTCTTTTTAAATGCATTTTTGTATTATGTATGTTTTTATCATGGTAAGTTGCTTTTGAGACATTTTAGTAGCAAGCAACAAATAATCGTAATACATCATCATCTCACCATAGTGGGAAAGGCTATGGCAAAGTGACCTGTGTGCCTGTTCAGTCTGCTTTCCAAGTGCAAATTGTTGATGGGCAACTTCAACGCCTCTGCCCTCCCTTCTTAAGAACTGGGAAGCTCTTCGAATCCTCATCTAACAGAATAGGCTAATGTGTATATACCATGATTCTGTACAACAGGGGTTGTCAGTGTGGCACCGGGGCTACCCATATGCTTACAGAGGTTTTCACTGGCTGCCACTGCAAAACTAGCTATGGATGCTTTGGGTGTTGGACACAGGTTGCAACTGGGCAAGGTCTACCTTTAATAACTGGGTAAGAGGGGGTGGGAATCAACAGGCTGTGTCTGAAGAAGTAGCACCTGCTGATGTTAACAGTTCAGGAAGGACCCTATTTGTACTGAATCTGGCAATACAATGCAAGCAGCTCCTTAAGTCAAGCTTGGAGAAATTGCAAGTTGATTGGTCCATTCTTACCTCTGGGGCTTGTAACTTTGAGCCTCTGCTGAAGCTCTAACATCTGTAACCATACAATTAAGTGAGATTATCCCATTTTTCCCCTATTTATTTATTGAAAGAAAGCAATTTTCTAAATCCCCACGGGGCCCAGCAAAACTTGAAAATGTGAACCCTTCAGGCTCAGAAAAAAGCAAACATGTGAACACACACACACTGGTGTATGATATTAAGACTCAGTCAAAACTTTCTTGATTTTTCAAACCATGTGTTCTGATCTGTGTTGGGCTGACAAAATTTAACATTCTTCCTTATGTACATAACAAAAGGGGGGGATCTGCATTGGTATGGCATGTACGGATACGGTTATGGTTATCATTTAATTGCCAGTAATAAGCTTATGCCTCTAACATTGCTGCCTATCACTCCCCTCTCTAAAAGCAAAATTGATTTTGTGGCCTGGTCCTTGGAAACGCTGAAATCTTAAGCTGCAAACTTCTAGGTTTGTCCGGATAAGAAAATCCCATTCCCAGTGACCAGCCTAGGAGAGAAACCTCCCCAAGACAAAGTTCTTATACTCTGGCGCCTTTTACTCACAGTCTATTAAATTAAAGACTTTATGTGCTCTTTCACATCCTCGAGGGGCTTTGCGCTTCAGCAAAGGGCTGTTTTGCAGCCAGGAGCAACTAGTCACAATTTTTTATTAACACTGAAGCTCCTCGCTGCTTGCTGCAGATTAACACCAAGACTGGAATCCCTTCAAGAATTGCCAAGAAAGCAGAATCTTATAATGCTACCAAAACCACCTTAAAAAGGAAAAAAAGAGAGAGAGCAGAGGGCACTCAGGAGGATATTATTGTTAGTTAGTAATTGACTCAAGCACACCTATTTTATAGAGTGGCTGTTTGGAAGAGTTTGAACTGCCTTCTTCCAAGTCTTCATTCTTGGCTGCTGAAATATGTTGCACCAATCAAACAAAAGCTGTCATCTTCTGAAGGCTGTTATGCCCCGGAGTACCTTAGGAAACTTGAGAATAAGAAACATTGGGACTGGGTAATTAAAAAGCAAGATTCCTGTGATAAGCAGTCTTGCAATGCCATTTATACCTCTGGTTTCACCCTAGTTGCACTGGTCCAAGATAAAACAAAGAATTCATAGGCAGCACCACTGAATGAATGCCACAATGGATGGAAGGAATATTCTCTTAGAATTCTAGAAAGTGGAGTCATCCAATGTAGCTGCAAATTGAAAGATTCAATATTTCTTCACACAGTGCACAGTTAAACTACGGATTTTGCTCCCATAAATTGTAGTGATGTCCAACAATTTGGATGGTGTTAAAAGAGGATGAGACAAATTAATGGACAACTAGACTATCAATGTCTATTAGGCTGCATTCACACCACAGTTTGTTCCATTTTCCTGATGTTTTGACATTATATCTGAGCTTTCGCACGACATAAAAGCCACTTCTGGAAATATTGCCAAATGCAGCTCAAGTTTAGTGCTCATTTATGTGTTATTTGCTTCCAGAAAAAAAAGAACACAGCAGAGATCTCCTAATGGAAGAGATGGAAAGAGCAGTATGACAATGGGAATATATATATATATATATATATATATATATATATATATATATGGGGATCATAGCTGTCAACTTTTCCCTTTTCTTGCGAGGAATCCTATTCGGAATAAGGGAGCTTCCCTTAAAAAAAGGGAAACGTTGACAGCTATGATGGGGATCTGTTGGGAATGCTCTACCTCTGGCTTTCCTGCATTCAGACAGTGGTTGGATTAGATGGTCACCAAATTTCCCTCTAAGTCTGTGGTTTATTTCTGTATGCATTTCAATTTCTTAGATGCCCTTCATCACCTAGGATCCCAGGGTGGCATACAACAGCTAAAGCAATGAATACATTAAAGTCACAGAGGGTTATAGTCAAATAGGTTTTACACAGAATAGACCCGCTGAAATTAATGGACTCGGTTAGTCATGCCCATTAATTTCAGTTGGTCTGTTCTGAGTAGGACTAGCATTGGATACAGCCTATATATGTGCATGAAAACAATAAAAGCCTAAAGTTGCAACAGCTGAATTGCAACCTTAAACCACATAAAGTACATCTAGTGGCTTGAAGGGAGGACATTCCATGAGTGGGTGCCACCACCAAGAAGGCTCTGCACCGTGTCACCTGACAATGGGCTTTGCTTCTATGACAACACTTCTATGACATCAGACAATGGGCTTCCCCCTGCCTAGCTCTGCCTCCCTCACTCTCCAGAACACACTCTCTCTTCTCTTTATCTACCTTCCCAGTGGTGAAAGAAGTAAAAGCAAAAGCAGCATATGGGAAGAGGAAAGGAGAAGAGGGAGGGAGGGCTTTCTATGTCTGTCATTTGTGCTGGCACAGTGATTGGCAGCTGCTGTGTCTCAAAAGACTAGGGACCATGTTTTTCTCCTGAAGGATGCTGCATCTGAAATGGTCTTTGTGCTTTGTGATTGCTTGTTAAGATATTCAAGCATGCCAACACAAGCACCAAGCCCTGTTTCTTGCCCCAGTCCTGGTACCTGCTAATAACCCAATATGCACACCATCACGCCAGAGTCTTGCAAATTGACAGCAGCAGTCAAACTGAGCTGCTTCAGCTCTTGTCCATCTGCACATTCACAGCCATTTTCATTGTCTCTGTATATGAATCACAGCTCATTCACTCCGCTTAGCCAAATGATGCTCTGGATGGGATGTCTTAGCTCACAGCATATGGCCTGAGAAAAGAACGTTCTCCTAGGAGTACTAGATACTTCAATAAAAATCCTCAAGAAGTCATTTACCGGAAGACTCTGGAGCCCTTTCAGGCTTTGCAGTCAGCAATAGATCCCCCTTCATTCCCTGCACAACTTTGCCAACCTAACTGCCGTCTCCAGCTGAACTGAACATCTGCTAACAAAATGGCAAATTGCTAATGACGTGCCATTGATCATTGCTATTGCAAGCTAAGGGGAGTCAATTCAGATAACGTAGCACAAGAAATAACCAATTCCCACCTTCCAGAATTCCGAAACCCAAGCTATCTGAAGGCGTAAAATCTTCTCTAATGATGATTTGTCCACATTTATTTATAGACTGACTTGTTCTAAGACTAGAGATAGATCGTGGTTGTTATAGCAATGATTCATAAATAAAAATGGATTTCTGTTCCCGAAGAGCTCAAAGATTAAATTATATGTGAGAGAACAAGGGCCATGAAAATAATAAAAGGGTAAGGAGCACTGCTAAGATTCTTATTGTTTCTGATCCCCTATCCCACCCTACTTTGAACACTGGCAATGGAGGGCTGCGCATCTGACTACAACAGAATTGTGTAATATGCATGTGATAGAGCCCCTTGCATGATTACAACACAGGTCTAATAGAATACATTTTAACTTTATGAAAAGCACTTTTGACACTTAATTAATCTTCATCATGAATGCCAAGGAGTCATCTATTTCTCTATTTCTCAACTTCAGAGACAGTACTTAGCAACGTGCATACGGTGTTGAATATCAAGTAACAATTGTTGCATAAAAGTTGTAATCATATTCAAGGGGTTGGACCTAATGCCTGTGCTTTTGTTTGGCCTCTGGGCTTGTCTACATGGGAAAAATCTGATCTACTTAATCCATATGCACCAGGGATATCAAAGTAGCTATTATTATCTGGCATACGGGAGCACAACTTTTTCCCATATCAGGATTTGCCTGTCCATATCAGGAAACACTCATGATTTATTTTTTATATACCCTCCAAGACTTGGCTTCCTTTCCAACAAGCAATCCCCTGACACCTACCCATGGCCACTCTGGATACAGCTAACATGCTATGATGTCCTATATTTTAGCAGAGAGAGAAAAATTCAGCTTGCTTGTCCATAAGATCAAAGTCCACACAGAAACCTGGCTGAGATGAAAAGAACAGTTTATATCTCTACTGCTGATTGCAGTCAGCTGCTTACCTGTTGATTTCAGTAGGCATTCAGGTTTGGACTACAATACTGAGATTCTTTTGACAGTCATATATGCAGGGCTTTGTTCCAGCCGGAACTCACTGGAACTCACTGGAACTCAATTCTGGCATCTCTAAGGTGCCATTATAAGAGAACAAAGGAGGTGTTCATGATGAGTTCCAGCAGCTCTTTTTCTAGAAAAATAGCACTGCATGTATGTGATATAATAAATGAATAAACTAATTTGCTTTTCAATGGATCAACCATGATGGGATAGGATTGGATGCATTCTGGACAAGAAACCAAAATACTGCATGAAAGAGAAACTCACCAAGGAAATATATTCTCCATTCGTGACATCAATGTCCACAAACCTTTTTTGCAAAATTCATTCAGATGACACTTGGGTTCAAATTGACAGCATGTCATCACATTGATTATGGCCACAGAGAGCAAGGAAGTGAGGAGGTGTGAGATAAGAATGTTGTACAGCTAAGAAAGGAGTCTAAGTCACAGAAAGAAGAAAGAACATGTGCAGGACAATTCAGAAGCTCCAATCATACGTCTCTGTGATTCATACTGTAGGTCACATTTTGTTATACCTGAATTCACCTGCATTATGCTGTTCATCCACATCAACATATTCAGTGAACCAACCATGCAGTGGTGTGCTGCCATATAGAGGGCTGAATTAAGGCCACCCCCCACAAAAAATAATTCAGGGATTTTACTTCACCCTTGGATGAATTCTTTGATTGCATCACCAAATTAGTGACTGGAGAGAGGCTGGAGAATCATTATTACCTTATGAGATTGCCCCCAGTATTATTCAGGGATAACAAATGCAAACAAATGAAAGAGTTAACCTAATCCAAATGTATTCCTTCAACATTTGCACTGTGCAATCAGCAGACACTTTGCCTGCCTTGGTGATTGACATATATGAGAAACTATGCCACACGGTGAATTTTACTGCTCCTACTCTGTAAGGTCATACCATAGTGTTTTTAGAGAAGCATGACACTCTACCTTTGGGGCAATGAGTTAAATAAGACACATTTTTTGCCTCTTCCAGCCCTTTATGACTCTCTGCTCTCATGACTCTGAATTTGCTTATAGGATGGTTGCCCAGCCTGTGTGACATGTCCCTTTGCAGGCGCAGCATCAATAAGACTTGTTTGTGACAGTTCTGCTCAGCAGCATCTGGGGAGCAAGTGGCATGTAGAAGTGCAGCCACTAAACTAGCAGAATTTCACCATCGATCTGGTGAAGCACTTGAGAGAATGGGAGTAACAGGGCAATAAAGCTTGCAATATATCTTCAAGCTTGGCTTTTGGCCTGTATAGATCAGAGCTGCATTAAGAGCATTACAGCCTACCTGAATCTGATGTGAACAGACTCGGCTGGAAGAAAGAGAGGACCTGTTAATAATGAAAGAAATGTACACACACACACACACACACACACACACACACACACACTGCATACAACAAAATACAATTTGAATACCAATACAATACAATGCATCTCAGATTCTAGCCTTATCTGACCAATTTTCATTAAACTTTCTGTCAAGGCTCCCCCAGATTACCTTTTTATCCAGGTTTCATTGCACAATGCTTTTGCAGAGGTTAGATTATTTCTGGCCTTTATTGAACATTCATTCTGATTGGCTTGCAGGGAAGTTATGCAACAATGGGCATTCATTCTCCATCTATCTTCATTTAATCACAACGTATCTTCCCATTAAGTCCACTCACCTTTTCGGGTGGGTAGTGTTGCGGCCAGGCATTGGGGCCCTGCAGTGATCTGGCAGGGGGCGGAGATTAACGCTCCCCTCATCATTGTCTGGGCCATGTTGCTGGTGCTGGGCGGGGCCTGGTAGGGCCCTGCCCAGGGCTTGCCCTGCTGTCCAATCAGTGGCAGCAGGAGGCATGGCCATGGGAAAATAAACTGGGGTTTGGCCAGGAGACCTCCTCTTGTGCCCTTTTGCCATATCTCACTACCCACCCATCCTCTTTTTATGTTTTTCTATGGTATGACCTTAGAAGGGGAAGAAATGGAGGGGAAGAAATAGAAGGGGAAGAAATGGAGGCAGTGAGAGATTTTACTTTCTTGGGCTCCATGATCACTGCAGATGGTGACAGCAGCCACGAAATTAAAAGACGCCTGCTTCTTGGGAGAAGGGCAATGGCAGGCCTAGACAGCATCTTGAGAAGTAGAGACGTCACCTTGCCAACAAAGGTCCGTATAGTTAAAGCCATGGTTTTCCCAGTAGTGATGTATGGAAGTGAGAGCTGGACCATAAAGAAGGCTGATCGCCGAAGAATTGATGCTTTTGAATTATGGTGCTGGAGGAGACTCTTGAGAGTCCCATGGACTGCAAGAATATCAAACGCATCCATTCTTAAGGAAATCAGCCCTGAGTGCTCACTGGAAGGACAGATCGTGAAGCTGAGGCTCCAGTACTTTGGCCACCTCATGAGAAGAGAAGACTCCCTGGAGAAGACACTGATGTTGGGAAAGATGGAGGGCACAAGGAGAAGGGGGCGACAGAGGACGAGATGGTTGGATAGTGTTTTCGAGGTTACCAGCATGAGTTTGACCAAACTGCGGAAGGTAGTGGAGGACAGAGGTGCCTGGTGTGCTCTGGTCCATGGGGTCACGAAGAGTCGGACACGACTAAACGACTAAACAACAACAATGGTATGACCTTGCTATGGACAAATGTCAGCCACCATATTGTTGGGGCCAGGTAGGATTTTTTTTCCACTGGGCAAATTGGCACCAGCCATTTGGTTTTCACCTGCCTATAGCAATTGTCACAACTTTGTGAGGGTAGGCACTGGGTAAGCTTTTGCTTGGATGGAGGGGAGGTTGTAGCTTCCTCCTGCCCCTCCTCATTAAGAGTATCCTGTTAAAGGGTTCCGGGATGTGGATTCTATCTGATGCCCAGATGTGGGTTAGGGCCATGCCATGACCCCAACAGGTACCCCTTGGGGTGCCCCTATTTGATGTAAGTCATAGGGCTCCCCCTCTTGGTGGTTTACCCTTAGATGGACTCACTGCAGATGGGCAGGAGTTGACATATAGCCTGGCTTCACCCAATCCCTAAGCGAAACCGCTCATATCTGTAACCAATGAGGTTGTGGCCTATTTGAACCTATAAACCTAAATACTTGTGTCCATGTTTTTATTATCCACTAGGGAACTGCAGGTCATGGGTCCTTGGCATGCAATCAGTCATTCACCCTACACTTTCCCTCACCACTTTCCTAACGGTAAAAAGCTTTTGTGTGTGTGTGTGTGTGTGTGTGTGTGTGTATTTGTTGGACCAAGGCAACAGTGCTTTAAGGTAAAGGTAAAGGTAAAGGTACCCCTGCCTGTACGGGCCAGTCGTGTCCGACTCTAGGGTTGTGCGCCCATCTCACTTAAGAGGCCGGGGGCCAGCGCTGTCCGCAGACACTTCCGGGTCACGTGGCCAGCGTGACAAGCTGCATCTGGCGAGCCAGTGCAGCACATGGAAACGCCGTTTACCTTCCCGCCAGTAAGCGGTCCCTATTTATCTACTTGCACCCGGGGGTGCTTTCGAACTGCTAGGTTGGCAGGCGCTGGGACCGAGCAACGGGAGCGCACCCCGCTGCAGGGATTCGAACCGCCGACCTCTCGATCGGCAAGTCTTAGGCACTGAGGCTTTTACCCACAGCGCCACCCGCGTCCCAACAGTGCTTTAATCCACTTTAATTCTGCAAACAAATTTCTGCAATGCGCTTGAATCTATCCTGCTAAATGCTGGCAGTCTGGAGGCAACCTGAAGGATTAACGATGGAAGTATATATTCAGACAGTCAAAAGGCACCTTTACAGCTGGTGTTCAGAATTTGTGCATCCTTTGGAGGCCACTTTAAAATGAATCTACATAGAATGATGTACAGCAGCGACTGTGTGATGGCCATAATGTGTGCACAGAACAGCAGAAGCACAGAAAGACAACATGTCTGGTCAGCCTAACCTCATAAAACAGTGGCATGTTTACAGCCAGTCAATCAGTATTCAGGTGGGGTGTACAGAGATAATGTGGGAAAGCCTTTGAAAATCCCCCAAAGTGACAACAGTGTCAGATACATAGCAATATGTAAGACTTCTATGGGAGCAGGAGATAGAAGTAAGAAACATGTGGCAAGGAAGTTTGATATTGAATATGATCACAGGATTGATTTAGTGCATTTCTGTTGGAAATGCACATTTGTAACACATTCTGATTCATCAGTTGGGGTTTCTCTGGATTCACATTTACTCTGATTTATTGCTAAAGAGTGGATTTTCCAAGGGAAAGCTGTGGAACTGCTTGGACCCTTACCTAGAAAGTGGGACAAGCAGGAAACCACTCAGACCCACGCTTTTGAGGCACAGGGCAAGCACATGTGTGGACAAGCTGTACTTTAGGTCCATTAATAGCCATGGGTCTACTCTGGGTAAAACCCCATCGGAGACAACCCACTCTTCTGTTCCATTTGTGTTTCACAAGAGAAATGATTTTATTTGTTGTTAAAATTGCAAATTCTGTTGTAACCCACCTTGGGACCTTATGGCGATGGGCAAGTAAGAAATCAATCAATCAATAAATTCAGATGTAAATCTGGCAAACCTTGTGAAAAAAATAATGACACCCCTCAGTCTTAAAACTGGAAGAGATATAGTTTGCCACCTGAATTTACAGACCACTGATGAGCCTTTTGAGGGGTACAAGCTGCCTTTATCTGAATAGTCTTAAAACGACACTACCATTTCCAAAGGTGGTAATAATGTAAAACAATATTTTACATTATTACCACCTTAGGAAAAGGTGGAACTGGTTCCCCGTGCTATTTTTCTAGAAAAAGAGGTGCCGGAACTCACCATGAACACCTCCCTCATTCTCTTAGAATGGCAATGGTACCCACCTGAGAGTTGCTGGAACTGGGTTCCTGTGAATTCCCCCTGAAAAAAAAGCCCTGTAGCAGTTCCCAACACTCCATGGACTGTGTGCATAGAGCTCTGAGTGCAACCTGAAACATGTGTGAAGATTTGCAACTGAGCCTCCCTACTCCCAAGTGCTCTAAGCCTTCCACACCCAGCCACTGCCGACCTGTTGCCAACATTCCTGCCCCTGCCCTTTTGAACATAGGGCAGGTGTGCTTGAGGAGACAGGTATGCCAACCTGGCCATGGCATGGACCAATTACAAACTGGCCTGCTTTCCCGGTGGGCTTGTTCCGTCGGTTGTTATGTTTCTTGTGTGCAGCCAGCCCTGTGATGCCAATGGTAAATAAGGAAACAGACTGTCGAGAAATTATACTGAGCTTGGCAAAGTTTGTCTGGCATTTATTAGGAACGAAAGCCTGCTGGCACCTAATGAAAGAGAGAGGCTGATTCCACTTGCCATTCAGGTTCCCTTTGACACACTGTTCAGTTTAAGGAGCCTGTTAGAGTGCGTTCAGCCAGGGGGGCTGAGCTCCTGAAGTGTTTTATTATTATTATTTTTAAATTGCAGGCAAAGGCTTCAAGTCAGACCTGAGAAGCCTTAATCCTCCTAAATGGAGTGAAACCTCCCCTGCAGATAAAAAGACGCGGTCGGGGCTCATGGCGAGGGAGAGCGGGTGACATGCCTCCTCCCTCGTCTCTTCCCCCCTTAGGGAAATGTGGCCCTGCAGGAGGAGGGAAGGGAACAGGGGAAGATCAAAGGGAACGGCTGAATTGCTGCCTCTTTCCAAACCCGAGAAAAGCTAAACCCATCATTACTGAAGAGAGGCGCTGCTAGAGATGAAGTGTGTGAGTGGGAAGCAGCAGGACGGCTCAAACTTTGGGGTTTTCCTGCAGACGGCAGAGGTGGAGCTGTGGCGCTTTGCAGGAGAGACGAGTTGGGAGGCTCCGCTGGCTCTTCCTCCTCCTGGGGCAAGCTCGACGCCAGGTGGATCCCTGAGACCCTCTCAGTTTCACAATCGACTTGGAAATGTGTGAGAAGCACACAGTCAGTTTCATCATAGGATGGGAAATGTATTTGCTGCTGCTAACTCACAAAGTGGATTTCTCACTAAACTGGCCCTGCCCTGGTTTATCCTTGGTGGGCCCTACTCTCTCTTTATCCGAGTCTGTGGACTGGGGCTGGCCTTGCAGTGGAATGAGAGGGATACAGTACACCTCAGGCACCAGCTGAGGGGAGGCTGGGAATCAGCAAAGAAGTTTCCTGGATGTAATAATCTAGTATGGCAGGGAGAGAAGTGCTGTGCTAACTCCTAAGTGACAGGGAGGCGTTCAGTTTTGTTCTTTTGCATAGGGATCCATTCAAGATACCTTTTTTCTGCTCTGTATGTGTAGACCGACAAAGGTCCGTATAGTTAAAGCTATGGTTTTCCCAGTAGTGATGTATGGAAGTGAGAGCTGGACCATAAAGAAGGCTGATCGCTGAAGAATTGATGCTTTTGAATTCTGGTGCTGGAGGAGACTCTTGAGAGTCCCATGGACTGCAAGAAGATCAAAACCTATCCATTCTGAAGGAAATCAGCCCTGAGTGCTCACTGGAAGAACAGATCGTGAAGCTGAGGCTCCAATACTTTGGCCACCTCATGAGAAGAGAAGACTCCCTGGAAAAGACCCTGATGTTGGGAAAGATTGAGGGCACAAGGAGAAGGGGACGACAGAGGACAAGATGGTTGGACAGTGTTCTCGAAGCTACCTACATGAGTTTGACCAAACTGTGGTGGGGGGGAGTGGAAGACAGGAGTGCATGGCGTGCTCCGATCCATGAGGTCACAAAGAGTCAGACATGACTAAACGACTAAACAACAACAATAACAACAACATGTGTAGACCAGCCTTAGGACTCATTCATGTACATCAGGAGTGGGGAACATGAGTGGTCCCTTCAGACAGAGGTGCCAACTTCCTAGGGAGATGTGGGGGTGTTGATGTCACATGTGTGATATCAGGAGGAGCCGGGGGCGGAGCCATATGTGGTAGCCAGGCAGCTTCAATGACTGGTGGCTCTTTCTCTTCCTCCTACCACTGCCATTGCCTGGGGCTGCTTCCTTGCTTCTTCCCCCCTATGACAGCAGCAGGAGAAGGACCTGCAACTTTGGCATTGTCAGCACTATGCTCTAACCAACTGAGCTATCCAGTGCTATTCAGCAACATATTGAGGACCACAGGTTCCCCATCCCTGATGCATATAATGTAGGGGTAATGTGATAGAGAAGCTCTGGGAATGGGGGTGGGGGTGGGGGTGGGGGAGGCAACATGCACAAACCCCACCCCAATGTCCCCATCAACTGTAGCCTCAGACTGATATGAGAGCATTTTGTACTAGCTGTTTAGTGTGGGGCCAGTTTTTAAGTGGTAAGCTAAGTAACAGGAAGCCCTGCCTTTCAGATGCGTCTATTTGATGGTGCTTCCTATAACACCAGAAACCATCAAAGACTGTTCCAAGGAAGACAGCAACAAAGCGCTAGTATAGATATACAGCAAATATACAAATTGGGGGGGGGGGGGAAATCATCTCTTTGAAGGGAAGGGTTAAAAAATGTTCATATATCCCAGCACATTTAGGAACTCATAGAATCATAAAATCATAGAGTTGGAATAGACCACAAGGGCCATCGAGTCCAACCCCCTGCCAAGCAGGAAACACCATCAGAGCACTCCTGAAATATGGTTGTCAAGCCTCTGCTTAAAGACCTCCAAAGAAGGAAACTCCACCACACTCCTAGGCAGCAAATTCCACTGTCGAACAGCTCTTACTGTTGGACAGCTCTTATGAGGAACTCATGCTCTCCCCTGAAATGTGCTCTATGTGGGGCTACCTTTGAAGGTGACCCGGAAACTGCAATTATTCCAGAATGCGGCAGCTAGACTGGTGACTGGGAGTAGCCACCGGGACCACATAACACCGGTCCTGAGAGATCTGCATTAGCTCCTGAGCATTGGTTCCTGAGCACAATTCAAAGTGTTGGTGCTGACCTTTAAAGCCCTAAACGGCCTCGGTCCTGTATACCTGAAGGAGTGTCTCCGACCCCATCGTTCAGCCCAGACACTGAGATCCAGCGCCGAGGGCCTTCTGGCGTTTCCCTCATTGCGAGAAGTGAGGTTACAGGGAACCAGACAGAGGGCCTTCTTGGTAGTGGCGCCCACCCTGTGGAACGCCCTCCCATCAGATGTGAAGGAAATCAGCAGCTATCTTCTCTTTAAAAGACATCTGAAGGCACCCCTATTAAGGGAAGTTTTTAATATTTAATGCTGTATTGTTTTTAGCACTCGATTGGAAGCCGCCCAGAGTGGCTGGGGAAACTCAGCCAGATGGGCGGGGTATAAATAAATTATTATTATTATTATTATTATTATTATTATTATTATTATTATTATTATTATTATTAAAATGTATCCCTCCACAGCACCCTACCCCAAAGCCAGGTTTGATAGCCTATCCCCAGTCCCATTTGGATAGCAGCACTGCAGCAATCCTCTTAGGTGACGGAGCTTCTAGTTTCTACAGATAATAATAATAATAATAATAATAATAATAATAATAATAATAATTTATTATTTGTACCCCGCCCATCTGGCTGGGTTTCCCCAGCCACTCTGGGCGGCTTCCATAGAAACCAAAAATACACTAAAGTATCACAGATTAAAAACTTCCCTGAACAGGGCTGCCTTAAGATGTCTTCTGAATGTCAGGTAGTTATTTATCGCTTTGATGGGAGGGCGTTCCACAGGGTGGGCACCACTACCGACAAGGCCCTCTGCCTGGTTCCCTGTAGCTTTGCTTCTCACAATGAGGGAACTGGACCTCAGCGTCCGGGCAGAACGATGGGGGTGGAGACGCTCCTTCAGGTATACTGGGCCGAGGCCATTCCAAGCTTTGAATTGTGCTTGGAAACATACTGGGAGCCAATGTAGGTCTTTCAAGACCGGTGTTATGTGGTCTCGGCAGCCGCCCCCAGTAACCAGTCTAGCTGCCGCATTCTGGATTAGTTGTAGATTCCGAGTCACCTTCAAAGGTAGCCTCACATAGAGCGCATTGCAGTTGTCCAAGCGGGAGATAACTAGAGCATGCACCACTCTGGCGAGACAGTCCGCGGGCAGGTAGGGTCTCAGCCTGCATACCAGGTGGAGTTGGTAGACAGCTGCCCTGGATACAGAATTGACCTGTGCCTCCATGGACAACTGTGAGTCCAAAATGACTCCCAGGCTGCGCACCTGGTCCTTCAGGGGCACAGTTACCCTATTCAGGAGTCCTCCACACCAGCCCACCCCCTGTCCCCCAAAAACAGTACTTCTGTCTTGTCAGGATTCAACTTCAATCCATTAGCCGCCATCCATCCTCCAACCGCCTCCAGGCACTCACACAGGACCTTCACCGCCTTCACTGGTTCTGATTTGAAAGAGAGGTAGAGCTGGGTATCATCTGCATATTGACGGACACCCAGTCCAAACCCCCTGATGATCTCTCCCAGCGGCTTCATATAGATGTTAAAAAGCATGGGGGAGAGGACGGAACCCTGAGGCACCCCACAAGTGAGAGCCCAGGGGTCTGAACACTCATCCCCCACCACCACTTTCTGAACACGGCCCAGGAGGAAGGAGCGGAACCACTGTATGACAGTGCCCCCAGCTCCCAGCCCCTCTAGATGGTCCAGAAGGATGTTATGGTTGATTGTATCAAAGGCCGCTGAGAGATCCAGCAGAACTAGGAAACAACTCTCACCTTTGTCCCTAGCTCGCCGGAGATCATCAACCAGTGCGACCAAGGCAGTTTCAGTCCCATGATGAGGCCTGAATCCCGATTGGAAGGGAACCAAATGGTCCGCATCCTCCAGGCGTGCCTGGAGTTGTTCAGCAACCATGCGCTCAATCACCTTGCCCAAGAATGGAAGATTTGAGACTGGGTGATAGTTGGCCATACTGGCCGGGTCTAAAGATGGTTTTTTAAGAAGCGGTTTAATGACCGCCTCTTTCAGCGGATCTGGGAATGTTCCCTCACAGAGGGAAGCATTCACCACCCCGCAGAGCCCATCGCCCAGCCCTTCCCGGCTTGCTTTTATTAGCCAGGATGGGCAAGGATCAAGGAGACAGGTGGTTGGTTTCACGCGTCCAAGCAGCCTGTCCACATCCTCGGGGGTAACGGATTGAAATTGATTCCATGCAACTTGACCAGACAGAGCTCTAGCACTCTCTCGTCCCAGCCCTGCTCCCACGGTGGTGTCTAGCTCCTTCCGAATATGAGTGATTTTATCTGCAAAAAACTTTGCAAAATTGTTGCAGGAAATCTTGGGGTCTTTATAAGGCCCCGGTGGTAAAGGTGGTTCCGTTAAATTGCGAACCACCTGAAAGAGTCTCCTGCTACTATTTTCTGCAGATGCAATAGAGGCGGTGAAGAAAGTCTTCTTCGCCGTCGCTATCGCCACTTAGTAGGCTCGACGTTGAGCTCTAACCTGTGTCCGGTCAGATTCAGAGTGAGTTTTCTGCCACCGACGCTCTAGCCGTCTCAGCGATTGTTTCATCGCCCTCAGCTCCAAAGAAAACCACGGGGCTGTCTGGGCTCCAGGCAATCGAAGAGGGCGCTTCGGAGCCAGACAGTTGATAGCCCTGGTTAACTCCGCATTCCAGCGGGCCACCAGGGAATCAGCTGAAAGGCCATCAACATGGGATAAAGCATCCCCTACCACTCTCTGGAAACCATTTGGATCCATTAAGTGGCGGGGGCAGACCATTCGAATAGGTCCCACCTCCCTGCAGAGGGGAAGGGTCGCGGAGAAGTCCAGTTGCACCAGGATTGCACCAGAATCAAAATGCCTCTTTAGAGCTCTGATCAAGTATTGGCACCATTCCAGCTCTCTCTCACACATACAGCACATGCAAATCAATATTCTCTTCCTGGAAATATTGAAATTATTACATTGCCCATGGTATTTGACTATGTTATGATGTCACTAAGGGCAAAAGAAATGTCATTTCAGAGTGAGAACGGGTAAGCATTGGGGGAGGGGGGAGGTTTGGGGAGCCTTCTCCCTCACCAGAGCCCCTCTTCACACCACAAATGTTCAAACATTGGAATCAGCCTCATGCCATTCACATTCTGACCTTCTGTGGCACATAACTACAGTGGTGATATAGGAGTATTGCCATAAAATGTACGCTTTAAAAGTTTCCAGAAAATGCAACATATTCTCAGAATGCTGTCAAGGGAGTCCTTATTTTCTAGGAAGAGAGAAATGCTCCAGCTCAAGGCTTCTTCACACAACCCATCGTTACTGTAATGTTAAGTATATGGGGCTGCCCTTGGAGACAACTCAAAAGCTTCAGCTAGTGCAGGATGCAGCTGCCAGAATATTAACAAGTACATCAAAAGTATAACACCACTTCTGAAAACGCTAAAAAGCATTTGCTTCCCAGTCACTGCAAGGTGCTGCTTCGTACCTCTCTAAAGTCCCAAATAGCTTGAAAACCAAATGCCCAAAGGAGTGCCATCTTTATTAAATTTATTAAAATTCTATACCACCCCTCCTCTGAGAATCACAGGGCGGTTTACAATATAATTATGTCTCTTAATAGAGCCGCTATTTCAGGAATGCTACATTTAGTTAGGAGAAGTTGCTAAGTGGCTACAGATATAAGAGGAAGGATCAATAGTACCTGCAAGAGTTTATTTTGCAGCAGCGATTGTCAGAGGAAACCCTGCCTTTAGGTGGTGAAGGCTTCATAGCTTGCTTGCCACTGCTTTGAAGACTGTAGGGAACTAGCTGAGCTGCGTCCATCTAGCTAAGTGCTGCTCTCTCTGATCAATTTCACCAGGTTTGCCTAATGGTAAGTCCCAAGCACCGAATGTTGAGCGGGCAGACAACTCCTTATTAATAATGGATTGTAATAATCATTCTTTCCATTCACAAAGAATGTTTTATTGAGAGGAAATGTACCCCGAGGTGCTTTACAAAGAGTGATCCGAATGCTGCAGCCTGAAAGTTTACACAATGGAATTTGGCCCAGCAGGATCACTTAATGCAGTCACCTCTCAGGGTTGAGTGAGAGCTGACACTGAATATCACTTCTCATAGCAGAATTCTATCAGTGCTTGTTTAGTACCCTCACAGCTCGAGATGTCAGCATGCAGCTAGGGGAAAGGACAAAGGGCTAAGGACGAAGGGAACTAAATTTTGAGTCCCCTCGGCCATCCATCCTTAAACCTTTACTGGGATCTGCTTGAATTAAGCATTCATCACCAACTCTTGAACATAAATGGTTTGCATTGACTCCATTCATTTATAGCATATGGCTTTAGAAGACACCTGACATTTAGAAGACATCTGAAGGCAGCCCTGTTTAGGGAAGTTTTTAATGTCTGACATTTTAATGTATTTTTAATCTTTGTTGGAAGCCACCCAGAGTGGCTGGGGAAACCCTGCCAGATGGGTGGGGTACAAATTATTATTATTATTATTATTATTATTATTAATCCCAAAGAGAATCCTGGGAACTGTAGTTTATCACTCACAGAACTACAGTTCCCGGAACTCACAGAACTACAGTTCCCGGAACTCTTAACAAACTTGAGTGCCTAGGATACAGTGGGGAAAACTGTACTTTAAATGTTCTTTAAATGTATGGTGGGCGTGTGACCCTAAGGAGAGAAGAAATCAACTGGAATCTTTATACCCCTTGCAACCTGTGATGCTATGATGCCAAAGGTCTGATTAGTGGTCCCTCAAAAGTAACACAAGGCCAAAAATCCACACACAACAACACATTTTTGCAGGCTCGTTTGTTACAGGGTCAGAAGCTAGACTATATCAGTAGATGAATCTCACTTCAGTGCTGGTGATGGGACAGCATCCACCCCGCTACCCACCCCAAGGGAAGCAGGTTCATTTTGAGGATGCAGAGCAGATTTTATAGTACACACTGCTCTCCTTCAGAGGCATGGCTGCTGCTGCTGCTATCTGCCTCCCCAGCATCTGCTGCCTGAGACAGCTGCTTCACTCTGCCAGATGATAGGGCTGGCTCTGATTTGGACCCAGGGTCACCTGAAGTGCAGCTGTAAATGAGAAGTAAAATATTCTTATGGACTGGATGTTCTCCAGAGCATCTTTTCCAAGGGTCTCAACTGGCAGTTGGTGCCACTGTTGGAGAGAAGGACCAGAACTTATGGGGTATCAATAATCCAACTGGCTTGGCATTTTGTGGCACTGAAGCAGGTTAAAGACCCATAATTGGAGGGGGGCAGGGTCTCATTCAACCTGGCATCCTCATCACTTGGGGCCATCTCCCACATGCAGTTACCTGAGAGGACAACATGATTTGTTCCTTCTGACTTTTAGAACACACAGATCACATTTCTTTTCCTTTTCTCTCCTCACCCCATCACATATTGAGACAGTCTTGTATATGGACAACCTTTCAGCTCTCCCCCACTACAGATAATGTTTGTTTTCCAATTGGCTGGATTTGCCTCATGTTTTCAGAGCCTGTGTGTTTACAGTGAGGAGTTCTAAAACAAACTGACTCATCCTCAGCTGCTAAGTTCTGACATGCACTCTAGATAAGTAAACCGAAGGAAAGGGCGGAGGGGAGGAGAAGCAACCTTGCCTCTAAAGAGTCCCACCAATCAGAGGCATGATCATGTTCCATCAAGCAGTTTACCATTAAACCCAGCTGGTGCCAATCTGGCCAGTCCATTTCTCCCAGCAAAGCTAACAAAGCACTTATTTGTTATCCAGGGAACTACCTCTAATAGACTTCCAGTGAAATAATATTTGCTTTCCAACCCCACTTTGAATCCCACTCATTTTTTAAAAAGATTGCCTCCGGCTGTCTCTGCTGGTCTAATCTAATAGTTTCTAGTTTGTACAAGCAATGCGCTTTCAGCCAACTATATAAATAACTTAAAGAGAAGAAGACACTTTTACAGAGCACAGTGCCGGGTGCTACAGAACATGACAGATTAGCAAATGACGCCTCAGCGCAGCTCATCTGGGAAGCTCTGTCAGTTGAATATGAGCAATTACAATATTGTATTTGGGCTGAAAGGGCTGTCTGTCTTCGTACAAAAAGACTAACAAGAAAAATAATTCCTGTCTGCTTTGTCCTGCGCATGAAACTGATCTAACAGCCTCTTGTGTTGAATCTCGCTCGCTTGCTCCCGCCATCATTTCCATCTCAGAAAAAAAAGAAAAGCGGGGAATGAAGGATACCCAAAGTTTCCACTTCAGACTTGTTTAAACTTAAGCAAAGAAAGAATAATATTGGGAAAGGGGCTCCCTGATGTTAGCGAGAGAGAACATTATATCATTATATCATCATATCAAAGGACATTTTAATGCCACCTCCCCAGTAGGTCCAGTAGTGATTTTATTTATCTTAAAGCAATGTTGCCTCTCCTCACTAGAACATCCTGACTTATCCTAGCTCACCTGCTAAGGTCACCCCATGCCTGACATGTTCAAAGCGGTGCACAGGACACACCTTACATTGTTCAGAAGAGTTTGAACCCAACATTGATGAGAATTCAGGTGCCCAAACACCACAGAATGTACAAAACTTCTCAGCACTTTAGTGTAAATTTCTTCTAATAAACACATTTTTATGTGCACCTTTGATTAACAGAAACATTTCTGCAATCAATTGCCTGTAATATAATATATGTGTTCTAATGCACATTTCCCCCTACTATATGTATATTTGTATATTTTCTTTGATTGTATAACAGTATCACAAAATTTGGAGACGTGTGAATTTTGAAGAATAGCAGTGTTTCAATTCATGTCTTGGTTCAAGAAGTGCAAATTGTTATTATTTGAGTTTATTTGTTATCCACCGTTTACTCTAAGGTCTCAGGGCAGGTTACAACAATTTGAAATACAATTTAAAAGAGTTGAAAAACTTATAATTAAAAAAAACGATAAAGTGGGACTTGCAATTATGCAGCTCAGGTATCAAATGCTGGAATAAAGAAGTGTGCCTTCAGCATTTGCCAAAAATTGCATAATCTATATGACATGATCAAATTTGTCTATTTGTGGTTTGATTAAAAAACCCACAAACATGTCATTATTTTAAAATATCAAATTAAAAACAGATGCAATAAACTTAAAAGTGCTGGGTGCAGGAGATCCCACCTCAAATAATTACTGCTTCCCAAAATTAAAAAGTGATTGTGGGGAATTACTGTAACAGCCATTCTAAAAGCCAGCAGAGTTGTATTCCTACTGAGATTACTATATATTTCTCATCATCACCTGGGCCACAGCTGAGAAGATGCTGTTCCACACATCCAGCTGCAAAATCTTAAAATGAAGGCATCTTGAGCAGGACTTCCCAAGCAGCTCTCACAGGACAACAGAGGACATCATTTAAAGGACTGGAATTGGCATGCACAGGAAGAAGGTATTGAGATGGTCCCTTGGGTGTCTTCAATGCCGCAGACAAAGAAGGAACAAGGAGGCAACTCCATGTCATAATGCAGGGCTGTTAGATGTGGAAGGGAGCCTCTTACCAAGGAAGTGCCCCCTACTAACCCTTGTCCTCCATCAATGGGCTTTGGAAGTTGACCCAGTAGCAGTACCAGCAGCAGTGGTGGTCTGAGTTGCCATGTCTAGCTGCCATTTTCTTTTCCCACAATGTCATTGAGCAGGGGAGGGAGACCTTTCAGCCCGAGGACCACATTCGCTAATGGGCAACCTTCTGGGGACCACATATTGATGGTGGGTAGAGCCAGAGGCAAAACTGGGTGGGCCAATTGCTGGGACTCTCATCTTTGTGGATTACGTTCTAGCTACATGAAAGTTAGATATGGACGCACAAACAAACACGCCCTCTCCCCATCCAGACAAGCAAGAGGCATTATTACAGGGCAAAGACATACTCATACCAGCCAAAGTAACTCAATGATGGTGCATAGCAGGGCCATTGAGGGATATGACCTGGGGAGAGGAGGCATGGCTAGCAAGGGCCAAAAATAGATGCTTGGAAAGCAGCAGTTGTGCCTGAGGCTCCTCATCCCTGTCCTATGTCAGGAGCATTATGAAAAATGAAAATGATGGCTAAATACAGTGGTGCCTCGCAAGACGAATATAATCCGTTCCGCGAGTCTCTTCGTCTAGCGGTTTTTTCGTCTTGCGAAGCAACCCTATTAGCGGCTTAGCAGATTAGCGCTATTAGCGGTTTAGCGGCTTAGCGGCTATTAAAGGCTTAGCGGCTTAGCGGCTAAAAGGCTATTAGCGGCTTAGCGGCTTAGAAAAAGGGGGGGGAGCGAAAAAAATCGCAAGACTCGCAAGACGTTTTCATCTTGCAAAGCAAGCCCATAGGGAAATTCGTCTTGCGAAGCAACTCAAAAACGGAAAACCCTTTCGTCTAGCGGGTTTTTTGTCTTGCGAGGCATTCGTCTTGCGGGGCACCACTGTATAGCCAGCCAGTGGTGTTCAGAGTATGGACTGGGGGAAAGGGGGTTCAGAGTAGTAATCAGTTACAGTGGTGCCCCACAAGACGAATGCCTCGCAAGACGAAAAACTCGCTAGACGAAAGGGTTTTCCGTTTTTGAGTTGCTTCGCAAGACGAATTTCCCTATTGGCTTGCTTCGCAAGACGAAACGTCTTGCGAGTTCTTGCGAGTTTGTTTCCTTTTTCTTAAAGCCGCTAAGCCGTTAATAGCCGCTAAGCTGCTAAGCCGCTAATAGCTGCTAAGCCGCTAAGCCACTAATAGCCGTGCTTCGCAAGACAAAAAAACCGCAAGACGAAGAGACTCATGGAATGGATTAATTTCGTCTTGCGAGGCACCACTGTATCTTATCTCTTCCAGGATCCTAGAATGACAACCATGGCAACATGTGTTTTTGTGGGATAAGAGGAACTGTGGGGGGGAGTGCATACTGTGAAGGCATAGAAATAGCAATTCTGCACAGATGGGCCAATTCCTAGTGAATTTTGTCCATGCATTTATATCCCAACTTTTCATCCAAGGAGTTCTCCCACACCTGATTTAATCCCCACAGCAAATCTATGAGGTAAGTTAGGCTGTGATGCAGTGACTGGCCCAGGGTCATTCAGTGAACTTCAAGGCTGAGTGGGGATTAGAACGCTGGTCTCCCAGGTCCTGTCCAAGATCCTAACAACTCCACCACACTGGGGGTCAGTTGGCCACAGGGTAAATGTGCTTTTTAGAAGCATCCATCTCTCATTCTGAAACCCATGAAGCCCATTGCTGGTCTTTCCTTCAGTTATTGCATAAAACGTACTGTTATTCTTGTGAATCCAGGACAACTTGAATGGGAACTTGCAACAAATTTATCTTGCATTAAAAGAAAAAATAAATGAGATGTTTCTTTCAGTGCTTATGGGAACCCAGAGCTGCCTGTGTGTGTCTCTTGCTTTCCATGCTGAAGCACAGGTTAAGAGCTCAGAGGCCCCCTGTTGCTTGAGGATCAGATCTGCTCTGCTGGAGCTTTGTATAAACTGAAGGCTTTGTTCTCAAATCTTCCTGAATGAAACCAGTCTACTCTCTCCAAACCAAAGCCTACGGGCAAAAAGACCAGACATTAACCTTTTCTGTGCTGTACCTTTTACATACTCTGATAACCTTCATGCTTCACTTCAGCAGCAGCATGCTTCACTGGAAGCTGTTACTCATGATAGTTTCAAGGCTGCAATTGGGGGGGAAAGTTTAGTTGCCCATCACCAAGTGCACTGCAAGAGTATTTCACTGGTTTTTTGCAGTCTTGAAGGCAGAAATCATGATACTCCTTCACCTGCAAGAGGTTATGAAACTGCTGTTTGGTTTCACATTTAATCTCTTCAAAAGGAGAAAGATTCTAAGCCCCTTCTGTAAGGAAACTCAGAGGGTGGCAATATAGGTTTCATTAACAAATGAAAGATCCATCCAGTTGCCGCAGGAGCAAATATTTTTGCCCCTGCAAAACTGCTGCCCTTGTCAGCAATCAGGCTCACTGACCTCACTCCTGTATAGTAAAGTTGCAAGCAATACAATAATGTTCACATTGAAAATAATTATACATTCTCCTGTTATTAATAAGAATATATATATGCAGCTTCTCTTTGACTTCCGTGGGAGTCTGCAGAGGGATAATTCAGCAAAGAATTTGCCCTACAGACCATTTCATATGGAAGATAGCTCTATTTCACAAGCCATGAATCCATTACACAGTCTATTTATAAACATGAAATTGAGATCAATGTAACCAGATTAGTTACATTTCGTGTTCAAACATAGATGATGCCGTGGGGTTTGTATGCTGTTGAAATTAATGTGTGCAACCCCTCTCCTAATGTTGTTCTCTCTGCTTATATCAGCAATGAATCCAGCCCACTATATTTTGGAAAATGTTTATTAAATAAGGCTGGCCTTGCTACTGATAGCAAAATAGCTGAAACTCAGCGTGCCTCTTGAGATCTTTTCACTGACATACATACAGAGAGAAGGGATGATTACATATATGAATTCAGAGAGAGAAAGAGAGGGAATGAGAATGCTTCCAAACCTTTTAAGTTCAGAGATGTTTGTTTGCTTGTCAGTTGTAAAAATGTGCTAGATAAATGGAAACTGTAGCGGTTGGTCAAGTCTCCCCATCTCCTTCCCACTTCATCGCAGATTGGCTCAAGGAGGGGAAACTTTTTTGCCAGAAGATGCTGAAAGAGTATTGCCTTCAGATAAATCCAGGACAGGCAGCCCTGTGGCTCTCCAGATAAAGATGGGGGGAAATCCCTCTTACTCCTGACTGGCTGGGTTTTATGAGAGTCGGGTTGCAAGAACATCTAGAGAGTGAAGCATTCCCTATCTCTGGTTTAGATTGTGAACCTATGGGCAGAAAACTGTCTTGTTTCACTCCAATACATTAGAACCTGTCTTTTTTCACGTGTGCACATACAACCAGAACCACAACACAATGCTACAGTGTGGAGCACTTGTACTCATTGACCCTCCATTCCATTTCCCTTCCTTGGTTGTCCACCTCCACCTCACCCTCTATTATTATTATTATTATTATTATTATTATTATTATTATTATTATTTATACCCCACCCAACTGGCTGGGTTTCCCCAGCCACTCTGGGTGGCTTTCAACAAGATATTAAAATACAATAGACAATCAAACATCGAAAGCTTCCCTAAGCAGGGCTGCCTTCATATGTCTTCTAGAAGTCTGGTAGTTGTTTTTCTCTTTGACATCTGGAAATAACTGTATGCCTGGATTCTGTCCCAAACTTCATCCCATGATTAGCTGGGTCAGTGGGGTTGCAAATGAGCCCCCCCCCCTTTGGAAGTGCTTAACACAGAAACAAGTGCTGAACTTCCATTAGATTCTGCTAGATTTCTAGAAGTGGCTTTTGTGTGAAAGATCACACAAAATAGAAAAATTACCAGGTAAGAAAAAGTTGGGATAAGGGAATAAAGTGCTGTCTGAATGCAGCCAGACCAGTATTCAGATGATATGATGGATGAACTACCTATACCCTAAACCATAGCATGCGAGTGAGGTCTTCATGCTACAGAAACAACACACTAGGACAGATTTTTCAACCCACCTGTGTACTAATTGTGCCAGGACTGAAGCTGCCACAGGAGGCTTTGCATTGCTTTTATCTGAAAGCCTGTAAAACAGGTTTTGGGGTTTTCATCAGGCAGATGAGAGAGTCCAAACAGCTGTTTCCTGGGCAAAGAAAAGCAGTGAACTAGATCACATTCAAGAATGTGCCAGGAAAGTGCAACTTTTTTGAATTAACATGGCAATGGCAGAACCTGATGCTTATGAGCACCATGGCTGTCACAATTTCATTATAACCAAACAATTTTGCTGTCTGAAATGTATTTCCCAAACAAACTTGATATGGGGGGGGGATGCATTGAGAATGAAGTTTCTAATTGCAAAAGTGGGCAACATAGTACTTGTCTGACTAGCCCATATCTAGTATCTGAGGGTGCAATCCTAACTCACCATCAGCTGGGGAAGTTTTTGGAGTCGCAGGATCACCACTGCACTTGCAGCCCTGCTGTTCATGGCAACAGTAACAGAAGGTGTGGGAGGCATGATCGATTGAATCTGATGCTCTAGTATGATGGTAATGAGAATAACTCAAGATCCAGCAGATCCCAGGGCAGCTCAACCCTACCCCCCCCCCCCATGCTGAGTATACCCCATTTTGGAATTTTCTGCGGGCTTTCACTGTTGGGTATCCCATCAGCAGACCTCCTACCTGTCTGTACATACAGTATAGTGACCAGTGGAAAGTCTGCTTAGCTGGGAAATCTGGATGGAAGGACACCTTTGTCTAATCTGCACACACATCTAGTGCCGTGTCGGGTGTGTGTGTGTGTGTTGATTGCTCTGTAAGTATGCTTAAGGGACTGAGAAGTTCCCTTCAGACATTAGAAGAATACCTGGATGTTTTGCAGGGCTGTATGAGCTGCCTGCACCTTATTCCCCCTGTGGATGTTCATTTAACATGCAATCGAGGGAACCAAAAACATACACCCAATCCACGCAAGAGTCTGACTCACCTTTAGGTGGTGGAGCTCTGTGTTTGCAGATTAGTGCACCCTTTCTCATGTTTGACAAACATGCAGCTTTCAGGGGCCATCCTGCGTTGCTGGACAGATGTAACAGCAGGTGGGTATTGATGTCTCTTTTAAGATCTTATACACTTTCCCACTTGTTGCAGTTTGTTGCTGTGGATGTCATTGGAAACATGGATGTGTAGAAGGAAGGAGGCATGTTGCTAAAGAGCTGGAACACGACCAGTTAAAGCACTGGGACTTTTGCCAGTGACTTTAGTGGGAACAGGACTGGGAACAGCTATCATTGGGAACTTTCACAATTATTGAGCAAGATGGGTCAAGTTGTCCTGTGCAGCAACATGATACCAAATCTTTTGAGAAGCTGTTCACATCGGAATCCCCTCAGCACATTATGTCATTACATCCAGCAGGTGCTCCTGTGGAAATGCAATGTTATATGGAGTGTGTTGCACTTCCAGGGCTGGCCCAAGGCATTTTGCACCTGAGGAGAAGCACAAAATGGCACCCCTCCACCTGCTAGGAAAGAATGGGTGAATGAACACCTACATCAAGGAGTGAGTGAAGATCTACACTGGGAACAAGGGGGAGTGCAGCAGCAGCAGGCGGCAATGAATTCCTTGGAGGCCAGATCTGCTGTCACAGTAGAGCCTGCTGTCTGAGGCGGTCATCCCACCTTGCCTCATGGGTGGGCCAGCCCTGTGCACTTTCTTCTGATTTGATTGAAGAGCTATTCAGTGAATAGATGTGGTAAATCATTCAGAGCAACTGTATGAGAGGAACTTGCCCAGTATTTCTAGATGCTATCTTCTCAGGTAAGAGCCAGACTACATGTTACACTTATTGTGCAGGAAGCAGATCTTGTTTTTGTTTAATTAAGGGGAGCGATAGTTGTCATGGACATCACAGTGCTCCATGAGGATGGGGGTAGCCTTTCCCCCCTCAGCTACAACTCCTCCCAAATATCCCCTATGAAAAACAAGGCTACAAGGCTTGGAGTGAGAAATGTTCCCACTGACTCCAGTGAGACTTTCCCACTCCCTAAGCTTCATCTCGGCATGGGAGGATGTTTTGAGGGAAGGGGTCATGGTTGAGGAGAGAAAAGATAAACTTCTCTGAGCACCGTGATCCCATTAACAAATCCCCTGCACCTGTAACTAATGAAAGAAAAACAAGAGAATTGGATGCATGCTACATATTAAGCACAGTTTGCAGTTTAGCTCTAAGGTGAGCAGGGTGCCGCTTTGTGGGAAGAAGACAAACTCCCAATATAGATGAGTTCCTCGGCGAAAGTGAAGCTTTGTTTTACACAGACATGAAAGCTGAATTACAGATTGAAGCAGACAGCGCACAGAATGACCCTGAAATATCAGTTTTTTAAAAATCTTGGAGCCAGGGCCATATACAATCCTAATATTGGTTAATCCAAAGATTATGAGCAAAGGAGAGCATGGCAAAGAACACAGGTGTTATTTTGGATGCATTATATAGGGCAGGTATTGTCAACCTTTTGAGACCCAGGACCCACATTTAACCCAAGCATGCATTTGGGGACCCACTTCTTAATCTTTGATCATATATTTGCATGGCGGTAGTGCTCCTGTTGCAACCCACCTTGGAAGAGGCCCTTGGCACAATGTCATTTCTAGGCACTTTGGGAAATCCAAATGGCATGTGGCCTCCAGGCCTAGGTGCAAAGAAACTGGCACCTGCTGATGACTGTCTCAGTGTTGTAGCCAGCAGAAGGAACAAGCACCAGTTCTGTCCACTTGGTGCACTGTGGAGGACAAGTACTCAGGACAAATGTCTCATCCATTCAATGTGTGAATCCGGTGTGAGACATTCTGCTTTGGGTATGTTCTTCCAACTTCAGCTGTAGCTGCTTGGCCTCTTCGGTCTAATGATCTTGCACAACTTCACAGAACATGCTATTTTGAGAGAGAGAGAGAGAGAGAGAATATCAGGGTACTTCTGATGTGTTAGTTGAATAGACCATAAGGGTCTCTTTAACACCCACAGTGTCTAATAAGAAAGATGCCTCATCAGTGTAGGCCTTAAACTCTTATGTGCCTAAGTACTTCATGAGAGGCAGGTTAGGTTTTCTCTTTTTTCTGTTTACATGAAAACCTACCCTGCTCTAGTCAAAGTGGAACACCTGTGGGAGACTCATTAATCGTGAATGAAAGCCAAATTTCAGGGGAGGAGGGAGTGAAGGAAGGGAAAGAAGGGGTTGGGAATTTTGGCTGTGCTTTTATTTATTCGCTCTTGGACCAGCCCTTTCTTTTACAGGCTACACATGGCCTCATTCATGGGGCTCCTCTTCCCCGCCTCCTATTCTCACCTTAATCCAGTGGTTGAACAGTTTCATCCTCCAAAAAGTGACTTGGGGGTATATTAACATTCCTCCCATACACCCAAGGCTGGCACAGTTGTGAATGCTGGCATTTGTACAACAGAAACCTAACCTTGGCCTACAGGAGTGCAACACCCAGATAGGCATGCCTGCCAGTCAGAGGTGCTCTGCTTACAGTGCTTGCAGCTGGCAGATATAACTGCTCATGAGAAGCAGGTAGCTTGAAGATAAGGGAGTATCCTGTCCAGGAAATCCACATTAGTGGTGACTGGGAGTGGCCGCCGAGACCATATAACACTGGTCCTGAAAGACCTGCCTTGGCTCCCCAGTACGTTTCTGGGCACAATTCAAAGTGTTGGTGCTGACCTTTAAAGCCCTAAATGGCCTCAGCCCAGTATACCTGAAGGAGCGTCTCCACCTCCAGCGTTCAGCCCAGACACTGAGGTCCAGCTCCGAGGCCTTCTAGAGGTTCCCCCACTGCAAAAAGTGAGGTTACAGGGAACCAGGCAGAGGGCCTTCTTGGTCATGGCGCCCACCCTGTGGAATGCACTCCCATCAGATGTCAAGGAAATAAACAACTATGTAACTTTTAGAAGACACCTGAAGGCAGCCCTGTTTAGGGAAGTTTTTAATGTCTGATGTTTTATTGCTTTATTATTATTATTATTATTATTATTATTATTATTATTATTATTATTCCTGTTGGAAGCCACCCAGAGTGGCTCCGGAAACCCAGCCAGATGGGCGGGGTATAAATAATAAATTATT
The DNA here is from genome assembly GCF_964188315.1 of Podarcis muralis. Lineage (NCBI taxonomy): Eukaryota > Metazoa > Chordata > Lepidosauria > Squamata > Lacertidae > Podarcis > Podarcis muralis. Next base: position 77,414,966 of record NC_135659.1, read on the forward strand.
ATTAGTAGTACTTTACAGTTTTGTAGTTTGGCAACAGGTGCCTGACACATTCTCCCCTCAAGGGGTTTTCATATCAAGCTGAAAGCAGAGGCACTGACACCCCGCTGCAAATGGACCAGATAAAACTGGGGGGAAATGGTTCATAGATCTGCATTAGAATGGTGTATGCCTTTCTTTTTCTTTCTTTTTTTAAACTGTTTTTTGCGTGGACAGGCGGAGTCCCCAGATCCTGAGTGGTCGTCCCCCCCCCCCCCCGTCATGTGGAATAACGACTCAAGACAACGTGCTATGGGATTAAATTGGCCACAACTTTATTAAATTTCAAATGTGGGTAGACCTTGGCTCGGGCTTTGGGCGTCCTCCCTCCCCAGTCCCCAGCCGGGGACCTAGGGAGCTTCAGGGTTATCCAGTGTGTGGGGGGGATGGGCTGGCTCTGGAGAACATAGGTTCAAGCAGAGATAGCCGCCCCCGTTATGCCGCCGCCGCAGGGGAGAGCAATGACGACCTTTCGGCATACGGTCAAAGCCTCCCTTCAGAAACCCCCTTTAACGGGGAACCCTGGTATCGCCGCCGCAAAGAGGAAGATGGACTAAAGGATACTGCCCAAGGCCTGATACCGCCAAAGTTGTGACATTTTGCTACGGGAAAGGCGAAACCTGCCAATGCAGGGAAATTCCTTTCCGGCCCTTTAACAGCGACCTTATCGTAGCAGCGCCCGCATACCTGTGGAGAAAGGTTAACCTGCAAAACCTATGAAGAAAAGTTAACCTGCAAAAGAAGACATTAACTGAGGGTGGGTAGGGTGGGAGAAGCTCTGGAGCCAAGTGAGGATTACCAGGTAAGATCCTCCCTCTATTGTGTGGGCAGGTAATCCCTCCCCCTACCTGGCCTGGTTTCCCTGGCAACGCTTCCCCCAGGTGGGATTGGACAACTCACTGAGGTAGGCGGTGACCTCCAGGTATCCCACCTGAGGGAAGGCAAAGCCTATGCTGATGGGGCCACTCCAGATCCAGGGCTGCACGCGTCCACGCAAAGGGCGCCCCCCGTTTTAAGTGGGGAGCGGTCATTACAAAAGAAAGAAAGAAAACAAAACAAAATGCACATAATGGATGTGGTAGGTATTCAAAGGGGGGGGGAAGCATTAATATAGATTGTACTGAAAATATATCTATCCATATAAATAAAATTCACATTTATAAAGAAAAACCCAATGAAAGAGTATTAACATCTAATTGTAAGGAAAAGACTAAGGGGGGAAATAGACAAAAGACGTAAATCATGGGTGAAGAAAGCAAACAGGGAAAATACTAGAGAAAACTACTTCCAGGAGATTTCATAATTTGCAGGGACTTTATTGTGATGGGGATGGTGATTAAGATACCCCATAGCGGTCCACCAAATGCCCCCCAAATCTTAAGGCTCTCCAGTTCCCTGCAGCACATGCAGGTGAAAAGTAAGTTTTTCCATGACTGCAATATGCACAACCATTTTCAGCCTGTCACTGATGGGCTACAGCAAGGCAGGTTGCCACCACAAGTGGTTTTTAATGTTATCAAGGAGCTGTTGTCTTTAAATAAAGGGAGGAGGCCTTTTTGCAATATCTAAGATAAGCCATCCTGAATACCGATGTTGACATGATGAGGACAAGCTGTCCTTGCATCTCTTGGTGTATGTTTTGAAGTAACAACACTGTCCCCTCTCCTGTTTCAACAAGAAGGAGAAGGGTTGTTTACCATGGGATGGCAGGTTTCAGCCAGCTGTGTAAGACTCTTATCAGTTGCACAGCTGAAGAGCAACTCTGTTACTTCATATTGGTACCTTGATCTAATAATATTCTGAGAAATGCCTGCGTGTGGTTTGGCTTGTTCCCACAGAATGTCAAGAAATGCAAGCTCCAGGCTGGTTATGGTACTTTCCAGCACTTAGTTTGCTGATGAACTGCTTCTTTGGGTGCCAAGAGTTGAACACGCAGCTAAAAGGACAAAACAGCCATGACAACGAATACATTTAATACGCCCTGCTTCTGCCCCCTGCCCCACATCTAACAATAGTAGATTCTGGGAGGGGGTCAGGATGAGAGTGGTAGCACTTAAATTTTCCCACTTACACCATGATCCTGCCAAAAATCCTCCCACCTCAAGCTACTGTGAGTCAGCATAGAAGCTTACAAGGGTTCCATTTGGGATCCTCTAGCATAGCAGCAGGGGAAGGCCTGGATAATTTTGCGTGTCTGTTTAGTAATAATAGCTAAACAATATTACCAGGTCTCATTCTGGATTCTGCCTTAACTTTAGTCATTTCACATAACAATGAAGTAACTGTCTTTATATCCTCTCCTCCCACAATACCTTTGTCCACCCTTCTCCAATACTTTTCGTGGGATGCACAACTAGCATCCTATTTGTCACACATAGGATACTAATGAAATCCTTAAAAATGGCAATGGTTCTTGTTAATAAGTGAACAACAGCATTGGAATGGTAATAACAGTGCCAAAATGGAGTGGATGTGAAGACTTCAGGATCTGCAGGGGTTTAGAACTTGTGGCCATTCACATGTGGTGGACTGCAACTCCAAAATCATCCCTGTCTTATGCCCATTGCTAGCTTGGGAGCCCAACAACACCTGAAGGGATAGGTGTTTCTCATCCCTGCTGTATCAGATGATAACTGTCCCTACATCCATCCCATGCACATACTAGGAAGAGAGATCATGCTTTTCTTGCTTTCCTACCTGGAAACTTTAATGCAATATAAACATACATATTTTTTTTTGTGCCTGTGTTTCAATAGCTTCCAAGATTTGGGGTGAATGTGCAGGCATAGCTTCATCCATAGTGGGACGCGGGTGGCGCTGTGGGTAAAAGCCTCAGTGCCTAGGACTTGCTGATCAAAAGGTCGGCGGTTCGAATCCCCGCGGCGGGGTGTGCTCCCGTTGCTCGGTCCCAGCGCCTGCCAACCTAGCAGTTCGAAAGCACCTCCGGGTGCAAGTAAATAAATAGGGACCGCTTTCTAGCGGGAAGGTAAACAGCGTTTCCGTGTGCGGCTCTGGCTTGCCAGAGCAGCGATGTCACGCTGGCCACGTGACCCGGAAGTGTCTGCGGACAGCGCTGGCCCCCGGCCTCTTGAGTGAGATGGGCGCACAACCCTAGAGTCTGTCAAGACTGGCCCGTACGGGCAGGGGTACCTTTACCTTTAGCTTCATCCATATGCTGGTGAACTTCAGCTCACATCAACCCCAACCAGCATGGTCCATGCTCAGGGATAATGGGAGCTGTAGTCCAACAAAAGCTGGAAAGTCACCAATTCCCCATTCTCCTGCCATGGTGATAGTGTATGTGGGAGTTGCAAAGATGGGGACAGAGCAACCTGGTTGGGAGCCCAATGAGGTTTTTCCAGGTGGAGCAGAATTTATGGGACAGCTGTTGTCTTTCAAAGGAGGCACAATTTTGGAAACTTTGAGAGCTGCTGGGTTAGGACATTGCTGATTGTATCTTGAAGAAGTGCAATCATGATTATTTCCTTTTGATGAAGGATTTGCATGCTAAGCTGTGTGCATAACAATCATTTGGCAAGGAAGCCCGCCTCACTTGTGTGTATGTAGGCACTGAGGGTTCTAAGGGAACTCTTGGCTCCGAATGGCAAGCAAGGGAGAAGAAATTGCAGTAAAAGCAACATGTGGTCTTTAGCTCACTGCTTTACCTCATATGAACCTTCAATAAACAGGCTCTAAAGCCCATTGTTTCCACATAGCCCTGCTTTCAAAGACTACTGTTACTCTCACGGACATGCTATATGGTAACATTTAAAATAAAATAAAATATAACGTGAATTTAAGAGATTACATTCATGGTTGTTTGGGATAATGTAAGCAATCTCAGTTATGAGACTTTTAGGCAGTTCTGGTATGTGTTTAGTCACCTGCTCTGCCAAACATCTGGCACATCTGTACAGAGAGCTGAAATGGAAGTTACAATAATGGGATCTCCATGATTTCCATGGGAATAATTCCACCTGGAGGAAGGGTGGCCAAGTTCATCCACGATAGTTCTTCACATTAAAAAGTAATAATATTGTACAGTATTGTACAGTATTAATAATTTGTACCCCACCCATCTGGAAGGGTTTCCCCAGCTAGTACAGTATTGTACAGTACACATTAAAAAGTAATAATATTGTACAGAGCAGAAGATGTGATTGCTTGAGGATCAAATGAAGCAGGTGTCTGGAAGAGAACCGCATAATAGTAATGAAATGCAAGCTAGTACCAATAAAACAAGAGGGGGTGGGAACATTGACCCAGTTTATCCTTCTGCAAGGCCAGTGGGGATCCTTCCTTAACTTAGTGCCCCCCAGGTTTTGGACTACAACTCCCATTATTCTTGACCACCACTCATGGAAACTCGATTGAGTTGATTGGACCCATAGAGTTGATTGGAGTCCAAACCCTCTGGAGGGCACCAGGATGGGGAAACCTGCCCTATTACAGTAATACACTGGGGTACTGAATGCATGGGGGGCACAGCAGAGTTGCATTTGGAAACGCAGACCGAGACTTTCAGTTCTTCCAAAGAAATGTGAAAAAGACCCATGTCGGTGCCCATGTCCTATATGAAACCAACTCATCCACCATGACAATATGCTTGCCCTGGCATGTATAAGTAACAATAGTTCTCTGTTGTTTGTATAGTGTTTATACTTGTGATGAGTCTACCTGTAATTGTTACATTGTATTAAAACTTAAATTAAAAATAAAATAAATGTGAAGACGTGGCAATGGTTTGCTAGAGAGAATACATACAGGGTACATACTGTTTAAAAAGGAGTCAAAGCAATAAAGATTTGTGTTCATCCAGGGTCTACCTCCTCTTAAAAAAACACCATGACCAACCTCAGTTAGTTATAGATTCAGGATCTCTTGGCCTTCCCCAGTTAGTTATGATGGGAATGCATGCAACTCAGGGGAGATTGCCTTCATATCTCCAAGCCCCCCTATGCATCAGCAGGAAAGCCTGATGACAATGAGCAGGGCAAAGTGAGAGCCTTCTAGCCCACAAACTCTGACTTTGTATGGAAGCCTTTGACTTTCCAGTTGAAACAAGTATGAAAAACTTTGTCTGCAAAGTAGGTTGCAAATCCATCAAAGCATCTGGCTGATGATGACTCAGCTTTCAGATGGCAACAGCAATGATTTACTAGGCCATTCAACACCCAGGGCAGCTTGAGACTTCGCACATCCGGTGGCCATTGAAAATCCTACTGTCATGGAAAAAACCTTCCAAAGTGCCATGATTTGTTGTCACAAATGAAGAGGCAGAAGCACTTCTTTTGTGCTTCATCAATCTCAGCTCTTCCTTAAAAGATGCGGACTTCTGCCAGCATAGTGATGAGTGAGGGTATCTGGGAGCAGCTATTTTGATTACTAGGGCTGAACAATTGGTCCAGCTGAATCCTGAACTGAGTCAATTCAGTGTGTTAATCTGATCAAATGCTTGTTCAGTAATTTTTCCCCCAAGGCCTTTAGTGTGGGCAGGGGTCCACCATTTTAAATATTATTCAGAGAAGGGACGATTGACAAGGACTAACCAGTCAAGGACTATGCTCTGGTATGCCCTGGAAGGGTGGGAAAATAGCTCTGTGATTGACATAAAAGGCCAGATAATAAGCTTTGAACAAAGCCACCTCCTGCTAAAAAAACAACAACCCAACCCAATCAGAAATACTGCCTCCATCTCTGACAAAGCAAGGCAAGGTAGTGTCCAAAAATGGGAGTAGGTTTTACAGTGACCTCACTACTGAAGTTATGTATGGCTATCCAAAGTCTGAATGATACAAACAAGGTCCATAGCGTCATTCAGAATAAGATCATGGGAGGTTGATGCTTTGTTTACCACTGACCCACCTAACATCCACTGTCATATAAAACTAGGGATTATCAATAACCTCACATTTAAAACCATATTTTTTTCCAGGCTCATTAAAGGCAACTAGATTGCCTTTATTCTTGTTCTGTCTCATTTAGCTTGTTCCTTTCTGTTAATGCATGTAGCAATTCATTATTTTATCCTAGCCAAAGGGGGGAAAGGTTAACTCAGTTTTCCTTTTCAGAATTATACTTTTTTTACAAATCCATGGATGTCATTTCTTCTGCAGAAGAAAATAATATTTTTTAAATAGTCTTTTGGTCTGTACCATTCAGATGATATTCTGTCTACAAATAACTACCCTCAGAAGACCCAAATACAAAATGAGCCAGTTAACATCCACTGGCTTCACAGCATGCTTGATTCACATGTTTTATAGAGTAAAACATTACATCACTCTTGCAATGGAACATATAATCAGAAACCCAGATGCAGGATTTCTCTGGGGTTTTAGCACGACCATTTCTTCTAGACACTGAAGATTTGAGAGTTGTTAGGTTACTGCGTAATGGATTCTGTACCAAAAGAAGTCCACATTTTGTGCCAAGACAGAACACATTTTGTGAGTTGCATTGCAAGTTTATAACAGAAACCTATCGTACAAATCCTGCAAATTGGTATACAGTGGAACCTCGGTTACGAACTTAATTTGTTCTGGAGGTCTGTTCTTAACCTGAAACTGTTCTTAACCTGAAGCACCACTTTAGCTAATGGGGCCTCCTGCTGCCGCTGCACTGCCACTGCACAATTTCTGTTCTCATCCTGAAGCAAAGTTCTTAACCCAAGGTAATATTTCTGGGTTAGCGGAGTCTGTAACCTGAAGCGTATGTAACCTGAGGTACCACTGTAGTTTGTTTGACAAGTTTTGAGTCCAATTATTCTAATGCCTACTCTTGGAGAACTGTACTTTCATTAAGGCAAAGACTGGGATAGTAACTGACAATATATTAGAAGCATTGGGTCAGGAATTAATGGAACATCTCAAACTATTGAAAGGACACCCTAAGCCCTTTTAAAATGTGGTTCTTTTTTGGGGGGGTGTTATTGGATTGTTGTTTTCATTTTGGTTATATATCTTGTGGTTTTATATTTTGATTTTGTTCTGTGAACCTCCTTGGGATTATATACCTAGTTGTATACCACTAAATATATATATTTAGTGTTCCTATAGGAATACTGGAGCAACCTCACCCCACATAGGATGGGCGAACAGCCTGAGTTCTTTCAGTTTCTGATCTTTCCCATCTTCAGTTCTTTACATTTCCATATCAATTAGCATTTAAAAAATAATAATCACCAGCATCTTAGTGTTAATTTCCACTTATATGCACATGTTTGTATGCAATTTCCCCTAATATAACGTCTTCACTAAAGTATGCACATTTTATGGACACTTTACCCTAGTATATGCCTTTTGGTATGCATCACCTGGCTGGAGATCTGCACTGCCAAATCTGGAGAAGTGCCAATTTTGAAGGACGGCTGCATTTCAATCCACACATCGTTTCAGAAAGTGAGAATTGGGTAGATTTGCCTTTAAATGCAAACTGAATTGAATTTCTCTCCCATCCTTACCAGTATTTTATATTTCACTTATTCCATATCTAAGCTTTTCTGCACATGAACATATCTGCTACAGAACACTATGGACAAGGGAAAACTACCATGCAGGCAATGTGTAAAGAACAAGAATCAAGAACAACAGGCTGCTATTATATTTTCTAGTAGCGTTGCAACAGACTACTGATGCTTTTGGTTTTATTTACTCAGGGCCAAATTCAATTAAGTATGCACAGTATTGGGAGCCATTGAAATGAATCCTGCTAATGAAACAGGACTTCTGCTACTCCCCCATGAACCCCCTCCCAAAATTAGCTCAGGGAGGGTCTGAAGAACCCACAATCATTGCATCAGGCAAACTGAAATGCTTCTGCTGAGGGAACGATTGGAAGAGCATGGCATTGAATTCCTCTCTAGGTTACATAAATATTGTAAGGTCACCCACCAACCTTGTTCTCCAGTCCAGACACATTAAGCAGTACAATGCAATATCATAAAAATCACACATTACATCTCAAAATACTTTTTCCCTGACACAAAGAAGAATAAAACCAGATAATTTGCAAGTACACAGCTTATTAACTAAAAATTCTAATATCACATAACCTTTAAAATCATAGACCTGGGACATTTTAGAAATAAAAAATACTCAACCAGTGCCAAAAAAGACTGCAAGGACAGTGCTTGATGAGCTACTCTGAGCTGAATTTTATCTCTTGGGGTGCCATCACTGAGAAGGCCGTCTCTCTCTTATTCTGTGGTCCACGAGATGTTGTTGGATTCCAATTCCTATCATATCCAACTCCTTTCAGCTCCTATCATGGTACGTACAGGAATTAAGAGGGTTGTAATCCAACAAGTTCTGGAAGGTCATGGGTTCATTGCTAGTGACTTAGAAAGAACCCAAAATGAACTATGGCCTGAAGAAAAATGCCACCCTAGATCCATTCATAAGTGAAAACTACAGCCACAAATGGTCCCCTTTTAAGGAAGGTGATTGAGAGGACAATAGTGCAAGTAGTCTTTGTTAAAAAAAATATCTTTATCCATTACAGCCTCTATCATGCCTCGTATGGGATTGAATTGGCTTTGGTTGCCCTGGTGGATAACCTTTATTGTAACCCTGGGAGTGTAACCCTGCTATTCTTACTTGATCTCTGAGCAGCTTTTGATAACATTGACTTTGGTATCCTTCTGAGCCAATTTAGTGGGGTTGAAAGCACTGTGGTGCCAATCCCATCTCCAGAGAATTGCCCTGGGTGAATGTGTTTTGGCCAGCTAGCAGTTGTGCTGTGGGGTATATCATTTTGTCTGTTTAACTCTCTATGAAGCCATTAAGAGTAGCCTTTAGCAGATTTGGGCAAGGTGTCACAACAGTATGCTGATGGTACCAAGCTCTACATCTCTGTAACATCTGAATCAAGAGAGGTCATGCAAGCCCTGGACTGGTGCCTGAACTTGGTGGTGAGCTAGGTGAGGGCTAAGAAACTGCTTTTGAATCCTGGAATTGTATTTAAGATGCTTTAAGGAGATATAAATGTAAGAAATGAATACAAATAAAAGAAACAAATAAGGAGAACTTGCCTGGAGTACAGGGCCGGATTTAGGTTTGATGAAGCCCTAAGCTACTGAAGGTAATGGGGCCCTTTATATGTCCGGCTGTCCTTTGTCAACAACAAATTGTCGCTGTCCCCCCCCTTTTTTAAAAAATATATATGCTATATGGTAATTTATGGACCTAATAGGTATGTAAAGCCATTTGCACATAACAAATAGGAGCCTACACAACACAAAACACTGTTGCTATATGTAGGTTTTATTTTATTTGTTTTTTATGTTATATTTTGGAAATGTGCATCCAGTTTGTTTTTTCCTTTAAATTTTTTTGGGGGCCCCGAGAGAGTGGGGCCCTAAGCTATAGCTTGTTTAGCTTATACGTAAATCCGGAACTGCCGGGAGTATATAAAAGAACACAGTGAGGCTGAGCTGAGGAGCTTCCCTGAGGACTGCCCAGGCCCCTTGATCCCAAGGCATCAGAACTTTGCTTAGATCAGCAACTGTGCAGATTGGTAACGATAGGACTTTGTGGCTTTTACCCAGCCCTCCGAGTTGCCATCAGTGCCCACAGTTTGGATAAAGCGTGTTCTCCTTCATGGAGGGCACGTGTTGCGGTGGGGTCTGCTGAAAGATGGCAGGCAGGGTCTCTAAAGATGGCCTGGGGCAGTGATTGGTTCACTGGGTTGCTGGGGTAAAAGTTATGTTGCAATTTTGGTGGGAGGGATAAAATGTTTAAGTACTCTGCACGCAGCCTGGAGCTTTCTCTTTGCTGTGTGCAATGGATCACCCGCTCACCCGCCCTTGAGTAAGGCATTGACCTTGCTATGTCTGTCATGGGGTCGTCTGCCATTGGGGCAGGGGCCTGGTAGGAATTTTGTCCATCTGGCTGATTGGCTGGGCCATTTGGTTTTTGCCTACTGCGTAGCAAATCGTCACAACTTGTAAGGTTGTGGTTAGGCATTGGTTATAAATTGGTTTAGGAGGGGTTAGGATAGGCTGGGCCTGCCCCTCCATGGTTGCTGCGGAAAGGGAATTCCTTTAAAGGAATCCTGGGACTTGCCATCTTTTCATCCAATCCCTGGAATGGGACTAGGGCTGGCAAGCCTTCGGGGAGCATGGGGATGAGAATTGAGGGTCTGTGACTCAGCTCCATTTCTCCCCGACTTGCTTTCCCCCGCACTGTCTTTCGGTGGTGCCCGGAAGTCAGTTCTGTCCCCAGGCGGGGGGACAGATAGTCTTAACCAATGCCTAAACAACCACTCACGGTTTTGTATTTAAATAAAGTTGTGGCCAAAATTATGCCAAAAACCTTAAACAAAAATTAAGTGTGCGTTGTGAGTTATTTGGGGGGTGGCTTGGGGACCTCAACATGCAAAAATATAAACACCTTGAGTTTTTGTGGAATTGGATTAGCTGTTTCAGGACAAGTTCTCTAACTTGAGAATCAGAACTCAGAAAACTGGCTCAGTTTCAATGTACCTCTTGTTCATTTCACCATCTGAAATAAGTGATGGGTGGGAGATGGGGATAGGCAGAGGGACCTTTTTTGTGCCTCCCCCCCCCCCCCGCACTTGAATATGCCTGGACTAGCATCTTCCAACATTCCTTCCCCACCCTCGGTTATTCTGGAGACCTTCCACATGGAAGCTGATTTGTGGAAGGAAGGAATGAGTGCAGGCAAAGTGAACAAAACAGATCCCTTGTAAATGCCACCGCAGTAAGGGAAAACAGTAGCAATAGCTTATGTAAAAAAGCAGGGAGGGATGTAAGGAGAGAAGGAAAATAAGGGTAAAAAAATTAATTCAAACAATAATACTGTGACACGGTGCCACAAGCAAAACCAAAGTGGGCTGTTTTGTTTGTTCCTGTGGAAAAATGATGAAATCCATATTGAGAGAGCGTTCTGACCCTTTTAAGGATGGTATTTTAAACTGGGCTGGCTTCACACAGCTGCACGTTGCTGCAAAATTCAATAACCCTTAACCATGGTGGAAAAATGCCATGTGCCAACAGCTATTTTCCACATTTTTAAAAAACAATCTGAACAAAATACAGAAAAATTGATTTGCAGCCCTGGCAGGGATAAAGAAAACCAGTAGCATGAAGCTGTGGGCCAATAATTTATGTTTCAAATATTACAGAGTACTTTGCCTATATAATTTCAAGGGAGAATGATAATAATTAAAAGGGCACGCGCTCACTCGTCATTGCTCGTGAGGAAAAACGCTGAATGGAGTAAGCATAGGGATTTTATTTTGGTTCCTGGTGTTTCCAGTAGAGTTTTCAGGAATTAAATACATAATCATATCTCCCTCATCTAAAACCATCCCTGGGCAGATTGCAGCATGTGCAAAGAGGAAACACATCACCCGCAAGTGTCAGGCAGGCAAAATGAACTGAAACGTGGCAACTGCAAAATAACACACAGCTGTATTAGCTCATGCTAGTGGAAAAAGTGTTTGGTACGTTGCGGTCCAGTTAGGATTGAAAACGGGGATTGGGAGCCTGTGGCCCTCCAGCTGTTGTTAGACTACAACTCCAGTTGTCTTTGACTATTGACCATGTTGTCTGGGATAGGACTTGAAGTCCAAATATAGGGAGCAGTTTTGATACTCTGAATTTAAATTATGTATTTGAATTATGGTGCTGGAGGAGACTCTTGAGAGTCTCATGGACTGCAAGAAGATCAAACCTATCCATTCTTAAGGAAATCAGCCCTGAGTGCTCACTGGAAGGACAGATCCTGAAGCTGAGGCTCCAATACTTTGGCCACCTCATGAGAAGAGAAGACTTCCTGGAAAAGACCCTGATGTTGGGAAAAATTGAGGACACAAGGAGAAGGGGACAACAGAGGACGAGGTGGTTGGACAGTGTTCTCGAAGCTACCAACATGAGTTTGACCAAACTGCGGGAGGCAGTGGAAGACAGGAGTGCCTGGCATGCTCTCGTCCATGGGGTCACGAAGAGTCGGAAATGACTAAACGACTAAACAACAACAACAAAGAATGAAGCTGCAATTGTGAAATGGAAGAACAAATCCAGGGGGCTCTTGTCAGTGGAACTCCTGTTAGGGTGTGGGCCATCAGTAGATAGATGACCAAGCATTCCAACCCTTGATACCAGCCCAGCCTGCATGCACAGCCAAAATGAAAGAGGGATGTCCCTGGCACTGGCAGTTTGACCAAACTGTGGGAGGCAGTGGAAGACAGGAGTGCCTGGCGTGCTCTGGTCCATGGGGTCATGAAGAGTCAGACACAACTAAATGACTAAACAACATTTAAGCTTTCAACTCTGTCCCTGCAGGAAAACATGCCCTGATGATCCAGGAACATCTGTGGATTCATCTTTGTCTCTTCCCAGACACTTGAGGAGGAGAATAATAAAAAGTGCTCTGTTTACATAGGGTTTTATTCAGAGTAGGCCAGGACCAGGCAGGATGATTCGCTGCTAGAGGTATAACAGAAAATGCCACCCCTGCTTCCTCTTTTGCCGTGTGTGTCCGCCATGTCCCAGCCTGCTGCCCTCATGAGAGGGCTGCACCAGAAGTAGCCCCCCCGAAATCAACAACAAGAACAACTTATTTATTTATTTTTACCCTGCCCAGCTGGCTGGGTTTCCTCAGCCACTCTGGGCAGTTCCCAACAAAATAAAAAAGTAATAAAATATCAAACATTAAAAACTTCCCTTAAAAGGGCTGTCTTCAGAATATGACTATGTTAGGTCCATTCATCCAAGTAAACTTAATTTCTTGCTAGCCATCATGAGCAAAGTTACATTTCTGGCAGGAAGAAATCACCTCAAAGCCACTTTCACTGGTCATTTTCCTATGTTTAAGATTTATTATGGTAGTTCCTTGCCACCCAGGGAAGGCTGCTTGTTGTCTTGTATAAAGTAGCTTTAATTTGATAATGTAGGAGCACTTTTCTCAATAGTTGAGAAGCAAATTTCCAGTTCCCTGGGAATGCAAAGCGAAAAGTAAGGTGCACTCTGGCTTCTGCCATTGCCTAGAGAGCCAGAGGCCAACAGGGGATTGCACCTTGTTTCTTCCAGAAAGAGCATATTGGCAAGGAGATGATCTGCCAAAGCTCTATCAGCCAAAGAATGGGCAGCAGAAGGGAGCTTACTTCCCTTTCCCTGTGAAAAAGAGCACACATGTCCAATGCCCTTGGACTTCAGAAGCAAGAGCGGGGAAGAACACTCTGGAACCATCTTTTGCCCAGAGGAACAAGAGCCATCAACTGCTATTCAGTCAGGAAGATCACACTGAGCAAGGGAAGCCTGGCCTAAACATGATGCAAATGAGTGTAGCTCACCTCTTTGTTCCTGGCCTTGAAGAAGTGATCTTCCTCTTGTATGTTTCCCCTCCAATCACTTTCCTTTCTGTGTCTTGGCTTTTCATTTTGTAAGCTTCACGGCAGGGCTGGACTCTCCCTTTCTCTAATTGATGTGAGCCTCTTTGGGAGGGGGGAAAATCAGTCTGAAAAATGGAAATATAATATAAATAATGTATGTACTGAGCAGTAAGTATTTCATGTGCATCAAATAAACATTATTTGCAAGTGAATGCAGGTAAAAATCACAGCTGATTCTACTACAGAGCCACATTTCACGCATCAGTGTATTTATTGCAAACCCTAATGTGCAACTCTTTACAGGCTATTTTTGTATCATTTGCACACATTTCTAACAGTGCACTTATGTGTATTTACTTAGAATTGAGTCTCACTATGTTCAAAAGAAATTTTCGCTGTATGCAATGGGTGGCTTCCTAAGCCTGCAATTAGGAATGGACGGATATGTCATTTTTTGTTTAAGAAAGTTTCTTATTTTTCCAATCTTACGTTAAAAAGTCTCCTAATTTCCATATCAGTTTGCATTTTTTAAAAAAAAATATCATAAGAGTTTATCAACATTTTAGTATTTATTTCAAACACACACACACAGAGAGAGAGAGAGAGAGAGAGAGACAGTGAGTATTTTAAAAGAGGCCACGTGGACCATGTGTACTCTGTATCCATGGAGCCTCTTTTAAAGGACTCACCCTGCATATATATCTATATATATATATATATATAGATATATATAGATATATACCGTATTTTTTGCTCTATAAGACTCACCTTTTCCCTCCTAAAAAGTAAGGGGAAATGTGTGTGTGTCTTATAGAGCAAATGCAGGCTGCACAGCTATCACAGAAGCCAGAACAGCAAGAGGGATTGCTGCTTTCACTGCGCAGCGATCCCTCTTGCTTTTCTGGCTTCTGAGATTCAGAATATTTTTTTTCTTGTTTTCCTCCTCCAAAAACTAGGTGCATCTTGTGGTCTGGTGCATCTTCTAGAGCGAAAAATGTGGTGTGTGTGTGTGTGTGTGTGTGTGTGTGTGTGTGTGTATGCCTAATATGCATATTTTTGTGAAGAGATTTTCTATAATATAATGCATATTATATGTTATTTCACTGATATAGGCATTTTATGCACCTTTTACCCAAGTCTTTAAACTGGATTTCTCCCCAGTCCCCACTTGCAATCCTGTGCACACTTACTTGGGAGTAATCCCCAGTGAAACCTGCTTCCAAGTTCCAAGTATATAACCAAAGGATTGTGCTGAAAGGGATCAAATTCTAGTAGTCAACTGGAAGACATGGCTGCAACTAGAAGTTTAAGGAGAAATGAAATACTGGAAATAAATGATGTTTCCATCCCATATCTTAGGCACATATGATCTTGGCTATATTTTATATGGTATTTTTAATACAAAATTTCTCCCAAATGCTTTCTAGCTATAAATTATACTCCCGGAGAGTTAAATAATAAGCAGATATTGGCTTCTGTTGACATTAATATTGACTAAGCTGAGCAGAGCTCCATATTTTCTCCTGGATTACTATAAATCAGGACATTTGCTGAAACAAGACAGCATTTGTACGTACACATATATTCCAATTATATTCAACAGGGATTCCTGGGACCAGTGGCGGAGCTTCATGCCCCAGCACCGGGGGGGGGGGGGCAGAGAGCAGGTGGGGGCAGGCCTGGCATGCGTCCCGGGGGCATGGCACGCCACCTGCAGGGGCATGGCGCCCAGTGTGGGCGGGGGACAGCCACGATGGCACCTCACAGGGATTGCGCTGCCAGGGGCCAGGCACTCCTCTTCCTCCGCCACTGCCAGGGACTTCCCTCTTTCATTTGGGCTGTGCATGCAGACTGGGCTGGTATCAAGGGTTGGAATGCTTGGGCATCTACTGATGCCCACACCCCAACAGGAGTTCCACTGACAAGAGTGCCCTGGATTTGTTCTTCCATTTCACAATTGCAGTTTGGTTCTTTGTTGTTGTTGTTTAGTCATTTAGTCGTGTCCGACTCTTCGTGACCCCATGGACCAGAGCACAACAGGCACTCTTGTCTTCCACTGCCTCACGCAGTTTGGTCAAACTCATGTTGGTAGCTTCGAGAACACCGTCCAACCATCTCATCCTCTGTCATCCCCTTCTTCTTGTGCCCTCCATCTTTCCCAACATCAGGGTCTTTTCCAGAGAGTCTTCTCTTCTCATGAGGTGGCCAAAGTATTGGAGCCTCCACTTCAGGATTTGTCCTTCCAGTGAGCACTCAGGGCTGATTTCCTTCAGAATGGATAGGTTTGATCTTCTTGCAGTCCATGGGACTCTCAAGAGTCTCCTCCAGCACCATAATTCAAAAGCATCAATTCTTTAGTGATCAGCCTTCTTTATGGTCCAGCTCTCACTTCCATACATCACTACTGGGAAAACCATAGCTTTAACTATACGGACCTTTGTCGGCCAGGTGATGTCTCTGCTTTTTAAGATGCTGTCTAGGTTTGTAATTGCTTTTCTCCTGAGAAGCAGGCGTCTTTTAATTTCGTGACTGCTTTCACCATCTGCAGTGATCATGGAGCCCAAGAAAGTAAAATCTCTCACTGCCTCTATTTCTTCCCTTTCTATTTACTGGTAATGGGACCAGTAAGAGGTTCTTTAATTCCTCCTCATTTTCAGACAATGGCGGTGGTGATATTGCGGCACAGTTGGTGCCATTACATGCTTGGCCTGGCAAGGAAGAATGCAATAGCAATGATGAGGAAGAGGAATTGCAACAGTTCTAAATTCATTGAGAGAATGGAGGGCATCTTGCCTGAGGGACCTCCAGAACTTAGAGCTTTGGTATAGCAGCCCTGCTATTTGTTGCAGCTTCCCTGTGTTGGCAGCCTTTGGAGTTGCTCTTCCCATGGCTCCCTGCTCAGTGAATTGAGGGCATTATTTGGTTGGGAGCAGCCTTGGCACATTGACACTCCATGCCAGTTCTGCCCAGGCCTTTTCTGCAGTGGCTTCCTGTTTATGGAATGGTCTCCCTAGGGAACCTCGCCTGGCACATTTGTTACATATCTTTAGGCACCAATCAAAACCTTTCCTCTGCAACCAGGCCTTTGGCTAGTCAAACAATCTATGGCCTTTTAAACTGTATGGGGGTGGTTGTTTTTGTTGGTTACTATGTTATGTATTTTTTGTGTTTTTATATTGTAAACCACACTGTGATCATTGGATGAAGGTCGGTATAGAAATTTAATAAATAAATAAACTTATTACGTTGGCAGGAATCAATTTGCCAGATCCAGTGAGATGAGTGCTGGCTGACCATTGCTGTAGCAACATATTATGTGAATGTGCAGGTATTTGAAACAGTCCATCAGTTAGATGAGAATTAGTTTGGGGGAGGAGCGTGGAATATCACAATCTCTGAAATATATTGTGCTTGTGAATTTCAAAAGGCTTTATGGGGTTCTTTTCTTCACTGAAATTGCAAGCCGAAATTACAAATTCAAGGGGGAAAAATATTATTTACCTCCTGTTGTGCAAATAATCAGTTTTGTAGAACTCCCTTCAGCTTGTAGCAATGTGTTCACCTTGGTGGAGGTCATTGTCAAGTTGTCTGCCAAGCATGTTAAAACATATTCTTCACATGCACAGGCATTTTTGAGAGTAGGTCCATAAGAGACTCAAAATACGAGAGAGGAAAGTTTTCAAAAGATTAGAAGGGAAACAGAGTTTTAATTTACAGATGGGTGAGCAGCATTGTGCTTGCTCTGAAAAACATTTGTGCCTCTTCTACTCTCTGAGCATGACCATGGCCTCTGATTCCCATCTTCAGCCCTAAGTTCTGTTATTCAGGCAATGTTCACTCCATACATATAAACTCCATGATACTACTTTAAACACTATTGGTCCCTCAAAGAATTCTGGGAGCTATTGCTTGTTAAAGGTGCTGAGACTTGTTAGGAGATCTCTGTTCCCCACTCAGCGCTGTCCTTCCCAGAGTATCTGGGAACTGTAGCTCTGAGAGGGGAATAAAAGTATCCTAATAAGTTTTGGCACCTTTAACAAACTACAGATCCCAGAATTCTCAGGTGGCATGGGAGACCCATGACTGTTTAAAATGGCATAATAGTTCATTAAATATATAGTGTGAATGTGGCCTTAGAAGAGCTCCACCTGCTTGCAAAGGGTGGCACTGGGGAAAATCTTACTCCTCCTCTTCTTCAGTATCAATGCTGCCTTGGTGGAACCCACGGAGAAGAGGATGGTGAAAAAACTATTAGTTGGTTCCAGCAGTCATTGACCCTGGCTTCACTCCCTGAATTCTGCTCTACCTATCTGGGTGGGCACCAGCCACCATTGCTGCTATTTTTATATCCAGAATGGCACTACCCACATACGAGAAGGAGGATTTAGCAGGCTTGGGCAGAACCCCAAGGTTTGCAGAAGTACATTTCATCTGTAGGGAAAATCTCTGAGTGAGAGGTGCAAAGCAGCCCAATGAGCATGGTCAGTGGCCATGGAATGATGATTGTCATCTGTTGAGGGAGGAACAGAAAAATGGTGGGCCAGTTAGAATGAGAGAGTGCTTCCACACTGCAACAGTTGTCGGTTGGCTGCACTCAGCCAATTTCATCTTCAAAGGTCACGAGTGCTGGTCCTCCCCTGCCTGAAAGCCCAAAAAGTCTCCTCACTCTGGGGAAGGAGGACAAGGCAGTGAATAGTTCCAATGAAAATTGGCAGGTGATACAGCCATCCTTTGAGATGATGCACATTATTCTCAAGACAGGAAAATGTTGTGCCATTTGCAAGCCATGAGGCAGCCCACCATTCTTCACTGAAGCCCCTCCACCAGGTGCTTCAATTTCCCCAGGTGAGATTCTCCCCTCCCTTGGTGGGAGAAAAATATAGCTCCAGAAGAGAGTCTTCAAGTTGGGCTGTTATCACCATGAGTCTTCTTGTAACAACTCAAGTAGAGGGCCTTGAACATAGGAAGAACCTGCCTGCTGGATTAGAGCAAGGACACATGTAGTCCAGTATTCTGCTCTCACATGCCCAAGTAGATGCCTCTGGGAAGCCCACAAGCAAACCATGAGTTCCATAGTAGGAAATGCCTTTGTGTTTATTTTTTTAAGGTTATTTCTCCAACTATGAGGATTTGCAAATGCTCTCTAAAGAAAAGAAATTAACCTTGCAGTGATCAGGCTCCAGAGAATGAAATCACCACTAGGCTCTTCCCTTTATCTTAGCAAAAGTTTTGAAGGACCATTTTCAATACAGTGGTACCTTGGTTCTCGAATGGCTTGGCTCCCGAACAAATCGGCTCCTGAATACTGCAAACCTGGAATTAAGTGTTATGGTTTGCTAAAATTTTTCGGAAATCGAACGTTCAACACAGCTTCTGCTTGAGTGCAGGAAGCTTCTTCAGCCAATCGCACCTTGGTCGCACCTTGGTTTTCGAACAGTTTCAGGAGTCAAGCAGACTCCCAGAACAGATTAAGTTCAAGAACCAAGGTACTACTGTACAGATATAAGCTCTTGTTTCACAGAAAGAGCTGTAGGTTTGCACCCTGTTTAAATAGATAAATCATTATATATAGATAGATGATAGATAGATAGATGATAGATAGATGATAGATAGATAGATAGATGATAGATAGATATAGATAGATAGATATAGATAGATGATAGATAGATGATAGATAGATGATAGATAGATACATAGATAGATATAGATAGATGATAGATAGATAGATGATAGATAGATAGATAGATGATAGATAGATAGATGATAGATAAATAGATAGATGATAGATAGATAGATAGATGATAGATAGATAGATAGATAGATAGATAGATAGATAGATAGATAGATGATAGATAGATAGATAGATAGATAGATAGATAGATGGTAGATGATAGATAGATACATAGATAGATATAGATAGATGATAGATAAATAGATAGATGATAGATAGATAGATAGATAGATAGATAGATAGATGATAGATAGATAGATAGATGATAGATAGATAGATAGATAGATAGATAGATAGATAGATAGATAGATAGATAGATGATAGATAGATAGTAGATGATAGATAGATAGATAGATAGATAGATAGATAGATAGATAGATAGATAGATAGATATAGATGTAATCTGGTTATTGTATAATTGATTTGAACATAGCTCTGACCTACAAACTGCATACTTAAAACAAAAATACACTGCATATAAAAAAATCCATTCCAACATGCAGAGGGGGTAGAAATCATGTTACAATTTGTCATTAACAATTACTAGACAACCTACTGCAAGCCACCTCTTGCAGAGGGTCTTTTTCCTCCACAGCGACAGGAGGAAGCAGGCTGAGTTAGCTACAAGAAGCAGGTGTTGTGGTGTTGCTCCCTGCGGAGACTATTTCAATACCCAGATGTCATTAGCGCTATGAAACAGTACATTGTAGTACAGTGAGTGCGTCACATTGCGCTGCTTGCTATGGCACTCTGGAGCACCCTGCAATAGATCACTGTAGAATCCTGTCAGGAAAGGTTGCTGGGAAGGAGGGAGGGGTTAGTCAATAGTAGCAGAGAAGCATTGTAGTGGAAGGGGTGGGGGTGGGGGTGTGAAATTGCTCAGGTAGCCATAGCTACAGCACCTGGTTTGCCTTTGCCTATTTAAAAACATTCAAAGAGTGTACAGTTTTCGGAGACTGAGTTGGTTTTGTTCCACATCTAAGTACTGCATATAGAATTCCTCATGTTTTTGACTTCCATCCCTTTTCACCTTTGCCTAGGAGTGAATGAGAGTAGAAAGACCGTAAGACCAAAGTAAACTTGAAGGCCACATTCACATTGTTTATCTAAAGCATTATAATACCACTTTACACAGTCATGTGGTTTGTCCCACAGAATTCTGGGAGCTATAGTTGCCTAAGAAAGCTGAGAGTTGTTGGCTGAGGGCAGAGCCTAATCCAGCCCAGCCTAGCCCAGTTATAGTGCAATACAGTACAAAATCAAATCTAGATGCTGGGCATCTTCCAGTAGGCTCTTCTAGGTGAGAAAATGGCATATCAATAAAGGCCTAGAGCCATCTGAAGCCATTGACTACACACACACACAGGGATCACTATTTACAATATCTATAGGCCCAATAACCTGTTCTGTAGTCTCATGATCCTGCATGGTGCTGGAGCAAGAGAGGCTGCAGGGGAATTGCCCTCAGGCTCTGAGGCTAATAAAAAAAGCCATAGCCTCAGGCCAGGATGGTGTAGAAGATGGGTGCTGTGGGATCTTTCTTGATGACTGTTGCATCATATGAAGCAAGTGTCCTCCTTGAGCCAACACTGGGAGCCTGGTGGAGAGAACATGCATTGCAGAGGGTTGGACTAAATGCCTCTTGGGTCCTTCCAACTGTACAATTCTATGAATCTGTGACAATGCCGAGCCTTTTTGGCTAGAATGTCTTCAGCCTCTCTATTGCTGAAAAGGGAAAAAACAAAAACGCTTGTCAGAGGGGAAAGAAACGTCTCTGAACAGAATCCCTCAGTTCATCTCAGCACAACAGAGAATAAGAGAAGTGTGGCGAAGTCCCATTGGAATGCTCTCTGGGTACGGAGGCGATGGCTATGCCCCTGCTGTCATCACTACTCATACTGCAGGAGATTCGACATTGTGTTAATTGATGTAGAGAGCCGCTTTCAATAAAACCACATTTCGAAGGTTTCAAACAATGCATGTTGTGTGATGGATGGTCCTGGCCGCTGCTTTGCTTGCTCAGGTTTAACAACTAGACTCTTTAGGCAAAACTCCTCTGTCTTTTCTGACTCAATCGAGAAAGCTCCAAAGAAGCTGAACTGTGAAAAGAATACTAAGAGCCGAAAATTCCATCCAGGGGACAGGAGTTTTCCGAGGCCTGTTTGGCTTGGCCCGCCTCTGCCATTCCTTTCTCTCTTTCTTTGGAAGTGTGAAACTGGTTGGTTGCTGGTGTTTGTTCTGTGGTCGATGCTAACTGTTCCATCTGTGTAAACTCTGTCCTGCCAGCCTGGGAATTTAGCAACACTTTCTCTTCAACTGTATCCGAAGAAAATGAAAGCCCAAGTTAAGTGGCACTTCGAACCTTTGCAAACATATAGATAATTCAGAAGTGGGTGGGATATAAGAGCAAGAAGGTCACAATTGATCCACTCTGACTGCTGATGTTACTGATGTCTACAGCAAGTAATGCAGAAGCAATTTTCCTTCCCTTTTTTTGTGCAGCAAAACCATACCATATGCTGGAACTAGCCTTGAACCTCCCCACACTGCAGGGGGTAGACTGTAATGTCAATGTTACTATGGGATGGTAGGAAAATTTGGTTCAGTTTGCATTTGAATTTAAACCTAGGCTGCATTCCCGCAACAGTTTATTCTGTTTCCCTGAGCTTTATCTGTTAATCGTTGTATTATATTATATTTCACATGACACAAAAGCCACTTCTGTAAATCTAGCAGAACGTAGTGGAGGTTTGGCACTCATTTCCATGTTAATTGGTTCCCAAAATGATCTGTTTGCTAACCTGCTTAATCCAAAAAATATAAAATCACAGGAGTAAAGTGATGAAATTTAGGATTGTGTAGCAGCACACGCTTCTCTCCTGTCATTTTCATGTGTAAATCACAGGCAAACAGAAGCACCCATGTGCAAAATGTTTGGGGGAGTTGCGAGGTTTGTTGTTGTGCCACATCATTTAGTGTGACATGCCAGAATATTGGTCAAAAAGTCAAAGTTCCATTTATGCAACAGGTATTGCGGTATGAAAGGAAGATTAGAAAATGGGACAGAAACACTAGCACTCTAATAGGAAAAACTTACTCAATAGTGCATAAAGATGCACGCATCTGTGAAAAGAAACCAAACAAGTTCTACTTCCAGTGGTCTTCCTGCACGAGAGAAGAGTTCCATTAAGGTTTCACTGACAGAAGACAGGGAGCGGAAAAGTCCTTGGCAATGACTTCTTTAGGTCAGTGCTTAAGTTGCTTTTAGCTACAACTACAAACTCAATTAGAAAGTCATTTCAGCACTAATGAAACAACAAATGGCTAAGAGTTAATGCACTTAGCAGGCCATTAGTCCAGTACAAAAAATACAACTGTATAGCCAAACCAACTGGTGGGGCAGTAAGGAAAGGGCAGAAATCAAAGGCTACAAGTGGCCAAAATGTTGACACTATCTTTCCTTGTGTCAAACACAACCAATTTAAGTCCTAAGGCTACACTTATATAGCCACTTATCAGGGAGTAAGCCCCATTGAATTCAGTGGGCCTTACTTTTGAGTAGACATGTATAGGAATTCAAGGTTTGGAAACTAATGAACCTTATAAGCACAGTAGGAGCTTGTAACTTCCATGTTCTGAACAGTATGGAATAGACCACTGATGAAGAGGACTGTAGGTTGTGGAAGCTTGTACCATGATACATATGTTGTTTCAGCACACCACTGGCATGAAAACATGTTTAAAAGTTGTGGTAGTTGCATGCCACTTTATTGTGTAAATCAGTGATAGGAAGCCTGTGGCTGTGAAGATGTTGCTGCACTACAACTCCCATCATCCCCAACCATTGACCATGATGGCTGGGGCTGCTGAGAGTCGAACAACACCTGTTGGGGAGTACAGGTCTCCCATCTCTGGTATAGCTAAAGATAAGCTCAGAGCAAAGTTCAAGACTCTCATCATGCAGATGATCAAGTCAGCCCCAATATTTTTAAGGGTCAGCAAACCATTCCAAAATGCAAAGCTTAATGAGTGGCTTTGGTAAATTCACCCTGTCTCAGTTCCACATTTTGTCAATTATTGATGTTACCAAAGTAATTATCATAACTATCTGGTATGTAATACACATTTTCCCACCTCAGTGCCAGGATCTGCTGAGCAGGTTCCCCACGTGGCGAGTTATCAAAACTTCATATTGCAACATCATCATGTAAGTGAAGTATTTCAAGGTTGTGAACTGGCCCTGCCCACTTAAACTGGGCACCGGGATCTCACTGGCAGAAAGGATTCCTCTTTGGAGTTGGAACTTCCATGGCTCCTGGCTTGACCCCCTGATCTTGACTTTGTGGCTTAACTCTTGATTCCCAGTTTGCCTCTAACATTCAAAATACTCATTTGTGATATATTAGCATTTTCCTTTAAGGCTCTTCTGCAGCTCAGGGGGTGAAATGTGATGCTGCAAGGTTTTGTGCAGGAACTGACTGGGTTAAGCAAGCCAGGTGCCAAAAGTTAGATGCTTTGTACGTGCACAAGAAAAAGTTCCTTACTGTTAGTCAAGCTGACACTCTTGTTGATTGCTGTGCAAGTACATGACCAGGCCACCTGACCAAACACCCTTTTGTGTTGATAGAAAATACTTTCTCCATTTTGGTCCCTTCTCTCAAATGTTCTTTGCAAATGTGTTACGTGATTGCTGGCTCCATCCACATTTTCGATCCTCTCTTGTTCCTGAGAATCCACATATAGGGTAACAGACAACACTATAAATGTGTGAACCAGGAGGCAATCCTCAGAAAGCAGATGAGTTTCTGAATGCTCAGCAGGGAAACTTGCAAGTACTAAGCTGGCAGAATTCAAGTTGAGCCAAGGGGAGATCTCCTCCAATGGAAATAATGATGACCAACCTTAGAGAGTTCTTGTGGTGATGACTAAATCCCACATTCATCCAAGCCATCCCTGAGAACAACTGTGTAAAAGTTCCCACATCCCTAAATATCTTTCTGATCAATTAAAAATACTTTGCCAAGGGTGTTCTCACCAAGATGGGATTACAAACACCTGGGGAAGTTTCTCTTCAGTAGACCAATGACAACAGTTGACCACACAACTTTTTTTTTTAAAAAAAAGTTGCATTAATGGTTGTGTGGTTCACTGGTTGGTGCCCTGCAGAGTCCCTAAACCACAGATGATCGTACATCTGTGTCCCAAACACCAGTCTGTTCTCCATAAATCCAGCTTCTAATGGTAATGTGTGATTCAAATCCCTAATTTTGAAGGGTTCTAAAACACACATGAAACCTCCATCAGTAGAGGAGGTTCCCTGCTTCAGAGTTTGCCGTTCAACTCATGGAGAGTGATAGTCACAGCAATGCAGGACTGGATCTTAGCATGCTCATCCTTGCTTACTTTGCTCACGCATAAAGGCTACACACGAACTACATACCCATTAGGACTAAAGTTTGTTACAGGTCTCTCTAAGGGGATAATTGCCAAGACAGGCACAACCTCCTCTCTGGTTCTTTCCAAACTACTTTTTGGCTGCATCAGGAAGTTGGAAAACTCACCTTTCCATACAAGCATCATGCCCAAATATTTTAGAAGAAAAATGGGACAGAAGAACCAATGGTCAGCAAGCTAGATCTGTGTTCTAGTTTCCGCAACTGATTTTATTTTGCAAAAGCAAGTTGCTTCTTCTCAGAGTTGCAGGCTTTCTCTGTATGTCAAGCTGGCACACTGGTAATGCTAATACATGTAAAGTACCTTGTCCATGTGTAGAAAAATGCATTCGTCTTCTGTCTTTCTCTCTTCTCAGTCTGCTGCTGTAAAGTCATCAGCAATGTTGCATGCTGGGAAGGTGGTTGCCTTTTGCCTACAAACCTACTTTCAGATTCAATTAGGGATCCTCTCAACTGCCTAAAGAAAACTCTAGGGGAGATTCAGACTGAATTCTGTTGATGAGACAGGGAAATGAACATGTCTGCCTTCATTCAAATGGAGAATTTCACATTTCAACCTCATGTATAAATTGTGCTGTAGTGTTCCTAGCCTATTTCATGGAAGAAACAGGGTGAGAATTTGTTTCACTTTCAGTTCAAGTTCATGGTCATCCTTGAAGCATAAAATCATAACAAACATAAAAACGGTAGAGAGAGAGAAATATTGTGATGCTGTAATATTCTCTCCTCTCCATGTAAAAGAATCAAATAGTTTTCGATTCAACCTGTTACTAGCTAGCATAGCAGCACATGGGACAAGCATGTGCACTATATTCTGAACAAGCTACCTGAACTGAGATAGTTACAATCTCAATTTAGTCACAAGACAGGGACGAGACTGGTTGGAGTACAGATATTTTACTACTACTAATACTACCTCTTACTGCTAGATTGGTTTATATCTCATCCTTCTGTCAAAGAGCTCAGGCCACCATACATAGGATTATTCAGCTAACAACATTTCTGTAAGGTAGGTGAGACAGAAACTGGCTCAAGGTCACCCAGTGAGTTGGGATATGAACTCCCATCTCTTTGATCCAATATTTTCCTCCCATTTGATTCATGACTGTGTATTAGTATAGAACTGGGATGTATCGAGTGGAAATTTCTGATTTAGAAAATCTTAGTGGGTACTGAGAAGGCTCAGGAATCCCCCAAAGCAGACATTTTATGTGTCCCCAGCTCAAGTTGGCCCTTGTTACACAATAAATCATTTTGTTTCTCCTAGGATGTACAACCTGATTTCCTCCCCCCCCCCTCGTTTTAATATTGAGGCTGTAAAATGTGACTACTGATCCCATCACCATTTGACCATTCCTTATTAAACACCTTCAGTTTCAATCACTGTATTTCATTTTGGCTGGTTCCAAGAGGATATTATTTTTAGCTCCAAAGGGTTAAAGAGGAAGGGAAATGTGCCAAATTTGGGTTGTTAGGCAGTAGAGAGAGGAAGAAACTCGGGGGGGGGGGTCAGCATTCTATTCCACAATAAAGAAGAGAGCAACTCACTGGGATCAAGACTTGACCGGAGCCACAAAGTTCACTTAATTAATGGAGGTCTTTATGGCTGAATCGCATGGCTTGGCATTAAATGAAAACTTGTGCATTTATATTAGTAGTTTGGTAAGGAAATATCAAAAACTATAGATTCTGTTCAAGACTGTTGCAAGGTTTAACTGGCTAAGCACGCAGATGAAGTGCTTTCTTTTGAATGGCCTGACCCTCTTCCCCTTCCCCCACCCATGCCTTGCCTAAGCATGGTAATAAATGGTATACTAGCACAATCCCGATTAGGGGGCCAGGAGGTTAATCTCTGGGTCTCTATCTGATAAAGTCTGTATCCAGACACTGTACTACACTGCCTATTGAGAATCTTGGAGATTGCTGGTTATTTAGTGTCGGCGTTGGATTGAGGTGTACAGTCTGCAGTCCTGGCTCAAACGATGCGATCAATCTAAGTCAGCTTTGCTCTTTTCTTATTCCATTTTGCTCTGTCCTCCCCTCCCCTCCTCCTCTCCTCTGTTCCAGTGATTAAAGATGCAGTATCCCAAGCCATTTACTGACAGTGCAGAACACTGTCTGAGGCAAGGCCAGTCTGTCATGTTAGACAGTCTGGAGGAAAAGAGAAGAGAAAGAAAACTCTTACTTACACAAACCATTAAGCCCTTTAGACTTAATTCATGCGGGGGGGGGGGGAGAAGCCCCCTGAAAAGAGGCTTCATTTTATTGCACAGCTTTTCATGTAGTTAATAGATTTGTCGTCTTTGCATCCCATAGGGCAGAAATTGTTTCGAGCCTGCACATCAATGCATCAGGAAAGATGTTGCAATTTTATTCATAAATCTTACGTCTGGCTTTATTTCAAATGGAATAGGGTAGTAGAAGATCAACACTAACTGTGGCATGAGGCCTAGGTTGGGGTTCCCATCAACTCCATGGCAAAATCCCCTCCTAGGCTGAGACGCCGTCTGTTTTCTGAAGATTGACTCTCTTTTTCTGGCAGTGCCACAGCTTCAGAGATATTTTTATATGATGAATGATCTTGAAGTAGCACCTCTCAGTGTTTTCACTCTGATCAGAAGACATACAGGCTGGGATTCAGAAATCCAATAGCCTCCATTTGCATGGAACTCAGGAAGGAGGAGTGGATTCTATTTAGTTCACATTTTAATGCTAACCTAGCTGATTTGCACTTTCCAAAACAATGGATGAACCAAAATGCTGCTCTCTTTTCAAATGTGCACTTTTCTAAATTTAGTCCTAAAGTTATCCAACCTAACAAAATGTGTACAAAATGCCCATAAGGTACATAAACTGCATATTTTAGTGAAAACGACATACACATAAATTGTGCAGAGATGGAGAAGAAGCAGCCCTCCACATGTTGTTGGATTATTGACCATTAGACTAATGCCTATTGCCCATGCTGGCTGGGACTGATGGGGTTTGGGATTCTATCAACATCAGGAAGGCCACAGGTTACTCAGCCCAGGTTTAGTACTCTGCACTATAGTGCTCTATTCACATCTATCCTACATATCAGACACTATGTATGTGTCTTTGCAAATGCAGCCAGTTAGATGTTATTATTACAGACCAAAAAAGACACATTGCAATACATAAAATACAAAATTGCAGCCAAGTATTACAAAATTGCAAGCTAAGAAATAACAAGAATCAACATAGCAGGTCTAAGAGACACAGCAGTCTTCAGATACTTTGTCAGATAGTCAGTAACAAATGTATTGGTCCCCTCAAGGAAGGTATTCAGAAGCGTGTCTTAAGATCTAGAGACATAACTATATAAACCTATGTAAGTACAGGAAATAAATAAGATTTTTTAATTTGTCTGGATTGCTTCTCTATTTTTTATAACATTGAAAGCCAGGAACACCAAGACATTCAAACTGGATGTAATTGACCCCAGTGCCCATCTGAAACAGTAGTGATCAACCCAGGAATCAACACATTCCCTATTGTCAATTACAGATGTCAGTCATGCTGATTCAGCTGGCCTGAAATAACTTTCTGACCGAAAGCACCCTTTAAGAAAAGAGGGAAAGGTTCAGACATTAAGGTTTTAATAATTATAACAAAATTAGGAAACTGAGAGATCAGTCAGCCTTTGTCTAGCATGCTGGAAGCCTGAATCCTAATCCCCACAGTGATATAGCCCCTTTAAAAATGAATTGATAATAGGTAAGGAAATCAGCCCTGAGTGCTCACTGGAAGGACAGATCGTGAAGCTGAGGCTCCAATACTTTGGCCACCTCATGATAAGAGAAGACTCCCTGGAAAAGACCCTGATGTTGGGAAAGATGGAGGGCACAAGGAGAAGGGGACGACAGAGAATGAGATGGTTGGATGGTGTTCTCGAAGCTACCAGCATGAATTTGATCAAACTGCGGGAGGCAGTGGAGGACAGAAGTGCCTGGCGTGCTCCGGTCCATGGGGGTCACGAAGAGTCGGACACGACTAAATGACTAAACAACAACAACAACAACAACAAAATAACTGTTCATTGCTGAAGGAAAAGTAGAACCTGGCATGTTTCAGGATCACAACCCAAACCTTTGATGGCCTTGCCTTGGTTTATCTAGTTTTCTGTAGACTTTGCTGGAGATGATGGCATCCAGAGAGGAGGTAGAGTAGAAAATGGGCAGGAGGACCCTATGTCTTTATTGATGCAATGGTATTCGAGGCAGGGGGTGATAATGCTGAGCACTGCAGGCTATCCCTACTTCCAACATTCCCCCATGAAGCTTGCAAGTGAGGGTGCGCAATTGGGCACCAGCAGTTTATGATCTGCTGCATCTCCATACCGGCTACGATGGGATACCTAGAAAAAAGGAAAGTGTTTGGCATTACCCACGGTCAGATTTTCACAGAGACCTCTTGTATGGTGGCATGGCCATTTCATTTGGAAGAACCCTCACATGGTGAGATCTGGTATGTATCATGCCAAGGCAAACTTGTAGCTTCTCAAAAAAAATCATAGAATTGTAGAGTTGGGAGGGATCTTGAGGGTCACCTAGTCCAACCCACTGCAATGCAGGAATCTCAGTTAAAGCATCCATGACAGATGGCCATCCAAACTCTGTTTAAATACTTCCAGTGAAGGACAGACCACCACTTTCCAAGGGAGTCTGTTCCACTGTCAAACAGCTCTTTCCATCAGAAAGTTCTGCCTCATCAGAATTTCCTTTCTTGTAACTTGAAACCATTGGTTCAAGTCCTACCCTCCAGAGCAGGAGAAAACAAGTTTGCTCCATCTTCCATGTGGCAGCCCCCCCTTGAGATATTTGAAGATGGCTTTCATCTCTCCTCTCAGTCTCCTCTTTTCTAGACTAAACATACCCAACTCCCTCAACTGTTCCTCATAAGGTTTGGTTTCCAGACCCTTGATCTTTTTGATCACCATCTTCTGCACACGTTCCTGCTTGCCAATATCTTTCTTAAACTGTGGTGCCCAGAAGTGGACACAGTACTCCAGGTGTGGTCTGACCAAAGCAGAATAGAGTGGTACTATTATTTCTTTTGATCTGGACTTCTTGTATCTGGTTTCTGTGGGGAGGAGAGACATTCACATGAAATGCTTACCACATGGAACTGGGGTTGTAAAACCACCTCACTGTAAGTTTACTGTGGCAAAAATGGCAAATTGCGAGAAAGCATATATCACTGCTACATGTTTCAACCCGAAGAATGGTCTCCCTAAAAAAAAAAAAAAAAAAAAAAAAAAAAAATCTCCCTAATAACTGACTAGGAGTTCATTGCTTTAGGTTTGTTTTTGCTTTTATCGCTGGGGAAATGTTGCGGTCTTCTGTGTTTACACAGCTAAAACATTACAAAGTGCTATTTGGAGTAGACGTTTAGCTTGTGAGCCCAAGCTGGAAACCACCAGCAACGAAGCCACATTTAATACTGGCTTGGTGATCTATACTATAAACCTGCTGTTCGAAAGAAAAATAAAAGTTATGCTTCAACATGTGTATGTTCTCCATATGCATCATTCAAGACTGGGATTTCCTAGTGTGCTGCCGATCTGGAAGGCAAAATATTGGGGCTTATTAAAAAACAATGAATCCTGCCTATGTGTTGTTTATTTTCTTTAGGGTTTTTTTGTTATTATTATTATGGTTCTTGCTTAGCACGACATCTTCCATCTGAGAAATCCATTAGCGCTGGAAAGATTGGGTAGTTTCATTTCACTGGAAAGGAGATGTGTTTGCTTTCTTTGGACAGCCACGGGCTGTAAGGAATATATATATATATATATATATATATATACACACAAAATAAGATGAAACTCCAAAACCCCAAGCTTGGGCTTCTCTCCATAAAGCCTCCTGCAAGATTTATGTGTGTTCATGAGTGAGCATGGTGTGGTGCGATCCTTGAGCCATATCCACATAAAAATTTTTGAAGCCTCAGATATGTGACCTTAAGATATCCGGACAGCCCCTGTTTGTTCACAGCGTATGCATAGGAAATTGCAGGGCAAATAAGTATTGAAGCCCACATGCAGGAAGGTGTGATGCTGGTGACAGAAGCCTCATGACAGACTGTCCCTCCAGAACTGCCTTTCACATATCCATTGGCATGTTAACACACAGAACTGTTGATGAGGCACAGCTCACAGATAACCGTGGCCATATTAAATCACACCCAATCACATCAAAAATGGTGTCAGAAGTCCTCTGTGTAAATAAAAGAACATTTAAAACATCTAGAACAACCCATATACTGATTCTATGTCTCCCTGTAATCTGCCGACCATTCTGAAATTTGGACAATGCCAAATCGAAGCAATAATATGGACCTGTGAAAAGGTAAAGGAAAAAAAGGTCAAGAACCCCTGGACATTGGGGCGACTATGGGGTTGCAGCGCTCATCTCGCTCTCAAGCCGAGGGAGCCAGCATGTCCACAGACAGCTTTCCGGGTCATGTGGCCAGCATGACCAAACCGCTTCTGGCAAACAGAACACCATGATGGAAACAAGAGCGTGCGGAAACACCATTTAGCTTCCCGCCGGAGTGGTACCTATTTATCTACTTTCACTGGTGTGCTTTCGAACTGCTAGGTTGGCAGGAGCTGGGACAGAGCAACAGGAGCTCACCTCATCACGGGCATTTGAACCGTCAACCTTCCAATCGGCAAGCCCAAGGGGCTCAGTGGTTTAGACCACAGCGCCACCCATGTCTTGCACTTGCAGGACCCATGCCATTAGCATTCTTAGCCCTCACTCACATTTCAGGAACAAACCCTTAAGCGCAAGTTCGGGGGGGGGGGGGGTTGTGAGTCAACAAAGCAAACATTGATGCAGATGTTTTTAAAGAAAAACAAAACGGGGGTAATATGGTGGTTGAGAAAGCATTATTCTGGGACCCCTGCCCTCATCTGCTATGTGTGCAGTGCAGCTGAGAGCCTGGTGGGAAACCAAGCAACATATCAACATCTGTCAGAGTTTGTGCTCTATTGACAGAGATGCTGACCAGCAAACATATTAAAGTGTGGAGAGAGAGAAAGAGAGAACGAATAGGCATTTCCCAGTACAAACATGAACTTCAGATGTAATTTCCCCATAACTTCTCCATTTGCACTGCTGGTCAGGAATGGGAAAACCTGAACTGTCCCATAACATGTGGGGTTTGTTTGGTTTGGTTCACTGAGCAGCTGACCCTCAGAAAGTGTGACTTATAGGCAGTTGCACATAAACCACTTCAGGTGCAGGAGGAGGAGGAGGTTGTGATTGATGCCAGGAACTTGCTGAGCTGAGGTGAAAACTGTTTGCATAACTCAATGTGGCGTGACGTATAAGCCCTTCCAGTTACAAGGTGCTAGCGCAGCCCCTGGCATAAAGGCTGTACTTTCCTAGGTTAAGAGGGTTGAAGCATGATTGGGAAGGTTGTTGTCTTCCTCTGGCTTCATCAGTACACTTGAAACATGAGGTACTTGCCTCCGTAACAGTGCAATTGTACACAATCCCAACACCATTGGTAATACTGCAATGCCTTTTCCATAATTTGGGTGATTTATACAGACACAATCATAAAGTTCTTTCAGTGATCATTATTTCCACCCCTGTAACTTAACAGAAATCAAGGGGAAAGACAGAAAAGGAAAATACATGTATAATCTCTTTCTATCTCAAAACACAACAAAACCCTCTAACATTACTTTAATAAGCTTACATGGCAGCTTACAACATAGAAGTCCAGTGTTTAAAAATGAAATGAACAAAAATAACACCTCATAAATGTATAGTAAACAAATTAGGGAGTCCCGAGGCACAATGGAGGGGGGAATAAATTGTTGAGGGAATTTACTATGACCCAACACAAAATATAATGCCAGGTTTCTGAGCTCTGGTGATAGATGAGTCTCTTTCTAATATGATGATTCGCAATTTGGAAGCATTGCCTATTCTGTCTGAATTATGCCTGGGCCTTCCTCATCCAGTGATTGCTCTGGCTGCAAGAGCCACGATGCACACATTAAGGATGGGTAAGAAATTAATTTGGCTTGCATTGTAATTGAAGCCAACCTAATTCCCATTTCCGAATTTGAACTGAAACACAGCTACACTTCAAAACTATAATTCCCAGGATGCTTTTTTTTGGGGGGGGGGACATAGCTATGGAATGCCACAACAGTGGTCTAAATTTATGGCGTGCATGTGCCCCCTTCCATGCTGCTTCACAAAAAAATATTAAGAATTGTACCTTAAAATGATGATTTTATATACAGTTAAACTCAGTACAGATAACCACTGCAGCAGCTAAAAATACAGTGTGTCCTTTGATTAAGATGGAGCTGGGGGCGGGACATCCGCAGAGGCACAAATTGCAGCTAATTCTTAGAAGAATCTGCTGAACTGTAAGGGGTGCTGGGCAGTGGACCAGGCTTTGCCGAGAGGTGATGGGGATTTAAGCAGAGGCCATAGTTCCTCCTGCATGGCAGGACCTGCATTAAGCAGAGCAGCAGATGATCTCCAGGGACCCAGCCCTGAAACTTTATGATTCTCTAATGCAAACCAAAGGAGGTGCATTGGCAACACTCATTAAACCATACAAATACATGATCAAATGAAATACTTCTCAGACGTGGTTGGGAAAGATCAGGGGGTCACAAGTATTACGCATGAAGCATGCTCATGGATCAAATGTAACAAGTAAAGGTGTGGTTATACAGTGGTACCTCGGGTTATAGACGCTTCAGGTTACATACACTTCAGGTTACAGACTCCACTAACCCAGAAATAGTACCTCGGGTTAAGAACTTTGCTTCAGGATGAGAACAGAAATCACGAGGCAGTGGCACGGTGGCAGTGAGAGCTAAAGTAGTACGTCAGGTTAAGAACAGTTTCAGGTTAAGAACGGACCTCCAGAACGAATTAAGTTCTTAACCTGAGGTACCACTGTATTCCTGGAGCATAATCTACCCAGAACTTCTCCAGCACAAGCCACTTTTTAAATGATCAGGAGTCGCGATGCTTTTCTACAACTCTATTTCAAGATGGTCAATTATGCAAATCTTCATGATAGATTGTGACGATAAGGTGCATAATCTATAGATCTCATTTTGAAGAGAAAAAGATGGATCCATGAAGAGGCAGGAAATGTTGGTAAGCCACAGATTGACTACCATTCTTTAAATGCAATGCATAGTCTGATGGGTTTATCCTGGCAAACAAACTGGTCTCTGGATGCTGCCAACTTTGCTGTATTCAGATTTTGTTTACATGCATTTTTGTTCCAGTTTCTATTTACTACAGTATGTTAAATTAAGCAGGCTCAATTATATTAATTGCTCCATATGAATTGGGACAGCTACAATGTTTGAAGGTTGAAAAGGACCAAAATTGCCCGTGACAAGAGGTTGCCAAGCAAGGATTGTTTGTAAAAAAGAGAAGTGGCAGGAAATCCTTGGTCAATGGAGAACTTAGGAAAGGAAGAAATATCTGAGGGACCCTGAAGAAACATGATGTGAAACATACCTAACAACATTTGACTACCAGCTGTGCTATCTAAGCACGTCAGCTCAGAATTAAGCCCTGCTGGACTTCAGCTGGTAAGTGCATTTACCGTTGCAGCCCAGATGAAGCATTATTTATACAGGGATGTATAATTTAATGTCCTCTGGCTGCATGCAGTCCTCCAGTCTTCTCCATCTGCCCCAGGCCACACCCATTGCCAGCTCAGCTCTGCATTGCCCTTACTTGCTTTTGGCTAGTTGGAGTATGTCATTAAACTGTGATAATGCATCTTCCTTGTCTAGATGGAGGTCAGAGAGATGTATCTGGGTGGAAGTGAAGAAATCTCTAGCTTTCATGGCCTACTATACAGGCCTACTATACAAAGGTAAGTCACATCCTTTGCTCCAGTCACATTTTGCTTCCAGTTGTTGGACTGTGACCCCAGACTGGAAAATATTCCCCACCCGATTGTGAACATCTCTGAAGCACATTAGCCAAAGGTATCAGTCTTGCATTCTGGGTACCATTTCCTCAAAGAGCAACATTGGAATATCTCATTTATTTCCAGGAGTCCATCATTTCCATCATTACAATGCCATTAAAGAAACATCCTAGTCAACTTCAGACAGGGCCCACCCTACCATTAGGCAGAGTGAAGCAACCACCTCAAGCTTTGCCTTACCATACCCACCTTTGCCTCACATTTAGGAGCCTAACCTATGATTTGACAGTAACCAGGAGGGATGGGCTCTATTGTGCAGGTATAGAACCTGTAGCCCTTCAGAAGTTGCTAGACTGCAACTCCCATCATGCCTATTGGTCATGCTGGTTGGGGCTGATGGGGACCAACATTATCTTAGAATGTCACAATCCTGCTCCATAACCCTGCTCTAGAAACTCCCAAGAAGAACATGAGAACAACCAAGGATAACCCCCATACTGACCGTGCATCATGGGGGCTGATTTTATTGTGCCGGCCAGCATAATTTTCGAAGGGGCCTAAGCCCCAATCCTGTTTCTTCAGGTTCAATCTCTATTCTTTAGTTCCTTCCTGAACAGCTTAATGAAGACTTAAGCGCTCCGTCTCGGTGGCAGTGATGTAAAACGGCTGCTTATTGCCTGTTCCATCTCGGTGACTTTTATTGTGATACTTAAACCAAAATGGTGAACTATTACACTTCATAGCCTGCAAATAAAAGTGGAATGTTAAAAAGGAGAGGCAGTAACCTCCGATCCAGCCAAAATGGCCCCTAATGTCTCAGGCTCGTAATCTTGAGACAATTTTACACAGTTCAAAAGGGTCCAAGAACACAGGCACGCTCAGAATGTGATTCCCTTTAACTGCAACAATGAAGTGCTTTTTATTCTTCTTGCGTTGGAAGACACTGGATCATAATTCTAATGGGTGGGGGACATTATCGTTTCAGGGAATTAGTGATGCTATCTGTGAATTATGAGAGTAGTCTTCCAACGTGTTTATACACCCATCTCAGCCTGTCAATCCCATCTCACTCCCCTAACTCAAAAGCCAAATACCTTCCAATTCCTTTAATCCCTTAATGTAGTTTATGTTGTAGATTTGTACTTATTGTAAGGCATAGAAAAGTGGGCAGGAGGGAGAGAGGGACTGGCCAAGTTTGATCTTTTAATTTAAAATGGGATTTATAAAACATAGTCTTTGGTCTGTTTTATCCATGATTTTTGTGCCTCGCTCAAGAAAGATTGGACAGGGAAAACAAGTATCCAAAAATAAATGTTATATATA
The DNA here is from genome assembly GCF_964188315.1 of Podarcis muralis. Lineage (NCBI taxonomy): Eukaryota > Metazoa > Chordata > Lepidosauria > Squamata > Lacertidae > Podarcis > Podarcis muralis. Next base: position 77,450,825 of record NC_135659.1, read on the forward strand.
TTTAACTGCCCAGATTGAATACTGGACTTCTTTTGCCATCAAATTCTAAGGTTTGGTTTTGGGAAATGTATGGTGTATGCACAGCCTCAAGTCAAAGGTGAATTTACCCGTTGCTCGGTCCCTGCTCCTGCCAACCTAACAGTTTGAAAGCATGTCAAAAAGTGCAAGTAGATAAATAGGTACCGCTCTGGCAGGAAGGTAAACAGCGTTTCCGTGCGCTGCTCTGGTTTTGGTGTTCCGTTGCTCCAGAAGTGGCTTAGTCATGCTGGCCACATGACCCAGAAAAACTGTCTGCGGACAAACGCTGGCTCCCTCGGCCTGTAAAGCGAGATGAGCGCCGCAACCCCAGAGTCGGACTTAACTATCAGGGGTCCTTTACTTTTAGCTTTTTAATCAGACCAGCACCTCATCACATCCCAGATAACCTTCCAGATTCCAGGCATGCTAAGGCATGCTAAGCCCTCTTGTGCCATGCGAATCAACATGAGATGGGGCTCACTTGTTCTCAGCCACAAATTAGGTTGTCTTCTGGGGATCTGATTCCTTGGAATATGTACTTGTTTATTCAGAATTCCCAAGCATGCATGAGATTACAGCCTTGTTAAAAAAAGAGGAAAAAACTGTTAAAGCCACAAAGAGATGTAAAAAGAAAAAGAAAAAAATCTCTGCTTGATGAAACAACAAACCTAAAACGACATCAGCACAGGCTTTCTAGGAAGCTGAATTAAGAATAATGCAGGCTTGCAGAGTATCTCCAACTTTCTGCTATAAGCTATATTCACTCACCACTGTGCGACCCGCGCCTTGCAGTACAACAGTGGCTCAAAGCCAAAGGAATTCAGCTTCCACTCTTGAAACCCACTCTCTGTCTCTTTCATAGTAATGAGCACTTTAATCTATCAAGAGAATGTAGAGCATCTTGGCACTCCTCCCCCCCCCCCTGCTCTGAACTGTGTTTTCTCTCCCTCTCTTTCTCTCTCTCTTTTAGGTTAATTTATCTGATTACATGCAATGTTCCGCAGCCGTGTTAAGGTACCAGCCGAATTTCCACTCCAAGACTTGGCGGAAAGATTACCATTAAAACGTGACTTCCATCCACTCCACTGAAATTACTATTGATTGCCAAAGAAAAATATTTGTGCTGTGAAGCTGGGAGCTATGATGTTGAACCGTATTAACATAATGTTAGCATAGCTATGGGTGTTTAGTGGCATGCAATCAGATTTGAAATGAACGTTGATTATAGATTGAGATTAATGTTCACATATTCATGGGAACACAATGAAAAAAGAGCAATTTCCTTTCTACTACAGATCAATGGTTTCCCCATTCAATTATACAGCTGTAATAATTGCATTGTGCAGAAATATTTCTTAATGGCTTATTTCGTTCTCTCTGTGCATGTGGCATGCTCACGTATGTTTTTAATCCTCTGCTAGCAATACCTGATGAAGCCTGTAGATGAAAGAAAATGCTTTCAATCTGTGGTGCAACTGTTCATAATAATAATAATAATAATAATAATTTATTTCTACCCCCGCCCATCTGGCTGGGTTTCCCATGGGTTTGCCATGCCTCAACCATGTCAACAATGGAACCTCTTTTCTCCTTGTGTGTATGTGGGTAGGCTCACAGTTCCTGAGCTCTTTTTTTTTTTTTTAGCTGATCTCCATTCTAGACTAATCCACTTACACATTTCTTATAATCTAAGGCCACTTTAGATGTCCAGTCATATGTGCAAAGGAGCAAGCAGGAATGCACAGGGGAGGCCAATGTGGGAGAAAATTCCCTTTGGGGGTTCAATAAGGAGGCTTAAACCAGATCCCCAATTACTTAGACTTTGTTCAGTAATGCATTACCAGACAGAGTTTGTTTTTATGTATCTCTGTTTAGCAAAATGGAGTCTCTGTACCAAGTGGACCAACTAACAGTTGCATAATAAAGCCATCTATCTCAAGCCATCAGTGGGAGGCAAGCTTACAATGGTCATTTTTCTAGTTACCGTGGTTAAAAAGAAAAGAAAAGAAAAGAAAAGAAAAAAAAGAAAAGAAAAGAAGAAAAAGAAGAAAAAAAAGCACCCTCCTTCTGTGGAAAGGAAGAGCGTGCAACAACTGCAGAGTCACCATTTCCCTTGTGCTGCTGAATCATCAGTTTGTTCATGAGCAACGCACAAACATAACCCACAAAATCAGCATTAAAGCTGATCTTCCCCAAGCCGGGTGTTTTCACTTCTGCATAGGCAAATGTCCTGCGCCACTTGACTTTTAGAGGGTTAGTCACTGATCCAGTATTTCTCAAACCATTTGAACTCAAGTCCCCTATCAAAACCAAACTCTGCCTCAACTATCCATTTAGGTGATGAGTGTGCAGAGGTCATCCTTCTTAGCTGAATGCATTCTCCTCCATGCTCAACTGAGCAAAGGGATATTTAGCAGTAGTAATAGTAGGATCACTCTCCCCTTCCTAACACCACTGTTCTCTTTCAGTCTCTCTACCGCTCAAGGCACACACTGAATTGCATGAAAGAATCCAGTGCATTACAAGTATGATCATTAGGATATAGCTGGATGCAGGAGAGGGAAGAGTTCCAAAGCTGCCTGATTGACTTTGTACCACCTGAGACATGGCAGAGAGAGAGGCAGAGGTAACCAACTTTGAGTTCACTGTGTGAATTAGGGAAGGAGATTAGTCAGCATAGTCATCAACCCCAGCCCAAGGGATGGGCTGCCCAGCTGCTTGTAAAACTTGGTGGGCAGTAGAGTAAGGAAGCCACTTCACCCAGGAAAGTGGGCTGGTCAGGCTCTGCAGAGCTGCATGGGAAGTGATAGGACTGAAGGTAAAAGAGGTTAAATGGGCCTATCTAGCTCTCTTAGACAATGATCTTATCTCTTCTTCTAGAGCTTCCATGTGGATGGATAGGAAAGAGCAAGAGAGTTCTCAGAAATTATTCCTAGTGGCCTAACCAGATGTTTAGAGAGTTCGTATGCGTTTTAATTTATTTTAGTCTATTCTATTATGGTTTTAACCTTCTGCATGTTTTAAATTATGGTTGTGAATTCTTTAGTAATGATTTTATTGTTTTAGTTTTTTGTAAACTGCTTTGAGTTTTCTTCTACAATCAAGCAGTGTCTACATTTTATGAAATGAATGAATGAATGAATGAATGAATAGTTGCTGCTTGTTTTCCAGCAGGAGCAAATCATCCTCCCTTTCAGAGACTTTGGGGGGTTCTTCCATCATGTCCCAACTTGAAAATCTAGATACTAATCACTTATTTGTAGGATCCTGACAGGTCCTTGGAGGAAAAAGAAAATGTTGTTTATTTGTTTCGGAAGAGGGCTTCCTCTTTTTCGTGGCCTGAAGTGCCGTCCTTATAAAAAGCTGGTCCTTTTGTCACAAACCAATTTAAATGTGGGTGGCATATCTTACTCTGATTTAAACCAGCAGGAGAACTGGTTTGCTCATGCATGTGCTCTGAATCAGCAGGCGTTACACAAAAGCTAACCAATGCTGAGTTTTGGTAGGCAGCAGTGCACACACAGTCAGTTCACCATGGGCCAATCCAGCTGTAAGTCAGCTACAGATGGCTGGAATTACTGTTGCTATAGGGGAAGGGAATCATGTGAACAAATCCTTTCAAAGTGGAAATCACTTTAATCGCATTTCTGTGGAGCTGCTTCCAGTTGTGAGGGAGCATGGCTGAGTTCACACAACCAGCTGAGAAAAGAAATGGCTATCATTCTGTCGGTTTGAAATTAATCCATGAGTGCCCCAGAGTTCAGAAGTGGGCTCTGCCTCTTTTCTACATTAAAAGAGGACATTTACTTTTGGGGGGCACTTAATTAAATAAATTATACTTTATAAGATTATTTTAAGTCACATGATGAAGTTCATCATTTGATGGGTAACTGTCCTGGGTTAATGTGTTCATAGGATTTCTCCAAAATCATGAACAATTAGCTTGAACAAATAAAAAAGGAGAACTGTATGCTACTCAATAAGTAATTTTCGGTAGATTTACAGAGTGGCCTTTTCTCTGACCCAACACTTAACCTTGGAAGTGAGGAAGCATATGGCATGACCTTCAACTCCTAATAGTCCAGTGTGATCAGGCAGGGTCATAGGTAACAATGAAGGTGTCAAAGGTCAACCCAAATACCTTATTGCAAATATGGGGGAAATTGCCTTTTTAGTAACTTATAACATGACCTTTACTCCTATTAGTCTATGAGGAGTTCCTATCTAGTCATTCATACATTCATATATTCAGAAGCCCAACATTACATATAAGGAAGATATCTTTAGCTTGAGTTATGCAGGGTGATTTCTTTATTTCTTTCTTTCTTTTCTTATTTAGGTTGGATAATCTAGGTGAATAACTAAAGCATCCCCTCTTCCCTGAAGTGACAGAACAGAGATGGTTTACAGAAGATGCAATTTTAATCAAACCTTTACTCATCTCTAGATCTGATACATGCAACTAATTGAAAATTTTAAAATTACATTTGCATAAGTGAGTCTTCAGCCTGGATGTGTGTTTCTCATTACACCCTAGGGATGGGAGTTGGTGGGATATTTACTGTGTCTGTGGAGAAAATAGGTATCACATTGGGCCTGTGGTTAGAGGATACAAATGCTCCAACATGGCTTCTAGGTTATTCAGTACTAGTTTCAAAAAACACTAAGCTAGACGGGAAATTGTTTTATCCGTGAACATGATATAGTTGATTACTAAAACTGGTTCTGTCTGGACCTGAGCAACCTTTCTTATTACACATGACAAAACACAACAGGTTTGAGCATCAGCTACAGAAATTATAGAGGCCCCGGTGCCAAGAAGACCAGGGGTTTGAGGGTTTTGAGCAGTGAAATAGATACAACAGCAATTTTTTTTGCCATGGCTATGGATTTTGAGTTTCACTGCAGACCTAGAGACATGCAAACACAAAATGGCTGCATTCAGACATTATGATAAACCATGATTTATCATCATGGGGATTTGCATTGGCTCCCCCTGGGCTCATGCTACTCCTTTCAAAGCAGCCATGAGGAAACATTTGGAAGCTTCCACTTTTCTCAACTATGCTTTGTTTGAAGCAAGCCCAAAACACAGCCAAAATACATGAATTTTACTGAATCTTCTAAACTTTACTCACCTGAGCAGCATCCTCAAACTGGCTTTCATTTTAGGGAAGTCATGGATAACTTGAGTAGGAGTGCCCCATGTCTGAAATGGAAATCAATCCAGCAAATACAATCCATATTCACAGTTGTTCTTGCTATAAATGATACATGGTTGATGACATCTTCCACCATTTTCATTCTGTTTCCCTTACAATGAAATAAATGTGTTGGAATAATGTAATGGTGCCATAACATAAAGGCAGAATGGAAATTTAATCCTTCAGCATCCCTATAGATTCAGTTGCATGATTCAGATCCAAGTTCCTTTACACTATTCTAGCGGGAAGACTAAAATATTATTTTCAAATGCTTCCTCTTGTATTTTCTCCCTGGCTTCTTATGCTCCCCTTCTGCACTAGGTTCCATTTTAGAAAATCTTGCAATACATACAAATAGCTCTTGGTACCAGGCGTGTCTGTTTGCAGCTACCTATGGACAGTTTCGTTATGCACACACTTCGTCTATGGAGACATTTCTGCTCATGTCTGACTACTGCTTTAGATGATTTCAAAACTGTTTTCCTCTGGAAGTGAAGATATTCCCAGTGCATTTCGACAACATATTTAGCATGTCATTAATTCCCATCCCCTCGCTTTCAAATCTCATTCCCTCTGATACCCTGGCAGCTCTGAATATCACTAGTTTTCTCTCATTACCAATCTGTTAAAAGGAGGACTGAGCGAGGAAGAAAAAATGCCTCTCTTCTTTAACGACTTATCTAAACGACTTTTTTTCTTTTTCCTCTGAATGGCTTTGAATTTCATACTTGGACAAGAAAAAAAATCCCCTGACTATTGAACATGTTGCTCTTTTTCTCATCGAGGAAGAAGAAAAATGAAAACCACTTTCAAACACAGCATCACACATCGTATAACACCAAGTTGATGTCTTCTGTCAAAGGCCACTACAAGCAAGCAGGATGTTACTTGAAAGTCTTGCTTAGTACAGAAGAGAATTTGGCCTAGTAAGTGATAGAAAAACACAACCAGTGTTGACGCACCACTTATCCAGGACCAATAAAGTTTGAAATATCCCGTTCCCCCACCCCACCTTTCTGTTTTGAAAAATTGATTGCCATGGCTTAGTTCACTGGAGGAGTCCTCTAGCGATACCCCAAGGCTTAGACGTTTCATAAGGCAATGCAGGAATATCTTTGCTGGTCTCATACACTCCATCTGAATTTGAGCCTGAAAGACCATTGAAAATTGTGGGTGTGTGGGGTGTAATTTGCATGAAAGCACAGTTTGTGTCATTGCACAATATCATTGCTGATCACAGGACATGTCTGTTAAAGCATCAGCCTTGGCTTTGAATTTCCTGGGTTTGTGGGGGTAGAGTTTTTTAATCATTCCCCTGTTTTTGAGAAAAAGATTTGTTAACATATTTGAATCTGTTAAACATGAAAGCAGTCGTTCATAACTATTAATTGATATAGTAACCCTGCAGTATTTCCAGCTTGTGGCATGCTTCTGAACAAGCAAAACAAGACACAAACAAGTCATTAGCTGCATGCAAATGAATAGATATGGGCTGATGAGTTCAGAAGGGCTTACAGCTGAGAAAGTCTATACTATCCTTTTACCCCCTTACCCCCTCTTGATCAGTAATCTGGCTTCAAAAATTGCATCACATCCCAATCCTCAAAAGTTAGGTCACTCTTGCTTCAATTGTGATTGTGTTCCAGCCCCTCCCCTGATCCCATTGACCTGTAGAGGCTGGACTACTTTACACCTTAAAAAAAAAATAGCTGAGCCAATCTGATGTCATTAGTGATATCATGTGAAGGACAGGCGTGTGGGGTTAAATCCTGAATTGGTTGCATTCATCAACTGACGCACAGGGTGCTAAACCAGATTCAGGAAAGTTTTTGCATGGAACTCCCTGCTAAAGAGGAGAGGTAGGACTCCATTTTAGCAGGGGATTCCAATGTAAACTTCTTCCTCAGAAACATTTTCTGCATTCAAAAAAAGAGATGACTTCATAATCATGGAGCACTTCTGTTCATGCCTTTGTTCCTAGTGGCTGATATTTCAACCTCACATAATGAAAGTGCACAGGACAGGGTCTGATGAGAGTGGTTCGATAGAGGAAGAGACAGTAAGAGATTTAAAGGGAGTTTTCAAAGTAAACTCCAAAATTCAAAACTGGGTTCAGATGCAAACAGGAAGGCAGTGTGATTGTCACAACACAGGCTGAATATGTTTTTCTTCAAAAGGCAGCATTTTGTAGCAGCTTCAGCTTTTCAGTCATCTCTGGAGACTGCTCCGTGCTAAGCACATTACAGTAGTCAAGCATGAAGGTTGCACAAATGTATGGCTATTCCTGGTGAGGTTCCCCATCTTCAGGATGGTGTAAACCCCATGTATTAAGTACGGTAGACATCATTCACCCCTTGCTATTCCCACCACTGCTTCAGACCCATTCATATGGGGATGCATCCACACAATCTATTATTGTACACTAGTCTTCTAGGCCTGGTGATGCATCCACACAATCTATTATTGTACACTAGTCTTCTTCTAGACCAATATAATGTCCATATAGTCAACTTTGTCCTGTTCACAAGATTTAGTCTCACAATGACCTCTGATCAAGCAGGTTTTTCAAATAATTTATTTATTATTATTTTTAAAATGAAGCCTAAGCGTGTACAAGTAAAGGTCTTTTTAAAATTGTCCTCGGTTTTCTCAGTGGAAAACCCTTATTATTTCCCTCTTGCCTAAATTATGCAACATCATTCTTGCTAAGCAGATCTAAGTTATTGAAGATCAGCCTTGTTAAACTCATATTCTGTTATTTTTATATTTTTTATTATATTTTGCACATCAACTCAGAGCATATATGGAAGGCGATATAATAATGATAATAAATTAATAAGAGCATGTACTGACAAAAAGTCCCATGGGGTTCAAATTAGCTTACTTTCAATACAAGGTGCTTAGCATTGCAGCTTCAAACACAGTTTTAAGATAGTTTTAGTTTAAATGAGATTTCCTGCTGTGTTTGCTGTTAAAGACAGAGGCTGGACCTAGACACATTAAAAAAAAGTTTAAGGGAAATGCATTGTAAACCTCATAATGGGAAATCATGTTGCCGAAATATGGAACGCTATAGTGCCAACTGGTAACACATTAATTTTTTTATTTTATTTTTACTAATGCAGCTGAGTCCTGAGAAGCACAAGGTAACCTCTACATAGGGATGCATACAGAATGTGATCGTTGCAAATCCTGACCTGCTCTGCACCTCCTGGACTAATGTGCACATCATAATTTTGCCATCCATCAGTTTGGGCACTTCCCAAATGTTCCGGTGTCGTCCTTCACTAAAAAAATGAAATGCATCAAAAAGGTTTTTAAATGCATATTTTGAGACAAAATGTGTCAAAGAATTTCTTTAGGGAGAAACTGTATCTTAAAAGCCATGTTTTCTGAAACACAAATTTTTACAACAGATTTTTTTACCATTGCCGATTAAAGTGGAAACAGAGATTAAGACTTGTGGAAGTGAATTATACTAGAAATAGAATGAGGCCCATTTCAACCCCAGCCACCTGTAATGATGACAATGGCAATGATGATGATGATGATGATGATGATGATGATGATGATAATAATAATAATAATAATTTTATTTGCATCCCGCCCATCTGACTGGGTCGCCTCAGCCACTCTGGGTGGCTTCCAACAAATATAAAAGCATAATAAAATATCAAACTTTCAAAACTTCCCCATACAGGGCTGCCTTCAGATGCCTTCTAAAAGTTGTATAGTTATTTATAATCTCTGCACCCATCCTGTCTCCCCTACCCCCCCCAGTTTAATTCCTCCTTCCTCATGAAAGCAGGGCAGAGGCTGAATGAAAATGGCCGCAGAACCGCCATCTGCATGCACAGCTTTCTTTGGAGTTAATAGGAATGTTGCACAAGGGATCAAGGGCAGCAGGTGGCTTTGTGTCTTAAGTGCTTCAGGGGGTGGAGGCCTCCTCCAGTTCACAAGACCCATTATAAAGGGACAGAGGCAAAGGACTTGCATAAAAACTAAGTGGCATTCTATCCATGCGCTCCCCCTCAGCTCATACATTATGCTAACAGTATTAATAAGGATTAATGTAGGCTTGAAAGAATTATAACACTGGCCAATATGTCATCCCTTCAGGAAAGCCATGTCTTACATTTGTCACATTAAAAAAAAAATCTCTCTGCAAAGTCAAAATTGCTTTCAGAAGATGTCTCAAGTTTAAGAGGGAAGGAGGCGGAGAACTCTAAGGAGAAGAAAAGGAAGAGGGGGGCAGATGTTCTCCATTGCTCCAGGAAGTCATGCTGGGAGCTTATAGAGACAAGTGATCTTATTTTAAAATAGTTGAGCCTCTTAAAAATAAAATGATGTTGGGTACATTTCAACAAGGTTAAGCACCGTTGAGAAAGTGAAGAAGGTAAAGACAACACACTCCTATGGCGCCTTCTCGACAGATTATTTAATGAAATCTCATTACCCCTCAGAACCACTTTTGACTTACACAGCTGTAAAAGGAAAATGTGGAAATTTGCCCTTTTCCAAAATGTGGCTGTGAATGATTCTCAGTGCATTTTAATGATTCTGAGCACATACCTCAAGCAAGCTAGGCTAGGTTTAAAACTGTGAGAATATGTCTGAAAATAGACTTTGCGAGAATGGGGGGGGGGGGCATGTGTAACATATTTATCATAGATTGACCCTTATGCTGATCGATAACAAATGGTTATGTTAAAAGAGCTTTAAATGGTTCTGAGTTACGCCTTCATGAGCCCCATGTTATCCTAATAATTCTGAGGACAGCACTACTGAAACCACCAAAACAATGTAAGTCACCTGAAACATGGCTTTGCATGTTTTGGGAGCGGGTCTTATTGCTAAGCTCAACTGGGAAGTCATTTCAGAGGGTGGAAATCACAGCGGAGTTGACCGGTGCCAAAAGTAACTGGTATGGCAGAAGGTAAGGCGATAACAGTAGGTGGTGTCAGAGCCAATGGCAGGCAGAACCGCCTCTTGACTGGCTGATGGCAAGATGTGAGACATGTGGGAACTGGCTGATACCAGGCTGATGTGTCCTGTCCCAGTTGCCCCAATGGACCAGCCTCAACTGGATCACAGTGAATGGTCTTCTCCAGCTCTTAACTAATTTCACCTCCTATAATGAGGGCATAGGCTCTGTAATAGGATCGTCCCTGACATGGAAGCTCATCCAGCCATGCTTGTTCCAAATATATAAGTATCTTGGAAAGTGGGTAACTTCAGATAAGTTTATCCAACTTTCAACTACCCTACTGGTGCACTTGGGCCTTTGGCTCTGGTTTTAAGCAGCTGATTGACAGGTTGTCTGTCACTAAGAGGAGGCCTATTTCATCATCACCCTTTCATTTCTAATCTACATCTACAGGCGGCCACATATATTATTCCTTTCTAGCTCCCATGGGAGAACCTTTTCATGCATCCATCGTTAAAGAGAACAAGCCAGCCCATGAAAATGGCGGGCTTCTCTCCCTCTCTCCCTTTAAAATAGAAAATATCTAGCCTCACTTCTATGGATTCTAATTTTGATTTTTGTAATGTTAAGAAAGATCATCCGCTATGGAACAAGGTCAATGCAATGGCAGCGGCCCAGCCTGTCGAGAGCTCCCAGATGCCCAGCTATTAATCATCCCATTTCTCGAAACGTACCAACCAAACTAGCTCTGGAAATATCATTAACAAGTAGCAAAGTGTTAAATTGCCGGGAATGTCCAGAATAATAGTGGAAAAGGAAGGAAAGAAGAAAAATAGGAAAGAAGAAAGTTTTAAATTTTTCAAACTCTAGCCAGATGGAATTAGGGCAATTGTTCTCTTGCAAATGCTGTGGAGATTAATGAGGTCTGTGGGCACAGCCAGGAGAAAATAGAAATATAAAGGATTGCAGTTTCCAAAAATACAGCTGCCACAATACCAGAGGGATAGATCAGTTTGAGTGCTTAATCTTATGCCCCTATCTTACACAGTAGCCCTTTTTCACATTATTAGCATTTCAAAACACCACTTTACAATCCTTACAAATTTTCTCCTGCAAACCTTACTTCTCAGCTAATGGGGGTGAGAGGTTCTCTTTAGCACATGTTTAGGTTTCTCCCTATCCATTAGTGCACTGGTTCCATACTTTAATTCAAAGAAGTTCTGTTTACACAGGGAGAATTCAAGTATCTCAGGACTTTGAGCTCAAGGTGAACCCCATCTCTATATGAGCAAGTAATTCTAGGGTATCTCAACGATGTTGTTGTTTAGTCATTTAGTTGTGTCCGACTCTTTGTGACCCCATGGACCAGAGCACCCCAGGCACTTCTGTCTTCCACTGCCTCCTGCAGTTTGGTCAAACTCATGCTGGTAGCTTCAAGAACACTATCCAACCATCTCGTCCTCTGTCGTCCCCTTCTCCTTGTGCCCTCCATCTTTCCCAACATCAGGGTCTTTTCCAGGGAGTATTCTCTTCTCATGAGGTGGCCAAAGTATTGGAGCCTCAGCTTCACAATCTGTCCTTCCAGTGAGAACTCAGGGATGATTTCCTTAAGAATGGAGAGGTTTGATCTTCTTGCAGTCCATGGGACTCTCAAGAGTCTCCTCCAGCACCATAATTCAAAAGCATCAATCTCAACGATACCCTTTTGCTAACTTCCGTGGGTCCTGTAGCTCTAGTCTATACATTGGCTGTAGCCGAGGTTCAGTTCCCATGATGGAGGGGTAATCGCCCTCCTTTCCTCTCCACCATAGAGATAGCAGCTAGTGCTTCATGCAGATGCCTGTGAAGTTGGAGCACCGAGAAAAGTGGGGATCTAACTAGCATACATGTGGAGCTCCCACATCACAACATCTGTTATCTCCAGGGTGGAGAGAGGTTCTCCTTCACTGTGAGAACTGAGTGCAGCCTTTGTGAATGTACAGTAGAGGTTGTAAAACTGTAGTCCATGAGCTCCATCTCAAGTCTGCAGAAAGGTTGTGGAACCACTGAGAATGTCTGTACTTGGCTCTGTTCTTTATTCATTTCCCCCCACCCCCAATGAAATAAACCAAGACTCTTTTAACCAGGGCTGGATTATCAAGCAGGCTAACAAAGCTCTAGCCCAGGGCCCATGACTTTCATTATAAGTGGTGTGGATGATGATGCCAGCTCTGATCAAACTAAGTTATTAAAATATGAAATGATATACATACGGTAATACGGATAATTTTAAAAAGGTTTATTAAGTGTTCCATTGAGACCTTCAGTGGTATTCAAGTGATCCATGCAGGTAAAAAAGTTTGAGAACCACTACTCTAGAGGACTGTCGAGTTTTATAGAGAACTTCATAAATAAGCAATATCTGCCCTTCTAAGTATTACACAGTCAAATATCCTATGACGAAACACAAGTGAGTCAGAAGCCCCTGATCTCTTTCAGCTCACTCCAGCCTCTGAGTCAGCACTCCAGCTTGTAAACAAATTAAAAATTGGTGAGCTTATGGGTTATATTAGGTTATATCTAAGGGTTATATAAGGACTGTGTAAACTGGCCCTTAGGGTTCTTTTTTAAAGTCACATTGTCCTTATGTTGTCTGTTGACCTTGAGTCCAGAGTTCTGGCTCCATGCAGGTTTTTTGAATTTATTATTTATTTTACATATTTCAAGACAGTCTACAGAGGAAAGCTTTTCCCTCCCAAACAAATAAATATATAGGATGTGGTGATTTTAAAAACCATAAAACACAACAATCACAATATCCATAAATTACAGGAGCCTCTGAAGACAATTGAAACAGGACAACCCGAAGATAAAATCACCGAAAATAAAATGGCACAAAAAATATGTAGCCACCCAATTAAAATCCTTAAAATATTGAGAAACAAGCAGGGTTCTTAGATATGGTTGTATGTTTGCTGGAAACTGCAGTAGGAGGAGAGTGATATTGTGTTTGGACCCTGCTTGCTGGTTTCTAATAGGCATCTAGTTGGCCTTTGTGAGAACAGGATGCTGGACTAGTTGAACCATTGGCCTGATCCAGCAGGCTCATTTTATGTGGTTATACTTGTTTTTAGATTGTTTATGATTTTACTGTATGGTTTTATGTTTATCTATTGTTGTAAACCGATGTGATATATTTCTACAACACAGCAATACACAACACAGCAACACACACCCATACATTCACACACACACACACAATCAAATTTCACTGTGTGACCTCAATTTGTCAGTATGCAGGTGAATCCCATAGCATAATATCCGCAATCCGAAAGCAGCCCCATTTACAGCAAATATACCTTATAGGGATTAGGATGTGGTGTAGGTGCAATAGCTAAAGATGGAATTTAGGATCAAGCTCCCCTTTAGTAATAATATCATTTGGCACAATATACTATCATACTTCCACAGAAGCCTGGACAGACAAAGAGTCTCACACTATACTTTTCAGTGAAACATTTTCCGCTTCATATTTGCATGCTACAAGAAGGTTTTTCCTTCTGTGGATATTCTTTGTTGTTGTAGATCTGCTATTTTCTCCTTTGTTAAGATTGCCACTTACTGTAATGAGTTTTTGTTCAGATCATTAATCTCAGAAAGGCAATATATATACACACTAAAGTTCCAAATATTCAGATGGCCAAGGATTGTCAATATATACAATATTTGGTTAAGCTAGTGGTGACTTGTCATTTAGATAAACGTGTCACAAGCAAAATGCATTGTATGAAACAGTGCCACTTCAGTGTGCATTGCAGTCCATATGCGGAACAGTTCTAATCTTCTGAGATGGGAAGCGGACATCTGGTTGGGTGTTGTGAGAACAAGAAGCTGGACTTGGTGGGCCCAGCAAGGCTCTTCCTATGTTCTTATATTGCTGTTGCTTTCCACTGCCTACTATGAGGGGAGCCCACCAGACAGCAGTTTGCTAGAGCCACCCACAACCTGGATCTAGGCCTTCATTAAGATGACAAGGACCAGAGAACATTGTTGGCCGTTCCCTCTGTCGCAGTGCAGTGAGTCCTTGCATATACTGTTGTCACAGCTGGCAAAACACTGGCTGGGATGGGCTTTGAATCAAATCACCAGCTATTTAAGCCCTTCCTTTTGGTGTGTATATTTCTATGTAACCTTGCTCAATTCAGTGAACAATTCTAGTAAGCATGGAAAGTTAGCAATAGGAGAGGCTCACCTCTTCGCGTCAGGAACATTTTCAACCTCAAATTAAACGGCTCATGTTACCGGCTCACAGAACTTGTTGTTTTAAGCCTCCACTTGGTAATTCTCCAGTGCCGAAGAGCTGACAAATACTATGTAGTGGAGCAAAATATTCCAGCAGCTGTTTCATTTATGATTTAGATCTGATTCAGATATATCTCCAGAATTTACAAACGCATTTGTTTTTGGACTGCACATTTTCCTATCTGAATCTCTTTTGTCATTTAAGGATGAGCAAATCTTTCTCTTTCTTTTTCACTTGTTGTCCAAGTACTGGACAACAAATCCACCATTTGCTTGGTTCCACTGCAGTCCTTGTGAGCAAAGTTAGTCATAAATAACTTAAATCTCATTGTTTTCAACTTGTGCCATGGAGCTTCCTCTCTCCCCAAATGCCTCCCTAAATCTGTTCTGGATCCCCCCCCCCAACCTTTCAGAGCAGATCTGGGGAGGGAGTGCAGGGTGCACATATTTACTTGTTTACATAGAACAAGATGAATTTAATAAATGGCAATTCAACATGAATAGTTTATATGTTTACTTCTCTGAGAAACGGAAGTGTATTCAGGACCATTAACATTTTTTAAATGATAATTTCTAAAAGTTCTGAAAGTTTGTTTTTCACTAAAACAATTTCAGAAATACAATACTGATTAAATTTAAAAACAAGTACGTTGAAGTTGGTCTTCACTTTTAAAAGAAAAAAAGAAAAAAGGGGGGAGGTGGAATTAGCAGCAGCATTTAGCCTCAAAGTCCATCATGGGCTGAAGGCTCCAATCCTGTACATGTTTATTCAGGAGTAAGCCCCATTAAACTCAGTAGGACTTAATTCTGAGTAATACTAAGTGAGTGAACACACCATATCAGATTAACTTGATTATTAGTAAGGGGGCAGTTAATTACAAATAGAAGAAATAAATTCACCCATGCTGTCAAGTTATTATCTTGTCTTCTGGATATATAAGAATATGTACTTATTGTTTGCTTTTCTGAAATGTATGATGGTGCATTATCGTATCCCAAAATCTAACCCATTAGCCTTCAGCATATATGTCCCCACACCTCCTTGCAACATGAATCTTTGTGAAATAAGATTTATTAGATAACTTGCAATCCTGCATTTATGCTGCCTTGTCCTTCTTACAATAGATTCCTGCACTCCGTGACCTGCCTCCATTGGTCTTCTGTCTGAACTTGTGTGTGCGGCAGGAGTGGCTGACATTCGTAATAATAATGTGGCACAGCAGTACAAGATATCAATCTTCTGGAGGTAATTAAATTATCCAGATTTATGCAGGCAGTCACCACATACTTTGGATTCTCAACCATGCGGCCAAGACCTTGGGGTGGATTCATAGCTGCCATGGACCGAGCAACTGAAAGTGGCTCTCCCAGGCTGAAGAAAGCGCAGCAGACGCCTTTGCTCTGTGAGTCAAAAGGATGTCGAACTCTGTCTAGCTGATGCTATGGAGATTAGATGACACAGCATGCTATAGAGGAAATATGTCTTCTTGCAGGGCCTCAAGGATCTGCTGAACATAGGACACACCCCCAACAAGAGTTGCTTTCCAAAGTGTGCTCTTCATAATTTCTTCCTGGATTTTGAACCTCTAAATTATCTGGTCTTGTTTCTAAAGTGGAGTGGCTTTGCTAGGAGTTCTACTGCTCTATTTTGTTTTTATTTCTCATTTTTTATATAGTGAGATGTGCACGCACAGTTCGCTGAAGCTCAGTTCCTCTGCAATTCCCTCCCTGTGTTTCTGATGCAAGCGTGTGCAAGTTAACTTTATGTGGTTATACCTACAGGTGTATCAAGATCATTTCGGTGTGGTGTTTTACCCTTGTACGGAGGTGCATTGGTAAAGTACCACAGAAAAGCTCGGGAGTGCATTTGTTAAACACCATACAACAAGAATATTGCTGCAACCTTATGTCAGGGCTGGTTCAGCTGCAGGTCAGCACAGAGACTCAGAGACGAGCAGTAAAGTTGATTCTTTACTCAAGGAAACAGAATACAAACAGAGATTCTATGCCCAAAACTGGTTCCAAGGAAAGGAGTTGCCAGAACTGACCATCTGACACCCCTACTTCTCCCTAAGTCTCTTTCCAGTCTGGCTGTTTTCCCTGCAGTCTTAAACTCTGTTGGAAGGGGGGTGTCTGTGCTGTCTGTACTCTTTGTTGTGCTACATGCAAAACTTTGGCTCTTAGCCCCTGGAAATGGGGGCGGCGGGGTGGGGAGGCTAGAGCTGAATACAGTAGGATCAATAGGCTCCTGTGAATCTGTTAGGGCCTCAGCCTCCAACTCCTTCTCAGTTGCCTCTTCTTCCTCTCTCACTCTCTCACTCAAGCCTTTTGCTTGCTCAGCACCTGACCATTCTGCCCCCTCTTTTGACCTGTCTTCCCTGTCACATCACCGCTTCCCTAGCTCTGAGCCTTTCCGTTTTGAGGCTTTCCTTGGGGGGGGGGGGTTTCTCTGGCTGGGGCCTCCCACTACACCTCCTCATCCAGCCAGTCCCTGACACCATACATATCTCAATGCACATGCATGCATCAAACCTCCATTCATCAGTAACATAAACAGGTAAATGCAGAAGAATGGGAAGCTGCAGCAAATTAGGCATGTTCCAATTCTAGAATTAAATCTTATAGATTCACAACCTGAATTCCAGATGAATGCAAATCAGTGAGAATCCAAGGAACAATATAATAATGTGTCTGCTTCCACCAACCTAATGCTTCCCCTGACTTTACCACTGCCCTGCCACATCCCCGGTGCTGGACAACATTGTAGTAATAATTATCCTAGGCCCCACTTGCACCGAACGTTTAGAGCACTATGATACCACCTTAAACAGTCATGACCCCCTAAAGAATCCTGAGACTTGCAGTTTTTTAAGGGTGTTGAGAGTATTAAGAGGCTATTCCTCTTACAGAACTACAGTTTCTGGAGTCCCCTGCTCAGAGGGCTTGACTGTTAAACATACTCTGTAAATGTAACTCTGTGAAGTGAATAACAACTCTCAGCACCTTTGAGAAACTACAGGTCTCATGATACCCATGACTGTTTAAAGTGGTATGATACTGCTTTAAATGTATAGAGTGAATGGCTTCCCAGTCTTGGTGAGTGGCAGTGCCACCACAGTCAGAAAGGTGGCATAGCAGCAGTGATCCACCTCATGTACTGTGCCTGATCAGCCGTCTTCAGGTATTTCTGTCCCTGGTAGAACAACATGGTAGTCAGGAGTGGAGTCTCATAAAGTAGCCTTAGAAATTGGCATTGCACACACCAACTAGCCCACCCCACCCCCAGTATCCACACATGCCATGCAAAGTTTTGTGATGGCGATTCCAGGTACATGTGAAGGCTCCTGTATACAGACATTTCCACTGGAGACCAGTGGCAGGGCCATTTTACATAACTGATGTCAGGGGTGGGGCTACTCTGTCTAACCCCTCTCCTGCACTATTCTGCATGGGAGCTGGTATGTCAGAAGAGGGCTGTGTTTTCAGCCCATTCATTTTGCAATGTGTTATAAGAAGGGCTTTTTTCCAGCTTGAACTCACCGGAACTCAGTTCCGGCACCTCCCAAGTGGACTCCATTACCATTGAAAGAGAATGAAGGAGGCATTCATAGTGAGTTCCAGCACCTCTTTTTCCTTAGAAAAATAGCACTTCTTATAAGGCAGCCGTTCAGACTACTCACCTGTGAAGAAATGAAAGAGTCAATACTAGACCTGTTCTATATTGCAATTAGTGATGGGCTGATTCTTTGAAGATTGCATCAAATTTGCCTAGAAACTTCCTGAGGCCTACTTTGAAATAGGAAGAATGTTGAGAATTTGGTCAAGTCAAGACCTTGAAAAAACTATCCCCCTTCAGTGCTATTTTTGTAGAAAAAGAGGTGCCAGAACCCACCACGAACACCTCCCTTGTTCTCTTAGAATGGCAATGGCCCCCACTTGAGAGGTGCCAGAACTGAGTTCTGGTGAGTTTCAGCTGCCCCGCTTCCCCTTAGCAAGGCAAGCCCTCCTTTCTACAGAAAAGTGGGGAGAGAGTGAAGAGGCTCGGATTCTGAAGTGATGGTAGGGTGCCCACCCAGGCCTTCTAGGGACTCTCTGAGACTGGGCTCCCAAGCCGCATCCTTGGAATTTGACCCTATAGACCTAATGGTGGAGACAGGTGGGGAGACATCCTATTTGGTTCAACAGTTCACACCTATTTGGTTCAACAGCCAATTTGGTTCAGCAGCCAAGCCTGCATAATTTGGGGGCTTCTTGAAGCTTGCTTCATTTTGAGGTTGGCTCTTTCAAGTTCATTACTAAGTTTGGTTTCTGCAAACTTTGTAGATACCCCTAGTTACCATTATTTATGTTTTATTTTGTTCGTGCCTGTATCCCTGCCCTACTCTTTTATGTGTTTTTCCCCAATGCACACAAACTTCCTCTTCTTTGTGTTATGTTCTATTCTTTAGTGTGTGCATATATATGGAAAAAAATATGTTTCTCAACCAGCAGAGACAGCTGTTCTTGCCATTACAGATATCAACAACATACTGGCTGGTGTGTGTGTGTAAAAAAGCACGTCTGTTGCATTTCAAAATAGTATATGTGCTGCCGAAGCGAGCACTGTTGCATTTCAAAATAGCCAGGGTTGAACCAGGTCACAAACATATCTCTTCTCATACCACTGTTATCAAAAAAATGTGCACAAAATCACTTTTACAATTCAGTCCTATGCATATTTACTCAGAGGTATTTCCTTGTCTGTCCATCCACTCCATATCAGCAGTGCTTATTTAAGATCTTAAAATTTATTAAAATGAGTAAGAAGTTTAGCTGGTTGAAGAACAGAGGGTAGTGGCAAAACAAAGAATACTGCAGGGTATTCTGATCTCAAGAATTTTCTGCAAGTCTTCAGCAGCTGACTCACCACTTTGACGTTCAATATGTTCTCACATGTTGCTATCTCCCTTGCTTCATATTCTGCAGAGGTTTTCCTGTCGATGGCAGTTGCTGACATATGCCAAGCACTTTCTACAAAAAGATGACCATATGTCATATGTAGTTCATTCACTCTGACTCAGTTTCTCCCCGGGGTGAAAGAATGTGTTGCCACATAATATTTTGTCTGGGAAGAGCTTTTAAATTAAGGCCAATGCCTCAAGCTGTAGAAGTCCGTATTAACCAAAGACAACGTCCAAAGGAAGCAGCTAGGCAGCTAGAATAATAATAGTAAGGAAAATAAAATTGAGACCATCTCACTATAATAGCCCATAGTAGCATTATTATGACACTAGTATTAGTTGCAATGTATTTTGCAGAAATGGTGTGATAAGTACAGTGGTGACTCGCAAGACGAAATTAATCCATTCCGCGAGTCTCTTCGTCTTGCGGTTTTTTCGTCTTGCGAAGCACGGCTATTAGCGGCTTAGCGGCTTAGTGGCTATTAGCGGCTTAGCGGCTATTAACGGCTTAGCGGCTTAGCAGCTTAGCGGCTATTAACGGCTTAGTGGCTTTAAGAAAAAGGAAACAAACTCGCAAGAACTCGCAAGACATTTCGTCTTGCGAAGCAAGCCCATAGGGAAATTCGTCTTGCGGAATGACTCAAAAAACGGAAAACCCTTTCGTCTAGCGAGTTTTTCGTCTTGCGAGGCATTCGTCTTGCGGGGCACCACTGTATGCATTGTAGCCAAAGTAGCCAATTTTGCAGCAACGGTGTGATAGGTATGCATTGTATCCAAAGTAGCGCTAAGTGGCTTGTTCTGTCAGTGCAAAAATGTCTGCTTGCACAATAGACTCCCCCTTTTTCCTCCCTCTGAGTACACGCTAAATCCAAGGGCGTAGCATTGGTTGCTGGTGCCTGGGGGTGGTGGTGGTAAGTGTTGCGCCCCCCTGGTGGACTGGGCAGTGTCAATCCCTTTGCTGACCAGTGTCTAATTAAGGGAGTCTCTCCTTGCAACAAAAGAAAACAAAGTTTTAACAGCAAAAAATGTTGTTGTTTTTTTTAAAGGAAGAAAATTGCAAAACCAAAGCTTAGCAAAAATACACTCAAGGTTAGAGGAGAACTGTAGCTGCTTGAGATAGTTCAAAAACTATGGACAAGCACAAGCCAAGGCCTGTGTCTGAGTGTCTGATACTGTAAAGGGATGTTTTAGCCAGAGAAAGAGAGTATCCTGCTTTCTTTTTTCCTTTCTTACCCATATGTACAGTGGTACCTCGGGTTACAGGCGCTTCAGGTTACAGACTGCACTAACGCAGAAATAGTACCTCGGGTTAAGAGCTTTGCTTCAGGATGAGAACAGAAATCGTGCTCCGGCAGCACGGCGGCAGCAGGAGGCCCCATTAGCTAAAGTGGTACCTCAGGTTAAGAACTGTTTCAGGTTAAGAATGGACCTCCAGAACGAATTAAGTTCTTAACCTGAGGTACCACTGTATTCCCCTCACGCCTGAGCCCACAACACCCAAAAAGTAATACTCTATTGCCAGACGTTGTCCTAATTCTTCTGTGCGCCCGCTACAGTCAGTATGGAAAGTCTGCACTCAGCCACCAGCTGAGCTGTGCTTAACATGCAAGCTTGGTGAAAACTGGAGGAGCCTAGTGTTTGAGAGGTACTGATTTGGACAGCACAAGTTTAATGAGGCAGCAGGGACAGATGAATAACTTTCAGGGTAAATGGCACCGGTGTATGTGCACTGAGTTAGGCTTTACATTGGCGCAAGGGCCATTGGATTGTCTTGTTACTTACTGCGTAGTGCTCTTTGGCATTTATTTCCCCTGAATAAGAGACAACCACCTCTGCTGCCATATCCTGATAGTTGTCGGAAAGGGCAGACATTCCTCATGAGCACACATTATCAGTCAGTGTTTCTCACTGAAAAAACAGCTCTGCCGATGTGCTCATGCTGTTTCCCACACAACTAACACCAGCATCACTGGTTCTCTCTGTCGGTCTTTCTCTCTTTCGGTTTCTCATCTCTAAAATCAGTGTATCAATGCCCACTTGTAAACAGTGCTGCTAGGCATTGCAAGTCTGAATTAAGCAAGGGTCCTAAAGCCATTGACGCATACACACAAAAATGAATGTGGTAGCTCAGGGGTGAGTTGGGTTCACATAGCAGGGGTCAGAAAACTTTTGCAGCAGGGTGCTGGTCCACTGTCCCTCAGACCTTGTGGGGGGCCGGATTATATTTTTTGGGGGAAAATGAACGAATTCCTATGCCCCACAAATAACCCAGAGATGCATTTTAAATAAAGCACACATTCTATGCATGTAAAAACATGCTGATTCCCGGACTGTCCGCGGGCCAGATTTAGAAGGCGATTGGGCCGGATCCGGCCCCTGGGCCTTAGTTTGCCTACCCATGACATATAGCCAAAACAGCACCATCCACATATACACAAGCAGGAAGCATCAGCAGACTTGGGGGAAACCCAAAGGTTTGCAGAAGTACAGATCTGTGCAGGAAGAGCTGTAGCGCAGTGGCAAAGCAACTGCTTTGCATGTAGAAGGTTCCATATACAACTCCTGGCATCTTTAAATAGGGCTAGGAATGTCTCTTGCCTGAAACCTTGCCGGTCAAAGTGGACAATATTGATAGACCGATAGCCTGACTCTTCTTACATTCCTAAAAATAAATCCAGTCCAATGAGGGATGAGCATGCTCACTGGGCACAGCATTCTGGCCGGCTGGTGTGTGTGCGTGTCCAGGGGGACTGAGGGTAGTAGGATGGGATTGGGGAAACGAGCAGGGTGTGTGACGTAATGAACTGGATGGAAACCTACAAAAAAAAATCACTGCACAGTGCAAAATGGTTGTTATTAATAATATGAAAAACATCCAGATTATGAGGCTATGAAGCTTTGTCTCTTGTGTAGCCCCTGTTCCTGGCTTGGTTGCTGCTTTGCTCCACAGAACAGATAAATAGCTGAGGAAAGATAAAAAGCAAAAGACTTAAATTAGTGAGAATCTGGCCTGAGTGCCTGCATAATATTCTCCATAATAACTACTTCCTCATCAAAGCAGTAGCTGGCTGAGGCCTTGGAGGGTGTATTTTACTCGGGGCTGCAGTGTGTGTGAGGAGCACAAAGCTTGCCTCATCAGGTAATTGAGTGCTGTCCTGCCGCTGGGATGTGTCAAGTTACACAGAGAAAATGATGCTTTTTGTGTCCATAAAACAAGAGTTCAAGGGGGCCTTTTAACACAGGGATCATAGCCAGAAAATGTGGAAAGAAATGGTTTCTCGGTGTCAAAATATGCAAGAAAGGAAGGGGGTTTCTTTTCTTAGCCTCAAATAATGAAGCTTGGGATCAGAAGCAGGAGGTGAGTGTTGCATTTGCAAAAAAAACTAGACAAAGGGTAATTAACAGTGAGACATGACATAGGTGAAGTGGCTCTTTCTCTTTTTGTGGGAAAACAAGACCCGAGAAGGTGTTGAGATTCCCCTCCCATTTTCGCTTTGCTGGTCTCATTCTGTCAGCTCACAACAATGCAGAAAAGCTTTCCTACCTCATCATCTCTTAGACCACACAACTAACACAACTAGAGTTCTCCAGGTGTGGTGCAGGCCTTCCCATGAAGAAGCTTCAAGCAAACTTTCTCAGAAAGCCGTGTCTCCATACCAGGGCTTGTGACAGGCTACAAGGTAGTGGAGGTTAGGATCAGATTTTCCCATCTCTTAGATAGGCTACCTTCCCAGGTTGACAAGCCCCATTTGCCCCTCATTTCCCTTGACAGCACATGCAGAAACTTCCTTCTTGACCGTTGGACGTGTTATTGGTCTCATCTACTCAAACCGTCTGAGCCTGCCTTTACATGCAGAGGATATACAAGTCAGTAACTCACCCAGGGTAGACCCATTGTGAGCTAAAGCCTTACCTGGTTTAGCTGGCCAGCCAAAGCCGTTACCCAGGATGTGGCCACAGTTGCAGCCTCACAGCTTCTAGGAGCCACAGATGAGAGCTGAGTGCAGGGTTGTTGGACGAACTATCCCAGAAGGAGCACAACGTGTCCCCCACCAAAAATACTGCCCCTCCTCTAACACCCCATTTGTTGTTTAGTCGTTTAGTTGTGTCCGACTCTTCGTGACCCCATGGACCAGAGCACGCCAGGCACTCCTGTCTTCCTAACCCCCCATACACCCCTTTTTTAAAAAGCTTCTGGTAAACTGGAAAGAGATTGACAGGACTCAGCTGAACAGGCAGGTATCAAATGTCCAATGAGTTCACTGGGGACATGAATGAGTTAAGAGGCCCAAGCCATTTTCTACCACAATTTCACAAAGGACATGTACACAAACAATTTGCACAATTGCTGTGATTTAAAGGGTGCACCAAGCCCTTCACTTTTCTATATATTTGCATTTAATACCTTCTTTCTTCTTCTTCTTTGGCGATCACTTGTAGCTGAGTAAGATTGTCTTCCATAAACACGGTTTTAACAATGAGTCTGTAAGTGGCTGTGGAGGCCAGTTCTGGATCCACACATCCTTCCACATTGGGGACATTGGTTTCAGGGCGGGAGCTGATCATGGTGTGTATTTGCCAAGTGTGCCTTCCTCTTAGCACGTTTCTCCCTTGCGTTCTGAGTTCGAGTGTCTTCAAAGCCCATGACACCTTTGGTAAAGGCTGTTCTCCAATTGGAGCGCTCACAGCCAAGTGTTTACCAATTGTTGGTGTTTATACTACATTTTTTAAAGATTTGCCTTGAAACAGTCTTTAAACCTCTTTTGTTGACCACCGGCATTACCCTTTCCATTTTTAAGTTTGGAATAGAATAGTTGCTTTGGAAGGTAAGAATCAGGCATCTGCACAACATGACCAGTCCAACGAAGTTGATGTTGAATAATCATTGCTTCAACACTGGTGATCTTTGCTTCTTCCAGTACACTGGTATTAGTTCACCTGTCTTCCCATCCTATGTCAGCTCATGGGCCCAGTCAAAGCTTTCTTGTTCTTTGTTATTTTGTCAGATTTATGGCATCTGGTAACTGGATGACTTCACTTCCTATCCTTTCCAATGGCTGCATGAATGACATTCATCCCCAAACACTCCAACCCTACCCCAACAACAGGCTACATCCTAGCTAGCTGGATCTCAGTTGCCAAGAAATTTATTTTAATGCCAGTGGAGACTTCCACTATCAATGCCAGACTTTTTAGCTCTTAAGTCTTTCCAGCGACACACACTATCATAAATAGCTATCTAGAAATCCAAATCCATTATGTCTGCTGCATTACCCTGTCAGCTTTCATTGTCACCTCTCTTCCACAATGTTAATCATATTTGTTAAGGATGACCTCCTCTTTTATAAAGTGGAGCCTTCTGACTGTTGTTAGATACACTACCTACTCACCAGCTATTTTACTGACTCCATAAAATCTTTCTCATTATTAGATTCCCCCCCTCCCCTCCTGTTAGGCTCCTCCATAAATATGTCTGTCTGCCCAGTTCTAATGCGATGGGAAGTGGGATGACCCTTCCATTGAATGGATCTGTAACAATTTCCTCTGGCCCCTGGAGGCCCTACCAATACTCTGAATCCCATCCCCACAGAGAAGAGTAATCAATCAGAACCTAAAATGTGAACAAAGGGGAAAGGACTCTAAATATCAGAGTTGTTTCATGACCACTGATTTCTTCTCCGAGTCCTTTGCTGTTGGGATAGCATGTAGGGTTTCAGTCTGATCCTGCTTGGGAAGAATTCTTACTAAATTCTTTGGGATTATGCCCATGTTAGTATGCCCTTCCTTGTGTGCCTCCTCCATGAGAGGTCCGGAGGGTGGCAACATGATAATGAGCCTTTTCTGCAGTGGCTCCCCATTTGTGGAATGCTCTCCCCAGGGAGTCTTGCCTGGAGCCTTCATTACATATCATTAGGTGCCTGGCAAAAAGTTCTCTCTAACCAGGCCTTTGGCTGATTGACATTCCATGGCCTTTTAAATTTGATTGTGGTGGGGTTATTGGTTGTTCTTGTTTTATTATGTATTTTGTGTTCTCGTTTTGTATTTCCGTGTTGTGTTGTGAACTGTCCTGTGCTCTTCAGATGAAGGACAGCATACAAATTTAATAAATAATAAATTAATCAATTATATGCTGGTCATTGCATCTTAATATACTTTATTAGGGCACCTCCAGACCGTCAGTGTTTTGAAAAAATAAAATAAAATTAGGTTACTGGGAAATTTAGGTTTACACCATTAAAGACAGTTTAATTCAAATTTACGCACTCTGTCGCACTAGCACAACAAATTCACTTTATAAAAAAAAGAACAGTTAGGAAAAGTGATGGGGGAATGCACTGAAAAGTGTGGAATGAATGAATGACTAATGGGAGGCAAATCAGGATGAATGTTCATTGTTGCATACATCGTTGTATAATGGGATATAATCTAGCCTCTGCATAGATTTTGTGCAACCACATCAGGACCCGACTCCTAGGACAGGTCATAGGGAAGAGTCCACAGTCACATACTGATGCAAATTACTTGTTACACATGGAGACACCGAGATGAAGGGAGGGGCAGATAATCTTCAAGGATGCTCAGATCCATGATAATGAATTAGGAATATTATTGTTACAGATGAATTTGGGTCAGTCCTCAGTTTGCCCAAATATTACCTTTTGATTAGGGATATAAGATTCCCCCCTGAGAAAATGCTGTGAATTACTGTGGATTTGGGAGGGGGACTTTCCTTGGAACCACTTAACCTGCCGATAATCAGGTTGTGTAGATACAGCTAGGGATATAAGCACTGCAGGGCTCTTGCTGCTACTCCTATCTATTTTCACCTGATCATTATTACAAGGAAAGCCACTGCAAAGTGGCAGGGACCACTGAGTGCATTAGCATCCAAGCAGGCAGTGTAAAAAATCAGATCTGATTCTGCCTGTGGAAGATAAATGAGGCAGAGTCCCCAATGCCCAAGATTTGGTCATCTCTTTATGAGTTCTGAAGTACCTATTAGCAGCTTTGATGAGTGCTGGGGGAGATGAAGTCTACCTTGAACAATGTTAGAGAGCTGAATCAAATCACTTGAAATCTCCCAGAGGGAGAAACAGCCTGAGTTGGTTATATACACTGCATCCTTTCCTTCTATTGCCTACAAGGATTATATGAACCCTCTGTTGGGGGAGAAAATGGTAAGCACTTTTTCAGCAAAATCTCTCAAGAATGTACACTCTTATATCTAATAGCTGCTTCCCCTGCAGTTTTATGTACATCTGTAGTCAGTCCCCCCCCCTGCACCTTTCATCTCCATCTTGTTTCTTTACCTTGATTTTATATGGCTGTGACACCTGCAAGAAAAAGGCAGATGGATAAGAGTTTCTCACATCGATTTATGTGGCATCAGCAACTGCAAAATAAAAAACCTGTTTTCAACACCATGCTATCTTTTTTAAAAAAAATATTTCTTTCTTGGCTGGGTTGCAACGTTGCCTTTGGTGAATGAGTCGTGTCAAACATTTCCCACATGCAACAAACCATGATTTTGCATGCCGCCACAAAGTTTCCTGATGCAATTTCAGTGGTGCCGTGGAGAAGACTGGTTTGTGCTGCGGTGAATGAATCAGATAACCAGGGTGCCATGTGGTAGGTAAATGTTTGAGAAAGGGGTGGGGAACCTTTTTCAGCCAGAGTGATGGGTGGGACCAGAGGCAGAACTAGGCAGAGCAATGAATGGAGAGGTTACCTTTGTACAGTGGGCTAGTTTCTACATACACCTGCACAACCCTCTCTAGTCCTCCATCCAAGTAAGGAAAAGGCATTGTCAGAGTTCAAGAATCCATACCAGATGAGCAAAAACATGAAAGAAAAGTGCAAAGCAAGTCCAATGAGGAATGTGGACCAGGGATGGAGCGTCCTGAAGAAAGTCCAGAGGATGAGACAGAGAGGCTTGTAGACAACGTTTGGGTCCTAGGCTTGAGGTTCCCCATCTCTGCTCTGGGTTCTTATCATCATGATGTCTACATTATGGGTTTAACAACAAAGTCTCTATACAGCATGCATTCCTAGCATATTACTGTTGGACTTTTGAGCCAACACAGAGTGTGTGCAGTGACTAGGGCGAAGAAATAAAAGGCTGTCCACAATATCTTTAAAACAAAAAAAAAATTCCTTCCAGTAGCACCTTAAAGACCAACTAAGTTAGTTCTTGGTATGAGCTTTCGTGTGCATGCACACTTCTTCAGATACCTTCAGATGCACACGAAAGCTCATACCAAGAACTAACTTAGTTGGTCTTTAAGGTGCTACTGGAAGGAATTTTTTTTGTTTTGACTATGGCAGACCAACACGGCTACCTATCTGTAACCACAATATCTTTGTTTAGTTTTATTTTCAAAAACATAACAGCCAAACACTGCAAGCCATCACTCCTTCTCAACAGCAGCATAAAAAAAATAAAGGGACACTTAACCATTAGGTCCTGTCGCAGACGACTCTGGGGTTGCAGTGCTCATCTCATTTTACTGGCCGAGGGAGCCGGCGTTTGTCCACAGACAGCTTCCGGGTCATGTGGCCGGCATGACTAAACCACTTCTGGCGAACAAGAGCAGCGCATGAAAATGCCATTTACCTTCCCACCAGAGTGGTACCTATTTATCTACTTGCACTTTGACATGCTTTAGAACTGCTAGGTTGGCAGGAGCAGGGACCGAACAACGGGACCTCAACCCATCGCAGGGATTTGAACCGCTGACCTTCTGATCGGCAAGCCCTAGGCTCTGTGGTTTAGACCACAGCACCACCCGCGTCCCCTCACCAGCAGCATATACAGTGGTAACTCGGGTTAAGTACTTAATTCGTTCCGGAGGTCTGTACTTAACCTGAAACTGTTCTTAACCTGAAGCAACACTTTAGCTAATGGGGCCTCCTGCTGCTACCGTGCCGCCGGAGCACAATTTCTGTTCTCATCCTGAAGCAAAGTTCTTAACCCAAGGTAATATTTCTGGGTTAGCGGAGTCTGTAACCTGAAGTGTATGTAACATGAAGCATATGTAACCCGAGGTACCACTGTAAAACTTTTAATCAACTTAAATACAGTTTTCAAATAATCAATTATCCTATCACATCCCTTCCTGCATCTGGTACAAAAAGTAAACTCCCCTTTTAATTAGTTAAACAGTCAAGAGACCACAGGTGTGCAGATAAGTAGGTCAAACTGTGAGCTTCAATTGATGAACCCCATTCCTGCGTAGAATCATTGACCACTTAAAGAAAAACCAACAATTGCACCATTAAAAAAAACCTAATTCTGGGCTACCGAAAAGCAGAGTGTATCCATTTTCCTTCCTTTTAATATTTGATGGCATGCATGTGCTTCTAATAATTTGGGGATATGATTAAGACAAATTAAAATCTTTCTTAAATGCTTAACAATGGGAATGCAAGATCTCTAGAACTTGGTCCGCCACTTAGCACAGCCTTGTGCAACATCCTTTGCGAGTTGTTTAACTACCCCTTTCATTATTTCCAGGCAGATCCTATCATAGCAAAAGGACAGTCGTGTGGAAAGCACCGACCTTTGACCAGAAAGAAAAAGGAGAAGAAAACATGAGGAGAGGGTGTAAGATTTTGTGCCTTGTATAGGGGAGCAAATACGCACTTTGTTAAAACAATTAGGAATCATGAAACATTCTTCTTGATTAAGAGTCTCCTTAGCCTGTGTTGGAAACCTAGGACAACACCCAGTTGAGGTTGTCCCAAACCCCAGGGCTGGCTTCTAGCTCTCCTGTCTATTATGCCCAAAGCATGGTGGGGTGGGGCAATCTAGGGTTCTTCTTTTTTCTTTTCTTTTTCCCCATGTGTAATCATTCTTAGACAGTTGTCACGGAATTGGGATAAAAGTTGACTGTTGCAAATTCTCAGAAGTATAGTGACTTTTCCAGAAAGCAGAAATGTTTTCTGTTTCCCAGGAATGTCTTCTGTGAATCTCTTTCCCCATAGTGTAACCGAAACACTGCCACATCATAAGGCTAATTTACAGTAAGCTGAAGATGTAGAACTAAGAGAGAACGGACACTGAACAGTGAGCAATTACTTCAGGAGCAATTACTCTAATTTTGTTCAACAAGAAGCAGAAGTTTGTCAAGAACGAGCCTTGTGTCTTGTAGAGATTTCATTAGGCTTTTGCCTCAGGGACCTCGGAAGTGAAGGTCAAAGTATAAAACTAAGGCATGGAAGTTTCAGTCAAGATCTTTTAGGACCTTTTCACAATATCAGACTCAATAAGTTTTCAAATATCTGATATATTAACAGAGCACTCCACAGAACGTTTACTCAGAAGTACAACACTTTGTGTTCTTTGGTGTTTACTTCCTAATAAGTATGTTTAGGACTACTGCCATAAAATCTTTTTTACACTCTTCCAAGCTATTTGCGAGCACAAGCTATTTATGAGTATGTAAATATAGTGAATGTATCCATATCTGAACTTAAGGTTTATTTCTAGCCATTCTAGAAACAGCTTAGTGCATCACTAATCTTGTTGGATTCTGCACTGATTTTCAGCTTGGGGATTAAACACTTAGATGCTTGTTGTTTTAAACCTAGCAGTCTCCTTCTTGTTTGAAGTATGCAATCATCTGAACTTGGTACTCAAGGCATTCCTACAGCTCACAGAAATAAATGTCCTACTAAATTGTTTCCGTAGAATTGGGCCTGCTAGATGGAAGCCATCTCAGATAGGAATGGGGTAGTTTGCATTTAAAGCAAAATTGCATAATTTGCACGGTCTAAACAATATTAGAACCAAAACAGCTATCCTTCAAAATTTGCACTTCTCCAAATTTTACAATGCAGTTCTCCAACCAAGCAATGTGTTCAACAATGCATATACTTAGAGCACACATGTGCATATATTAGTGGGGGAAAACATATTCAGAGAAAAGAATTTGCAAAAATGAGGATATTAGGAAAAATAGCATACAAGGTTGTGTATATTAGGAGACATTCACACTAATATATTGATGAATATTCATGTGGATGCCTTTTTAATGCAAAAAGATTTGGAAATGTGGAGAACTGAATTTAAGATTGGAAAAATGAGAAAGGGGGGGACTGGAATTGTCAAGTCTGGCTATCCCTAATCTCATGAAACAGAAACTGGCGGGAGCAAGAGGTCGTGAGCCGTTGGAAGATGGAGCTGTGTGTTCCACACAACCTGCCCTGCACCCTATAAGCTATGCAACAGCCCTCAAATTCAGTTAATTCCGCTGTCCCATTTCAGCATCTTGATCAAGGGAAGTAGTCGTACCCCTCTATTTTGCCTTGGTCATACCACAACTGGAGTACTGTGTCCAATTCTGGGGACCACAGTTTAAGAAGGATATTGCCAAGCCGGAACGTGTGCAGAGTAGGGTGACCAAGGTCATCAAGCATCTGGAAACCAAGGTTGAGGGAGGTTAGGTATTATTTTGCCAGCAAAAGAGGAGACTGAGAGGCAATATGATAGCCATCTTCAGATTTTCAAAAGATTGTCCCATGGAAGATGGAGCAAACTTTGTTTTCTTGTGCTTTGGAGGCTAGGACCTGAACCACTGGCTTCGAGTAACAAGAAATGAGATTCCAACTAAACATCAAAAAGAACTTTCTGACCCTAAGAGCTATTCAACAGTGGAATGGTCTCTCTTGGGAGATGGTGAACTCTCCTTACTTGGAGGTTTCTAAGCAGAGGTTGGCTTGTCATCTGTCATGGATGTTTTAATTGAGATCCTGCACTGAAAGGGGTTAGACTAGATAATCCTTGGGGTATCTTCCAATTCCACAATTCTGTGATTCTATTGACTGTTTCAAAGTATTCAGCTGCCAACCTTGTCAGCTTCCATGCACAGAAAGGAGAGGTGCCATCTTGTCTTTAATTTCTGACAGCAAAATGTCCTGGGCTGATTCTAGTTATCAGACTATCATGTATAGAATCACTTGGAAGAGTTTTATATTGATCTGTACTCTGCCTTTCCCAGTTCCCATCTTCTTCCCATGTAGTTGATGATGGTGATGTATGGAGAGATTGAAGGGAACTATTATCTGAAAAACACTACAGTTCCTTCTCTATTAGTCTTCACATAAATTCATATGTTATGTGTCCTTGTTAATCTGTAATCTATTCACAGCTTTCTTCTATACCGGTGTTCCTAACTGGTTGAAGAATCAAATTTTCAAGGAGATTCTAGTGTTTAATTTTCCAATATGATGCAATAGCATAGTGGGTGTGTTTTAGGAGTCAAAAAACCTGGTGCTGTTCTGCATCCACCCCTAAGTGTGTGGCTGATGGCTACTTTAAAACATTCCCCGTCCCCACTTGGCAGTGCAAGCCAATGCAAAATTCATACGGAGGTCATTTTTGATGCTGTTGAGTGATCCAAATGGAACTTTTTCAACAAAAAAGGGGGGATCCCAGTGAAAAGGGAGGAAGGAAACTTTTAAAATTTGAGATGTGGGGAGCTCTCTGTAAACATTTCTAGATCCTCTTCTGCCCTCTCTAAGATCTATTAAGCTGCATATGTAATATGTTTATAAATATGGTTGTCCATTGTTATTCATAGGCACTCATGGAAATATAACCCTCATGGGCACATGACAGAGAGTTCAAAATAAATGACTATTTGTCTTACAAAATGTGATTGTCATGCAAATCAGGGAGAAGCTTATATATGCTAAACTTGACTAGGACATGTACATCACACTACCCTGAATCAGCACAATAAATTATTCTGTCTCCCACATTTTGTTTTTTGCATTTCATCCTTCTTTCCCAACTTTCAACCCAGAGTGAGGGCAATAGTCCTGGAACAGTCAGTGCATTGTCTTGGGACCTGACTTAATCCACTGGAGTCCCTGCAGGACACTAGAGCTGTGTTAAGTGGGCTTCAAAGGCAGGAGGCAGAATGAGGTGTGACAGGAAACCAGCTCCTTCTAACTGGTTCACTTCAGGCTAGCTTTAAATAAATTGCAGCTCTGAGCTGCTTCGACATTGACAAGAGAGCTGTGATATTTGCAGCTTTGCTACAGAAAATTGTGGCCTTTTGTGACAAGAGCCGGAGAACACAGATATATTTCGAGGTAGGAGGGGCTGTGCCAAAAATCTGGAGCGTGCAATTCACCCACAATTTCAAAAAGTCACAAAGCAGGCTCAAAATTCTGAACTCAGGTTTAATTCTCTTTGGGGAAGGTGATGTTATGTGATGTTATGTGATTTCTGCCTTGAATGGGGATGGGGAGAAATTAGATTCACATTGCATTTAAAGGTGAGTCTACCTAATTCAGGTTTCTGAAACAATGCATGAACTGAAATGCAGCCATCTGTCAAAAGTTGCATTTTCACTAATTTTTCGGTGCAGTTCTCCAGCCAAGTACAAAAATGCAAATATTAGGGCAAAAATGCATTTATTTGTGAAAGCAGCATATGAACATGTCTATATTAGACAAAATTCCTTACAAATGTGTGTGGGTGGGTGTTGAGAAATAGTAAGAGAAATTCACACTAAAGTGCAGGCAAGTATTCATTAGGATTGTTTTTTAAATTGCAAGCTGATGTGGCAATGTAGAAAAGTGAAGACTGGAAAAATGGGAAACTGGGAGAAACTGAACTTGATAAATTTGCATGTCTCTAGCAGCATTGTGACAATATTCATATATATTAGGGGCAATTAGTATAAAGTAATGGGATTCCTGAAGATTATATACCAGGTTCATTATATTAAAAAAAAGAAAACCCCTTTCCAATTTTGATCCCCAAATTTCTTACATTACCATCATTTTGTTCCAAATTAATTATAATAGTAATGGTTATAATAGTAAAGCAGTGATGCAGTCAAGTGAAACAACCATCTCAAAGTTTCTTAAGTCTATCAAGGGCTATTAGTCGTGATGGATATGTATTACTTCTCGTATTGGTGGCGGTGTGTCTCTGAATGCCTGCTGTTGGGGTTCACTAGTGAGGAAGTGCTACTCTGCTCACATCCCACGGGGACTTCCAAGGACCTTTGGTTGGCCATCATGAGAACAGAATGCTAGACTACACGAAGCTTTAGTCTGATCCAGAAGGGCTCTTCTCATTTCCTAACCTTTCATGGAGGGAACATTTTCTAGAATTAAAATAGTATAATTTGCAAATACTCTCTTATCTTAGCTTTTGGAAAAGAGATAAGAGTCATTCAGGGAAAGTCTTATCACTTCATCTATAGCTGTTGACAGGTACTTAAAAATGTCTGGTTTTCTTTTGTCACAATAAGGGATGGGTAGACCGACGTGCTTCTGCTTTGAAAAGTTTGGCATGGCCCCAGGTTGCTTCTTTTGCTTTTCTTTAGTTTTCAAGACTTTATTATGAAGTTAAAATAACAATTGAGTAAGAAATATTAAATAAAGTAAACAAAAGAGGATGAAAAACTTTACAACACCCCCTCCCCCCAAAAAACAGGGTTTACATGCATGACTTTGTTTCATATGTATGAATTGGTTTCATGCCATAATGTATTTATGTTTATGCTTTTAAATGTAACTCACTTGGAGACCATTTAAAGGTAAAGGGACCCCTGACAATTCAGTCCAGTCGCAAATGACTCTGGGGTTGCGGTGCTCATCTTGCTTTATAGGCCGAGGGAGCCAGCGTTTGTTCGCTTCTGCAGATAGTTTTTTCTGGGTCATGTGGCCAGCATGACTAAGCTGCTTCTGGCAAAGCCAGAGCAGCACACAGAAATGCCGTTTACCTTTCTGCTAGAGCACTACCTATTTATCTACTTGCACTGTGTGCTTTCGAACTGCTAGTTTGGCAGGAGCTGGGACCGAACAACGGGAGCTCACCCTGTCACGGGGATTCAAACCACCAACCTTTCAATCGGCAAGCCCAAGCGGCACTGTGGCTTAACCCACAGCGCCACCCACGTCCTCTTGAAGACCATTTAGGTAATTCTAAATAATAATCATCCTGATAGTGGAAGGTGGTAGACTCTCCTTAACTGGAAGTTTTTTAATGGTGGTTTGATGGCCATCTGTCAGGGATTCTTCAACTGTGATTTCTGCATTGCAGACTAGATGACCCTTTGTGTATCTTCCAACCCTACAATTCTATGATTCTATCATCATCATCATCTTATTATTATTATTATTATTATATAGCCAGTATTGTCATTATATGCTCAAACCGTCTTGCCCCTGTGAGCAACCTGGCTGCTGAATTCTGCATCAGCTGAGGTTCCTGAAATGTCTTGAGAGGCAGCCCCACATATAACACATTGCAGCAATCTAATACTTTGTGGGGTTGGTGCTTTCCACACTTCTTGCAGTAAATCCTGAGGGTTTGGGGGACACCTGTCATCTTGCCTGCATCAGTGACATCCAGAGAAAAAGCACCTTGGTTTTCTTTTTCATCTTCATACCATCCTCTGTTTTGAGCATCTGCAACATTTTCCATCTGGAAGGAATTTCCACCCAAGTTGAAGCTGCTCAGAAGAAGAAGAAAAAGCAAGCCACCTCCACATTACCATTCACCCCCATCTTCTGAAATTGGCAATGACATCATGAGCACGGTAGGTCTAAAACGACGACGGGGAGCCTGTGGACCTCCAAGGGTTATAGAAGTAATAACTCCCATTCCCCTGGCAATTGGTCATGCTGTCAGAGGCCAATGTGAGTTGGAGTCCAACCATATGTGGAGAGCCACAGATTTCCCCTCCCTGGTCTACAGTCTAAGTAACAAATAGAGAAGGCCCAGCCTTCTAAGCTTACACTGTTGGCTGTCCCTGGAGTACGCACAGGCATTTCTCCAGCCAAAACCACTCTCCAATTTAGCTGACCCTTTATAAATGCTATGAAACCCACTATAAAAACCAGCCTAGTTAAAATTAGACCCGAGCACACAAAGGCCTTGGGGTACAGGAAAGAAATAATGTAAATAAACAAATACTATGGGGAAAAAATACAAACCTCACAGTGAGGGTTCCTATCTCATCTGTCGCTGGAGATGTGGCTGCATGCAGGACATCCGCTGTTCTTCCCATCACTCCCTAAAGTCTCCTACATATAGGTCTTTGTTAGCAAGGCTATGACTCAGAAAGACCATAAGTGATGTAAAGCCACAGCAGACTCCAACCCCAAACCCGCACTGTTTAGAGAAAACATGGCGAGGAGGGGTTAGGCTTACCAAAAACTGGCATTCGAGCAAAGCACACTTCCTGCTTGGCTAGACATGTTGTGTGAAAAGTTCAAGAGCCATGAGAGATGGGCAGAGATCTTTTAATGCAGACACAAGAAGCAGATTTTGCGTGATAAATGGCTGTGAATTGGGTCTGGTTACACTAATGTGCTGTACTAAATGATAATTGGAGACCTGGAAAAACTACATTAACTTATCCCTGAATCCTAATGAAAGCATATTAAGACAAATAATCAGTGAAACTGACAAGATTCATAACTGAGCTCAGGAAGGGCTTTCTTTAATGTGAAATCAGTGTTCCCTCTTTCTGTGATTGATGGCCATCTCTTAAAGGTGTTGTCTGGAGTCCAGGGCCAGCTGTTTTATCTCCCATCCCCCCCCCCCCCCAGGAAGGACTGAGGCTATCTTCACTGTATCATAAGTGAGCTTCCAGATCAGTGTGGGACATGGATGTTTTGTAATGTGGAAACAAGTACATCCTTAAAGAGGTATTCCTTCCTGCATATATATGGGGGAAGGACTTGAAAACAAACTTAGTGCACAGCTGCTAGAGCTTCTATATTCCATCCAGGACAGAACTTCAGTCTTGTGAAAAATTCTGCAGCCTGGCAAATTACTGCAGGTGCCTCCTCCCCCACCACCACTGCCGCCACCGCCAACCCCTGCCATGTAGCATGCTAGTGGGTGGAATTTCACCTCTGAAACCTCTTCCTTAGAGCTATTAAAGCTGAGAGAAGAGGGGAGCTTGGGACCAAATGTAGCCCTCCATGTCTATTTATCTGGCTCTTGGGACTCTGCCCAGGCCACATACCCTCCCCAACCACTCCCATGTCCATTTTACCCCATACTTTCTCTGCTTTGTTCCCTTCTTGGGTGTTTTTACCTGGCTGACATTTGTCTCTGAACCCAGGTTATTCTTTTTGCATGCCTGGCTGTAGGACTGAAGGGCTGTGCGAATGTGTGTCCAAAGCTAGCATTCACATTTGTTGCCTTCTCCATTTTTGCCATTGGCACGGAGTCCCTGGAAGATTGCCCAGGAGAGGATGCATCCCATGGGCTTCAAAAGTTTCCCTACCCCCGTCTTAAAGGAACAGAAGCTACATGTCTGGTATGAAACACGGGTAACCTAAAGTTTTTTTAAAAATCAAAAAATCAATCCTTTGCATGGATCAACTTCATCCTTATGAACAAGGGAGACAGGAAATCACAAATGCTTGAAAACATATTTCCTTTCAGGTGGCAGTGGGGGAAGTCTACCAGCTTCCTCCTCAAAAGTCAACACTGTGGAGGAAATAATGATCCCACAGTCAACAGAAATCATGGAGCTAGTGAATAAATTAACCTCATCTGGATCAACATCGTTCAGCAGTATGAGCCTGTTCTGCTGGCAGGACAATGTTATCAGAAAATTCAAATCCTAAAGCAGGCTTCCTCAAACTCGACCCTCCAGATGTTTTTGGCCTATAACTCCCATGATCCCTAGCTAGCAGGACCAGTGGTCAGGGATTATGGGGATTGTAGTCCCAAAACATCTGGAGACTGCCGAGTTTGAGGAAGCCTGCCCTAAAGGATCGTTTATTTATTTGAAATATTTTTATTCCACCTTTTGATCTAAAAAAGCCCAGAAGGCCTGTAACACGTTTTTTTAAAAAAGCAACTGCAGCAGCACAATATCACAAAGGAAACAAGTGACAGTTAAACAAGGATAGCCAATAATCTTAAAAGAAAAAAGTCTAGCAATTAATAGCCACACAAAACCTACTGGGAAATTCACCATTAATCAATTAACCCCAAAGCCCTCTGGAACTGAACAGTTGTAACTTGTCATCTAAAAGCTAACAGATGACAGAGGAAACTGAGGAAATTTGGCGGAGCAAGGAACAGGATTCAGCCAGAAGGGCCAGATCCTTGGCTCCCTTACTGCTTGTGGGCCACTGTAACAGGAGGGTGGGGCCACCTACCTCTCAATCACCTGAAGTTGTGGTGAGATCAGGTATTCCATTGTTCTTATGCAGTGCAGCTAGTGTTCAAGCTGCACTGCAAAGAAAGATCCCAGCTGATCCAAACAGGGCTTGAAGTCGCTGCCAATCAACCTATCTTAACCAGTGCTCCTCTATCAAAAGGGATTGGTTATGCTGTAGAGCAGGCTTCCTCAACCTCAGCCCTCCAAATGTTTTTGGCCTACAACTCCCATGATCCCTAGCTAGCAGGACCAGTGGTCAGGGATGATGTGAATTGTAGTCTCAAAACATCTGGAGGGCCGAGGTTGAAGAAGTCTACTGTAGAGTTCCCGAATAGAAACTCTGTAGTATAGCTGAACCCAGGGGTGCTTGAAGTAACTGTCCATCAGCTGACTGGTGCTGAATCCTAACCTCACTTTTGATAGGGATCTCATTAGAAGCTCCCCAATGGATTCCAGTCAGGCTTGCATTTGCTGCCAAATTTAAACAGTGCCAGACATGAGCCCTGCTTGCTAAGGAAATATTTGGAACACATTTTAAGGCTCCAGATTGTTCCTTGTCAGCCACATCTTTGCCTGCCCCACCCCTGACATCATAAATGTGGTGTGGGTGGGTGGCTGGGGGAAATGGTCTAATGGGCCAAATTAGGATCCCCTCTGGCCTTGTGGACTGGTGGTTCTCCATCACTGCTCTTTGGGATTGTTACTCCACAGGCTTTCTTGTTGCCATTTCCTACTCAAATGTGCAGCTTCCCAAGGCTCTTTTGGTTGTTTCTGTTGTAAAGAGAGAGAGAGAGAGAGAGAGAGAGAGAGAGTCTAGTTTGGGCCTCATAAATGAACTTTAAGAAGGAATAAAAGAACTGACAATGAGAGACACGGCAACCTTTATATGTGTGGAAAATTTCCAACACTGAGACTAGACAACATTGCACCTATTTCAGTAAACAAAGTGAAACAGTTCCTGTCTTCCTCTAATCTTCCCATTTATTTTTATGGGATTGTTATCCCCTAAAAAATTGACCTAAAAATAACATCTTTCCTTCTTTGTTTATCCGTTTTATATCCATCTTTATTAAAGGAGGAAAATGAGAACTTTCCAATGTGAAATTTCAATTGTTTACTTACTAATCTAATCAGTGACAACTTATGCTCTTAGATTTACGACTTTACAAAAATTAGATCTATCCGTTCACCAAAGCCTGTTCTAGGGAGGATAATTACACCAATACAATCTGGGCTTATTATCCTATCTCTCCCAGCCCCTCCTCTTTATAAGACAGCAACATTTCCTACATGCGTTCAGTGAAGCTGAAAATGATATTTTGATAATGGACCCACAGCAAATGTTCAACAAGGCTGAATGACAATGTGAGACTTTATTAAGGGATGATGCTGGCAAAGCCTCCCCATCCTCATTAATGGGAGTCATTAATGAAGGGGAGTTGGAAGAGGGGGGGTGGGTTGAGCCAGTTACTGATTGATTTTCAGATTATCTCCTCTTAATATAACAACAAACACAAGGTATTCCAATGGCCGAATTACAGCTGTCGTGCAGAATATTTTATCTGTCTAATACCAAGCCATTGGGTTTGTAGTGCATTCCATCTCTGAAGCGTAGAGTGGATATTCTAGATGTTCTCTGGAATTAAAATGAATGCGTGGAGTTGGAGAGGGTAATATAGTTGTCGGCTCTAACCCCAACCTAAAATGTGCTCATTGGATGTTTGTAGAGAGCCCCCATGCATACAGCTGGACTGCCTGAGGGCTCTCTTCTTGTAAGGATGCTGAAGTAATTCAATCTCTCTGAATTCCAGTATGAACTGTAGATCAACAACATCTTCTGGACTAATGAAAGGATTCCAGTGCTTTTTTTTTCTGGGGAAACTCAAGGGTACGCAGTTACCAGCACCTGTTTTTTCCAATGTTAAAAATGTGGCACTTACTGTAACAATTTAAAGGTGAGTACTGGCACCCTGTTTTCCTAAGGAAAAGCACTGATTATAACTTTATCCTTTAGATTTCTCAGCTCAAGGAATTTATCAAAATGCAATTCAATGCATCAAAAAGGTTCTTGGAGATGTTCAGGTATGGGGTTGGTGAATTCCCCAAGGAAGGAAATATTGACTTGTACTATCCATTGCAGTACTAAATAACCGCCCCATCAGTGCAAGGATTTCCACTCTCAGAACAGGGCTCTCCCCTCCATCTCCCTTGTGCACCCCACAAAAATCTGTTCTGTGGGTTCCTCCAAGCTTCTGGAGCAGATTTGGGGAGAAGAGAGAGAAAGTCCCATTATGCAAACAGAGATTATTATGTTTAAGGGATGGTTACTTAGAACTGCATTAGAGAGAAGCCATTATCTCCACATTATACATGTGGAACTGTGGTGGAACAGAGAAATTAGTGGTTCACTACAAACCATCCACTGAGCTGATGGTTGAGTTGAGATTGGAGTTGTGGGCTTCCTGGCTGAAAACCTCGGCTACCACACCAGTTCAGGTAACATACAGGTGTTAAATTCATTCCAAGTTTGATACACAAGTGTGCGCATCAGAAAAATACATTGGACCCCTAGAAATTTAGGTAAATTTAGGATTTCCCCAAAATCATAAACCTGGAGTGCATGTCTAGCTTTGAGGGCCATTAACTGCTACATGAACACACAGATACTGATTAGAAAAGAATAGCAGATCACCAATAAACAGGCTATTGGTTTGTTTCCCCTCTATATGCTATGCAAATTTACCCAATATGGCTACAGATGCAGCAGTGGTGAGCGGGCTTTGAAAACAGTTCTTTTACTGGTTTTTAATGGTGCCAGATGTCCATGTGGCAAGGAAGAAGGGAGGAGTGTGATGAAACTGTGAATTGGACCCTGTGGAGTACAAGCTTAATCCTCAGAGCTCTGCCAAAATCTCATTCCTTTACATGGTACCACCTGTATTATTATCCCTCAGCTAAAACTGAAGGATGCTGTGGCTCCCCCCTCCAAATGTCATAATTCCTTTGCCATCTGTTTAATGTGAGGCTAACATTGTATAGACTTATGCTTATTGTCCCCCTGAGTATAAAATCATTAGGCAAATGCACAAGAAAACCACTTTCTGGTTTATTTCATTGGTGGTCTTTTACTCCAAATAATAATTCTTTAAAACACACATATAAACAAACTTTTAATCTACAGAGTGAGGGAAGACTCTTATTCATGCTCTCACCCAGTGAACAATTATCAGCTTACCTATATTGTTTGTTACTAAGTATTACCATTTGGGGAATATTAATAGGAGAATGTATTTGTGGGTGTTGAGGCCAGTAAGGACACACATGTTGATGATGAGAAAACAAGATGCTATACCATATCACTTTGAAATAATCTTTTTTAAAAACAAAAAAACCTCTTTTTGCCTCTCTTACATAATTTGGTGCCATCTTGTTGATATCTCCACTTGCCCCAAAGTCCAGGCCCCTCTTCAAGTTAGGGGTGAGTGAATCTGTCCATTTTGGGTTTTCTCAATTTTTCATTGTTTAGTTTAGTTCTGCACATCTCCAAATCAGTTTGCAATTATGATGATGGTGGTGATGATTAAGTCACCATGAAAATTCAACAACATTTCTGCGTGGATTTCTCTTAACATGCACCTCGTTGTGATTTTGCCTAATATACATATTTTGCAAAGCATTTTTTCCTTAATATAGTGTATTTCTGTAGGATATGTCCACAAATACTGTATACACATTGTTGTGCACACTTTATTCTAGTATATGCCTTTTGTACTCATTGGGAGGCAGACACCACTGCAATATGCAGGAAAATGTGAATTTTGAAGAACAGCTGTATTTCGGTTCATGTATTATTTTTGAAAGTGCAAATTAGTTAGGTTCACCTAAAAATGAGAACTGAATTGAATTTCACCTCCTTCCCTATTTCACATTAATTGCTCCTAAGGAGTTTTCTGATGTTGGTGTACATTGTTTCCAGATGATAGATGATAGCTGAAAACTATCCCTCCAAGACCTTTCCCCCTATGTTATAGAGTATTTATGCTTAAAGGTAAAGTAAAGGTAAAGGTACCCCTGCCCGTACGGGCCAGTCGTGTCCGACTCTAGGGTTGTGCGCCCATCTCACTTAAGAGGCCGGGGGCCAGCGCTGTCCGGAGACACTTCCGGGTCACGTGGCCAG
Source organism: Podarcis muralis (assembly GCF_964188315.1). Taxonomy (NCBI): domain Eukaryota; kingdom Metazoa; phylum Chordata; class Lepidosauria; order Squamata; family Lacertidae; genus Podarcis; species Podarcis muralis. The sequence continues at coordinate 77,492,524 of NC_135659.1, forward strand.
CGTGACGAAGCTGCTCTGGTGAGCCAGCACCAGCGCAGCACACGGAAACGCCGTTTACCTTCCCGCTATAAAGCGGTACCTATTTATCTACTTACACTTAGGGGTGCTTTCGAACTGCTAGGTGGGCAGGAGCTGGGACCGAGAGACGGGAGCTCACCCCGCCGCGGGGATTCGAACCGCCGACCATGTGATCGGCAAACCCTAGGCGCTGAGGTTTTACCCACAGCGCCACCCGAGTCCCTATTTTTCTTATGCTTATGTTTTCTTATGCTTATGTTTCTTAATTATTTTATTTATTATTATTTAGCACTTATTTTTTTCATTCATTATGAAACATGTTAGGAATATTTGCACGTTGCATTCAACAAATGTACAATCTGTGCACCTGTGTACACAAATAACTAAGTCATGCAGGCGTTCAGTGTGAACAAACCATCTCCCACTCAACATTCCAGGAACTGAACCTGGGATCATCTACATGCAAAAATTCCCTCTGCTACCGAACCATGTCCACCTCATGGCTTCTTTAGCATGCATTCAGTAAAAGGTTTCTATGAAGCCTGTTATACATTTTCTTTCTGAAATGGAACTTGACACTAGTGCCATCCCTTTAGTATTGCTCTCTGCTACCAACTATTTTACTGTTGATACATGCAAATCAAGTAGCTTCAGTAGTCCCATTCTGATTTTTTAAAAAACAACCTCAACCAAACCACTTCTTCATTTCCCCAGTTCACATGTATTTTCTCAGCCAAGTTTGCAAATAGAAACTGAATAAACAGAAGGGAACATCATAATAAATATAACCTGGGATGCATCTGCAGCTTAGAGGAATGTAATTGCATTATGGTAATGGAAAATATTGTAGGCTGAAGCAGCAGCAGTCACTTTGGAGGTCCACTTGTGTAGTGCCTAACTGAGACACATGTGTCAAAATGCCAGTACACAGATTCATAAATAAATTCATTATTTGTTTGAACTGGTCATGGTGTATTTCCACCAAGACATGCTTTCTCAGCAGCAACAAAAAAAGAGGAGTACAATAGAGAAAGAAACGATATAATAAGTAAGATGAGATACCCAGGATCACTGAATTCCTATCTAGCTAATAGTAGTATGATTAAACGTTTTAAAATCCATTATATCCCTTTTTGATCACTGAGGTCTTCATGGGAGTCTCCTGTGGCTCAGATGCGTGACTCATATACTTTCAGTATTGTGGGCCCAATTTTATGGAGCTCCTTTCCAGCTGAGGTCAGACAGGCCCCTCTCCCTGTTGAACATCCAAACCTACTGAATACATATATTTTTTTAATTCCAGCAGCCAGATTAACTGAATTTTGATTTTTTTTTTAGTCTTTATCTTTATTGTATCAAGTTACTTGTACACCACTTAGATATACATTGTCTTAAGTTAATAAATACAATTTCTTAAACAAATACTTTCATCTACACTATGACAGTGTATCTTACTCACCTGCAGCAATCTTCACCTTTTCTTGGCTCTGCTCTCCTTAGATCTCCCAGATCTTGATTTCACAACACCTCCACCCTCCACAGGGGGGAATTCCCTAGGTAGTGTGTCTCATAGTGGAAATATGCAAGTTGCAGATCAAAGTTCTCCTAAGCAACACCCTAAATCTAGCATCAGGATGCAAATTTCACCACTTTTTTTTAAACATTCACCAAATTGGTACAGTGAGAAAGCCTCATCCTGAGATTTATGGGAGATTGCTACCAATCAATGTTGTTTAAAATGTTATGGCCACTGCCATCTGAAAACCAAGCAAGGTCTCATTTGAATGTCTGCCGCCTCCTTCCACATTCTATTTTAAGACTGTCACTAGATGCAGACTCCATCCCTGGCTCCAACAACACCAGTTAAATATCTTTCTCCGCTTTCCTCCAATACACACCTTGTTTAGTTTAACATACAGCCCGATGAAGACAACTGAAAGTCTTGCAAACTATATGTTGGTTGACCTAGTGTATATTGCCCTAATGTGTATTGCCCTAATGTGGATTCTGAAACGTGAAAACCTGCATCACATGTGTATCAGAGTCTAACATAGTGGTAGCAAAATAAAAAGGAAGAAAGGAGAGAGGGAGAGATGACATAGACCATGGGTAGGCAAACTAAGGCCCAAGGGCTGGATCCGGCCCAATTGCCTTTTAAATCCGGCCCACAGACGGTCCGGGAATCAGTGTGTTTTTACATGAGTAGAATGTGTTCTTTTATTTAAAATGCATCTCTGGGTTATTTGTGGGGCATAGGAATTTGTTCTCTTTTCTTCTTCAAAATATAGTTTGGGCCCCCACAAGGTCTGAGGGACAGTGGACCGGCCCCCTGCTGAAAAAGTTTGCTGACCCCTGACATAGACATTTATTGTAACCTATGTTGATATGCTTAAGAAGCTTCTTGCCTCTGCCAAACTTAGTGCTGCTCTACATTGGAAATCCATGACAGTATCAACTGTGTTACGCCGGCTTAAAAGGCCATTCAGTCTACTATTATGTAAAAATTAACTGAGCAATGTCAGAAGCATGGAAATGAAAAACTGTTTCATAAATTAAAAATCTGATGACCTTTTGATTCATCTATAGAGAAATACTTTGTATTTGGGAATGGGGAAAGTGGTAATCTTCAACAAGGTACAACATTATATAGTTATTGCATGGCAGCTTGTGGGATCCAGTATTTATGTTTATGATTTTGTTGGACCTCAGAAACTTTTCAGTTAAAAAGGGGGGCTTTAAAAAAATAACAGCATAAGAACAGCCTGCTGGATCAGGCAAATGCATCACAGCCTGTGAGGAACCTGCAACAAGCAGGACCCAAGCAAAATATTACTCTCCCCTCTGTAGCTTCCAGCAACTTAATTCAGAAGCTTCACTGCAGCTGACTATGGAGGCAGGGCAGGGCAGGGCCATCATGGCTAGGTGCCATTGATAGCCTTAAAGGTAAAGGGACCCCTGACCGTTAGGTCCAGTCACGGACGACTCTGGGGTTGCGGTGCTCATCTCACTTTACTGGCCGAGGGAGCCAGTGCACAGCTTCCGGGTCATGTGGCCAGCATGACTAAGCCGCTTCTGGCGAACCAGAGCAGCGCATGGAAACGCTGTTTACCTTCCTGCTGGAGCGGTACCTATTTATCTACTTGCACTTTGACTTGTTTTCAAACTGCTAGGTTGGCAGGAGCAGGGACCGAGCAACGGGAGCTCACCCGATCGCGGGGATTCAAATGGCCAACCTTCTGATTGGCAAGCCCTAGGCTCTGTGGTTTAGACCACAGTGCCACCTGCGTCCCTATTGATATCCTATCCAAGTTGGTGGCCATCACTGTCTCCTGTGGGAGTTCCATAGTCTAGCTATGTGCTTTTATCTGCCCTGCATCTTCCAACAGATACAGGGAGAAAAACTATTCTCTATCCACTTTCTCCTTGCCATGCATAATTTTGTAAAGTTATGTCAAGTCACCTTTTACTTGTTCATTCTCCCAAAACTAGAAAGTCCCAAGAGCTACAGCCTTTCTTCATAGGAGAGTTGATCCATACCTTGATAAATTTGATTGCCCTTTTCTGAACCTTCTTCCATTTTGATTTATCTCATTTTCCAACACCAAAAAAATTTGCTTGGAGGGTGCTCTGTCATGCCTAAGAGAGCCCGTTTGGATTTTGCTGGGCACAGAATCAACGAGTTTTAGAGTTGGAAGATTCCTTTGGGATCATTCAGTCCAAGCTTCTGTGCAATGCAAGGTCTACAGTGCAGGATACACCAAAAGAAGAGCTCAGTCAGTAGAGTGTGAGGCTCTTTATCTCAGGGTCATGCGTTCGAGCCCCACATTGCTTGTGAGCTTCCAGAATCACCTGGTCAGCTGCTGTTGGAGACAGAATGTGGAATAAATGAGTCTTGTTTTGTACTAATGCAACAAGGCTTTTTTTAGTATTCTGAAAAATGTTTGTGTGTGTGCATTGCTTTGCTGCTGCTGCTGTTTGCATTCCTTGGTCTTATAATTCAAATGAAGAAACAATGTTGGGATATTTGGCCCTTCGGTTAATCTGATTGGCTGAGCACATTTAGCAGTCTGTAAAAACAGATCAAAGAATGCAGGAATCTGTCAGGGTATTTTATGTCCAATCTCCTCAGAGCTTTCCCCCCCATCCTTCCCAAAGAAGAAGGGCGGAGGTGGGGTTGTTGCGGGGGGAGAGGGAAGCAAGAAGTCAACCCCAGAAATTCAGAATGGCAGAGTGCAGTTCTCTTCAGTCCTGCCCTTTCAGCCTTTCTAACTGACGGGGGTGTCAACAGCGATAAGCAAGAGGAAAAACGATGGCTGGCACTGAGAGAGTTCAGGCTGGGACAGTTTGATCTCTCCCAGAGCTCTCTCGGCACTTGAAGATCACTGCTTTTGACACATTTCTCCAGCTGCTGAATGAGAGGATTTACTTGGGTGAAATTTAGGCCCGAGGGGGACGTGAAAATCATATTCATAATTTGAAGTGACATGTGATTCGGGATTAAAAAGCTGCCTGGCAGAGAAAAGAGCTGAGGTTATCCTTTTGAGCTGTGCTAATGCAGAAAACTGCCTTTTTAATCCTGTTTTTAAAAGGCCTAGAAGGTTTCCAGCTGGGGCAGTTGGAATCGAAAGAAGAGGTGGAGATGAGGAATCCCTTTTAATGTTTGGGGTGGGGAGGAAATCTACTGTAGGTTTCCCCCCCCCCTTTTTTTTCTGAAATGGCAAGCTGCAAAGCATTAATTGAACATTCTGGATCTCGCCCATCAATTCTTGTGTGTGGCAATTTGAGGCACTTTCAATCAAGGAAGTATTGGCAACTAGGCAGGCTGCTGAAATGCTAAAAAGAGGAATTACTAAAGAGGGAAGCACTCAGGCCAAAAAGGCTGGTGGGCTCTTTTGCTGATAAAAATATTCCATCAAAAGAGATAATTCAATCTACATTTTGCTTTGCAAGACTACAGTTCAGGGATCAGGGGGTTCTCCTAGATTAGCTGTCGTGTCAGATTTTTATGTTCTTCACTGCCAAGATGTAACAAATCTTCATACTCTTCCTTCCCACACATCTGTGTTATAACTGAGAATTAAGTCTATTCATTTGTTTCCCTTCGATGGTGAACATGCAAAATTGCACATGCGTGTCCACAATAGACGTGATCTGCTTCTTGGGGGATGAAGGGAGAGAATAGCGGGTCACCATGAGAGAGGATTTTGCAATGCAGCTGGATCAAGGATTGTGAAATAGTCATGATCAGCTTCTCCTGACAGGCATTAGGAGACTGAATTAATAAGGTGTATCTAGGTGAAGAGATGCACAGGTATAATAGTGCAGATGTGCTGAGGAAGGAAGGAAGGAAAAAAGAAAGAAACTTTGGATGTTAACTTTGGTTCTTAACAGTCACCAGTAGTTATTTGGTTTACTCCATACAGTTTCTCTCTTACTGTTTGATTAACTGGATTGTTTTAACATTTGTTTATATTCCCTGCTCATTTTATGTTATTTCATTTTATATTCTTACCAAGGTTAATAGAGAAAAAGCCCAGCAACATCACTTTCCGCCTTGACTGTGGCTAGTCAGCAGTGATTTGGATGTGGTGCTCCACCAAGGAATCTCCCATCCGTCGCCACGGTAAGATTGGGATCATTAATCAAGATCAGAAGCCCATTCAGTTACTCATTCTAGAAAGGCAATTTTTGTTTCATCATTGCTCAACACAATTTTTACAACTTTTTTTTCTGCTAAAGAAACCTAACATCATTGGTAGAGTGTCTAAAGGGAACAAAAAGATTAAGAAAAAGTCAAATGGAAATCTGAAAAGATATTCAGATTGCCTAAATAGGCTGTCGAGTTGTGCACTGGGAGCAGTGCATTCATTTCTGGACATTTCCCAAGCTTACTGTTAGCACATCATTATGAATGTGGAGTTTAGAAAGGCCATGTTGTCTTGTTTTCATGTTGTCTTATTTTCAGATCTTACAATATATATAGTAAATAAATCTTCATAAGAAAAATAAAATAACTGCATCTATCTATATGTTATTTTCAGATGAATTTATAGATGACATCATCCTGCATTGCATTGGTGATATATGCAATGAATTTCATCATCTCACATTTCCTTTTTTTGACATATCTGAATTTTCAGGTCAGGACAAAGGCAGTCACTTTTTTGTGTCAACTCAAATAATGTCACTGGAAGGGCAATAGAAATAGCTGGAAACCTGACGTATAATACATTCCCAGGAAACCCCATACCAGCTTACATCATATTTACTCATAGGTGAGGAGCAACATGCTGGAATATTTGTAGGACATCAATGAACCTCAGCAGACCTTCAGATTACAAGAGCCAAAATATGGCACACTTCTTTATCTTATACCAAGAACAAACTTAGTTGGTCTCTAAGGTGCCACTGGGGATATATATATATATATATATATATGCTTTCGTAGATTTTCACGGGTATAGGAATGCAGGTTTTGGTGTCCTCGGGTGTCTTCCCGTGTAAAAGTTGGGGTGTCTAGGCGACGTTTCGACGAGGTCTCACTCGTCATCTTCAGGCTGGTGCTTTCGGCTTCTTGTTACTGGAACAGGCAAGCGGGATGTGTCGACACGCTTGTTCATGTTGTGAGGGTGTTTCTCTATCTCGATGGCTTCCATGATTATTCTCTTGTGGTGATGTTCCATGTTAAAGAGCAATTTGGAATCTGCAAAATTAATTTCGTGTCCTGTTTCTTTCATGTGTTGGAAAAGAGAGGAACCCCTATACACGAAGCCAAGCCAGAGCACAACTAAGTGCATCTTCTCAGAAAAACTCTTCACAAAGTTCAAGAGGTCAAGACACAAAGGCTTTAGCAACTAATCCACACCTAATGACCCACCTAAGTGGTACTCAGGATATCACTCAAGAAATCACTCAAGATATCCCTCAAGTAATTAAGGAACAAAAGAAGAAAAGGCACACTAGCCTGGGAACTTCCTCTCTGCCCAGAACATTGGAGGCTATACACCACACCTCAACAGTATTTATAGGAACTCAAACACTGAGACCCTGCTCTGTTCCAGTAACAAGAAGCCGAAAACACCAGCCTGAAGATGACGAGTGAGACCTCGTCGAAACGTCGCCTAGACACCCCATCTTTTACACGGGAAGACACCCGAGGACACCAAAACCTGCATTCCTGTACCCGTGAAAATCTACGAAAGCATATATATATATATATATATATTGCAATGTAGCTATTCTTCTGACAATTAGAGAGCATATAAATGAAGGTGGCTATCCTATGGACACTTACCTGGGAATAGGTCCCACTGAACTCAAGAAATCTTACTTCTAAGTAGACATGCATAGAAATGCACTGTGTTAATATTATCTCAAGTCAAAGCTAAAACGAAAGTTCCTAAAACATTTCAAGTGAGGAGGAACTCCCCATCTCAGTTCACTTGGAATTTTGCCTGAAGCGAAAGTGTGTCAGCTCCATGGGTAAAAGTAGGCATTTCTTTGTAAATGTATGGCCACAAGTCTGCATTTGACAAAATAACAAGGAATGCAGGGAGAAGGTGAATGAAGGGATTTTTTTCCTGGCTGGAAGGAAATCCTCCCCCCAAGCTTAACTGCTTCTGTACATGCAAATTCTCACATGCAAATGCCCTTCTGAGAGTTTCAACATCAGTTTTGGATGTCATGTCCAATTCACGAAAGAAAAAAAAAAAGCTAAGGCTTGTATTACAAGTTGGATCTTTGCACATGTCCTGTAATTCTTTTGTTATCCTTTCAGTTCAACAACAAACCAAATCAACATGCCGGATGACATTTGGATTTTTCCTGAAAAAATTAATAAATCTCACAATTCTGCAGTGTTTGCTGAACTATAAAGGCAGTTAAAACATCCAAAATGCCTGCCCGAAACCTTGGAGAGCAACTGCCAACCAGTGTCAAAAAATACTGAACTAGTTGGAGCAATTATCTGTCTGGATATAAGGCAGTGTCTTACATTCTTATGCTCCCATTAATCTGTCTCTTGTAATGTGTGTATAATGTACCTGTATTGTGTGCCTTAGTGGATTCTGCCACGTTACAGGAAATGCAAGTACACAGAAGGCCTGTGGGTGCCTCATGTGACCTGGTCAGCTGATTGTTAGCTTTGGGTTATGGGCGGGGGTGGTGGTTGGTAAGATACTTTAAAAGATGTTTACTACAGAAGCTGTCTTATCTTGTTGAGCTTAAGTCTTCACGTGAGGAGAGAGCTGCCAGCAAGATATCCTGAGCTTCAATGATGCTTGTGGAAGGAGGTGAAGTTTATAATCCAGGAGATCCAATTGGCAAATACAATATACATCAGTAATGGCCCATGTGTTGAGGTGGAGCTGCCCTCCTGACATTGGTGTCTCTCAAGCTTACCTCGACAAGGCTGGGGAGGGGCAGGGCAACAGCAAGGTGGGGCTCATAGAGGCACGCCAGTAGAGCAATCCATCCCTCCTTCTGGTACAGACCTGACTTTGTCACCACCCTCCTCCACTTCACTCCTGTCCCATCTAGGTACAGTGGTATCTTGGCTTTCAAACATCTGCATTGACAAACATTTCTGTTTTCGAATGCCGTAAACCCAGAAGTAAATGCTTTGGTTTTCGAACAAGCCTCGAAAGTCAAACATGCCACGCGGCTTCTGTTGAATGCAAGATCCTGAGGCCTAGTTTTCGGCTATTGAGTTTTCAGTTTTTGAACATTTCAGAACTCAAACGGTCTTCTGGAACAGGTTACGTTCGAAAACCGAGGTACCACTGTATTCAGAAATGACTTGACTACTCTGCCCCATCACACAGGTCACTACCGATACCTGCAGTCAAGATCTGCAGAAACTAAAAGGTTCCATTCACAAATCTGTTGTACCAGAAATGACCAATCCTGTTGTGGAAAGTGACTTAGCAGATGATACCTCCAACAAAAGGAATCCCCCTTTAGTATAAGTATAAGGCTTGCACTAGGCATGGTGTGTCTGTGTGTCAGCAATGTACATGCAGTTCTCTGTTGTTTGTGTGGTGTGCCCTTTGTGCGGAGCAAGACTTTGGTATTGTTGGCACATCCATTTCCTACAGTCCCATTTGGACTGTATTTTCCAAAACAGCCTAGTAGTAGTCATAACCATGTCCAATTAAAGGTCAGCCATTATCAGCCATGGATCTGTGTTCACCCTGGCAGAAATGAGTATGTGGCTGACCTGCTTTTCCAACTGCACTAGGCTGCCAAAATCAGATAATATATTGTGTCCAAAGCCACAGAACCATGATGGCTAATCTCCAGATGTTCCAAAGTCCTAAGCCAGAACCCTCAAGTTCATGACTTTGGTTTTCAGTTCACAAGATGTCAAACCAGACTGCACAGTTTCTAAAATATATTGGTCATCCCTCTGACATATACATCAGACTTTCTTATGGAAGAAAATGTTAGACAGGTACATACCAGGGAAATACTGTTTGCCCTTTGGGTTTACTACTGAGAATGTCCTCTCAACTTCAGGCAGATGAGACAGATTATTTGGATCTGTAGAATTCATGAGCAAAATCCTCACCATACTTCAGTTCACAATATTTTTTTGGGGGGAGGAACCAGATTAGTTACACCGATTCGAAAGGTGTATACATCCTTCATATAAGAGATATGACCTAGAGTACAATCCAAACCCCTGATCTGCAAAGCTGGAGGTTGGCAGTTGGATGGGGTAGGGGTGCGGGATCTGATTCTGAATGGCCCAGAACTACTCTGCCAGCTTCTGCCCAGGTTCTGTCTATGAAAGTTGGGAGTGAGCAGAAGTACTGCTGGTGGTGGCAGCCCATGGAAATTCCTCATATGGGATGTTCTGGAGGCAGGGAGGCCCTGAACTTGCCCAGGAGCCTCTGGTCCCTAACCAAGTTCCACTGCATTAACTTGGTAGCATTGTGCCCTGTTGCCTGCCTCTTAACTTCTGCTGTGTCCAGCATGACTGATAGGACTGCAGATTCAGGGATGGCTCCACCCCTCCATTACAGCCCACCACTGCTCAGCTGGAGTTTGATTTGCTCTGTTAATTGTTAGTCTGTTGTGTGAGAAACAATCAATGTGGCGTGCCAAGTTAAAGACAAACACATTCAATTTGTGTTGCAAGATTTTGTGGGCTACTTCACACATTTGATGATGTAGTAGGGTCTTGCTTGTGGAAACCTGCGCTGTGATAAATTCATTTGTTTTTCAGATGGTTCAAGGACACCCAGTATCTGGGGCAGAATCCAATTTAGCACTAAGTCTCTTGTCCCATCGGTCCAAGGATTCATCATCGCCCAATAGAACATTCTCCCCTTCTCCTCCTGCACAATCTGTTCTGGGGTTCCCCCAACCCTCTGCAGAAAATTTGGGGGAGGTGTGGGGTGCAAACAGGGGAGGACAAGTCCTATTGTGCGAGGGGAAGTCTTTATTCTGATGGGATGCAGTAGTTGAATGTTGCCCCTTGTTTTTGGTCCATATTAGCTCATGCTTTTATTTCCCTCTGCCCAACAGTGCACCCTGCAATTGGAGAATCTTTGCTGTTTGTAGCACAGTGTGGCTGTTTGATATGACATGGAACACAGGAATACTTGTCAGAAATGATGCTAAACCCTCTCACTCTCACTTTCTCATTGAATGAAAGCTTATCTCGCTTTCTCGAGATAAGCTAGATAGTTACTGTTGACCAGAAAGTTACAAACTTGTCTGCTGGACAGTAATTCTCATCAAGCATTCTCCCTCCTTTTTGAAATAGCATCTATCTTTTACAGTCTCAACTTGAAACCTGTTTTACCAGGCTAGGCTGCTTCGCTTCACCCCTACCCCTTGCACTTAATCTCCATGTAGCCTCTATTCCACATGTTTTTGTTTGCTTAAGGCCTCAGGCAGCCATAATTACAAAATTTAGGGGGAAATCTGAAATGACCCCAAAGGTCTTTCTCAAACAGAAATCATTTGTCATAATGAGCCTGCCCGTGACCTGCTGACCTTTGGAGCTCAATTAATTTCACACAGGAATAGTGGTCACAGCCTCTAACCCCTCCTGCTAGAGAAATTCCCATTAAACAGGAGTGGGATTCTCTCCGACTACTTGGAAACTTAGGAGAGTGAGCACTGACATTGGCACCACTCTGAAAAGGTAAAGGAAAAGATACAGAGGCATTCGATTTCCTAATACCCTTAAGCAATGAGGAAACTGGGAAATAAATTTGTCAGTTTTGTTTTCTCCCATGTTCTCCTTGTTCCAGTCTTAAGTTTGGTTTTCCATACCAGTTTGCAATTAAAAAGCAAAAATCTTCAAGAAAATTCAATTTAGTGCGAATTTTTCCTAATATTCACATGTTGCATGCACTTTCGCTCAATATACACATTTCCCCATAACAATTTCCCCTAATATATTGTATGCTTTTAATTTTTGCTATGATGTTGTTGTTGTTTAGTCATTTAGTTGTGTCCGACTCTTCGTGACCCCATGGACCAGAGCATGCAGAGTATGCTATGATATGTATACTTATATGCCCACTTTACCCTAGTATATTTATTTTCATACACATTGCTAGACTGGAGAACTGCAATGCAGAATCTGTGGAATTACAAATTTTGAAGGGTAGTTGTCTTTCGGTTTGCACATTGTTTCGGAAAGTGTGACGTCAGTAGGTTCAGCTGAATCAAATTTCTCCCTCATCCCTAATCTTGAACATAATGGAGTACTTATGGTAGAAAATAACTTTTTTAGTACAGTGTGCCCATAACCTCTCACTATAAACAGGGTTCCTTGGTCTGGGTAGCTGCAGAAAAATAATAAAATAAATAAAAGTGTGGTAGCCCTAAACCAAGGGTGGAAATTGTGGGCCCTCTAGTCACACCAGTTCCTTGGCCTAACTTCCTGTGGCTGCTTTGTCTCATTTCAAAAACCTTCTGCAAGCTACCAGTTTAGACCTCAAACGAGAATGGTTTGTCTCTTCCTCTTGTATTGCTGGGTGGCTCCCTGTTTGTGGAATGCTCTCCACAGGGAGGCTCCCCTGGCACCATAATTATTCATCTTTAGGCACCAGGTAAAAGCACTCCTCTTATCCCAGTCCTTTTAAACTCTCTCCCTCCCTCCCTCCCTCCCTCCCTCCCTCCCTCCCTCCCTCCCTCCCTCTCTCTCTGTGTGTGTGTGTGTGTGTTATTGTTTTGTTTGTTATTGTGTTGTGCTTTTGTGTTTTTATACCATAAGCCATTAAATATAGAAATTTAATTAATAAAAATAGATAAAAATAAGATGGAGATGGTAGCAGGTGGCAGAAAGGAAAGAGATAGAGAAAGGGGGTGGTTCCATCCATTGTGTCTTTTGGCACTGCTCATCACATGCAGACTCTCACTCCCACCCAAATACATTGAGTTAGAAGTTTTTCTCCACCCAGGCGATCCAACCCACAGGTGAGCCAACCCCTACTCCAGGTTCCTTGCTAGTGGCAGCCAGTTGTAAATCTTGAAATTTGGTGTTCAGGGGTGAGGCGGGGCAGATCTGGTCCAGCAAAAGTTCTTCTGGTGGGGCCCCTGATCCAGGCCTGTTTACTGGACCAGTCTACCAGCTGGCATAGCAAAAATTCAATATTATCCTGCACCTCCTTCCACCCAGTCACCGTGAGCAGTGGGGCTGCAGATACGGCAGTGGCTCCGCTGCTCTGTAAAACTGCATAACCCTCTCAGGCTTAGGATTATAGCAGTACTACATCAGACTGTTGAATCTGCCTGTGTTCTAGGCAAGAAACCATGATACTGGCCCAGAGAAAAGAAGCGAACCTTTTCTGTAAACTTTGCACTTCTGTGTCACCTTGCAGATCAATGTCTATAAATCTGAAAGGTCCTGGGTAACAGCCCTGTAATGCATCACAGAACCATGGGCTAAACTCCGTTTTTTTCCTGAGTAAACAGAATGCCATTCCAAGGGAATTGATCCAATGTCAGCCAAAACCAAGGAAAAGAGGAGAAGATGAAGATTCCCTCAGCCCAGGGGAAGTTTGTGTATAGCAACCAGATAGGCTTGCTAATGGGTGGAATGACAGGCGCTCCCTTCTTCCCAGCAGCTGTTACGTTTATGTGTTTTAGGTTTTAACATGCTATAGCCTGCTCTGAGTCTCTTTAGGCAGCATCAGGCTGTCAAATCCAAGCAAATAAATGTGGGGGTTAGTGGTTGATCTGAAGAATCAGTGGGAAAGGGGCACATGTGTGAGAATGAGCAAGGGAGGGAGGGAGGGATCTCTTTGTATACAGTTGTATCTTGGTTTTCGAAACCTTTTGTCTCCCGACTCCCACAAACCCAGAAGTGACTGTTCCGTTTGCGAACTATTTTTGGAAGCCGAACGTCCAACGTGGCTTCTGAGGTTTCCATGTGCCTCCGGAAGGGCTATTTGACTCATAGGGGACAGATGCAGGAACTATGCAGTTGCAAACTCCATTGGAGAGCCTATTGATGGATCTCTCGTGTGAAATCTAATTTGGTCTTGAGCCCCATCCTCACCTGGTACAGGGATCAAATCCAAGCATTCCAGCGAGCAAGAATGCAGTTTAGATTATCTGCCTGCCTATCAGTTATCACAGTCAGAATGAAGCAAATTGCATAGCAGGAAAAATATATCTCATTTTTTGCAAAATGGATATTTCCAAATTCTGCAAAATCAGGAACCTATATTCTCCTGCATAACCTTTAGGTCATATTATTTTCAAGTATAAACTCACAGATGAGGATTGAGATCAATCCATGTATATACTGTATGATGCATGACTGCCTCTGTATAGAAAGATCATCAGGTGCTATTTTTCTTCCATCTCTCGCCTTAAAAAAAGCAAAAAACAAACACATGTGCCTCATTGTTATCATTCTCCCCTGATGAAATAACTTGTCACATTGTATATTCAAAACCTGACAGCATTCAGACCCACCTATTCCCTGTAACCAGCTAAAGTATTTTTATTCCTGGAGAACATGGAAGATTAAAATAATATACATCATGTGTGTATATACAATACATGATTTCTGATCACTTCTGACATTAATCTTCACTCACAAAGATGGAGAGATAAGTCACTCAAGTTTTCCCTGTGCTCACTCATGAATGTAAATGACATCATGGTGATATTGTGTAATGAAATATCATGAAACTGTATCTCCAAAGCCATGTGTGCTGTTCATTCTTCTCCCCTCTGTGGTTCAGACTGAGCTCTGGCTGTGTGCATGTTTTTAAAGCACTACCCTTGCTGCAGTTTATAATAACGGGATAGAGAGAATAAAAGTTTAAAACTGTATAATTTGGTCGAGTGAGATCTTGGAAGTGCACGTTTGTGGTGTACATAATTAAAGAGATCCAGACCTATGTGAAAAACAAGTACAGTGTGAATTCAGCTTCTCCAAGCCAACGTTCAGAAGTAGTGATATGTAAGCTGATTAAAGTGGACTGCTTTCACTTAAACCCGTTTAATCATATGGGGCTAATCTGGCAACTCCATGCATGTTTGCTTGGGAATAAGTCCCAGTTGAAATCAGTGAGATGCTTCTGAGCATATGCACATTGGGATGAGGCTGCACATGTAGCTTCAGAAGTAACATGGTCTAGTGGACAGCATGGGTTATGATCTGAAAGAAGTGGGGAAGGGCCACAGCAATAGAGCATCTGTCTTTCCGGGAGAAGGTCCCAGGTTCAGTCCTTGCTAGCATATCCATGTAGGGTTGAGAGAGGCCCTGTTGGAAAGAGGCTTCTGCCAGTCAGTGTAAACAACACTGAGCTAGATTGATCAATTTTGTTGTTGTTGTTGTTGTTGTTGTTGTTGTTGTTGTTGTTGTTGCTGCTGCTGCTGCTGCTGCTGCTGCTGCTGCTGTTGTTGTTATGCCACCCATCTGACTGGGTTGCCCCAACCACTCTGGGTGGCTTCCAACAAATTTAAACATTAAGCACAGTAAAACATCAAACATTAAAAACGTCCCTATACGGAACTGCCTTCAGATGTCTTCTAAAAGTCAGATAGTTGTTTATTTCCTTGACATCTGAAAGGAGGGCATTCCAAAGGGTGGGCGCCACTACCAAGAAGGCCCTCTGCCTGGTTCCATGAAACCTTACTTCATGCAATGTGGGAACCACCAGAAGGCACTCGGAGCTGGACTAAATGATGAGGGTGGGGACGCTCCTTCAGGTATGCAGGGCCAAAGTTCTGACTTCCTATAAGGCAGCTTCCTGTGTGGGTTCAGTTTAGGGTTCAAGCAGTAGTGAGCGTCAGGCACCAAAAGTGAATCCATATTGTGATCCACAATACTTTATTTGGATTGGCGCAGTATGGTTGTGACAACTGGTCTTCCTGGGTGGCCTGGGAAAAGTGATTGAGCAGCATCTATATTACAAAATTCAGCTCATTTCACTTTCATAGCTCCTTCCAAAATTGTTGGCATCCATCTGTCTTGGAAGTCGATGGAGGAGTGCACATTTGTTTTAGAGTTACAGTGCCCACTGTGGCTGTAGAGACATGTCTTGTTGCATCTGGGACATATGAAGGCATCCAGTTGTGCTGATGCAGGTCTACCAAGGTGTTTCTCCTTTCTGCACTCCTCCCAGAAGCCATTCCTCCTCTGATCACTGCTATGGTTGCACAACATCTCTGTCTGTCTCCAGACATTGTGGTGATGTGCAAGGGATTCCCACACAGCAGGCTTGACGTTGCCAGTCTTCACATCAGACATACCAAGATACATTTAGAAATTCTGGGGATCTCTAATGCAGAATTTTCAGCACCCTCATAAAACACAATTTCTAATGTTTTTTCAGAGAAGCCATGACAGCTAAATCTGTTTGGCAGTATGCAGTTCAGCTGTGCTCTCCAAGTCAAATTCCCATATGTAAAATATAATGGGATCCCAGGGCTTTTTTTATGTAAGTGAGATGTAGTACTATACATGTTTACTGAGAAGTAGGTACCATGGTGTCAAATGGTGCCTTTTCCTTAGTGTGTTTAGGATTGTGGCTTTCAGGGTTGTTGTTTTTTCATACTTTGTAAACTTGAAGTAACCTAGAAGAAAAGATTACTGGTAAGTCACTTTAAGTAACTCTTTGCTGGTTTATAGATTTCACAATCAAAGAATAAAAGTCAGTCTGAGAACTTGATGCCTGCTCTATATTAGAAATGTTTTGACAATGTACCTGAAATAGGTTTGCCACATTTTGCCAGGTGGCTGAGACTGAAAACAATTAAATTCTAACACAGTGAAGACATTGCCCAATGCAGGATTACCCTCACAATAAGAAGCACAATGGAACACCTGAGAAACATGTCTTGAGTTGAATTCCCCAGCTCTCTTCACTGGGTACAAACTAAGGTCACTTGGGTGGCATGTATGAGAAACTAAAAGAGCAAGACAGGAGATGAGCAAGTATAAGAACATGAATCAGGCCAAAGACCATCCTGTTCTCACAGTGGTCAACTTGATGCCAGTGGGAAGCCACAGGACCTGAGCAAAATAATCAAATAGCCTTCCTATGTATTTTCACACCAGGCCTAACAGATTAATGGAGGAAATAAGCCTCTGCTGATGCTGGATGTTGACATTTATATTCCCTCATGAAGTGGAAAACTGGGAAAATGTAGCAGCTTCTGTTCATTTCCCCCTTATTTTTCCATATGCCCTTGTGATATGTGTGGCACACCTGGAGAATTACTTGTCAAAGTAGATGAGCAAAAGGTAGGCAAAAAGACCAGCAAGTGAGCAACTAAGAGTGGACAGTACTTGGAGTAAAACTCAGTAACCCTAATCTTGAATTCATTATTTTATGTATTGTTTGTGAGACATAAAGTTAAGCCTTGTTTTCCATACTACCTTTCTGGTGCTTTTTGAATGGATGTGTGCAAAGTAGATTGAGAAAGGTAGTACCATGCTGCATGGGATTATGTATAATATTTCTCCATGTGGATTCTTCCAGCATTATTGACCATAGTTAGGGATGTCAGAGAATTCTGACAGAAACAGGAGAGGAAATTGGCAGTATTCGTTTATTCATTCCATGTCAAAAACAGGAGAATAAGATGGATACTATTGTTTGCATGGGAAGCTGAATGGTAGTGGAACTAAAACAGTGCTGCATGCAACAAACCCCGGGTAGAATAGAAATCAATGCCTTCTTATATCCCTAACCATAGTGGTGATCAGCCCCACGAGTAACATTAATCATGTGATGCTTGTGTAGATTGACTATGTAAATTCAATTAAAAGTGTTGACATTTCCTCAGTTTCCATAAGACCATTTTACAGTATGGTCCCAAGATCACAGTATGGTCCCAATACCCAAGATCGCATTGCTACCAGAGGTTCACGCAGCATGAGACGAAAATCTCCTTTCTGCTTACCAGGCCTAAAATATATTACCACGATACAGTCATAAATAATCTGTCATGAGGGATGCATTTATTCTGAACTGGTGCAATTTATGGTGTCGTATTGTCATTTTCCCTTTATTCTCCTTTGACATTTATCAATTTTCTTCTATGTATAACTCCAATAGTGCTGATCTGGCCCAGCAATCGGAATGCAAGAGATAGATTAAATGTGCAATATGTACATTTTCAATTCATAAATGCAACTCAGCCAGCCTTGACATTCAGTGCAGCAACTCACCCTAATGATAAAGGTACTTACTATATTGCATGAATGGCATTCCACAGCTCCCACAGTGCCCTAATGCAAAATCCAAAGTGGCACTACTTTTAAAAAATAAAATCTGTAAGTATGTATTGAAGCAAGTGCTGCCTCAGGCTCCTATCTCCTCCTCCTCCCCTCACCTCCCATACACCTAGCTAGGAAATTATAGCCAGCGTTTATCAATGACCCTTTTATAGCAGGCAATGAAGTGCTCCTTCCCCTGACAAACAGAGTGCTACCGATCTACCTTGCTGAGTGACCCCCAGTGAGGTCACTTTTGACACTCTAGGCAAAGATTGATTGCAGATAGCAGGTGACGCCCTTTGGGTTGCCTGCCTGTGGGACTTGGTCAAATATTCTATGCTTCGGGCAAGTTGTGAAGTGCATCAAAGAGAGGAAGTTCAGCATCTTCTGTATGTGGAATTATACTGCCAGTGATAATATTTTAGTCTTACACTTCCTATGGTAGAATTGATCCAATACGGTGCTGAATCCATCCCTATGGATATAGTTACTATTTGGAAATAGCAAAAATAAAATAAAATAAATGCAAGCTATATACAGTCCAGCCAAAACCCGTATACCGTATTTTTTGCTCTATAAGACTCACTTTCTCCCTCCTAAAAAGTAAGGGGAAATGTGTGTGCGTCTTATGGAGCGAATGCAGGCTGCGCAGCTATCCCAGAAGCCAGAACAGTAAGAGGGATTGCTGCTTTCACTGCGCAGTGATCCCTCTTGCTGTTCTGGCTTCTGAGATTCAGAATATTTTTTTTATTGTTTTCCTCCTCCAAAAACTAGGTGCGTCTTGTGGTCTGGTGCGTCTTATAGAGCGGAAAATACGGTACATCCCTTGAAGCATGCACAACCCTCCAATGAGCCTTGCTCTCTGAATGTGGGGAGGTTCCCAATTTGTGCGGTGGGGGGGGGAGTAGGAGGGCATGCTGGAGTGAAAAGATGAAGTGTGACACTGGATTGACCCCTAGGTAACCATAGAAAGCAAACTCCATTGCAATGATGGTGGAAGGTATCTGCATTTCTCTCACTCCTTTACTCTGATATAGTTCTAGATAGTTCAGAAGTACATTTCCCTTAAATAGTGAACAAAAGTTTCACAATTTTAGTTTGCAATTTGGCCTTGTGATTCCAAATGTGTTCCCCTGCCCCCACTTGTTCAAGAGGCTTTTTCCTGCCCAGGCATTCATATAAATGTGAACTGAATCAAATTTCTCTCTCATCCCAAGTCTCAGCCCCTTTCTAAGGTGATAGGAGTGTAATAGCAATGCTTTTAACCTACTTGTCTTGGCACCATTCTCAGAGGTGGATTACCCAGAATCAGTTGCATGGAAAATCCATTCCCTGTGCAAAGGCTCCAGCAAGCAGGTCAGGAAATGAACATAAATAATACCTACAGGTTGGCAGCATGCCACATGCCAGTTTGGCTGCAATTTCCTTGATGTGCAAAACACTGTTTTTTTTATCCAGCATCCTCAGCTCATTTCAGTATCCCTGTCTCTCAGAGATCTAGGCTAAAAAATATAATCAAAACTGAAACTCCCTGTTGAGTATCAGTGACTAATGGAAATGATAAAGCCAAACAGAAACAAAACAAAGCAAAACAAAATCTATGCCCAGGAACTAGGGAGGGGGAGGCAAATTTGAGCACAAAATATGATGCACGTGTGGTTTTTTTTTCTACATAGTATTCTTCCCTCTCTCTGGGTTTCCTTTTACAAGAAATTTACCTCTGATTTCCAAATATAAAACAATCCCCCCCCCCAATAAAACCCACTAGTGGGAAAATATTCAAGATGGGGCTCAGAAATGAACTTCAGGGACTGAAAAATGCCTTAAGTACTGCAGTGAAATATTTGGGTTGCTGACAACTAAGTTTTACTGAGAGTAAGTCTACTGAAATCAATGGAACAGTTGGTTATGGTCATTATTTTCAATAGATCTACTCTGAGTTGGAGTAGCACTGGCTACAACCCTTCCCCATCCCCAATTGCTTTTAAGAAGAAAGATAAAAACTCTTCCCTCAATAAAGAATTTTCTAAATAATTGTCGGGATACATACCCATCCAGATAGCTGTCTTGTCTGTGGCCATCATTCATTGTTAGAACATTTGCCTTCTGTGCAAAAGGTCCCAGCTTTGCTGCCTGACATCTCTAGGCAGGGCTGGGAGAGAACCCTGTCTGGAGTCCCACAGAACTGCTTCCATGGGTACATGGATGGGGTAGATGGATGAACAGTTCAGCTCAGTGTAAGGCAGTTTCCTGTGGTCAAAAAATCCAAAGTCAGAAAGGAACATCAGGCTAACTGCCCAGAAACGTGTTTTCCTTGCCCCAAATGCCCTCTCCTTTCTGCTCAGAAACAAGAAAAGAAGGAGGTGCTACCTTCATTGATTCATTAGGTTTTTCCCCACACCAGTTTGTTGTTACCCTGAACTTATTCCACTCATGGAGGAGATGGGACTCACTGGCCTCTACATCCAAATATCTTTTTCCCCCATTGAAAGTTTAGATGAAAAGCATTCATATTCACACACACATTTGGATGGTCATTGAAACTATGGCCATCCCAGTGTGCACCTTAATTTTTTTCCAATTCACTGGTTCCAATGAAAAGCACATTTGAGCCACATTCACACTATACAGTCCAAGCACTATGATACCACTTTTAACAGTCATGGTCCCCCCTCCAAAAAACGGTGGGAGCTGTAGTTAATTAAAGGCGCTGAGAGTTGTTGCAATACCCTTGTTCCCCTCCAACAGCTACAGTTCTCAGTGTGGTTTAACAGTCAATCTGTCTCCACAGGGAATTCTAGGAATCCTAGAGGCGACAGGGGTCTGTTGACAATTCTTAGCACCCTGAACAAACTTCAGTTCCCAGAATTCTTGGAGGAAGTCATGACTGGTTCAAGTGGTATCATAATGTTTTTAAATGTATGATGTGTATGTGACCTTGGATAGGTATCCTGATACAAGCAAGCACTGGCTTGGTTGCATTAGCAATGGGAGAACACTTCCTTCCCCCTCTGTCTGAACCCTTTTAAAAATCGGTGTCAAAAATCAGGGGCTCATTTCACTGAGGGTTCTTTGAGAAACACATCTTTTTTTTCCAGCTCGGCCCTGGTTCAAATAAGTTGTGGACCTAAGCTTAGAGTAGAATTTATGGGATGTTCAGCTTACTGTCAGCGCACAAGATCCCTGTGTTATTTTATTTCATTTTATTTTTATCTTGAACGGGTGCGTGAAGGGCACATAAAGGTTTATTGAGTAAAAGCCCTAAATGCTTGCAAACTTTTTACTATTCTTCCAGGACCTATAAATATTTTTTTTTCCTCAATCCCTCTCGTTGAGGCAATAAAAAATTAGTGTAGAGGTTAGCTGTGGGACACTTGACATGAATCTGGCTTTCATCTCGGTTTGAGATTGCAGGAAGAAATAAGACCAAGCCAAACCCACGGGTGTCAGGGAGGTGAAACTGGCAATGTCGTGAGCCTCTCTCACAAGCTCCCCACCCTTCCATGCCTGATGATGCTCATAGATAAAAGGCCAAATATTACACAGCTATAAAATGAGGAAACAATCTTTTTCACCTTTTGCAATGTACCAAAGGTTATACATTCAAACTAAAGGTGTGAGACATTAGCTTAACAGGATGTCTGCTTTTCCACTAGTGATGTTGCTGAAGTCCATAATGATCCAGTTTAGAATGGGAATCTGGTGTGCTCATAAAGCGCTCCATCATTCTGAACTGAAGTACCCCCCTTCAGACAGTTTTTCTGTTTTGAATATTATTCAAACCAGAAACAAACTCCCCTTTCCTCACCGATCTAACTGTGGCAGTGACAAAAAGCGCTCGCTCTCTCTCTCTCTCTCTCTCTCTCTCTCTCTCTCTCTCTCTCTGCGTGTGTATTGCCTGTTCCCTCCCTCTGTAAGGGATAAAGATAGCCATTTTTAATTTTGCCATTATACTGAATGGGGAACACAGAGCTTCATTTTATACTGAGCTTTAAGATTGAAGCTTAGGGCTCATCCAGACTTCCTTTTGTGCTGCACTTCTAAGGCACAGGCCTGTGCTTTAAAGCTGCATGTCCAAGCATTTTATTTTGTCCCCACACTTTCCCTGAGAAAGCTTTTGTTTTACTGCAAATGGCAGTCCACAGAAACCCTGATTGCTTGGAAACAGAGCTTTAAAGCCCTGACCTGTGCCTAGAAATGCACGACAACAGGAAGTCAGGATGAGCCCTCAGAGAGCACAGAGTTATTGAGAAACAGAGTGGAGAGAAGAAGAGGAGGAGGAGGAGGAGGAGGAGGAGGAGGAGGAGGAGGAGGAGGAGGAGGAAGATAATACACAGATAAAAGGGGAAATACCTCCCTAGTTCCAACTGAATTAACCATACCAGGGTCAAGAAAAACAACCAACCAAAGGAAACAGGAATTAAGAAAAGGTGGAGGCAGGGGTCTGAAAAGTGACTGTGGTGCCAGGCGAGTGGACCTGAGTGAAGACTCTGGCTGGAGCCCAATCAGTTCCACCCCTTGAAGTCCTGCCTCTGGGTCTGTGATCGGCCAACATGCAGACGGGCCAATTTTGGCTCCCAACAGGCATCTCAAGAGTTTGCAGCTTCTTCCACTGGCTGTTGGTGCCTGGCGCTGGGAGACAAGTGATGGTGGTGGGGCAGCACTGTGCTGCAAAAGCCGTGTGACTGGTAAGAGAGTGGTACTTTGGAGAGGGGGGACCCAGTAGGCTTTAAATATACCCCTAACTCTTAACACAACTGGCAGCATGGATTTCAAAAGGAATAGAAATGCAGTGGGAGGAGGAGCAGCAAAAGCATTACTTCACACACACACAAACCCCACAACATTCACATTATCTGTACATAGCAGACTTTTCAGAAGGGAAGCTTTTTATAAACATGCAGAGTCCATAACATCTCAAGGAAGCCTATCAGGGCATGTGATGGAGTTATCTTGTAAGAACACAAAGAATCACCTCTCAGCACCTCTTCATAAAATGAAATTGCACACCCCCATTCCATTCTGACATACCCTCCCCCAAATGAATGCTGCGTTACTATTCATTCAACAAAACTGCTCATTTATCAGCAAAAACATCCTAGGGTCTAACTCCACAAGACCTGAAAACAATAACTTTGTGACCATTCTGATGTTTGCATGGCTGAATTGTTGAAAGGAAAATTTGATATGGAGCAGGGGTTAGAGTGAGATAGTGAAAAGGAGGAGGAGAACAAGACTGAGAATTTGAAACAGGAAAGAGATTTTGGAAACATAGAGTAAATAAACACACACACACACATTGACAGAGCTATTGGAGAGGGAAGTAACACATGGTTGAGACCAAAGATACACATCCATTAGCCTCTCTCCAACTCTGGGTCTTAGGCCATGGAAACCTTTAAAAAAGCACTCTGAGCCAGACATCTGATGGAGCCATGAATTGTCACTTCAGGAAAGACTCCAGACGATGCAAATCAGGACACTTTGATTCTCAGATCCAACTTTCAAACCAAGGCAAGTCTGGAACTGCCACCATGGTTATCTTGCTAGCATCTGATGCTGCCACCCCAGCCACAGACTGCTGCTATATTCTCATCATATAGACATCTGCACATGTGTACACATGTATGTTAACACTGAGAAGAAGAAGGCAGTAGGGGCAACACTTATGGGAGCAACTGAGGTGGTGACAGGGGAGCTCTTGCTCCTTCCTGTTGGGCTCACTTTCCAACCCCGAGGCACAGGAGTCATGAGAATATAAAGGAAGAATTGGTCATGGCCTTTATATTTATATATTTCAGGGTAAAGGTAAAGGTGAAGGGACCCCTGACCATTAGGTCCAGTCGCAGATGGCTCTGGGGTTGAAGTGCTCATCTCGCTTTACTGGCCGAGGGAGCCGGCGTACAGCTTCCAGGTCATGTGGCCAGCATGACTAAGTCGCTTCTGACGAACCAGAGCAGTGCACAGAAACACCATTTACTTTCCCGCCAGAGCGGTACCTATTTATCTACTTGCACTTCATGCTTTTGAACTGCTAGGTTGGCAGGAACAGGGACCAAGCAATGGGAACTCACCCCATTGCGGGGATTCGAACCGCCAACTTTCTGATTGGCAAGCCCTAGGCTCAGTGGTTAAACCCACAGCGCCACCCGCGTCCCATATTTCAGGGAGAAAGGTCTAATTTTATAGTTCAGTAGTTTGCATCTGTATGGGGTGACAGTTTCATAGGGGCAACGGTAATGTATGTAAACTGTATCTTTTGAAGTATAAAGGGTATATTTGCAAAACACCTAGCTGTTTTCTAAGAATATGCTATGAAATGTGGTGGGGTGTTTTTTTTCTCTCTTCTTTTCCAGAAGACCTAAGTAAGACTAGATAATAAGAGTTCTGAAAACGCTACCCTATAATTACCCATAAACATCACTACTCCTTAAACATAGCTGCTATGTGCATTTTACGCAAAAACAGTGATTTGGAACCAAAATGGAAGGGAGAAATCATATTAATAACAAAATCATACTGCTGTTCTTACAGTGCAAAAACATGGCGAAATCAAAACCGTCCATTAGAAAAATATTCAAGTTCTCGTTGAACCTGTGGGCTGGCTTTCAATGAACTGTCTATGTAGAATTCTTGCTGTGTGACACATCATTCTTGGCTTCGTGAGTTTGAAACCCCTAATCTGAAATATGCAGTAAGTTATAAATTAATTAATGGGGGGAAACACTCTCCCCTTTTGCTACAATCACAGTATGAGATTTTCAAAATTGATAGTGCTAATTACCGAAGATCACAAACTTCCCACACTTTGTTAACTTTTAGGACAGACTTCACCAACCCAGCACCCTCCAGAATTTTTAAACTGCAATGTCCTTCGTGGTTGTGGTGCCTAGAGTTGCTGGGAACTGCTGTCCAAAACATCTGGAGAGGTTGGCAAAGGCTGTGATAGGACATCCGATACGTCCTTCTAACTCCTTACCTTCCAGATCCTCAGTGTTGATATTCCTTTCAACATCTGCAAAACAAATCACTTCATTTTGACTCAGGGTTGGCGACTATATATAAATACGCACGCATTAGCTGGAAATACTGTTTAGGGCCCAGAAGGGAGAACCCATATCGACTATGAAAATGTATTATTGGAATACAATATTCCAAATACAGCCTGCCCCTGCTCTTCTTTCCCCAGAGCATGGCTGAACAGCTCTGTCTAAATCAAAAGTGACTCCAGGGATCGTATGTGGCAAAACAAAATCCACAGCTTTCCATAGAGGACTGCCAAAAATAACTTTGGCTTGACAAGCATATAGTTCTCAGATAGTTTGTTTCTTGAACAAGTGAAAATAGCGGTCCTGCTTTATCTCTGTAAACGATCAGCAAAGCGCCCTTACCCTATCCCTTTCCATCCCATGGCCATTCACTTAATGGAGACGCCTTGTATCAATAGAACTGAAATACTTTGCAGGTGTTGGAAAGGAAGAGGCTGCAAATAATCTCTGCCAACAGAAGAGCGTCCACTTAATAGCAGTGGCCAGACACCGAAATCACCTCAGCGCATTCATACACAAAGAGACACCTGTATATACACATCTAGATTTGAGGAGCAGTAAGATTTGCTGCTTCAAGTTTGTTCGTGGAGACAAGGCATGCTATATAGACTGGGGAATAAAGTATAATTCATGATGGGGATGTTTTTGTACCATCATTTAAGGGACACAGATATGTTTCTCAAGCCATCCTGAAAGATGGCTTGTTGGAAAGAGATCTCTGTGTGTGGATCGCTCTTTGGGTATTGACTTACGAGGGTGAAAAGGTGCTGTAGAAGAGAAAGTTTTCTTACCCAGCACCTAGATCACTAAATATGCTTAAAGAAGCTGCAGTCATCTTTGAAAGTGCTGATTATCTGTTTGGAGGTGGAAAGGTGGCATCCTTGTCTTTTTATTATACTTCAGCATTTGATAATGGACGTGCAGTGGTGTTGAATAAGTGACATGCAGGATATAGCATTTTTGACAGGTAGCCAGATTTCAAATCTGATATCTGCTAAAAGCAAGACAATCAAGATATGGCAATAAAGCTAATGCACCCTTGCAAACATCTGGTTATACTCTAAGTTAAAAAGAGGCGTTGCACATAATAATAAATACAGTTCTATGATATTGAAATAGGAGCAATGATCTGGATGGAACAGTGACAGTATTGTTTCTTTCCTGTTAGTATAAACAGTTCCGAGGAACAAAAAAACCACAGAAAGTATCTCCATGTGAACAAGCAACTCCCTACAGTCACTGGTGTCACAGTCAACATGGTCCATGCTGACCTTTAGAAGTTAGCAATATAAACTGCAAACTATGGCATCCCCTGTGGTGTTCCGTAGATTGCACAAGAATGACTATTCATTAATCTTCGCTGACTCCTCCATCCAACACGCACACCCCGCCCCACTTCAGCATAAATGGAAAATAAAACAGAGAGCCATCTCCCCCTCCTCATTTTGCCAACTCAAGATGATGTTGTAATTAATTCCTGTACATTGCACCGTTACTGAGATATTTTTACACAACATTAAGCTTATTACATAACATCTTGACACATAATTAATGATCCTTCCCTAGTGTCTCTCTACGTCAATGAGCATTTGGGTGGCTTCCACTCAGCACATCGTCTACAAGTGATTTTAAAGTTTGAAAGAAATGACTATTTTTGTTTCATGCCCGCCAAGTGTGTGTGTCTGTGTGTCTGTGTGTCTGTGTGTCTGTGTGTGTGTGTTTGCAGAGCTTTTCATAAGGACTCAAAACACTTCATGGTTAATTTTATGGGAAGTAAGTGAAGAATCCATGCTCTCTCTCCTCCTGAAGCTGTGCTCTATTTGGCATTTATTTTCTCCCCCTGCCCCAAGGTTCAGATCATTTCTTTTAAGTAGACATTTAAGTCCTTAAGGTGTCCCAGATGCTATAGCAGAACCCCTCTTGGACTGTGGCACTGATCCCTGATAGAATCCATTCCTGAATCCTTTTCATGCAGACAGCTAAGTACCTCTTGGTCTTAGCACTTTAGTTACAGATTTAACTCCTTCACTGAAGAAGCTAGACTGTCTCCCTCCTTGTTCCGCCGACAGGTGAAGACCTTATTGTTCCAACCAGCTTTTGGAAACTGATTGCTTCTAATGAAAGGGCTGGTGCTGTGCTTTTTTAATTGTTGCTATTTGTATGTTTTTAACAGATTATAGATGATAGATAGATATAGGTATAGTTTTGATTCTATCAATGTTAAATGCTTTTTAAATGATTTTTAAAAAAATGTTTTTAATATTTCTTGTTTTCCTCTGTAAGCTGCCTTGAGTCCAATCAGGGAAAAAGGCAGGGTATCAATAACTATATAATTATATCAACAACAGCAAGAGGAAGAACAGAAGTCTGCCCCATAGGTGGACTTCTGGAGGTAGTAGAGCTTGGACCCACAATGATGGCACAGAGTGTGTGTCTTATTGTAACACTTGCCCAAGGATGAAATTCCTTTCATCACCTTTCTTCAGCAGCTAGAATGCAAGGTGTGTGTGTGTCCCATTTCTATGTGTGATTAACAATTACATGCAGAAGGGCGGAAGTGCAGTGCAGTCCTCTACTCTTGGAATCCCAGTCAGATGGGTGGGGTATAAATAAATTATTGTTGTTATTGTTATTGTTATTGTTGTTGTTATTTCAACCCACTAGAAATTGGAAAGCTAAATTCTGATGCAGGGAATATCCTCTCCTCTTGGAATCTTCCTTTGTAATTCACAACCTGCATAATTAGGGTTTAAAATCACAAAAAGAGTCTCCACCAGTAGAGTACTTGCAGAGGGTTGCTTTTTCTTTTCTTTTTTTAAACAAATTTTTATTCATTTTCCAACATAAAATAAACACAATACGACAAACAATACAAAAACATACAAACATATAAACACGTATAATTTCAAAGCCTCCTTTTCATAAACCTTACTTCCCCGACTTCCCCATACCTCCCCTTTCTGCTTCCCTATTTTAAAATTTCTTCAGCAACCCCACACTCCAATTAACTAATTATTCGTTTTCTTTTTTTTCTCTCTTCTCAAAATTAATCATTTACAGCTGTAATTCTATTTTTCTATTACCCTTGACATTTTAGCACTCATTAATTTTACAACAGTTCTTAAGATAAACTTTAAATTTCTTCCAATCTTCTTCCACCGTCTCTTTTCCTTGGTCACGGATTCTGCCAGTCATCTCGGCCAGTCCCATATAGTCGATCACCTTCGTCTGCCATTCTTCCAGCGTGGGTAATTCTTGTGTCTTCCAGTACTTTGCTAAGAGAACTCTGGCTGCTGTGGTGGCATACATAAAGAACCTCCTATCTTTCCTTGACACCAATTGACCGACCATGCCCAGGAGAAAGGCCTCTGGTTTCTTGTGAAAGGTACATTTAAGAACCTTCTTAATTTCATTATAGATCATTTCCCAGAAAGCCTTAATCCTCGGGCATGTCCACCAAAGGTGGTAAAAGGTACCTTCAGTCTCATTACATTTCCAACATTTGTTATTGGGCAGATGATAAATTTTCGCAAGCTTTACTGGGGTCATGTACCACCTATAAATCATTTTCATAATGTTCTCTCTTAAGGCATTACATGCCGTAAACTTTATACCGGTGGTCCCTAACTGTTCCCAATCAGCAAACATAATATTGTGACCTATGTCTTGTGCCCATTTGATCATGGCTGATTTGACTGTTTCATCCTGTGTATTCCGCTTCAACAGCAAGTTATACATTCTTGACAAATTCTTAGTACTGGGTTCTAACAGTTCTGTTTCTAATTTTGATTTCTCCACCTGGAAGCCAATTTTCCTGTCACAGAGGGTTGCTTTTTCTTTTCCCAATGATAGTGATGCACAAGACGTCTTGGCAGTGCACTCCTGCTTTCCCTTCTGTGATTGCTCCCATGCATAGAAACAGAACGCCCAAAGAAGTCTGCAGTGCAGCGGCTATGTTAATGCGGCATGTGTCAAGAAGATGTCCCTGATTTGAATCTGGCCGCTACCATGATTATGCAAGCCACTGTTTCTCAGCCTCAGACTTCTATCTGCATTGTGGAGATCACAGTGTTGAGAAACGCCATAGAATTTTGCAAGTCTTACAAGATAACTGTGTTCAAAACTCCCATTGTTCTAGGCGCGTTTTGTGACAGGAAATTTCATTAATGTGAGCAGTTTCTGAGCTCTGGGCACAGTACAGAGCCTAATATTTCAGATTAAAACTGCCATTGCTGGAAGAAAAGGAGAACCTTTTTCTGCCTCCTGACTTCCAGCCACTCTCTGAGGACTGGAGAAGAGACCCTCATCAGAATATTAGGGGGGTGGGCAGGGGAAGTATGGTTTTGGTTTTTTTGCAGCCTTCAGATGACGACCATGTGAGAAATGAACATAAGATTTTAGCTGCAGTTCATTCATTTTCAGCATTGTATTCTTGTTCTAAAAAAAAGTGCACCTAGACACTCATTCTGGCGCCCCCAACCTAGGTTTATAGTGCCATTTAGCTCCTAGCTTTCGTGTCTCAGTTTCTAACACTGCAAGATAATGTCCATGAAGTGCTTGCATTGTATCAATTTTTAGGTATCATTTTTGCCAATCGTGAACTCGGGTGGTTGAAATCAAAGCAGCCCCAAAACAATGGTTGTGTTTTCCTCATACTCAGGAGACTCCCTAGTTATGCCAAAGTACATGTGTCTATAAATGAAAATGAAAATAATTAAAATGGCCTGACAAAAGATTTCTAAATTTCCAGGATTTACAGGATGGCAAGGTATCTGTGGAAGAGAAGAGTTGGAAGGGAGGCAGGCAGGGGGAACTTGCCTGTTAAAGCCCTTATCAGCTTAAAGTAGCTATTCTGGAACAATTGATTAGGGCTTGGTGTGTGTGCACCATGAAATCCCATTGTGTATATTAGGAGAAAGATATACTAAAATGCTGATAAATTTCATGAGGACTTGAATTTATTTATTTATTTATTTATTTATTTATTTATTTGCAAATTGATGTGAAAATGTGGAGAACTGAACTTAAGACTGTCAGCTCCCACTTGCAATTATCATACCACTAAATAATACAGGAAACTAGTTTGGTTCACTGGTTATGTTACAGATAAGCAGATTAGGCTGCTGACGCCACCCGGCAGGATGACTTCACAGCCGAGGGGCAATTTAAACCAGGCCTTCCTGGCTTAAATTCCATACTTTTCATTATCACCTTTCCATTTACCTTTTGTATCTTGAAGAAAGTCCTCCAGTATAATACCAGGGAAGGAATTTTCTTGAAAATTGCCAATGGATTTTGTAGGAAATAACAACTTTCTTTAGAAAGGGGTGGTAGGGGTCCTGATGTTTTCTGAAGCTATCAGCTATAACCATTGTCATTCAAACTGTATCATCGCTTTAAAATGGTCACATGAACTGGCTCTTATTGCCCTCTTCACTGCTGCTTCACAGTTTGCAAACTAGAATGCCCACTCAGCTGAAGGCAACATGTGTTTCCAGTTTTGACCAGCCAGAGTAAATGCCTTCAGAAATCCCACCCCATGACACAGATCAATATTATGTTGATTGCTTTATTTGTGGGGTAGAGGTACCCCAGGAAATATGGTTTGGGGCCGCTGCAATGCAAAGTGATCATACATGTATTTTCCCCAACATCTCACATTAATCTGATCATATCAGATTTGCAATCAAATCTGCTTTCCTAACCTTGGTTTAGCATAAATATGCAAGACTATCTGTCAGGGAACTGCCATCGGAGCTAGAGGCGGAGGGAAGGCTCCAGAGTGATGTTGGAGAGGGTCCCAGCAGGGAGAGAGGCAGCCCATCTGCTGGGGAAGGAAATCAGCGTAACACCAGTGGAGAAGGGGGGCAGATGGGGGAATTGGAGAGGAGGCTCCAGGACTCTTCGCCGGAGACCAGCGGAGAGAGTACGGGTACTCCGCTGCCCACAACTTCCCTGCACAGAAGACTTCCGTGCAGGGAGAGTAGGAGGAGACTTGGCGTCAAACAGCTTTTATGCTGGAAAAGGTTCAAGAAACGCCCACTGACGGATTCTGCCAGCGACTGAGACAGTCACGATGCTGGAGGCTGTTCAGTCAGAAAGGGTTAACCAGGTAACCTAGCCAGGAGTGGCGGCAACTTACGCACGAGCAATCCCTAAACCCATTACACTATCCTATGGGCTTCTGGACTGGAACTCACAACAAATTTGGTCTCCTCCCTCATGCATTTGTCCTAAACCATGGTTTGGTTTAGCATGATGTGTGAACAAGGCCATAGCGTAAATTGGGAAATTAGAAATATGGAGGTTGGAAATGCCATTGGTTCTTGACTGACTACAATGCCATACTTCCTATACTATTTTAACTGCATGCTGTAACTCATTCTTTTACCGTACTGCTGACTGTTCATACTAAGTGGGGGTAAACTAGCAGGTTTATTAATGACATCTGAATGCAGCCCTGTATATGTGCTGTAAGCCACCCAGAGTAGCTGGGGAAACACAGCCAGATGGGCAGGATATACATAATGAAATTATATTGTTGTTATTATTATTATTACATGCTTTAAAAATATGAGGTGGCATTGCAAATTTCTTCAGGCCATTATCCCAAAAAGCTTTGTTGGTGACCCAACCTGATCAGCTCCTAGAATTCATGAAAAGTTGAGAAATTCTAACATTGCATTAATCAATGCGAGATAAACTCATAAGAATAGGTCACTTGAGTCCAAGGATGATAGACAAAGGGCTCCCTGCCTGAAAGGAAAGAGGTCAGACAGGGAGAATAAGATGAATCAGATATTCTGGCAGCAACAGCTAAAGCAGGAGAGGAGATAAACAAATGGAAAGGGAATCAAGATCAGTTCAGATGGTGGAAGGATTAGCCCACAACATGTGACAACCTCTGGGAAACCTAGTGCATGGTAGTGTGGCAATCCCATCATCAATCTGATATACATCCTGCTCAATTCACAGTAAGGTAACTCTGTCCTTCTTCCCACATACACTGGATTAGCAGAGCGGCAAATTCCTCCTGGTTATATATGGAATTGGCTTCATATTTCTGAGCATTTTCACTAAGCTTTTGGAAGGAAAGTGAGTCTGTTTCCTCCTGGCTTGTGATGTTGGCACATGTGCACATGCATGCACCTTGTAATATTGCCCCCGCCCCAGAATTTTAGTTCCCAGAACCAACCATGTTGGACAATCCATGTTGTCCCTGAGCTGTTTTGCTCAGATTTTCTTCTAAAAAGAAAATCCATTCTGATTATAAGGGACAAATATATCCAGACTTAACTTGTGCCATTTGATTTTTATATAATGTCCCACAGCTAGGCCTGTGTGGTGCTTTCCCTAACTGTGATGCTCTTATTTACTGCTAGGTGGTGCCAACTTTATTACAGAGTCTCAGCAGCTGTTCAGCAGTGTGTTCAGTGAAATGCACTTCCAAGCCCCCAAACTACTGTGTGGAAAATAGAGTGGTCCCTGAGAACACAGGCGTTGACTATCTTTTCTAGAACAACCTCATTCCTCCACCTTCACTTTGAAAGAGGCCTCTTCCTGAGACCTCAGGCCAACGGACACTGACTGAAGCAAACGGTGTATAAGTATGAAAACTAACATATATGTTACACTAATGTATCTGTGACAGACCCTAGCCATCTTCAGGGATTGGGTCCTTCAAGGGATGATGATGAGGATCAGCACGAGCATACTAACTCCACCTACTATGGAATACATTTGGGTTTGTTGTGCTCCTGTTGACTCCCTGCCCAATTGAGAACTTTGCATGATCATAGTTCTACATTCTACATCACCTTGCCAACAAAGGTCCATATAGTTAAAGCTATGGTTTTCCCAGTAGTGATGTGTGGAAGTGAGAGCTGGACCATAAGGAAGGCTGATTGCCGAAGAATTGATGCTTTTGAATTATGGTGCTGGAGGAGACTCTTGAGAGTCCCATGAACTGCAAGAAGATCAAACCTATCCATTCTTAAGGAAATCAGCCCTGAGTGCTCACTGGAAGGACAGATCCTGAAGCTGAGGCTCCAATACTTTGGCCACCTCATGAGAAGACTCCCTGGAAAAGACCCTGATGTTGGGAAACATGGAGGGCACAAGGAGAAGGGGACGACAGAGGGCGAGATGGTTGGACTGTGTTCTCAAAGCTGCAAGCATGAGTTTGACCAAACTGCGGGAGGCAGTGGAAGACAGGAGTGCCTGGCGTGCTCTGGTCCATGGGGTCATAAAGAGTCGGACATGACTAAAAGACTAAACAACAACAACAAGTTCTACATTGCTCAGAAAGTCTTCTTGAGTACAGCAAGCTCTTCACTGCAGATGTTTGCCCTCCAACATATGGAGGGCAAATAGGGACGGGCATAGTAATGTGACCTTTGTCCCCACATTCCCTTACATGATCTCAGTTGTGTGTGGCTTATCTAATGCCCAAATAGGGCTTCTGCTTGTCCTCCCCCCCCCACACACACTTCTAGCTTTCCAAGAGCTGTTCTTGCATAATATTTTGTGAGAGCTCTGTAAACTGATACGATGAGTTTTGAGCCAGGCAAAACTCTTGGCAAGCCTCTCCACGTTATACTGCAGATGCATGAAACACTGGCCTGACTGCCCTCTTTTCTTTTTCCACAGTGCCCTTGGGGGAAAGGCACTTTGCAGTAGGGGAAGAGAATGCTTTAAATCTTCTTCTGAGTTCCACTCAGCTGCTCTATTCCTGCAGACCTGTGCATACCACACAGAGCATACCTCAGTGCACTTACCTCAGGAGGTTGGCACTGTTCAGCACTGACAAAGCCAACATCCCAGCAGGAAGATGGCTGTGGATCCCTCCCCTGGAGCCCCTTAAGAACATAAGAGCAGCCTGCTAGATCTGGCCATTGGCCAATCTAGTCCAGCATCCCATTCTCGTAGTGGTTAACCAGATACATGTAAAAAACCAATGAGCAGGACCTGAGCACAAGAGCACTCTCCCACTTCCTGTGGCTTTCAGCATCTGGCATGCAGTCTGATCCAAAGCAAGTTGCATATAAGAAAATTCCCACCTAGTTATTATTTGTTTATGTCAAAGATTTATATGTAATGTTGTTTAATGATCTTTAATGTATCTTAGAATATATTTCAATAATACACACACCCCACACAAAAATCTCCATATATACACACAATCCAGAGGCACCTAGTTCTCTACCGATGGCTCAGATTGAGTTCCGCAGTCTAAAAGCAACTGAGAATTGGAGCAGAGTGGTCGGTCTCCCAAAGAATTGGGGTGGGAAAGAGAGAGAGAGAGAGAGAGAGAGAGAGAGAGAGAGAGAGAGAGAGAGAGAGAGCTTCCTGGTTTCCCTTTCTGTGGCTGATGGTTGAAGCTAGACTGCTTTCCTCCTTGCTCTGATGTTCTTCCTGGGACAGAGGGTGTAATCTTCCAGCGGCCTTTAATCCTCTGGCTGATGGATGGGAACAGACTATGTCTCCCTACGCTTCCTCACCTAGTAAAATGTTCCAGTTACAGATAGGTAGCCGTGTTGGTCTGCCATAGTCAAAACAAAAAAAATTCCTTCCAGTAGCACCTTAAAGACCAACTAAGTTAGTTCTTGGTATGAGCTTTCGTGTGCATGCACACTTCTTCAGATACACAGATACATACATGTGTATCTGAAGAAGTGTGCATGCACACGAAAGCTCATACCAAGAACTAACTTAGTTGGTCTTTAAGGTGCTACTGGAAGGAATTTTTTTTTGTTTTGACTAGTAAAATGTTGTTCTTTGTTACACCAGCTTCAGTAATGGTTTCCTTAAGGTACTTGAAATCATAGAAACAGGAGTGGGAAACCTGATTTTAGGAAACTGTATTCAATTAATATGGTTTGATTTGGAAAATTAATTAAAAAATAACATGAAATCACACCACCTCCCTTTCAGAGGGCTCTAATGCTCTGGAGTGATTCTGCAGATCCTAGATCTGCCTATCTCACAAACCTGTGGTTATTGCACACAGAAATACAGACATTTACCCTGACTCACAACGCATCTAAACAGCATGTGCTCTTCTTACTAGTTCAAACATGTCACTAACACTCTCTCAGCCCTGTGGGATTAACCTCTGTCTGTCTCCTGTCTAGTTTAGACATCATCTCCTATTGCTAGGCAACAGGAAACAAGCTCCCATTTTGGCCTGATGGGCACTCTTAGTGATGATGCAGGGAGACAGACAGGTTTTTTATGAGCTCACTTGACCCTTCAGGGTAGGAAGTGGAAACACTTGTTTTGTAGTAAATTGAGCAAAACAAGACAGAGACTTTAAGAGGGAGCGACAGTGAGGCTGGCTATGTTGAGAACAGGCATTCTGCATTATTCCTTGTGTCGTGACTAGTTGCTACATCACTACTGTGACCCATGTTTCATCTGGACCTTTTACCTAACCCCAGGTATGCTGGCATGATTGATACAATGGAAGAACTTTAACTTCAATGTTTGCATTCAGACCTCCAAAGCGTTCAAAACACACAGTGCCATTCTGCTAATCAAATATTGTGGTCAAATGGACTCCAAATTGGAGACAGTTTAAAGAAAAGTGAGATCTATCGGGCAAAGACTCCGAGATAAGATAAAAAACATTGTTTTAAATAATAAAGGGTTATTGCTATACAAATGTGGTATGCTGGGTCTGTTACAACCTCAGTGTCCTATTCTGGAGCCCTGATTCATTTCATCTTCCTTTTTCAGCTGAAAATCTCAGAGAAAGCAAATATACTTGTTTCAGATGTGCTGTATCATTTCTGTAAAACTTTGGGCCAGGCCTGTATTAAAGGTGTAAAGGGTCTAGGTATGAATAATATATTCTATGTATTACCAAAAAAAAAACCCACACAGAATTCTAAAGTCATCAAATAAATTGTGTAAAATTAACAAATATATTTTAACAGAATCAATCAGATTGTCTTCGAAAATCATTCGCTACCCTAATTTCTTAAAAAATTCTTTTCCCCCTGGCTTTGGCATACCCATAAATGATGTCATTCCTCCAAGGGGCTCAAGATGGCATACATACATGGATTTCCCTTCTTTATCCTCGAAACAGCTGTGCAAGGAAAAGAAAGTTAAGAAAGAAAAACTGACCTAAGGTCATCCAGTGAGCTTTGTGGCTAAGTTGGGAAACTGAGGTCCCAAGAACCATGAAGACTATATAGTCTTGTTTCTGGATTAGGTAAAAAGGTAAAGGACCCCTGGACAGTTACATCCAGTCAAAGGTGATTATAGGGTGTGGCACTCATCTCGCTTTCAGGCCGAGGGAGCACCTTCCAGTCGGCAAGCCCAAGAGGTTCGGTGGCTTAAACCACAGTGCCACCCGCATCCCTTAGTTTCTGGATTAGCACTACTGGGGTAAGCAATCATAGTATGTAATGAAATGAGGGAAGAAAGTGGAGGTATTGGGGTAACAGAAGAAAAAAATGAAAATCATCTCATTTTTCTTCACCATCTGCCAATACCAGGGAAATCAATTTTAAAATGGTGGCAAAATGGTACCACACTCTGGTACAAATGCATTGTTAAGAAACATAAAACACTGGGAGAGATGAGGCACAAAAGAGCATAGTTTCAAATGGTGATCATGCCCAACGATAATACAACACTGGACAAGGGTCCTTAACTATATTAATGTCCCGTCCCACCCCACCCTCCCACTATATACAAGGGTCTGGTGACTTCTGTTTCAGTGGATATGAAGAAGTGTGCATGCACACGAAAACTTATACCAAGAACTAACTTAGTTGGTCTCTAAGGTGCTACTGGACAATATGTGTGTGTGTGTTTGTGTGTGTGTGTGTGTGTGTCCGCTAGAGGATATACAATCCCCATGAATCCACTTGCTGTTTTCTTCTGTTAGCTGTGGAAAGAGGGCTTTAGAATTGTGAACTAACAGAGCTTTTGAAACTGGAGCCAAATTTCAACTGACTTCACAATGGAAATCCCCCAGACACCACCTAATAAAAGGCAGCTGGACAATGTATGGGAAATGCTAATAATGGACAAGATATCTATGCAAATTAGAACCACTTCACACTCTTATTTCAAGGATGATTTCTTGGGGAAATGGTTCTGGCTTCTGGTGTGTGTTGACTCTAAAAGAGGATGTGTAAATGGTCTACTTCAAAACAACAACCCACCAACAGCTAAATGATTAACACCTCCTTATCTTAACAGCGTCATCAACATAAAGTAGGTATGTTGTCTAATGTGTTTTCACCATGTTGGGGTCATTAGAATCTGCCAGTACCTGCATGTGCTATGTTTCATTTCTTCCCATGGGAAAATATCATGTAATAATACACCTTTTTATAATGAAAAAACCTACATAAAGGGAGGGGAGGCTGACACACAAAAGAGTGATGAGCTCCTTTATCATAGGAAAATATATGCAGTGTGAAGTTAGAGGTGAAAGGTTAGAGGGGAAGGATAAGGACACATTAGGGATACAGTTTTACACATTTTATGCATCTTTGGGTTCAAATAGTATTATTCCCACCCATGAAGGAGATTGAAAAGTATATTCCTTATTAAAAGAGAGCTGACAGTTTTGTTTTTTTTAAATTACTCTATTCCTGTATCAGCAGCCTGAGAAATCAGATATTAAACTGATAGAGGTTGTGTCCACACTATACCTCTAAATCACATTTGAAGGTCCTTCATTCTCTCATATAATTCTGGGCAGTGTAGTTTGTTAAAGGTTGCTGGGAACTGTAACTCTGTGTGGCAAGCTATAGTTCCCAGGATTTTTCGAGGGAAATTTCAAATGTGCTTTAAAGTATAGTGTGGACACAGCTGCAGGTGTTGGTTTTTCATTCCTCTAGGCTACACATCTCTGTGATATTAATGTCTTAAGGAAGGGATAGGTAGCCAATAGACTACAGTTCCTAAAATCCCAGCAGTGGCTGGTGCCCATTGGGGCTAGTGAGACAAGTAATTCTAGCTTCCCCCCCACCATTTTCCCCGCTGGGTTCTGCAAGGGCAATCATGCGGCCCCCAGAAAGTTGCCCAGAAGGGAATGAGCCGGTTGAGCTGAAGAAGGTTCCCCACCAGAGGAGTCACCTCGATTTTACTGCTGTTGTCCTTGAGGGAAAAGCCACTTGCAGCTTATCTCCCATCTCTCCACTTCCAAATATCAGCCAAAAGGTCTTCATTCTTGAGGCCATTTTACTTTCACTGCCCCGTTGTCACATGCTGCCTAAGCTGCTGCTGCAGGAGGTGACGAAGCCCAGCTCTGGACCAAAAGGAAATGGCAAAATGCAATGGCATTTGGGGGCGTCTCTTGAGTTCAGATCTTCAGACGCAAAGTGCTACTGAGCCAAATCCCCTGGCGCCCTTTCTGTCAAGCAAATGGAAGTACTGGAAGGGGCAGCACAAAGAAATCCAACCATTTTCATTCACCCCGAATACCAATTTCCATCTTCCGGAGACAGAAGACAAGGAAAAATATCCTAATGTAAACTGGCACGGAGACCAGTGTGAGGCAGTTAGCATTAATTATGTATTACACAAAGCAATATAGATAGAGAGGGATGGGGGGCGAAGGGAGACCTCGCAGCACTATTAATAATGAAAGGGGAAATTTGTAAACTCTCTACAAGGAATAATTTGCATAGCAATATAAACATGGCCCATAATGCTAAAAAGCGGGAAATGGTGCTATGGTTGTGTGTGTGTTTTTCAAAAGAAAGAAAAAAATCAGGGCTACAGCTTTAAACATTTAAAGCAATGATTAAATTATAAGAACATCCTCTCTATTATAATTTGCAGGGAAGGAGTATTTATACCTTACTAGGTGACTCCAAGTTACAAGATCTATTAATAAAAGTGGTCAGAAAGTTCTTCTCTTCTGATTATGGCTCACAAAGCAGGAAGCTGCTTGCCATGAGATTGAATTGGGCTACCCTGAGGAGATACATGGATAGAACATTGATGCCCTGTTGAGGCTCAGAAGAGTGTTTTAGGGAGGCTGTGCAATCCCTGCCTATCAAAACCATCCCATCCCTAGGTTTCTAGTGCAGGTGTACCAGCACAAGAAGATAAAGAAAGCCTTGTTGCACCAGGCCAATGGCATCCTGTTCTCACAGTGGCCAACTAGATGCCCAGAGGAAGTCCACAAGCAGCACTCACAATTCCCAGCAACCAGTATTCAAAGGCATATCGGGGTAGGGCAATGCCATCAAGGAAAGAATCAGGGCAAGTAACCCTCTGAAGATGGGTTGTGCATTTCGGCCCTGATTCTCCTCACAAAAATTTAGTTGGGATGTTCAAACTTTGGGGTGCCAATCTGTGACATCACACTACATTCCTCTTTCCAGCAGGCATGGAATTAAGCTTGAGCTGCACTTCCATGGGCACCATATGCCATGTGGTGATGCCATATGTAATGGCAACTACCTATTCTCCAATTGTCCCTGTGGACTAGAGAAGAACCTCTCAGAGGTGTGAATCAACTCTATGTGTACCCTGAATAACAAGGCAAATTGGGGTGATTGAGGATGGAATCTCATGTTCCCAGTGGGTTGTTCTGTTGACAAGGCATGTTGAGGCAGATCTATGATCCTTCAGCTGGCTCTGTTGCCTCAGTTTCCCCCAGAAGTTAAATGTAGGACAACTCTCACATCTCACTTCTCTTTTTTGAGAAAGGAAACTTAACTGACCAGGGAAACATCAAGAGCTTGACAGGGAAGGGGTGGAGAGCAGAGGGAGGGGTGTAGAGATGGGGGAATATTTCATATTGATGGAGATGTCTAGCTTTTGGTCATAGTGAGTTATCTTCCCAGTGCACTCCAATCACAGAGAAATGTTGAAGTAAATAAACAGAGTTGTTCTTCACTTGAGTCATCATCCCGCCAACAAATATTGACTGTGAGAGCAGACTGCAGGTGGTGGGGCGGCTTTCTTCACTCCCAATTGTTCTGTTTCCTAACAAAAAATTAAAAACAACTTCCCCTGTTTTCTTCACAAAGGATGCTTCTAGGAAGGTGAAAGGGTGGTAAGAAAAACTCTGACCTATCCTAATATTAAAAAAAAAACCAACAACCAAAGGCAAAATCAACAGCATTGTCCTCTAGACCTATCTGTCTGAACAGTGACAGCTTTTTTAAAAAGTCAGGGGCACCTCTCTCATGACCCCAGTTTTCAAATGTATTGCCCCTAAGTGAGGTAGCATGATGTCTATTTCTCAACCCTAAAATATTAAAGCCTAACTTGCAAGAGAATTGCTGCACCTATCTTTCTCAAATTTGGCCACATTC
This sequence comes from Podarcis muralis, assembly GCF_964188315.1. NCBI lineage: Eukaryota > Metazoa > Chordata > Lepidosauria > Squamata > Lacertidae > Podarcis > Podarcis muralis. Next base: position 77,532,591 of record NC_135659.1, read on the forward strand.
ACCCCCTCAGAAAAAGCAACTTTGCCTGTAATTTGCATCCAATTGTGGAAGAAAGTTAAAAATGTGAGAGACTTTTTTTTCCATTTAAAAATCAAACAAATTTTGCTCCCTGCAAGAAAACTCCTGGGTGGATTTCCCAGAAATTTGGCTGGATGTCTGCAAATTCTGCCCATTTATGTGAAAACTATATGGCCATTTTAGGTCCCCCATGACACTGGCGGAAGAAGGGGGGCAGCGGTGGTGGGCCACCCCAGGCGGTGGGGTCCCTGCTGGCTGAAGGGGGGAGGAAAGCAGGGAGGAGAGGAGATGGCAAGCTGTGTGCTGATTGGGACATGAGGAGTTCTATCTCTTGGTTAAATGGCGGGGGCAGGCGTGTCGTGTCGGCTGGCAGGAAAGGAGGCGGGGAGGGGGAGTGAGGAGGTGGAAAGGTTCTCCCTAAGGAACTCGTGCATGAGCAGCCCATGTCCTTTTGTGCTTTGGGGTCTGCTACTCTGTTCATTACGGTGTTAATGCTGCTCTTGGGGTCTGAGGAGGCGGTGGAGTAGCTCATCAAGTGGGGGTGGCAGGCAGAGGAGAGGTGGTCATGGGCCTGTTAGGAGTGTCCTACTCTCATGTAGGACCCTGACAGAGACACATGCCTGACTGGCATGTTCTCTCCCTCCTGGTCATTGAGTTCCCATCTGCTGATCTAGTACAGAACTGGAATTATGGACTGCTTGGTCTGCTGTCTGGGTGCTGACCTTTGATGACCAACTTCAAGACCCCTGTTCTCCCTTCTGATCACACGTTTATCTTTCAACTTTGACTAGAAGCCTTTCAAATAGAGGACTCCTTCTGATAGCTTTTGAGTTCAATACAGCACTGTCCCCTGTACAAAGGAGACACTTGGCCACTCTAGCACTGGGCTCCCTCTGGCTGCAAACCTTATAAAATCCAGCATTTCAAAATACTGTCAGAATTACCTGGATCTGTGGGTAGAGCTGAAGAACATGCCTGTACCTTTAAATTATCTGATGGATTAAAACAGATAAATTAAACTATGCATTCTTGCCTTTTCCCCCTTAAAAAAGATGAATATATGCAAATGGCCAGCGGCTGCATACGGGCATTTCCCCCTTTAGGAGAATTGGGAACTGTTGGTACTTTGCAGATTTTGCATTTCTCCTTCCTGTTATTTTCCTCTTGAAGAATATAAATTAGTCACTGCGAAGTCTTTGAATTTGTTCTGTTCACTTCATGGGTGTTTGCATAGCTCATGTGGCTGGTGATCACAGAAGGACCCTTGTTTTGCCCATGCACAGGTAAATCAAGGAAACAGAGAGCGGGAAGGATGTGCTTCCCCATGTCCGATATAACAGGACTGGTGGCTTTCTGTTCCTGAGTATGTCTGTTCGCACTCATCAGCTTCGCAGAGCAGCCTCAACCAGCAAAGCCCGCTGCTGGCTGTGTTTGGTTTTTCACAGCTGGAAGTTGCTTTTGTGTACACCCGCTGATTCCTCTCAGTGGGTTGAGACTTGATTTGCAGTAAAGGCCACTCGGGAGAGGATGTAGAGAAGGCAGGCTGGGAGGGGTGGAGGGGAAGGAAAGCAAAGATGTGTTCGTAGGCCTGATCAGAAAAGCAATAATGAAAAGTGGAGGGAGTGAGGGAGCAGTGGGAGTTTTCTCATCAATCCTAGGTCCTGTTGGGCCGACGGCCTCTCTGGTATGTTTAGGGATGGTGTACGCTTTAACAGCCTCCATTTACTAATGCAGTAATGACCTGCTGGAGGAGGATTTTGGCCGCTGTGCTAATTGCATTCCTTCGCTGCACAATAACTTAGCACATTATTAAGATTCCATGGAACAGGCCCAGGGGAATTCATCTCTCTTCACCAATTCCTTCCCCCACCTCCACCTCATCTCTCTCAAACACCCTTCTTCTCTCCCTTCCAAAGTCCAGCAGGGAGGCTTTTGAGGCTGAAATGCAGAAAAACTCTCCATCATTCCGGAGACCCAGAAGAGTGACAATTTACCCTTCAATTAAACATGGCGGGAATGATGTTCTTCTCCTGAACTAGAGGGTGCTGAGATATTCGTCAGCAAAGGCCCAGCACAGCAATTTCAGGCTCATTTGTTGATTGTCTTTCACCTTACCGTATTTTCTCTTCTTTGTGTTTGTTCAAGGAGCAGACAGTTCAAGAAGCTGCCGTGCTTCAGTAAACAGAGTGCTGGGTGAGGATACGATAAGACATTTAGGTTCAAAGCCAAGCCCAAACCAAAGGTCTGGTTCATAACATAACCATTTCTTCCTGGGGATTTTGCCCAACCAAATTTGATGCCTTTAACACCAGCTGAAAGTGATTCATAGAAAGCAAAAGAGCAGAGGTCAGGCCAGAGATCTTGTTCCATTAATGGCCTGAGATTAGAGCTAGGATAGCCTCTTTCAAGCAACCTTGGGGGGGGCTTTTAAGAAGTCCATGCCATCAGCTCCTGGAGGCAGTCTCAGATTCTGAAGAGACCACCAAAGGCCGAAGACAACCAGGATATATACATATTTAATATAACATGCCTGTAATATTTTAGTTTGTAAGAGTTTGTCGCATGGTTGTATTCAACATGGTGCTAAGGAGATTGTCCTATCAGAACAAGGATTTCTCTTTGCATAATGGAATCACACACCCATTCTTCCCCCTGCCTGCTCCCTAAACCTGTTTTGGAGTTTCCATCAAACCTCCAGAGCAAATTTGGGGATGGCACAAGCCATACATGTTGGGGAGGAAGGGAGGAAGTATTGCACTTCCTTGAGCTTGTGCAAAAAAAAATGTAGTTGAATACTGCACTTAAATTGTGTTCCATCTTGGCTGGAAGGTGGCATATCGGGGTAATATCAAATAAATAAATAGCCACATGCTAGTCCATTTGCCGCACAAGGTATCTTGTTTATTGAAACAGAAAATCCATGTGGTCCCCCCCCCCCACCCCTTGCAATTGTCATGGAAAATTTCTAATACTTGACCAAACTACCTTTTTATTCTTACACTAGGTCAATTAATATTTCCAGTCCCAGGAAAGTGTTATGTGTGTACTGCTATAGATATGAAGCAGCCTGTTGTATCCCACCCTCAAAAAAACCAAAGTTAACAATAATTTCATGTGCTCCCTTCCTTTCTTAGTTTTTAGACCATTGCATCCTAAGATGTAATTCCATATATTATTCAAATATTTAAATGTATGGGTATAGAATTATACCAGATGTTGTGCTGTGTGGGGGTGTGGGGTTTGGCTCTGAAAGGCCTAGCTCTGTTTTGATAAATTCGGGGTGGTGGTGGTGAAGAGGTCAGGAGAAAAAACTGTCTACGTGAAATATTTCAAGCATGATACCAATACCCTTAAGTGTTTTAGAAAAGCTTTTCAATAATAATAAGTTCTTTTGATGAGCAATTACTTCCTGTCTGTAGCCAACATTACATTGGCTGCACGTATAATACATGTCACTCAGTGCCATTACTTTTTGAGCATAAAAGTTTAATGTGTTGCGAGGGTTTTTTTTAACAAAATAAAAAAATACATGTGAAAAGTTATCTTCTTTGAAGACACTCAGCTTTCTGCTGCAGACTGATTATGCTCAGGTGTAGACATGAAAATGGTTTTGGATTTCCCCCAAAGAAGCTCATTAATGCATTAGTCACAAACAGGTTCCAAGGCCAATTGACCTCAGTTTCTACACTTCCTTCTGTGATCTCCTTCCAAGCTCTGCATCAGCCGCAGAAAATACCCAGAAAGAAAAGAAATGGCAAAGTTGACACACACAAAAATGTTTTCTTTAGCAAACAGGACCTATTCTGCGTCTCGACTGCTTCGTGAAATGTGGATCGATGCCACAGAAATAATCCTATGTTCAGGGAAAAGCAGTGTGAGCATACAAAGGGATACAAAGGGCAAACTCGAAATTCACCCCAACTCCGCCCATCTTAAATGTCATTTCTTTTCCTGACATATACTGTACTGTGATTGTTAAATGCAAAAGTAGTTTGCGGATGAGACAACATCCCAGGTGGGAGATAGGAACATACATATACAGTGTGTGTGTGTGTTCCCGCTATGGCCTAGAAGTTGTTAGACTCCAGCTCCCATCAGCCCCAGTCAGCACTGCCAATGATCAGGGATAATAGGAATTGTAGTCCAACATCATTTGGGTGACCACAAACTTCCTCATCCTTGAACTATGGCTTTTGGCACCATCCTTTTTGCTTTTAAAAATATACTATATTTGTATATGGTAGGCTCCTTGCTCCTGTAGAGACTTTCTTGAATGGAAGAGGGAGAGTAATAGTAGTAGTAGTAACGACAACAACAACAACAGACCCTCCAAGTGTCCCTATTTTCCAGGGACATCCCTGATTTAGAGAAGCCATCCCGGTTTCTGATTTGATCCTGGAATGTCCCGCTTTTCCTTAGGATGTCCCTATTTTCATTGGTGAGATGTTGGCGGGTATGGTGTTATCTGGTCCCCAAGCCATCTGAAGGCAATCCTGTATAGGGAAGTTTTTTTTTAATGTTTAATGTTTTATTAAGTTTTATATATGTTGGAAGCTGCCCAGAGTGCTGGAGCAACCCAATAAGATGTGTGGGGTATAAATGGTAAAATTATCATTATGGAATGGGATGCCCCTATTTTCATCAGAGAAATGTTGGAGGGTATGTAATAATAATAATAATAATAATAATAATAATAATAATAATAATTTTATTATTATTATTATTCTGCAGCACCTTTCTGGAACACAGGACGGGGTGCACAGGGGCTACAGATTGAAGGAGAATACCGACTCCTGCTCTTCCAGAACAGAAGCCTCTTCTGGATCAGAGAGACAATCAAGAACAGAGGGACACAGTTGGAGACAGCTCAACAAATCATCACACAACTCATCAGAGTTGTCTTTGTGAATGGCATGAGTGAGGTCAAGCAAAGCTGGTTTGGAAAGTAAGGTAAAGGTAAAGGGACTCCTGACCATTAGGTCCAGTCGTGGCGAACTCTGGAGTTGTGGTGCTCATCTCGCTTTATTGGCCAAGGGAGCCGGTGTACAGCTTCTGGGTCATGTGGCCAGCATGACTAAGCTGCTTCTGGCAAACCAGAGCAGCACACGGAAACACCGTTTACCTTCCCACCGGAGTGGTACCTATTTATCTACTTGCACTTTGATGTGCTTTCGAACTGCTAGGTTAGCAGGAGCAGGGACCGAGCAATGGAAGATCACCCCGTTGCCGGGATTCAAACCGCCAACCTTCTGATCGGCAAGTCCTCGGCTCTGTGGTTTAACCCACAGCGCCACCTGTGTCCCTGGTTCGGAAAGTAGACAATGCTTATTCAGTCCACACTCCCCCACCCCTGCAGTAGCCTTGTTTGGGCACTATACTGTACACAGTTGAGAACTGTGAGAAGGAAAGAGTGAGGTCACAGTCACTGATCACACCCTCCCTGTTTGCATCACTGCTGGCCCAAGGAATCTATACATATCTGAAGTAGGATGCCTGAAAAGTTCTAAACCACAGAGGAAGTCTACACAAGTAGATCAAGTTCTCTGCTACAGATATTTCCCTTCCTCCAAAGCATGGGCAGTGGGGGGCAGTGGGGACATGAAATCAGAGGCATGGCCTCTGGGTGCAGCTGTTATCTGCCTCTCAAGTGAGTTCCGCTTGGCCCCTGAGATGATACGCCATGGGCACTAGTGCCCCCCCTAGCCATTTCTGTGTTTCACAAAGCATAAAGGTAAAGGTAAAGGAACCCCTGACCATTAGGTCCAGTCGTGACTGACTCTGGGGTTGCGGCACTTATCTCACTTTATTGGCCGAGGGAGCCGGCATACAGCTTCTGGGTCATGTGGCCAGCATGACTAAGCCACTTCTGGCAAACCAGAGCAGCGCACAGAAACGCCGTTTACCTTCCCGCTGGAGCGGTACCTATTGATCTACTTGCACTTTGACGTGCTTTCGAACAGCTAGGTTGGCAGGAGCAGGGACCAAGCAATGGGAGCTCACCCTGTTGCGGGAATTCGAACCCCCGACCTTCTGATCAGCAAGTCCTAGGCTCTGTGGTTTAACCCACAGCGCCACCCGTGTCCCGGCTTCACAAAGCATAGCTTGTCCATTATTCCTCAAATTTGGTATATGCAGACACATCTTCTTGTTGTAAATTCCATCTGAGACATTGGTCGCATAAACAAATGTAATGAATTAGCTGAATGAAATAGAAACAAGCCAATTCAAGTGCTTTGTTTGTTTTCTTAAAATGCCTAAGTAGGGTTAAATCATGCAAAAGATGTTATAGTGGTTGGATTTTAAGATCTTAATTTAAAAAAAAAAAAATACAGCGCAGTCCAGAATGAAAGAAAGCTTGTATCTTCATTGTTTTTCTGATGCCCCAAATGTCAGGTGATGAACTGTCACTGGATGCTAAGACGTGTAAGCATCATAAAACTGCTTGCATAGGCTTGCTTGCGTTTTGGACTTGTTCATTCAAAGGTCAGAAAAGGGGCATTGCTGTAAGGCTTCCAGACATGTGTAATCACAGCCAAATAGACAGTTCTGCAATATTCTCACATAAATCTCTGCAGAGTTTTCCTTCCTATTAAATAGCAAATTAAATAATTTGAAAATTGATTATAAAGATGAAGAGATTGCAATCAGCCAGTCCTCCATCATACCAATGCCTTTCCCTGCTTCCCTCACATGGCTTATTACATTATTCACCAATGTGTGAATAATCAAACCATGGTGTGAATCAGCCTTCCAAGACGATCCAGTGCAATTCAAGAGAAAACTATGGTTTGCAATCCTGGAGGACTCACTCAAACCATAGTTTCCTGGTTTTGCCATGCTTCTTCCTATTCCAGGAATATACCATTTGGGATCTTTCTGCTAGCCTACACCAACAGTGTGTTGCAGCAAATCATAGGACTACACTGTTTTCCAGGGGATGTTACTACTGTCTGTATTGCTGACAGAATTACAGATGGAAAAGCTCTGAACCCCAGATTACTCTAGGATTCTTTTGGAACATCTTTAGATAGAGGTCTTGAAGGCCTTCACATTTTTGTGCTCTTTTTTTTTCTTTACTAAGAGACATGCAATTATATTTTGATTATCATTCCTTAATGAGGTTAATGAATTAATAATGATGCTTGCAAAGGTCTGAGCAGCAGAAATGGAAAAAAGGAAGATAGGTTATTGTTTAAAAAGAACATCTGTCTAGAAAATAGAGCAACTAACAGGAAGGTTGTTGAGCTGACTTAGACATACAGTGTCTTTCTGGACTAGTAAATTTCCCCTCCCACCATTTCGTAGTTCCCTGTATTATTTCTCTGTATGAAGAGAGCCACTGTGTCTAATAATATTTTCAAATTAAATACCTTGGCAGAAGAACAGGAACTGCAGCTCTTTTTCTGCTCTACTGGAATGTTTAATTTATTTTTTTATTTATTTTTTGCTTACTGTTTCTGGTAACTCCAGCTGGTGGCAGGACCTGGCTTGTAACGTTAACCACATATGGGACGTTCATGGGTGGAGATGCCAAGTCTAAAATTATCCCCCCAAACTTGTCTTTTGAAGGGTGAGGGAGCCTAGAAACTTCTATTTGCTCTTTTTTGTTTAAAGGAAATGGTAACACATATATGAGATTAATATGCAACTTTTTTAAAAAAATATGACTATATAAAGGTGCAGCAACAACAATAATAACGATTATGGTGCCTCTTAGGTTCCCGGGTTCCTGTGAATAGAACTTGCTCATGGACTCTCCTCTGGAAGAAGGGAGTAGGTTATCTTTGCCAATTCTCCCTTCTCCTGTATCTCACCCCTCAAATCTTCTCCAGCAGGTTGGAGGACCACCCAGAATAGTCTTTGTGTATATGGTGGCAAGGATGGAGGGTTGACACAGTGAGCTTCAGGGGAAAGGGGGAATTGGCAAAAATCCCCTCCCCTCCTTCTGCCAGAAGGATTTCTTTCTGGATCAAAAGTCTATCTGTGAACAGAAGTAACCCTTCTATTTGTGGGAGGGTCACTTAGGCGCCAAGCTACTGTCAATATCACAGTTTATTCTCAGCTTCTCTGGGATCAAAGACTCTCTGGACTCTTGTGTGCACACATTATGCTGTGGCAAGCCCGTTTTAGGTGATCTCTTAGGATATCTGAAGATATGTGGAGGAAGATGACCAATTAGTTCATCACAGACCATTTTTTGCACATTTCTACCTATATGTTCATTCTAATTTCTGTATTTAGCTAGAAAATATTTTAGAAAAGAAACTTTTGAATTGGGAATGGATTTTACTGTAAAAATATGCAGTTCTAAATATATGTTCCTCTCTAAAGACACATTTCTAAGCATATTTTAATACAGTCATTAAACCATATCAAGAGTGTGCAGAAAATGAAGATGCTGGTGTATAACTGAGTGCCAATCCACACATTATCCCAAGAGGTGTGGATCAGGGAAGCACTTAGCAAAGTTCATAAAAATCAAACCCCTCAAAGTTCCCAACAAGAGAGGTCCACATTATCATGAACACAGCAGGAAGGGAAGAGCAACCCCATTCCATCCTTATATCTGCAGGAGTGAACAGATTCGATCTGCATTGACAGCAGAAACCCGAGCAGTCGGTGCACTTGACCTCCTGGCAGCGAAGTCATGGCTGCTTACATAGAGCAAGAGGTGGTGGGGAGGTCAGCGCAGTACAGATGGAGCCAATCCAACATGCAGTGTCCTCCATGCCTCCTCCCCATACTTCTCCTGGTAAGCACAAGTGACTCTACTGCAAGGAGGTCAGATGTGCAGAGCTGCCCCTCCTCACAACCACTTCTCAGGAGAACTCCCACCCTATTTGCCCTAGCCCAAGCATTCCCTTCTTGGAATAATAAAGACTATCATTCACCTTCAACGTAATGAGACCAAGGCTACAATCCTATGTTGGGATTCGCAGGATACTGGATAAGTCTGCAGGCTTCAACAGGATGATGCAATCCTCTGCTGGGTCAGAGTGACTCAGCAGGAGTGTGATTAGTGTGATTGGCTATCACCTGTTTTAAAAGGAAAGCCTGTTTAACAGTTGGTGTGGTGGTTGTGCTGTAGTGTGGTGGTGCTGTGGTGGAGAGTATTCGTTTGTAAGTACTCTGTATGGACTGTTTCTTTTGTAAATGCCTGTATATAACTCACATTAAAAGGACTGCACTGAAAAACCTGGAACTCTTAGTGCTTCGCTGAAAACGCCGCGTGGAATACGCGACAGGGTTATGGGCCCAGCACGCTTCCGCTGCGCAAGAGTACAGGTGGCAGTTATCTAGCCGTGGGTGCTGGAGGTGAGCTGCAGGGATGGAGCAGTCCAGAACTGGCGTGTTGCTGGAGAAGCTGACGGCCACGAACTACAGCATCTAGTCAGTCCGCATGCAACACTTCCTCAAGCGTGAGGGCCTGTGGAAAGTGATGGAAGATCCACCACAGCCCTCTGAGGAGGATGAAAAGGATGAGAAAGCCTTGGCTACGATCATCCTTGGAGTGGACGACAGCCAGCTAGTCTACGTAGCTGATAAGGTGACGGCAAGTGAGGCGTGGAATGCGCTCAAGGCTGTCCATGTGCGAGAGACAGCTGGCTCACTGATAACACTGACCAGGAGACTGTACCGGTGTCGGAAGAAACCGGGGGACTCTCTGGTAAACCACCTAAAATTCCTAACAGGCTGTTTCCAGGAGCTAGCCTTAAGAGGGAGGCCTGTGGGGGAAGAGGACAAAGTCTTTATAGTCCTGAGTTCCCTTGATGACAGCTATGATATGCTGGTCAACTCCCTCGAGTCGGTAGAGACTGATAAGCTGACTCTGGAATACGTTACCGGACGGTTGTATGCAGAGGCGGACAGGCGTGCAGAGCGAAAGATGACCTCAGCCCAGCTGTTGGAGCATCCCAGAGGGAACACCAGCCGGGAAGAGCAGAGGTGTCGGGAGCCGGAGAAACAGCCAGGAGGAGCTGCTGCAGACCAGCCGGTGGTCAACAAAGCAAAAAGGTGTTTTTGCTGCAAGTCCAGTGGACATCTGCTGCGGGACTGCCCAAGAGAACAACAAAAACAGCAGAAGCACAGGAGGCAGCAGAGGGAGTCTACCGCTTGGGTGTCTGCAGATGGCCAAGAAAATGAAGAGCTGTGGGTTCTGGACAGTGGAGCTTCTCAAACCTTTTGTAAAAGAAAAGGACTGCTAACTGATGCTAGGGCTTCAAACAAAAAACATGTAAGTCTTGCTACGGGCCAGAAAGCTAATGTGGTTTGTGAGGGGGAGGTTGTGTTCCCACAGCTGGGACACACATTCAGGAATGTGTTGTGTGTGCCTAGTTTGCAAAACAATCTCCTGAGCATTCCTGACTTGGCAAAAGCAGGCTTTGAAGTAAACTTTGTGGGAGATCAGTGCCAGATAAAGCAAAATGGGGCAGTGTTGGCAAATGCTAACCTTAGAACTAATATGTATGTACTGCAGTGTGAGTCTAATGTTGCGAATGTGCAAAATGTCCCAACCCATGATATGTGTATTCATCTCCTGCACAGGCGTCTGGCTCATGCTAGCTATAAGGTGCTAAACAAAACATTGGAGTTGTGTGGGGGGATGAAAAACATAAAAAGTTGTGATAATTACTTAGACTGCAATATCTGCAAGGAGGTTAAAAGCAGGGCTTGCCCAGTAGCAAGAGCAAGCCAGAGAGAAACCAAAAAACCACTGGAGTTGATTCATGCTGATGTAACTGGCCCTTTTCCACCAAGTGTCTCCCATAACAAGTATTGTTTGATTCTAGTGGATGACTATTCTAGATTTGGCTGGGTCTATCCATTAAAGCAAAAGTCTGACGTTGCCCAAACTTTGAAGTTCTGGGTAAGAAGGGTAGAAAGGCAACTTGGCGAAAAGGTGTGCTCTATTCAGACAGACAGGGGAGGAGAGTTTATGGCAAGCTCCCTAAGAAACTGGTTGCGTTCCCGAGGGATTAAACATAGGCTTACCAATGTGGCAACGCCTCAGGAGAACGGAGTAGCAGAGCGTAGGGGAGGTGTCTTGCAGACACAAATGAAAGCATTGTTAGCAGATGCAAATCTTCCAATTAAGTACTGGGCTGAAAGTATTAAGACTGCGAACTATATTGGGAATCGCTTGTGGTCAAGGGTACTAGATGACATACCCTATAAAATTCTCTATAACAAAAGTCCCAGTTTGCAACATTTAAGAATCTTTGGGACAAAGGCATGGGTTGACATACCTGTAAAAAACCGAAGAAAAGGTGGGAAAAGGGCACAGCAGTTGCTATTTCTTGGGTATGAAAGTGGTACGAAAGCCTATAGGTTTGAAGATGATAAAAATCTTTTGAGTTATAGTCGATCAGCCAGCTTTAATGAGCAAAGAAATTGGCCCAAGATACATGCAAACCTGCTGCCAGAAAAAGTTTTACTGCCGAGCATACCTGATAAGGCAGTTGAAACAAAGCTGAGAATTGGCAGCTCTCCCAGAGAAACTGAAAGGGAGGAGGTAAAGGTTGAGCATTTTTCTCCAGCTGCTAGCATGGAGCAGGGGAGAGAAGAAAGTGCAACAGGGACAGGAGGAGGTAAATCTCCGGAATCAATCCACCCCAAAAGCAGTCCTGAATGTAGCCCAGGGGGTGAGATTAATGAACCAAGGAGGTCTGCAAGAAATAATAAAGGTCAACCTCCAGACCGTTATGGGTTCCCAGCCACCATAAACCAGGTTTGTGTAACTGAGCCAGAAAACTTTGAAGAAGTGCAAGAGTTACCTACTCTAGAGAAAGAGGCGTGGTTAAAGGCAATGCAGGCAGAGTATAACTCTCTGCTAAACAACAATGTCTTTGTACCTACAGAATTGCCTGAAGGTAAAAAGCCCATAAGCTGTAAGTGGGTTTTTAAAGTGAAAAAGCTGGCTGATGGTAGTTGTCAGAGGAAAGCCAGGTTGGTTGCAAGGGGCTTTACACAAAGGAAAATGATACATTATGATGAAGTGTTTGCCCCAACAGCAAAGGCTGAAACAGTAAAATCAGTTTTAGCAATGGCAAGTCTGAGAGGGTTAAAAGTTAATCATTTTGATGTTGCCTCAGCATATTTAAATGCTCCTATTGACGCCGAGGTGTATTTACAGCAAATACCAGGTTATGAGCTGGAAAAAGACAGCATGGTGTTAAAACTGCAAAGGGCACTATACGGTTTACACCAAAGTGCACGTCTATGGCATGAATGCATAGACACAACTTTGAAAAAGATGGGATTCAAACAAAGCCTGGCTGATTCCTGTTTATATTCAGCAATGGTGCAAGGAAGTGTTTGTTATTTACTTTTGTACGTTGATGATATCTGTCTAATAACAACTGCACAAAAGCAAGTGTCTTGGTTTATAAACAGCCTAGGTAACAAATACAAATTGAAGTATTTGGGAGAGATTCAGAATTACTTAGGAGTAGAGGTTCAGAGAAATGAAAAGGGTGTCTACTCTCTGAGTCAGAAGGAAAAAATTGAAAAGTTACTGAAGACATATGGAATGGAGAGGGCAAATGAGGTTGACACTCCCATAACTACCCAGTACAAAAATGAACCAGAAGGGCAAAAATGTGAGAATGCAACAGCGTTTCATTCTCTGTTGGGTTCTCTGTTATATTTAAGTTGTTGGACAAGACCCGACATAACATTGGCAGTGCACATGTTAAGCCAAAGAAGTGCAGACCCGGCTCAGAGAGATTGGGTAGCACTTAAAAGAATCCTAAGATATCTGAAAGGCACAAAAGATTACAAACTGGTGCTGGATACAGGATATGATCAGCAAGTGTATGCATACGCTGATGCCAGCTGGGGGGACAGAGAAAATGGAAAGTCTACCACTGGCTATGCCATATATATTGGAAATGCCCTGGTTCAGTGGAAATCCCAGAAACAAACATTTGTTGCCACAAGTACTTGTGAAGCAGAGTACTCAGCCATAAGTGAATGTGTATCACAAATAGAATGGTTTGCTTGCCTAACAAAAGAGCTTGGAATACCTTCAGAAATGCCAATCACTGTGCTAAGTGACAACATGGCTGCACAACAGCTTGCTAACCAACAGAACTTTAAAAGCAAGAGTAAACATATTGCTATAAGATACGGAAATGTAAAAAATGCCTTGGAAAGAAATGTGTTAAAGGTACAGCACTGTAACACAAAATGTAATGTGGCAGATTTGTATACAAAATGTTTGGATGCTCCTAAATTTCGAGACTTAAGAGAATTATTAGGTCTCAAGCCTTTGACTTAAGGAGGAGTGTTGGGATTCGCAGGATACTGGATAAGTCTGCAGGCTTCAACAGGATGATGCAATCCTCTGCTGGGTCAGAGTGACTCAGCAGGAGTGTGATTAGTGTGATTGGCTATCACCTGTTTTAAAAGGAAAGCCTGTTTAACAGTTGGTGTGGTGGTTGTGCTGTAGTGTGGTGGTGCTGTGGTGGAGAGTATTCGTTTGTAAGTACTCTGTATGGACTGTTTCTTTTGTAAATGCCTGTATATAACTCACATTAAAAGGACTGCACTGAAAAACCTGGAACTCTTAGTGCTTCGCTGAAAACGCCGCGTGGAATACGCGACATCCTATACAATCCTGTACAAACAGACTTGAGAATAAGTACCATTGAATAGTGTGAGTATGCATGCGTAGGTTTGCTCTGCAAAATTCTTTGGGATCCCTCTAGGATAGAGGCCCACAAACATTTTGCATCCACCAGAGCTCTTTTAAGAAAACATTTCTAAATATTACCTCTTAGTGGATCATGTTTGACTTCTTGTATGGCATAAGTAGCAACAGATGAGCTTGCGGCTCTGGAATTTGTATCACCGAAGTTTCGCTAACCATGCTACATACTGAACATTTAGGGGGGGAAGCCTGTGTGCAATGTTTTTCATTATCAGGGCCTGCTCTTGCCTCTTTAGCAGCAATCAGAGATGCAGACATTTAGCAGACATGGAGCAGGTAAAAAGAAAAACTATACTTTTTAAAAACTCCTGTATGTTGGGCAGAGCAACAAGAGTCATTAAAATAAAGCAACAATCCTGATCACCCCAATCTTTAAAGCACTGCAGAAAAGTGAAGTTTACACACTGAAGCATGTCTCAGGCCAAATAGGTGAACTGTCAATAAATTACATAATACAATTGGGGTATTACAGGGGTTCATCAGTTTATGGGAAAGGGAAGTGGGCGGATATTTTGATGCTAATTCCTTAATGTTTTTCAGACCTTGAGCAGCAGCTGCTGTAGGTTCCTCACTTCCCCCCGCCCCGTCCCAGATGTCTTGTGGATGGAGTTTCATTAGTGTTTAGGGACGGAACACTCCCCTAAGCTCCCTCTCTTCATTTTATGAATAACTATTTATTATCTAATGGAAACTGTCTCTCACATCTGTCCTTTTGATGTTCCTCTGTTTCCCTACCACCACACACTTTTAAAAATATGGAGCTGTACAAAAGGGCATATTTGTAATCTGTGCGTTGCCTACTGAGCTCTATGACTCCAATGGGCATTGTCGTGCATCAGGGCTTTTCTGTGAGAATGTGCCACAGCTGTCATTAATATTTTGTAAAATGTGTTGCTGTTCCACCCATGTGCTTCAACCACTTGTGGAAGTTTAACAGGTTAAGGTTGTGGTCAAGTGTCTGAATGGGAGACCACCTGGGAGCCTTGTGTATACCACCTTGGGTTTCATGGTGGGAGATAAGTGAGATTTGAATAGACTTGAATAATGCCACCTAGAGTTCAATACAAACAGATGTACTGCACAAGCTCACTAATATGCATCAATCTACCAAGTAATAAGAAGAATTTACTCCCCAGACCCCATGTCCACTGACAATTTGACAGACTTTGAAATGGACCAGTCACTGCTATGGGCTTTTAGTCTGTTCACAATATGTTTGTGATAAAATAGGCTATTGCCTATATACTGCAATGAATTAGGTAGCCTTTCAAGTGCTACTGGTCTCTTTGCTTCTTTTAGCAAAAAGGGTGATTTTTATAATTATTTACTTAATCCAATGAAGGGGAGAAATGTTGGATTCACAGTTTATAACAGAAACCTGCATGTATATTGAAAAAGCAACCCTAAATTGTGTTGCAATGATTTGAAAGAGCCCTTTCACCTGACTTCTGGGGAACAGCGTCAAACTTTTTACCCACAGGCAAGTGGCAATGATCTTAGGTTTGGTTACCATAAACAGTCCTGTTGAACTCACCACTGGGAACAGAATGAGCTCCACTCAAACTGGGACTGCACAATAATAAATCATGACATTAATTTGATTATTCTCTTTAAGCAATAAAGTGCTATCCTATTAAATGACTCAGCAACCTTCCAGCAACAAGTCTGCATGATGCAACCCAAACAGCCATCAGGGCAACTATATATATATATATATTGTATATATAAAGAAACCAAGATATATTCATAAAAACATGTCTTAAAATAAGTTCCTCTGAAATATTGTAGTCGCTAGTTCCCAGGGCTCTGTATGCTGATATTATGTGCTAAATAATAATAATAAAATATATGCACCCAGACAATATTTATGCATTAATCACAGTAGAAACCCACGACCTGTATATGTGATGAAATTCCACACATTTGCATAATTTATTATTCAATTTTTCCTGGTTTGCATCATTTATTCTACTTTTGCAAGTCGTGACAGGGGAAAGTCCCAGAAATTTTACCCATCCACTCCTGCCAGTGGAAGAGGGAGTGAAACATCACAGAAGGCAGAACCAAATTCAGAACAGTCTTGATAGGCTGGGGCAGGGGCTGAGATCAACAAGAGGGCATTTGAGAGATATAAATGTAAAGCCCTGCATTTAGGTAGAAAAGATGGAAGAGACACATATAAGAGGGACTTGGGCATTGAAAATAGCTTGGTGTCTTATGCTGCAATCCTCTTCACACTAAGGGCATAATTCAAAGCCCTCAGTCCCCACACTGGGGGGATTTAGATGGAGTAAAGAGCTCCAGCCAGCCAGCCTAGAGCAGTTCCACAAAAGGGCAGGGAAGAGTTGATTCAACGGGATTCCCAGCTGACCCCACTGTTTGGGCATTAGACTCGACTTGGTGGCATTGGGCTGAAGTTGGACCCATTCATTACACAAGTTCCAGACTGGCAAAATCTAGACCAAGCTTTTGCCTGCCTCTGTCTTCTGCCCCAGATAGCATGAACAATGGAGCTCTGTATTGGCATCTTCATGGCTGCATCACACCTCACATCCTTTGCCTGACCTGAGTTTGGATTGCTCTGTTAAAAAAAGCATTACCCATTGAACTCACATGTAGAATTGGACTGTTGGAAGCTGATCACAAGGCAACAGTGTGGTGTGGCAGTTTAAAAAGCTGGTGCAATCTTAGTTTGTATTAACAGATGCATGGGGAATAATAGTTGTGCTCTATTCTGAACTGGGGAAGCTGCATCTAGAGCAGATTCCCAACCTTTTTTTGGCCATGCCCCACCTAAGCATCTCTAAAATCCTGATGCCACCCCCCCATGACATATCATTCTTATTATTCAGAAAGTGAACTCCTGTTCACGTGGTGGAAGCCTAAAAGCCCATGAACTGTTAATAACTCATTCTCGAATTGGCACCCCCCCTAAAAAAATCAAATTGCCCCCCTGTGGGGCGTGTGCCCAACGTTGGGAACCATGGATCTAGAGTATTGCCCAAATCTGTGTGGCACATTTTAAGGGCGTGGGCCAACTGGAGCACATTGAGAGGAAGAGTGCTCAGGATGCTGAAGGGTCTTAAAACCAAGATCTAGACCAAAAATGGTTGAAATAGCCAGACATATTTCTCCTGAAGAAGAGAAGATTAAGGATTATGTTGTTGTTGTTTAGTCGTTTAGTCATGTCCGACTCTTCATGACCCCATGGACCAGAGCATGCCAGGCACTTCTGTCTTCCACTGCCTCCTGCAGTTTGGTGAAACTCACAAGGCGTTCGATTTCCGAGGTATGACTGTACTCCCCTTTGAACCAACTTAAACCAATGGCTGGGTGAATAAATGTATCCATAAAAGCACCTAAAATAGATAGTGGTTCAGAAGGCCACTATTCAGAAGGAGAGCCAGCATGGTGTAGTGGTTAAGAGCGGTAGTCTCGTAATCTGGTGAACCAGGTTCGCGTCTCCGCTCCTCCACATGCAGCTGCTGGGTGACCTTGGGCTAGTCACACTTCTTTGAAGTCTCTCAGCCCCACTCACCTCACAGAGTGTTTGTTGTGGGGGAGGAAGGGAAAGGAGAATGTTAGCCGCTTTGAGACTCCTTCAGGTAGTGATAAAGTGGGATATCAAATCCAAACTCCTCTTCTTCTTCTAATTGGATCCTGGAATGTCCTGGAATTTTTGTTTGGTGCCCTGACGCAAGTCAGCTGGTCTTGGTTTTGGTTGTTGTGTTTTTGGTCTCACACTCTCACACAAATCGCTTCGCTAACACAAGAGCTCGGGACCACAAAATGAGCATTCTGATTTTGATCAGTGGGATGTTGGAGGGTATGAGATTACAGACTTCTCTGTTGTCCCAGGATGCAGGGCTGCAAATGCATAGAGATTGTACAGAAACCGATTTTGGCTACAAATCCTAACAGTTGGTTATATTCATCACATTTGTTCTGTCATGAAATAGACTTGCACTTCCGCAAAACTTCCCTTTCTTGTCTTCTCTACTGCACCCCCTTCCAGCCTCAAAATCTGCTCCAGAATTTTTTTTTTGGGGGGGGGGGAGCACAGGGAAAGAAAAGAAGAGAAAGTCCCTTTGCATGTGTGGAACACAGTATTGGATACAACTCACTGTAAGTTGTTCAGCAATGGAAGAGACTGCCTAAGTTGTTGGCAAGCATCCAGTAGCTGGATGCTTTTTAGGCAGAGGCTGGAAAGCCATCTGTCAGGGATACTGAAGTTGTATCAAGCATTGCAGGCCCTGTAGTGACTCATGGGTTGGACTTCATGACTTCCAAAGACCCTTCTGACTCTTTGATTCCAGAATCTCTACATACCCATAAGCGCTAGAAACTGGAATCATTAAAAATGGAAGTTTAGAATTCTAGGAAAGCAAATTTTTCATCCACTAACACTTTATGTGTTTTTCTTCTGCTCCTATGGAATGGGGTAGACACATAACCTCCATAGAATTACTTTCACCCAGGACTTCTCCACACTTACCTTTCATTCGCTTTTTCCAAGCATTATCCACACTTTAAAGCTCTATGTCTGAGCACCCTTTTCTTTGCTCTGTAGCTTTGCCCAGAAAAACCTGCTCTTTAAAGCTGAGCTGGAACAAATGGCAAGCCACAGAAAACCTGAGTGCTAAAGAGTGGATTTTTGTGGGGAAAGCTCAAGGGCAAAAGGGAAAAAAGTGTTCCCATACATAGTGTGGAACTATGCCTGGAAAGAGCAAAGCAAAAGGTAAGCGTAGATATATCTCAACTCTCTGCTATTAGCAAGGTGTTTCTTGAGCTCCATTGCATGGGCAACTCCTTGTCAGACTTGTGTCCCACTGAGATCTATGGTGGAAACTGTAATGAGAAACGGAGACTCACCTCATGAATACTTATGGTGGAAGTTCTATTGAAACCAGACATCATTCCATCTGCTTATCAAAGTCATCGTATGTTCGCAGTTCAGGGCAGATGAAAGAGTAAACAATGAATAAAGCTTACTGATCTGTATCTGGAGCCTTTTAATGAACACAGAAAATTAACAACAGTGAAACTGCTTATTATAAACTCTTCTTTTGTTCTGTAATGATAACCAGCTCCCTTACAGGTGATAAAAGCCAACAGGAAGATACTACGTGATTTAGTGGACAGGAAGAGTCAAGGTGAAGCGTCCCTTTGAACTTTGGAAAGCCAGTGTCATCAGGGGGAAGCCATCGAAAGAAAGAAAGAAAGAAAGAAAGAAAGAAAGAAAGAAAGAAAGAAAGAAAGAAAGAAAACCAAATGTAAGGAATTTTCATTATGTCATTTTATAAATCATTCATGTACAGTGGTACCTAGGGTTAAGAACTTAATTCTGGAGGTCCATTCTTAACCTGAAACTGTTCTTAACCTGAGGTACCACTTTAGCTAATGGGGTATCCCGGTGCCGCCGTGTGATTTCTGTTCTCATCCTGAAGCAAAGTTCTTAACCCGAGGTACCATTTCTGGGTTAGCGGAGTCTGTAACCTGAAGCGTCTGTAACCCAAGGTACCACTGTACCATGTTCATTTCTGGTCACTTCATCTTTTACTAACAACCCCCCCTCCCCCAACTCCAAAAATGATAAAAAGGAATGTGGAACTGGATATGGCATAGATTATGGTTCCTCAATAATAATAAAAACCTCTAGGCATTAAAAGCTTTCCATACTAGAAATAGCCAAAAGAAAAAGAAGGTACTGATGGCCTAAAGAAAGAGGCAGTTTAGAATTGACGATGAAATATATAAATTCATAACAGAGTTGGCAAAAGTAACCTAGGAACAGCTGTTTATCCAGTCACATTAACAAAGCGAAAGCTTCCTATTCTCATAGTGTGCAGCTGACTTCTGGAACCCATGGTCACTGCAAACAAAGTATCTGTGCGGAAAGAGTACAAAAACAGAAATATTGACATTCAACATTTATTGAGTAAGATGGTTGGTGGGGGGAGGTGGGGGAATAGGAAGACACCAAAAAACAAGAAGAAAAGTGGACAGCTTTAGGAGAGCTCTAGATGTGTAGAGAAAAGTTGATTAGGACCAATGTGTTTCAGAATAAATCCTTCCTCAGGTGGCACTCTTGAATCTGAATAAATGCTTCCTCAGGTGGCCTTGTGATCTGAAAACTACTGTTGTCACGACAGTGGCTTACAGACCAGGTTGAGAAGGTGCTAGTAATCAGGAGTGGCTCACCAAGTAGAGCAGAGTTGCAATAATAGCCTCCCATCACCAACAGCACTGCTGTTTACCAGAAGGGGTGAGGCAGTGGCATAGTCAGGGCTGCACAGGCTCGTAAGAAGACACCCTGCTGGATCAGAACAATAGCCCATCTAGTCCAGCATCCTGGTACCATCAGATGCCTGTGGGAACCCAGCAAGCAGGATTCGAGCCCAAGAGTATTCTCCCTACCTGTGGTTTCCAGAAGCATTGCTACCTCCAACTGTGGAGGACCAGCCCAGCCACCATGACTAGTAGCACCCCAGCAGAAGCACAGGATTGGATCTACTGGTGCAACTGTATAGCCCTGACTTCATTGCCACCTTTCTTCTGCCCCTCCTGGTAACTGGCAGTAATGCTGCTGCCAGGAGGTGGAAAGTGTGGAGGTGGAGAGACTGTTCCTTTGGGGCAAGTGTGCAGATTGGGTCCAGAGGGGAAGGGCAAGAATTTGGGCAGTAGTGCCTTGGAGAGGAGGAAGGCTTACTGGCTTCATCTTGCCCAAGGTGATGTTCATCCCACCTGAACCTGCAGCTGGCACTGTGCAATTATTTCTTGATCAGGGCTACACTTTTCAAGGGTTCCCTGTGTTATGCAGCAGGAAGTGGCAGCATTGGGGACATCATAGAAGAGGCAAAGTGCATTTGGTGGGGTAAGCATGTGAAAACTGCTTTTCCTTTACCTAGCATAGCAATTAAAGGTTGTGGGAAAGCAAGCTACTTGGGGGATGGGGTGCTCATATCCCTGCTTCCCTCCCCAGTTGGGTAGTACTCAACTGTTTTACTCAGAGTAATGAACATTACTAACTTGGCACCATTAATTTCAGTGGGTCTACTCTGAATAAAACATAGTTAAATCCTACTTTATGTTATGGATGCATAACTTATTCCAACCATTTTCACAGCTGTTATATATATAATTGTAAGCATTTTAGATATGACAATTACCAATACATAATCCATCCCAAAACAAAAACAATAGGCATATTTACAGGGTTAATGAAATACTCTTCAGATGCAGGGATGGGGAAGAAATTTGATTCAGCTGTCATTCAAAGGCAAACTTACCCAATTCACACTTTCCAATACAATACATGAAGCAAAACAGCCATCTTTCAAAATTCACACTTTGAATTTTGCAATGCAATTCTCCAGCCAAGTAATGTGTACAAAAATAAAAGCATATCTAAATATTAGGGGAAATCGCTCTGGGAATATTATGCATAATTGCACCCAAAAATGTGTATTTTAGAGAAATTTGCACTAACATGCTGGTGGATTTTCAGGATAATGTCTTTTTTTAAAAAAAGAATTACAAAATGATGTGGAAATGTGATGAGTATGGGGGACTGAATTTAAGACTGGAGAAAACAAGAACCAGAGAGAATTGAAATTGACAAAATTTGCCCATCCCTGTTCCAGTGTTAGAGAGAAGTGCACACTTGAGGGCAAGCATCTGCACTGAGGAGCCTTTTATACTCACATAGACTCACCATCTAATTTACAGCACTAATCATGCTGGCTTTTAAACTGTGAAATGAGCTTACACCAGTACAGCAGTGCAGTTTACCTTCCAAGGCATGTGTTGAGTGACAGCAATGCAATGGAAGGGTGCAAGCAGTTGTACCCCTACTCTACTCACACAAGCACCCAAACACCTTAACAAGGCTTAGGTTGCAATCTAGAAAATTGAAAGATTTCATTACATCTCCCAATTAGAGATGGGAAGGCCTGGGGGAAAAACTGGGGGAAAAACCCCAGGGGTTTTCTCATGTTTTTCCAAAGCCGTTTTTTTTTTTGTTTTTTTTTGGGGGGGGGGACAACAACAACCCCAGTTTGATATAGTTTGAATATTTCACATACTTTTTTTTCAATTGTTCTGGGGGGAAACGGCTTTGGGGGGAAACGGAAAAAACCTGTTTGTTTGTTTTTCAATCTTTCCAGGTTTTTCCCCAGGCCTTCCCATCTCTACTCCCAGTACAGCAAGGGATATGAAGCACCCATGTTTTCTCGTGTCCTCTCCTTCTTCTGTCCCTTATCCTGCCCCTCATATATCTATGCAGAAGTGGAGGGAAAATATCAATTGAGACCAATACCTTGCTTCCTTTCCTTTATGTTAGGGTGGAAGCAGGCAACAATACTGATGTCAGAACAAGAAGGGGCATAAAGGCTCTCTAGGTTGTCAGTGCCACATGGGAACTACACAAAGTTATGAATGTGTTTCTCTGCAGTCTATCTATCTATTTACCAAGAAGAAGAAATATCAAGTTCTGTACCATGTTACGGCTTCAGCTGAAGCACAAGCCATCAGCCCATGAAACTGTATAGACACCAGGGTTGCCTGTTTAGATTATTTTCCTAATGCCGTCAACATTCCTCTCTTCAGTAGGCCTGATACCAATCAGTATTCACAGTGAGAGGTCTTGACACTGATAATTGATCAGAAATGAGAGAGCCAGTTGACTCGAGTGGATTCCTGATTCATTGCCAGCTTGTGAAATGGCATTAAAAAGCTGCAAATGGCATGGAAATTTGTGGTGAATTTTAAACTAGTGTGTACATTCCTTGATTCAAAGGCACTTTAGACCTCTCATAGCGAAGCCGAGAAACGGCTCCCTGGCTTCTCTCTTTCAATCGATACCATTAAAGTCCTTAAAGAAAATCCTCCTCTGTATAGTTATAAAATATCAATTACATACATTTTCATTAGCTGAATGTACTGATCTGGGCAGGTTCATTGGTTGTTTGTTTCTCAGTAAGAGATTGTTGGCATCTAACCAGCCAGAGGAAATTAACAAAAGAAAGCTTAATTTGAGCATTCTGATGGAGTGTTTTGCCCTAAAGATGAGCCCAAAGCTTGTGTGTGTGTGTGTGTGTGTGTGTAGAGCTCAACCAGCATTCCTCCTATGACTCAGCAGTCTCCCTGAATAGCAATGATTTACCACTTTGTAGCACCTTCTATTGAATCAGTTCAATAGCACAGGAGAAGCAAAGACTAAGGGCCAAATTGACTTTTCACATGGAGGCATATAAAACATCATCCAAGACTTTTTTGAAACATGAAAACATACTAATGAAAACTGGAGGGAAAATACTAATGATGGCCAAACTCTGCTTCCTTTGCTTTATGTAATTATTTAAAATATGTGCATGCTGCTTTTTAGGCTTAGAGTGTATACATCCGCAATACAGAATCAATGAAAGTTTGAAACAATAAAGCTTGGAAAATGCAATTGATACAACCCTCCTCCACTAATTTCTTCTGTAGATAGAATATGTTGCTGGCTTTGTTTGAGTTGCAGAAGTTCTGTGATAAGTAGAGTCAGATCTATTGTGAAAGTTCACATTCTGTTACAAGTGTATGTGGGACCTGCGCAAAATGCCGCAGTGTGGACTGCTCCTTTTGACCACTGCAAGATGTTCCATAATATTGGTGTGACCACTGAGAAGTTCCTACCACTTATCCTCACCAACCATGCTTCAATTAATGATGGGATACAAAGAAAGGCCTCCCTACTTGCTTTTAATGAGTGGGCAGGCTGTTGTGGGAGGAGGCAATTTTTAAGCTATCTTGCATACTAGCCATTTAGGGCATCCAGATTAGAAGCGACTCACTGGGTGGGGTGGAGTCCCTATGATAGCTTCTCAGCAGGTGGGTTGCTCTTGCTTACAATAGAGGGAGAGAGGGAGGAGTAACGCAGAGGCAAACACATTGGCAGGACTATTAGAGAGCCTCCATTGGTGCAGTTGCACTGCACCTACTCCAATGCTGCTTTGCCCCTTCCCTTCTTTCTCCTGGTAAGGAACACCCACCCACCTACCAAGAAACTAGCATAGCACCTTCACCTCTTCCGGTGAACTATATCTGCTTTAGGTATTGCAGGATAGGAGTCTTATTAACCCATAGGCAAGCATCCACTAACATCCTTGCTACTACAACCTGAAGCAGCTGAAATTCATGAAGATTTTTCAAAGGCAGCATCATTGCACGGCGTATGGTTAGAAAGAGGTTCATCTGGTACACAACACCAAACTGGACAAAGATAAACTTAACAACAACCAGTATTTTGGCATCCTGATGTGAATCCAGGAGCACTTCCTGACTGCAAACCTCCATAATGAACTTCTGGTACCTACTAAAGACTTTTGTTCCAGCAGGCACTATAACCAAAATTTAAAATTTAAAATTATTTTTTAACATTTTATATTGTACCTTGTTAACAACTTAGAGACTGTCGTAACTGAGTGGTATATAAATGGTTTAAACAAACAAACAAACAAACAAACAAACAAACAAACCTGATGTTGCCAAAGTTACAATTCCCTGGTCCAGAATATGAATTTCTTGTTTGTAATGCTTAGGTGTGTTCTGAGTCAAGTGTTCTTTCTGAGAATTTCTGCAACTTGGAATACAGAGTAGGAGGCTGCACATGTCCATAGATGCTTTTACAAGTACAGAACATGAATACACATACCAGTGTACACACACAAGTGCTCCCATGCCTGGGAAATATTTAGTTCAGCTCTGGGGGGGGGGGAGGTTTATTGGGTTCATGCTTATGACATCAAAGGAACCCTGTTAGGAATGTTCTGGGATTAACACACTAACCTTCTCTGAGTATTCTGAGAGTTCATAAATGTAATGGGGTGGAATTTGCAGGGCCCTATGCTATGCTTCTCCATAGCAGCTGCTGCAAAACTGTGGTGAGGGATACCAAGTAGATTCTCTCTGCCTTGCTCCGTCTCCTTCCATTGTGTGATTTGTCTGTTAGGTGAGAGAGGTGATGCCAATGACTCACTTTCCCTTTCTTGGCTTCTCTCTGACACTGCCAGGAATCAACAGCACATCTCTTCATTCCTTCCACATGTAGATATTGCATTACACAGCCTTCATTCTGAAGCCAATGCACATAATCATAAAGGAAACTGAGTCAGCTTTGTTCTTTGGGTCTGTCAAGTCCTTCCAAGCCCAAATCTCAGCTAAACGTTTCAACCCCCCACCCGAGTGCTAAGATTCAGCAGCTTTTAAAAAAAAAAAAAATTAATAATGCCCCAGTGTCATATATTGAACCAGGGCATAGGGTTTTGCTTACCTTGCACAGTTGGGATGTGTGAAACATACACACAGACATGCCATTTTGTTAATCTTATCCAATTTCTTTACGTTTCATTTTTCCTGAAAATGCCTGCAGATATTTCTCCTGACTGGGACTCTCCAAATTTGCCTTCAGATTTTGCCAAAGGAAAACAAAATGAAGAGGGCACTGGCAATTAGCATGGAGCCTTCTCTCCTTTTGTAGACGCCTCACACAATTTAGAATCCAAGAAATGTAGGGTTCTGAACACCTTGCCTGGAGCCCACACCAGTAGAATATTGTTCCTCCAACACATAGAGAGCAATAGTGATGATGAGTACAGATAGTATGTTTACCGTTCTGGACATGGGACAAATAAGTGGACATGGACAATTTTCACTCCTGTTTCTATTTACGTCAGAATTCACCAACATTCCTAGTCACAAACATGCATTGGAAGCAACTTTCCTTGGTGGGGCAGAGGGATTTTCATTTCCAGTTAATTTTGAATGTTATGCACTTGCACATAACTTGAGGTCCCCCTAAGTATGCTAATTTTTTTATGGGTGGCCCATTTGGCTTCCTGCTGGCACAAGGCGATCCATGGTTGCTATTATAGTCAATGGTCAAACATCTTAAAATACACTTTTTTCACCAATGCAGGGTCTTCCAACATGCCTCAAAATTTTCTTCAAGCAAACTGTTATGGTGGCACTATTGCACAAGAAAGACTTACCGGTATCCAGGCAGCCAATTGTTAAGCTTCAGTAATGCATAACTCCCACAAGCCTTCAGCTGTGAAAAATCTAGTTCACTTCAACAGCTTTGACGTGAGAGAATTGCTGTCCTTCTCCCCCATTTTTAATTCAAGAAGGCTATGTGTTCACACCAACCCACACACCAAGCAGACATTTGTCTACTTTGAAAAGTAAAGTAAGGGGCAACCCCATCGGCCAAAATCCAGAGGAATTTCTCTCCAACACCATGATTTTTCCACACAACAACTCTAAAACTAAATCTCCATATATTTTTTACCAGTTCATTCAGACGCTGCCGTGGAAAAGACCAAGCAACGTATTGTGCATTTAAAATAACACAAGGCCTTTTCCACCGCTCTGTTAGAAAACTCACTTAAGTTTCACACAGTGTCATATTTTCCTCTCTCATAATTTTATTATCTTTAATGCGATTATTGTATAACCAAGAACAAATGTTCTAACACCAAACTTCATTGCAACAGATGGATTTTTTAACAACAAAATTTATAAGGATGCCTGCTTCATGTGTGTGTTTCATTTTACATATAAGAACAATCTTTGCAAATGAAAGCCAGGCATGTTTGGAAGATGAGTAATAAGCTATCTGTCTACAGCTGGGATGAGAAACCTCAGGCCTGGGGGCAAAATGCAGGCCTCCAAGCCTCTCTCTCCATGGCCATCAGGACTCTCCTCAGGCAACTCACCCTCCCCACCCATGCCTTATCTCATCAAGCCACAGCCCTTCACCACGGCCTGCATTGAACCCTCCTGGCATGTTTTGCTTGCCTGGAATGTGTCCTTGAACTCTGCAAAGACTTCTTGCTTGGTGTGTGAATGTGTGCAGAAACTAGCCTACTGTCACATTTACATATTGTTTTGCCCACTTTTGCCTCTAGCCACACCCACCATTGGTATGCGGCCCTTGGAAAGTTGACTGGAATGCAATGTGGCCCTCCAGGCTGAAAAAGCTTATCCACCCCGATCTACACACACACACACACACACACACACAGAGAGAGAGAGAGAGAGAGAGAGAGAGAGAGAGAGATTTAGATGTTTTTCATTTTTTTTTTAATCATGTGACTTTGTCCTTACCTAGTTCATTTTGCTTTGTGTTTCCACTAAAGTGCTTTCTGGCAATTTCAGCTAACAATAAATGCTGCAGTGTGGCTGAAAACCAACATGATTCTCAAATAACATGACTGTAAGGTTGAAAGAACCCTAAAGCCTCTCCCATGTGGGAAATAATCCTGTTTCCTTCAGATGTGTTATTTTCACATGCATTTTATTTATAATGTAGCTGACATTTACAAAGCTGTCTCAATTAGGATCACAGAGGGTCAGCATGAAGGAAATCTTTTTCTCTCCACTCCCCCCCCCCCCAAAGTTTCAATGATTCAATGATATTCATACTCAAAGGAGATTGGAGCCTACAGCTTGGAGCAAACTGGAATGATCAGAGAGTGAACATATGTATTGTTTCATTTAGGACATAACCCAACCAAAGCTGAGTAGCAGGATGCAGTGCAATTGTATGCAGAAGTATGCTCTGGTCAGACCTCACCTGGAGTACTGTGTCCAGTTCTGGGCACCACAGTTCAAGAAGGACACTGACAAACTGGAACGTGTCCAGAGGAGGGCAACCAAAATGGTCAAAGGCCTGGAAACGATGCCTTATGAGGAACGGCTAAGGGAGCTGGGCATGTTTAGCCTGGAGAAGAGGAGGTTAAGGGGTGATATGATAGCCATGTTCAAATATATAAAAGGATGTCATATAGAGGAGGGAGAAAGGTTGTTTTCTGCTGCTCCAGAGAAGCGGACACGGAGCAATGGATCCAAACTACAAGAAAGAAGATTCCACCTAAACATTAGGAAGAACTTCCTGACAGTAAGAGCTGTTCAACAGTGGAATTTGCTGCCAAGGAGTGTGGTGGATTCTCCTTCTTTGGAGGTCTTTAAGCAGAGGCTTGACAACCATATGTCAGGAGTGCTCTGATGGTGTTTCCTGCTTGGCAGGGGGTTGGACTCGATGGCCCTTGTGGTCTATTCCAACTCTATGATTCTATGATTCAGTGTAAATGGGTCTTACTCCCAGGTAACTGGGCACAGGATCACAGCCCTAAACACTCCCACTGAAATCAATGGGACTTAAAATATTTGAATCATCCCCTTGTTTTGGTTTCTACCCCAGGTTTTTGTATACAAGACAACAAACCATGCTCATGATGCAGAATTGCCTCTTTTACAGTGTTCAGATGCTTTATAATTCAGTGTAATGTATCAGACTACAACTTCAGTCATCACCCACCAGACTCACTTCTCTGGTTTCTCTTTCTTTACTACATCTCATCCCACTCTCTCTTCCTGTCCTTTGCCCTTTTATTTCTCATCTGCTCTTTTTCTAAATCCTCTTTGACCATTATAGCAGCTCAGCCTATGGCAAGCAGAACAACCCCAGCACTTGCAATATCCATTTTCTTATTGGCTGGTTTTCTCTCTCTTGGTTTCTAAATTGACCTGGCAATGGTGGAAATGACCCAGGTATATGTGCTCTACGGTAGAGGATACTTTGCTCTCTTGAATTGATTGAAAGAAACTCAACGGCTGCTTTTGCACTTGACTCGAGACTCTTAAGAGGTCAGGTTTTGATGACTCTCGAAGACAAATCACTGCTGGAACAATCACTTTGGATGGTGTAAAGTTGTGCCTGCTCCACTGAATTTATTCCCCATTTGCTTCCAAAGAGGGTTTTGAAAGCTTGATGCCGTGTCAAGATGCGGAACCCTGCCAAGTGTGTGTGACTCAGGAAAAGAATTTAAATTTGATGACCTCAGCCCAGTCTTTAGTGGAATATTGGTCCACATCATAAAACCACCGGACACGATATGGAAAGGCAATTGACATTAAACCAAATGATATAATCCCACCTAATGAGATTATAATGAATCCCAAGTGAGCTGGATACCATTGGGCAATGTTTTCAAAGTGTTACTGAAATAGTTTTTAATGGAGTAAAGACTTCTTGTTTGCCAACCAGTGGTCAGATGCTCAGAACACACTTAATCAGTCAGCTGATCCTGGAGCTTAAACCTGTGGCTCTCTCTCTTTATAAAACATATTTCTTTAATTAGTACTTTTACTTAAAAAACACAAAAAACTACTCATTTTGGAAAAGTACTTTTTCTTTTTACACAAATTCCCCCTTACCTCATCAGCTAACTGTTTTCTGAATGGAATAAGCCTCCTCTAGGGAGTTGAGTTACTCTGTAAATTTACAGTTTATGAACTTCCTGGTCGCTAAATGTAATTGGCCTTTGACCTCATGCCTCGTCGCACCCAGGGTGTTTGCAGATCTCCCCTGCCTGTTCACCTAATCATGTGATGTTATTTTTGACAAACCTTGCAGAAGGTAGTTTTTTGGCAGCATTGTGCAAATATGATCTCACTGGCATAGAACGGCTGCTGACCCTCAACTTGTTTGAATGTTTTCCAAGTGCAACTTTCAGCACTTCCTTTGTTCTGGAGAAATAATAAAAGCAGGCCTTTCCTAGATCCTAGGACAGCAATTTTGTCTCTTTTTTTACATGAAAAGAGCCAGCTTCAAGTCTTCCACTAAGACTAGTCCACATCTTTCAGTTTCTTCCTTGCTTTGTGACTGCTGTGAAGATCTTAATTTGTCAGTACAAAGAATCTAGGTTACAAGGGATATTGATTGAAAAGAGTTGAAGCAAAGTATTGCCAGTGTTCCAATGCCAGTTGCTGGAATCACAGCTGTTGTGCTCAGGTTCTGGTGACATGCTTCACCACTATGAGAATAGGATGTTGGCCTGATTCATTAGGCTCTTCTTGTATTCCTTTAATAGAGGAGGAGGAGGAGGAGGAGGAGGAGGAAGAGTTTGAACTTGATACCCCGCCTTTCACTCCCCTTAAAGAGTCTCAAAGCAGCTAACAATCTCCTTTCCCTTCCTCCCCCACAACAAACACTCTGTGAGGTGAGTGGGGCTGAGAGACTTCAGAGAAGTGTGACTAGCCCAAGGTCACCCAGCAGCTGCATGTGGAGGAGCGGGGAAGCGAACACAGTTCACCAGATTACGAGTCCACCGCTCTTAACCACTACACCATGCTGGCTCTCCTTCTGAATAGTGGCCTTCTGAACCACTATCTATTTTAGTTGCTTTTAGGGATACATTTATTCACCCAACCTTTGGTTTAAGTTGGTTCAAAGGGGAGTACAGTCATACCTCGGAAATCGAACGCCTTGCGATATTTATGTTTTGGCTCCCAAACACTGCAAAACCAGAAGTGATTACAGTGGTACCTCTAGTTATGAACTTAATTCATTCCGGAGGTGTGTTCTTACCTGAAACTGTTCTTAACTAGAGGTGTGCTTTCGCTAATGTGGCCTCTTGCTGCCGCTGTGCCGCTGGCACATGATTTCTGTTCTCATCCTGGGGCAAAGTTCTCAACTCGAGGTAACTCTTCCAGGTTAGCAGAGTTTGTAACCTGAAGCGTTTGTAACCTGAGGTGTTTGTAACTCGAGGTACCACTGTATTCCAGTTTGCAAACGTTCTTTGGAACCCGAACGTCCGTTGCAGCTTCCGCGGCTTCCAGTTGGCTACAGGAAGTTCCACGCCTTGGTTCCCAAATGTTTTGGAAGTCGAACAGAGTTTTGGAACAGATTCCATTCACCTTCCAAGGTACGACTGTACTGCCCTTGCTGATATTTTTTAAAATTAATTTTGATTTGTTTCTAATGGTTTCAGTGAGTTTTTATTTTTCAGTATGTTTTCTGAGTGCTCTTTCTTGTCACCTGCTCTGGGGCTGATTTTTAAAGAAGTGGGTTAGAAATTGATCAAATAAATAATTAAAAATATTAGATTTATTTCCCACACCTTCTGCCAAAGGAACACAGGGTGGCAAACATATCGATACAAATACAATTTAAACTTCTTCTTTTAAAAAAAAAAGACAACCCACTTTAAAATAACCTTCTAAAAACAGTTCAAACAATCTTCTTAAAAATGTTTTGAATTCCTGAAAAATTAACAAACACATTGTGTGAGAGTCACTTATTGCCTCTGTAGTTGATTTCAGTGTTTGCCACCTTCCCACAGTTATTTGGAACGCCAGATAGCCCTTGGCTTAGGTGCATGACTTCTAGTCATCTGTTTTCTAAGAAAAGTGGGGATTGTGATTTTCACCTCATCTTTTTATTGCTTGCTGTAATATCGGGTGAAGTGGAAAATAAACAAAAGTCATTGCTCTGAAGCTTTTTAACTTAAAAGATCAGATCAACTTGGAATGGTTGAAAGCAATAACACTCATCTATTCCTTTTGATCCTGTGGTCTTGGATATCCATTATAAAACCATCAATACAGTTCAAAGGTTATTAGGAAGGTGTATATTATCTGGGGAATGTCCAAATGATACCTTTGCTCTCTTTTTTTCTCTAGCATTTCCCCACTTTCTTAGGCCAGGACTTTGATTCCATAAATGGGCACAATTTGCATCATCCGCAGTGAAGTTAAAACTGATTAAATCATAACATTAAAAGAAGTCAGAAAATCTGTATGCTGCTGAGAGCCTAGATTTGATTGGGTGGCCACCTTTTTGCAATATTACCACACCACTAAGTACTACGTTTGCCTCAGGCTGTTTCCTTCCATATAATGTTTAAGAGAAATATTAGATCTACAGACATTTATACACTTGCAACTTAGAAAATATAAAATGCTATCACATCTCTGCAGGAAAGCAAGATCTTAAGTCTTAATCTCCCAGGCAACTATTCACAAATGTATTGCATCTACATCTGCTAGAAAGGAACTCTCAAAATATGCCCATGCACCATTTCAATAGTATAACAGGAAGGACCACATGGGGTCTTGGTATGTCAAGTTCTGTAAGTTCTATAGAGAGATTCATGGCTGTTTCAGAATTTGATCTGGGGTCTCCTCAATCCTCATCATATCACACACCAGTGGCAGACCTACATTGAATTGTTATGGGGGCCCCTTTACAATCAGCAATGAAGTCTGAGTAACCACTGTTACCTTCTTCAATTGAGTTGTTTACAACAACCTTTACAACATCTGTGCTACTGACTCTCAAACTTTGGGATTGTTTAAATATATACAACAAAAAATTAATCCATTTGAGTTTTGCAACTCACATCGAGTCTACTAGACCCAATTTTTTAAAGCAATGTGAACATCAGTCACTTCTGGGGCCCTTTTGGGATTAGGGGCCCTGAAATTTATGCTGCATTAGTTTCATAATAGATCTGCCCCTGAATCACACGTGTTCTGTCAAAGTAACATTTAGATGATCAAGTAAATTCTTTAGGGAAATACATAATTGCAAACCCTTTGTGCTCCATTTTCAGTAAACGAAACTGAGGAAAAGGGAAATGAATTTTCACAAGAAAATAATTTGAACTCGAGATTCCGGAGTCAGGTTTACATTTTTATTTATTTATCCAGAATGCTGATATCCCACTTTGTAGCCCCACGAGGTTCTCAAACCAGCTTGCAAAAAGGTTCTTTAATAAAAAACCCATTCAGCGAATGTCCCTACAGATTATTTGGGGGATTATTCAGAGGGCGTTATCTGAGCTCATTCTTGATCTTCCTTAGTGTTGTCCTTCAGCTTCCACCTACTAGGTAGAAGAGGCCACTGATCATCTCAGATAGAGCTGGCCCTATCATTAGGCAGAGTGAGAAAGCAACCACATGCAACAGATGCTGAGGGGCAAGTTAGTGGACTTAGCTGTGTGTGCCATGAAGCCTCCACTGTGCCTCCTTAGCTAAACCTCTGCCTTCAGATGCAATGGAGAACACCAGTGTCCAAGTAAGAGTCACTGGTCAGCTTTTGTATATGCCTTGGTGGGTTTTGGGGAATAGAATATAACATCTTGTCCTTTGCCTCAGGCAGAAAAATGTCTTGAGGTGGCCCTGATCTCTGAGGCAAGGGAGTGGGGCTGAGCAGCTGGATCTCTGTCAGACATGGGTCCCCTCTGAACTATGGTAGTACCATACCACTTTCAATAATCCTAGAATCTATAGTTTGTCAAAGGTGCTGATAGTTGTTAGAGGACTTCTGATTCTTCCCAGAGCTACAATTCCTAGTTTCCTAGGAAGAAGGAGTGACTGTTGACCCGCTCTGGGAACTGTAATTCTGTGAGGGGAATAGGGGGTCTCCTAACAACTCTCAGCACCCTAAACAGACCACAGTTTCTAGAATTCTCTGAAGGAAGCCATGATTATTTAACTGTGACATCATACTTCTTTGAATGCACAGTATAGTGCAGATGATACCACAACAGAGTCAAGGTTTTCCTTGCTGGCAGGTTATCAACTTGACCTTGCCTTCTAGATATAAATAGTGTGTGTCCATGTAAAAATAGATATGAATTCTTGGAATAAAAGATTGAAAAATCAACAGAAGTCTGCAACCAAATAAGCACCCCCCCCCCTCACATATATCACCAGTTGATTGCTTTCCCTTTTATCTTTTGGATAGCCTGGGTAACATGTGATTTGAATGGGGTGGTTTATGCAATATTCCCTCAACTCCCACAGTGCAAACTTTACATGAGAGGAAGCATCTTTTCTTGGCTGTTTTCTGTGTTGAATTGTCGCTCGTGGCCTGCCTGGAGCAACATTTGTATCCCTAGAGCTCTGTTGCCTGTTTAATTTCCATCCACTGCCTAGCCTCTGGCTCTGCTGCTAATGTGCCCCAGAAGGCTTTGCTGCTGTCATTCCCGGCACATAGGATTGTGCAAGTAGGGCTATAGGATAGCAAACACTGTAAGCAGATAGTGTTGGGAGCTCTATATGGGCTACTGATTGGGTTGGAGACAAGACTAGGCACTGCCAGTGACTTGACCCTCAACAGGTAGCCACTGGCACCTATATTCTATCCTGTTCCCTTTGTCATTATTCTTCTCAGACTGAAAAGCAAATATTCTCTGCCTATTAATATTAGGCAGGTGTCTTCATTGCACTGTTTTTGATGCCTGCGAAAGCCGTTTTTGCTTAGTCAAACCTACTCATACATTTATTATGGACATTTGTATTTAAAACTATTGGTTTTCTCTAAATTTTGATAACTTTGATAACAATCTAGAGTTAGAAGAGTGAACAGTGAGGTGGCCAAATCTGCTGATGATACGAAATTGTTCAGGGGCATTAAAACAAAAGAGAGAACTCCAAAAGGACCTCATCAAACTAAGTGAATGGGTGGTGAAATGACAACACAATTCAATGTAAACAAATGTAAATGCATGTTGGGGCAAAAAAGTCTTAATTTAATAGAGGGTCTGAACTGGCAGTGACAGACAAGGAATGTCAGCCCAGTGTGCAGCAAGTGTGGAAAAGGCAAATTCCATGCTAAGGTTCATGAAGAAAGGAAAATAAAACTCCCGCTATCATAATTCCATTATACAAACCTATGGTGCAATTTCATTTGGAACACTGTGAAGAGTTTTGGTCTCTGCAGCTCAAAAAAGGATATTGTAGCATTAGAAAAGGTTCCCTACGTAAGGAAGTTCTTGATGTTTGATGTTTTGTCATGCTTTTATATTTGTTGGAAGCCATATTTATTTATTATTCACTCACTCACTCACTCACTCACTCACTCACTCATTCAACTTATACACTGCCCTATACCCGGAGGTCTCAGGGCAGTTCACAACAAGACCACAGCACATGAAATCAAACCAAAAGCAATAACCCAACAAGGTGTAAAGGTAAAGGGACCCCTGACCATTAGGTCCAGTCATGGCCAACTCTGGGGTTGCGGCGCTCATCTCGCTTTATTGGCTGAGGGAGCCGGCGTTTGTCTGCAGATAGCTTCCGAGTCATGTGGCCAGCAAGACTAAGCTGCTTCTGGCGAACCAGAGCAGCGCACGGGAATGCCGTTTACTTTCCTGCCAGAGCGGTACCTATTTATCTACGGTACTTGCACTTTGATGTGCTTTTGAACTGCTAGGAGCAGGGACCAAAGAACGGGAGCTCACCCCATTGCGGGGATTCGAACTGCCAACCTTTTGATCGGCAAGTCCTAGGCTCTGTGGTTTAACCCACAACGCCACCCACGTCCCTCCTCCAACAAGGTGAGTAAGCTAAAAAAAGAAAGCAACATCAACAGCACCTTGCACTGTATTCAGCATACTACAGCTGTCACTGGTGGTTTCTTAACAACTTGAGAATCAGCTTCCTGGGTCAGATCAAGGTCCATTTAACCAGGCACACTGCTCCCAGCCCATGGGGACAACATTCACTAGTTGTTTGTCTGTAGTATTTGATACGCAAAGGCATTCTGCCTGTACACATGAAGACTCTATTTAGGTACTTTGG
Source organism: Podarcis muralis (assembly GCF_964188315.1). Classification (NCBI taxonomy): domain Eukaryota; kingdom Metazoa; phylum Chordata; class Lepidosauria; order Squamata; family Lacertidae; genus Podarcis; species Podarcis muralis. The sequence goes on from NC_135659.1 coordinate 77,567,734, forward strand.
CATTCTTGACATATCTCTCTCTAAAAGAAAATACCACTGTTCATCTGAATGTTTTACAAGAGAACTCAATTGTTCCATGGCAGATCAAAGCCTGGTTTAGAGAGTATAGTGTCCTCAGTAGGTGATAGTCTGAAGATGCTGATAGTCATTCTATGATCCACTGGAAAACTTTAATGAGATGTGCATATCCAGTCATTATGTTTCAATTTATCACAAAAGGTACAAACCCCTATCTTCTCTATTATGCCTTCTGCTTTTATGAGCAGGTACTGTAATTTTCCTGAAATTAAGGGGAATGTTCAAAGGAAGATGTGACTCAAACTGGAAACACCTAGATTTACCACCTCAATATACTGATAATACGTTTTCGTTATAATTTGTGCATTGCAAATTTCTAACAGAGGTCCTCAATAAAAATGCGTGCCAACCTCTGAGGTTCCACTTTCCCTGAAACAGCTGGGTCTCCCATTTAAGATAAGATCAGTCTTAGAGATGGTATAATTCACAACCCCCTCCGTTTAGTAAATCTTCACCTTGCTAAATCCTACGGTAAGCAGTTTCTTCAGATTAATCAAATGCGATTTCCTTTTATTAACTGATCCCCATGCTATTGAATGCAGCAAAGAGAGTCTGGAAACCTTCTGAGATAGGTAGGCACCAATAAGGAGAATGCTCAAACTACCCAAGACCTTATGCTCTTTGCAGTATTGATTGCCTAGCCTTGCAGAGGGAACATTTCCAATTCCCCCCATGCCAAATAATTAAAGTATAATATTTTACAGCCTGATAAAATTTACAGGGACCCTTGGCATGTAATTATAGTGCTTCTTTAAAAGAGACCCCATAAAAGATACATGATTAGAAAGTTAAGGATCTGGATAGAATTACAACAATGTGACAAATAATTTACAAGTGATAAACCATTGAAGGGTGGAGGAGAAAGTAGGACCACTTAAAATAACTGGCGATGAAGTCCTTCAATTAACGGAATGCTTTCGCCTCCATCTTCCTTTCTGTATTCTCCATCTTTCCTTTCTGGTTTTCAACAAAATAACTGTGCTTTGCAGAATATTCTGGGCATGTTGTCCAACAGACAGCCAGTTTATGCTTGAATGCTAGCTAGAGTTACTGAAATTTGTTGTGTTGTGTGAACTGAGTATACAATTTCCTGTGACTGCAGAATCTAGTTAAGAAGAAGATGGTTAATGGTGGGCAAGCTGTATTTTAGGGAAGTTTTCTGCCCTTTCTGAGGGCAGAGGATAAATTTCAAAAGAAATCCAAGCTTTCCTCTACAAACAATTTGAATAATGCCAGCCTAAGTACTTGTCATGAAATGTCTCCGATGTTGACGAAGAAAAAACCCATCATTTTTACTAAGAAATAATTGTTAAAGCCATGCAAGCAAAAAACAAAAAACAAAACAAAAAAAAACAACCCTCACAAAAAAAGTTTTTGTTCATGTTTTTATTTTGTTTTAATGTATCTGTAGGCTAGGTATACCACACAGGTGTTTTGTAGTATTTACGATAGCTGAGATCACAAATCAGAATCTACTTACACAAATTTGATCTGTCCCAAAATTTGAACAAGAAGAAAATTTATAGAATGCATATCCTGGAACAGCAGTAGGGATGGGGGAGGAATGTAAAGGCAAAGCTATCTAATTCTCACATTCTGAAACAAGGTGTGGACTGAAACAAAGCCATCCTACTAAATTTGATCTTCTCCCAATTTTGGAATGCAGTTTTCCATCCAAGTGATGTGTAAAATAATAATAATCACATACTATGGTAAAGTGTGCCATATATTAGTAAAACAAATGCATGAAAATGCATTATATTGGGAGAAATTTCTTTGCAAAAATGTATGCTTTAGGCAAAAGTTCATACCAAATTGTGCATATTGGGAGAGTTTCCAATATGAAAAAAGTTTGCAATACAAGAGTCTCCGTTATGAAAAAACTTAATGTAAGGTTGCATAAATAAGAAACTGAGAGGAACTCAAATAGACACTTTCCCCCATCTCTAAGGCATGGAAGTTTGCCATGCATCTCACCCCTGCCCTTATACAATGGAAGAGCCCATTCATCCATCCCTAGCAAGCAGGTTCAGAAATTAAAATTGATGAGACATACCCCATCCATGCCTTTCATATATCTAGAGAAGGTTCAGGTCTCAAATCAGGTCTGTCATCCTTGCCCACCAAGCCCACATCTACTAAAAATGGCATTAGCTGAATAACAGCTGTTTGCAAAATTGCATAATAACTTCGCTGAAATGTTCGTTGTTTGATTCTCTGAATGTAACTTCAGATTTCTTGAGGATATGGTGAGTAAAAATATTGCAACAACTGCATGAAGTCTCCATGAAAGGAAAGAGCTTCAAGTCATAACAGTTGGCCCTAATGAGGATCTTAATAAGGGAGGGAATTGGTACTGTGACCACCAAAAACCTTTCTAATCCATTGCTGTCTACTCTGCTAGAGCTACACAGGAATCAAATCCTATTCCAACAGGAGAATAAAAATATGTGTAAGCAGACCTGTTGGCTCAAAAGGTACATTGCCATCACCTCTAGGATGCCACACACCCACATCCACAAAAAAAACCCTTCTCTTTGGGCTCCATGTTAGTGCATTAATAGTAATCGCTTACATAACCCAGATCATGTTGTTTGTTTCCCCCACTGACCAGGCAACTGTTTCTGTGACTGTTAACCCTGGCATGGGAACAGCCAGAAGTAACTCAATGGGTGAGGTGGAGCTACTATGCTAGCTTCCCAGGAGGTGTCTCACTGTTGCTTGCCAAGAGGGGAGAAGCAGAAGGGAGACTGGTGTGGTGCAAATGTACTGGCAGAGCCAATCCTGCACTCATAGAGTTGCTTTTGCACCACACCAACCCTCATTTCACCTTGCATCTCCTATGTAATGGTGTTGGGATCAGCCTAAACTCAAGAATAAGAGACTTAGGTAAAGGTAAGGGGACCCCTGACAGTAGGTCCAGTCGTGACTGACTCTGGGGTTGCTGTGCTCATCTCGCTTTATTGGCCGAGGGAGCTGGCATACAGCTTCTGGGTCATGTGGCCAGCATGACTAAGCCGCTTCTGGCAAACCAGAGCAGCGCACGGAAACACCGTTTACCTTCCTGCCGGAGCGGTACCTATTTATCTACTTGCACTTTGACGTGCTTTCAAACTGCTAGGTTGGCAGGAGCAGGGACCGAGCAACGGGAGCTCACCTCATCGTGGGGATTCGAACTACCGACCTTCTGATCGGCAAGTCCTAGGCTCTGTAGTTTAACCCACAGCACCACCCACGTCAGACTTATTTCTGAATAATTTTAGATATGTACATAATTGCACTTTTTTTTTTCAGGGCCAGCCCTCCAATTAGGTAGAGTGAGGCAATGTCTGCAGGCAGCAGATGCTCAGAGCCCACTGGTCATTCCCCACTGCTGAAGATCAGAACTATCATATATCCTGAAAGCTAGCCTGATGCCCTCAGGTAAAATGGAGGATTCTATCCCATTGTCAGAATTGAAGTAACATTCAACTGCCAGTACTACCAGTACATTGAATTGCAGGTGGTGATGTCTTGCATTTTGCCTCAGGCAGCAAAATATCTTGAGCTGACCCTGATTCTTCTGATGTTGTACCACTTGTAGTATTCACAGTTCTGTGGTTATTATATTTATTAAAGATTGTATCCAATCTAAGTCATGTATTGAGTAGACCCATAGGATTTTGTGGTCATCATGAACTTAAGTCCATGAATTTCAGTGGGTCAGCACTGAGGGGAACTTAGTTAGACATGACACTGATATTTATCCTTCAGTTGGGTAGTTTTCCATCTCAGTTCATTAATGCTTGTAGACGGAGGAAGGGGGTCTTTCTCCATCTGTAGGTTTTGAAAACTTAAGACTGGAATAATCCTCCATATCTTTTCCCCCCTACCTTCACAAACATGAATCCTGTGGGCGTAGTACCTTGTGAAGATGAAATGTAAGAATGAGTCAAAGGGTTTAGTTGTCACTTGCAATATCAATCAGAACTGCCTTCTCTGTTGCCTGTGTGTAGTGGAGTAGATGAACACCATCCTAAGTATGTAGGCAGAGCCTCTTGGAAAGATGTCCCAAAGAAACATTTCTTCCCCCTTCCTGCATTCTAGCCCTAGGATTCTGATGTTGTAACCTTCTGCTGTGTTCTTATGGTTTGTTAAGTGGAAAATGCACATGTGTTGAAACAGCTGTATTGTTTGGGGCTCGGTCCTAAACACAGTGCAGCATCTGTAGGGCATGACGCACAGGTGTCAACTGAAGTGCATAAACCTCATGATTATGATATGGTGTTGAGTGTTGCCAAAGACGTCTGTTAGAATAAAGGTGTCTTGCGGCAGATTTGTGCACAGTTTGACATTCTCCAGCTGTACGCGTAAAGAAACATTTACAGTCGGATTTTTATTCAAGTCCCTTAGCAGACAAAAACAGCATTTACCATGATCAAATTCTGTCCATTGGCCTTTGCATCTGAGAAGCCAAGTCATAACACAACTTACGTTTGGAGTCGTGGTTTTAGAGACGGTGACGCCTGTGTGTGGATTTGTTGAATGTGTGTAGATCAGTGCACACTGACCAATGCACAATTTTCGCAGTAAGGCTCTGTTCTGATGGCATGAATAGTCATGACGACCGGTAGATTCTTATCTGCTGCAACCTTCATCTGCCTTCACAGCCATTGTAACACACCCAGGGCCGTCTTACCCATAGGTGCTAGGGGTGCAGGGCACCCGGGCACCGGGCTCTCAGGAGCACCAGGTCGAGAGTCCAGGGCCCGAGAGTTGAGTCCGGGGAAGAGCCCGCCCATCAGTCGGAGTGCCGTGGTGGGCTCTTCTGCTGCAGGTGGCTCTACACAGCGAGTTCAGGGGCGACAGAGCCAGTGAGACGCTGAGGCAGCTGGCCGGCTCCACCCTCCTGCACGCCTGGGACTGGGCAACATGGAGGGGACACCGGACGGATCTTTGCACCCTGGCACCGCATATGCTTAAGACAGCTCTGAACATCTACCTGTTCTGCTGTTGAGGACTTCTGGAATCATTCTTTGTCTAGCTCCTTCCCTTTGACCTTACTGCCTTGGGTGACCTGCTGGGATTATGAGATTCCTGATGGCTTCACTCACAAGGGTCTTAGGAACGTGCAAGCCCACTCATCCCGACAAGGTGATCCAGCGAGTGTGTCGTGGTTTTAATGCACATATTGGCAACTATGGCAGGGCACAATTGAATTTTAGAGTGCTACATTGCTTATTTCCCCCCTCCCCTCGATCACTGCCCTCGAGACACAGAAAGAGAACTCATGCTCTCCCTCTCACACATCACTTTTCCAAGTAATCTGAGTAAAAGTTGGATCCAGTAGTATTAATCTAGCCTTAAAATCATATAGGGCTGAAAAAGGAAGTGAGAAAGATTGTCACTCTCCCAACTTCTTCATACAGTATGATGAACTATGAAAGGAGGGAAAGGCAACCATCTTGAATGCTTCATGGCCAAGGGAGCATTGAAGAAGAGGGAGCTCAGAGGCTTCACAGGTGCCAGAGGACAACCTTAAGGTTGCCATTGTGTACCACATTGGTGACTCTTGTATTAAAGCTTCTACGTTTCGATTCTCTCCTTCTCTAAGGATATCATTGGTGAAATAGATTAGATTGGCCACTGAGCTTCTTTGACTATTAGATCAGGGCTTTTTTTCAGCCAGAACTTGCCAGAACTCAGTTCCAGCACCCCTCAGATGAGCCCCACTGCCATTATAAGGTTTCAGCACTTATTTTTCTAGAAAAATTGTTGCTGTTGTTTAGTCATTTAGTCATGTCTGACTCTTCATGACCCCGTGAACCAGAGCACAAAAGAAAAATAGTATTAGACCCAATTAAAGGAGTGTTTGGTTAATAAAGGGCTCACAAACCTTCAGAAGGAACCACAGAAAAGCAGCTCTTGAATTAATATATTTGTTCTAAGTTTTTTCCTATGATTCTCCCTTTGGGAATATTTTCTCACCAGGTACTGTGATGATCCCTCCTGATTAACTTCCTGTTGAAACCAAAACAAGGGTTTAGTTTGAATTAGAGATGGGATTAAGGCAGAACTTGGATCTTAACTTTCTTAGAAATGGTGAAATGCAAGTCTAAACTTGGTTCACACCTATTACCTTTATTGGTAATGTTCTGAATGTTTGAAAAATGTTCTGGGAACCAAGCACTTGTGGAATACCAGGTGTATTGGATGATATCCCATGTTACTCATACTTAGAGTAGACGCGTTGAAATCAATGGGCGTAAGTGACTTAAGCACATTAATTTCAGTGGGTCTACTCTAACATTGAATCTCACACATGAAATCATTTTATCTCTGGTGGCTGCAAGCCAGGGGCACCAACTTGCTGCCCACATTGGGGGGGGGGGTGCATCATATGATACGTCCCGCCTCCACCACTGAGATGCAGCATTGGCCGGGGAGAAGGAGGCAGCAGAACACGATGTGGGCTCCATGCTCAGCTTCCTTCTCCCTGCAGCATGAGCCAGGCAGGGGTGGGATGTGCAGAAGGAGATCTTTGCTCTCACTCGTTCCAGCCCCTTCCCAGCTCCCGGGTGGGGGCCAGGGTGTGCGGAGGGCACCCGGCGGTGGCGGGGGATGTCACCCCCTCAATTTTGGGGGCTGGGCCCCCTGATTCAAAATGGACATGAAGTCATGTCCATATGGCATGATGTGTGCAGAGGACATGTGGGAAAATGCTCTCTGCCCTTGGCCAAAATTCATTCAACAGGGCTCCTGTCCACATAGTTATTCATTTAGCAGCTGAATAACAGGAGCTTGGCCATATAGTTCAAGCTTTGGTGACTTCAGAACTAGATTACTGCTAGCTGCTCTCTGTGAGGCTTCCATTTCTCTTGACCTAGAAGCTGAAGCGCAGTTGCCAACAGGAGTGAGACCCTGTCAGCACACAGCACCATATTCAAGATGTTACTATTAGTATTTAAAGCACTTAACATATTGGGACCAGTTTGCTTGTGGGATCCTCTTGCCCCATATGTGCCCACTAACAGATCTGCAGAACTGGCATTGCCATTTGTGCCACATAATACTTGTTCCACAACTGTAAGATCCTTTAGAGAGCTAGTGTGGTGTAATGGAAACAAAATAAAACAAAATAAAAAAATAAAAAAATTCCTTCCAGTAGCACCTTAGAGACCAACTAAGTTAGCTATTGGTATGAGCTTCCATGTGCATGCACACTTCTTCAGATACACTGAAATAGAAGTCACCAGACCCTTATATATAGTGAGAGGATGGGGAGGTGTATTACTCAGAAGGGTGGTGGGAATGGGTGATTGGCTGATAGGTGTGGTGTAATGGTTAGAGTGCCAGACTAGAACCTGGGGGACCAGGGTTCAAATCCCAACTCAGCCATGAAGCTCACTGGGTAACCCTGGGCCAGTCACAGTCTCTCTGCCTAACCTACCTCACAGGGTTGTTGTAAGCATAAAATGGGGGGCGGGACCTTGTACACCACCTTGAGCTCCTTGGAGGAAAGGTGGGAAATAAATGCAATAAAATAAGTGAAATAAATAAATAATGGTGTGGCAGTATTTACAATTTGAAACTGTCAGCCTGTTAACATAAGGCAGGCCCATTTGCTGTACTCCATTGGCACCTGCCTAATACATTTTTGTTTAAGCAAACCTATCCACATGCACAGACGTTGACATGTTTGAATCTTCTTTCCTGTTAATTTTAATTAACTTCAAATGTTTTTCATTGCTTTAGCTGCATTAATTGATAGCACTAATATTTCTTTTAAACGGCCTAGAGGTTTCAGGACAACCACGGAGCACGGTGGTGAGATTCTGCCCAAGTGACATGTCGAGCCACCTCATTTTGCAGTAGCTGCAGCTACTGAGTCATCTCTGAAGGCAGGCTATAAATCAAAATCAACATAAATAACAAAAAGTGCTCAGCGGGCACAGAGGGCTTGGAAGCCAGGCGAGGCTTTGGATCCTTCGGGTCCACACCCGACCCGACCATAGTAGCCAGCTTCTAGGGGCTGAGGGGGTCTTTGCCCCCCAATAAAATATTTGAGGGGGCCGGGATCCCCCAAAGTTAATGAGCATTGCCATTCAAATGGTGTGCATGCACCGCGTCATGTGATCAATTATACAGGGCAGGGGCTCCCCCCCCCAATTTTTTTATTCAAGTTGGCGCCCCTGCGCCCCACTTTTTAGCTTTGCTGACAACACAGTGCAACTAATGGTAGGGCTAGGGCTGTGAAAGTTTCTGCAGCAGCCAGAGAGAGGGGGAACTGGCATCAAATTTTCCTCTCTCTGACATTGTCTCTCCCTTTCTCTGACCTCCAGGAGCAGATCCAAACTTTCCTCTGCCCTCTGGAATGCCCTCCCAGGGATCATAGAATTGCAGTCTAAACATGGCAATTTCACTCACCAGGAAGGTATGGAAGGGAAAACAGCCCCCCCCTTTCCATTTAAAAGTATTACTGTTCCTGGGAGAATGAATGAAGATAAAATGTGGTGTTCCTCGCAGCTCCTCACACTGAGGTCATTCAGCCACAAATAGTTGAGGCAGCAGGTAGAGGGATTCTCAAGCAAGGGAGCAAACCCTTGAAAACACACAAGACAAGTTAAAAGTGAAGATGCTGCCCTTTGATGAAGGCTCTTTCCCTCACACACTTCCCGCCTAGCAAATATTCCTGTCTGCTGTGGTTTTTGTTTCACATGACTCCTCGAAGAGGAAACTGAGGACATTACTTAGAAGAAACAGAACAGCCATGTCCCCTCTGGGTGAATCATGTAACTTGGAAATGACCTTGTTCACAAGATTTTCCATTCACTGCAGATGATGTGAATGCAAAAGAAAGAAAGAAAGAAATAGAATGGGGAGAGAAAACTGTGGGATTTCATCTTGAGATTTCAGTCTTTCGTACAGCTGGACTTGGGTAAAGTTTTCCATTTTGGGGGCAGCTCAGATCATGGACTCAGACATGGGCTACCAACAGTGTGAGACCTGTCGGCACATTTGCAAGCTGGTCCCCTTCCACACACACACAACCATGCACACAACCACTTAACCCCCCCCCCCCACTTTCCTCACCTCACCAGCAATTGAATAAAATGTTTTTGTTGTTTTTCTCCAAGCATAACTTTGGGGGGGGGGGAATGGGTTATCTTCTTAGAGACTGCAGCTGAGGAGGCAAGATTTAGTCTTCCTGCCCCAACTGCAATCTGCAAAAGGTCAGCACCGCTCCCCGCAACAGTTGGCACTGAAAGATGGCTTTAAAAGAGGATTATATCAATTTGTAATGGATAAGGCTATCAGCATTTTGACCTGACACTTTGACCTACCCCATCACTTGACCTACTTCCTGTTGGCCAGTTGACCAACTTCCTGTTTGTGAACCCCCTTTCTTTTCTTGATTTCCCTTTGGCTCAAGAGAAAGCAAGAGCAGAGGTGGTTTTAATGGATGGCATGTTCCATTTGGCAGCGATGAAGACATGCCAAGGGAATCCTTGCAGCAAAGTATGTTTCTGAGCACAATTCAAAGTGTTGGTGTTCACCTTTAAAACCCTAAACAGTCTCGGTCCAGTATACTTGAAGGAGCGTCTCCACCCCCATCACTCTGCCCGGACACTTAGGTCCAGTGCCAAGGGCCTTCTGGAAGTTCCCTCACTGCGAGAAGCAAAGCTACAGGGAACCAGGCAGAGGGCCTTCTCAGTAGTGGCACCCGCCCTGTGGAACACCCTCCCATCAGATGTCAAATAGATAAACAACTACCTGACATTTAGAAAACATCTGAAGGCAGCCCTGTTCAGGGAAGTTTTTAATGTGTGACATTTTGATGTATTTTTAAACTTTGTCGGAAGCCACCCAGAGTAGCTGGGGAGACCCAGCCAGATGGGTGGGGTACAAATAAATTATTATTATTATTATTATTATTATTATTATTACGTCTCAGTGGAAGTTTCCTGAGAGAAGGAGCATCATGGATACAAGGCCTCAGCACACAATGAAAGGCCAGTTTGCACTCCTGTCCCTCCCCAGAGGTCCAGCCCATGATTTCCAGTAATAGGGAATAGCTCAGTGGTACAGCATCTGCTTCGCCTGCAGAAGTTCCCATCTTCAATCCCATGAGTCCTCAAGCTGAGCCAAGAATTAACCCTGTATGAAATGCTGGAGAGCTGCTACCAGCCAGCATGGACAATACCAGGCTTGACAGTCCAATGGGCTCACTCAGGATAAAGCAGCCTCCTAGGTTTCTTTTATGCCAAGAGGACTGAGGCTTAGGCCAACAAAAACAATCTAAAAGTTATACAAGCATCTTCATTGGTGCCGAAAATCCAATTGTGGAAGAAAGAACCCCTTACATTCGAGTTCCTGCCTTTGTTTAGCTTGGTTTCAGTGGTTCACTTAGCTGCTGTGACTCAATTTCTGTATATAAAAAAAAGCCTGTAACTTCCAAGAACAGTGGGAGTCTCATAGCTGGCACCCAACCAGGTCTAAAGTGCCAGCCATGGCCAAGACACTCTCTTTATGGCTTATTATACTCAGTTGCACATGGGTGGGCCAGACGGGGGCAGACATTTTTCCCTCTGTCTTTAATTCATTTGATATTTGTTATTATTATATAACTTTGTTTTGGGTTTCCAACATTGCTGGCATTCAGCTAAGTCACAGCAGTCCATGGATAGGAGTGTATTATTGGCTTGTGTGCTTCATTTGTGTTCTGGTTTTTCAACTTCTCTTTTATTATAAGAGCTCCACTGTGAGTGATAGAGATGGGACTGAACCAAATTTAAATGTTTTCAGCTGATCTTGTTATTTTAATTGCACTAATTTACTGCTTTGCTGTTTGCTGCCCGGGGATGAAGGGAGGATAGAAATTTAATCAATCAATTAATCAAGTATCCATGGAGGGTGGGTTGGTTCAATCTGCACCGCCCTGCCATTGAAACTGGCACATTGCCTGTTACAACTGCTCTGTTCCCTCTCCAAAAAAAGAGGAAGTCTTTTTTCACTGTGCATACACTAAAATCCAATTTAAATCCACTGTGCATGCACTAAAAATCAAGGTGAATTCTCATTTTGTCCTCTTCCTTACCAAATATCAAGCCAGATTGCACGAATGTAGTAGTAGAGTTTACAATATAGCTGCTAGAGGGCCATGAACACACATCTTGACTCTAGCCACCTACTGTGCTGGTAGTCATTAATTGCAGATAATGTTTGGGGGAAATCACAGTTTTCAGGACAGTCCCTGGCTGAACAAATTCTACCTAGCCTTGTGTATTTTAGTCTCCTGTCTTCCCTCCAGGACCTTGCCCATATCCTTCCTCTCTGGTTCCTGTTTTTAACTTCCTGGATGGTCCAGCTGGTTGTATGCTTTGCTATTCTGGTTTCCTTGTTCTGATTCTTCTTTTGAATCAGCAACTGCATCCACGTTGTTTATCTAGTCCTGGAGTCTGGCTGCTTCTGAACTCATCTCAGAGTGCCCTTTGTGCTTGTTGCTCTGCTTTCATGGTTCTTGACTCTAACTTCCATTGATCAGTTTGTGCACTTCACTTAAACCCGTGGAAATCAGATCCTGCAAAGACTTTTGTTGAGCTTTTACGTGACACTAGTCCACATGCAGCAGGGGGAATCAAGGGGCCAGCAAAGGGATGGCAGAAAGATATGCAAAACTCTATTCAACATAGGTTGAATAGCATTGCAGGGGCTGATGGGAGTTATAGTCCAAAACATTCTTTGTGTGTCCCCTACATAAGAGGCCAAGAGTGTGGCAATATGAAAATGGGCCTTTTCTGTGGTGGTTCCCAGTCTGTGGAATGCTCTCCCCAGAAAGGTTTGCCTGGAGTCTTCATTAAATATCTTCAGGTGCCAGGCAAACCCAGGCCTTCAGCTGATTAAACAATTTATGGCTTTTTAATCTGTGGGTATGTGGGTGTTATTTGCTTTGTTTGTTATTATGTTATGTATTTTTGTGTTTTTATATTGTTAACAGCCTGGGGATCCTCAGATGACAATAAGTCAATCTGGAGGGCAGTAGGTTGGGGTAGACTGACTCCCAAATTATGGATAAAGGTGCTAAGTATGTTGTTAACAGATACAGAGGTCTGCAGGGATAATGAAGATAATGATAATGAAGATACCTATTAGCAACATTATATTTTAAAGACACAGATAGAAACAAGAAAGGTGAAACATCAGTTATAGACTTCATTTATTTGCTTTGTGTAACAGTTGCCATTTTTATTTTTATTTTTTGCATTTGAATGCAGGTAATTCGTAGATTCTTATTCATCAGTACTTTAAGAAAGTGTTTGTTGGCTGGAGTGCCACTAAAAATCAAATATAATTGTTCCTTTGCCTGGTGGAGCATTTCAGGGCCAATTCATGCCTGATGCATGCCCTACAAAGATGCAGCTTTTATAGAGGAAATCAAATGCACATGTGTCTATTTCAGGTTAAGAACACTTGGATGAGAAGCCATGTTTAGCAGCAAATTCCCAAAGCATGTACATATGGCAAATACACTCATAACACATGTGACTTGATGCCGTTTCCTTACATGAACACGATGTTGAGATTTCCATTCCACCTTACGGAGCAGACATGGAACTGCTGTGTGTCACATGTCTGTTTACATTCCAGCACAGTCTGCTGGGAACTTCTGTTGTGTATAGCTTTTGCTTTTCTCTACCTTTCTAAGAAGACAAAGAGAGAGACAACATGTTTCTTTGTCCTGATTTATGATTAATAAATCCGTATTTGAAGTATTCTTCCACAAGCCTCCTGCCTATTCTGTGTGTGCAATTCACTCTGCTGATACAGTGTGCCCTGGTTTTGAAGCCCAGGTTGCTGATTTACATCGGGCCGGAGGCCAATGGGACTTCACAGCAGGGCAGCTGGAAGGAGATGGCCCAGCTGGGGCTAGCCAGCTGGCCTTGTGGCCCTCTGCATGCCGACACGTGATACCCATGTTAAAAATTTGTCATTTGTGATGCTGCACCAGCTTCAAATTCACGGAAATATTTTTCACCCATGCCAGGCATGTTTATGTGTACATGTTTGTGTACAAAAGCCTCTTACATACCTCATTCATATATTCTGTATGAATATCTACAATTGTATCTCAAAAGTACCAAGTTCTTTTTATTTAGAAAACAAAACAGAAAGATTAATCAATTAGATTAACACAATTTGTAAATAACTGTTAAAAGTTAGTTTTTTAGTTGGTTTCTCCCTCTTCCCTTAAAATCCTATGGTGTGATGCCTAGCTACTATTTAGGTCCAGCTGTTGCACATGACAATCTAAGCTGCATGGGCATAACATTAGGAGGTCACTGTGGTCAAAAGGGGGGGGGGGAATCACAGCAATAACCACACCCTGCTGCTATGTTCCTCCTTCTCTTTTGCTGACAGTCGAAGCTGACTGACTGCACATGACTCTCTCTCTCTTACCCCCACCCGCCATTGGTTTCTGATGTTGCACAATCGAAACCCATTGCATGGCCCAAACCTGTCACTTGTGGTAACAGAGCCTCGGTGTGGAGGAGAAGAAAAAAAGCATGTGTTTCCCCTTTTCCTCCCATCTCTTCCTTTTCATTACATTTGGAAAGAGTGCCGAGACAGGCAGCCCTCATGTGCCATGTCCCCACACGAGTTATATGTCCCTGGCATAGTTAAAGGCAATTTGCTAAAATGAGAGGGCTCAAAGTGGCTTTGATTTTGCATCCTGGGCATGAGCAAAAAAAGATGTGCATCTTTGGGTGCTAAAGTGAGATAATTTGTATGTTTTTAATATATTGGTGAGGAAATGAAATGTCTCTTCGGAGGGGAGAAAGGAAATCTTCTCATTGCAAAGCACACCAACAGTCGCGTTTCTGAGGAAGAAACACCAACTCACATCTCTCTGCTAACTCACTCCTAACGGGTTCATTAACTACTACTAAATAATGATGTAAAACATATGGGTGCACAGGTGGCCGCTCAACAAATACCAAATGAATTCAACATGATCACCATTAACACAATTAATACCCAGCCAGTCTACAATGATGGAACTATTAAAATTAAGCACCACTCTAGTTCCCTCGGTCCCGTAGCAATTTTACAATGGAAACCAACAAAAGGCAAGAATTAACTTTTTTTATTACAGTTATTTTATTTACTTACAGGCAGTTATTTAGTCTTTCATATGCCCTCCCTCACATGCAGCCTTGATGTGCAGAAGGATGAGAAGGAACTGAAACAATTTCCACCAAAGAAATCAATTGAGGGATAGCAATAAAGGATTTTTTTAAAAATGTTTGGAGTTAAGAGTCTATTTTCACCAAAAAAAAGAGAGCCCCCAAAAACAATTTCCAGCAAATTTGGGGGTTGGCTTTGAGGGCCTTCTGGATTACACATATGGCTATAAAAAGCAATGAATAGATAAGATTGTCACAACTGCTCATTTTATCATCTTCTCTACAAGTTCATTGTGCATTCTGAATAGTCCCATAAGGAGACTGGGGGTTGCTGCTTGATCAATATTGTATTCCAGCTTTCCCATGTCTCATGTCATGGCATTCTTTCACAGCATCACTTGATGCGTAGAAATTATCTATAGAGACAGGTCTTTTGTTGTTGTTTAGTCGTTTAGTCGTGTCCGACTCTTCGTGACCCCATGGACCAGAGCACAAATTATATAAATTCCACTGCCTCCTGCAGTTTGGTCAAACTCATGCTGGTAGCTTTGAGAACACTGTCCAACCATTTCGTCCTCTGTCGCCCCCTTCTCCTTGTGCCCTCCATCTTTCCCAACATCAGGGTCTTTTCCAGGGAGTCTTCTCTTCTCATGAGGTGGCCAAAGTATTGGAGCCTCAGCTTCAGGATCTGTCCTTCCAGTGAGCACTCAGGGCTGATTTCCTTAAGAATGGATAGGTTTGATCTTCTTGCAGACCATGGGACTCTCAAGAGTCTCCTCCAGGACCAGAATTCAAAAGCATCAATTCTTCGGCGATCAGCCTTCTTTATGGTCCAGCTCTCACTTCCATACATCACTACTGGGAAAACCATAGCTTTAACTATACGGACCTTTGTTGGCAAGGTGATGCTTTTTAAGATGCTGCCTAGATTTCTTTAAAAGCAGAGACATCACCTTGCCAACAAAGGTCTGTATAGTTAAAGCTATGGTTTTCCCAGAGACAGGACTAGGGTTGCCCTACTTCAAAAAGTAAAAACCAGGACACCCCACAGGTTTTTGAGTTTTTTAAAGACAAACTCCATAGTTGTTGACTAGGCAGCCTTAGTCAGGGCCCTCGGTCCAATTCAAATTAATTGTGAAACCATGGCTGTGACAGATTCTCCGAGGCAAGCAAATTGCACAGTTTACCTATGTGATACCTGAGGATGCATTTCGGTTCATCTCTCCTGAAACTCCTGTCAATCAGCTTCATCAGATGACTCTGAGTTCCTGTATTATGAGAATGGGAAAGTGTCTCCCAATCCTATCCTGTCGCCCCTTACTCACTGTTTTTTCCCTAAGTATAAAGCCCCAAATGTTATAACTGTTCCTCATCATTGTTCCAGCATCCTTATCATTTGGGGAGCCCTTTTCTGCACCTTTCCCAGCAGTGACCACACCTGTATCCCAAGTGTTTACACACTATTCCTAGTGCCTAATGGTATCATGCTATTGGCAATTACGTTTTATTTTGGCTATTTATTTTTAGAAACTCTGGCCCATCTTTTTTTAATTATATGGCACAGGAGTACCATTTTAGAATTATTTAAAGCTTTTTCACAGATGCTATAATTTATGACCTTATCAGTTTGTACTGTGTTTTACATATTTTTATATAAATTATATATTATTATAATTTTGCATTAAAAGTAAAAATTTAATGTATCATTAAAGATGCTATGAATTAATTATGCACTAAAGTGAAATATTTATTTTATCTATTAGATATGTTAACAGCTTTCCAGTGTGTGTGCATCTGTATTCTTATAAATCTTTTTTTAAAAAATAAAGAATACCCCACCCCATTAGTTCCCTCCTGACGCCCTTAAGGTAAGGTTCCAAGAGCTCAGTGTGTGACTGATGAAGATAATAATAATAAAACTGATGAAGTTAATAATAATAATAATAATAATAATAATAATAATAATAATAATGTCATAGAAAAGTGAAAGCACAAGAAGGATGCAAGAGAAAAAGGAATTGATGGCAGGTCATGAAAGGATCACCACCCACTTATTCCACTTTCCCCAATATTGCATGGTATGTCATTTTCCAAATGAAAACTATGGAATTGTACATAATTAGTCTTTTACACTTAAGTTGTGCTAAACAGCATCCATATTTTTAGTCTTGCATTTATTTATTTATTTCCTTCCTGTCTTCCTTTTAAACAGCCTTTCAGTCCTATTCCCAGGACATATTCCTACTTTACCAAGAAAAAAATAAAACTTATTATTATTATTATTATTTTACAGAAGTAAAACAATCCAAAAATGCTTCTTAATCACTTCTCACTTTTTCCATTTCTCAATCGCTAACCAAATATCCATGTTACTCAGAGGCAACTCATAAATTGCTTCCTTTTTGCTTCCTTCCTTCCTTCAAATCTTGTGTAATGGGTGAAGCGCTGGGGCATGGCCTTACATTAAGATCCCAGATGACACCCCCACATACACAGAACTTGCCTTGGACACTTTAAGAAACTTCATCAAAGCAAAATGTGTGCCGTGATCAAGGGGCATAGCGAGGAAAGCCGTGACAATTCGTATAGAAAACTCATTGCATTTTGTCTACGAGAATGTAACGTAGGCCAGCTTAAGTGGGCCCTAGGCCAACCTTAGACAACTTGGTGCCCACCAGATGTTTCAGCCTAAAAGTCCCAACAACAACAGCTGTGCCACCTTGGATGGATGAGAGTTATACTCCAAAACATCTAGAAGGCAACAGTTTGGCAAAGGCTGCTGCAGACAATGTAAAAATTCAAAAATTGTAGGATGGAGCTTTCACACGCAAAGAAAATTCACTTCTGAGATTCAATTAGGTAATGCCAGGAATGAGACACAAGTGAAAAGAATGTGGAAAGGCGTGGAAGGGGAACAGAGGATAAATACCAGCTCAGCAGCCCAGAGTGCAGCGGAGTTATCTGAAATACTTTGTGAATCAAGACATCAGTAAGTCAATGTGTGCTAACAGCCAATAAGCCAGAAAGAAACCATGGTGTACTTAGCTTTCCTCACCAGCTCTAGTTGCAGATCTGATCATTTGTCCCAGTATCAGAAGGGGTGATCAGAAGCATTAAACTATGGACATGGAAGAGTCCATTCCATTCCAAGTTATCATGATTTTAATAGATACTTATGCAAGTGATCATTGCGATACCAAAGTGGACCAACAGAACCAACAGGAGCTTGCTATGACAGCTGGTGTGAGTGATTTTATCCTCAAAATGTCTGAGGGTTGAGCTGCAAGCTCAAACCATTATATGGACACTTCACCACATTTCAAACACTGCCCAGATGCACTTCAACCACCTACATTCTCAGTCAGAATCATGTAACTGGGCCCATCTTACATTGCGTCTGATGTTGGCTGCTTCTGAAGTATCTATCGGTTCAGAGAGCTGATCAATTTTGCAAGAACCTCTGAGGCAAGAAGGGTCTTTAGGAGCATCATTGCTTTGTTGAGAAGAGGGAAGTGAGGCTATTCACTGCTGGATAAAAATAATTGACTTGAGCAAGTTGTGGTCCGCTCACGTGTCAGACTGAAGAGGAAATAGAGGATATTACTTAGGAGAGGTAAAGAATTGCAGTGTCCATGTAGAATGAATCATGTAACTTCAGAATGGCCTGTTGTGCGTGGGAAGAAACTTATCTATTCATTCAATGAAATGATTTTTAAAAAATAAAAATAAAAAAATACACTCACATGCTTACTTTTTCCATTACTTAGGCTTATGGAGAATTTGAAGAGCAAGTTCAATCCTCTGTGTGATTGTAATGTGATTCGCCTTAGCTCTCCCTCAGCTGGTATGGCAGACATCCTATCTGGCTGCAGTGCAGAGGGAAAGAAGGGAAGCAGAACCAGTCCGTCAGCTTAACTGAAAGACTAGGCGCCTTTGGTTCTTCTTTTCCCATATCTGTCACCTAGAAGTGGGCATTTCATCAGGCTACCCAAACTGTTTCCATTTCAGCTGGTCATTAAAACAGCTGTAGATTGGATCCAGATTTACAGCACCATCCAAAACTGAGAGCTGCTCAGATGAGAGAGTCTGGATTTGGCCGATCCTGGACTTTCCTGGGTATCTAGGAAAATAAGATATCCAGGTCAATGTATGTATGCAGTAGCCAGGCCTGTGAAAGATTTTAAGGGCAGGGCAGAGTGGAGGCAGAGAGTTTAGTCACATATTCCTGCCTTTCATTTGTCTCTGTCTGTACATTCCTCATCAAACATGGTAAATCTGCCTCCCAGGTATGAGGCAGGGAGGGAGTAAATTGGCTGCCCCAGGTTGGAGGTGGGATAGGAGAATATTTTTTATTTGAATTCTGAGGAGGTATAATATTTTGCCTAGTCGTTCTGAGGGGTACGGGTGGCTATGTCACTGTGGATGTTGCAGATTGAATAGCATGATGTAGTTTTAATAGGTTTTTTATTTCATTATTAAGGTATTTGATTTCTGTTTTGTACATCATTTTGAGATTTTTTTTGGGTTGCATTTGATTCCAGTCTTGTACATCACCTTGAGATACTTTTGAACACAAAGCAGTTTAAGAAATTTTACAAATAAATAAACAAAACACAAGGAAAGGCTGCCAAATTTTTACATAGTCCATGGACAGCAGCTTGATCTTCAGGAATGAGTGCATGATTATAATTATCTCCATGAAACCCTTCACTTCTTCCTGCTGATCAAGCTAGTTTCAAAGGCACAGTGATGTGGGGCAGGTGGAAAGTTGGCAACCTTACGTCTGCGCTGCGGAACTCTGAAGCACAGTTCATCATTGTGTCCCCATGTCCTTTAATCTTGTTCTGGTTGAGGGTTTATCAAACACAGATAAGAATTTAAACTCCTTTTTTTCATACATACATTTCAAAGGCATTTCCTCTAAAGGGAGATGAAGCTCTTCAACCTTTTTCCTCTTTTTTAGTTAGGAAAAAAAAAAGTTCTCCCCATAAAGAAAACTTGCAAGGTCTGCATCTTTTCTCCCCTAAACAACTTCCTTTATGCAATGGTAGAAACATATGTTGTACAGCTTTCTTTCATGCCAAGATGTTAACTCTTCTCTCCCCCTGCCTGCCCTGATTGGTTTGTTAGGCAGATGGTGTTAAGAGATGGTGGAACAGCAGGAACTAAGCATAGCTTGATCTGGAGCGGAGCTTGCTGGTCGTCAAGGAGATAGAAGGCAAAGACAAACTGGGTGAAGAGGCCTAGGCCTAGGTCCTTTACGTATCCCCTGGGTGCAGACCTGCTGGCACAGTTGGCCCTGCCCCAGGGAGGTCCTGCACAGAAGCCTGCCTACAACTGGCCATCTGCTTGGCCACTGTGAGAACTTGAAGCACTGCTAGATGAGCCATTGGCCTGATCCAACAAAAGGCTTTTAAAGAGTCCTTCTGAGTTTCTTTTAGCGATTCCCGATGGTTTAGCTGCTCATCCCATATCCACCAGGAGCCTGACATTCCATACTGTGGAGTCAATTCTGTAGCACTTCATCCCAGCTAAGATCAGATGGACTCACACCCAACTGAACTTTTGGAATACCTTTCTATTTCAAGAGTCATTTAAAATAAGGTTGTGTGTTTTTTGTGTGTGTTTTTAAATGATTAATTCAAATGATCTTTCTCCACTATATTTTCCCCACTATATTTGGGGGGGGGGGCATTTTTTATTGTACACTGCTTAGTGATTAAGTGGTGTAATAGATAGTTGGAATAAATAAATAAATACTGACTTCATTTAATTCATGTAGATTTGGAAAGCACTTTGGGATGCTGAGAGATGAGCGAAATGAGTCAAATTAAAGCTGCTTATGCTACTGCCGTTCTCAAAAAAGCTGGAAATAAGATCAGATGTTTCTGTACATCCGCTGTAAGTGTCTCTGTTATGGAAGGATTTTGTTGCATGTCTTGAAAAGCTTTTGACCGTTCTTCCTTTTAGGTGTTGCCCAGACTGTCTAGTTCTGTGGCTGTATGTGTTGGGTAGTCTGTATGTGTTGGGTAGTCTCTCATGCAAGGCTGTCTGCTTCCATGCACTTACAGGAGAAAGGCACTCTGAAGGCTAACCCGAAAGTAAATGTGCTATCAATGTTTGCTGCATGAGATGGAGAAATCTGAGGGAAAGGACCATATCTCAATGTTGGTAGACATCTCAAGGTAGGACTTGAGAAGTCTTGTTTCTGAAACCCTGGAAAGATGCTGCTACAATACCTACTGAGTAGAAAGACCAGTGGTCTGACTTAACATAAGACAATTTCCTATGATCCTATGTCTAGGATGGATAAATCCACTGAGAGAGGGGAGGTCTACTCTTCACATGAGATGCAGCAGAGAGGAACAAAGGGTTGTATCCAATGCTAGCACTACTGAAAGTAGAGCCATTGGAAATAAGGAACACAACTAAAGAAGGTGCATTAATTTCACTGGGTCTATTCTGAGTTAAACTTTATTGGAAACAACCCCAAACTAGCTTACTTTACTGCAGTCTACTGCTTGAATGGGTTCAACCTGGCTTTGGCACCAGTAGTGAACCATACTAGGAGAAGATGGAGTGCAGTGAGCTTAGATGCAAAAACAGCACATGTTTCACCGTCTTCTTCCATGGTCTCCCTTTCATGTAAATAACAGACTCCCTTCCCCAACCCTGATTTATATATGAATGGAGAAGATGTAGATAATATGCATGTTTCCACCAGCACTCAGCACATTTAATTTGTCTCCAAGAAGACATACCTTTTGGTTACAATTGCAGAGATGAAAGCTGACTTAATTTAAACTGGGATGCTTCCAGACAATACTTTATTGTGGATTCAGTGCTGGTCCCACATGCAAATTTTGCACAACATCATCCTCATCTTCATACTGTCCCTTATTATTGTCCTATTTAATCCATATTTACTGATTCTGCAGGAAAACCATGGGAATGGTTAATTCAGATCAGTGTGCAGCGTGAGGTTGTGTGGCAGTTTTTGAATGATACTAACTTGTTGATAGGGATGCGGGTGGTGCTTTGGGTTAAACCACAGAGCCTAGGGCTTGCCGATCAGAAGGTCGGCCGTTCGAATCCCTGCAACGGGGTGAGCTCCAGTTGCTCGGTCCCTGATCCTGCCAACCTAGCAGTTCAAAAGCACGTCAAAGTGCAAGTAGATAAATAGGTACCACTCTGGCAGGAAGGTAAACAGCGTTTCTGTGCGCTGCTCTGGTTCGCCAGAAGCGGCTTAGTCATGCTGGCCACATGACCCGGAAGCTATACGCCGGCTCTCTTGGCCAATAAAGCGAGATGAGCACCGCAACCCCAGAGTCGGCCACGACTGGACCTAATGGTCAGGGGTCCCTTTACCTTTTAACTTGTTGATATGGGGGGGCGGGATTCCTGTGTGAATAGCACCATAAAAACATATAAAGAGCCTGCTGGATCAGGCCAATGGCTCATTTAGTCCAGCATCCTGTTCTCACAGTGTCCACCCAGATGTCTGTGGGAAACCTACAAGCAGGACCGAAGGACAAGAACATTCTCCCTTCTGTGCTTTCCAGCAAGTGCTGCTCAGAAGCATTACTGCTTCTGACTATGAGGGCAAAGCATAGCCTGTGGCAAATTGGTATTTTGGGACCCCAGCTAATTGATTTATTGGTCCACAATTAGCGATTTATGGCAGCCCGGTCCGGCGCGCTTCCCTCAGCTGCGCCACTCAGCTCCGTCGTCCGGTAGCTCCAGTCACACCTTAGCAGAGATAAACACAGCGGTGATAAACTGTCACGTCCTTCACTTAGCTTCCAGACAAACACACACAGAGTCCAGGTTTGTCCATTTCAGCTCTTTATTCCGACATTCCCCCAGGGATCTCCTGGGCTCCTTTCCGCCATTACAGGCTACGTCTTTCTCCCTCAAAGACCAGAGGGGAACAGAACAGAAACTCCTCCCAACTCCTCCCAGCTTCTAAAAGCTGACGTCAGAATTGAGGCATCATGGGAACTTCTTAACCAGTTCCAAACCTGACACCCCCTCTATGCCGGAACCATTCTGACGAGACCTTTTGAGTTCAACACCTTCCCCTTTGCCTTGTGCCCCTTCCCGGCATCTTTCCCAGGCACCTGTTGAACCCCTTCAACACTCCCAGAATCACACTGTGCGACACTTTTCCACGCACCTGTGACCTGATACCCTACTGACCCATTAGAGCCAGCAGTTGTGTCTTCTCCGTCAGACTCTTCCCCCTCTGACTTGACACCCTGTTTGTGAGCTTTCTCCATTACCGGAGATGAAGCCTCACACCTGGACACTCCTTTAACAACCCTTGGAGATGTCCAAACCTGCCCTGAACCCTGACCCTGGACTTGGTCACCATCACCGGGTTTTTGAACCCTGATTCTGGACCTGATCCCCATTCACCGGGTTCAGCAACAGCCTCCCTTCTCCCTTGAGAAGACTTTGCACCCGTCACCTGGTGACGTATTCCCTTTTCCTTGAAAAATTCCTCCAGAGCAGACCCAGTAAACTGTGACCCTCGGTCGCTCTTGAACCCTTGCACCTTGGTGGAAAAACCTTAGTTCCACCTCCGCAACCCAATCCTTGATCAGTTGCGCCGCCTCCCCCTGTGATTTGAGAGAGAGACACCAGCCAACCTGGCTGTGGCCATCTGTCAGCGATGGCACATACCTGGCCTCACCCAGACTCTCACACCTCATGGGTCCTGACAGATCTGTGTGTGAACAAGCTCAAAGGGCTTCTTTGGCTACCCTCCCAAACCCGGGAAAACCAAGTACCTTTGCACCTTTGCATGCCCTGCACCCTTGGGACCTCCCACATTTCCGGAGTTTACACCCTTTTGTGCACCTGTGCAACTTTTGCACATCTTTGGGAACCTTAGCACACTGCACCTGTGCTTTCCCAGCATTCCCACCACCCTCCAGAGGTGTCTCCAGAACAAAGAAATTATTCTTGCTCTTCGCCACGTTGACCCGTTGTCGCCCCCCTCTGAAAATGGAACAGGTGTCATTTTCAAAGCCTTTTTGAACCCCTGCTTCGTTAGAGCAGATACAGATAACCGACAACTATTCAGTCCCGGCACAACGTAGACCTCTTGCTCCTCCTGTAAAGGAGAGAAAAACACGTTAGCCACACCACAGACTGATTTTTTGTGCTCCGTCTGCGAACATAACAGTCAATCCTGTTGAAACAGCCCTGCAGTTCCGCATTTTGCCTGCAGGCTTGCCTATCAGGTGCTGCCTGATAGCAGAATCCAAAAAACACCCAGCATGTCACCGTGTCCTGGCTGGAGTTGTTCTTCACAGTTGCCATAGAAGCAACAAACGTCCCGCTGCCTCTGTCCTTGGCAGCGTCCGAAACCGCAACATCCTGCGTTGCCCTGAAGACTGGACTTATCTCAGAGTTCCCAGACAACTCTGCAGCACGTATCTCCCTCTGCAGCAGATGGCTGGCCTTGAAGCCTGTAGCTGTGTCCTGTTTCCCAGGCTTCGACTTTCGACGCAAACATCTCTTGGCAGCCTTTGGAAAAAGAGGCTTTTCTGTGCTTTTAGTCCTCACCGCCCCCCCCACTGCTCCCAGGGCTCCCAGGACGCTTTCCTGCACCCCCAGTGGTAGGTAAAGGGCTCCCAGCAGCTTGCCCCTCTCCAAGCTCCTCACGCAGACACGTTGCATTACACGTGTAGCAATGACGAACTCCAGTGGAAAATCACTGCCTTGGGCTCCTCCCGCTGGCCTCCTTCTCTTTCTTCCGGAAAAGCACTCTTTGCCAGCTTTGCCCCCTCTGAACCGCCATCTCATTCCAGCAGGCTTCTTAAACTTGCCTTTGGAAAACTTCGCCCCCCCCCTCTGGGGCCCACAGCCCTTCCCAGCTGTGCACCGGCTCTCACGAAGGTGGGCAGCGCCATCTTGCCTTTCTGTTCTGAAGCAGCCATCTCCCGGCCCTTGCTGTCCGCCTCCAGCCTCACAAACTCCCTGGAGCACTAGGCAAACGGCCTCTGGCTTCCTGGCACCCAGAACAGTAGACTTCAGATCAGCAGCCAGGTTGCCCAACGTCTTAAAGTGAGCATGGAACGTCCTCCAAGACCTGGCAGCCTGCCATCCTCTTCCGTTCTCCCAAGGGGCCCCAAGCTGTACTTACAGATCACAAGCTCCTCTGGCACTCCCTTCCGTGGAGAAACGATTTTCCAGCTGCTCTTCAGCTCTGCAGCTCTCCTTGCCTCTTAACACCAGGCAAAACTCACTGAAAGCAGCCTCCGACCTCCGGCCAGCTGCCGTTTCTCAGATCGCCAACTTCAAACGCATTCCGGCACTTCCAGTGACAGTTTTACAAGCGGTGATTAGTACCCATAACCTGTGGCAATAGGGTATTTTGGGACCCCAGCTAATTGATTTATTGGTCCACAATTAGCGATTTATGGCAGCCCGGTCCGGCGCGCTTCCCTCAGCTGCGCCACTCAGCTCCGTCGTCCGGTAGCTCCAGTCACACCTTAGCAGAGATAAACACAGCGGTGATAAACTGTCACGTCCTTCACTTAGCTTCCAGACAAACACACACAGAGTCCAGGTTTGTCCATTTCAGCTCTTTATTCCGACATTCCCCCAGGGATCTCCTGGGCTCCTTTCCGCCATTACAGGCTACGTCTTTCTCCCTCAAAGACCAGAGGGGAACAGAACAGAAACTCCTCCCAACTCCTCCCAGCTTCTAAAAGCTGACGTCAGAATTGAGGCATCATGGGAACTTCTTAACCAGTTAAGTTCCAAACCTGACATAGCCTTGGATAACTTTATCATTCACAACAAAAAAAATTCCTTCCAGTAGCACCTTAAAGACCAACTAAGTTAGTTCTTGGTATGAGCTTTCGTGTGCATGCACACTTCTTCAGATACACTACTAGAGCTGATACCGACTGTCAGCATGATGGCAACATGGGATTTCTGGAGACTTGAGGGAAGTAGTATGTGTGTATCTGAAGAAGTGTGCATGCACACGAAAGCTCATACCAAGAACTAACTTAGTTGGTCTTTAAGGTGCTACTGGAAGGAATTTTTTTTGTTTTGACTATGGCAGACCAACACGGCTACCTATCTGTAACTTTATCATTCACAAATGTGTACAATCCTCTTTTCCCTGGTTTCCCCACAGAAACTGTAGTCCACCAGGTCCACAATAAACTGCTGTGGAAGCTCCCTGATGAACCTCCATCAAACTGATAGGGGTGCTTAATTCAAAAAGCATTGATTTGAGATACACCAGTCTTCGAAGGTTATTCAAAAAGTCAAATGACGAATGTTTATTTCAGAGTTGTCCTCTGGTTTGGGTTTTTTTTTTAAAAAAACAACAACAGCATGACATTTTACTTTTGTGACACTCACGCAGAGAGAACACCCTAATATTGAGCAAGAGAAATCGATGTTGTTGGCTGTTGCACCACAAGCCTGATGAGCTAATGGTGATTCTCCTTTGCATCATTGTGGCTTCAGTCAACTCATAGTGGCTGCAAGCAGATCTAAAGCAGGGGAAATCAGGCCTGTAATTTGCTTGTGCTCTTGCTGTGATTACTCTCTCAATCACAGTACTTGGATATGAAAATAAGGAGAAAAAATTACAGGTCTTTTGCATCAAGATTATCCCGGGCTATGGCTAAAAGGCACCCCTCATCAGCTGTTCGCAGAGATGAGGTAATTGCATGAGCAATAATAAATAAACAAAAAAGTTTCAAATAACTTCGGAATCAAATCAATTTGTGTGTGATTCCTTGGATTTCATGCCTTTAACTGAGGGTGCATACAAACAATCAGTCACTAGTAACTCAAGTGGATATTTGTTGGATGCAGCTCTGAAAACTCAAGCATCCCACCCCCACCCCCCACTCTCTCTCGCTATGAAGTCACAGGCATTAGAAATTGAAAAGTGGAAATATCGAAAAGCAGCCAAAGATTGTTGTATTTTCAGTTCTATACGATTGTGTAGAAGACCCTGTCAGCATGTAATACCTCTGCTCAAAGATCTGTACAATCATACCTTGGAAGTCGAACAGAATCCGTTCTGTTGGAAGTCCGTTTGACTTCCAAAACATTTGAAAACCAAAGCACGGCTTCTGATTGGCTGTAGGAAGCTCCTGCAGCCAATTGGAAGCTGCAGAAGCCCCGTCAGATGTTCAGCTTCCAAAAATAGTTCGGAAACTGGAACAGTCATTTCCGGGTTTGCGGCGTTCGGGAGCCAAAACATTCAGGAACTAAGCTGTTCCAAAACCAAGGTATGACTATACTGGTTGACAATTTGTGACCGGACCAAGTTCAAGGTATTTATATTGGGATATAAAGCCCTTAACAGCTTGGGACCAATATATTTGCAGGATCAGCTTCCCTATGTCCACCTGTCTGTCAGACACTGTTACAGATGCCACCAGTGGCAGACTTTGGGGGTCTCAAATTTCCATGGCTCCCTGTGCAATGGCAGAATTTGAGGGGTGGGTGCCTCTCACCTTCCATTCTACATAATAGTTGTGGCACCCCCTGCAGCAACCCTTAATCTCCATGCCCAGTGTGACCAAACCAGTTGCGCTCACTAAGAGAGCCAGTGTGGTGTAGTGGTTAAGAGCGGTAGTCTCATAATCTGGGGAACCGGGTTCGCTTCCCCGCTCCTCCACATGCAGCTGCTGGGTGACCTTGGGCCAGTCACACTTCTTTGAAGTCTCTCAGCCCCACTCACCTCACAGAGTGTTTGTTGTGGGGGAGGAAGGGAAAGGAGAATGATAGCCGCTTTGAGACTCCTTAAAGGGAGTGAAAGGCGGGATATCAAATCCAAACTCTTCTTCTTCTTCTTCTGACAGCTTTCAAATGGACACAGGAAGTGAATGTTGTACATTATACTTGTCTTCTCTAAAGCCAAAAGACAGACTCTGGAATGTAATCTTCATAAGTACACAATAACTGATTAACCCATATTGATAACTGCTGAGGTCTCCAGTGTGCATTTAAGGGTAACATTTATTTACTGTTTGTTTGTTTGTTTGTTTGTTTGCTTGCTTGCTTGCTTGCTTGCTTGCTTGCTTGCGTGCTTGCTTGCTTGCTTCAACAGCTGTGCAGCAGGCAGAAATTCGACAAGTGAAGCCCTTTTCCAGTAGGGAAAAACAATTTTAAAAAATTTATTTGCATACTGCTCTTCATCCACAGGAAGCCTGGGGTAAAAATGACATGACAACATTTTGGGATTGAAATGGCCACAACTTCATTGATTACAGATGTAAGTAAGCTTTGGCTTAGGTAGCGGCTATGTATCCTGAATCAACCACCCCAACTGCTGGTTGATGATCACATCAGGGTCGATCCTGGGTTAAGAATTTCACCATGATGCACATCCAATGGTGCAATCCCTGCAGGATGCCATCTGGGGAGTTCTGCGACACATTAGCCTCTATCTGGGCTTTGGGACAGAAATCGTTCCCTGGACCCCTTTCCTGGAGTACCTTGCTACTTGATCCTGAAAAGAAGGGTAGGGCTCATTCCAAGCCCTTTGTTTAGATCTCAGACCCATCTCCATCTCACCCAGGAACAAAGGACCAGAGGAGATGATGAGCCAGGAGTTTCTGCTAGCTGCATGTTAAGCTATGCAGGACGAAAGGGTAGTTTAGACCAGAGAGGAGAGGCAGACCAAGCTGTTGGAATATGCAGAAATGGCAAGACTGATGGGAAATAGCAGAAACCAGGAAGACCAAGTATTCTTAAAAGATTGGAGTAACTTTTTAATATATTTAAAAGACCACTGTAGACAGTTAAAATCATTGGCAGGGGTACAATGACACTTGTGGTGTGAAATGAACTTTGATTACTATGATTGTATAATAGATGGATAACGACAAAAGATGCAGGAAAAAGAAATATATATATATATATATATTTAAAATGAAGCCCATGGAGGGAGGGGAGGAGGTCCAAAGGTTCAGTAGAAACTTTTTATTTTTATGTTGTGGAATGGTTATAGTTATTGTGTATAAATTTATGTAAAACCAATAAAAAACTTTATTAAAAAGGGAGGGAAGGGGAGTTTAAAGAAGAACTTCCCCAGATTAGTGCCCAGCTGAGAGCCAAGAAAGGGTGGAAATAGACAAGATAGTTACAGCAACCAAAACAGTTAGAAGTTTCGTATAGATTTCATATAGTTTTTTTGTAGGTTTCTCTTTGGCATTCACTGACTCATTCTTGTGATGTGGCAATAAGATGACATGGGCATGATTCTTTTAGTTCCTCCTTAGCACTGGGTGAAGGGTAACTGACAATGCCCAGGCTTTTCACTAGGACTTTGAACCAGATTCGGCTGAATGCTGAGCCAAATCAGGCCTACTTGGGTGAAAGGGAGAACATGCTAAGAGGAAGGCACGTTTGGCAAACCCTCACTTTGATCGACTCCCACTCAGAAACCTATGTCCCCTCTGTGGAAGGATGTGTGGATCCAGAATTGGCCTACACAGTCACTTACGGACTCACTGTTAATACTGCGTTCTTACTCAGCTACAAATGGTTGCCAAAGAAAAAGACTTGGAGGAATCTGGATTTTGGCTGAGTTGGACTGAGACAGCCCCAGATCACCATGGGTTGGGTTGAGTGGCCCAGAGTAATCTGAGGTTGTCAGGGGGTAGGGCATCAGGCAAGAAGGAAAGGCAGGTGTGGGTGGAAAGGAGAAACTATGAAAAGGAGGGCCCTACTCAGTGGCTACATCTTAGCAAAAGATAGTGAGACTAAGTGGTTAAGAGGCTGTCCCATCCAGACTCTACTTTTCCTTACCTATTGAACCACCACCCTAACTCTAATTTGTATAAAATATCATTTGCATGTACATAAGAACATATTCCACACAGATCAAATCCTCCTACTTACCCAGTTGAATGTTACATATGAATAAGTGTATGAGCATATGGGTCAGCTATTGCTGACACAGGTACATATATTGTATACATGCTGAATTAAACATGTGTTTAAAGGTAAAGGGTAAAGGGACCCCTGACCATTAGGTCCAGTCATGGCCGACTCTGGGGTTGCGGCGCTCATCTTGCTTTATTGGCTGAGGGAGCCGCCGTACAGCTTCCGGGTCATGTGGCCAGCATAATAATAATAATAATAATAATTTATTATTTATACCCCGACCATCTGGCTGGGTTTCCCCAGCCACTCTGGGCGGCTTCCAACTGAATATTAAAAACAGTACAGCATCAAACATTAAAAACTTCCCTAAAGAGGGCTGCCTTCAGATGACTTCTAAAAGTAAAATAGTTGTTTATTGCTTTGACATCTGCTGGGAGGGCGTTCCACAGGACAGGAGCCACTACCGAGAAGGCCCTCTGCCTGGTTCCCTGTAACCTTACTTCTCGCAATGAGGGAACCGCCAGAAGGCCCTCGGCGCTGGATCTCAGTGTCCGGGCTGAACGATGGGGGTGGAGACGCTCCTTCAGATATACTGGACCGAGGCCGTTTAGGGCTTTAAAGGTCAGCACCAACACTTTGAATTGTGCTCGGAAACGTACTGGGAGCCAATGCAGATCTCTCAGAACTGGTGTTATGTGGTCCCAGCGGCCACTCCCAGTCACCAGTCTAGCGGCCGCATTCTGGATTAATTGCAGTTTCCGGGTCACCTTCAAAGGTAGCCCCACGTAGAGCGCGTTGCAGTAGTCCAAGCGGGAGATAACTAGAGCATGCACCACTCTGGCAAGACAGTCTGCGGGCAGGTAGGGTCTTAGCCTGCGTACCAGGTGGAGCTGGTAGACAGCTGCCCTGGACACAGAATTAACCTGTGCCTCCATGGACAGCTGTGAGTCCAAAATGACTCCCAGGCTGCGCACCTGGTCCTTCAGGGGCACAGTTACCCCATTCAGGACCAGGGAATCCCCCACACCTGCCCGCCCCCTGTCCCCCAAAAACAGTACTTCTGTCTTGTCAGGATTCAGCCTCAATCTGTTAGCCGCCATCCATCCTCCAACCGCCTCCAGGCACTCACACAGGACCTTCACCGCCTTCACTGGTTCTGATTTAAAGGAGAGGTAGAGCTGGGTGTCATCTGCATACTGATGAACACCCAGCCCAAACCCCCTGATGATCTCTCCCAGCGGCTTCATATAGATATTAAAAAGCATGGGGGAGAGGACGGAACCCTGAGGCACCCCACAAGTGAGAGCCCAGGGGTCTGAACACTCATCCCCCACCACCACTTTCTGGACACGGCCCAGGAGAAAGGAGCGGAACCACCGTATAACAGTGCCCCCAGCTCCCAGCCCCTCTAGACGGTCCAGAAGGATGTTATGGTCGATGGTGTCAAAGGCCGCTGAGAGATCCAGCAGAACTAGGAAACAGCTCTCACCTTTGTCCCTAGCCCGCCGGAGATCATCAACCAGCGCGACCAAGGCAGTTTCAGTCCCATGGTGAGGCCTGAATCCCGATTGGAAGGGATCCAAATGGTCCGCATCCTCCAGGCGTGCTTGGAGTTGTCTGGCAACCACCCGCTCAATCACCTTGCCCAAGAATGGTAAATTTGAGACTGGGCGATAGTTGGCCAAATTGGCTGGGTCTAAAGATGTTTTTTTAAGAAGCGGTTTAATGACCGCCTCTTTCAGCGGGTCTGGGAAGGCTCCCTCATAGAGGGAAGCATTCACCACCCCGCAGAGCCCATCGCCCAGCCCTTCCCGGCTCGCTTTTATCAGCCAGGATGGGCAAGGATCCAGGAGACAGGTGGTCGGTTTCACTTGTCCAAGCAGCCTGTCCACATCCTCGGAGGTAACAGATTGGAATTGATCCCATGTAACAGGACCAGACAGAACTCTAGCACTCTCCCACCCTGGCCCTGCTCCCACGGTGGAGTCTACCTCCTTCTGAATCTGAGCGACTTTATCTGCAAAAAACTTTGCAAAAGCATTGCAGGAGATCTTGGGGTCCCTACCAGGCCCCGGTGGTGCAGGTGGTTCCGATAGATTGCGAACTACCTGAAAAAGTCTCCTGCTGCTGTTTTCTGCAGATGCAATGGAGGCGGTGAAGAAGGCCCTCTTCGCCGTTGCCATTGCCACTTGGTAGGCTCGACGTTGAGCTCTAGCCCGTGTCCGGTCTGATTCAGAATGAGTTTTCCGCCACCGGCGCTCTAGCCGTCTCAACGATTGTTTCATCACCCTCAGCTCCGGGGAAAACCACGGGGCTGTCCGGGCTCCATGCAATCGGAGAGGGCGCTTCGGAGCCAGACAGTCAATAGCCCCGGTTAACTCCGCATTCCAGCGTGCCACCAGGGAATCAGCTGAAAGGCCATCAACTTGGGATAAAACATCCCCTACCACTCTCTGGAAACCAATTGGATCCATTAAGTGGCGGGGGCGGACCATCCGAATCGGTCCCACCTCCCTGCAGAGGACTAAGCCGCTTCTGGTGAACCAGAGCAGCGCACTGAAACGCCATTTACCTTCCCGCCGAAGCAGTACCTATTTATCTACTTGCACTTTGACATGCTTTTGAACTGCTAGGTTGGCAGGAGCAGGGACCGAGCAACAGGAGCTCAGCCCGTCACGGGGATTCGAACCACCGACATTCTGATCGGCAAGTCCTAGGCTCTGTGGTTTAACCCACAGCACTGCCCGCGTCCCTAAACATGTGTTTAAAGCTCATCTAATCAAATCAGGCAACTTGATACCACAAAGCCCAAGCCTGATTGTGGGAAATGATTCCTGCCTTCACTATTATTTATCTCATTTGTTTTTTGTATTTATATCCCACCTTCCCCCCCCCCCAAGGAACTTAAGGTACATGGTTATCTCCTTCTTAGTTAATCTCCCCAACATCTATGAGGTAGGTTAGCCTGAGAGACAGTGAATGGTTCATGGTCACCCTGTGAGCTTCATGGCTGAGTCGGGATTTGAACCCTGGTCTTCCAGTACTCTAACCACTGCACCACATTAACTCAGTATGAATAGGGAACATTGTTTCTCTAAATTTCAGATTCCGAAAAGGATGATTCATCTCTCAGTGGGGTGAAGATTTGCATCAAATCACCATTTGGTTGGGCACTGGAACTAAATGAATCTTCTCAGAATCCCATTTTGATGCAAAATACTCTCTTTTTCTATTAGGGGTTGGGGTTTTAAAAAAGAATCTCAGAGGGAAAATTACTTTGAGAATCACTTCTCATGAATGCTCAAAATAATGACTTGTTCAGCAAACACAGAAGAGACCCCCTCCTCGTTATATTTGTGCGTACACTCCAAGTTGAAACCCAGGTTAAGGAACTTCTTTGTCACTCTGCCATTGTTTATAGGATCTTGATGGCAGTATTTACGTTGCATGGTTTCAATTCTTGGATTTAAACATTGCCTTTGGAAGACAGGCTTTGGTGATGGTAACCGCCTTTCGGTTCTGTTGCTGAGTCACCCCACTGGTTTGAATTTTCCTAACCATCTGTATCTTTGGTGACATTGCCAGCAGATGTTGTTATCAAGCTGTTCCATTGCTAAAAGAACCCAGTCCAATTCAATATTTTGATTCCAGGTGGCATTTTGTACTGAGTGAGATAAATGTAAAGTAATTTCTGTTTTCGTTTGAAGCTATTTCAAGAAGCATCAGGGTGGTTTGTTTGTTGTTGTTTTTAAAAAGATGGTCTCTATGTTATCCTTTTGTTGTGGGCAATCTAGATGACAAACTCCCAGCGAATTCTACAGCTGCTTATAAATTGCTTCCCAAAATTCTCTACTCTGTTTGTGTGTGGAGGGGGGGCAGATATTTTACCCTATTTCTTCAGGGGAAAGAGAAGCTCCCAACAATTTATTGTGAGTGCAATTTCAGAAACATATTAATCTGCCTTATACTGAGTTTAGTACTGCAGCTTTCTTCAGTTTCAGATAGGAGTTTCTCCTAGACGTGCCTGAAGATACTGGAACTTGAATCTGGGACTTTCTGCTTGCAATGCACATCTACAGCACCATTCCTTTGCAATAGCGGGTGCTGCTGCTGCTGCTTCAAGGGCCACCAGCAACTGTCTTTGCAACTTTGCAACTGCTGTCATGATGTGTGCACAGCTATGCTTGGGGCAGACCTATTGGATGGTGCCTCTATCATTATTTCAGCAGGTGAAAGAAATCCCTCCCCTGCTTCCTAGACCATTCTGAAATACTGAAATGTTCTCCCTCTTCCAGTAATCCTTTCCCCTTGGTATTTTTTGTCTGCCTTCCATCAAGCTCAGTGTTCCTGCTCTCCAGAAAGATATGCAACTGAAGCAAAGTAGTAAAATTAGCTGTCTATTTCCTTGATTTCATTCCTCAGAAGTTATCAAGTAAAACTGGACAGGCTCTTGTCAGTCATGCTACTTAAGATACACGTTTTCATGTTGCTATGGCAAGAGATAGACTCTGAAGTGGGATGGGGAACCTCAGACACAGGAGACAAAATGTCTGGCCCTCAAGACTCTCCCCAGCTCACACCACTTCTTCCCAGGCCACAAGCCTGCCTCAAGTGTTTCCTTGAACTCTGATAATACTTCTTGGTTGCCTCGAAAGAGGATAGAGGGGGATGTTTGAGTAAATTAACATTTGTTGTTCTGCACACTTTTGTTTCTAGCCCTCCCCACAAATGGCACAGAGCCCCTGGAAGATTGCCTAGAAAGGAATGTGGTCCTCAGTCTGAAAATGGCTAGCCATTCCTGGCATAGATGTTTGATAGGTTTCTTCTAACTGTTGTTTACACAGTTCTATGATTACTTGCTCAGAGGTCTTCCAGCAGTAATCAAATTAAAGTTAGCAGCAGCTGAGGTGTGGAGAGCTCATAAAGGTTCTTCACACTACCTGAAGGTACCATAAAGGTTCTTCACCACCCCCATCATTCAGCCCAGACACTGAGGTCCAGTCCTGAGGGCCTTCTGGTGGTTCCCTCACTGTGAGAAGGGAAGTTACAGTGAACAAGGCAGTGGGCCTTTTTGGTAGTAGAGCCCGCCCTGTGGAACGCCCTCCCATCTGATGTCAAGGGAATAAACAACTATCTGACTTTTAGAAGACACCTGAAGGGAAGCTTTTATTGTTTGACGTTTTATTGTGTTTTTAATATTCTGTTAGGAGCTGCCTAGAGTGGCTGGGGAAACCCAGGCAGATGGGAGGGGTATAAATAAATTATTATTATTATTCACCAGTCTTCCCCAACAAGGTGCTTTCCAGATGTTTTAGACTACAACTCCCATAATCCTCAACTACTGACCATGTTGGCTGGAGCCGCAACTCAATGATAAGAGAGAATGCTGGTGTTTGTAAGACCCAAAGTTTGATCCTTGCCATCCTCCCTAGCTCAAAGTTCCTTGGGTAGGATGGATGGAGAAGACTTCAAAGGAGACTGTGGGCAGCTACTGCCAGTGAGAATGGACAGAAGAATGATCAAGCTTGGTATAGCCTCTGCTTCATGTTCATAAAGGAAATCATTGAATTCAAGTAGCATTTGCAGAGCTTTGCCCCTCCAAAAGTAAATAAGGATACTTGTTACCAGTTTCTAATTTATGTCTCTCTCTTCCTTTATTCCGTGGGCCAAAAAGGGTTTTCCACCTTTTTGGCACAGATACAAATGCTGGCTTTATTTTTCATGTGGTTCAGTGGTAGGAATGGTTTTGATCATTATAAGAAAAGCAACGGGGGGGGGTCAAAATCAAACAGAACTTCAGAGCCTGCTCCACATTTGTCTTTGTCCTGGTTCCTTAAAGAACTGCTTGTTTATTTGCTGAGAGTACATGCTGTGTTCGCCATGTGTACAGAAGCAATAACAAATCAGTTGAAGCCAAACGCTTGCCTTGGAGGCAAGAAGGTTACTCTTGTGAAGGCAAGGTTGGAGCCATACATTTATAACAGAAGCTACAACTGGGCCTGTTGTCGTCAGACAACACCAAGCAAAGAGGTAAGGTTTTGTGGCTTCAGCTGGCCAGTATCATTAATTATATCAGGGAGGTGAAAACCTTTTTCAGCCTGAGGGCACAGTCCCATCCACACAACTTTCCAGTGGCCACATGCCAGTGGTGGGCATGTAAATTTTCCCTTTGTGCAATAGACTAATTTCTACAGACACTCATATACCCCTCTGTGTCTTCCATCCACACACTGTGGCCTGGGGAGATTTCCAAGGGCCAGATAGAGGCCCAGGGTCCAAATTCAGGTACTCAGAATTCTCCCCTGGACACATCCATCACTGGCTCTGCATGCTCTGGGGTTCCTCACCCATCCCATAGATGAATGATAAAACTTGTAGTGGTGTCATAGGATAGAAGTAGGGTACTGCCATAGCTTCTCACATGTCTATAGTCTACCACAGAGCTCCTCCAGATTACCTGTTTATTCAGCATTCATCCTGATTTGCCTGCAAAGTGTTTGTACATCCATTCCACACTTTTCAAGGCATTTCCTTGTCACTTTCCTAACAGCAGTGTGCCAGTCTGGAAGCACCCACAGTAAATCACACCCAGCCATTGAATATCATCAGTGGAACAAGTGACAATCCAGATCATAGGACATCAGAGTGAAGAGGTCATACAGAAAGGGGAGAAATTCAGTTTGGTTCACATTTAAAGGAGACCATTCCCTATTCTAGTGAGGTAGGAGAGCAGATAATAGCACCAAATATTTCACATCTGGCAACCAATGTGCCCCTTTGATTTCAGATAGTACATGAGTAGATGGCTCTAAAAAGCCCTTGGCGGCTCAGTTACCAGAAGTAACATATTTATCATTAACTCTGGAAGTGTATACTTGATTCTGACCAAACTAAGCATAGAAATGACTAATTAAATGACTAAGGACAGGAAAGAAAAGCCAATGAAAGGGACTTGACATTTACTGGAAAGCAGTTCAACTGGTTCTGCTAAATTAAGTAGCGTGTTTTTTCCAGATCACATCTGGAACTCCAGAAGGGCCAAAAATACTTCATGATTTTACATCTTCTTAAAATAAATAAATAAAATTAAGGCACTGACCATATCCTCGAAAACTACTGTACCCTTAATAAGCTCTAAGGTAACTCCATGCCAGTTGCCAGCTGTGCAATACATCCCTGTTGTATAACACATGCCTTTTCTATAACACGTTAACATTCCTACTGGCAATAAACAGCCTTCTAGAGATGGAACCATGAGGTTTGGATGTAAAAAGTCATATGGATATCACTTCGTTTATTTAATATACAGCTTTTTTATACGAGTGCTTTTAAGTTTGCGTTGCTCTTTGATCTCCACTTGGAAGGGAGAGAGAGAAACCTTTTTCATGGAGTTTGTTTTAAAGTGCAGTAATTGCTTACCACAAATAAGGACCAGCAAATGGGCCTGGAAAATAAAGGAAACCGGTAGGAGGGGAGATGGGCAATGCAAGACCTTTAGAAAGGTTTACATGCACACACACAGAAAGAGAGAGAGAGAGAGGAATATGAGAACAGGCCTTGTAGGCCTGAACAATGAGTCCTCTGTCCCAGGAAAGTGATTTAGCTCAGTGGTAGAGCATTTGCTTTTCATGCAGAAAGTCTCAGTTTTGATCCCTGGCATCTCCAGGTAGGGCTAAGAGACAGTCATGCCTGAACCCCCCGAGAGCTGCTGCCAATAAGTGCAAACAATACTAAGCTAGATTAACCAATGGGCTGGGTTGTAGTGAATATATGGCTGTGCTGAACCCAGTGGTGAATCTTGGGGTCTCAAATTTCAGTGGCACCCTGTGTGATGGCAAAATTCAGTGCACTCCCCTGCCTCTCGCTTTCTATTCAACATCATAATTGTGTCACCCACTGTAGCATCCCTGAGGCACCATGCTCAGTACGACCGAATCAATCAGACTCCCTTAAATGGACTTTGGCTGAACAGGTGGGGACTGTTTCAACCCCACCTTTCAGCTTTTGTTTAACTGTCCAAACATTCTACTTCATAATATACCAATAACAAATAATAAAAGACACACACACACACAAGAAATATGAGACCTGTAATTTAGGAGTCTCTTATTTATCTGTTAAAGGGAAGGGGAGAAATTTCACAAACATGTGCAAATAAAACTGCTTGGTAGAATGTAAAATCTCCATTTTTATCTGGTCCTCTTGGCTTTGCCTACACCCTGGGTGGGCAACTCTTTCAGGTCAGGGGCCTCATTCCCTTGGAAGAAAGTGGTCGGGGACCAAATACTGGTTGTGGTGTGTGCAGGACCAAAACTTCATCTTCAATTCCTCTTTCAACTTCATCCATCATCCATTCTCTCACGCACTCTCTCTCTCACACACACCCTAGTCAAATCCACACACGTGTAAACATACAAGGACCTACTCTCTCACCCCTTCATTCACACATCACCACTTCATCTTTTCCACCCCAACTCCCTCTTGACACCACTTACTTTGTGGTTGGTTCAGAAAACAGTGAAGAAGATGGAGGTCCACCTGTGCCCACCTGTGACCTGGGCTATCCTAGGATTTTTCCCGCCCTCAGAAACATGCACACAAGCAACAACAACCCTTGAATAGCAACGTTGAGATTTTATGGAGGGCCTACATAACCCTGAGCTGTGTCACATTAATCAACACAAAATAAATGCCAATGACTTGCAGAGACATTTGAGACATTTTCTACCTATTCTGTGTATCTTCCTCCCCCCAGATATTCTTGGCATACTGATTTCCAGGCTCAGTATCCTGGTAAAGGGAAATGGGAACCGAGAATGTTTTCAAAACGTTAAAAGTCCATTTTTCCCCTGCCACTAACATTAAACTATCACAGTGTAGAGTGGTTAATGACAGTGCTTCATGAGATAAGACATTAATCTCCACTTGTAATGCAAGAGCCATACAACCTGCTTCAACCTTAATCTCTCTTGAGTTATGGGCTCTTCTGTGATTCATAAAACAAATAAATCACACCTCCAAAACTATCAGCTATTTATTACTGTGTTTTTTTAAGGCCTAGCATAATCTGAAAGGATTTTTTCCTTGCAAAACAGAAAGGGAGGGAGGAATAACCCAACCCTCTTAAAAAGTAGGCTTAATTTAAATGAGAGCCCAGCATTTCCAGTGCTCAGTCAAGTGACACAATCAACAGAATCCAAAAGGTTCACCTTAGAAGATGTCTTGTCAATATCATAATAATTTAACTAGCTACTATCCATCACCAAAAGTTCTGCTATTGTTCAGTAGGAGATGGATTCAGAAGTTAAGCGGCACAAAGTCCATTGAAAACCTATGGGCTGTGGGTGGCATCCGACTCTCCAAGTCTTTCCCTATCTCAGCTCCCCCTCACCATGGAGAGACCTTTTGGAAGAAGAGTTTACAGCCCTGTGAAGAACCGCACTCTGACTGAAAACCTGGAGGAACCCATGGTAATCCAAAGGCAGCCTAAAGAACCTCATTTTAAGGATGTCTCTCCTGGCCCAAACCCCTCTGAACACATCCCAAACCCTATCTTGATCTCCAATTCTCCCTCCTCTTTCTGGGCCTTAGGAGTGATAGTGGCAGGAAGCCCAAAGTTACCAGATGAGTGCCCAATTTCGCAGTCAAGTGGCTCTATGACTCAGGAGGAAGAGGAAAGGAAGGAGGCTCTGGCAGTGACCTTATCCATACTTACCTTTCTCCACACTTACCAGGCACAATCCACACTTTACTTTTCCGAGCACAATTCAAAGTGTTGACGCTGACCTTTAAAGCCCTAAATGGCCTTGGCCCAGTATACCTGAAGGAGCATCTTTATCCACATCATTCAGCCCAGACACTGAGGTCCAGCTTCGAGGGTCTTCTGGAGGTTCCCTTCCTGCGAGAGGTGAGGTTACAGGGAACCAGGCAGAGGGCCTTCTCAGTGGTGGCGCCCGCCCTTGGAATGCTCTCCAATCAGATGTCAAGGAAATAAACAACTATCCGACTTTTAGAAGACATCTGTAGACAGCCCTGTTTAGGGAAGTTTTTAATGTTTGAAGTTTTATTGTATTTTTAATCTTTTGTTGGAAGCCACCCAGAGCAGCT
Organism: Podarcis muralis; assembly: GCF_964188315.1. Classification (NCBI taxonomy): domain Eukaryota; kingdom Metazoa; phylum Chordata; class Lepidosauria; order Squamata; family Lacertidae; genus Podarcis; species Podarcis muralis. Next base: position 77,606,961 of record NC_135659.1, read on the forward strand.
GGGGAAAACCAGCCAGATGGGTGGGGTATAAATAAATTATTATTATTATTATTATTATTATTATTATTATTATTATTATTATTATTATTAGCTCCATGTCCAAGCACCCTTTTTGTCGCTGTTGTTCCAGTGATTTCCCCAACAAATCCCACTTTTTACTGCTGAATCAGAGCAAACTGATTCAGAGCAATCCACTGAAAACCCAAGTTGTTGTTTGCAAAAGTTAAGTGTGTATAAGCCCTCTCCTGATTTGCTGGATTTCAACTCTCTCCTGAGCTCATTAATAACCAATTTCTGAATTCCTTGGCTCAGCTTCAAACTTCCAGTCTCATTTTCTGCTCCACCTACATGCTAGTCATGAGGACACTCATTTTTCCTTTCCCCCTGTTGCTTCGGGATGGGAGCACAGAATGCTGTAGGCCAGAAGAGCCTAGTGTGGCTGATTCCAGTCACGTCTAGATCAGAAAATGTTTGTGTGATGTCATGAAGTCAAGTATTACTAAACTATTTGAAGAAGCTGGGTGAAGTGGAACTCAAGGTCACAAGCTTGCATTCAAATTGTTTATTTAGTTTTAATTTTTTTAAAGGACCGTTTTATTTATTTATTTCATTTGTAGATTGCTCCCCATAACATGTTTTCTCAAAGTGACCTCAGAAGAAAACATTGGTAATAAAAACAATGACACAATCTCTACTTAAAAGCCTTGTTTGAAAAGGAAGCTCTTCAATAGGCATCAGAAAGACAACAGAGAATGTGAAAGTCTGATACCCTGCTTCAAACATTCGGCAGCCATCTTGGAATCTGATGGTGAGCAAGTCTGATATATACCAGAAAGGAGTTTTAAAGGGTAGGTGCCACCACACTAAAGGCCCAGTTCCTGTATCATACAGAACAGACCTCCTGGAGATATGGAATCTGCATAAAAGTGACACTTTTTAAAGCTAAGACATACTTGCGAAGCCTGGCGCAGATGGAAGTTGCAGTCCAACACACCTAGAGAGCACCATGTTGGAGAAGACTAATCTAAGCCGCTGAGCCAAAAATTGGAAGGAGGAAAAAATCACCAGCACCTGCTAAAATTCCCTCTCCTGCACAACTTCTAGTGTTGTGTTAAATTCATCAGCATAGCTGTAGAATACAAACTGGCTGAATAAAGAGTTCAAGGAACATTTTCTCTCTCTGCCTTGATTTTCTCTCCTCCCTGCCCCCACCTCGCCCCAATCATCCATCCTTGGTGCCCAAGATGGTTCCATTTATCCTGCAAATATTAATTCAAAATGCAAACAGAATGAGGCAGCTACAGGAGGATATAAATGGAAAATTAATTGAGAAGTGATGTGTAGACATGTATTATATGGTTTTGATGACATGCATATTCAAGGAGAGGTTCAACAGCTAATCACTGACTTGATGCCATCCAGAGATAGATGAGAGAGAGAGAGAGAGAGAGAGAGAGAGAGAGAGAGAGAGAGAGATAAGGAAGGAAGGGTGGAAGGATGGAAGGAAAGAAAGAAAGAAAGAAAGAAAGAAAGAAAGAAAGAAAGAAAGAAAGAAAGAAAGAAAGAAAGAAAGAACTAATGCATGGAAATAGCAATGTTATCTGGAAGGGATAATGTGTACCATTCATTTTACAACCCATGCCTTATAATAATGATTTAGGAAAAGAGAGGCTAAGGTAGAATATAAATGCTGTGGCAGGTGGTGTCTGAGGCTTCTTAGCAGCAGTGACAAAAGAAATAGTTCCTTCCAAGCTACCTGGGCAGCAGTTTTCAGAGATTACCAAAGTCATTTTTTCAAAACATCTGGGGCTGAAATTCAAAAATGTAGCCCTATGTGAAATAAAAAATATACAATAATAAATTATTAACAATATGCAGATCTTTCATATATATATTTTTCTTTTTGGGTGCTGAGTTGGGGTAATGTAAGTCTGTGGATTCTTTATTCCTTATAGAGTTGTTTGCAATGCACAAGTTCTCCACAGACAACCGATTCCCTGTAATGTGAGCTATTTTGCTAGTGAACAAACTTTCCTAAAATGACACAAAAAGATGCCAGTATTAGATCAGTGGATCTAAAATCCATAACTAGGTACACTGGATTGGGTCCACTATGCCAGTGCAACTTACAAAACAGTCCACCAAGACTAGGGATGGGGAACTCATTGTCCTCCAGATTGTGTTGGTCTTTAACTCTCTTTAGTCCTAGACAGCATAGTCAAGGGTCAGAGATGGTGGTAGATGTCTACTCCATGTAAAAATTAGTTGGCTACCATCCAGGGTTCCTCCAGACTGACCTGGTTTGGGGAGTGGAAAATACAAGTTGCACAATTAAAATGAATTTAGAACTCTTGCCCAATAGACCTGCTTCCAAAAAACAAAGGAACAAAAACCACCCTGGACTTTTCTTTTTCTTTTTAATAATAAGGGAAGTAGTGGGGAAATGCACTGGAAAGTATGAGATAACAATTGCTTGCCACAAAGTTGTCATAGAGCCCCATTGCAAACAAATCAGGAAGAGTGGTCCATAAACAGCCAATGTGGTATTATATCCTGGCAAACATGGGGCCAGCAAATCAGGACGGATGCTTAATAGACAAGATGTCCAGAAGCAGCCATGTAATCAGCCAGTATTTCATGCTCACTGAGCATGCTCAATCCACATTAGAGGTTTTAGGTTTGTGGGGGGGGGGTTAACTTATTCTGGGGGGACGGACTTGGGGGAACTTCCAAACCTCCTCTTTGTGCATGGGTAGTTCTATTTTTTTGAAAAAGAAAAAGGGAAAAGAGAAGAAACAGAGGGTGGTTGAGAGAGAGGGCAAACCATCATGAGCCAGAAATTTCAGCTTCCCCCCACCTTTAAAAAATTATTCTTAGGTATAGAGCCGGTGGAAAAAAATTCTGCATAATCTGAAAGCTCACATGCTACCTTGTGCAACTGCAGTTCTTCAAATTAGCTGGGGACAGCCACAATTGCAGCTGAGAGGATTTCCTTCCTCCTGTTACTTGCTTTCCTTTTTATCTGGTTCACTTTGCTCTGCCCTCCTTACCATTTCTCCTGAATTCTGGGTTTAACCAGGAAATACACACACACACACACACACACACACATATATATATATATATAATCACTGAATTTCAGAACTGGAGCATGTGTGACTTGTCACAGCTTTCAGTCTCCAAACTGAGGGAAAAGGCTGCAAAACACAGCATGTATAATTGTATGGTTGCACTGAGATAATTTTGGTGCACTGTTTTGCTTATGTACAGAACACTTGTGAAACACCACTCCAAAGAATATTGATATGTAGATCTCAATTATGCTTCTTTTCGTGGTGTTTTACCAGTGCACAAAAACCCACAAATTTTATCAGTACGCAAGCACCTGCATACTGGTAAAACTTCACTCAGCCACAATTTTGATTCAATCATGTTTAAATATATGATCACGTCATGACTGCTTCTTATTTTAAATCAATGTGCAGATGTGCATTGCCAAGTGGGCAAGGAAGACATAAAGGAATTTAAAATTGTACCAAGTGGTGGATACAGAGTACTCTGGTGAAAATGCAGAAATAATGTGTTGATGCAGCACATGGATGTGAATATGGGAGCATTACTAATAGTATCATGTTGACACTAGGCTACTGGAAAAAGTTAGACTTTTCAAATGTGATATAATTGGACCAGGACTGCCACAAAACATTGGCTTAATATTGAAACATGTGCATTCACTAAACCACAAGGAAAGAAGGCAATCAGATATATGTTCACCGCAGACATTTTACAAAGTGAACTTAACCAGTGGTACATCAAATAGCAACAGTTTGCAAATCATATTTATGACATACATTGCTATGGGAGTTGGCTCAGGACTTCTCCACATGACCCATCTTGGGTCATTCTGACCCAAGATTTGTAATGTATAGAAGTACACAAGGAATTCTGAATAAACAAGTATTGTGTAATGTGGGTGGAACTACAGTTCAGAGGCAGCTCACCACAAAACTCTTCAAAATGTGAACTAACTTGGTTGGACCACAGCTTTCTTCTCCTTCCTGGAACCTGCCTAAGATATCAGTTCACCTTATAGCAGTATTCTATTATAAATCCTAGAACATTAGAAATTGCAATAATAATAATAATAATAATAATAATAATAATAATAATAATAATAATAATAATAATTTATTATTTGTACCCCGCCCATCTGGCTGGGTTTCCCCAGCCACTCTGGGCGGCTTCCATAGAAACCAAAAACCCCACTAAAATATCATACATTAAAAACTTCCCTGAACAGGGCTGCCTTAAGATGTCTTCTGAATGTCAGGTAGTTGTTTATCGTTTTGACATCTGATGGGAGGGCATTCCACAGGGCAGGCGCCACTACCGAAAAGGCCCTCTGCCTGGTTCCCTGTAGCTTTGCTTCTCGCAATGAGGGAACCGCCAGAAGGCCCTCGGCGCTGGACCTCAGCGTCCGGGCAGAACGATGGGGGTGGAGACGCAATTGCTTTTCTCATGACATTATTATGGGCAGTACAGAAGAGCTTCTTCATAATAACTGTAACAAAGTCAAATGGGGCAAGGGCACTGGCTAGACATGGTAATTAATGTAAACTTTAGCTCAATACCAGCAAAGGCTATAGACTGAATAGGGCACCCCCTAAGGGCTATGGGGATATCCTGCTAGTGGGTGATTTGATCATTAGGGTCATAGATTTCTGGGTGTCTGGTTGGTGTGCAGAATGCCTGGTGACTTGCTTGCCTGGTATGAAGGTTATGCATGTTGTACATAGTTCAGTTAGCTTGGTAGACAGTGCTGGGGAAGAGACAGTGGTCATGGTGCATTTTGCTACTAATGATGCTGGTAAATGTAAATGTGATAGGTAAAGGTAAAGGTACCCCTGCCCGTACGGGCCAGTCTTGACAGACTCTAGGGTTGTGCGCCCATCTCACTCAAGAGGCCGGGGGCAAGCGCTGTCCGGAGACACTTCCGGGTCACGTGGCCAGCGTGACAAAGCTGCATCTGGCGAGCCAGAGCTGCACACGGAAACGCCGTTTACCTTCCCGCTAGTAAGCGGTCCCTATTTATCTACTTGCACCCGGGGGTGCTTTCGAACTGCTAGGTTGGCAGGCGCTGGGATAACCAAGGAGCAAAATTTAGACTGCTAGGTAGGCTGTTGAAAGCCAGGACTCCACCATAGAACCATTCTAGGCCCCAAGAGTAATTTAGTATGTGGGCCTTGTTATCATCCCACTGATCGAAACAGGGCTATCTTGAGATGGAGAATCAAATCAAGGAAACATCCAAATGAGGAAACGCTGGGTCATTTTGAAACTGGTTTTTGGTCGTTCTTGGTGCCTGTGTCTAGACTTTCTCTAGAAGCAGACAATGAATAAGGACTGTCTGGTTCATTTTGAAGCTAGTTTTCATCATACCTGGCCAAGAAAGGAATGTTGTCCGGAGTTGTAATTGAGAAATCCAGTATTTTAGTGTGACTGGACAGTGGTGTGTCCATTCAAAGGTATAATGTAGCAGCAAAGACAGGAAGGAGTTTGTGCTCTTTATAACTCATCTTTAATTTTGGAGGGGTGGGGATTGATTGATTTTTATGTGTATGTACACATCACTAAAAAAAAAATCTTGCTAACATTAATGCAAATAATATAATTGGTGTATCGCTATTGCAGAGATGAGGTACTGATGTTAAGAAAGTGTTTGTTATGGGAACCCTGCCCAAAAACATTGTCTTGCTATACTAATATTGCTGGAGCAGGCAGGATGAGAGAGAGTTGTATATGACAACTCAGCAGTATTGTTGGAATATTAAGGGGAGGCTACTAGGCAAACTGTAATAGCAACATGGAGGGGTGTGTGATTAATTACTTCCCCACCCCTTGGGGAAAACTGGGATTCTTGGCAGTGGGCTGTTGCTTCTGGTATAAAAACACATGAGTCTATTATTAACAGAAGCTCCAATCCATTTTGCTCAAAAACCAAAGAAAAACATGTGCCAATAAGATGTTATTATTTATAAGGTATCAGTAAATAACCACAGGGCCTAGGACTTGCCGATCAGAAGGTCGTCGGTTCGAATCCCCACAATGGGGTGAGCTCCCATTGCTCGTCCCTGCTCCTGCCAACCTAGCAGTTCGAAAGCACGTCAAAGCACAAGTAGATAAATAAGTACCACTCCGCCGGGAAGGTAAACGGTGTTTCCATGTGCTGTGCTGGTTCGCCAGAAGCGGCTTAGTCATGCTTGCCACATGACTGTACACCGGCGCCCTCGGCCAATAAAGCGAGATGAGCACCGCAACCCCAGAGTCAGCCACGACTGGACCTAATGGTCAGGGGTCCCTTTACCTTTTAAATAACCACAAGAAATGTTCTTAGAATACACTGCTTTCTCTTTAACAATTCATTGCTGAATTTATCCTAGCATGGACATCTGAGCCTTGGTTCCTATGAATCTTAAATCTCATTTGACTACTCTCCACACAGCCACCTGAAATTTCCCCTCAGATATTGCACTGAATAAAAGATATATATATATATATATATATATATATATGCAGGTTTTGGTGTCCTCGGGTGTCTTCCCGTGTAAAAGTTGGGGTGTCTAGGCGACGTTTCGACGAGGTCTCACTCGTCATCTTCAGGCTGGTGCTTTCGGCTTCTTGTTACTGGAACAGAGCCGAAAACAAGAAGCCGAAAGCACCAGCCTGAAGATGACGAGTGAGACCTCGTCGAAACGTCGCCTAGACACCCCAACTTTTACACGGGAAGACACCCGAGGACACCAAAACCTGCATTCCTGTACCCGTGAAAATCTACGAAAGCATATATATATATATATATATATATATGCTTTCGTAGATTTTCACGGGTACAGGAATGCAGGTTTTGGTGTCCTCGGGTATCTTCCCGTGTAAAAGTTGGGGTGTCTAGGCAATTAAGAAACAAAAGAAGAAAAGGCACACTAGCCTAGGAACTTCCTCTCTGCCCAAAACATTGGAGGCCACACCTCCTCAACAGTATTTATAGGAACTCAAACACTGAGATCCTGCTCTGTTCCAGTAACAAGAAGCCGAAAGCACCTGCCTGAAGATGACGAGTGAGACCTCGTCGAAACGTCGCCTAGACACCCCAACTTTTACACGGGAAGATACCCGAGGACACCAAAACCTGCATATATATATATATATATATATGCTTTCGTAGATTTTCACGGGTACAGGAATGCAGGTTTTGGTGTCCTCGGGTGTCTTCCCGTGTAAAAGTTGGGGTGTCTAGGCGACGTTTCGACGAGGTCTCACTCGTCATCTTCAGGCTGGTGCTTTCGGCTTCTTGTTACTGGAACAGAGCAGGATCTCAGTGTTTGAGTTCCTATAAATACTGTTGAGGGGTGTGGCGTATAGCCTCCAATGTTCTGGGCAGAGAGGAAGTTCCCAGGCTAGTGTGCCTTTTCTTCTTTTGTTCCTTAATTGCTTGAGGGATATCTTGAGTGATTTCTTGAGTGATATCCTGAGTACCACTTAGGTGGGTCATTAGGTGTGGATTAGTTGCTAAAGCCTTTGTGTCTTGACCTCTTGAACTTTGTGAAGAGTTTTTCTGAGAAGATGGCTGTATTGCATTTAGTTGTGCTCTGGCTTGGCTTCGTGTATAGGGGCGAGCTGTGGTTTTGTGGCCTGTGCCAGCCAGATCTGTGTAGGGATTGCAGGGGGGTGCAGCATCCGGAGGTGCCACCATGGTTTGGCTACTGGATGGTGTCTGTAATTTATCTGTGGAGAGGGTCTGGGTTTGGGTCTGGTGTGGTTGATTGGTGATGGCGTTCTGTGTGCCTCTGGATCTGGTGTCAGTTTTTGTGGGGAGGGCTAATTTCCAGATGTCTGGCAAGCGGGATGTGTCGTCACGCTTGTTCATGACCCACCTAAGTGGTACTCAGGATATCACTCAAGAAATCACTCAAGATATCCCTCAAGCAATTAAGGAACAAAAGAAGAAAAGGCACACTAGCCTGGGAACTTCCTCTCTGCCCAGAACATTGGAGGCTATACGCCACACCCCTCAACAGTATTTATAGGAACTCAAACACTGAGATCCTGCTCTGTTCCAGTAACAAGAAGCCGAAAGCACCAGCCTGAAGATGACGAGTGAGACCTCGTCGAAACGTCGCCTAGACACCCCAACTTTTACACGGGAAGACACCCGAGGACACCAAAACCTGCATATATATATATATATATATATTTAATCTCCCCTTCACTGTAAGGTCCAAGCATTTGATAGACCGTCTACAGAAACATAACTTGTTTGCAATTAGGAAACTTGAATTGGTTTGGGGCTGGCTCAAAGGAAGCATGGTCCCCACCTGTTGGCAGCCGCACTCACTTTAAGACCTGCATGGCAATCAACAGGTTAAGCCTTTAGTTCAACAGGTTAGGGTTGTGCCTTTTCTGCTATGGAAATGCAATTGTATTAAAGGTTTCACCTGCTGGCATTGTACCTCTCAGGCATCATATTATTTTTGAGCCCTCCACTACAACTGTAACAGAGGATGCAATTTTCATATGACACATATCATTTTCTGGGCAATGCTCTGGGCTCTGAAAATTCTGTTGACACCCTTGACACTTCAGGAAAAAATGACACTTTGTTTCCCATCACTACCATTTAGTACGGGGAAAACAATGAAACCTCCCTTCATTGTGGGGAAATCAAAGAATGACGAAAGTAAGTGAAATTTGCAGGCTTCGTAGTCCTTCTCGATGGAATAAATGAAGATTAGGAGTTTTGTGCTGAACACCTTTAGAGTTTGTTTTCTTTTTTATTTTATTTTTATTTATTTTTAAAATATTATTTTTTCCCATGGTTTTAACAAATGAGTGGGCTTTGTTGATGTTGTTGTTGTTAGGTCGCTTTGAGATATTTGATGATTTTTTTTCTTGCTGCAAGTTTAATAAATAATAAATGGAGTAAAACAATAGCTTCTTTAGATTTTTGGAAGAATTTAATGAAACACACAGGCATGATAGATACTCTTGAGGGGATGAATCCTGCCAAACCAAAATGATAGCTGTAGTGGTTTTAGTGTGGGTAAAAATATAAGAATTGCATAATAAGAGGTGCAAAATGGGTCCATGTTTTTGGTTGTGTTGTTTGTGTATATACTGGGGTGGGGGCTAGGTGCCTTTAAAGTTTGTTGTAGGAAAGAATTAAAAGGGATTTGTTTTCCACTGTGTGTTTTTGTTTATGGGCACCAATTCATGGGCATTACATAGCTGCCTCTAGCTGATGCTGCAAAGCAAGGAAAGTGCTTTCATTTGAGGAATAGGCTGGTGTGCACATTGAAAACTTCCAACTTGTCAACTGTTAAAAGCACAGGAAGCCTACTCTCCCTCAGCACCAACACTTAACAATACAATGTATGCAAGCTTCATGAGTTGTAAACCAGTAGTTACTGCAGGTTTTTCAGCAATTGATTGATCTTTGCCTGGCAATACTTTGCTCCATGCAAGATCAGTAGTAGTATTTTAGTATTTTATTTTAATTTGGTCAACTGAATCACCAAGGCACCACAAAGAACTTGCGGAGGAGGGCTCACTTTGGTTCAGGGCTCCTCCTACAGATCCCATTTCACCTTTGACAAGTCCAACTCGGGATTTGTCCAAATCTGCCGCACTCCTCAAAGCAAATGAGCGAATAAACTATTCTTAAAAGGTAAAGGTACCCCTGCCCGTACGGGCCAGTCTTGCCAGACTCTAGGGTTGTGAGCTCATCTCACTCTATAGGCCAGGAGCCAGCGCTGTCCGCAGACACTTCTGGGTCACGTGGCCAGCGTGACAAACTGCATCTGGCGAGCCAGCACAGCACACGGAACGCTGTTTACCTTCCCGCCAGTAAGCGGTCCCTATTTATCTACTTGCACCCAGAAGTGCTTTCGAACTGCTAGGTTGGCAGGCGCTGGGACCGAACGACGGGAGCGCACCTCGCCACGGGGATTCGAACTGCCGACCATGTGATCGGCAAGCCCTAGGCGCTGAGGCTTTTACCCACAGCGCCACCCGCGTCCCTAAATTATTCTTAGTCATTGCTTAATTTGTTCTGACTCTCAAGGGATAGTGTGTGTGTGTGTGCACGTGTGATATTACACAGTGAAGAAGCACTGATCATTTGTCTAAATTAACTTTATATTTAACCTATCCTAACTTAACTGGAAATTCCATTATCCAGAATACTATTATAATCTCGGTGAACTGACACCTGTCAAACCTAGTAGTGAGAGGTGATAAGAAAGACTTTGTGATTAGCAGTTTATATGGCAAGGGTTCTCCCTTTATTCAATTGGGCTGGGTTAGATTTTATTTTCACCCGGAATGTTTTCTGATGAAGAATTCAGGGGAAGGTGTTCTGCCCCCTCCTCCAATGCGCACCCCCTGCCCCATCATTGAAAAATAAGGTTTCCAGAGTCTATGGCTTCATTTCCCCCCCCCCACCTGAAGCCTCTCTACCCTCCTAGACGTCTCTGCACTTAGTAACCTACTAGCATTACTGCAAAGCCTTCCAGTAAATGTCTAGTTTAGCGTATGAAGAAGCCTGAATTAAAAAGAACAGAGGGTCTCACTGCTCTAAGTTAATGGAGATGTCTTTTAGCTAAATGTCAGCTCTGGACAGTTCCAGCCTTTGCCAGAGACATGACACAAGCCTCCCAGACAACTACTTAACCGTGCAGGACCGATTATGGAGGTATGTGATGGCCTTTGTATTGGCCTGTTTGTGGTTCACTGTTACACATTATCTCTCACTGCTCTGGTTCAGTTCCTAAAGCCTGTCTCTGCGAGATGGGAGACAGCAAGAAAATAGACTCTCTGTGAGGGAAAATTTTCAAGATAGAAAATCGAGTGCTCTCAATAACGCGCAATTAAAATGCAGAGTGGGTCAGAATGGGCCACCCCACACTTTAGTCTACTGCTGTCCTGAGGACTGTCTTCTCCCACATACCCCTCTTTATTGCCAACACGGACAACTGCGACTGCTAAGCCCTTATTGTCAGCTAGATTATATCCTTATGGTACTTTTGAACGTCTTAAGGCTTCCCTAAATGCAATACAAAGAATTCAAAGATTTCTGTTCTTAAAATACTGTCAATTTGTGTGTTTCCTCTAATAACATTTGTACTTGACCGAAAGGAAATGCTCAGATAGTGATACTGATGTAGAATGTCCTAATTTTTATCAGAGGAAAATTGGAGGGTATGCATGACTAGTAGCCATTGATAGCCTTAGCTTCCATAAATTAGTCAATCTTCTAAAGCTTTGTAGTTGGCAACCATTGTCACATCTTGTGATAGTAAATTCCAAAGTTTAGCAGTGTGGAGAAGTACTTCCTTTCATCTATCCTGAATTTCCTATAATTCAGCTTGCCACCAGGGGCAGAGAAAGGGGGTACGGTGGGGGCGGATCACCCCGGGTGTCACCATTGAGGGGGGTGACAAAATGCCGGGCAGCACTCACTACAGGGCCTGCAGTGTGCCCGAGCCATGTGTCTGTCCTGGGAATGACATGGTGGCTTAGGCGCCAGCAGGCTCTGCGCTTGTGCTGGTCCCGGGGGTAAGGTACCGTGGGTGTAGCAGAGTCCACACGAAGAGGGGCGAGGTCTGATGCAGAGAGCCGGGCGGGGAACAGGAACGCTGGAACAGAAGGCTGAGCAGGTAACAGGAACACCGGATGGTCGGGAACAGGAGGCCGAGCAGGGAACAGGAGTACCGGATAGTCAGGAACAGGAAGCCGAGCAGGGAACAGGAGTACCGGATAGTCAGGAACAGGAGGCCGAGCAGGGATCAGGAACACAGGAAGGTCCGAAGCCAACAACGACGTTGCTCCCGCAACCTGGGGCCGGGCTGACTGGGCTTTTATCCTCTTCTAAGGCCAGGGGCGGTCCCGGCCCCCAGGAGCCCCGCCTCCTCTGGCCTTAAGGCGAGCACTCCTCCTGGGGGCAACCAGTTCCCTTCGCCTCTCTGCCCTAAGCCTCTGCAGATCAGGAGAGGCCGAAGGGTTACTGGGCCCTGGAGGAGGCTCACCTGTGGCCACTGAGTCGTCAAGCCCCTCTGGGGCCAGAAGGGCTTCACCTGGGGCCAGCTCCTGATGCACTGCCACAGGTGCAGGCTCTTCAGCATCTAGGCCTTGCCCCAGTTCAGCCGGCCCTGGAGGCGGGGACTCCTGTGCAGGCTGGGATTCCTCTGTTTCATCCTCCGAATCGGAATCCCAGGCCATCACACCATCCCCCCTCCCAGGCCCCCCCCTCAACCGAGGGTCCGGACCCGGCTTGCCGGGGTACGTCGCATGGAACTCTCGGAGGCAGGCAGGTGCGTGGACGTTGGCCGCTGGTTCCCAGGAACGGTCCTCCGGTCCGTACCCCTTCCAGTCAATGAGATACTGCAGCTTTCCCCTGCGGTATCGGGAGTCCAGGATGCGTTCCACCTCGTACTCAGGCTCTCCCCGAACCAACACTGGCTGCGGTCGGGGACGGTTCGGGTGGAACTCGTCGGGTGGGGCCACCGGACTCAAAAGGGACCTGTGGAAGACCGGGTGAACCTTCAGGGTTGCGGGTAACCGGAGACGGAATGCCACAGGAGAGACTTGGTCTACAATAGGGAACGGGCCGGTGAAGCGGGCGTCCAACTTCCGCGAACGTCGAGAGGGGTGGAGGTGGCGAGTGGAGAGCCAAACCAGGTCACCGACGCGAAGTTCCGGCCCCACCTGGCGGTGGCGGTCGGCCTGGGCTTTGTACGCTTCCTTGGCCTGGTGCAGTTGCTCCACCAAAAGCTGTTGCTGGGACTGGAGCTCTTGAAGCCACTCCGTCACCGCCGGGACCGCGGATGCCGGCAGCACCTCTGGAAACAGCCGTGGATGATAACCATAACTGGCCTGGAACGGGGTCTGCTGGGTGGACGCATTCACCGCGTTGTTATAGGCGAACTCCGCCAATGCCAGGTGGTCGACCCAGTCATCCTGCTGGTAGCTGCAGTAACACCGGAGGTACTGCTCCAGCACCGCGTTCGCCCGTTCCGTCTGGCCATCGGTCTGTGGGTGGTAGGCTGACGAGAGGCAGACCTCTGTCCCGAGGGTCTGGTGTAATGCTCGCCAGAACCGGGATGTGAACTGAACGCCCCGGTCGGATACCACGCGCTCAGGTAGTCCATGCAGGCGGAAGACATGCTGAAGGTACAGCTGAGCAGTTTCCTTGGCTGTGGGTACAGATGGACAGGGAACGCAGTGCACCATCTTGGTGAAATGGTCGGAGAAAACCAGAAGGCAGGTACAACCACGAGACGAGGGTAAGTCCACTACAAAGTCCAACGAAACCGTGTGCCAAGGGCGCGGTGGAACTGGCAATGGCTGAAGTAGGCCGGGGGGTCGCCCGGTAGGTCCCTTGGCGCGCCGGCAGACATCACAACCAGCAACGTAGCGAGCCACGTCAGCCTTCAGGCGGGGCCACCAAAACTCACGACTGACCAGATGGGTGGTCCGATACCGTCCAAAGTGCCCTGCTGCTGGGGCATCATGGGCCATCCGGAGAACCTCCAGCCGTAGTGGCCCTGGCGGGATGTACAGACGACCGTGGTGCAGCAGAAGGCCCTGATGCAGGACCAGCCCCGGATACTGTGGGCTGGACCCTTCAGCCAGCTCCCGGAGTCGTTCCTGGGCCCAAGCGTCGACCCGCTGCTGTTCCCGCACCCGAACCTGCAGTGGCTGCGCCTCCTGGGTGGCCAGGAATGCAGCCGGAGGTAGGATCGTGGTGGGTTCTGCTTGCTGTACCGTGTCTGCGTTGTCTTCAGGTTTCCGGGACAGGGCATCCGCCTTCTGATTCTGAGAGCTAGGGATGTAGCGGATCCGAAACTGGAACCGGGAAAAGAACAACGCCCACCGGATCTGTCTTTGGTTCAGCTTGCGGGTGGTCTGGAGGTACTCCAGGTTCCGGTGGTCGGTTCTCACCTCCACCGGATGTCGTGCCCCCTCAAGATGGTGGCGCCAGACCTCAAAGGCTACCTTGATGGCCAGTAGTTCCCGCTCCCACACAGTATAGTTACGCTCCGCTGGTAGAAGCTGGCGGGAATAGAAGGCACAGGGTAAGAGTGGCGCTTCAGGACCAATCTGTTGAGACAAGACGGCACCGAGAGCCGTACTGGAGGCGTCAGTCTCCACCACAAAGGGTCGAGAGGGGTCAGGATGTTGTAAGATTGGTGCCCTCTGGAAACAGGCCTTCAACCCCTGAAACGCATCCTCTGCCTCCTTGTCCCAGGAAAATGGCGTCTTTGGGCGCAGTAGCCGGGTCAACGGGGTGGTGCGATGAGCATAATCAGCGATGAAGGTCCGGTAGTAATTGGCGAACCCCAGGAAACGTTGTAGGTCCTTGCGGTTCCGGGGTGCCGCCCATTCTTGAACCGCTGTCACCTTCCCCGGGTCCATTTGCACCCCATCCGGAGAGAGCCGGTGACCAAGGAAGTCCACAGTCCGCTGATGGAACTCGCACTTGCTGAGCTTTGCGTACAAACGGTGCTCACGCAAGCGCTGTAGCACGGTCCGGACATGTCCCTCATGGCGAGCCGGGTCACGGGAGTAAATCAGTATGTCATCCAAATACACCACCACGTACTTGTCTAACAAGTCCTGAAACACGTGGTTGATGTAGCGTTGGAACACAGCAGGCGCGTTGCACAAACCGAAAGGCATAACCAAATATTCGAACTGCCCGTACCGGGTCCCAAACGCTGTCTTCCACTCATCCCCGGCTCGGATCCGAATCAAGTTGTAGGCCCCCCGGAGGTCCAGCTTGGTGAACACCTGTGCCCCTTGCACCCGCTCCAGCAGCTCCGAGATAAGGGGCAAGGGGTACCGGTCTGGGACGGTAATTTTGTTCAGGGCTCGGTAATCATGGCAAGGGCGGAGTTCCCCACATTTCTTCTTAACGAAAAGCACTGGTGCCGCGGTAGGCGAGGTGGAAGGCCTAATGAACCCACGCTCCAGGTTCTTGCGCAAGAAGTCCTGCAAAGCCTCGCGCTCTGGCTCTGTTAGAGAATATAAGCGACTCACTGGTAAAGGCGCTCCAGGTTGGAGGTCTATGCCGCAGTCAAAAGGCCGATGCGGCGGCAGCTGGTCTGCCCCCCGTTCCTCGAACACGTCCTGGTAGTCCTGATACACGGCTGGGAGCGTGGGTGCTGCCTCCTCTGAGGGCGCGGCCGCCAGCGTCCCGGATTGAGCATGGGAACATGGGTCTGGGAAGTGCACAGTCCGTTTGACCCAGTCAATCTGAACGTTGTGGGCTTCCAGCCAGTCCATCCCGAGCACCAGGGGGAAGCGGGGCATAGAGGCAATGTCCAAAGTTCGCAACTCCCGGTGCTGCTGGAAACACAGGACCAGGGGCTGGGTCTCCTGAGTAACGGCACCTGAACGCAGAAGTCGTCCGTCAATCGCTTCCACCTGGACCGGTACTGGCTTGTTCCGAAGTGGCACCTGATGATGGGCGGCAAAAGCAGCGTCCATATAGGAGCGGGTTGCCCCTGAATCTACCAAAGCATGGGTGAGGATCCAGGGCCCACCTGGAGGGTATAAACGTACCGAAACCATAAGATGTTGCAAGTCCATTGGTGCAGGCCCATTCTGTGCGGTTTGGGACCCCCGGTAGCTAGGGCCATCAGCTACTGGGGTTGGCGGTTTCCCTGCGGCTGACGTTTCTCAGGGCAGGACCGAGCGAAGTGTCCACTTCCGCCACAGTAAAGACAGAGATTTCCCTCCCGACGCCGCGCCTTCTCTGCGGGGGAAAGGCGTGGCCGCACTGCCCCGAGCTGCATAGGCTCCTCCGTTAAATCAGTTGTGACCGTGGGGCTGCCGGAAAAAGCTGGTGCCGTGAACTGGAAGTGTCGGCGACCCCGGGCCTGACGACGATCCTCCAACCGGTCGTCTATTTGTAGACTCCGTTGAATGAGAGTGTCTAGCGTGGTGGGGCGTTCCACTGTGGCCAACTGGTCCAGTACCTCGTCCGAAAGCCCTTCGAGATACTGGTCCCGCAGTGCCGAATCATTCCAGGTCAAGTCCTGTGCCAACAGCCGAAACTCCGTGGTATATGCGGCCACCGTGGACTTGCCCTGTTTCAAACGCCGAATCGCCCGGTTGGCTTGACTCCCTTTCTGGGGGTTGCCGAACGCGGCCTCCAAACGATTGCAAAACCCCGTATAGTCTGCCAGCAAGGGGGAGTCTTGCCTGAGTAGCGGCAACGCCCACTTGGCCGCCTGGTCCTTTAACAAACTAATCAAAAAGTGCACCTTGGTGCGCTCGTCAGGAAAGTTCCGGGCTCGCCCCTGAATATACAGCTTGGCCTGGGCCAGGAACATGGGAAAGCTGGCCGGGGCTCCATCAAATTTCTCAGGCAAAGCCACTGGGTACTTGCCAGGAGCCGGGGCGTCAGCCCCAGGAGCCGGTAGGGCTTCCAAGCGTTGCTGAAGTGCCACAACCGCGTCACTGAGCTGCTGCACGGTGTGAGTCAAGGCCTGGTTCTCCTGGGCCAAAGCCACCAGCGCAGCCGCCTGGTCAGCCATGGCCTCTGGCTCTTCCCGAACGCACCCCTACGAAGGGGGAGTGCGGGTGTGGCGGGAGCAAACTGTGCTGGTCCCGGGGGTAAGGTACCGTGGGTGTAGCAGAGTCCACACGAAGAGGGGCGAGGTCTGATGCAGAGAGCCGGGCGGGGAACAGGAACGCTGGAACAGAAGGCTGAGCAGGTAACAGGAACACCGGATGGTCGGGAACAGGAGGCCGAGCAGGGAACAGGAGTACCGGATAGTCAGGAACAGGAAGCCGAGCAGGGAACAGGAGTACCGGATAGTCAGGAACAGGAGGCCGAGCAGGGATCAGGAACACAGGAAGGTCCGAAGCCAACAACGACGTTGCTCCCGCAACCTGGGGCCGGGCTGACTGGGCTTTTATCCTCTTCTAAGGCCAGGGGCGGTCCCGGCCCCCAGGAGCCCCGCCTCCTCTGGCCTTAAGGCGAGCACTCCTCCTGGGGGCAACCAGTTCCCTTCGCCTCTCTGCCCTAAGCCTCTGCAGATCAGGAGAGGCCGAAGGGTTACTGGGCCCTGGAGGAGGCTCACCTGTGGCCACTGAGTCGTCAAGCCCCTCTGGGGCCAGAAGGGCTTCACCTGGGGCCAGCTCCTGATGCACTGCCACAGGTGCAGGCTCTTCAGCATCTAGGCCTTGCCCCAGTTCAGCCGGCCCTGGAGGCGGGGACTCCTGTGCAGGCTGGGATTCCTCTGTTTCATCCTCCGAATCGGAATCCCAGGCCATCACAGCGCTGCCCGAAATGGTCCGCCCGCCGCTTCCCCCTCAGCTGTAGGGCGGCTGAGTGGGAGGAGGCAGGCAGACTCCTCGGAGGCCCTGTAGAGTGTCCTGCCCCGGCTTGCCCTGCCCTGCGGGCGGCTGGCCCCACCCCCGCGGGTGCCCTGCACCTGCATCGCCTCAGGCGCCCGATCGGCTTGCTCTGCCACGGCTTGCCACTGGATGAACTCCAGTTGTACTATTATGAAAAAGGAAAAAAACTTCTCTCTGTTCACTTTCTTCTCTGTGCTGCACACAATTTTATACACCTCTGTTATGTCCTTCCTTATTTCCCCTTTTTGTTACCCTAAGCTAAAAAGCCCCAAATGTTGTAACCTTTTGCCACAGAGAAGATGCTGCAGCCCCTTGATTTCCCCTTTCAGCCTCTTCTCAAACTCTATGATATCCTTTTTATTGCAATCCAATGAAGAAAGATGGTGGCCCAGAAGCAGCTGACAGGGAAGGGCGGTGCCTCACACTTGACCTCCCAGCAGCAGCATCAGTACAGCTTACCGGGAGGAAGAGGATGTGCCAAGGATGTTGCTGCTGTGTAGACACACTAATGGAGCCAATCCGCCATGCCCACACAGCACTGGTGTCATCAACGTCTCCACCATCTCTCCCAGTAAGCTGTAGCCTCACTGTCGTCAGGAGATCATCTGCAAAAACCACCCTTCCCCACTGGACATGATTGTGGTAATTTGGGCTGAAGTACCAGCTATATTGCAAGCCACTAATAAAACTGCTAGGGCAATGAGAACAAGAATGGCAGAAACCTTGGAGCAGTTATAGAGGTTCAGTGGTCATGAAGAATGGTTTATTTTGTTCTGCAATGCACTTCAGATGCAGAGTGCTAGATGCTAATGTTGCTGAAAGGGTCAGTATCGTATCATCTGTTTTCTTAAGAACAGAAAGTGAAGATATTGTACTACTTAATCAGTAACTAAAAGGAATAGAGAAGTCAATGCAGTTGACAATGGGTCAATTTAGTTTCCATATGGATTGCTTAATTCATTCTCAAAACAGATAATGAAAGCTACATTTCTGGTGGAAATTTCTAAAGAAAGAAAAAAGCAGAACCCAACATAAGTAGATAAATATAATACACATGTACAGGATGCTAAATATTTCATCTGCGTGGCTGTGGGAGGTGGTCCCACTATCAAAGTTCCTGGACAAACAGCAGCATCACATATGGAAGACAGGAACGGAACTGCTTCTATTTTAGGGGAAGGTAGCACATATTGTTATCACAGACAGGAACAACAACATACCATGATCTAGGTAGCTCAGTCAGTAGAGCATGAAGCTCTTAATCTCAGAATCATGGGTTTGAGCCCCACATTGGGCAAAAGATTCCTGAATTGCAGGAGGTTGGACTAGATGACCCTCATGGAGCCTTCCAACTTTACAGTTCTATGATTCTGTGAATCTGATTTCCAGTGCAGCACCTGTGACAATTTGCAGATTTGAACCAAAGGACAGAATATAGTGAAAGATGGAAAGGATTTGCTGAGATAATTAATAATTAGAATACAAAAAAGGGAGGTGTGAGGAGGTCGATGAAACAAGTTAATGAAAGATAAAGATATGGGAATATTGGATTTGTTTTTAATTATTATTATTTTTTGCTTTTGTTTTTGATTTTGATGTATTGTGTGTTTTGTACTCTTTTTTCTTTTTATTGACTTGTATTGTTTAATTTCTTTTTTCTCTCTTTTCTTTTTCCTTTTTTTCTGTAATTTTAAATTCTTAATAAATATCATTTATTTTTTTTAAAGACAATTTGCAGATTTGTTAGGATCCCAATTTTTATTCAAAAATCCCCCAGAAAGGTTTGGGTTGCAATCCTAAAATCTAATTATGCTAGCTAGCTACCCTCCATAGTGAGGTGTGTCTCTTTTTGTCATTATTGAATTCCAGGAGGAATTTGAAAATGTTCATAAAGAATACTGTTCCTAATAACTCTGAGATCACTGGATGAAATGCTTTCAATTGTAAAGTTTTTTTGATGCCTTTAGGTGTAACTCTTTATAGAATGTTTTAACTGTTTGAGAATGCTTTTTCCCTCTCCCATTATGGATGTGCTTGCCTTCCTGAAGTCTTTGGAAAGAAGGAAGGGATATGAATCCAATCAATCAATCAATCAATCAATCAATCAATTGTTAAAACACCAGCATAATAATGTGATAGCAAAAAAAGAAAGTAATGTAAAAAAGAGGGGGGAGAGGAATACAGTATCCAAAAAATGGACAGAAGAGGAGGCAAGTTCCACATAGAATTTGCACATGCTAATTTATATTTACAGATGCAAATTTAAAAGTAATAATAAGAATTTAAATAGAAATACAGTTCATCTGAACACAGCAGGGAACACTCAGAGCAAGTGGCCTTTATCCTTGCTCAGTCTACTTTGCAGATGCTAACTACTGATGGCAACTTCAAAGCCCCTGATCAACTTTCTTGTGCTTCTTTATCTGTAAGGCAGACTTGGATCACAACTGTTTAAACAGAGGGTTATCTTCTGTAAAAGGAGGACAGGTCTTATATGTAAATTACAACACTCTGGTTGAATTCAGTAGTGATCCAAAGCATATTGCCTCACTCACCTTCTTCCCCTCCAGCTCTCATGGGTTGAGCCCAGTGCTAATCCTTCATTCATTCTTATGGTTAACAGTTCAAACCATTTAAAATTGCTATGTTACCAAAAAAACACAACAACTTTAGTTAAAAACCACATTTGTTTTCATATACCTAGTATTCTTCATTTAGTCATTTATTGTACAGCCATTCAAATTAAGACATGGCTCACTTAGGTTTATTAATTTTAATGGCTCTACTCTGGGTAAACCTTGGTTGGAGACCACTCATTGTTACAATGTATTCTGCCCAACTACATTCAACCTTAATATACCCATATCAGTATATGATCCCTGCAAGTAAGTTCGTTGCTCAGATGGCAGTATGAGTGCTTATCTCAGGTCCCATGATACATACATTTGGCATACACAGGAGGAAGCATCATTAGAAAGTTTTCTATGGGAACTATTGGGTTGGGCATTGGACCACTAAAAATATTATCTCAGGGATGCTTACACATTTGTTATTTAAGTCTCTCTCCCCCCCCACACACACACAAAGGAAGCTGGCCAGCTGTTGAACTGAACCGCTTGCCCTTCCTTTCCTGAGTGTCAACAGTCAAAGCTCTGGTTATACACAACCTCTGTGTGTGAGTGGTAAAAGGGGATCTGTTCCACAATACACAGGAATCCCTGGAGTCTCTCAGCTTCTTAGTTCCTGATGCCTATGCTATAGTGGTTGCTGCTGTGGAGGGTTTCTTTGTCTTTGGCAGCTTATGTTTGGTGGGTGTAATGTGTTAAGCTGTTGACACCATTAGGGTGTTCCCTCATTTCCATGCACATGGATTGTCTCCATCTGTGTCTGGCTGCTCGAGGGGTGTCTGCAAGCCCTATTAAGCCTTCACTCAAGTAAAGTCTCAGGTTTAGCAAAATCGCCACCTGGGAATTGCTCCAAAACATTGTGGTGGCTCTTAGAGTAGAACTCCTTGCATTTCTCAAGGAACAAAGTGTATCCAGACATGAAACGCTCCAGAAAAACAACTTGCATAGCCCGAGAGTGGCTAACCTAAGATCACAACATCCAGCGACCAATTTTAAATTGGTTGCATTTAATTATTCTGAAGAAAGGTGCGGGGCTCCATTTCCTAGCCACAGAAAGCCAGGCATTTGGCTTTGTTGCTGTCCAACTCAAGAGAAGGAAAATATAAAAGAGGGCAAAGCTGTCTTGTTCTCATCAGTTTTTCATTTGATTGATAGGGAGGGTTGGTTCTATTAAGTGAGATCTGGCTTGAGTTCAGTGTATTTGGAAGCTTAGCCACAAAAGCATTAAAATGGCTTTAACTAAGATTTTGTCAATCTATCAAAGACAAATCAAGAGTGATTTCCCCGATGCCTATGCTGAATTGGGTAGATTTCATTTATTGACTTCAAGAACTGCGTGCCAGTAATTTTTCTCTTTGTCTTTTCCTCCAGAGGAATTTGACATGATCAGATCTACTCTGATGCTTCATAATCACATTTCTTTCCCCTACACATTCCACACACCCCACACCTCCAGCATGTGTGTGCGCTCTCTACCTCTCTACCTCTCTCTCTCTCTCTCTCTCTCTCTCTCTCTCTCTCTCTCTCTACCTCCTGGCTGTTTTTTAAACATGCAGAGCACCACTTTGCATTTGCCAATGGCTACGATGCATTAGTAGTACATAAAATAAAATGTCTGTGAAAGTGTGATGAGTATAAGTGACACTGCTGAAGTTGAAACTTCCCTTACTTATATATCTGTTTTCTATTTGGAAAGCAGATAGATTATATCCATTATAGACTACAAGTAACATGGGTTATCTATTTGGAAAAGCACTCATAAAATTCAGCATATATCTTTCAGCACACATGATTTGTTTCTGTTTCATCTTTGCATCAAAACCAGAAGGAACTCAGGCATTGCAGAATGTTGCGGTGTGAAACCTAAGTGAAACTGAATGGCTATTGAGTAAGCATTGTGGTTGATTCACATCAGAAAACTAAAGTGAAACTTGCTGAATTTAAAAGAAAGCAAATGTTCTCACTGATTGGGATCCCCATAAATTGGGGTTTCCCAATAGGCAAAGGTACAAATGAAGACAGTGACAATCACAATAGTTTATACTTTGCACTAAGAGAGGTTTTATTGTTACTCATGTAACAATATTGGGATATTGGTTATTTCTGTATAACAATTTTATGCAACACTTCACAATGGATTCCACTGGCAACTCCCATCTAGATTACTAAGCACTGTGGCAGCTCCTCTGTCGACTAGCTTCACAAAAACTTGCTGGCTGGAAGCAGGAGAGCCTCAAACTTAACTTGAGTTGTGCCACTGAGTAAGAATTATGACTTAAATCATATTGTTGCACAACAAAAGGCCAATGCTCCAACTGTGTCCCCTTCCCTTGCTAGTTTTGCCTCTCAGGAAGAATTCCAAATGCTTGTTGTTTAGAGAAATATTCAGACAAAGACCTTCATGTGATGAGGGTGAAAGTAGAAGTGTGCCTATGGGTGGGGTAGGGAAATGAACCAATATACAAATCGGAACACATTTCTCCTTGAAAAATTGCACTTCTCTCTGTTCTGTGATGTGATACTCCAGCCAATGCATACAAAAATGTACGTAACCATGAAAAGAACATACCAATAGGAATCACACAAAGACCTCCAAAGAATATCTTAAGGTTTGGGTAGGTATATGTGGGAGCAGGTGGAAACTGGGCTTTTATTAAATAATTACTAATAGTTAGGAGCCACATCACAGTTAAAATCTTCCCCAGGTGATGCATCAGAGACAATTATTATCTGGGATGCACATATGCTAGTGGGTTGCCAGCACCCAGGGCCCTGCAGAGGGGAGTGGGTGGAAGGGAGGGTAATGGACAGAGTATGCATGCACACTCAACTGCCTAACGGTGTCCACATCACCCAGGAGATTGCATCCACAGAGGTCAGAAAAGTAGAGTTGTTCCATTGTCTGGAGATGTTACTTCCTGGTTTGCATGGAGAAGTCATCTTCAGTGGAGCCCAGCAACGGAAACGAGCAGCTGTTTTGAGGCAGCACTGGGTTTTGAAATTTTGCACCCCTAACAATTTTGCGGTTGGGACAATCACCTCTGCCCCTCCTTGAAACACTATGCCACTGACTGGCATTCAGAAGCAAACTGCCTCCAACAGTGGAGGCTCAGTATATTCATCATGACTAGTAGATGTACAAGAAATATCATGTAGTTTCCCAATGTCCCCATATGTAAAAACATATCTCCACATGGGGCCTTGGGTAACAGGAAGTATTTTGTCATCTGAAATGTTTGCATATTTCCTTTTCCTCTGTGTCTTTTGGTTATTTTGGTCAATCTTTCTAACAGAACAATGTTCCATACCTGCAAGTAGCACATTTTCCAACAAGTTTGTGTCCAAACAATTACTAGCTATGCAACAACAATTAGAAAAGTTATCAATTCTTTCCTGGACAAATCCATTATTCTTTATGGTTAGAGAAATACTTTTCTCAGCTGCTGGGATCATAAGGCCAATTCACATAATGTTCACCTTTATGGCTGCTGCAAGTTGAGCTTTTTTGGCAAATTGACATAATACCCAAGTCTTGTAAATGCTACACATGCTCAGCCATGCAAATCCTGAAAAATATTTGACAAATGGCTGGGTTACAACATTTATAAATACTTTAGATACATTTAGTATCTAAATGACTGGTTCAGCCTATCATAATCACTGAAAACTTCATTTTATGGTATTATCATGTCAAAGCAAATTGTGTGGACCAACCCTGAATTTTCAGTAGAAACGTCTTTCATGTCTATCTGAAGAAGTGTGCATGCACACGAAAGCCTATACCCAGAACTAACTTAGTTGGTCTCTAATGTGCTACTGGACTATTTTTTAATTTTTTATTTCATGTCAGCTATATGTTTACGTGTGTGTTTCACAACTTCACTTCCAGTAGCACCAAAATCTCAAGAAAATGAAGAATTCTGGGTTGAGAGGGAAAAGGACCAGTAGTGTACAAAATTCAAAATGTTCAGCTGATCTTCCCTTTACTCCCATTTTTTTCCTGTTCATGCTGTTTAAAGCATTATCCCTGATCTGAGCTGAAAAGGCAGCCTACAGAGATCACCACAATGTAAAATGTAACACACTGGCCTGGAGCAACTCTTCAATTTTTCACATTTATGTGACATAAAGAGAGTAAGTAAGAGCCATGATTTTATCTTGTGGCCTAGCAGCTGGAATTTACATAAGCTTATAGGAGTCTTGAAATCACAAAATGCAAAGTGAGGCACTGCATATCATTAAAATAAATCACACGATGTCACAGAAGCCTGCAACTTAAATAAAGACAGGGGAATTTTGAGAATAATGTGTTGGCCATGCATCTCAGCTAGTGAATAGCTTTCCTTTAAATATACTATAGATCATATGAATTATAGCGATTTCAATTTTTATGCTATCCCATAACGCATAATATGGCAGAGTTACCTCCAAGAACTATTTAAGTTGGCTTTTTTATTAATTACTTCTCACATTTATCTCTCTGAACTGCATTGCTTGAATAGAGTACAAAAAAAGTTTCAAATTTTGTACCATGCAAATGGTTGTTGTCTGGGGGAAAAAAACTCTCATACTCAGACCCAAATATGTTAGAGAAACAGTGAGAAATCATTTCTGCTCAACCATAGATTTGCTTTTGAGTTTTGACCTTGTCAGGCATGATGGCACAAGCTGTAGCATGCACCATGAAAGAGAAGGGAGACAGGCAAACAACTAACACCACCTTCTCACGTTTTTGGTCTTCACTTCAGCCATCACATGGATATCTTATCTTCCTGGCTCCTCTCCTATTTGTCACCTCTGCAACTTACTTACTGGCCCAGCCAACTCTGTACTGGGTAGTGTGGCAAGGCATTTAAGTGTGGGGCGAATGAATAAGCCAAACACGTTAGGTATAGCGAAACAAATTCATTTTTTTTACTAAAGGTTTTGTAATGCAACTATTTAAACCCTTTGAACCATAAACCACAAGGATAAATGAAATTAAAACAGGGAAACACATTCGTTCTCGTGTAATTTAGAGTGTTTCACTACCCACTTTCAGTGGTGAACACTGCAGAAATGGTGACACCCCACTTAGGATAGGTTCACAGTAATTCCAATGATTCCAGTTGTAATAGTAATAGTAATTTATTATTTGTACCCCAGCCACTCTGGGTGGCTTCCAACAAATATTAAAAATACATTAAAATGTCACACATTAAAAACTTCCCCGAATAGGCCTGCCTTCAGATGTCTTCTAAATGTCAGGTAGTTGTTTATCTCTTTGACATCTGATAGGAGGGACTTTGGAAGCACTTAGGAAAGTCAGCAAGGAACAGTAGTTGTAGGGAGGGAAGACAGTGTGGGGCTGCTTTGTTCATCTGACTTGCCAACTACAGATTACTAAGAGGGAGGGACGAAGCAACAGAGAGGTTGGTGTAGTGCAGAGGCAGAGGCAGTGGCAGTGGCAGTTACACTGGATTAGCTTCACCACTGCACCCCTGCATCCATACCACACCACTCTCCCTGATATCTCACTCCTCTCTGTCTCCTTCTTGCTCACCAGCAGCAACCCCAAAGTTGGCTTGGCAGGTAAGCAGCACAGCCCCACCCCGCCCTGCCCTGCTGACCACTGTCGAGAAGCTGCTTATACTGGATCCGACCACTGGTATATCTAAACCATTATCATCCATACTGCCTAGCATCAGCGCTTCAGAGTCATAGAGAGCAGCATTTCCCACCTGAAAATATCAAGGACTGGAGCATTCTCTGACGTCCCAAATTTCAGTTCACATGGCAAGTGCAATTCAGTGGTTCACAAGCCTTGGAGAACAAGAGCAGGAGTGGACTATTGCCCTGCTGTCCTGCTTTAAGCCTTCCCATGGGCAGCTGGTTGGCCAATGTGTGGAAAAAGTTGCTGGACTTGATAGGCTGCTGGTCTGATCCAGTGAGGAACTTATA